>NC_137348.1:41767757-43217757 GCF_965287045.1 Carcharhinus amblyrhynchos
ACTTTTCCAAGTTAATTATTCTCGCTCTGGATCGTTCCCTGTTCATCCTAAACCTGATGATACAATGATCACTCTTCCCTAAATGTTCTCCAACGACACTTGGTCTGCTTGGTTCACCTCATTTCCAACCACATCCCGCAATGTTTCTGTTCTCATTGGATAGGGAACATGCTGCTGTGGGACATTCCCAAAAAAGATTAGAAAACCTCAAACATCACACCTTTGTTTGAAACAGCACATATATCCAAACCCAGAAACTACAGGCCCGTCAGTTTAACCTTGCTTGGGTGGATAAAGCTCAAGAATCGATTATTTGGGACCAAATTAATAATCAATTAGGCAAATGCTGGTGAATTAAGGAAAATGGGCATGGATTTATCAAGGGAAAATTGTGTTCAACTAACTTGCTTTCAATGAGGTAAGAAGGAGGGTGGATAAGGGTAATGCTGTTGATGTGGTGCACATGGATTTCCAAAAGGCATTTGATAACATGCCACACCACAGCCTGTGAGAAACGTTAGAGCTCATAGAATAAACGGACAGTTTCCCTTGAAGAAGAGAAGGCTGAGAAGAGATTTGATAAAGAGATACAAAATCTTGAGGGGACAGAGTCAATAAGAAGAAACAGTTCCCATTCGTGGAAGGATTAAGAACCATAGAGCACAGAGTTAAGACCAAAGAAGTAATGGCAACATTTAAAAAAAATCTTTCACAGCGTGTGGCCATCGCAGGCTTGAGAAGGTGAGGGTGAGCTGCCTTCTTGAGCTGCTGTAGTCCACGTGGCGTAGGTACACCCCCAGTGCTGTTAGGGAGAGAGTTCCAGGATTTTGACCCAGCGACAGTGATATATTTCCAAGTCAGGATGATGAGTGGACCTCTAGGTGGCAGTGTTCCTGGATATCTGCTGCTCTTCTCCTTCTAGATGGTCGAGGTTGTAGATTTGGAAAGTTCTGTCAGAGAAGCCTTGGTGAGTTGCAGCAGTGAACCCTGGAGATGGTACACACAGCTGCCACTTCGTGTTGATGGTGGAGGGAGTGGCTGTTTAAGGTGGTGGTTGGAGTGCCAATCAGGCGGGCAGCTTTGTCCTGGATGGTGTCAAGGTTTTTGAGTGTAGCTGGAGCTGCGCCCACCCAGGGAATATTCCATCACACTCCCGACTTTGTAAAAATTCATTGATGGGATGTGGGTTTCGCTGGCTGGACAGCAATTATTGTCCATCACTAATGGGCAGTGGGACAGTTAAAGATCAACCAGATTGCTGTGGATCTGGAGTAAGATGTAGGCCCGAGCGGGTAGGAATGGAGTTCCAGTTCCCAAGGTGAAGACATGGTTGCCAATTTGTGAGTGATTCAAACTGGGGATACTTGAGGGGTGAGAATTAGAGGAACACAAAGATCTTTCGGAGGGTTTTTGGGGTAGGAAGAGATTACAGAGATAGGGAGGGAAGAGGCTGTGGAGACTTTTGAAAGCAAGGATGAGAATTCTAAAATTGAGGTATTACTTAAACGGGAGCCAGTGTAAGTTGGGGAGCACAGGGGTGAGTGAATAGTGGGTGGGACGTGAGAATCTCCAGCATTGCAATGGTTAAATTCAGAGATAACAAAGGGGTTTCAGCAACGGAAACCCTATCTGGATATCAGGGACTAACTGAGGTGGGGGTGGAGTCAGATTAAGTTGCAGTGCTGGATATCAGCTATCTTACTGCTGACGTGGGTTAGTGATTAGAAACTTATCTTAAAGAGAAATGTGACACTAAGGTCACCTCCATTTTCAGCCTCAGGCTGTGGTTGGGGAGAGGGTGATGTAGTTTCTGGTGGGGTCCAGTGCTCTCAATATTTACTAAAGGAAATTTCTGCTCATTCAGTTCTGTGCGTCAGGCGAGCTTTCCAGCAACTTAGAGATGGTGCAGGGTTGAGAGAGGTGGTTCTGAGGTAAAGCTGGGTCTGCGTGTAGAAACCCGGTTTTTGGGTGTTGTTGCTGGGGGCTTATTGTAAATGGGAACTGGGAGGGCGCCAGGGATAGGTCCCTGAGGGACCCCAAAATAACGGTGTGGGAGCAGGAAGGGAAGCCACTGCTGCTGATTCCCCGATCACGATTAGATAGATAAGAGTGGTAGTGGTCTAAAGCAGCCCCAGCCAGCTGGACAATGCAGAATGGACAGCTGGAGAATTTGTTGTGGTCAATCGACCCTGTCAAAGGCTTCAGGAGGATTGGAAAGTATGAGGAGGTAATGGTTACCTTTATCACAGTCACTTCAAACATTGAATTGTGGGGAAGGTGGGAATGATTTGGGAGATGAGAACATATCCAAGGACATTGGAGCGGAAAGGGAGGTTGGCGATTGGGCGATAGTTTACAAAGGGAGGTTGGGGATTGGACGATAGTTTACAAAGGGAGGTTGGGTATTGGGCGATAGTTTACAAAGGGAGGTTGGGGATTGGACGATAGTTTACAAAGGGAGGCTGGGGATTGGACGATAGTTTACAAAGGGAGGCTGGGGATTGGACGATAGTTTACAAAGGGAGGTTGGGGATTGGGCGATAGTTTACAAAGGGAGGTTGGGGATTGGACGATAGTTTACAAAGGGAGGTTGTGGATTGGGCGATAGTTTACAAAGGGAGGTTGGGGATTGGACGATAGTTTACAAAGGGAGGTTGGGGATTGGGCGATAGTTTACAAAGGGAGGTTGGGGATTGGACGATAGTTTACAAAGGGAGGTTGGCGATTGGGCGATAGTTTACAAAGGGAGGTTGGAGATTGGGCGATAGTTTACAAAGGGAGGTTGGGGATTGGACGATAGTTTACAAAGGGAGGTTGGGGATTGGGCGATAGTTTACAAAGGGAGGCTGGCGATTGGGCGATAGTTTACAAAGGGAGGTTGGAGATTGGGCGATAGTTTACAAAGGGAGGTTGGGGATTGGACGATAGTTTACAACGGGAGGTTGGGGATTGGACGATAGTTTACAAAAGGAGGTTGGAGATTGGACGATAGTTTACAAAGGGAGGCTGGGGATTGGGCAATAGTTTACGAAGGGAGGTTGTGGATTGGACGATAGTTTACAAAGGGAGGTTGGGGATTGGGCGATAGTTTACAAAGGGAGGTTGGGGATTGGGCGATAGTTTACAAAGGGAGGTTGGGGATTGGGCGATAGTTTACAAAGGGAGGTTGGGGATTGGGCGATAGTTTACACAGGGAGGTTGGGGATTGGGCGATAGTTTACACAGGGAGGTTGGGGATTGGACGATAGTTTACAAAGGGAGGTTGGGGATTGGACGATAGTTTACAAAGGGAGGTTGGAGATTGGGCGATAGTTTACAAGGGGAGGTTGGAGATTGGACGATAGTTTACAAAGGGAGGTTGGGGATTGGACGATAGTTTACAAAGGGAGGTTGGGGATTGGACGATAGTTTACAAAGGGAGGTTGGGGATTGGACGATAGTTTACAAAGGGAGGCTGGGGATTGGGCGATAGTTTACAAAGGGAGGCTGGGGATTGGGCGATAGTTTACAAAGGGAGGTTGGGGATTGGACGATAGTTTACAAAGGGAGGTTGGGGATTGGGCGATAGTTTACAAAGGGAGGTTGGGGATTGGACGATAGTTTACAAAGGGAGGTTGTGGATTGGACGATAGTTTACAAAGGGAGGTTGGGGATTGGGCGATAGTTTACAAAGGGAGGCTGGGGATTGGACGATAGTTTACAAAGGGAGGCTGGGGATTGGACGATAGTTTACAAAGGGAGGTTGGAGATTGGACGATAGTTTACAAAGGGAGGCTGGGGATTGGACGATAGTTTACAAAGGGAGGTTGGGGATTGGGCGATAGTTTACAAAGGGAGGTTGGGGATTGGACGATAGTTTACAAAGGGAGGCTGGGGATTGGACGATAGTTTACAAAGGGAGGTTGGGGATTGGGCGATAGTTTACAAAGGGAGGTTGGGGATTGGACGATAGTTTACAAAGGGAGGTTGTGGATTGGACGATAGTTTACAAAGGGAGGTTGGGGATTGGGCGATAGTTTACAAAGGGAGGCTGGGGATTGGACGATAGTTTACAAAGGGAGGCTGGGGATTGGACGATAGTTTACAAAGGGAGGTTGGAGATTGGACGATAGTTTACAAAGGGAGGCTGGGGATTGGGCGATAGTTTACAAAGGGAGGTTGGGGATTGGGCGATAGTTTACAAAGGGAGGTTGGGGATTGGGCGATAGTTTACAAAGGGAGGCTGGGGATTGGGCGATAGTTTACAAAGGGAGGTTGGGGATTGGACGATAGTTTACAAAGGGAGGTTGGGGATTGGGCGATAGTTTACAAAGGGAGGTTGGGGATTGGACGATAGTTTACAAAGGGAGGTTGTGGATTGGACGATAGTTTACAAAGGGAGGTTGGGGATTGGGCGATAGTTTACAAAGGGAGGCTGGGGATTGGACGATAGTTTACAAAGGGAGGCTGGGGATTGGACGATAGTTTACAAAGGGAGGTTGGAGATTGGACGATAGTTTACAAAGGGAGGCTGGGGATTGGACGATAGTTTACAAAGGGAGGTTGGGGATTGGGCGATAGTTTACAAAGGGAGGTTGGGGATTGGACGATAGTTTACAAAGGGAGGCTGGGGATTGGACGATAGTTTACAAAGGGAGGTTGGGGATTGGGCGATAGTTTACAAAGGGAGGTTGGGGATTGGACGATAGTTTACAACGGGAGGTTGTGGATTGGACGATAGTTTACAAAGGGAGGTTGGGGATTGGGCGATAGTTTACAAAGGGAGGCTGGGGATTGGACGATAGTTTACAAAGGGAGGCTGGGGATTGGGCGATAGTTTACAAAGGGAGGTTGGAGATTGGACGATAGTTTACAAAGGGAGGCTGGGGATTGGGCGATAGTTTACAAAGGGAGGTTGGGGATTGGGCGATAGTTTACAAAGGGAGGCTGGGGATTGGGCGATAGTTTACAAAGGGAGGCTGGGGATTGGACGATAGTTTACAAAGGGAGGTTGGGGATTGGGCGATAGTTTACAAAGGGAGGCTGGGGATTGGGCGATAGTTTACAAAGGGAGGCTGGGGATTGGGCGATAGTTTACACAGGGAGGTTGGGGATTGGGCGATAGTTTACAAAGGGAGGTTGGGGATTGGGCGATAGTTTACAAAGGGAGGCTGGGGATTGGACGATAGTTTACAAAGGGAGGTTGGGGATTGGGCGATAGTTTACAAAGGGAGGCTGGGGATTGGACGATAGTTTACAAAGGGAGGTTGGGGATTGGGCGATAGTTTACAAAGGGAGGCTGGGGATTGGACGATAGTTTACAAAGGGAGGTTGGGGATTGGGCGATAGTTTACACAGGGAGGTTGGGGATTGGACGATAGTTTACAAAGGGAGGTTGGAGATTGGACGATAGTTTACAAAGGGAGGTTGGAGATTGGACGATAGTTTACAAAGGGAGGTTGGAGATTGGACGATAGTTTACAAAGGGAGGTTGGAGATTGGACGATAGTTTACAAAGGGAGGTTGGGGATTGGGCGATAGTTTACAAAGTGAGGTTGGGGATTGGACGATAGTTTACAAAGGGAGATTGGGGATTGGGCGATAGTTTACACAGGGAGGTTGGAGATTGGACGATAGTTTACAAAGGGAGATTGGGGATTGGGCGATAGTTTACACAGGGAGGTTGGAGATTGGACGATAGTTTACAAAGGGAGGTTGGGGATTGGGCGATAGTTTACAAAGGGAGTTTGGGGATTGGGCGATAGTTTACAAAGGGAGGTTGGGGATTGGACGATAGTTTACAAAGGGAGGTTGGGGATTGGACGATAGTTTACAAAGGGAGGTTGGGGATTGGACGATAGTTTACAAAGGGAGGTTGGCGATTGGGCGATAGTTTACAAAGGGAGGTTGGAGATTGGGCGATAGTTTACAAAGGGAGGTTGGGGATTGGACGATAGTTTACAACGGGAGGTTGGGGATTGGACGATAGTTTACAAAAGGAGGTTGGAGATTGGACGATAGTTTACAAAGGGAGGCTGGGGATTGGGCAATAGTTTACGAAGGGAGGTTGTGGATTGGACGATAGTTTACAAAGGGAGGTTGGGGATTGGGCGATAGTTTACAAAGGGAGGTTGGGGATTGGGCGATAGTTTACAAAGGGAGGTTGGGGATTGGGCGATAGTTTACAAAGGGAGGTTGGGGATTGGGCGATAGTTTACACAGGGAGGTTGGGGATTGGGCGATAGTTTACACAGGGAGGTTGGGGATTGGACGATAGTTTACAAAGGGAGGTTGGGGATTGGACGATAGTTTACAAAGGGAGGTTGGAGATTGGGCGATAGTTTACAAAGGGAGGTTGGAGATTGGACGATAGTTTACAAAGGGAGGTTGGGGATTGGACGATAGTTTACAAAGGGAGGTTGGGGATTGGACAATAGTTTACAAAGGGAGGTTGGGGATTGGACGATAGTTTACAAAGGGAGGTTGGGGATTGGACGATGGTTTACAAAGGGAGGTTGGGGATTGGACGATGGTTTGTAAGGACAGTGAGTTCCTGGGTTGGATTTTTGAAGAGGGGTTATTGATGACAGATTTGAAAGAGTGGGGGACAATATCTGAAAGTAAAGAACCACTTGCAATATCATCTAACAAGGGCTGGAATCTGAAACAGGAACAGAGAATGCTGTAAAAACTCAGCAGGTCTGACAGCATCTGTGGCGAGAGAGAACAGAGTTAATTTTCTGAATCCATTTCATAGAATCATAAAATCCCTACAGTGTAGAAGGAGGCCATTCAGCCCATCGAGCCTGCACCAACAACAATCCTGTCTCTATCCCTGTAATCCCATAGATTTATCCTGCTAGACACCCAGCTGTGAAGGGGCACTCTAACACGGCCAATCCACCTAACCTGCACATCTTTGGACTGTGGGAGGAAACTGGAGCATCCGAAGGAAACCTACGCAGACACGGGGAGAACTTGTAGACTTTGCACAGACAGTCATCCTGAGGCTGGAATCGAACCCAGGTCCCTGGCGCTGTGAGGCAGCGGTGCTGACCCCTGTGACACCGTGCTGCTGTTTGGCTCTTCATTGGAGTGAAAGAGAGGGAGGAATGTGTTGGATATTAATCTGTAGCTGGGAGAGATTGTAAAAATGTTAACAAACTGGGAGGGGTAGGGAGGGTTTTTGCATGGAGACAATACATGGGTGAAATATTTTAAGGAAAGGTTTAAGGTGGAGGCGCACAGTTACCGTCTAGAGATTTGAGTCCCGAGGGCTGTAACGTGCCCGATTGGGGGATGAGGTGCTGCCCCTCCAGCTCACACCCAGCTTCACTGGGGCATCGCAGCAGGCTGAGGATGGACAGATAGGCCTGAGAGCAAGGCGCAGGGAGGCTGGGGCCATGGTTGCAGACTGAGTGAAGGTGTCCCACAAAGCGATCGCCCAGTCTGCAGTTAGTCTCCCCAGTGTAGAGGAGACCACACTGGGAGCAGCAAATACAACAGATCAAACTGAAGGAGTGAAACGCTGCATCATCTGAGAGGAGTGTCTGGGTGTTGGACAGTGAGAAACCAGGGGGTACACAGGCAGGATTTGCACTTTCCCCAGTTAGAAGGATTGGAGGGCAGGGATACGGGAAATGGATTAAACTCGGGTGAGTTCCCTGTCACCCGCTGGAGGGAATGAGGCAGAGATGTCAGAAACACCATCCCCAAGGTGACATTGTCAGGACAGGTGGGTGGAGAAGTTACTGAGTTACAATAAGTAACCAAGGATTTAGAACAATAAATGTTTGATGATAACACTGAGCAGTGCTGTGTGTCTGCTGGTTAACACAGTAAGAACTCTCACAACACCAGGTTAGAGTCCAACCAGTTTATTTGATAGTAATCCCACAAGCTTTCAGAATGGTCTCCCCAGTGTACCATGCTTTGGGACATCCTTTCTTGCAACGTATCAGGTAGACAATGTTGGCCGAGTTACAAGAGTCTGTACATGTGTACACACACAATGCAGACACTACGACAACAGATGAATGAACATCGCTCAATAATCACCAGGCAAGACCGTTCCCTTCCTGTTGGCGAACACTTCAGCAGTCATGGGCATTCGGCCTCTGACCTTCGGGTAAGCGTTCTCCAAGACAGCCTTCACGACACACGACAGCGCAGAGTCGCTGAGCAGAGACTGATAGCCAAGTTCCGCACACATGAGGACGGTCTCAACAGGGATCTTGGGTTCATGTCGCACTATCTGTAACCTCCGTGACTTGCCTGAACTTGTAAAATCTCACTAACTGTCCTGTCTGGAGACAATACACATCTCTTTAACCTGTGCCTAATGCTATCTCCACACATTGTCTGCATCTTTAAGACTTGAATAGCAGGTTAGCTGTAAAGACTCACATTCTAATCAGTATTCTGTAAACTGTGTGTGCCTTTATATGCCCTCCTCTGATCAGAACCTTCCACACACCTGACAAAGGAACAGCGTTTCCGAAAGCTTGTGGGATTACTATCAAATAAACCGGTTGGACTCTAACCTGGTGTTGTGAGAGTTCTTACTGTGTTTACCCCAGTCCAATGCCGGGATCCCCACATCATGTCTGCTGGCGCCCGGGGATAACTCCTGGGTCTCCTGACACACGACCCCCTTTTGTACCTGCCTCATCGCAGAGGCCCCGTGACCAGCTGCCAATGCGGATCGAGGGAGGAACTGGGTGGTCAGCAGGTCGATGGGAATAGGAAGCAGGTAAATGATAGACGAAAGGACAAAGGTGGAAAGGAATCCTCAGAAGGAGCAGCTGAAACAAGCAGACAAATAAAGGCAGGGAAGTCTCAGTTAGATAGGCTGGGTTACAGAGCAATTATCAGGGTATATTGTGTATGAAACATGGAATAGAGAGGTGACAATTGAAAGGAGACCAGAGTTAAAGACACACACCCTGTGATCAGATGGGTACACTTAGCAGAGAGCAGCGATAAACTGGTTCCAAATCCTGATGAAGCTGTGACTGATGCTGAGGTTTGGGGCCAGTTTGAAGGTTTTGGAACACACTAATGGAGGCACTACTGTCAGAATGAAGATACAGAAAGTGTGCAGAGTCAGTCACAGGTGATAATGTCCCAAGGCTGTGTCACCTCCCATTGCTATAAAGTGTAAAGTTAGTCCAGTAACAGTGACCAGGAAACTATCATCAGTGGGTGACACGGTAGCACAGCTCCAGGGTGCTGGGTTCGATTCCCGGCTCGGGTCACTGTCTGTGTGGAGTTTGCACATTCTCCTTGTGTCTGCGTGGGTTTTCTCCGGGTGCCCTGGTTTCCTCCCACAGTCCAAAGATGTGCGAGTTAGGTTGATTGGCCATGCTAAAGAACAACACAGCACGGGAAACAGGCCCTTCGGCCCAACGAGCCCACGCCGCCATCTTAACAATGTGTTTTTCCTCCTCCACCCTTGACCCATGTCTATGCTTATGGTACCCCCATTGGAAACCAGATTCAGGGGAGAATAATTTAGGGACAATTTGTTACCTCCAATCAGCCTAAGAGCACATCTTTGGGGCGTGGGAGGAAACCGGAGCACCCGGAGGAAACCCACGCAAGCACGGGGAGAATGCGCAAACTCCCACAGACACTGGCCCAAATCCATGTGTCTGCACAGCAAACAGTGATAGACACTGAGCTGTCGTGGTGCCCATCTGCTGGTCCAGTTTTAAGCATACACAAACGACGCGAAGTACTAGGCTACTCTCGAAACATCCAAGAGCAGCCCATGCACGACCCACCGTGTGCATGCCCCTCATTAGACAACAAGGTGGACCGACACACCTGCGGAGTAAAAGAAAAAAAATCAACACATGTAGCGTTAGATTTCCAGGAACGCCCTGAGGCTCTGATCCTTATTTAAAACAGTCTCCTATAACCCTCCATCCCTGTTTCACTCATGTGTCTATCTACGTAAACCTTAAACAAGTCCAGCGTGCCTGCCTCCACCACCTTACTTGGCAGTGCATTCCATACCCCCACAACCCTCTGTGTGAAAAACCTCCCTCTAGCAACCAAGTTATACCTCTCCCCCCTCACCTTACGCCTGTGGCCCCTCGTGATATTTGTCTCCAATCTAGGTAAAAGCCTGCCACTGTTTACTCTATCTATACCCTTCATTATTTTATACACCTCTATTAGATCCCCCCTTAATCTCCGTCTTTCTAAGGAAAAGAGCCCCAGTTTACCCAATCATTGGGTAAAATTGCCCCTTAGTGTCCCGAGATGCGTAGGTTAGAGGGATTAGTGGGTATAATATGTAGGGATATGGGGGTAGGGCCTGGGTGGGATTGTGGTCAGTGCAGACTCGATGGGCCGAATGGCCTCTCTGCCCTGTAGGGTTCTCTGATTCTATGTCATAAAAATCCACCTGGTCAGTGATGTTCTCCAGGGAAGGAAATCTGCCATCCTGACCTGGTCTGGTCTACATCTGAGCCCAGTGTGATTGAGTCTGAAATGGGGCTGTGCGGGGCACTCGGTTCAGGGGCGATTAGGGATGGGCTGGCCTGTGGCACCCACATCACAGCAATCAGAGCAAGGTGAAAAATTGGAGCAGAAATAGGCCACCCAATCCCTCGAAGCTGATCCACTTCCCAATACAACCATGGCTGAGCTCTCACACTGACTGTCCTTCCTCGCTCTACCCTTCCCCCCGCCTGGGTCCACAGAGCAGCCGATCTCAGCTTGAATCTATTCAAACACTGAGCAGACATTGCTCTCCCGCAGGGAGAATTCCAAAGGTTCACAACCCTGTGAATCTCAACAGGCGAACGATGATTCAGTCGGTTTCATTGGGAAATCGGAGAGTGACATTTCAGGAGAGAAGGGAGGGGCTACACCTGTGTACAGATCGGATGATAATATCTGACTTTGTGTAACGTACAATCACAGCACAAGGATTCCCCCCTGGATATGTTCATCAACACACTGATAACATTAGGTAGACACACCCACCTCTGGCAATCCACGACGCATCAGTACCTGGGTGATGGAGCTGAGGTTATGAGCCAATAGATAGATGTAATGGTCTGAACATTCAGGAGCAGGTGTGGAGTGGAAGGTAACTATAGGAGGAGGTCACTCCTCCTCCATTCAGTGAGATCAAAGCTGATCTGTGAGCTAACTCTGTGTATCGTTCATTTCCCAGGTTAGAAAGGCGGGGGGCGGCCATAGGTTTGAGGTAAAAGGAGGAAAGTTTAAAGGGGATGTGAGAGGTACGTTTTTGACACAGTTTCTGGAATGCATTGCCAGGGGAGTTTTCTGTAAGTTTATTTATTGGTATTACAACTGGGCTCACATTCACACAGCAACTACTGTGAAAATCCCCTAGCTGTCACACTCTGCTGCCCACTCGGGTACACGGAGGGAAACTTTAGCATGACCAATGCACCTAATCAGCACATCTTTCAGACTGTGGGAGGAAACCAGAGCGCCCAGAGGAAACCCACGCAGACATGTGGAGAACATGCAGACTCCGCACAGACAGTGACCCGCACCAGGAATTGAACCCAAGTCCCTGGCGTGATGAGGCAGCAGTGCTAACCACTGTGCCCCCCAGAGAAGCAGAGACAATAGCAACATTTAAGAGGCATTTTAATAGATATATGAGTATTCAGGGAATAGAGGAACCCGGATCTCATAGAGGCAAAAAGGTCTTTAGTTTAGACATCATGTATCAGCGCAGGTTTGGTGGGCCGAAGGTCCTGTTCCTGTGGTTTTCCTCATATTTGTTAATCCTTTCTATCACCCTCTGTGTGTGAAGAAGTGTCTCCTCACTTCCTTCTTGGAAGGACTGGCTCTAAGTTTTAAATAATGCACCCTGGTTCCCCACCTCTCAATCCGAGAAAACTATTCCTCTCCATCCACCCTGTCTGAGCCCCTTCATATAGTGAAACCTTTGATCGCTTCACCCTGCAACCTTCTCTAGTGGAGGGAATTTCACTCTGGTTTGTTTCATCTCTCCTGAAGCTTGGAGTCTGGCTCTAATTCTGGCACTCCCTGCACTCCCTCCCAATGCCCTTCCTAAGCCTGCAATTCCTTATTATCCTCCCGGTGTGGTCCAGACAGGGATTGAACGGTTTTATCCCCTTGAGTTCTATTCCCCAAAACACAAAGGACACCTTCCAATTGCATCTTTGATTATTTTCTGATCATTTTAATAATCTGTGTGCCTGAATTGCCTCTGTATCGAACTTTTCACCATTTAGAAAGTCTCTTTTTCTATCTATTTTACCTTCAAAGTGGATAGACCCACATTTGCTTCCGCTGAAACCCAGTTTTGTCCACTCACTTATTGTACATCAATTCTCTCTGCCATATTAGGCTTGCAGAGTCACGCACATTGCCACACGTCTGTGATAGAGGCAAGTTTGGAGGTGTGGCTTTCTGGTGCAATTATCTCAGTCATCATTTTAGAGATTAGCACTGCAGCCTCACAGCTCCAGCATCGCAGGTTCAATTCCGGCCTCGGGTAACTATGTGTACAGAGTCTGCACATTCTCCCTGTGTCTGCCTGGGTTTCCTTGGGGTGCTCCAGTTTCCTCCTATAGTCCAAAGGTTAGATTGATTGGCCGTGCTCAATTGCCTCTTAGTGTCAGGGAGGACTAGTGGGTTAAACACAGGGGGTTACAGGGATAGGGCCTGGGTGGGGTGCAGGCTTGATGGGCTGAACGGCCCCATTCTGCACTGTAGAGATTTTCTGATTCTAAATAACAGCCGTGACATCCTCCTTTCAGTTGCTTGGTAGGAGCTGGAGTGTGGCTGGAAAGAGACACATGTTATCATTGAGAAAAACTGATTGGTTGGCAGGTCAGCTCTGATTCGAGGAGCTGTTGTCATGGTGAATGCATCAGGAGGTATTGTCCCCTGTCCTTTACAAAGCAGATGCAATGCCTGGACATGTTCCTTTTGCTTACAGTACACAGCTCCATACAAATGAACTATGTCTCTTTGGTAAGCTACACTGAGAGCCCAGATTATAACCTTAACTCGCTTGTTAGTATAATTCATAACACTCCCATGATTGTTTAACAAACGCTGCCCAATTGCATCTCACATTAGCTTGTCTGCTTTGAAATTTAGTATTCTTGTATCTGTCCAGATGAGTTCAAGATGAAAAACTTCAACAGTTTGCCTCTTGTCAGCAATCCGCCTGCTCTCCCTAGAAACGGCGCCATGTGATTGGTTATGTCCATTAGAGAGTAGAGAAAGCCCTGTTCCTCTGGAATCATCGAATCCCTACAGTGCAGAAAGAGGCCATTCTGCCCATCGAGCCTGTACCGACCACAATCCCACCCAGCACCGATCTCCATTACCCCGCATATTCGCCCTGTTAATCCCTGTGACACTAAGGGGCAATTTTAGCCTGGCCAATCAACCTAACCCGCACATCTTTGGAGTGTGGGAGGAAACCGGAGTACCTGGAGGAGACCCACGCAGACACGGGGAGAACATGCAGGCTTCACACAGACAGTGACCCAAGCTGGGAATCGAACCCAGGTCCCTGGCGCTGTGAGGCAGCAGCGCTAATCCACTGCGTCACCGTTCCGCCCCAGAGGATGGCACTTCTGGCAGTGCAGCACTCCCTCAGTACTATATACCCAGTGATGCCCAATCGATAGTGGTACTGAACAGCCGGTGATATCCCCACGTGCACTGAGCCTATTCACCCACCCAGTTACCCACACAGCGGTGCTCAGTCAACAGTTCAGCCAGTTTCTGTGTAAAGTGTAAACGTCAATTAAAATTTGGTGACTCTTTCCCTCCGGTTCTGGGTCGTACAGAAGGATGTGTGAGCTGGTTTAGTGATGTGCAGCAGTTGCTGGGGTCTGTGGTTTCCAGCCCTGACCTCAGCTTCCTGGCAGCTTGTTCAGGGAACAGGTGGTGTTTGCCTGAGCATCCTGTGTGACGTTTACACTGACAGCTCAGAGAACCCTCTTGACACATCCCCCTGCGGTATCTGAGCTGATCTTGGACATTCCCACCCTCGTTTACAATGTCACCCTTGCTTTCAGTTCTCCCTCTTGAGGTCAGCTCCTCCAAACCAGCCCGGGTCTGTACGTTCCGAACATTCAACACTCCCTGTAGGACGCCCCAAGCTCTGAAATTCCCTCCCCAAATTTTAGTCCTTTGTAAAGCTCCTTAAAACCTCCCTCTTTCACCAAGGTTTAATCTCCTAATGTAGCAACGGTTTAGTTTGGCATCGTCCCTGTGAAATGCATTGAGACATTTTACTGTGTTCAGGCATCTGTTCTCTGATCTTGTGCAATGTCAGATCTGGGTGACTGGGACAGGGGGCATGGGGTTCGAGAGCGAGACCTCACTGTGAAGCCCCTTTGTGGGTGGGGACTACTTCAGCACGGGGAAAATCCGACTCTCGTTCAGCGTCCCACGGACACGCGTCTCGCTGGAAAGGTTTCCGATAGCGGGCATGATTTTGTTCTCCATACAGTCACCCCCCCCGCCCCCCCAGAGACTCTGCCTCCGGCTGCGTTGAGTGGAAACTCAGCAACACCGGTTTGGAAGTGGAGTGAAGACCCAGCAACATTCACATGGTCAATCTGTCTGCCAGAAGCTGACTATTGAGGGAACTAATGAGGCAGGACAGTGCTGGAGACTCCGAGGACCAGAATAGGGATCGTTGGAAAAGCAGCAGAAATCAGACAAAGAGGAGCAGAGACATTGGGGAGAGTGAGAGGACATAGTCAGGGAAGGCAAGAAAGGAGCTTTATCAAAGCGAGAATTCCAAGGATTGCCCTGTAATCCATGGGGAATCTCAGGCTGGAGACAAGCAAGTCCTACACGATAAGGACTAGGATTCCGTTAGGCTGGTTGGAGGCTGAGTTTCCCAGCTGTCCCAGACTAGCTCACATGTGGCAGCAAGCTGACATGCCCCTGCCTACACCATAAGAAATCTCACAACACCAGGTTAAAGTCCAACGGGTTTATTTGGTGGCACATCAACAGGGACAAAGTGGAAAGGGTCGAGAGCTTTAGGTTTCTAGGTGTCCAGATCACCAACAACCTGTCCTGGTCCCCCTCATGCTGACACTATAGTTAAAAAAGCCCATCAACGCCTCTGCTTTCTCAGAAGACTAAGGAAATTCGCACAATGTTTACAGATGCGCCATAGAAAGCATTCTTTCTGGTTGTATCACAGCTTGGCCTGGGCTCCTGCTCTGCCCAAGACCATAAGGTTGTGAATGTAGCCCAATCCATCACACAAACCAGCCTCCCATCCACTGACTCTGTCTACACTTCCCACTGCCTTGGAAAAGCAGCCAGCATCATTAAGGACCCCACGCACCCCAGACATTCTCTCTTCCACCTTTTTCTGTTGGGAAGAAGATACAGAAGTCTGAGGTCACGTACCAATCGACTCAAGAGCAGCTTCTTCCCTGCTGCTGTCAGACTTTTGAATGGACCTACCTTACACTAAGCTGATTTTTCGCTACACCCCTAGATATGACTGTAACATTACATTCCGCACTCTCTCATTTCCTTCTCTATGAACGGTATGCTTTGTCTGTGTAGCGCGCAAGAAATAATACTTTTCACTGTATGCTAATACATGTGACAACAATAAATCAAACCAAAATTAAAACAAATGAAAAATATAGATACAGGAACTGACACTGCTAATTAATATCAGGGACAGATCAGATATTGATCTTTGAATCAGATATTTTAATTATTACAGGAAACATTCGGAAAAGAATGAGCTAATGGAAATGGAACGTTTGTCTAGATGAGTAAGGATGGTGAGTAACCACTGGAACTGGGGCTGGTTTTGATTCTGTGTTGGATATTTTCAGGTTTGGGGTCATTACTGTGAGTGAACTCCATGTTCTCTATAATCAGGAGGCATCGCTACTGGCCCGTACATCATAAACTAGCTCTGTGATTTGGCATTATAACACCAAGACAGACAGACCCCTGCGTGTACTGCACTCAGGATGGGGAGATGCCGGCGTTGGACTGGGGTAAACACAGTAAGAAGTCTCACAACACCAGGTTTATTTGATAGTAAACCCACAAGCTTTCAGAGACGCTGTTCCTTCATCAGATATGTGGAAGGGTTCTGTCACACCTGACCAAGGAACAGTGTTCCCGAAAGCTTGAGGGTTTACTATTGAGTAAAGCGGTTGGACTTTAACCTGGTGTTGTGAGACTTCTTACTGTGTACTGCATTCACACAATTTCTTCTGTCTCCCCATTGCTACCAATATAACATCCCCGTCCATTCCCCACTGAGTGTTAAGACACAGTTACATAGCCAGTGTAGCTGCAGTTCTGTTTCTGCTCAGACTGGTTTACTGCCCATGAAATACAGGATTGATTGAACTCACTACCATCGGGATGGGATTGCCCACGCCGGCCCCCAGCCCCGTGCCGGGTTTTCCAGGGATTCCTTGCCATTGGCTGCCGGTAGGATCTTCCAGTCGTCTCGATGCCTATGGCGTTATGCTCGTTCATCCTGCCACCGGGCAACTTTCTGATTGGCTCATCCTGCCACCTGGCAACTTGCTGATTGGCTCATCCTGCCACCGGGCAACTTGCTGATTGGCTCATCCTGCCACCGGGCAACTTGCTGATTGGCTCATCCTGCCACCGGGCAACTTGCTGATTGGCTCATCCTGCCACCGGGCAACTTGCTGATTGGTTCATCCTGCCACCAGGCAACTTAAGAACATAAGAACATAAGAAATAGGAGCAGGAGTAGGCCATCTAGCCCTTCGAGCCTGCCCCGCCATTCAATAAGATCATGGCTGATCTGTCGTGGCTCAGTTCCACTTTCCCGCCCTCTCCCCATAACCCTTAATCCCCTCGCTTATCAAAAACCCATCAACCCGCTTCTTAAATATATTTAGCGAGGCAGCCTCCACCACTTCAACAGGCAGAGAATTCCAGAGATTCACCACCCTTTGAGTGAAGAAGTTCCTCCTCAACTCCGTTCTAAACCGCCTCCCCCTTTATCTTGAGGCTGTGCCCCCTAGTCCTACTGTCTTTTTTGAGCGGGAAGAGTCTCTCCACCTCTATCCTATCCATCCCATTCATCATCTTATACGTCTCAATGAGATCTCCCCTCATTCTTCTAAACTCTAACGAGTACAAGCCTAGTTTATTCAGCCTCTCCTCATAGCTCAATCCCCTCAACCCCGGTATCAGCCTAGTAAACCTCCTCTACACTCCCTCCAAGGCCAAAATATCCTTGCGTAAGTACGGCGCCCAAAACTGCACACAGTACTCCAGCTGCGGCCTCACCAATGCCCTATACAGCCGCAGCAAGACCTCCCTACTTTTATATTCAATCCCCCTCGCTATGAAGGCCAGCATCCCATTCGCCTTCCTGACCACCTGCTGCACCTGCAGGCTGGGTTTTTGCGACTCATGCACAAGGACCCCGAGGTCCCTCTGCACCGTCTGCAAACTTGCTGATTGGCTCATCCTGCCATGGGCAACTTGCTGATTGGTTCATCCTGCCACCGGGCAACTTGCTGATTGGTTCATCCTGCCACCGGGCAACTTGCTGATTGGCTCATCCTGCCATGGGCAACTTGCTGATTGGTTCATCCTGCCACCGGGCAACTTGCTGATTGGTTCATCCTGCCACCGGGCAACTTGCTGATTGGTTCATCCTGCCACCGGGCAACTTGCTGATTGGTTCATCCTGCCACCGGGCAACTTGCTGATTGGCTCATCCTGCCACCGGGCAACTTGCTGATTGGCTCATCCTGCCATGGGCAACTTGCTGATTGGTTCATCCTGCCACCGGGCAACTTTCTGATTGGTTCATCCTGCCACCGGGCAACTTGCTGATTGGTTCATCCTGCCACTGGGCAACTTGCTGATTGGCTCATCCTGCCACCTGGCAACTTGCTGATTGGCTCATCCTGCCATCGGGCAACTTGCTGATTGGTTCATCCTGCCATGGGCAACTTGCTGATTGGTTCATCCTGCCACCGGGCAACTTTCTGATTGGTTCATCCTGCCACCGGGCAACTTGCTGATTGGCTCATCCTGCCACCGGGCAACTTGCTGATTGGTTCATCCTGCCATGGGCAACTTGCTGATTGGTTCATCCTGCCACCGGGCAACTTGCTGATTGGTTCATCCTGCCACCGGGCAACTTGCTGATTGGTTCATCCTGCCACCGGGAAACTTGCTGATTGGCTCATCCTGCCACCGGGCAACTTGCTGATTGGTTCATCCTGCCACCTGGCAACTTGCTGATTGGCTCATCCTGCCACCGGGCAACTTGCTGATTGGTTCATCCTGCCACCGGGCAACTTGCTGATTGCTTCATCCTGCCATGGGCAACTTGCTGATTGGTTCATCCTGCCACCGGGAAACTTGCTGATTGGTTCATCCTGCCACTGGGCAACTTGCTGATTGGTTCATCCTGCCACCGGGAAACTTGCTGATTGGTTCATCCTGCCACTGGGCAACTTGCTGATTGGTTCAGCCTGCCACCGGGCAACTTGCTGATTGGTTCATCCTGCCACCGGGCAACTTGCTGATTGGTTCATCCTGCCACTGGGCAACTTGCTGATTGGTTCATCCTGCCACCGGGCAACTTGCTGATTGGCTCATCCTGCCCCTGGGCAGTTTGCTGATTGGCTCATCCTGCCCCTGGGCAGTTTGCTGATTGGCTGATCCTGCCCCTGTATGTCTTGCCGAGGGGGTGGGGGGTGGGGATGTGTTGACTTCAGAGGAAGGTCCCATTGGCAGGTGGGACTGGAAAATGCCACAACTAATCCAGAGAACCCGGCCCGTGCTATGGGTCTGCTTGACTTTAGAAGCTCAATTGGAACGGGACTATTGTAGAACAGGATTGCCTTCGCCTCAAACCTATTCCAGCCTTTCTCTAACTAGAAATGGGCTGAGGTGCTTGTCTCTGTGTTGTACAGTTGTGGAAAGCGCCTCCCGTCCATTCAGAGCCCCCCCTCAGGTCTCTGCTTTGAGCTTTCCTTCACTGAAACACCAATAAAAACCCGCAGGAATGAGGAAACTGCCTTTGTGCACTCAGAACAAGTGTATCTGCAGCTCACTCCACCCCGCCATTCTCAGTGAATGGAATTCATTCCAGTTTCATCGCTGCGTTAATGTCACAGAAACACAGCATCGTCCCTATGATCTGAAACTCAGTCTGAGTGGTGATGAGGATTGTAGACAGTTTTCGCTGAGTAATGGTGATATCAGAGGCACAGACCAGTGTTCTGGAAACTTAGCAGCTGCAGAATTTAAACTCAAATGGATGTTTGCTAATATAGAACTTGGGTGTTGCTGGGAAAAAAGAGATGTCTAAACTTTTCACCTTACACTCATCAGGACATATTGTAAGAATACCAGTATAAGGGGAAAGCAACAATTTGTACCATATGACTGTACATAACTGTACAACAGCGAGAATCAGAGAATCCTACAGTGCAGAAGGAGGCCATCTGGCCCAACCACAATCCCACCCAGGCCCTATCTCCATAACCCCATGCATTTACCCTGCTAGTCCCCCTGACACTGAGGGGCAATTTATCATGGCCAATGCCCCTAACCCGCACATCTGTGGATTGTGGGAGGAAACCGGAGCACCCGGAGGAAACCCACACAGACACGGGGAGAATGTGTATGAGAACAGGGTGCTGATTGGTTGGCTAGTAGACTCTGATTGGTAGAGTCATTGTCATGGAGAACGCACCAGGTGACTCACCATTAACTGCCAAGCATTATTCAAAATTAAACTCGGCAATTTGACCTTGACAATTCAAGGCATTTTTCAGAGGAATAAGTCAGTAAATGGCTGTGACTTATTTGTTTAGCTGAAACAGGCGCAATGTGTGTACCTGTTCTTTCTGTGCAAAGAACAGGGCCTTGTGTATTAGTATGCGTAGCTTCCAATACATGCAAATGTGCCACACTGTGAGCCCAACTGACAATTTTAAATTGATGGTCAGTATAATTCTTAACATACTGAGGATTATTCAACAAATGTTGTCCAGTCGCCAACTCACGTCTAATGCATTGAGATTTGGCTGATTAGGTATGGACTGTGGCTGGGCCTTGCTGTTTGATATGATCCCCGGTCTTTGGGATGTCTGGGTTAGCATACCTAGAATCACACTAACACTGAAATTCTTACACCACATTACTCACCGTGTGGTCGGCAGAACAACTTCCTGGCAGCTTCCTGTGAGTGGTGAATACTGCACAGTCTGAAACAGCCAGGCACAACCATCTTCCACGATGATTCTTATAGACTCATAGAGATTTACAACATGGAAACAGGCCCTTCAGCCCAACTTGTCCATGCTGCCCCTTTTTTTAAGCCTCTAAGCTAATCCCAGTTGCCTGCATTTGGCCCCTATCCCTCTATACCCATCGTACCCACGTAACTGTCTAAATGCTTTTTGAAAGGTAAAATTGTACCCGCCTCTACTACTACCTCTGGCAGCTTGGTCCAAACATCACCACCCTCTGTGCAAAAAAATTGCCCCTCTGGACACTTTCGTATCTCTCCCCTCTCACCTTAAACCTATGCGCTCTAGTTTTAGGCTCCCCTACCTTTGGGAAAAGGTACACACCATCATCATGTCAGAAATCAGGATATTTGCTGATGATTGCACAAGTATTCAGAGCTCTCTGGCTCTTCAGATACTGAAGCAGTTCATGTCAAAATGCGACAGGATCTGGACAATATCCAGGCTTAGGCTGGTAAGTGGCATTCATGCCACACCAATGCCAGGCAACGACCATCTCCAACAAGAGAGAATCTAACCAGCATCGCTTGACATTCAATGGCATTATCATCACTGAATCCCCCACTATCAACATCCTGGGGGTTACCATTGACCAGAAGCTGAAGTGGACCCAGCTATATGAATAGTGTGGACACTGGAGCAGGTCAGAGATTGGGAATTCACCTCCTGAATCCCCAAAACCTGTTCACCATCTACAAGGCAAAGTCGGGAATGATGGAATACTCTCCACTGGCCTGTATAAGTGCAGCTCCAACAACACTCAAGAAACTCGACACCATCCAGGACACAGCAGCCCATCCACAAACTTGATTATTCGCTCTCTCCAGGACCAGCACACAAAGGCGGCCGTGTGTAATATCTACAAGATGCACTTGCAGCAACTCTCCGAGGCTCATTATTTAGCCCTTTTCAAACTCATCACCACTATTATCTAGAAAGACAAGGGCAGCAGACACACGGGAACACCACCCCCTGCAAGTTCCCCTCCAATCCACTCACCATCCTGACTTGGAAATATATCACCGTCCCTTCACTGTCGCTGGGTCAAAATCCTCCCTGACAGCACTGTGGGAGTACCTACACCACATGGACTGCTGCTGTCGTATAAGTGGCTCACCAGCACCTTCTCAAGGGTAATGAAGGATGGGGAAATAATGCTGCCTAGCCAGTGATGTCCACATCCTGGGCACAAGTTTTAAGAAGCAGCTTAACGTGTGCTGGTTCGGTGCATCGACACAAACAGGCACCGGAGTGCGGCAACTAGGGGATTTTCACAGTACCTTCATTGCGGTGTTAATGTAAGCCTACTTGTGACAATAAATAAATGAATGTTAAATAAAGGGTGGCTGGGATTTAGCCCTCTGTATAACAATATTTAAATTCAACACAGCATCATAATGATAATGTTCTGCCTATCACACAATGAGTAATGTGGTGTAAGTATTTCAGTGTCAGTGTGATTCAAGGTGAGCCAGACGTCACAAAGACTGGCAAAGATATCAAACAGCAAGACCCCAGCCACAGTTCATACCTAAATCAGCCAAATCTTAAAACATCATCTCCAACATTAGATGTGAGTCAATGAGTGACCGACATCCTCAATGTCTAAAGAATTACGCTGATACCAATGTAATATTGTCAGTTGGGCTCACAGCTTGGCAGGTTTGTGCGTAATGGAAGCTACATGTATTAATACACAGCTGAGCACCCCCCCCCCTTCCAGAGCTGACTCAGAACTGAAGTTGAGTGGGGCCTCGAGTTGCCTGCGGAAGAAGGTTGGAGATTTTTAAAGCTGATGTTAGGGAAACGGACACCACTCCCACCTGAATAACATTTAAAAAAATCAAACAATAAAAAGGCTCACGGTGTGTGTGAAATCTCAAGGGATTTAAATCTAATGCAGTTGAATTTGTGCTACTGATGGGGAAAGTTCCAGGTTAGCTCGGCAAGAGTTCTGTTAAAGATTAAAGCAAAGAGATTGGAAACCGAACCAAACTGCACATCAACTGTAATCAATCCAGCTTTCAAAACCGGATTTCACAGTGATGAGAATATTCAGTGACAGAAACGTAGATTAGCAGCAAGAGGTTACTCCTGCTTCGTGGATAATGAAGATTGGGTGGTAGCGCAGTGGTTAGCACTGCAGCTTCACAGCTCCAGGGACCTGGGTTCGATTCCCGGCTCGGGTCACTGTCTGTGCAGAGTTTGCACATTCTCCTCGTGTCTGTGTGAGTTTCCTCCAGGTACTCCGGTTTCCTCCCACAGTCCAAAGATGTGTGGGTTAGGTTGATTGGCCATGCTAAGAAATTGCCCCTTAGTGTCCAGGGATGTGTAGGTTAGAGGGATTAGTGGGTATAATATGTAGGGATATGGGGGTAGGGCCTGGGTGGGATTGTGTTCAGTGCAGACTCGATGGGCCGAAGGGCCTCTCCCTGCACTGTAGGGTTCTATGATTCTACTCTATGTGATAGCCCTATAAAGGCAGTCCCATCCATTGACTCTGTCTACACCTCCCACTGCCCCGGCAAAGCAGCCACTGTAATTAAGAACCCCACGTACCCCGGACATTCTCTCCTTCACCTTATTCCATCAGGAAAAAGATACAAAAGTCTGAGATCACATACCAACCGACTCAAGAACAGCTTCTTCCTGCTGCTATCAGACGTTTGAATGGACCTACCTTGCACTAAGTTGATCTTTCTCTACACCCTCGCTATGATTGTAACACTACATTCTGCACTCTCTTGTTTCCTTCTCTATGAATGGTATGCTTTGTATAGCGCCCAAGAAACAATACTTTTCACTCTATACTAATACATGTGACAATAATAAATCAAATCAAATGAAAGGATCACGTCATCAACTTGGCCACTGAGTTGGGGGCCCATTCAGACTTGCATGGGCTTGTCCCAGGATGTGGAGATTCCGGCATTGGACTGGGGTAAACACAGTAAGAAGTCTCACAACACCAGGTTCAAGTCCAACAGGTTTATTTGGTAGCAAAATCCACTAGCTTTCGGAGCGCTGCCCCTCCATCGGGTAAGTGGGAGTTCTGATCACAAACAGGGCATATAAAGATACAAACTCAATTTACACAATAATGGTTGGAATGTGAGTCTTTACAGGTAATCAAGTCTTTACAGGTACAGACAATGTGAGTGGAGAGAGGGTTAAGCACAGGTTAAAGAGATGTGTATTGTCTCCAGACAGGACAGTTAGTGAGATTTTACAAACCCAGGTAAGTCGTGGGGGTTACAGATAGTGTGACATGAACCCATGTTCCACACACATGAGAACAGCTTCAACCAGGATCTTGGGATCTTGTCGCACTACCTGTAAGATCAATGGCCAACAGCGAGAGCAGGTTTCACAATGTAAATATCTGGGAAATGCCTGGTAAAAAGATGGTTGCGGCCAAACAGAAATCGGAGAAAGCCTGGCAATAATAAACAAGGCGTTCTCCAAACATAAAGACTTGCCCAGTGTGGGAATGTGTAGAAATGTTAAGAAATGAATGATGGAGACTTCAGTTTGGAGTGTCTTGTACCAGGCTGGAACATGGACCTTGAGAAAAGAGACCTCCAAAGGCCGTGAGGTTGTGAAATGCGGAGAAGAGGGTCAGTCGGAGAGAACGGAAGAACAATGAGGAGGCTGTCAGCTTGGTGGGTGAGGAAAGATCAGGAATGAATGACGGGCAACATGACAGCTCGGTGACTATCACTGTTTGCTGTGCAGACACATGGATTTGGGTCGGTGTCTGTGGGAGTTTGCACATTCTCCCCGTGCTTGCGTGGGTTTTCTCCGAGTGCTCCGGTTTCCTCCCACACCCCAAAAACATGCTCTTAGGCTGATTGGTGTTAACAAATTGTCCTTAAATTAGTCTCCCCTCAATCTGGTTATGATTCCTTTATTGTGGAGTCCAATAGGCGTAGACAAAGGTCATAGGGAGAAGAGGGAACTCACAATGTTAAAATGGGCGGTGCGGGCTCGTTGGGCCGAATGGCCTGTTTCCCGTGCTGTGTTGTTCTTTGTTCTTTGAATAACATCGAGAAGGCTGGATTGACCAAACTTAAAGAACTGGCTGTAAGTGCTGATTGAGTGAAGGTGTGCCAGGGGGAGACCAAGAGGGAGAAAGGAAGTGATGGTGTTAGGAAATTGCAAAGTGCAGAAAGTGCAAAGTGTGAGGTGTGGAGAAATGAGCCAAGAACTGCCCTGAGGCAGCTCACTTTACACAGACCGCATCTGGAGCACTGTGTCTCAGCAAGCAGAGAATGACCAGGCAGGATGCACAGCCACTGCTGGGGTGGCATGGTGGTTGGCACTGCTGCCTCACAGCGCCAGGAGCCTGGGTTCGATTCCTGGTTTGAGTCACTGCCTGTGCAGAGTCTGCATGTTCTCCCCGTGTCTGCATGGGTTTCCTCTGGGTGCTCCGGTTTCCTCCCACAGTCCAAAGATGTGCAGGTTAGGTGTTTTGGCCGTGCTAAATCCTCCCTCAATGCACCCAAACAGGAGTGTGCCAACTAGGGGATTTTCACGGTAACTTCATTGCAGTGTTAATGTAAGCCTACTCGTGACACTAATAAATAACTGATTAAAAATGTTACACTGGGCCGCCACGTCACCCACAAACAGCCTCCTGATGTTGCTGTATCCTCAGCATGAGCATGAAAAGCTGCAGCAAAACGACAAAGTGTAAAATAACTTGGTATTGACTCGAGGAATTCCAGTTATTTATTTCGGGACACACAGCATGTGACCTACATCTGATTACTGGTAACAAACCAGAAAGGATCAATACATTCCTCACATTGATTCACTCATAATTTCACTCTGAATCACACATTGTGATTCTTTAGAGCACAGAAAAACTACAACACAAACAGGCCCTTCAGCCCACAAGTTGTGCCAATGATATCCCTCCCTACTAGGCTTATCTATAACCCTCAATCCTATTAAGTCCCATGTACTCATCCAGAAGTCTCTTAAAAGACCCTATCGAATTTGCCTCCACCACTATCAACAGCAGCCGATTCCACTCACTCACCACCCTCTGAGTGAAAAACTTACCCCTAACATCTCCTCTGTACCTACTCCCCAGCACCTTAAACCTGTGTCCTGTCGTAGCGACCATTCCAGCCCTGGGAAATAGCCTCCGAGAATCCACCCTATCTATTCCTCTCAACATTTTATACACTCCTATCAGTTCTTTCTGAAGTCTTTAGTTACTCAAGGCTCTGCCTCATCTCCATTGCTGCCGAAATGAAAGATTTCTCCAGGTCCGTGATAAATGTCACGGCTCCAAAAAAACAGACACAAACATGCTCAGTATCAATCCTGTTCTACCTGTCCTACAACTTGCTTCCAGAGAGTCTGAGATGCCTTTGTTGTTTTCAAATACTGTGAAAGAATGGGACAAGAGCGGTGTACTCGATGCATGACACCTCACTGACGTGACTGTGCTGACTCACTGTGACATGGCGGCGCAGTGGTTAGCAGTGCCAGGCACCCAGGTTCAATTCCAGCCTGGGGTCGCCGTCTGCGTAGAGTTTGCACATTCTCCCCGTGTCTGTGTGGGTTTCCTCCGGAGCTCCGGTAACCTCCCACAGTCCAAAATAGGTTCAGGTTCAGTGGATCGGCCGTGCTAAATTGCCCCTTACAAGATGCGCAGGTTAGGTGGATTAAATACGTGGGGTTAACAAAGAGAACAAAGAACAACACAGCACAGGAAACAGGCCCTTCAGCCCAACAAGCCCACACCGCCATAAGAACATAAGAAATAGGAGCAGGAGGAGGCCATCTAGCCCTTCGAGCCTGCCCCGCCATTCAATAAGATCATGGCTGATCTGTCTCTGCTCAGTTCCACTTTCCCGCTTTCTCCCCATAACCCTTAATCCCCTCTCTTATCAAAAACCCATCAACCCGCTTCTTAAAAATATTTAGCGAAGCAGCCTCCACCACTTCAACGGGCAGAGAATTCCAGAGATTCACCACCCTTTGAGTGAAGAAGTTCCTCCTCAACTCCGTTCTAAACCGCCCCCCCTTTATCCTGAGGCTGTGCCCCCTAGTCCTACTGTTCTTTCTGAGCGGGAAGAGTCTCTCCACCTCTATCCTATCCATCCCATTCATCATCTTATACGTCTCAATGAGATCTCCTCTCATTCTTCTAAACTCTAACGAGTACAAGCCTAGTTTATTCAGCCTCTCCTCATAGCTCAACCCCCTCAACTCCGGTATCAGCCTAGTAAACCTCCTCTGCACTCTCTCCAAGGCCAAAATATCCTTGCGTAAGTGCGGCGCCCAAAACTGCACACAGTACTCCAGCTGCGGCCTCACCAGTGCCCTATACAGCTGCAGCAAGACCTCCCTACTTTTATATTCAATCCCCCTCGCTATGAAGGCCAGCATCCCATTCGCCTTCCTGACCACCTGCTGCACCTGCAAGCTGGGTTTTTGTGACTCATGCACAAGGACCCCGAGGTCCCTCTGCACCGTTGCCTGCTGCAGTTTTTTGCCACGTAAGTAATAATCCTTCCTACCATTATTCCTACCAAAGTGGACCGCCTCGCACTTGCCAACATTAAATTCCATTTGCCAGTTCCTGGCCCATTCGCCCAGCCTATCTAGATCCTTCTGCAGACTCTCCCCACCCTCCGCACATCTTAACAATGTGTTTTTCCTCCTCCACCCTTGACCCGTGTCTGTGTTTATGGTACCCCCATTGGAAACCAGATTCAGGGGAGAATAATTTAGGGACAATTTGTTACACCAATCAGCCTAAGAGCACATCTTTGGGGTGTGGGAGGGAACCGGAGCACCCGGAGGAAACCCACGCAAGCACGGGGAGAATGCGCAAACTCCCACAGACACCGGCCACTGGGTTACGGGGATAGGGTGGAGGGCAGGGCCTGGGTGCGATATTCTTGCAGAAGGTCAGTGCAGACTCACTGGGCCCAATCTGCGGGTGTGAACACTCAGTAAAGCCAGGCGTGAGGCGGCTAGTACGATCCGCGCCCACCTCCAGGCCAGTCCCTCCTTAACCAACACCCGAAAATGGTCACAATCGGGACCCCACCCGAAACGGTTGTGATGGCTATTTAAATATATTTACATGTGTTTCCATTGACCTAATGGTTACACGCTCAACTTCACCGACACTCCCTCTGTTACCACCACGTTCGCCAATCTGGAATCGACGGGAAACAGACCTGCTCCATATAAATCCAATCCATCAATGGGGGTTAGTGAGGGGGTAAGTGCTCAGTGCCCGAAGGCTCTCTGCTGCTTACAGGGGGTCCTCTCGTTGCTGCAATTTTCTTTATTGGTCGATGGGGGCTCTGCGGGTGTGTGTGGGGGGTGGAGCTGGGGGGGGCGGTGGGGCTGTTGCTCAGCAGGGTATCCGAATCCAATTTGTAGCAGGGTCCCGGGTCTCAGCACTGACCTTATGTCTTGTGGATGCTGCTGGATCCTAGTGCACTCAGCAATCTGCAGCTGAAGGATTTGCACAAAACCCTTAGCAATTTGCACTGCTGCAGCTTCAGAACTTTTCAAGGGGCTGAGATTAAAGAACAAGGAACAACACAGCACAGGAAACAGACCCTTTGGCCCTACAAGCCCGCGCCACCATTTTAACACTCAGTCAGTGCCCTCTTCTGCCCAAGACCTTTGTCTGCGCCTATTGGACTCCACAAATCTAGAGAATTATAACCAGGTTGAGGGATGCCTAATTTAGGGATAATTTGTGTCTATGAGATTGTGGGGAGCAAGTGGCTGGGGGAATTGCGGGGGGGGGCCTGTGGGTGGGGGAATGGGCAGAATGGACAGCGGTTGTTGCTGGCCCAGGGGTGAGCAGTGATGGAGACTCGCTATGAGCCATTGTGATGATGCCCTGGGGCAAACTAGCCCTGACTCCTCCCTGAGCTCCCTGTGCCCGCTGGCACCTGGGCACATGTCTGTGTAGTGAACCCCCGCTGACAGGGCCCTGGGGTGGGTGGGATGGGGAGGGGGGAGGGAATCACTCATGGGGTCTGGGGAACCAGTGCCTTCCTTTCCTCAGCATTGAGGGGCCTCCCCAACTGATATCAACCTGCAACATCGTTCCGGAGATCATCAGTGGAAAAGGATTATGACACTAATGTTTTTCTCTTTTAATTCACAGGTTTTAAGTTGGTCCGTCTTGCTGTCCAACGAGGGGCATCCACGCGATGGGTCGTACAAGGGCTGCTCTTGAATGTTTGTGAGTAGCCTAGTGTTTCATGTCGTTAGTGTGTGCCTAAACTGGACCAGATACTGGGCAAGACGACAGCTCAGTGACTATCACTGTTTGCTGTGCAGACTCATGGATTTGGGTCGGTGTCTGTGGGAGTTTGTGCATTCTCCCCGTGCTTGCGTGGGTTTTCTCCGGGTGCTCCAGTTTCCTCCACACCCCAAAGATGTGCTCTTAGGCTGATTGGAGGTAATAAATTGTCCCTAAATTAGTTTCCCTCAATGTGGATGGCCATAAAACATTAGATAAGGGTCATGGGTGGAGGGGGAGACTGGTAATGTTAAGATGGCGGCTCGTTAGGCCGAAGGGCCTGTTTCCTGGGCTGTTTTTGTTCTTTGTTCCAGACAAATCAGTCACAGGTAGGTGGTGACAAAACTATTAATGATGGCAATAAAGGTGTTTAAATAATAAATTCTAACATAAGAATGTGTGAACAGGAAACATGAAGGTGCTTAAAGATCTATCTAATTTCAGGCCTTCACCCAAACCGTGTCAGGGCAACTGCGAGTTCCTAACCTTACCCGTCCTGCCACCTTGTCTCAGTGTCTCCCAGAATCGGAGGAGGGGACCAGCTGCCTACCTCACCCCGTTGCCCTTGGCGATCGCCCCCTGAAGGTCCTGGGCCTTGAGGGCCCCGGGTGGCTCCCAGGTGTCTGGGACGTTTCCATGGCGCCCTCTTCACCCCGCTGCCCCTGAGATGCCCCCACATCAGGAAGGGAGAAGGTGTAACCACAACCTCCAGGCTGGAAGGCCCCGGCGTGGGCTCGAGCCCTTCCTCCCTCCCTTGGAGTTACTGTCGGGCCCCGGGGTCACTCCACGGGATGGCGGCGAGCTCTGGAGGGAGACTCGTGTCCTTCCCATGGCGGTCGAGCCCTCTGCGACGGTCACCTGAGTCGGTGGGGGGGGGGTCAATGGCCGCAGCGAGTGCCCCCTGAGACGGGGCCACGCTCTGCAGCCCCTCAGCCGTGACTCCCTGTGACTGGGCCACACTCTCAGGGGCGGCTGTGTCTCAGTGCTGTCCCACCGGGGGCGGAGGTCAGGGATTGGGGAGGAAGAGGGAGGGGTCAGGCAGCCATCG
Source organism: Carcharhinus amblyrhynchos (assembly GCF_965287045.1). NCBI lineage: Eukaryota > Metazoa > Chordata > Chondrichthyes > Carcharhiniformes > Carcharhinidae > Carcharhinus > Carcharhinus amblyrhynchos. Next base: position 41,797,375 of record NC_137348.1, read on the forward strand.
GAGTCGGGGGGAGAGAGCCTTGTGCGGGAGGGTCGGGGTGGGGAAGCGGAGGGGAGGGGGGGGGAGTCACTCTGCCTGAGATCAGTGGGGAGCGGGGCCACGATGGGTCTGGTTGAGGTGGGGGGGGTGGATAAAGGGGTCAGTAATGTTGTGGGGGTGGGGCAATGAGGGTGGGGGCCAGGGGGGAGTATTATCCAGCCCGGGAGGGGTACGCGTTCTATCTTATGTTTCAGCGCGTGCGCAGTTGGAGGTGTCGATCGGAGCTGCAGGATTTTGGGCCCACAGCCTCGGATATCTTTGCCAGCAGAGACTGTGTGTGTACGGGGGGGGTGCCTGAGGACGGGACTAAAAGTCGGATCTGAAACACTCCCAGTTCCATGTCCTCCCAGCACTCAGGATCAAGCTGGTGAAACAGGACCTGAATGGTTCCTTCCCGCACTGTACGGACTCTACAGGGGGAGGGTCTGATGGCCTCACTCATCCTGAAACCATAAAATCCCACCCAAGGTCAGTCAACCCCTTCACGTCCAGCCCTGGCCCGCTCCGAGTCCTGTGCCGGGCAGGGTGCCCACGGCCGCAGGGCTCTCAGTGATGAACAGACTCAGTTTTCGGTGTTAGATTTGTAAGAAGCTGAGAGTGTCCTGGACCACCTCCCAGCTGAGAAAATCCAACCAAACCGGCAAAAAGAGCAGTGGAACAGCGAGCTCAACACTTCATATCGGTAAATGGATTCACATCGAGCAGCAGAATGAGCAAACTCCCACATTCTTATTCGAAATCGTGAACCTTCCACACCCACATCACAGCACGATAGTTTCATTCAACATTCCACTGGAATGATGGCATCTCTGACAGTGCGGCACTCCCTCAGCACTGACCCTCTGACAGTGCGGCACTCCCTCAGCACTGACCCTCTAACAGTGCGGCACTCCCTCAGCACTGACCCTCTGACAGTGCGGCACTCTCTCAGCACTGACCCTCTGACAGTGCGGCGCTCCCTCAGCACTGACCCTCTGACAGTGCGGCGCTCCCTCAGCACTGACCCTCTGACAGTGCGGCACTCCCTCAGCACTGACCCTCTGACAGTGCGGCACTCCCTCAGCACTGACCCTCTAACAGTGCGGCACTCCCTCAGCACTGACCCTCGGACAGTGCGGCACTCCCTCAGCACTGACCCTCTGACAGTGCGGCACTCTCTCAGCACTGACCCTCTGACAGTGCGGCGCTCCCTCAGCACTGACCCTCTGACAGTGCGGCGCTCCCTCAGCACTGACCCTCTGACAGTGCGGCACTCCCTCAGCACTGACCCTCTGACAGTGCGGCACTCCCTCAGCACTGACCCTCTGACAGTGCGGCACTGCCTCAGCACTGACCCTCTGACAGTGCTGCACTCCCTCAGCACTGACCCTCTGACAGTGCGGCGCTCCCTCAGCACTGACCCTCTGACAGTGCGGCGCTCCCTCAGCACTGACCCTCTGACAGTGCGGCACTCCCTCAGCACTGACCCTCTGACAGTGCGGCACTCCCTCAGCACTGACCCTCTGACGGTGCGGCGCTCCCTCAGCACTGACCCTCTGACAGTGCGGCGCTCCCTCAGCACTGACCCTCTGACAGTGCGGCACTCCCTCAGCACTGACCCTCTGACAGTGCGGCACTCCCTCAGTACTGACCCTCTGACAGTGCGGCACTCCCTCAGCACTGACCCTCTGACAGTGCGGCACTCCCTCAGCACTGACCCTCTGACGGTGCGGCGCTCCCTCAGCACTGACCCTCTGACAGTGCGGCACTCCCTCAGCACTGACCCTCTGACAGTGCGGCGCTCCCTCAGCACTGACCCTCTGACAGTGCGGCACTCCCTCAGCACTGACCCTCTGACAGTGCGGCACTCCCTCAGCACTGACCCTCTGACAGTGCGGCACTCCCTCAGCACTGACCCTCTGACAGTGCGGCACTCCCTCAGCACTGACCCTCTGACAGTGCGGCACTCCCTCAGCACTGACCCTCTGACAGTGCGGCACTCCCTCAGCACTGACCCTCTAACAGTGCGGCACTCCCTCAGCACTGACCCTCTGACAGTGCGGCACTCTCTCAGCACTGACCCTCTGACAGTGCGGCGCTCCCTCAGCACTGACCCTCTGACAGTGCGGCGCTCCCTCAGCACTGACCCTCTGACAGTGCGGCACTCCCTCAGCACTGACCCTCTGACAGTGCGGCACTCCCTCAGCACTGACCCTCTGACAGTGCGGCACTGCCTCAGCACTGACCCTCTGACAGTGCTGCACTCCCTCAGCACTGACCCTCTGACAGTGCGGCGCTCCCTCAGCACTGACCCTCTGACAGTGCGGCGCTCCCTCAGCACTGACCCTCTGACAGTGCGGCACTCCCTCAGCACTGACCCTCTGACAGTGCGGCACTCCCTCAGCACTGACCCTCTGACGGTGCGGCGCTCCCTCAGCACTGACCCTCTGACAGTGCGGCGCTCCCTCAGCACTGACCCTCTGACAGTGCGGCACTCCCTCAGCACTGACCCTCTGACAGTGCGGCACTCCCTCAGCACTGACCCTCTGACAGTGCGGCACTCCCTCAGCACTGACCCTCTGACAGTGCGGCACTCCCTCAGCACTGACCCTCTGACAGTGCGGCGCTCCCTCAGCACTGACCCTCTGACAGTGCGGCGCTCCCTCAGCACTGACCCTCTGACAGTGCGGCGCTCCCTCAGCACTGACCCTCTGACAGTGCGGCGCTCCCTCAGCACTGACCCTCTGACAGTGCGGCACTCCCTCAGCACTGACCCTCTGACAGTGCGGCACTCCCTCAGCACTGACCCTCTGACAGTGCGGCACTCCCTCAGCACTGACCCTCTGACAGTGCGGCGCTCCCTCAGCACTGACCCTCTGACAGTGCGGCACTCCCTCAGCACTGACCCTCTGACAGTGCGGCGCTCCCTCAGCACTGACCCTCTGACAGTGCGGCACTCCCTCAGCACTGACCCTCTGACAGTGCGGCGCTCCCTCAGCACTGACCCTCTGACAGTGCGGCACTCCCTCAGCACTGACCCTCTGACAGTGCGGCGCTCCCTCAGCACTGACCCTCTGACAGTGCGGCACTCCCTCAGCACTGACCCTCTGACAGTGCGGCGCTCCCTCAGCACTGACCCTCTGACAGTGCGGCACTCCCTCAGCACTGACCCTCTGACAGTGCGGCGCTCCCTCAGCACTGACCCTCTGACAGTGCGGCACTCCCTCAGCACTGACCCTCTGACAGCGCGGCCCTCCCTCAGCACTGACCCTCTGACAGTGCGGCACTCCCTCAGTACTGACCCTCTGACAGTGCGGCGCTCCCTCAGCACTGACCCTCTGACAGTGCGGCACTCCCTCAGCACTGACCCTCTGACAGCGCGGCACTCCCTCAGCACTGACTCTCTGACAGCGCGGCACTCCCTCAGCACTGACTCTCTGACAGTGCGACACTCCCTCAGCACTGACCCTCTGACAGTGCGGCACTCCCTCAGCACTGACCCTCTGACAGTGCGGCACTCCCTCAGCACTGACCCTCTGACAGTGCGGCACTCCCTCAGCACTGACCCTCTGACAGTGCGGCACTCCCTCAGCACTGACCCTCTGACAGTGCGGCACTCCCTCAGCACTGACCCTCTGACAGTGCGGCACTCCCTCAGCACTGACCCTCTGACAGTGCGGCACTCCCTCAGCACTGACCCTCTGACAGTGCGGCACTCTCTCAGCACTGACCCTCTGACAGTGCGGCACTCCCTCAGCACTGACCCTCTGACAGTGCGGCACTCCCTCAGCACTGACCCTCTGACAGTGCGGCACTCCCTCAGCACTGACCCTCTGACAGTGCGGCGCTCCCTCAGCACTGACCCTCTGACAGTGCGGCACTCCCTCAGCACTGACCCTCTGACAGTGCGGCACTCCCTCAGCACTGACCCTCTGACAGTGCGGCACTCCCTCAGCACTGACTCTCTGACAGTGCGGCACTCCCTCAGCACTGACCCTCTGACAGTGCGGCACTCCCTCAGCACTGACTCTCTGACAGTGCGGCACTCCCTCAGCACTGACCCTCTGACAGTGCGGCACTCCCTCAGCACTGACCCTCTGACAGTGCGGCACTCCTGCTTGAGTTGACCATCCAAGGTGGGTGTGTTGTAGAGGACCTGAGTGATTATTCTTTGTCGTCTGCTTGGAAGAGTTCTTGAACACACTATGTGGAGGACATCCTGGGTATAGTCTGGATGAAGGAATTATTTTTGGTGGCCGTTTCTGGATGTTCGGAATAAAAAGTGGGACAATGTCAGTTCTGTACATGAATCAGAAATACACCACTGTTGTTTCTGGCTGGGAGTTTTGCTAGTATGGTTTGGGTGGGCTTAAACTAATGTGGCAGGGAGGTGGGGATCAGAACAATAGGTCAGCAAGCGTAGAGACTGGGGACGAGCATGGGCCCAAGAAAGTGCTAGCTAAGAGGAAGAGAAATCTGGGGGAAGATGAACTCAGTGGGCCTGGAGGTCTGGAGTGCATCTGCTTCAATGCAAGGAGCATAATGGGTAAAACAGATGAACTTAGAGCCTTAATGCATGAGCTTGAATGTGGTTGCAATGACAGAGACTTGGTTAAAAGGAGGACAGGACTGGCAGCTGAATATTCCAGGGTATAAGTGTTTTAGGTGAGACAGAGGAGGGGCTGGAAGAGGTGGGTGAATAGAATACTGGTTAGGGAGCATATTACAGTGGTACAGAGAGTGGACAATTTGGAATGATCATGTAACGAGACGCTGTGGATAGAGCTCAGAAACAGGAAGGGCGCAGTCACTATGCTGGGGGTATACCACAGGCCTCCCAACAGCCCATGGGAAGTCGAGGAACGGATATGTTAGGAGATTCTGGACAGGTATAGAAAAAATAGGGTTGTTGTCGTGGGAGACTTTAATTTCCCTCATATTGACTGGAAATCCCTTAGGGCTGGGGGTCGGGACAGGGAGGAATTTATAAAACGTGTCCAGGAAGGTTCTTTGGAACAATATGTTGATAGTCCAACTAGACAGGGAGCTATACTGAACCTAGTACTGGGGAATGAGTCTGGTCAGGTCATCAAAGTTTCAGTGGGGGAACATGTGGCAAATAGTGACCACAATTCTGTAAACTTTCGAATAGTCATGGAAAAGGATGAGTTTTGTCCTATGGATAAGGTGCTGAATTGGGGGAAGGCTAACTACAGCCGGATTAGGCAGGATTTGGTGGCTGTTGACTGGGAGAGGCTGTTCGAGGGTAAATCCACATCTGACATGTGGGAGCAGTTGATAGGAGTGCAGGACAGGCATGTGCCTGTAAAAGGAAGGACAGGAAAGGTAGGATTCGAGAGCCGTGGATAACCGGGGAAATTGAGGGCCTGATCAAAAAGGAAAAAGAGGCATACATAAGGTCCAGGCAGCTAAAAACTGCTGGAGCACTGGAGGAATACAGGGAAAGCAGAAAAGAACTCAAACAGGGAGTTAGAAGGGCAAAAAGGGCCATGAAATGTCCTTGGCAGACAGGATTAAAGAGAATCCCAAGGCATTTTATACAAACGTTAGGAACAAGAGGGTTGTCAGAGAGTCGGACCTCTCAAGAACAAAGGAGGGGAATAATGCTTAGAACCAAAGAAATAGGTGAGATCCTAAATGAATACTTCGTATCAGTGTTCACAAAGGAGAGGGGCATGTTGATTGGTAGTGTCTCAGAGGGATGTGTCGACCCGTTAGAACAAATCACAATTACAAGGGAGGAAGTGTTATGTGTTTTAGGAAGCATTAAGGTAGACAAATCCCCAGGGCTAGATGGTATCTGTCCTAGATTACTGAGAGAGACAAGAGATGAAATTGCTGGGCCTCTAACAGAAATCTTTGTTTCTTCATTGAACTCGGGTGAGGTCCCAGAGGATTGGAGGATAGCAAATGTGTTATTTAGGAAGGGTAGCAAGGGTAACCCGGATAATTGTAGGCCAGTGAGCTTGATGTCCGTGGTAGGGAAATTGATGAGAAGATTCTTAGGATATATACACATTTAGAACTGAATAGTCTCATTAATGATAGATAGCATGGTTTTGTATGAGGGAGGTCATGTATCACAAATTTGGTTGAGTTTTTTGAGGAGGTGACAAAAACGATTGACGAGGGAAGGGCCGTGGATGTCGTCTATATGGATTTTAGTAAAGAGTTTGACAAAGTCCCTCATGGCAGGCTGGTGTAAAAGGTTAAATCTCATGGGATAAAAGGTGAGCTAGTTAGATGGGTACAGAACTGGCTTGGCTATAGAAGACAGAGGGTAACAGTGGAGGAGTCTTTTTCCAGCTGGAGGTCTGTGACTAGTGATGTTCCACATGGCTCTTACTGGGACCTCTGCTGTTTGTGATATTTATAAATGATTTGGAAGAAGGTGTAACTGGTGTAATCAGTAAGTTTGCAGACAACACAAAGATTGCTGGAGTTACAGATGGTGATGAATATTGTCAGAGAATACAGCAGGATATAGATGGGCTGGAAAATTGGGTGGAGAAATGGCAGATGGAATTTAATCCAGGTAAATGCGAACTGATGCATTTTGGTAGATCTGTTGCAGGGGGGAGTTATGCAATAAATGGCAGAACCATCAGTATTAGACACACAGAGGGACCTGGGTGTGCAAGTCCACGGATCCTTAAAGGTGGCAACACAGGTGGGAAAGGTGGTGAAGAAGGCATATTGCATGCTTGCCTTTATTGCGACATAGAGTATAAAAGTTGGCATGTGATGTTGCAGTTATACAGAACGTTGGTGAGGCCACATCTGGAATACTGCGTCCAGTTCTGGTCACCACACTACCAGAAGGACATGGAGGCTTTGGAGAGAGTGCAGAGGAGGTTTACCAGGATGTTGCCTGGTTTGGAGGGTATTAGATATGAGGTGAGATTGAGTAAACCAGAGTTGTTCTCCCTGGAAAGATGGAGGTTGAGGGGCGACCTAATAGAAGTTTATAAAATTATGAAGGGCATAGATAGGGTGAACAGTTTTTCCCAGGTCAGAAATGACAAACACAAGGGGTCACAAGTTCAAGGTAAGTTGGGGTAAGGTTCAATATAGATTTTACACAGAGGGTGGTGGGGGCCTGGAATGCAGTACCAAGCAAGGTGGTTGAGGCAGACGCGCTAGGATCATTTAAGACTTATCTAGATAACCACATGAACAGACTGGGAATAGAGGGATACAAACAGATGGTCTAGATGGGAACAGACCGGTGCAGGTTTGGAGGGTTGAAGGGCCTGATCCTGTGCTGTATTGTTCTTTGTTTGTTGATTTTGTCTCCTTGTTTTTTGTCTTGTCTCCTTTACATAAGAACATAAGAAATAGGAGCAGGAGTAGGCCATCTAGCCCTTCGAACCTGCCCCGCCATTCAATAAGATCATGGCTGATCTGTCGTGACTCAGTTCCACTTTCCCGCCCTCTCCCCATAACCCTTAATCCCCTCTCTTATCAAAAACCCATCAACCCGCGTCTTAAATATATTTAGCGAGGCAGCCTCCACCACTTCAACGGGCAGAGAATTCCAGAGATTCACCACCCTTTGAGTGAAGAAGTTCCTCCTCAACTCCGTTCTGAACTGCCCCCCCTTTATCTTGAGGCTGTGCCCCCTAGTCCTACTGTCCTTTCTGAGCGGGAAGAGTCTCTCCACCTCTATCCTATCCATCCCATTCATCATCTTATACGTCTCAATGAGATCTCCCCTCATTCTTCTAAACTCTAACGAGTACAAGCCTAGTTTATTCAGCCTCTCCTCATAGCTCAACCCCCTCAACTCCGGTATCAGCCTAGTAAACCTCCTCTGCACTCCCTCCAAGGCTAAAATATCCTTGCGTAAGTGCGGCGCCCAAAACTGCACACAGTACTCCAGCTGCGGCCTCACCAATGCTCTATACAGCTGCAGCAAGACCCTTGGGACTGGCCTAAAATGCCATAGCAATGAAAGCATATAGATTTTATTGGTTTGTTTGAGTGTAACATATTCTTTATCTTAATTGATGTGCACTCAAAGTGGCCAGAAGTTATCATCAGATCTACAAACCAATGAAAAACTTGATGAGATTTTTACAAGATTTGATAAATGGCGACAGATTGTCAGCGAGAATGGTTCACAGTTCACAAAACTTGAGTTTGAGGATTAGCTCAAAGTAAACAGTATTCAGCATTTATAATGCACACCATCAACAATGGATTAGCTGAAAGATTCATACAGTCCTTGAAATAGTCTTTAAAAGCTTCAAAAGATTCATTATCATGTGGTGGAAATAGCTTTTTGGCATCCTACAGAAACACGACTCATGGAACTATCTAAACTTCATCTGCATTAATATTCTTAAAGAGGAAGTTGAGAACTAGGTTTGGTTGGCCTCCAAAAATTTCAGAGATAGTAGAGCATAAACAACAATCTCAAGCTGATAGATGAGGAATGAGGACAAAACAACATATCAACAAGGAGGTCGAGTGTTAGTGCGTAATTATGCAACACGTGAGAAATGGGTACTCACCACACATTAGCAGGATCAGCTCCCACTTCCTACACAGCTCAAACTGAGGATGAACTAATTTGGCGATGCCATACTAACCGATTGTTGTCATCTCGAAATGATTTCTCAGAATAACCCCCAGAAGTACCTTCTTTAATCACTAATGTTGTGAATACAGGAGAAGTATTTGAATTTGAATGGTTGTGTCTTTGTTACTCTGCCATGTCAGAATGATCCAGGATTAGTTTCACAAGATGAACTGCCTTCTGAAGTTCCAAATCACACTTCTAGGGTCAAGGTTGGCCAAATCCCAGAAGGCCATTTCCAAACAGAGACTTTCTCACTGACTGTGTATAATAATTAATGAGGCATAGCACTGTGTCTAGTGTGTTATTGATCCGGCATGTAGCATCATGGTAATTTTTGTCAGGATTACAGCAGTAAACGGGGAGGGATGTTATATATTTAAATGGTTGCATGGTTACCTTCAGAGCTGATCACATGATTTGATGGTGTTGTCATTGGAGTTTTTCACAGGCTCCTGTTTTGTATTTTGCAAGGCCAAGGGGTCCTCACATTAACCTGTTCGTGTTCGTTCGCAAACCACATTCTTTGCTTTTTGTTAAAACCTACAACTCCTAAAATAGTTAGGACATTATTCTCCCCTGCTCTCTAACTCAAGCCTCTACACTCTCTAACCCTCTCACTCTGACTCACTGTCTCACCCATGGCCCTACTCTCTCACCCTCAAACCCATTCCACTCTCCAACAAATATCCCCAACTCTCTAACCCTCTCACACTCACCCTCAAACCCAAACCAGTCTCCAACAAATATCCCCAACTCTCTAACCCTCTCACACTCACCCTCTAACCCACTCCGCTCTCCAACAAATATCCCCAACTCTCTAACCCTCTCACACTCACCCTCTAACCCACTCCACTCTCCAACAAATATCCCCAACTCTCTAACCCTCTCACACTCACCCTCTAACCCACCCCACTCTCCAACAAATATCCCCAACTCTCTAACCCTCTCACACTCACCCTCTAACCCATTCCACTCTCCAACAAATATCCCCAACTCTCTAACCCTCTCACACTCACCCTCTAACCCACTCCACTCTCCAACAAATATCCCCAACTCTCTAACCCTCTCACACTCACCCTCTAACCCACCCCACTCTCCAACAAATATCCCCAACTCTCTAACCCTCTCACACTCACCCTCAAACCCACTCCAGTCTCCAACAAATATCCCCAACTCTCTAACACTCTCACACTCACCCTCTAACCCATTCCACTCTCCAACAAATATCCCCAACTCTCTAACCCTCTCACACTCACCCTCTAACCCACTCCAGTCTACAACAAATATCCCCAACTCTCTAACCCTCTCACACTCACCCTCTAACCCACTCCACTCTCCAACAAATATCCCCAACTCTCTAACCCTCTCACACTCACCCTCTAACCCACTCCAGTCTACAACAAATATCCCCAACTCTCTAACCCTCTCACACTCACCCTCTAACCCACCCCACTCTCCAACAAATATCCCCAACTCTCTAACCCTCTCACACTCACCCTCTAACCCACTCCACTCTCCAACAAATATCCCCAACTCTCTAACCCTCTCACACTCACCCTCTAACCCACTCCAGTCTACAACAAATATCCCCAACTCTCTAACCCTCTCACACTCACCCTCTACCCACCCCACTCTCCAACAAATATCCCCAACTCTCTAACCCTCTCACACTCACCCTCTAACCCACTCCACTCTCCAACAAATATCCCCAACTCTCTAACCCTCTCACACTCACCCTCTAACCCACTCCACCCTCCAACAAATATCCCCAACTCTCTAACCCTCTCACACTCACCCTCTAACCCACTCCACTCTCCAACAAATATCCCCAACTCTCTAACCCTCTCACACTCACCCTCTAACCCATTCCACTCTCCAACAAATATCCCCAACTCTCTAACCCTCTCACACTCACCCTCAAACCCATTCCACTCTCTAACAATATCCCCAACTCTCTAACCCTCTCACACTCACCCTCTAACCCACTCCAGTCTACAACAAATATCCCCAACTCTCTAACCCTCTCACACTCACCCTCTAACCCACTCCACTCTCCAACAAATATCCCCAACTCTCTAACCCTCTCACACTCACCCTCTAACCCACTCCAGTCTACAACAACTATCCCCAACTCTCTAACCCTCTCACACTCACCCTCTAACCCACTCCACTCTCCAACAAATATCCCCAACTCTCTAACCCTCTCACACTCACCCTCTAACCCACTCCACTCTCCAACAAATATCCCCAACTCTCTAACCCTCTCACACTCACCCTCAAACCCACCCCACTCTCCAACAAATATCCCCAACTCTCTAACCCTCTCACACTCACCCTCTAACCCATTCCACTCTCCAACAAATATCCCCAACTCTCTAACCCTCTCACACTCACCCTCTAACCCATTCCACTCTCCAACAAATACCCCCAACTCTCTAACCCTCTCACACTCACCCTCTAACCCACTCCACTCTCCAACAAATATCCCCAACTCTCTAACCCTCTCACACTCACCCTCTAACCCATTCCACTCTCCAACAAATACCCCCAACTCTCTAACCCTCTCACACTCACCCTCTAACCCACTCCACTCTCCAACAAATATCCCCAACCTCTAACCCTCTCACACTCACCCTCTAACCCACTCCAGTCTACAACAACTATCCCCAACTCTCTAACCCTCTCACACTCACCCTCTAACCCACTCCAGTCTCCAACAAATATCCCCAACTCTCTAACCCTCTCACACTCACCCTCTAACCCACTCCACTCTCCAACAAATATCCCCAACTCTCTAACCCTCTCACACTCACCCTCTAACCCACTCCACTCTCCAACAAATATCCCCAACTCTCTAACCCTCTCACACTCACCCTCTAACCCCTCCACTCTCCAACAAATATCCCCAACTCTCTAACCCTCTCACACTCACCCTCTAACCCACTCCACTCTCCAACAAATATCCCCAACTCTCTAACCCTCTCACTCTCACCCTCTAACCCACCCCACTCTCCAACAAATATCCCCAACTCTCTAACCCTCTCACACTCACCCTCTAACCCACTCCACTCTCCAACAAATATCCCCAACTCTCTAACCCTCTCACTCTCACCCTCTAACCCACCCCACTCTCCAACAAATATCCCCAACTCTCTAACCCTCTCACTCTCACCCTCTAACCCACCCCACTCTCCAACAAATATCCCCAACTCTCTAACCCTCTCACACTCACCCTCTAACCCACTCCACTCTCCAACAAATATCCCCAACTCTCTAACCCTCTCACACTCACCCTCTAACCCATTCCACTCTCCAACAAATATCCCCAACTCTCTAACCCTCTCACACTCACCCTCTAACCCACTCCACTCTCCAACAAATACCCCCAACTCTCTAACCCTCTCACACTCACCCTCTAACCCACTCCGCTCTCCAACAAATATCTCCAACTCTCTAACCCTCTCACACTCACCCTCTAACCCATTCCCTCTCCAACAAATATCCCCAACTCTCTAACCCTCTCACACTCACCCTCTAACCCACTCCACTCTCCAACAAATATCCCCAACTCTCTAACCCTCTCACACTCACCCTCTAACCCACTCCACTCTCCAACAAATATCTCCAACTCTCTAACCCTCTCACACTCACCCTCTAACCCACTCCACTCTCCAACAAATATCCCCAACTCTCTAACCCTCTCACACTCACCCTCTAACCCACTCCACTCTCCAACAAATATCCCCAACTCTCTAACCCTCTCACACTCACCCTCTAACCCACTCCACTCTCCAACAACTATCCCCAACTCTCTAACCCTCTCACACTCACCCTCTAACCCATTCCACTCTCCAACAAATATCCCCAACTCTCTAACCCTCTCACACTCACCCTCAAACCCACTCCACTCTCCAACAAATATCCCCAACTCTCTAACCCTCTCACACTCACCCTCTAACCCACTCCACTCTCCAACAAATATCCCCAACTCTCTAACCCTCTCACACTCACCCTCAAACCCAAACCAGTCTCCAACAAATACCCCCAACTCTCTAACCCTCTCACACTCACCCTCTAACCCACTCCAGTCTACAACAAATATCTCCAACTCTCTAACCCTCTCACACTCACCCTCTAACCCACTCCAGTCTACAACAACTATCCCCAACTCTCTAACCCTCTCACACTCACCCTCTAACCCACCCCACTCTCCAACAAATATCCCCAACTCTCTAACCCTCTCACACTCACCCTCTAACCCACCCCACTCTCCAACAAATATCCCCAACTCTCTAACCCTCTCACACTCACCCTCTAACCCACCCCACTCTCCAACAACTATCCCCAACTCTCTAACCCTCTCACACTCACCCTCTAACCCACTCCACTCTCCAACAAATACCCCCAACTCTCTAACCCTCTCACACTCACCCTCTAACCCATTCCACTCTCCAACAAATATCCCCAACTCTCTAACCCTCTCACACTCACCCTCTAACCCACTCCACTCTCCAACAAATATCCCCAACTCTCTAACCCTCTCACACTCACCCTCTAACCCATTCCACTCTCCAACAAATACCCCCAACTCTCTAACCCTCTCACACTCACCCTCTAACCCACTCCACTCTCCAACAAATATCCCCAACTCTCTAACCCTCTCACACTCACCCTCTAACCCATTCCAGTCTCCAACAAATATCCCCAACTCTCTAACCCTCTCACTCTCACCCTCTAACCCATTCCACTCTCCAACAAATATCCCCAACTCTCTAACCCTCTCACTCTCACCCTCTAACCCACTCCAGTCTACAACAACTATCCCCAACTCTCTAACCCTCTCACACTCACCCTCTAACCCACTCCAGTCTACAACAACTATCCCCAACTCTCTAACCCTCTCACACTCACCCTCTAACCCACTCCACCCTCCAACAAATATCCCCAACTCTCTAACCCTCTCACACTCACCCTCTAACCCACTCCAGTCTACAACAACTATCCCCAACTCTCTAACCCTCTCACACTCACCCTCTAACCCACTCCACCCTCCAACAAATATCCCCAACTCTCTAACCCTCTCACACTCACCCTCTAACCCACTCCAGTCTCCAACAAATATCTCCAACTCTCTAACCCTCTCACACTCACCCTCTAACCCACTCCACTCTCCAACAAATATCCCCAACTCTCTAACCCTCTCACACTCACCCTCTAACCCACTCCACTCTCCAACAAATATCCCCAACTCTCTAACCCTCTCACACTCACCCTCTAACCCACTCCACTCTCCAACAAATATCCTCAACTCTCTAACCCTCTCACTCTCACCCTCTAACCCACTCCACTCTCCAACAAATATCCCCAATTCTGTAACCCTCTCACACTCACCCTCTAACCCATGCTTGCAATAGTTAATCCTCGCTCTCTCTGACCCACTCTGCCACACTAAATCCTCACCATTTTTAACGGGTATCTGTATGTGTCAGGGTGACAGAGTTTTGATCTGATCCATTAGTTATCCGGTTGAAATGCTCCGGCTTTTCCCGGTGTACACCGTGGTATTCCTGTGGTGCAGCTTCCGCAGATTGGCACCAAATTTCCTCATGCCTGACACCCCATTCCTGAGGTGCCCTACCCTGAACCAGGATTGATCACTGATTGGGTAAGAATGGAGCAGTTATCAATTACAGGGACGCAGAGGCCCGATTTTACCATCAACTTGTGCCCATTTTCGGGCGCAAAAACTTGGTAAAGTTGGGCATGAGGCAATTAACATGCCCTGCGCCCGTCTCCGTGCCAGTTCCCCCGTTACCCAGGCCCGAAAATGGCCACGAGCAGGACCGTGTGCGAAATGGGTGCAATGGCCATTTAAATGCATTTGCACGCAGTTAAACTGACTCAATGTTACAACTCTACAAAACTCTGCCGCACTTGGAGTATTGCGTACAGTTCTGGTCGCCGCATTATAAGAAAGATGTGGAGGCATTGGAAAGGGTGCAGAGGAGGTTTACCAGGATGTTGCCTGGTATGGTGGGAAGGTCTTATGAGGAAAGGCTGAGGGACTTGAGGTTATTTTCATTGGAGAGAAGAAGGTTAAGAGGTGACCTAATTGAGGAATTCAAGATGATCAAAGAATTGGATAAGGTGGACAGTGAGAGCCTTTTTCCTCGGATGGTGATGGCTAACACGAGGGGACATAACTTTAAATTGAGGGGTGATAATTATAGGACGGATGTCAGAGGTAGGTTCTTTACTCAGAGGGTAGTAAGGGCGTGGAATGCCCTGCCTGCAGCAGTTGTGGACTCGCCAACTTTAAGGGTGTTCAAATGGTCAGTGGATAGGCATATGGATAACATTGGAATAGTTTAGGCTAGAGGGTCATTAGATTGGTTCCACTGGTCGGCACAGCATCGAGGGCCGAAGGGCCTGTACTGCCCTGTAATGTTCTATTCTATGTTCCAATGGGCTGTACGCCCAACTTTACCATCACTGCCCCCTTTGCCACCGCGATCACCCACCCAGAATCGACACTAAACAGACATACTCAAACAAAAGTCTCATTCAGGCGCTCCCGTTAGTGAGGAGGTGCCGAGTGCCCGATGGCTCTCTGCCTGAGATCGGCAGGGGGGGTGAGGGGGAGGCGGAGGGGGGGTGAGGGGGAGGCGGGGGTGGGGGGGAGGGGGGGGGTCCGCTGCTACTCTGTTTGTGAAACGGAGAGGGGGGGGACTGTGATCAGTCTGGGTGGCGAGAGGGTGGGGGGATAAGAGGGTCAGTAATGTTGTGAGGATTGGGCAATGTCTGTTGGGGGTCGGGGGGGAGACATTATCCGGCCCGGGGGGTGGGATGTGGCGGGGAGCAGGATTCTATCCCTGTTTTCCGCACAGTTGGAGACTCCGATTGGAGCTACAGGATTTCGGGTGCGTTAAGCCCCACCCACAGGTTTCGACAGCACGATTCAGATTCACTGATATTTTTGCAGACAGAGTGTGTACGGGGGGTCCCTGAGAACGGGTCTCAAAGACAGATCCGAAACACTCCCAGTCTGAAGGCCAGACAGCACTTACAATCAACATGATAAAATACAGGCCTGAGAGAGGGTTCTGGTCAGTTACGGACACAGAGAGTGGGTTGTGGTCAGTTACGGACACAGAGAGTGGTTTGTGGTCAGTTACAGGGACACAGAGAGTGGGTTGTGGTCAGTTACGGACACAGAGAGTGGGTTGTGGTCAGTTACAGGGACACAGAGAGTGGGTTGTGGTCAGTTACAGGGACACAGAGAGTGGGTTGTGGTCAGTTACAGGGACACAGAGAGTGGGTTCTGGTCAGTTACGGACACAGAGAGTGGGTTGTGGTCAGTTACAGGGACACAGAGAGTGGGTTGTGGTCAGTTACAGACACAGAGACTGGGTTGTGGTCAGTTACAGGGACACAGAGAGTGGGTTGTGGTCAGTTACAGGGACACAGAGAGTGGGTTGTGGTCAGTTACAGACACAGAGAGTGGGTTGTGGTCAGTTACGGACACAGAGAGTGGGTTGGGGTCAGTTACAGGGACACAGAGAGTGGGTTGTGGTCAGTTACGGACACAGAGAGTGGGTTGTGGTCAGTTACAGGGACACAGAGAGTGGGTTGTGGTCAGTTACGGACACAGAGAGTGGGTTGTGGTCAGTTACAGGGACACAGAGAGTGGGTTGTGGTCAGTTACGGACACAGAGAGTGAGTTGTGGTCAGTTACGGACACAGAGAGTGGGTTGTGGTCAGTTACGGACACAGAGACTGGGTTGTGGTCAGTTACGGACACAGAGAGTGGGTTGTGGTCAGTTACAGACACAGAGAGGGGGTTGTGGTCAGTTACGGACACAGAGAGTGGGTTGTGGTCAGTTACAGGGACACAGAGAGTGGGTTGTGGTCAGTTACAGGGACACAGAGAGTGAGTTCTGGTCAGTTACGGACACAGAGAGTGGTTTGTGGTCAGTTATGGACACAGAGAGTGGGTTGTGGTCAGTTACGGACACAGAGAGTGGGTTGTGGTCAGTTACGGACACAGAGAGTGGGTTGTGGTCAGTTACGGACACAGAGAGTGGGTTGTGGTCAGTTACAGGGACACAGAGAGTGAGTTCTGGTCAGTTACGGACACAGAGAGTGGGTTGTGGTCAGTTACGGACACAGAGAGTGGGTTGTGGTCAGTTACGGACACAGAGAGTGGGTTGTGGTCAGTTACGGACACAGAGAGTGGGTTGTGGTCAGTTACAGGGACACAGAGAGTGGGTTGTGGTCAGTTACGGACACAGAGAGTGGGTTGTGGTCAGTTACGGACACAGAGAGTGGGTTGTGGTCAGTTACAGGGACACAGAGAGTGGGTTGTGGTCAGTTACGGACACAGAGAGTGGGTTGTGGTCAGTTACGGACACAGAGAGTGGGTTGTGGTCAGTTACGGACACAGAGAGTGGGTTGTGGTCAGTTACGGACACGGAGAGTGGGTTGTGGTCAGTTACTGACACAGAGACTGGGTTGTGGTCAGTTACGTACACAGAGAGTGGGTTGTGGTCAGTTACGGACACAGAGAGTGGGTTGTGGTCAGTTACGGACACAGAGAGTGGGTTGTGGTCAGTTACGGACACAGAGAGTGGGTTCTGGTCAGTTACTGACACAGAGAGTGGGTTGTGGTCAGTTACGGACACAGAGACTGGGTTGTGGTCAGTTATGGACACAGAGAGTGGGTTGTGGTCAGTTACAGGGACACAGAGAGTGAGTTGTGGTCAGTTACGGACACAGAGAGTGGTTTGTGGTCAGTTACGGACACAGAGAGTGGTTTGTGGTCAGTTATGGACACAGAGAGTGGGTTGTGGTCAGTTACAGGGACACAGAGAGTGGGTTGTGGTCAGTTACAGACACAGAGAGTGGGTTGTGGTCAGTTACTGACACAGAGACTGGGTTGTGGTCAGTTACGGACACAGAGAGTGGGTTGTGGTCAGTTACGGACACAGAGAGTGGGTTGTGGTCAGTTATGGACACAGAGAGTGGGTTGTGGTCAGTTACAAGGACACAGAGAGTGGGTTGTGGTCAGTTACAGACACAGAGAGTGGGTTCTGGTCAGTTACGGACACAGAGAGTGGGTTGTGGTCAGTTACGGACACAGAGAGTGGGTTGTTGTCAGTTACAGGGACACAGAGAGTGGGTTGTGGTCAGTTATGGACACAGAGAGTGGGTTGTGGTCAGTTACGGACACAGAGAGTGGGTTGTGGTCAGTATCGGACACAGAGAGTGGGTTGTGGTCAGTTACAGGGACACAGAGAGTGGGTTGTGGTCAGTTACAGGGACACAGAGAGTGGGTTGTGGTCAGTTACGGACACAGAGAGTGGGTTGGGGTCAGTTACGGACACAGAGAGTGAGTTGTGGTCAGTTACAGGGACACAGAGAGTGGGTTGTGGTCAGTTGCAGGGACACAGAGAGTGAGTTGTGGTCAGTTACGGACACAGAGAGTGGGTTGTGGTCAGTTACGGACACAGAGAGTGAGTTGTGGTCAGTTACGGACACAGAGAGTGGGTTGTGGTCAGTTACGGACACAGAGAGTGGGTTGTGGTCAGTTACGGACACAGAGAGTGGGTTGTGGTCAGTTATGGACACAGAACCCCGCTTCGCTCAAAAATATTCTATGTGCTGAATTTGTGGGAAACTACCGTAATTCCCAACTGTTTTTTCAGTGGGAGTTCAGACTCGAATCTCCAGACTCTGTGCAATGCTGAGGTCACAATCTGAATATCATTGAAAGCTCGGTTGGGGGTGGTGTGGACGAGGGGGGGGAGGTGGTGGTGTGTGTGTGTGTGTGTGTGTGTGTGTGTGGAGGGGGGGTGGGGGTGATATTCATACCAGAATCTGACAGCTCTGAAACTCTGCACATGCGCAGTGGCCTCGAACTATCCGCCTGCGGTTTGCCGGCCTGTTCGATCGCCGGCCTCATTTGCGGGCCAGCCCTGACCTTCCCCCACCCCAGGGCTCCCCTGTCGCCAGCACCGCCTCCACCCCCCCCCGCCCCAAGTAGGGATGATCCACCCCCACCCCGGCAGGCACCCTCCCCCCCCCCCCCCGGGTGTGGTCAGTTACGGACACAAAGACCCCGATATTATCATTGCCTTACCCCACCCCCCCCCCCCATTTTCGGGTGCGACAATTTGGTGAAGTTGGGCATGAGGTGAGTTGTACAACCCTCGCCCACGTCCGCTCACATTCCCACTTCACCGAGGCCCGGAAGTGGGCACGATCGGGTCGGCTCCCAAAACTGATGCAGCGTCAATTTCGAATGTATTTGCATGCTTTTAAATTGACTTAATGAGCCGGACCCCCAAACTTACCCACACCTCCCCCCCCCACCCCACCACATCCAGACTTAGTGCAAAACACACACACACACTCGGCAATCGTCTAAATCCAGAACTCCAGCTTCGGAAGAGATCAGTTCAGAACGTCCGGCTGCTCTCTGACTCCGATCGGTGATTGGGGGGGGGGGGGGGGAGGGAGGGTCAGATGTATCTCTGGGTGGGGGGGAGGAGGGGGGGTCAGATGTATCTCTGGGTGGAGGGGAGGAGGGAGGAGACCAGATCGTTCTCTGATGGGAGGGAGGGCAGGAGGGGGTCCGCTGCCCCTCTGTAGGTGATCAGTGGAGGGGAAGGGGGGGAGCAGGGAGGGGGGGGTCACGATCGGTCTGGGTAGTGGGGGGGGGGTGGTGGGTGGATAAGGGGGGCAGTTTTGTTGTGGGGGCTATTGTTCCCTGACCTCTTTATCTGCTTTTTGCAGCCTGGGGGGGGGGGGGGGGGCGATGTGACAGGGGAGCGATTTTCACATTTTTTTTTCACTGTTTGTGCACAGTTAGAGACTCCGATCGAAGCTGCAGAGTTTCGGGGGCGCTAAGCCCCACCCACAGTGTGGTTCAGACTCGCACCTTTTTCCCAGGTTGTGAGTACGAGGGTGCCTGAGAGCAGGGTTTCCAAGTCGGATCTGAATTGCGCCCAGATTCAACACTTCGAATCAAACTGGTGAAACCCAGACAGAGTGTGGGTTGTGATTTTTTTTGACCCGCAGCCTCACTCCGCTGTCTGGGGAGATTCCTGCCTGGAGGAGCTGGTCCCCGGGACCCTGGCCAGAGATTACAGCCCCCATGGGGGTGACCCAGCCAGGGCTGGGAGTGGCATTGAGTCCCCAATCCCGCTCCTGTCTTCAATCCCCAAAATCAGACACACCTTCAACTAAATGATATTTAACATTTTATTCAATAAAATAAATTCAATAAAATAACAGTTACATACATTATTAAATAATTAACAAATAAATATATAACATACATATAATTAGCATTTCAAGTGTTAACAGTTCCTTGTGCTGACCCAGTTCTGTTGCTAAAATAGTGTTTGTTTTTCTCTGGGGACAGAGTCGCCCTGACCCCATTCCAGCAAAACTAACATTGAGAGTACAGATCTCAAAAAGTTCACAACGGCACCTTCCTCATTGCAGGATCTCCAGTCCTGGATCTGGATGTTTTCCGGTTCTGCGGTCCCGGATCCGGATGTTATCCGGATTTTCCACACCTGGATCTGGATGTTTTCTGGTTCCACAGTCCCCGATTTGGATGTTTTCCAGTTCTACAGTCCTTGATCTGGATATTTTCCGGTTCTACTGTCCCCGATCTGGATGTTTTCCGGTTCTGCAGTCCCTGATCCGGATGTTATCCGGTTTTCCACACCTGGATCTGGATGTTTTCTGGTTCCACAGTCCCCGATTTGGATGTTTTCCAGTTCTACAGTCCTTGATCTGGATGTTTTCCGGTTCTGCAGTCCCCGATCTGGAGTTTTCCGGTTCCACAGCCCCGGGTCTGGATGTTAGCCCGCTCTCCCAGTCCCGCTGCTTTGAGGTTCACAGTCGCAGGGCAGTCGCCTCTGTGTAGAGCTCCAGGTAAGCGGAGCCCCTGACCCTGGGGGGTTTCTCCAGCCCAGTGTCCGCCTGGCTGCTGTTCGGGGGCAGCCCCCGGGCCGGAGAATCTCCGGGCAGCCCGGGGTTGCTGAGCTCCGCCTCGGTCCCCGGCTCTTCCCAGTAGATTTGCAGAGTGACCAGGGCGCAGAGCAGCAACAGGCAGCTCTTGGTGTGGTCCCGCTGCCGGCGGGGGAGGTAGCGGCGGCTGACCGCCGGGTACAGGATTCTCCGGGCCCGCCTGCTGCTCCGGCTGGCCTGACACCGGGACACGGCTCTCTGAGACTCGGGATCGAAGGTGAAGATGTCCCCTTGCACCGGGATCACTTTCTTCGGGCAGAGAAGCTGAGACTGAGCGCTGGCATTGCAGGGACACATGGTCAGCATGAACCGCTGGTCACTCTCTGTATCTCCCTCTGACTATCCGGAGCTTTACTGCCTTGCTGACTCTCTGTGTGTGTGTGTCTCTCTGTATCGCTGTCTCTCTCTCCCTGTCCTTGTGTCTCTCTCTGTGTCGCTGTGATTCTCTCTGTGTTGCTGTGTCTCTCTATCTGTGCTGTCTAACTGCACCTTCTTATATTCTCATCCTGTAACGGCTCCACCTTTCTCAGCCCCTGTGCTCACCGCCCCTTTCATTTGGGACAGTCACTGAAGTTTATTAATATTACAGCCAGACGGAGACTGTTCAGTCCCTCTGTGCTAACTCACTGAAAGGGCAGTTCACCCAGTGGCACCCCTCCGCTATCCCTGAACATTCTTCCTTTTCAATAATAATCTCTTGGATTAGGTTTGATTTCTCATTATTTGTTATGTGGAGCAGTTGCCAGTTAACCAATCGTAAAACAATGCAATTTATTATTCAAACTATGAAAATAAAACAAACCGTGATAAACGTGCATAAATATTTAAAAGTAGTTTTAAACATAGAGTAAATATTAATTACCAAAGGTAATCTGTTCTGCAAAGTCTTTAAAATTCATAATCCCCCCAGAACTTCATTAGCTGATCACTTTGATGGTGCCGCTGGCTTCAAACATCCACAACAAATCTGAAAAACATTACCTCGGAGCATCTAGTCAAATCCCGAATACCCTCTGTGAGATGGTTATACTTTCCTACGTTTTCCTCCCGGGCTTTTCCCAGGAAGCTGTTCTTATCTTCAAATCGGATGCTCACATCAATCGCCACCTTATTTTCCTTACATATTCTGTAACTCCACAGATGTGTGGAGTTTGCACGTTCTCCCCATGTCTGCATGGGTTTCCTCTGGGTGCTCCACACTCTGAAGCTGTATGGGTTAGCTGGGTGGGTCATGGTGAATGTTATGGGATAACACAAATGTACAGGCTACGGGGATAGGGCTGACTTTCCTGAATTAAACTGCAATTTCCCAAGTTTAAGTTTAAAGTTAAATTTATTTATTAGTATCACAAGTAGGCTTATATTAACACTGCAATGAAGTTACTGTGGAAGTCCTATAGTTGCCACTCTCCAGCCCCTGTTCGGATACACTGAGGGAGAATTTAGCACGGCCAATGTCCCTAACCAGCACATCTTCTGGAGTGTGGGAGGAAGCTGGAGCACTCGGAGGAAACCCATGCAGACACGGGGAGAATGTGCAGACTCTGCACAGACAGTGATCCAAGCTGGGAACTGAACCCGGGTCCCTGGAGCTGTGAGACAGCAATGCTAACCACTGTGCCACTGCGCCACCCACGTCCCAAAATTTGCCCCAAAGAGTAGTTTCTAGAAACTTCCCCACCACTGGTGTTAATCTGACTGGTCTGTAAAATCATAGGGAGAAATCATAGGGGGGAAATCATTTGGGGGGGATCATGGGGGGGAAATCATAGGGGGAAACCATAGGGGGGAATATAGTTGTTGGATTTATCTTTACATCTTGTTTTGAAGAAGGGTGTAAGATTTGCAATTGTCCAGTCCTCTGGAACCACCCCATGTCAAAGGGAGATTGGAGATTATTACCTCCACTCTCGCTTCCTGCAACATCCCTGGAATCATTTCATCCGGTCCTGGCACCTTCCCATCTTTATGTACACAGGGACTATACAATACCTCTCCCTTCTCCCTACAGGTGTCTGAACTACCTCCTGTTTGATCATGTCCTGGGCAGCACCCTCTCTGATAAAGGCAGAAGCAAAGTATTTATTTAAACCTTAGCTGTGCCCCCCCCCCCACACCGCCCCCTCCCCTGGGGGTCCTTTTACCGCAGTTGTGACCCACTCCTCGCCACATCCTTGTGTTCTCCTTTACCCCAGCTTTGTGTTACCCACTGCATCACCAACCGTGGCTGCAAAGTTCACCCATCCACACTCTTTCTCCCTCTCCCTTCTTTTCCTGGAGCTTTTGGTCAGTGTTGAGTTTTGATCCAAACCGGGAGAAGTTTGCGGAGGGGACGCTGCTCTTTTATTTAAAGAACGGAGGCGTTTTTCGGTGCGGTGATTATTATTCTGTGAAGTGCAGCCTGAACAAGATTAAAATCTTCACTGATTTGTATTGATCAGCGGCTCCCCTCTCTGTCCTTTTACAGGTACTGCACCCTAATTTATTGGAACATATTTACTTAAAATCCCTTTAAAAACATTCACTGCTCGCGATTTGGCTGTTTGCGAGGTTTCTGCAGGAATGTAACCCCTGCGAATATTGGGACTTTACACTGTTCATATCTTTATAGAAGACTTTTGGATTCCTTTATGTTCGCTGCCAGTCTCTTCTCAATACTTTGCCCCTCCTCTTTGCTTTTCTCAGTTCTTGGTTGTACTATCTCCTGATATCTATTATAAGGACACTTTTTCCTCTTCATCTCAATCCTTCTCTCTTTTCACATCCAGGGAGCTCTGGCTTTGTTTGCCCTGTCTTTCCCCTTTTATGGGAATAGACTTTGACGGAATTATCTCACGTCTGGTTACAGTTTTGGGTGTCAGTTTCTGATCCCAGTTTTTCGGGGTCAGATCCATTCTTACCCAATTGAAGTTAGATTTCTCCCAGTTAATTAACCTCACTGTTTCTTGTCTTATTTCATAGCCAGCCGAAAGCAGCAGAAAGTCACTAGTAACCCAGATAGTATCACTAATAACCCAGCATAGTGTCACTAGTAACCCAGATAGTATCACTAATAACCCAGATAGTATCACTAATAACCCAGCATAGTGTCACTAATAACCCAGATAGTATCACTAATAACCCAGATAGTATCACTAATAACCCAGCATAGTGTCACTAGTAACCCAGATAGTATCACTAATAACCCAGATAGTATCACTAATAACCCAGCATAGTGTCACTAATAACCCAGATAGTATCACTAATAACCCAGATAGTATCACTAATAACCCAGCATAGTGTCACTAATAACCCAGAATAGCGTAACTAATAACCCAGACGTGTGTCACTAATAACCCAGTGTAGTGTCGCTAATAACCAGAACTTTGTGGTCAGCAAGAGAGAGCAAGACCAATTGGCCAGGAAATTAGGAGAGAATTCCTTGCTCTTGGAAACAGGAACAAAGTGTGGCACGGTGGCACAGTGGTTAGCACAGCGCCAAGGACCTGAGCTCAATTCCAGTCTTGGGTGACTGTGTGGAGTTTTGCACATTCTCCCCGTGTCTGTGTGGGTTTCCTCCTGGTGCTCCGGTTTCCTCCCACAGTCTGAAGATGTGCGGATTAGGTTGATCGGCCTTGGCATCTGGGTGGGGTTATGGGAATAAGGCAGCGGAGAGTGCTTTTGTAAGGTACTGTGTCAGAGAGTCAGTGCAGACCTCATGGGCTGACTGGCCTCCTTCTGTCGGGGTTCTATGGAAATGGTGCCTGGGTTTAACATCCACTCTGAACCTCAGACAGTGCAGCACTCCTTCAATACCGCATCGGGCTGTCAGAATGGATTCGATGTCTCTGGAGTGGAATGTTTTGGTGCAAACCCAAGTTTGCAAGCACTGAGCTGCAGTGACACCGAACGTACATTTATATAGCCTTTCACATCCAGAACCTGTACAAAGTCATTCCAAGCCAATGAGAGTAGAGTAGATAGGGTGAAAGTGTTTCCATTGGTAGGAGTGGCTCAGTAATCCGGGAACAAGGATTTACAGTAATTGACAAAAGAACCAGAGGAAAAATGAGGATTTTTATCTCCTAGGGTTTGTCTGGTTTGAATTATACTGTCCTGGACAGTATGATCACAAAAGACACATCGATACAAGTATTTATTTTCATTTAGGAAATGCATTCTGTACACAGCAAGATCCCGTAAATAATGATGCCATTTGCAAGCAGTGGTGATTGGTGGGTGTGTAATGACCAGGCCGCTGATTCCCTGCCTCTTTTCAGATCATCCTGTGGGCCCTTGGTTCGATGTCTCACCCCAGCTTTCTGCCTCACTCCTGCAGTGCCAGCTCAGCCTACAACAGAGTCAAGGTTCGGGAGTGGGGATCGAACCCACAACCTTCTGATTCATATCCTATCAACTCAGCCTGGCTGATCATTCAGGCCCTTATGATGCCTTTGAGCAGAGCCCATCTCTTCACCTCGCAGTGCCCGCTCCATACCAATCTACCCGTGCAGGGTTTATTGTTGGCGACAGGATCAGGCTCTTGTTCACTGTTTAGTGAAACTCACTCCCGTTATCTCAAAACCACATTCCAATTGAAAACAGTCCCTTCAACCAAAAGAACACCAGGAATAGGTCAGGATTTCATCCCAGTCTTGCTGTGTTTACCATAATCCTCAGCGAATGAATGATTCCCATTTAGTGCAATATTGAGCCAGCCAGCAGGCATTACCAGCCCACCCTGCCTCCTCCACAGCTCCCCAATGTCACTCCAATCAAATAGATTATCCAAATCCTGCCAGATAGGAGTCCCATCCCAAGGAGACAGGAATCTGCTGGTAACTTTGACTGTGTTCCAGGACAAACATTAGTCATGAGTTTTCCCACAGTGAGGAACTGAAAATTATCTTTCAGAAATTAAACAGAGACATGACAGCATTGCTGACAACCAGGACTGGTTGATGGGACAGTGTAGATGGAGCTTTACTCTGTATCTAACCCCGTGCTGTACCTGTCCTGGGAGTGTTTGATGGGGGGACAGTGTAGAGGGAGCTTTACTCTGTATCTAACCCCGTGCTGTACCTGTCCCGGGAGTGTTTGATGGGGACAGTGTAGAGGGAGCTTTACTCTGTATCTAACCCCGTGCTGTACCTGTCCTGGGAGTGTTTGATGGGGGGACAGTGTAGAGGGAGCTTTACTCTGTATCTAACCCCGTGCTGTACCTGTCCCGGGAGTGTTTGATGGGGGGACAGTGTAGAGGGAGCTTTACTCTGTATCTAACCCCGTGCTGTACCTGTCCCGGGAGTGTTTGATGGAGGGGACAGTGTAGAGGGAGCTTTACTCTGTATCTAACCCCGTGCTGTACCTGTCCCGGGAGTGTTTGATGGGGACAGTGTAGAGGGAGCTTTACTCTGTATCTAACCCCGTGCTGTACCTGTCCCGGGAGTGTTTGATGGGGACAGTGTAGAGGGAGCTTTACTCTGTATCTAACCCCGTGCTGTACCTGTCCTGGGAGTGTTTGATGGGGGGACAGTGTAGAGGGAGCTTTACTCTGTATCTAACCCCGTGCTGTACCTGTCCTGGGAGTGTTTGATGGGGGGACAGTGTAGAGGGAGCTTTACTCTGTATCTAACCCCGTGCTGTACCTGTCCTGGGAGTGTTTGATGGGGGGACAGTGTAGAGGGAGCTTTACTCTGTATCTAACCCCGTGCTGTACCTGTCCTGGGAGTGTTTGATGGGGGGACAGTGTAGAGGGAGCTTTACTCTGTATCTAACCCCGTGCTGTACCTGTCCCGGGAGTGTTTGATGGGGACAGTGTAGAGGAAGCTTTACTCTGTATCTAACCCCGTGCTGTACCTGTCCTGGGAGTGTTTGATGGGGGGACAGTGTAGAGGGAGCTTTACTCTGTATCTAACCCCGTGCTGTACCTGTCCTGGGAGTGTTTGATGGGGACAGTGTAGAGGAAGCTTTACTCTGTATCTAACCCCGTGCTGTACCTGTCCTGGGAGTGTTTGATGGGGGGACAGTGTAGAGGGAGCTTTACTCTGTATCTAACCCCGTGCTGTACCTTTCCTGGGAGTGTTTGATGGGGACAGTGTAGAGGAAGCTTTACTCTGTATCTAACCCCGTGCTGTACCTGTCCTGGGAGTGTTTGATGGGGGGACAGTGTAGAGGGAGCTTTACTCTGTATCTAACCCCATGCTGTACCTGTCCTGGGAGTGTTTGATGGGGACAGTGTAGAGGAAGCTTTGTTCCCTCTACCACCAATGCACAGCCGCAGTGAATATCATCTACAACTCGTCAAGGCTCCTTTGACAGCACTTTCCAAACCCTGACCTCTATTTCCGAGGAGGACAAGAGTAGCAGATACCTGGGAACAGCATCATCTATAAATTCATCTCCAAGTCACTCAACATCCTGACTTGAAGATATATCGGCCGTTCCTTCACTGTCGCTAGGTGAAAATCCCGGAATTCACTTCCTAACAGCACTGTGGGTGTGCCTACACCACGCAGCAGTTCAAGAAGGCAGCTCACTGCCACCTGCTGAAGGGCAATTAAGGGATGGGCAATAAATACAGGTCTAGCCAGCTGGACTCACATCCTGTGAAAGAATGAATTTGGTATGTGACCGTGTGCTGTGCCTGCCCTGGGAGTGTTTGATGGGGACATTGATGAAAGTGTTTCTCTTTGATCTCTGGAATGCAGAACCTCCCAAACATTCTATGTATAGATGTGTTGTTTGATTTGTTGCGAAGCAACACTCACCAGTTTGGTGCCTGTGAGTATAAGAGGTGTCTAATGAGTTTGCCAAGTGTCTTAACCTGGGTGTGGAGGTGACAGTCAGGATGAGTGGGACGTGTAACTGAGCCATCCTGGGATACACATCAGCAGCTTACTAATGGTCTGGTACAGAGGGAGCTTGCCTATGTCTGAGCCACAGGAAGAGTATAACAAGGGCCCCGTCAGAGTTCCTGTTCTGGGACAATGTCCCATAAACATAACCAGAGGAGGCTGTGGGAGAGGAGAGGATGGGACTCCCGCCCTGTCCACCGCCAGTCCTCAGCCTCTGCACTCTCGCACTGTGAATGGGCAGTGGGACTGAACCACTGGATGTGTCCATACCTGCCCAGCAGGGATATCAATCAGCTGATAAAGATTGCATATAAAGCAGCAGTCAGCACCCCAAAATAGATTGTGTAAAGAAAGGCAAGACTGTTCCCTTCCTGTTGGTGAATACTTCAGCAGTCACGGGCATTCAGCCTCTGACCTTCGGGTAAGCATTCTCCAAAGCGGCCTTCACAACACACGGCAGCGCAGAGTCGCTGAGCAGAGACTGATAGCCAAGTTCCGCACACATGAGGACAGCCTCAACCGGGATCTTGGGTCCATGTCGCACTATCTGTAACCCCCATGACTTGCCTGAACTTGCAAAATCTCACTAACTGTCCTGTCTGGAGACAATACACATCTCTTTAATCTGTGCCTAATGCTATCTCCACTCACATTGTCGGCATCTTTAAGACTTGAATAGCAGGTTAGGTGTAAAGATTTGCATTCTAATCAGTAATTTGTAAACTGTCTGTGCTGTTATATGCTCTGTCTGAGGCCAGAACTCTCCATTCACCTGACGAAGAGGGTAACCTCAAAAGCTTGTGAGTTTACTATCAAATAAATCGGTTGGACTTTAACCTGGTGTTGTCAGACTTCTTACTGTGTTTACCCCAGTCCAACGCCGGCATCTCCACATAGAATCATAGAACCCTACAGTGTAGAAAGAGGCCCTTCGGCCCATCGAGTCTGCACCGAACACAATCCCACCCAGGCCCTACCCCCATATCCCTACATATTATACCCACAAATCCCTCTAACCTACACATCCCTGGACACTAAGGGGCAATCTCTTAGCACGGCCAATCAACCTAACCCGCACATCTTTGGACTGTGGGAGGAAACCAGAGTACCCAGAGAAAACCCGCGCAGACACGAGGAGAATGTGCAAACTCCACACAGATAGTGACCTGAGCTGGGAATTGAACCCAGGGCCCTGGAGCTGTGAAGCAGCAGTGCTAACCCACTGTGCTACTGTGCTGTTTCCATTAATCAGGCAGCAGCACTGAAAGGTGAGTCTGTCCAAGCAGAATATCTGTCCCCTGGACACTGGGATGTCTGTCTGTACCATCACTGACACGACTGATTTACCTCTGCGTGCCAATCTCAATGAGGAATAACTTCAGCCTGCTGGCCTCAGTGAAATAATTCACCTTTGGATTTTTGATTCTGGACTCGTGAAACAATTATTATTTTTCACTGTGGCTTTTGCCCTCCAAATCTTTCTTTCTCTATTCCTACCTTACTGTATGGGTGCACTGGGGGCCAAATAGTGACACCTGCTACTGTGTGTGTGCGCAAATAAACTAACCCTCTGAGTTCATCCTAACCCGAGTTTGCTGTGGGGTTAATAATAGAAAATTGGATCGTGAGGGGTTGGGAAACACCTTTGTGTTTCTGGCTGGGTGGTGAGAGGGGAAATTTAAATTAACATCCTGTCCCCCACCGTCCCCGCGCACCATGCCCATCACAGAAACTGGGGGCTTGTATGGGATCAGACATTTGAATTTAGTCAGAGTCCAAGTTAAAAGATGAGGAAAATCTGACATAAAGGAATCAATTAGATGCCAAAAAGAGGAAAACGCAATGCCTGGAAGCCATGGTAACTTACACAGCAAATTCTTTTTCCCTAACACTTAGAAAGCAGCAACCTTCAATGCCCAGAATCAAACAAGGCAGTTTGAAGATTGAAAACAGTTTGCTTCTGTTAGCGACAGACAGCTGTGGCGGGAGGGAGAGTTAAAACTGCCCAGGAAAGTGATGCAGAGGGAATGGATTCAGTCATGGTGGAATATTTGGGTCTCATATTAGCCCGAGGTACATGGCAAACACCAGATAACCCCCTCACCCACCACAACCCAATTCAGGTTAAAAAAACTCAGAGTGCTGTTAGAGTTTAAGGAGAAAGAGAGAAAGGGAGAGAGAAAGAGAGCGAAAGGGAGAAAAAAGGAGAAAGGGAGAGAGAAAGGAAGAGAAAGAGAGAGAGAAGGGGAGAAAAAAGGAGAGAGAAAGGGAGAGAGAAAGAGAGAGAAAGAAAGAGAGAGAAAGGGTGAGAGAAATGGAGAGAGAAAGGGAGAAAGAAAGGGGAGAAAGAAAGAGAGAGAAAGGGCAAGAAAGAGAAAATAGAGAGAGAAAGGGTGAGAGAAAAAGGGAGAGAGAAAAGGAGAGAAAGGGGAAGAAGAAGAGAACGGAGAGAAAGGGAGAGAGAAAGAGGGAGAAAAAGGGAAGAGAAAGGGAAAGAAAGGGGAGAGAGTATAGGAGAGAGAAAGGAAGAGAGAGGAAGGGAGCGAGAAATGAGAGAGGGACTGATTCCAGCTCCAAAGATTGGCAGCCAGACAGAGAGCAGACAGCTGGAATCTCTGAGGGGAATCTCTCTCTGCTCACTGGCACCCCCTATCTCCCAGAGCCAGAACTGCTCTCTCAAGAATTCTCACTTCATCCCTGGATTCCAGGGGAGCAGTCAGTGAGATCCCACATTCTGTTCCATACTGACTCCAGGCGTATCTCTGCACTGTGAGCTCACCATGGCTCCCGCCCTCAACGCCTACACTGAGTCCCAGGGGCAGGCTGCCAGCAATCCCAGAGCGTCTCCCAGAGACCCACACACACCCACATCCAGCTCAAAGCAGCTGGTGTTTGAGTGATGAGTGGGATCCTGAATCATCTCACACCCCAGTGAGGGGCTGTGTGAACTGGTGAAATTACCTGGAGAAGCAGAGAATCCACACAGCCAGGGACCCAGAGACCCGGGAACTCCAGCAGCCTCTTCCCAAAGCATTGGCAGGAGCATTGGGCAGAGAGACAGGGTGACCGAGATGGGAAAGGCCTCCTCATCAGGAAAGACACCACAACTGAGGATGGGAGAATCCCTCCTGGAGAGCAGTGTGTTCCCATTACAGACCGCAGTGCTGGAGACTGCGAGGGAAGTCTGTGGTCTAACAGGGCCCCCTCCTGCTGAGTATCCCCTCGAAAGGAGGGAGGGGTCCTGGAAGAGACTGTCACTATAGAAACCTGCCCAGTGGACAGCACTGATTGGCACGGTGGTACAGTGGTTAGCGCTGCTGCCTCACAGTGCCGGGGGCCGTGGGTTCAAATCCCAGCCTGGGTCACTGTGCAGAGTCTGCACATTCTCCCAGTGTCTGCAGGGGTTTCCTCCAGATGCTCCGGTTTCCTCCCACAGTCTGAATGATGTGCTGGTTAGGTGCACCGGCCATGCTAAATTGCCCCTTTGTATGGGTTAGGGGGATCCACGGGGTGAGTACATGGGATTACAGGAACAGAGCTGGGGAAGATGCTCTGTTGGAGTCAGTGGAGACCTGATGGGCCGAATGGTCTCCTTCTGAACTGTAGGGATTCTATGTGTGTCTGAGCCGCACACACTCTGAGAGAGAATCTGGGGTTTTGTCCGTTCGGGAAGGGCATTCCCCAGCTGTGCCATGAGGAAGCCTGCTGTATCTCCGAGACACGGGAAACTCTCAGTCCTCAATGTTAGAGGAAATCGCAAATCCCCACACCGCCCCCCACACCCCCACCCCTCCCGCTGAGACCACCCTACAGCACTGAGCAGTGGAATGGGGGGGGTCTGTGTTTATGTCCCTCTATAACCCACCCAGAGTCTGGCCTTGTTTCAGATCCTGTCTCTGAGATCCCAGCAACAGGAATTGATTGGGAAGAGTTTGTCGGGAATGAGGAAGGGGGCAGAAACCCGCAGGAAAGCTGTGGAAAGTTCAAAGGGCCCAGATGGTGTATTAGCCCTGCCATTAATCCAGCCAGGGCTGAGAGAGTGAAGCTAGGCTAAAGTCTAGACAGGAAACAGCCTCACAGAATATCCCAGAGCTAAAACAGAGAAGCCCCAGAGCAGGGAAAGAGATAGTGACTGCGATGCCCCACATAGTCGAAAAGCCTGAAGGAAAGCAAGCTTTCCTAAACTAGGAAAGGAAAAGATGAAGGATTTGCCTGAAGTATGGGTGCCAGAAACCGTCATTCCTCCATTAAATAGGGCCAAAGGGAGTTTCCAAGTGGGTGAGCAGATTGGGAGCGAGATATCTCTCCCAGTCAAAAAGCCATGAGGGAGCCCAGCTGGAGTCTGCACCTCCACGGGAGGGCAGCAATCTTCCAGGAGACTGGAACGAGTGAGGATAGCGTTCCTTCAATCCCAACGGCCCCAGCCAGGAAGCCAATGGTTGATTTGGCCAGTGGCTTTCTGGCAAATTTAAATGAGGACCAGGAAGGGATCTAGGTCCGATTCCCAGCTCGGGTCTGTCTGTAGAGGTAGCACATTCTCCCCGTGTCTGCAAGGGTTTCCTCCGGGTGCTCAGATTTCCTCCTACAGTCCAAAGACGTGCTGGTTAGGTGGATTGGCCGTGCTAAATTCTCCCTCAGTGTATCCGAACAGGCGCTGGAGTGTGGCAACTGGGGGATTTGCACAGGAATTTCATTGCAGTGTTAAGGTAAGCCCACATGTGATGCTAACAAATAAACTAAACAAAAAAAATTCCCAAATTTTCCAGAACAGTGAGGGTGATGCCTTACTTAGTTGAGAAGCCACCTGGCAGCACAGCGAGAGCTGGCTGTCCCAGAAGGTCAATAATGTCCAAAAACATCCAGCACCCAACTGCTCAATACAGAGATCCCAATCGGACTGTATCCTGTATCCAATCACCTTCCTGCCAAATCACACTAATGGCCACTGGATTTAAACTGATCCAGAACAGATCCCCCCACTACAGCCCCCACCCCCCCACCCCCCCCACAGCACTGGGGGCTGAGCCACTATATTCACAAGACCATCATCTTGTCATCTGGCCCAGGTTCAGGGGAAGTTTGCCTGCCTGTGGCCCTGCCCGACCTGAAACCAGATCACCCTGGTTCCCAAACCAGAGACTGAACTGGAATTCCCAAAAGAGGCCCAGATCCCAGTAAAACAGCCGACCTCCCACACTCAGCCACCCACAGAGCCCTGGGCTCAAAGAGCTGAAGCCACAGGTGGACAGGGAGGGGGAGTTCAGCTGGGGAAGCGATGCCCAGCAATACCGGGCACTTACAGAGTGAGGTGGCCAGACAGTGAGCAGCCTGAGCACTTACCCCACCGAGCACCAGCCACCCTGTAAACACCCCCCCCCCACCCCACCCCGAGTCTTTACACTAAACCCCACTGAGAGGTGGACAGAACACAGAAACCAGGTCTGATCCCCAACACAGGAAGTTCAGATCTCGAACCCAAATCGACTTTCCCAGGAGACAGACTGGAGTTTTCCCGGATCACCTGAACATTCCACACTCCAGGACTGGGCAATGTCCTCACTGATACACCATCCCAGGCTGCGATGGATACGCAGCAGGTCCCAACTAGTCAGTGTGAATGAGAGAATATCTACACATTTCTTCATCTCCCTTCATAAAACCACACAATAAAAAGAAAATGAGGCCACAAAATCTGCACATTCTGTACTTCTGTGAAATATACTGATATCTTAATAGATAATTTCTAAAATTTTCAAAGATCCCTTTCAAAACAGATGTCTGTCTGTGACTCTCAAACAGTAAGAATGAATACGGTTCTTTCTAAAACTTCGTTAAAGTTTTACATTTTTTTATTATTGTCACAAGTAGGGTTACATTAACACTGCAATGAAGTTAATGTGAAAATCCCCTAGCTGCTACACTCCGGCACCTGTTCGGGTACACTGAGGGAGAATTTAGCACAGCCGATGCACTTAACCAACACGTCTCCTGGACTGTGGGAGGAGACCGGAGCACCCGGAGGAAACCCACGCAGACACAGGGAGAACGTGCAGACTCCACACAGTGACCCAAGCAGGAATCGAACCCAGGTCCCTAGCACTGTGAGGCAGCAGCGCTAACCACTGTGTCACTGTGCCGTCACTATCATAGAATCGTAGAATCCCTGCAGTGCAGAAGGGGGCCATTTGGCCCATTGAGTCTGTACTGATTCTCAGACAGAGCATCTTACCCAGGCCCACCTACGGCCTTCTCTATAAGCCCACACAGTTATCTCTGAAGAAACACTAATGACCTCCCTATGGATGACAGAGACCAATTTTAGAGGAAACTATACAAGGGCCATCTACATTTTGTAAGCCATGTCAGGCCAACTGTAGTTTATTTGTCTGCTAGGACAAAGGACCCTCCTGACTTTCCCTTAAGACTTAATTATTGGAACAGTAATATTATCAAGAACACAGATACAGGAATATAAAACCTATGTCAAGACCAGACTAGACAGGTTGGAGTCATGTGACATGATCCCCCGCTGCTAGAACCAATCATATTGCTTTCCAGTGTGAAGAAACCTCAGTTTGCCATTTTCTCCATCTGTCTAGCAGCAGCAGAGAGAACACAGAACACAGAGAAACTACAGCACAAACAGGCCCTTCGGCCCACAAGTTGCGCCGATGATATCCCTACCTACTAGGCTTACCTATAGCCCTCAATCCCATTAAATCCCATATACTCATCCAGAAGTTGCTTGAAAGACCCCAGCGAGTTTGCCTCTCCCACCACCGACGGCAGCCGATTCCACTCACCCACCACCCTCTGAGTGAAAAACTTACCCCTGACATCTCCTCTGTACCTGCTCCCCAGCACCTTAAACCTGTGTCCTCTCGTAGCGACCATTTCAGCCCTGGGAAATAGCCTCTGAGAATCCACCCTATCTGTTCCTCTCAACATTTTATAAACCTCTATCAGGTCACCTCTCTCCTTCGTCTCTCCAGGGAGAAGAGACCTAGCTCCCTCAACCTATCCTCATAAGGCATGCCTCCCATAAGACCCTTGTCAGACCCCACTTGGAGTACTGTGCGCAGTTCTGGTCGCCTCACTACAGGAAGGATGTGGAAGCTATTGAAAGGCTGCAGAGGAGATTTACAGGGATGTTGCCTGGATTGGGAGGCATGCCTTATGAGGATAGGTTGAGGGAGCTGGGACTCTTCTCCCTGGAGAGACGAAGGATGAGAGGTGACCTGATAAAGGTTTATAAAATGTTGACAGGAATAGATAGGGTGGATTCTCGGAGGCTATTTCCCAGGGCTGAAATGGTCGCTACGAGAGGACACAGGTTTAAGGTGCAGGGAAACAAATACAGAGGAGATGTTAGGGGTAAGTTTTTCACTCAGAGGGAGGTGAGTGAGTGGAATCGGCTGCCGTCGGTGGTGGTAGAGGCGAACTTGCTGGGATCTTTTAAAAGACTTCTGGATGAGTATATGGGATTTAATGGGATTGGGAGTTACAGATAGTTCTATGGCCTGGTAGATATGGATATGATCGGTGCAAGTTGTGGGCCGAAGGGCCTGTTTGTGCTGTAGTGTTCTATGTTCTATGTTTACCCAATCCAGGTAACATCCTTGTAAATCTCCTCTGCACCCTCTCAATAGCTTCCACATCCTTCCTGTAGTGAGGTGACCAGAACTGAGCACAGTACTCCAAGTGGGGTCTGACCAGGATCCTATAAAGCTCTGTCCAGGTCAGAGTGCTCGGGCCTTGCCTGCACTGTTTCTGCTGGAACCATCACTTACTCAGCCTGATTTATCTCTTCGTGCCTATCTCATTGTGGAAGTCACTCCACTGGAATTCTAGAATCATAGAACCCTACAGTGCAGAAAGAGGCCATTCGGCCCATCGAGTCTGTACCGAACACAATCCCACCCAGGCCCTATCCCCATATCCCTACATATTATACCCACTAATCCCT
Source organism: Carcharhinus amblyrhynchos (assembly GCF_965287045.1). Lineage (NCBI taxonomy): Eukaryota > Metazoa > Chordata > Chondrichthyes > Carcharhiniformes > Carcharhinidae > Carcharhinus > Carcharhinus amblyrhynchos. The sequence continues at coordinate 41,832,839 of NC_137348.1, forward strand.
CTAACCTACACATCCCTGGACACTAAGGGGCAATTTCTCAGCATGGCCAATCAAACCTAACCCGCACATCTTTAGACTGTGGGAGGAAACCGGAGCACCCAGAAGAAACCCACGCAGACACGAGGAGAATGTGCAAACTCCACACAGATTATCCAGCATCAGACTTTAACCTGCTGACCTCTGTGAAGGAACAGACCATTGAAGGTTAATTCTGGAGTCTGGACACACGTGAAATAGCTGTTATTTTCTCTGTGGTCTTTCCTTTATAAACCATTCATTCTCGACTCTTTACTGTGTGAGTTGACAGGGAGTTATGTAGTGATGCATTTTGACTGTGTGAAAATAAACTCTGTGAGTCTGCCCTATTTTGAGTTTGAACTGGGATATTAATAGAAAATGAATCACACCCAAAGTGGGGGTGGGGCACGACACCATCACTCAGAAAATCAAAACACCTTCCTGCTAATGGACAACTGGCCTGGAGAGAAATCAGAGGCTTTTAAATGAACCCCACCCCACCCACCTCCCTGCTACGTCAGTCTGGAACAATTGATTGTTGTACAAACCCATCTGGTTCACTGATGTCCCTTTAGGGAAGGAAATCTGCCGTCCTTACCCGGTCTGGCCTACATGTGAATCCAGAGCCACTGCAATGTGGTGGACTCTTAACAAACCACTCAGTTCAAGGACAATCAGGGATGGACAACAAATTCTGGCCTTCCTTATCCCACACAAGAATAAAGACAAAAAAAAAACAAGTCTCAAAGCACTTTCCAGCCCCAAGGACGGACTTGTTGTCAATGTTGTAACGAGGCAGCTGATTTACACAGCAAGATCCCACAAACAGCAATGTGATAACAACCAGATAATCCATTTTTTGTGCTGTTGGATTTGTAATGGATAAATATTGACCAGGCAGAGGGGTAACTCTCGTGTGCAATACACGGGATCTCTTACAGCCGCCCAAGCAGAGAGCCGGGGCCTCCACCCAACACCTTATCGGGAAGACTGACAGAGCTGCACCTCCTCAGTACCGTACTGCACTGACAGAGAGATTTCTGTGTTATTTTTAATTTAGTAAAGTAGGTGCGGTATGTACATTGTGGTATTGTGTATTTGTAAATTGTGCGTGTGTATATTTATTAAAGAGTATGAGTCTGTGTGTATTTATACAGAGAGATGGATGTTGGATAAATGTAAAGATGTTGAAATATTAAGTGCTTAGGGATAGTCTCCTGAAGAGGGAGCTGTATCTCTAATCTTGGACTTGTTTCATTTCCTGCTGAAGGCCCTTATTGACTTTCCTGGAGCAGTTTGCTCGGTGGATCGAGCAGGGAGGGAGGTTAGGAGAGAGGGAAGAAGGTGCGATCTGTTCTCCAGTTATTGGATACATTGACGAGGGCAGGCTGTAAACTACAGCGCCTGAGCTCTCACCCAAATCCTCACTTCTTCTCCTTTTCTGTTGAGTTTCTCGGTGTCTGTTGGGCAGAGGGAGATAAATTGGAATAAAAACAGAGAGAAGCTCGGCAGGTCTGGCAGCAACTGTGAAGAGAGAAACAGAATTAACATTTCAAATCTGGAACATCTCAAACCACCGGGTAGATTCACAAATAAATGATTTATTGAGATATTTACAGAGGGTGTAGTAAAGGTTACCAAACCCATAGATACCAGACACCTTCCTGCAAACCCCACACTCCAGCCTGATTGGCCAACTGGGTCACCTGACCCATGGAGCCCTCTTCCATTAAAGGGCCATGCCATCACACCCTTCCCCTTTAATTCCAGACTAACATCTTTCAATAACAGTTGAAACTGTTTACAATATTATACAACAAATGGAACTCAAACACAGGCCCTTATCACGATAGTCAGTCTCGGAACTTCCTGATCCTTTAGGAATGTTGTAATTCACTAATGGGTGCTCCACCAGCAGAGGTAACTTGGGTTTGAATCTCAAACCTTGGAATGTGTCTCCATGCCGATAAGTTCTCCGTCTGGGATGGTTCTTGCCTCTTTCTCGGGGCAGTCAGTGCAGTGTCACTAACAGGCTCGCTCGGGGCAACCTGTCCTGACTGGTTCTCCAGGCCATTCTCTTCCTCCCAAATAGTCCAAGTGTTTCTTCACCCAGAAACATCTACATCATCCGTACTGGACCTGTTGTGGCCACAATCATTCCAGGGCTCCATAGAATCCCGACAGTGCAGAAGGAGGCCACTCTGTCCATCGAGTCTGTACTGACCACAATCGCACCCAGGCCCTATCCCTGCAACCCCACATATTTACCTCCGACACTAAGTGACAATTTAGCACAGTCAATTCACCCCCCCAATGTGGACCATCACTGAAATTCTTCACATTGACCAAATCGTCCAATTCAAACACTTGGTATTTTTCAGTCATAATGGTTCTTCCGTCTGTTCTGTTTTATCAAATCTGTCACTGACAAATTTGAAAATATCAGCTCCAACCTTGTTCTACTGTGTCTGTCCATTAGTAACTCGGTGGGTGTAACATCCATGGTGACATGAGATGTTCTTCTATAAATAATCAGGAAAGGGGTCAGTTTGGTTTGTAGAGAGGCTGAAACCTGTTTGTTTCTGATGGATTTGAATGTTTGTGTGGCTCGCTCAGCCAGTCCTTTTGAAGCAGGGAGCTAGGGAACTGTGTGACTGTGCTGTGTGACTGTGCTGTGTGGTGTGCTGTGTGACTGTGCTGTGTGACTGTGCTGTGCGATGTGCTGTGCGAATGTGCTGTGTGACTGTACTGTGTGACTGTACTGTGTGACTGTGCTGTGTGACTGTACTGTGTGGTTGTACTGTGTGACTGTGCTGTGTGACTGTACTGTGTGAATGTGCTGTGTGACTGTACTGTGTGGTTGTACTGTGTGACTGTGCTGTGTGACTGTACTGTGTGAATGTGCTGTGTGACTGTACTGTGTGACTGTACTGTGTGAATGTGCTGTGTGACTGTGCTGTGTGACTGTACTGTGTGACTGTGCTGTGCGATTGTCCTGTGTGACTGTACTGTGTGACTGTACTCTGTGACTGTACTGTGTGACTGTACTGTGTGACTGTACTCTGTGAATGTGCTGTGTGACTGTACTGTGTGACTGTACTCTGTGAATGTGCTGTGTGACTGTACTGTGTGACTGTACTGTGTGACTGTACTCTGTGAATGTGCTGTGTGACTGTGCTGTGTGACTGTGCTGTGTGAATGTGCTCTGTGACTACTGTGTGAACGTGCTGTGTGACTGTACTGTGTGACTGTGCTGTGTGACTGTGCTGAATGCAGTTGGTCCACATGAGCTGCTGAAAATTCGCACAAGTGAACGCAGCCCTATTATCGGAGATTTGCACCTTAGGCAACCTGTAGCTGCTGAATGCCTGTTCCAATTTCTGTGTTTACAAGGGAGGTCGTAGACTCCATTCTGTGTATGTCCAGCCACTTGGAGACCACATCTGTTATGAACATGGAGCCCATGAAAGGGCCCAAAAATCCACATGTAGTCGTACGCGAGGCTGACCCGGCCACTCCCCAGGGTGCATTAGGGCCGCAGGCGCCAATTTTTGTTGCATTTGAATGTGGTCACCTTGTTTAACCGGATTCTCAATGTCAGAGAGGAGATTGGTGCAGTAGTCCCACACTGCCAGCCTCCCGATCACTGGCCAGCCCCACAACTCCCCATCACAGGCTCTCCAAACCCCCCCCCCCGACACAACTCCCCATCACAGGCTCTCCAAACCCCCCCACACACACACACACAACTCCCCATCACAGGCTCTCCAAACCCCCCCCCAACACACAACTCCCCATCACAGGCTCTCCAAACCCCCCCCCGACACACAACTCCCCATCACAGGCTCTCCAAACCCCCCCCCGACACACAACTCCCCATCACAGGCTCTCCAAACCCCCCCCCCAACACAACTCCCCATCACAGGCTCTCCAAACCCCCCCCCCAACACAACTCCCCATCACAGGCTCTCCAAACCCCCCCCACACACACACACAACTCCCCATCACAGGCTCTCCAAACCCCCCCCCCACACACACACACAACTCCCCATCACAGGCTCTCCAAACCCCCGCCCCCCGACACACACAACTCCCCGATCGTTAGCCCCAATTCCACACCCCCCTGCCCCGCCGCTTAGCCAAGACCTCCCTGCCCAGCCCCCCCCCACCCCCGCCTTCCCGATGGCCAGACCCGATCAGTGCCCTCCCTTCCTCTAGCACTAATGCAGAGTGGCAGCGGGACGCCCCACCCCCACACTGTAGCCCCCCTTCTCTCCCCCCTCTAGGCCCTGCCCCACTGATACTGCCCAATGCCTGGTGTGCAGTGCCACCGTGCCCCTTTGGCAGTGCCACTGCGCGTGCGCCAAGGCAACCCCCTCCCCCTCCCTTACAGCCATCCTCCTGGGCGGGAGGGGGGATCTCCATGGCCGCTGTTCCCTCCAGCGGGTTGGCTGCCATTTCCCCAGTTGTAAAGCGAGCTGCAGTGAACCATCCCCTGCAGGCTGGGAGATGTGAACAGGCCGGGACACACCAGTCCCCTGCCCGTCACTGTGAGGGAAATATTGAAATCAGCTCCGCGCTGACTTCTGGCGAAAATTTGGTGTTGTGGAGATACGCAGAGTTCTGGGTTCCTGACGGGAAGCCCACGAAACGGCCTCCGCTGAAACCTCCCGGTCCGCTGCACTGCTCTGGCTGTGGGGATCGTCCCCCAGGGTAAACTAGTTTCTTGGCACAGTTGATATCATTGTGCCAAGCGTGGGGGTTAATCTGTTGCCAGCGGTTCCCATTGGTGGAGCCAGATGTTGGCACCCACCAGATGCAGGCAGAGGAGCAGATGTGGGCCAGGCGCGGCTCTCCATTGGTGGATCCAATCATTGGCTCTGGGCAGCCTATTAAAGGGAAGCAGGAAGTCAAATCCCCGGCTTCCATCTCCACCTCCGCTCATTCTGCCAGTTAGACTTTGCAACCTTTCAGAACTTTCAGCCACGTTCACACTTAGTCCCCCGCCCATCATTACAATCTATCATCCTGGGATCACCGTTCCCCCCCCCCCCCCCCCCCCGGCCCCCATCTCAGTCCCCAGCAGCTCCGAGCTCTTGAAATTATAATCTGAGGTTCCAGGGCTAAGACAGAGTTCAGCCCAAGGTCCCAGCTCTCTGCAAATGGTGAGAGGTGTTGTTCGAGAGTGAGAGACCCTCCCAGGTGACCGCACAGGCCTGGGCAGAGATCGCAGAGGTAGTGCCAACTTTGGGATCTACCTAAACACATGGGCCAGAACAGAATCAGTGCCCTCCTTTGACCCACTCAGGTATCCATGTGGCTATGTTTCTCTAATCGGTTGGACTTAAACCTGGTGTTGTCAGGCTTTTTACTGTGTTTACCTCAGTCCAACGCTGGCATCTCCACATCACGGCTATGTTTCTCTGCCAGTCTGCAGTTGGGCTAGACAGGACATCGCCCGAGAGGCCATTGTGACTGTCTGAGGGAGCGATTAAGTGCAACCCAGCACATGGACAGGGTGTGGTGGGAGGGTGTCCAAACAAGGAGGTCACTTAGTAAAGTCACACTTCTGCCTTCTCCTGCAGGACAAGCAGACCCCATTGGCTGCAGGAAAGGGTGAAGGTGGACAGAGCAGTGTCCAATCTCGAGCTCCTCTGCACTGCTGAGAAAGAAACTCTCCAGATTGCTGGGGAGTGAGGCTGGAGTGAAGGCGGCAGGGTCTGAAAGAAAGGAAGGAACCCCTACAGTGCAGAAAGAGGCCATTCAGCCCATCGAGTCTGCACCGACCACAATCCCATCCAGGCCCTACCCCCATATCCATACATATTTTACCCACATAATCCTCTAACCTATGCATCTACGGTCAATTTAGCATGGCCAATCAACCTAACCCGCACATATTTGGACTGTGGGGGGAAACCGGAGCACCCGGAGGAAACCCACGCAGACACGAGGAGAATGTGCAAACTCCGCACAGATCGTGACCCGAGCCGGGAATCGAACCCAGGTCCCTGGAGCTGTGAAGCAGCAGTGCTAACCACTGCGTTACCGTGCCGCCCACATAGCACGTAGCACAGAGGTCTCAAAGCCTTGTCCCAACACCCCCATCCCCCCCTCCCCGCCAACACCCCCCCAGTTCAGGAAATGAGGTTTCACACTCAGCAACCCGTCTCCACCGTCTCCTGTGTGTTAAACTTGCACAAAGGCAAAGTGGTCAAAAAAGTAAAATGCGAGAATTAAGGAGAGCACAAAACTATCACGTAAAAATTGTCCAATCTTTGCTATCAGTGCCTTTGGAACTCTCTGCCTCAGGAGGTGGAGGTGGGGGTCATTGAATATTTTTAAGCCAGAGGGTGAATCAAAGGTTACTGGGGGTAGACAGGAACGTGGGAACACATACAGATCGCTCACAATCTCATTGGCTTAGGGGCCTAAATAGACGTAGCTCTGATGCTATTTTATATGTTTCAATGTATTTCAGTACAATTATCCACTTTATTCTTGTGTGCATCATCATCCTTTTTAGTCAGGTGTTTAACTTTACTGCCTCCCCTCAACATTGTGTTACAAAATCCTATCTTATATCAAATATTCACTTCACTGATTGGGTTAAGGCCACAAAATAAGTTTTAAAAAAGACTCAAGCTTTTTTAAATCATTTTACAGGATGTGGGTATCACTGGCAGGGCAGTATTTATTACATAAGAACCTAAGAAATAGGAGCAGGAGTAGGCCATCTAGCCCTTCGAGCCTGCCCCGCCATTCAATAAGATCATGGCTGATCTGTCGTGGCTCAGTTCCACATTCCCGCCCTCTCCCCATAACCCTTAATCCCCTCTCTTATCAAAAACCCATCAACCCGCTTCTTAAAAATATTTAGCGAGGCAGCCTCCACCACTTCAACGGGCAGAGAATTCCAGAGATTCACCACCCTTTGAGTGAAGAAGTTCCTCCTCAACTCTGTTCTAAACCGCCTCCCCTTTATCTTGAGGCTGTGCCCCCTAGTCCTACTGTCTTTTTTGAGCGGGAAGAGTCTCTCCACCTCTATCCTATCCATCCCATTCATCATCTTATACGTCTCAATGAGATCTCCCCTCATTCTTCTAAACTCTAACGAGTACAAGCCTAGTTTATTCAGCCTCTCCTCATAGCTCAACCCCCTCAACTCCGGTATCAGCCTAGTAAACCTCCTCTGCACTCCCTCCAAGGCCAAAATATCTTTGCGCAGGTGTGGTGCCCAAAACTGCACACAGTACTCCAGCTGCGGCCTCACCAATGCCCTATACAGCTGCAGCAAGACCTCCCTACTTTTATATTCAATCCCTCTCGCTATGAAGGCCAGCATCCCATTCACCTTCCTGACCACCTGCTGCACCTGCAAGCTGGGTTTTTGTGACTCATGCACAAGGACCCCGAGGTCCCTCTGCACCGTCGCCTGCTGCAGTTTTTCGCCACGTAAGTAATAATTCTTCCTACCATTATTCCTACCAAAGTGGACCATCTCCAGTTGCTCTTGGGAAGGTGATGGTGAGCTGCCTTCTTGAATCGCTGCAGTCCATGAAGTGTAGGTGTATCCACACTGCTGTTAGGGAGGGAGTTCCAGGATTTTGACCCAGCGACAGTGAAGAAACACTGATATATTTTCAAGTCAGCGTGGTGAGTGACTGAGGGGGGATCTTCCAGCTGGTGGTGTTTCCAGGTATCTGCTGCTCTTGTCTTTCTAGATGGTAGCAGTTGTGAGTTTAGAAAGTTCTGTCTAGGGGACCTTCCAGTTGTGCATCTTGTACATGGTACACACGGCTGCCAACTGTGTGCCAGTAGTGGAGGGAGTGCATGTTTTTGGAAATGGTGCCAATGAAATGGGTTGCTTTATCCTAAGTGGTGTTGAGCTTCTTGAGTGTTGTTGGAGCTGCACCCGTCCAGGCAAGTGGAGAATATTCTATCACTCCCCTGACTTGTACCTTGTAGATGGTGGACAGGCATTGGGAACTCTGGAGGTGAGTTACTCAGGATTCCTAGCCTTTGACCAGCTCTGATAGCCACAATATTTAGAACGTAGAACACTACAGCACAAAACAGGCCCTTCGGCCCACAAGTTGCGCTGATCATATCCCTACCTACCAGGCCCATCTCTAACCCTCAATCCCATTGAATCCCATATACTCATCCAGAAGTATCTTAAAAGACCCCAGCGAGTTCACCTCTACCACCACCAACGGCAGCCAATTCCACTCACCCATTTATGGTGAGTCTAGTTCAGTTTCTGGTCACTGGTGACCCAAAATATTGACAGTAGGGGATTCAGTGATGGTAACACCATTGAATGGCAATAGTTAGATTCTCTTTTGTTGGAGATGATTAGTGCCTGGCACTTATGTAATGTGAATCTTACTTGCCATTTTTTACCCCAAGCCTGATATTTTCCAGGTCTTGCTGTGATTGGACATGGACTGCTTCAGAATTTCAGGAATTGCGAATGGTGCAGAACATTGTGCAGTCATCAGCGAACATCTCCACATCTGACCTTCTAATGAAAGGAAGGTCACGGATGGAAGGTCGAGTGGATGCTGGACATTTACTTGGCTACACTGAGGATTTGCAAAGCTATCAGTTTCCACAGCCCACTAGAACAATCAGATTAAAGGAGCCTGAATTTCCAATTCCTGTACTGTCCCAAAGACATTCAGATGTAATCTAATGTTCGAATGGGTGAGGACCGAACTGTTAAAAATGAATCCTGGCCCAATCACTTAAAACAATGGGCTTGGGATGAGATGTCATGACCATGTTTGATAACTGGCCACATTGTAAAGATAAGAACATAAGCAATAGGAGCAGGAGTAGGCCATCTAGCCCTTCGAGCCTGCCCCGCCATTCAATAAGACCATGGCTGATCTGAAATGGATCAGTCCCACTTTCCCGCCCTCTCCCCATAACCCTTAATTCCCTTGTCTATCAGAAACCTATCTACCCGTGACTTAAATATATTTAGCGAGGCAGCCTCCAACACTTCAACGGGCAGAGAATTCCAGAGACTCACCTCCCTTTGAGTGAAGAAGTTCCTCCTCAACTCCGATCTAAACTGCACCCGCCCCCCCCACTTATTTTGAGTCTGTGCCCTCTGGTTCTGACAGCTCCTGTGACAAAAGGTCAGTACTTTGTGTAAAGAGGCATTGAGTTCCAGGCTCACAGAGCAGCAATGATTGAGAGTTGGAGCGTTTGTCATCAACTCGAATACTTACACTCAAAGGGTGGTGAATCTCTGGAATTCTCTGCCCGTTGAAGTGGTGGAGGCTGCCTCGCTAAATATTTTTAAGACGCGGGTTGATGGGTTCTTGATAAGAGAGGGGATTAAGGGTTATGGGGAGAGGGCGGGAAAGTGGAACTGAGCCGCAACAGATCAGCCATGATCTTATTGAATGGCGGGGCAGGCTCGAAGGGCGAGATGGCCTACTCCTGCTCCTATTTCTTATGTTCTTATGAGGTTAGAAACTCCAGTTCCCAGCAGGCCTCAGGCCTTCTGCTCAGGCACTGACTGGGAAGTGGCTGTATGTCTGCAGTTTGTGCCTTTTACATTCTTCAGCTCAGGAACTGGCCCTGCACAGAAATGAAACAGTGTGAAACTGCAGGTCAGGTAACCTGAACCACAGCACCATTCCAGAGAAAGTGTTCCTAGGAAGCAGGACATGGGGGAGGGGGCCAGGGAGAGATCCCAAAGACAGGGCTCAGAAAGAGGCCCCAGAGTCAAGGAGAAGAGCAATAGGCTCCAAATGAAAGAAAATTGCGAGGAACAGACTTGAAGCAGCATACAGAGGGATCCCATTGACACGCAGAGGGATCCAGGTGTACAGGTCAGCAGTTCCCTGAAAGTGGTACACAATGGCTAAGGTAGTCAAGAAGGCATATGGCGTACTTTACCTTCATCAGTCAGGGCATAGAGTATCAAAACTGGCAAATCACGTTACAGCTGTATAGAACTTTAGTTAGGCAACATTTGGAATAGTGTGTACAGTTCTGGTCACCACACTACCAGAAGGATGTTGAGGCCTTGGAGAGGGGACAGAAAAGATTTACTAGGATGTTGCCTGAAATGGAGGACATTAGCTACGAGGAGAGGTTGGAGAAACTTAGTTCATTTTCACTTGAAAGTTGGAGGCTGAGGGGTGACCTGATAGAAGTCTACAACCTGATGAAAGGCACGGATAGAACGGATAGTGTCAGTTTTCTTCCCAGGGTAGAAATGTCAATTATTAGAGCACATAGGTTTAATTTAAAAGTGGGAAAGTTCAAAGATGTGAGAGGCAAGTTTGTTACATACAGAGTGATAAATTCCTGGAGTGCGCTGCCAGGGGAGGTGGTAGAAGCAGATTCAATCGTAACGTTTAAGAGGCATCTCGGCAGATACATGAATAGGCAGGGAATAGAGAATTACGGACAGTGAAGAGGCAGAAAGCCTTTAGTTTAGAAAGATATCATGTTGGTGGAGGCTTGGTGGGCCGAAGGGCCTGTTCTTGTGTTGTATTGTTCTTTGTTCTTTGAGAGGTGTGAGGATGCAGCTTGAGATTGGTGTCTCCTTACCGCAGGTTTCTGGAGCAGCGGGTATTCTGCTTGGCACAGCCAAGGATCTAAAACTGGTCTTTGAAGGTGAAGATGAGTGTATTCTCAGATCCAGGGAACATAAATCTAGGAAGGTGAGACTGAATCCCTAGAAGTGAATACTGTTGAAGCTGTCCAAGTGGGACTGATCTTTGGAGAGAATTCTAAGGTGATAACTTCAAAGGTGAAGATTGGAAACCTACGTAAGAAAAACAAAGCTTCCATGAGAGTTATTGGCTCAGAACATGACAAACGTCAGGATGGGTTGTTGCAAAATCCATGGAATCTGCTTTGGTCGCATCTGTCATTTACTGTAAAGTGTGATGTGGCTTACCACAGTTTGCTTATTAACTTACCTCTACCTCATCCTTCCCTGAATATTAGAGTATATAATAAATATTGTAAATCGTTTGATCTTTCTGAATGTGTCTGCAAGGAAATGTTCAGCTGAGAGAATAGTGAATATTTGAATCATTGTCTTGTGTTTGTTTAAATTAGTGTGATATAGTTCATTTTCTCAGTCATTCTTTGTATTAAAAGTTCCTGCGGCACCCTATAAAATGGTCATTGTCTCCATTCCAATAATTAATTCACTGAATAGAAGATTCTGAGTGGAGAGGAGAGAAGTGTTTTGTTTTGCTGTTGGCTCCTCCTGTTGGGAGGAAAAGAGAGAGAGAGAGAGAGGACAAGAGACAGAGAGAGGATAAGAGAAAGAGAGAAAGAGGGGACGAGAGAGAGAGAGGACGAGAAAGAGAGGACAAGAGAGAGAGAGGATGAGAGAGAGAGAAAGAGAGGACGAGAGAGAGAGAGGATGAGAGAGAGAGAGAGGACGAGAGGGAGAGAGGATGAGAGAGAGAGAGAGGACGAGAGAGAGAGAGGATGAGAGAGAGAGAGAGGACGAGAGAGAGAGAGGACGAGAGAGAGAGAGCGGATGAGAAAGAGAGAGAAAGAGAGGACGCGAGAGAGAGGATGAGAGAGACAAGGAGAGAGGGAGACAGAGAGAGAACAAGAGAGGGAGTAAAAGAGAGGACAGAAAGAAAGAGACCTGGACACTAAGGGGCAATTTCTTAGCATGGCCAATAAACCGAACCCGCACATCTTTGGACTGTGGGAGGAAACCGGAGCACCCGGAGGAAACCCACGCAGACACGAGGAGAATGTGCAAACTCCACACAGATAGTGACCCGAGCTGGGAATCAAACCCAGGTCCCTGGAGCTGTGAAGCAGCAGTGCTAACCCACTGTGCTACTGTGCTGCCCAGAAAGGGACAGGAGATTTAGAAGGAATTTGAGGAAAAACATTTTCACCCAGAGGGTGGTGGGAATCTGGAATTCGCTGCCTGAAAAGGTGAGAGAGGCAGGAAGCCTCACAACATTTAAGAAACATTTAGATGAGCACTTGACACACCATATCATGCAAGGCAACAGACCCCAAGTGCTGGAAAATGTGATTAGGATGTGATGAACAGATAAGTGTTTGATGGCTGGTGCAGACATGATGGGCTGAAGGGCCTCTTGCTGTGCTGTAAAACTCTGTGAGTGGAGTCTTCCCATCCTTCCTGCCACGGGAATTGTAACGGGCGGGACACGGACCAGGTCAAGATTTTCCCACCTTGAGGTGAGCGTGGCTGGAAAATCCTGCCTGGATTCTCAGGGCGGGAAGTCAATGGCAGAAATTGAAATGGTCACTGAGAAGGTGAGAGCAGACAGGAGAATACTCCCAGCTGGAGTGCTTGCGGTAGAGGTTCTGCAGCTGGTACAGGAAGTGCAGAGACATATTTGAAAAGCAGGAGGACGCGGGGGGTGTGGGGAATGCGGGGGGCAGGAGACATTTAATGTTCATAGACTGATACTGTCCAGAAAATGGCCATTTGGCCCATTGTGTCTGTGCTAGCTGTTTGAAAGAGCTGCCACAAATTCCTGCCACTCCCTCCTGCCAGTGTGTCCGTTCCCAGTGCGTGAACCAAATGCCTTCTAAAAGCTTCGGGTTGTAACAGTGAAGAAACAACACTGACACGGCGCTGCCTTGGGTGTGAAGGCTGTTTTGAAATCGAGGGTTTATTCTTATCAGAAAGCGGTACTAAACTCAATCAGACTCCACTGTAGCTCAAACGAACTGACAGTGAACTCAGTTTATTCTTCTGTCAGTCGAGTATTGTATTTCACTGCAGCGTCAGGCTATTGCACATGGAGTTATCTTTCCTTTCACAGAGTAAAGCCCCTTTTTTTTTCTGATGGTTTTCAGAGGGCGATGGTGTGGGGTCATGTTTCCACTCGCTGCAGAGTTGCTGAATGTATTTAAGTGGAAATGGATTGCACAATGTGTGTGAGAGAGCAATGCTGTGGGGTGGGGGAAGGGGGGGAGGAGGATACTGAGATTAATGAAACAACGCGGCTAATTCCACTCTCTCCACCAAACTGCATATTTTACTTTCCTCCGCATTTTTGTCTCTTTGGCTCGAGCCTGGAGTTTATAAACACAAACTTTCCTGAGACAGCTCCCCAACTCCAGCCTGAGCCCAAACTTGGCAGCAACAGCGAGAAAGATAAAACTGCGCAGTGTTAACCCCTAACTGAGATCTGACTGATTGTCACCCTGCAGAAGCAACAGCTCAAAGCAGCAGGCCTGACAGGAGGCCACTCAGGCAGGGGGAGAGTACACTCCCCACATTGGAACAGCCTCTGTTTGGGGAATGGGTTGAGGGGTTGTGTCTGCCCCACGCTTGTCGGAAAGTTTATTTCACACATCAATGAGTGTGTGAAGAAGAACTTTCTAGTCAGGTTGCAGCCACTTCAGGCTGTTTCATTTGAGGTCTTTGAGAGGGGACTGGATTATAATCTGAAGGTGAAGAATGTGCAGCGTTACAGGGAAAAGGCAGGAGAGTAACTTTGGGAGAATGGCTGCTTCAAAGAGGCAGCACAGTGACAAGAGGCTGAGTGGCCTCCAGCAGCACTGTGACCTTCCCAAGACTCGAGGATCTGGAAAAAGGGGAAGGGGATTTGATGTGGAAGTGCTCTCATTAACTAGTGCCGTAGTCACTGCTTCCATTACTCATTTTCTGTTTAACCGCATCCCCATTTCAACTGAGAAACAATGTGTGTACATGGTCCTGTGTACATGGGGATACTGAGCCCCTGCATTTGTATTGAGTAGCTGGGTATATTAAGCTTCTGCATCTACTCCATGTACCTGGGTATATTGACTCCTGTACATGAACCCTGTGTACCCAAGTACACTGACCCCCTGTATCTGTACCCTGTTTACTCGGGTATATGACCTCTGTGCATGAACCCTGTGTACCCCCTGTATCTATACTCTGTGTACCTGGGTATGTTGACTCCTGTACATGAACCCTGTGTACCCGAGTACACTGACCCCCTGTATCTGTACCCTGTTTACTCGGGTATATGACCTCTGTGCATGAACCCTGTGTACCCCCTGTATCTATACTCTGTGTACCCGGGTATGTTGACTCCTGTACATGAACCCTGTGTACCCGGGTACGCTGACCCCCTGTATCTGTACCCTGTGTACTCGGGTATATGACCTATGTGCATGAACCCTGTGTACCCCCCATATTTGTACCCTGTGTACTCGGGTATATGACCCTTATGCATGAACCCTGTGATCCTGGGTATACATGAATTCTGTGGCCTGATGGCTGAATTGCTGAATATTAAAGAGATGGGATTAGGATCTGCAGTGGAAGCAATGTTAGGGTTGAGGCAGTAACACTTGTTTCTATGGTTCACACAGTTTCGGGCTGCTTATCGCCAGTAAATACTCAAAGCTGAAATGATTGCATCGACTGATCAAAGTTGCAGATTGTTTGGCCGCAGAGTCTGATCTTGAGCAGCTGTATTGTTCAGTGGGACTGGGATCAGGCTCTGCTCCCTTCGCAGTGAGAGTCGAGGGTTCTGGGCTGTCAGCAATGTGGGAATTGTCCAATCCAGCTCTGAGTGCCAGGGTCAATCCCAGTGAGACGAGCTGGAGACGGCTCACCCTCACACAGGACTCTGCTGCCCCATAAAGGGCACAGACTTTGCTGCGTCCTCACAGCCTGACAGCATTAGCCTCAGTGTCTGGTGGCCAGATGTCAGACTCCCTGCTCCTGATAGTCCCAGCCGGCTAGACTCCCAGAGCTGGATCCCACTCCAGGTTTCCTGGAGATGATGGGGAGAGGGGTTGGGGGAAGATTTGGTCAAAATCTTTCACATTCCCATCCTCCCTACCACAGTCCAGCAGCAAATTCCCAGCTCATTTCCACAGGGAAAAGCTGATGGAAGTTTCTGGTCCTAACGCAGAATTTATCTCATTACCTTTTGGACGGGTTTATTAGACGCTGGGTTTATTAGACTCTGATGGACACCAGAGGCCAGCATAAGAACATAAGAAATAGGAGCAGGAGTAGGCCATCTAGCCCTTCGAGCCTGCCCCGCCATTCAATAAGATCATGGCTGATCTGAAGTGGATCATTTCCACTTTCCCACTTTCTCCCCATAACCCTTAATTCCCTTGCCTATCAAAAACCTATCTACCCGTGACTCAAATATATTCAGCGAGGCAGCCTCCACCACTTCAACGGGCAGAGAATTCCAGAGATTCACCACCCTTTGAGCGAAGAAGTTCCTCCTCAACTCCGATCTAAACTGCCCCCCCCCTTATCTTGAGGCTGTGCCCTCTAGTCCTGCTATCCTTTCTGAGTGGGAAGAATCTCTCTACCTCTACCCTATCCATCCCCTTCATTATCTTATACGTCTCTATAAGATCCCCCCCTCATCCTTCTAAACTCCAACGAGTACAGACCCAGTCTATTTAGTCTGTCTTCATAGTCCAACCCCCTCATCTCTGGTATCAGCCTAGCGAACCTCCTCTCTGCACTCCCTCCAAGGCCAATGTATCCTTCCGCAAGTGTGGCGACCAAAACTGCACACAGTACTCCAGCTGCGGCCTCACCAGTACCCTGTACAGTTGCAGCAAGACCTCCCTGCTTTTATATTCTATCCCCCTCGCTATAAAGGTCAGCGTTCCATTCGCCTTCTTGATCACCTGCAGGTTTATCAAATCCCCACTCCCAAATCTAACACTGCCTCCCCACAATGTCCCCTCCTCCATTACCCTCCCACCTCCTCCTCCATTACCCTCCCTTCCCCTCTCCAAAATTACCCTTCCCTCCCTACAATTATCCTCCCCATTCCTCCAGCATCATTATCCTTCTTGTGAGAGGAGATTTTCAAAGTTAAAAGGGAAAGAACAAGGCAGCAGTGTGGGTTAACGACATGGATAATGATAGCCAGACTGTGACGGGAAAGCACAGGTTGTATAAACATCAGAGTGTACCAGGAAAATAAGGTCAGAGACAGGAAAACCAGTAAAAAGACAGAATTAATGGCCCTGTGTCCAAAAGCACACAACATTTGTAAGAAGATAAATGAATTGTTAATACAAATAGGTATAAATGAATATATGTTAGGATTATAGAGACATGGGGTGTGATTCTCCCATCGCGACCTGTGATGTTTCTGGTGGGTTGTGGTGGGAGATGCGCATCGCTGGCCTTGTACCGGGATTTGCACGTTCACCGGGAATGCAGGAGACTAGATCACGCTGGAAACTGGCGGGGAGGCAGCTCAGTCATTTAAAACTTTTTAAAATACGTTTTAAATATATTTTAACTGTGATTATCGGGAACTTACCAGTCCCCATTGTATCTCCCATCCTGCCAGGAGTACTGGGTTTAGGCGAGCTCCCCACGTTTGGGGAACTAGCAGGAGACCCCGCCGGAGTGAAGGGGGGTAATCGGGCCCACCCCAGGGGTCGGGCGGCGAGGGGTGCCCCTGGGCATGGGCACCCTGGCTGTGCCAGCCTGTGAGCCCTGGCACTGACCAAGGGGGAAAATGCCCATGCCCAGAGGTCACCTTGACACTGCCCATCAGGCATAGGGCAGTGCCAAGGGGGTGGGGCCTATTGTGGGCAGCGCCTGGGGGTAATTGGTGGGGCAGGTCCCCCTGCATGGCGATCGGTCTGGGATGGAGGGAGGGCAGTGATTGGGACAGGCTGGGGGAGGGGTGGTGTGGAGGGATCACCACTGATGGGGGTGGGGGTGAAATCGCCACTGATGGGGTGTGGGGGGATCATCACTGATGGGGTGTGGGGGGATCATCACTGATGGGGTGTGGGGGGAATCGCCACCGAAGGGGGGGAGAAATCACCACTGATGGGGTGTGGGGGGACCGCCACTGAAGGGGGGGGGGGGGAAATCGCCACTGATGGGGGGGAGGGGGTCAGAGCTGGCCCGGGAATTGTTGTGGGGGCCATGAACAGGCCATGGGGTGGGCTGGAAGGGCAGCGCTCTGGGGGGTCCCAGGCTGGCCAGCAAACGGGAAGACTGATAGACCGGGTACACTGCGCATGTGCAGAGCTCCAGAACTCTCAAACTCTGGTGTAAATAGGCCCTGGCCCCCTGGGTTTTTAATGATATTCATGACTGGGACCTCTGCAGTGCACAGAGTGCGGAGATTCGAGTATGAAATTGAACTGACAAAACAGTTGTGATCTCAAACAGTTTTCCCACCAATTCAGCACTTTTGGGAGAATCGCCCCGTGGTTACAGTGACTAAGGCTCGGACCTGAGTATTTTACATTTAAGAAGGTCAAAGAGATAAAAAAAGGGGTGGGGTATCTTCATTAAGAAATGATGAGATCAGTACATTACTGAGAAATGGTCTCGGTTCGGAGGATCAGGCTGTAGAATCACTTGGGTTGAAGTAAGAAACAGCAAAGGAATGAAGTCACTGGAGACGATAATCTTCAGGCCTCCAACACCATATAAATCAAGAGATAATGGGGGCTTGTAAGATAGGAACAGCAATAAGCGTAGGAGATTTTAATCTTCATATAGATTGATGAATCAAATTGGCAAAGCGGCTTTGAGGATGAGTTCACAGAATGTATTCAGCACATTTTTCACCAAACATTACATTCTGGCATTTCCCCTGCGTTCAATCCTGGAACATCTGGACAACAAAATGCCTGTGTCAGACTACTATTCATTGAGTACAACCTTCAACGCCATTATTTTTAAAAAATTCATCTCCAAACTACATGGCCTGGGCCTGGGCACCTCCCTCTGCGACTGGATCTTAGACTTCCTAACCCACAGACCAGAATCAGTAACACCTCCTCCATGATCACCCTCAACACTGATGCCCCACAAGGCTGTGTCCTCAGCCTCCTACTATACCCCTCACACACCTATGACCGTGCGGCCAAATTCCCCTCCAATTCAATTTTCATTTTGCTGATGACACCCTTGTAGTGGGTCAGATCTCGAACAATGATAAGACAGAGTACAGAAATGAGGTAGAGAACTGGCGTGACAACAATAATCTCTCCATCAATGTCAACAAAACGAAGGGGATAGTCATCGACTTTAGGAAGCATAAAGGAGAACATGCCCCTTTCTACATCAATGGGGGCAAAGTGGAAATGGTTGAGAGCTTCAAGTTTCTAGGTGTCCAGATCACCAACAACCTGTCCTGATCCTTCTGCGCTGACGCTGTAATTAAAAAAGCCCACTAATGCCTCTACTTTCGAAGGAAGCTGAGGAAATTCAGCATGTCCATTACAACTCTCACCAACTTTTACAGATGCACCATAGAAAGCATTCTTTCTGGTTGTATCACAGCTTGGTATGGCTCCTGCTCTGCCCAAGATTGCAAGAAACTACAAAGAATAATAAATATAACCCAATCTGTCACTCAAACCAGCGCCCCATCCATTGATTCTGTCTACACTACCTGCTGCCTCGGAAAAGCAGCCAACACAATCAAGGACTCCACGCACCCTGGGCATTCTCTCTTCTATCTTCTTCTGTTGGGAAAATGGTACAGAAGTCTGAGGATATGTACCAACTGACTCAAGAAAGCTTCTTCCCTGCTGTCATCAGACTTTTGAATGGACCTACCTCACATTAAGCTAATCATTCTCTACACCCTAGCTGTGACTGTAACACTACAGTCTGCACTTTCTCCTTTCCTTGTCTATGTACAGTATGCTTTGTCTGTATAGTGCGCAAGAAACAATATTTTCACTGTATAATGTGACAATAATAAATCAAATCAAACCAATTCAAAAATTTTAAAAAGGGGAATGAAGAAAGTGAATGCAGGAAGGTTGTAACCTTTCCCTTTATTCTTAGTGTACAATAACCAACAATAAATCTGTGTTCCTGCTCATTTTCCCATTAAAGAAGAGGTGGAAAGAGGTGGAGCAGGAAGAAACATTCAGTACCCGCAATGTTAATATTTGCTGCAGTGTTCATTAATCACACATAAACAATAATTAAAGTACATAGCATGTAGATCACAAAATTAAATTAAATGTATCCTTGCCCAAGTGGAACAATTAGCTTTATTTTACAGCATTGAGGCCTATTTAGGGAGGCCTGTGAACCAGGCCGGTGACACATGGCAGAGACTCTAAAAGGAAGAGACTGAGAAAGCAGGCAGGCAGATTCCTAACTGCAGGGCAGTGGGATTATAGTTTGTTTTATACGTGGGTCTGATCAATCATTGTATCAGGAAAGGATACAGCTTTGTATGATATTTAGCACTCGTATCCAAAGTAAAGGATAACCCACTACCTTCTCCTCCCAGCTGCTGTCCAACAGGAAAACCCTATCCAATCTGGAGCGGTTTAAATGCCACCCTCCTTCAAGAGGAGGTAAATGGGGAGGTTTCCAGCTACTGCCCAATCTCTCTGCACTGGTTAGCAAGTGTCTGGCGGGCCATTATGCCACAAGCCAGGCCCATCATTGAAACAAGTGTTGCTAAAGGACAAGGGGGGCTTCTGGGGCAGTCGGAACACCTGTGACCAGATGCCACCACGATCAATGTATTAATTCAGGTCATGCCAATCCCAGGCTGCCGTGGTCTTCGATCGACTTTACGTGGCATGTTAGGAAGCTTTTCAGTCTGTCCTCCAACTTACCTCGCAGGATAACAATCCACTTTCACAACTCATCGAGAAGACTGGAGTGATGAATAAATAGTAGCAGGGATTAGTTAGGCTGAATGGCCTGTTTTGGTGCCTCACATCCTGTGTAATCTTATGAAATTCATGTTTAGTGACTGAGCGTCCACTCAGGGAGAGATACACAACTCTGAATAACAGGTTCCCTGAGGCTTTTGTCCTGGGACATTTATTCATCAATCTTTACATCAGAAATCGGCCTGAATTGCAGTGTCAGAGGTTTGTATATTGCTGACATTGTGTTGGTCACGGTAAATAACGATCTGTCTGATATGGAGGAGAACTTGACCTATCGGAGAGCTGGGCTTTGCCCACAATAGGTCATCTCTTCAAAATTACAACTCAGCACCTTTCAGGGAAGCTGAGAATGAAGTATTCTGGGAATAAAGTACTTCTGAAGAGGCCGATTGAAGTAATAGTGAGATCAAAGGGAAGTAACACATTTAAGGAAATGTGGAACCCGTGTGTAAGAGGGAGGAGGCAGGGTGGGGGGGGGGGTGCGCGGTGGGAGGAAGCTGCTTAAATATCCCAGAAGACTGTGTAAACAAGGTCAGACCTGGAGACCACTTGTTGCCACCCTCATAGAACTCCCCAAGAGACAACATGGCAGTGTGTGGGAAAAATTATAAGAATTCTATAGAGTTTAAATTCCATAAGGAGTTACAGAATAAGGGAAACTTAGCTGAGGGTAGTTTAAATAAAAATCTTTTAGAACTGTTTTAAACTATTGTTACTGCGTGAAGCTATTCTTGTGTTTAGTTGTGAGTTTTTTTTATCTCTACTTTTCAAAATAAATGTTTACTTTACTATAAAATGATCACAAGTAGTCCTGGGCATCATTTTCTAATTTCCGATCCTATCCTCATAATATACAAATTGCCAGAAACGTTTTGGCAGCTGTTTCAAGTTTCCATTCGGGTATTGGGCAGCTCAGCATTAACATAATCTAATTTAATTTGTAATATTTGAGCGCTCTGTGGAAGTAGCAAACGGTGCTGCTTGTGGCAGGGTACACAGATGCTACAAACTCCTTCTGTACAACACTCCTCCTACTCACAATGCCAGTGCGAGGGTAAGATGATTGGCAAGGGGAGGGGGGAGGGGGGGTGTGGGAGTGTCAGGTGAGCTGCCAGGCCCTAATGATGCTGCCAGTTGGGAAGATGAAGTGGAGGAATCCAGCAAGGGACAAGCTGATGTGGGATTGAGACTGAACCTTAAAGGTAAAGTTGGAATAAGGCCAGGATTCACAGAGAGGATTTGAATTAAATTGGATTCAGTGTTATGAATTCCTTTAGATGTTATTCATTACACTGGAGCTGAAGGTTGTTCACTGTCACTGGCTCTTGCCTAAACCTGGATAGTAGGAGGAAGTGAGATCTTTAATACAGATTACTCACCCTTACACTCTCACTCTTAGCAGAATTTGCATCTTATGCAAAAGAGCTTCCATATTTCTCCCATTCTCTTTTGACAGGGGAATGAGTAACAAACAACACACTCATTATCACATTCTCAGAATGACTGCACAAGTTAGAAAGATTACACTCAGCAAAAGCTCAGTGATACAATCTCTTATCACACTGTCTCAGAGAAATAGAGAGAGATAAACTGTCGGGAGAGGGGCTGATAGGGTTCCATGTCTAACGTGAGGTCCTGACTGACTCCATCATCCCAGTGTGACATCTGACTGGGTATTTGTCTCCAATACAGAACCAACACAGACTATAGACTGTAGTATAGAACTGTGGGGGAGGACCACGCCAGAGTGAGGGACTGCCCAGAGTGAGGGGCCGCCCAGAGCGAGGGACCGCCCAGAGTGAGGGACTGCCCAGAGCGAGGGACTGCCCAGAGCGAGGGACCGCCCAGAGTGAGGGACTGCTCAGAGTGAGGGGCTGCTCAGAGTGAGGGGCCGCTCAGAGTGAGGGACTGCCCAGAGTGAGGGACTGCTCAGAGTGAGGGACTGCTCAGAGTGAGGGGCTGCTCAGAGTGAGGGACCGCCCAGAGTGAGGGACCGCTCAGAGTGAGGGACCGCCCAGAGTGAGGGACTGCCCAGAGTGAGGGGCTGCCCAGAGTGAGGGGCTGCTCAGAGTGAGGGACTGCTCAGAGTGAGGGAGTGTGCAGCAGTGTGCAGCATGAGGGAGAGTGAGGGAGGGTGAGTGAATGGGAAGCAGTGTGAGAGGGTTTGGGGCAATGCTCCGTTTCACTATTTGAAGTTGAATTCAATCCCATTTTCCATTTAAAATGGTGACTTCACAGTCAAGGAATATTAGTGAAAGTTTGACTTGGTGTGGCGGGTAGGGGTGTCACAGGTATGGGGGTTGTGGCGGATATGGGGGGTGTGGCAGGTGTGGGGGGTACGGGGGTGTGGCGGGTGTGGGAGTGTGGGGGGGTATGGGGGTGTGGCGGGTGTGGGAGTGTGGGGGGGTATGGGGGTGTGGCGGGTGTGGGAGTGTGGGGGGGTATGGGGGTGTGGCAGGTGTGGGAGTGTGGGGGGGTATGGGGGTGTGGGGGGTACAGGGGTGCGGCGGGTATGGCGGTGCGAGGGGAGTGGTGGTTGTGACATGCCAGCTGAAGTGGGTGTTGTTATCGGCCTGCTGTTCAGCCCCACAATCGGAGCAGAGCTGCTTAACGTAATAAGTTCACTTTGGAGCCCACGTACTTGCAGCCATGGACAGAGTACTGACGTTGCCCCACTGAGTAATAATTCAGCTGTGCGGACAGCTGATCCAGCTGGCTGGAGTCTGGGTAGAAACCTTCTCTCATCATCTCCTCCAGGAAGCAGTCCTGAATGTGGCTTCTCTCCAGTAATGTGAAGGGTACAATGTCTGCGTGCTTCCACACTGGGTGGGAATGGGCCAGCGCAGACTGCACAATGAAAAGCAGCTCTTGTGATTTGGCTACCTGCCTGACCATCCCACTGGAGGCGTTCTGAAGAACAAACTTTGTTATCTCCTGCTGCCCAGAGTTGCTGATTAAGACGTACACGGCGTTGAGGAACTCATTGGGCTGGTCGGCCTGGAAGTAGTTTTGTAGAAAATCCAACAGCGGCGGCTGCATGAACTCCATTTCATCGAAGATCAGCAGGGGGATCTTCTCCTCCTCCTCTGCCCGACTCACCGTGGTGCTGATTCCTCCCGCCAGCTCCTGCAGGCAGCTGGTCAGATTATCCTGTTCTGGACAGTGATGCAGCACAAAGTACTGGAAAACCAAGTGCTCGCTCAGCACCGCGCGGAAGTGTTTGGCCAACAGTCTGCCCACCAGGCTCTTACCAACTCCCACCGGGCCGTTGAGGGACAGGACCAGCGGCTTGTTGTGAATGTGGGTGGCCAGATAATCCCTCAGTAAATCCAGCAGAGTGTCGATGGCTACTGTCTGCCCAAACACCTCCCTCTTGAGGGTCTTCTCCAGTCCTGCCAAGTCATATTTGAGCACATTATCATCCAGGTTCTCAATGGCGTTGTAAATCTGAAAGAAAACGATGATACTCAGCAGGAAAAGGCAGTTCTTGGCCTTGCTTTTCTTCTCCTCGGGCAGGTATTTCTTGGTGTCGCTGGGGTAGAGCACTCTCCGCCGTTTACTGGAGCGATGTCTCTTTATGGCTTTCACAGGGACTTTCTCAAAGGTGAAATACTCGGCTCCCTTGCTCCGGTGTTTCAGGGTTCGCTCCGTGGAGTCCTGCCGCTTGGTGCTTAGATAACGGCCCGTTCCCCGGCTGCTGGCCCCCTCAAGGGCCGCCGACTCACTCAGCTCAGTTCCCACGTGCCTCCTTTTCATCAGCAGGTACTTGTGACGAATGCGGTAGGCAGCCCTCAGCGGAGACGTAACCGTGGAGATCTGCTGCCTGGCAACAGGCAGGGCTTTGTGTGCTGGTTCCATCGTGCGTCTTGTGACCTCCATCACTGACTGAGCCTCCCAACCCAGGGCGGGCTGGATCTACAACAACAACAACAGCCTGTATTGATATAACACCTTCAATATAATGAGGCTCTTCACAAAGGCAACACTGAGCCACACAAGCAGGTATTAGGGTAATGACTGGTCAAGCAGGAATGTTCAATGAGCATCTTAAACAAAGTGAGGGTGGAGAGAACTAAGAGTTTGAAAGTTTCAAGTTTAACTGCCACATTCTGGTGCCTGTTCAGGTACGCTGAGGGAGAATTTAGCATGGCCGATGCACCTAACCCGCAGTCACCTAATCTTTGCACTGTGAGAGAGAGGAAACTGGAGCAGCCGGAGGAAACCCATGCAGACACAGGGAGAATGTGCAAACTCCGCACAGACAGTGAGCCAAGGTGGGAATCAAACCTGGGTCCCTACCACTGTGAGGCAGCAGTGCTAACCACTGACCCACCATGCCACATGAACAGACCTTGCAGCACACCAAGGCTGGAGGGGGAATTTACAGCCTAGTA
The DNA here is from genome assembly GCF_965287045.1 of Carcharhinus amblyrhynchos. Classification (NCBI taxonomy): domain Eukaryota; kingdom Metazoa; phylum Chordata; class Chondrichthyes; order Carcharhiniformes; family Carcharhinidae; genus Carcharhinus; species Carcharhinus amblyrhynchos. Next base: position 41,856,898 of record NC_137348.1, read on the forward strand.
GATCAAGCCATTGCAGATGGGAGAAAAACCCAGTAAACTCGGGGGATTAAGAATCCTGGTCCACACTGTATTTTTTTTCATTCTGGGACGCCACCAATGATGCAGAGATGAAAATGAGGAATGTATAAGAAGAAAGAATTGGAGGGAAGGAGGTAACACATTCATAAATCTGTTCAATCAACAAACACTCACATCAGTAACATCAAAATCCATGAGCCTTCTGACCATGTGCCCCAACAAAAGGCCATGTTACGCCTGGTCTGTGCTCCCAATCTGTCCTGTCACTTAGCCTCTACCTTAGTGCCTCTATTAAGGAAAGATGGCACGGTGGCACAGTGGTTAGCACTGCTGCTTCACAGCACCAGAGACACAGGCTCGATTCCCAGTTTGAGTGACCGAATGTGTGGAGTTTGCACATACTCCCCGTGTCTGCGTGGGTTTTCTCCCACAGTCTGAAAGACGGGCTGGTTAGACACTTTGGCCATACTAAATTCTCCCTCAGTGTTACTGAACAGGCACCAGAATGTGGCAACTAGGGGATTTTCACAGTAACTTCATTGCAGTGTTAATGTAAGCCTACTTGTGACGAATAAATAAACTTTAAAAGGTTCTGGAAAATCCTTCCCTGCCAAAGGTAAGCTGGCAGGAACAGGGCCAGCAATGCTGGGAAACTGCTGTTGACACAATATCCGGAAGTCCTGTTCATAAAAGTTTCAGCTCAGCAGCAAGATCTACCTGTTCCCCCTCAACCCCCTGCACGTGCGCACACACACACACACACACACACACACGCACACACACACACACACATGCATTCACACATGTACACACAAACAGTGCGGCAAGAGGGGACAATCCAACAAGTCAAAGTCTAAAGGGGATTGTTTCAGAGGTTGGAGTTGTCACTGGGTCAGAGTCTTTGCAGACAGCAGGGGAGCCTGGGAGCACAGTGTGAAACGCAGACGGTTAGATTTGCTGAGGCAGAGGTACAGTTCAGGCAGCTCAGGGTGTGAGCGAGAACACCATTTCAGTTGACTTCCTGAGGCCTCCGGAAACTTAAGTAGATTCACAAGATCTCTGGACCATACCCTGTAAAATGGTACAGCAACCGGAGGAGGCCATTTGGTCCATTAAGCCATTGCTGGCTCTCACTGCTCTCTCTTTCTCAGTGATTGTTTCAATTGCTTTTGGGTCGTCCTGACTGAATTGCCCTGTCGGACGGCACTTCCCAATCACAGCAACCACCTGCATAGATACCAACTGCCCTATCTCTTTGGCTGTTCTGTAAATGACTTTAAATGCAGGTTCCTTGATTACCGACCCTTCTCCCAGTGGAAACAATTTCAGTCTATCTATCGAAATCACTTTGAACAGCTCGATTAAATCTTTCACATGTCTGCTTCAAATCAAACAACGGTCTGTTAATTCTCCAAATAAAGGAAGTCCCACACCCTTAAAATATTCTGTTCAGCTTTTATAAAATTCACTCACAGGTTGAGAGTGTCAGTGGCTAAGCCCAGCATTTATTGCCCATCCCTAATTACCCCTGAGAAGGTGGTGGTGAGCTGCCCTCTGGAACTGCTGCAGTCCATGTGGCGTAGGTACACCCTCAGAGCTGCTAGGGACAGAGTTCCAGGATTTTGACCCAGCGACAGTAAAGGAACAGCGATATATTTCCAAGTCAGGATAGTGAGTGACTTGGAGGGAAACCTCGAGGTGGTGATGTTCCCAGGTGTCTGCTGCTCTTGTCCACCTAGATGGTAGTGGTCATGAGTTTGGAAGGAACTGCCCAATGAGCCTTGGTGAGTTGCCACAGTGCATTTTTTAAAAATTCTGACATGGGGCGTGGGTGTTGCTGATGGGTCAGCATTTATTGTCCAATTGTCACTGCCCTTGAACTGAGTGTCTCGCTCAGCCATTCCAGAAAGCATTTTAAGAGTCAACCATGTTGCTGTGGCTCTGGAGACACATGTAGGCCAGGCTGGGTAAGGGCAGCAGATTTCCTTCCCTAAAGGACATTAGTGAACGAGGTGGATTTTCATGACAATTGACAATGGTTTCAGGATTATCAGTAGACTTTCAATTCCAGATTTTTATATTTCAAGTTTCACCAACTGCCACTCTGGGATTCGAACATTTGGCTGGCTCTGTGGGTTATTAGAGACAATATCACTGCTTGTAGATGGTGCACGTTCTCCTATTGTGTATCAGCGGTGGAGGGAGTGAATGAGCTGCTTTATTCTCCTGGGTTGAGTTTAAGTGTTGTCGATTTTGTACTCATCCAATCGAGTGAAGGCAATCAAATAATCCACGAGGGATTATGAAGTGACCTCCTCTGATTGTTTTACCCCAAACTTGTGACCGCCATCCTCCACCTGCTCCACGATGCCAAGCCGAGATCCTGACCGATGGACCCACTACAGACACAATTCACATATGGACTGGGGTCAAGCAAAACTGAGTCATCGCACCAGTGCTCTTCTCAATCTTCCTTGTTGCAGTGCTCCATCTCACCTTCAGCGAGCTGCTGGCTGGAGTGGAGTTAAACTACAGAACAAACAGGAATCTGTTTAACTTCCGTCACCTGCAGCCAGATCCATCCTCTATAATTAAATTCATTATGTGTGGCTTAGATTGATTGGCCATGCTAATTGCCCCTTAGTGTCTGGGGAACTAGCAGGGTAAACGTGTGGGGTTATGGGGATAGGGCCTGGGTACGATTGTTGTCGCTGAGGCTTGATGGGCCGAATGGCCTCCTGCTGCACTGTAGGGATTCTATGATTGATACAGCATGCAGACAATACTCGCATCTGCACACACATGGAAGCTAAGGCCCAAGTCATCATCAATAGCTTCACCAAAGGCCTTACACTAAACATCTGTAAGACAAAGGTCTTCTCACATCCTGCCCCCACCATGAAGCACTGTGTTTCCCCAACCCCCCATCCCTAGGTTATCAAAATTCATGACAAGGCCTTGGACAACGTAGACCACTTGCCTTATCTCGGGGCCTATCGTCAACACAGGCAGACATCGACACTGCCTTCAGTTTCCCAGCGCAGCCTTCATTTCCCTGAGGAAGAGAGTGTTTGAAGACCAGGGCCTCAGCACTGAGCTTATGGTCTATACAGCAGCAGTGATACCAGCCTCCTATACGGATCAGAGACATGGACTATGTAGAACACGCACCTCAAAACCCTGGAGAAGTATTACCAGTGCTGCCTCTGCAGGATAGGCACACCAACATCAATGCTGTCCCTCTGATATCCCTAGCACTGAAGCACGAAAAGCAAAGACTGAGATGTGATTGGATGCTGAAAGAGTATGACAGGATCGATGTGGGATTGTCAGATTGCCCAAAACGATGGATGCTCATAAGACTCACCAGGAAATTCAGGCAGAATATCTTTGCCCAGTGAGTGGTTAAAATGTGGAACATTTCTGTAAGGACTAAAAGGATCAAAGGATAGAGGGGAAGGGGGCATCAGGATATTGAGTTCACTGGTCAGCTGTGATCAAAGTGAATGATGCAGCAGGCTCGAAGGGCCTAATCCTGCTTCTAGTTTCTGTGTTTCTACTCCCACAGAGGCCATTACAATAAATAGATTTAAGAAGATGACAGATGAGAATGCGAGACTGCAGCAGAGGGATATGCTGATAGAGTGATGAAGTAGAGATGTGGGCATCTCTGACTAGGACAGCATTTATTACCATCTGTAATTGCCCCTTGAGAAGGTGATGAGCTGGTTTCTTGAGTCGGCTGCAGTCCCTGAGCTGTAGGTACACCCACAAAACACTGTGAGAGATGTAGTTCAGGGATTTTGATCCAGTGACTGTGAAGGAATGGTGATATATTTCCAAGTCAGGATGGTGAGTGACTTTGTAAATGTTTCAGGTGGAGACCATGCAGTCTGTGCTGCGGTGGGAGGCAGTGTATCACTGTGGGCCATGCAGCTGGAAAGGCCAGAAGTAATGGCTCCCCGTCTGGGCTCTAGCTCTCCAGCTGTGTCCAGATGTGAAGGGTGGGACTGCCACATTATGTGATAGTGTAGGGGCCTTGGATAGGGTGGAAACTGGCACAGAGGCAGCAAGATTGGGCCTGTTCAAACACGGGGACCAATGGTTTACCCTGACACATTGCAGCAACTGGGAGCCCACAGGACACTGGAATGTTTGAAGGGAAAATGAGATCCTTGGTGAGAAACAGAGATCCCTTACCAGCGTTCTGTCCAAACGTCAAATCTGCAATGTCTGTGTGCTCGCCACTCAATTCACCGCTCTGCTTCTGAAAGCTTCTACAGACTGATCTGATCGTTCTCCCAGCTTCCCATTGCTGGAGCCATCAGTGGCCTGACTGAGTCTGCAACATAAAGTGAGAGTAGATGTCGGTCACAGCTGTGCCTCAGGGCTTTGTATAAAGACTTGGTTTCAAAACATTGTTGTGATTTATTGTCTTCCAGACTCCTGTATCTAAAGGTTGTGTTAATAGCAGACATAAAGACATCCTGTGGTAGATAATGGACACAGCAGCTTAAACGAGACTATTCGATACGAAACCAGCTACCCTGAGAGAACTGCAATTAATTCCAAACATACAATCATTCCCTACTGCTTCCTGCCCACCAGGCAGCCTCAGTTCAGACAACCTGTCCCTCCACCGAATTCCCCCCTGCCCCCCATCCCCTCGCTGGTAACCACAGACAGCCATATGGGTAAACCACAGAATCACAGAGCCATAGAATCCCTACAGTGCAGAAAGAGGCCATTCAGCCCATTGAGTCTGCACTGACTCTCTGAAAGAGGATCTAATCCGTACCCTCTTCCATGCCCTATCCCCATAACCCCAGACATTTATCATGGCCAATCCACCTAACCCACGCATCTTTGGAGTGTGGGAGGAAACTTAAGCAGACACAGGGAGAATGTGTATATTCCCATATTCACCCGAGGCCAGAATCGCAGACAGCTCCCTGGCACTACGAGGCAGCAGTGCTGAGCACTGTACCGTTCCCATATCTGTGCTCGCTGACCTACACTGGCTCCCCATCAAGCAACTCCTCAAGTAGTTTAAAATTCTCCTCCTTGCTTCCAAATTCCCCCACAGCCCTATCTCTTTAATCGCCTCCAAACCTACAACATCTCCCCAAGATTGCTGCATTCCTCCAATTCTACCTCGTGTGCATTCCTGCTCCCTTCACTCCAGCGCTGGCACATGTGTCTTTATCCATCCAGGTCCGCTGCTCTGCGATTCCCTCTGTTAGCCTGAGGCACTCTCACATCCTTCAGGCTGCTTCACCGCTCAGTTTGATCATGGCTGACCTCAATCTTAAATACATCTACCCACCTTGGTTAGTAATTCTTAATGCACGCCGTACCCTGACCAAACAGAAACTTCTAGCTCTCTACATTGTCCAACTGTCCTCCTGTGATACCGTGTCAGATTCTGTTTGCTCACCCTCTTGTGAAGCGTGCTGCATTTCAGTTAAAAACGCTATGTAAATGCAAGTTGTTGCAGTTGAGGCTCCTGTAATAATCCACATGGGAAGATTTACTGAGTATTAAACATTCCAGTGACAAATACAAAGGATCGGAACTCTCCCAAGGTTAGATCCCTATAAACTGTTTGCCACAGCAGATTAACACAGCTCCATACCGATCAGGAAAAAACTAACGATTTTTCACGTTCCAGTGTTTCCTGGTTGTAAATTAATCTCTACCTTGCTGCTGATAATCATTCATTTAGAATGAATAGTGTCCCTGGAGGCAACATTAATAAAACAGGAGCACTGTCAGATATGAGCCATGACTAATATGGTATAAAGTGCACCAGGACATGCACAGGCAAGAAGCAAGGACAGAAAACACACGTGCGCACATCCACACACACATGCACAGAGACACTGACACACGCGTGCAGTGAGGTAGAAAGTACAGTAAGGATAGAACACATTGCTCACCATTGACAGATCAAATACCATTAATAAGTTCCACTCTGTTCAGCTTTCGAAGTTGTGTCATAGCTGAAACAATGAATGCAGGAAATCATAAGGACTTTGATGTGTTAGAATTGTACAACTCCCAGTGAGATGAGAGCCTGGGGTGTTATAAGAGGCGGAGCTTCCTAGGTTGCAGTAATTACTGGGAAACAACTGTGCTCAGGCAAGTCCATTAACCCTTTCAGAGCTCACTGCTACATTTCCAGTCTGCAACCTTAAAAAGAAGTGGCTGACAGGGAAGGAATGCTCATCTGTTACTGACACACTCCAAGCCACATGGGATTTGCATTAAATTGGCAGAGTAGAACTTTGGGATAATTAATTCCAGATGTTTCCTGGTGGTGCCTCTGGAGAATGCTCTGTTCCCAGAAGGGCTGACCGGAGCCCAGGCACTTGCTGACAGCTGTTCATTGGTCCCTGAGCGGGAGACGCCCAGCACACCCCACGGCACTGCCTACCTGTCAGTACGGAGTATCAGCCTCACAGTCAGGAGATGGGATCACAGCCCTCAGCTAGCACATTGACGGAAGCTTCTAGAACAAAAGAAAAGTGCATCCAGCAGCACACAATCTGCAAGCTGAACACTGCCAACACAAACAGAAGTGCAGAGTCACCAAGATCTAACCACAGGTTCAGAAATAAAACCACTTCCTTTCTAAAGTCCTCTCCCCCTACAATGTAGATACTGGAACACACTGAGCTCAGTGATTGGACAATGGGTAGTGCTCAGCCTCTCATTATCTGGTAGTGCCCAGACATTCATGGTGTAATAGGCATTGCCCAGATACTCCTGCATTGGCATTACACTCCTGCACACTCAAATAAAAACCCACATTGTAGAATCATGCAGCCACATCACACAGCTTTGTTAAGTTGAAGTGTTGACCATCTCTAATTGCCCTTGAGGGGATTAAGAGCCAACCTCATTGCTGCAGTGAGTGACATGCAGGCCAGGCGGTATAACGATGGCAATTTCCTTCCCAAGAGGATATTTGGTGAACCAGATGGATTATACAAACATACAAATCAGGAGCAAAAGTAGGCCATTCGGCCCCTTGTAAGATGTAGCAAATCCATCGTTTGGATCAACTCCATAGGATTCACGGACATTATGTTAAACCTGATACAACATGGCCAATTTCTTTTTACCATTCTTCTTTTTACCATTTATATAGATGATCTGGAGGAGGGAACCGAGTGTAGGGTGTCGAAATTTGCGGATGACACCAAGATTGGGGGAACGGCAAATTGTGCGGAGGGTGTGGAGAGTCTGCAGAAGGATCTAGATAGGCTGGGCGAATGGGCCAGGAAATGGCAAATGGAATTTAATGTTGGCAAGTGTGAGGTGGTCCACTTTGGTAGGAAGAATGGTAGGAAGGACTATTACTTACGGGGTGAAAAACTGCAGCAGGCGACGGTGCAGAGGGACCTCGGGGTCCTTGTGCATGAGTCGCAAAAACCCAGCTTGCAGGTGCAGCAGGTGGTCAGGAAGGCGAATGGGATGCTGGCCTTCATAGCGAAGGGGATTGAATATAAAAGTAGGGAGGTCTTGCTGCAGCTGTATAGGGCATTGGTGAGGCCGCAGCTGGAGTACTGTGTGCAGTTTTGGGCGCCGCACCTGCGCAAAGATATTTTGGCCTTGGAGGGAGTGCAGAGGAGGTTTACTAGGCTGATACCGGAGTTGAGGGGGTTGAACTATGAGGAGAGGCTGAATAAACTAGGCTTGTACTCGTTGGAGTTTAGAAGAATGAGGGGAGATCTCATTGAGACGTATAAGATGATGAATGGGATGGATAGGATAGAGGTGGAGAGACTCTTCCCACTGAAAAAAGACAGTAGGACTAGGGGGCACAGCCTCAAGATAAAGGGGGGGCGTTTTAGAATGGAGTTGAGGAGGAACTTCTTCACTCAAAGGGTGGTGAATCTCTGGAATTCTCTACCCATTGAAGTGGTGGAGGCTGCCTTGCTAAATATTTTCAAGAAGCGGGTTGATGGGTTTTTGATAAGAGAGGGGATTAAGGGTTATGGGGAGAGGGCCGGAAAGTGGAACTGAGCCACGACAGATCAGCCATGATCTTATTGAATGGCGGGGCAGGCTCGAAGGGCCAGATGGCCTACTCCTGCTCCTATTTCTTATGTTCTTAATTTCATTGCTAGAGGGATGGAGTTTAAAAACAGCGAGATTATGTTGCAACTGTATAAGGTTCTGGTGAGGCCACACCTGGAGTACTGTGTACAGGTTTGGTCTCCTTACTTGAGAAAGCATATACTGGCACAGGAGGGGGTGCAGAGGAGATTCAGGAGGTTGATTCCGGAGTTGAGAGGGTTGGCTTATGAGGAGAGACTGAGTAGACTGAGGCTATACTCATTGGAATTCAGAAGAATGAGGGGAGATCTTATAGAAACATATAAGATTATGAAGGGAATCGATAAGATAGAAGCAGGGAAGTTGTTTCCACTGGCAGGTGAAACTAGAACTAGAGGGCATGGCCTCAAAATAAGGGGGAGGAGATTTAGGGCTGAGTTGAGGAGGAACTTCTTCACACAAAGGGTTGTAAATCTGTGGAATTCCCTGCCCAGTGAAGCAGTTGAGGCTACCTCATTGAATGTTTTTAAGGCAAGGATAGATACATTTTTTAAGGGCTATGATGAGTGGGCGGGTAAGTGAAGCTGAGTCCACAAGAAGATCAGCCATGATCTTATTGAATGGCAGAGCGGGCTTGAGGGGCCAAGTGGCCTCCTCCTGTTCCTAGTCCTTAAAACTTTTAGCATTTCCAGGAAACTACCTTAGGACACTTAGCAGTTCATCAGTTTGGGCCCTTTTTGTCATTGAAACTGATCAACAGCAGTTTCATCCTGAAAGCACTTTGCACCCCATTGTCCTGAAACTGACCGATTGGGAGAAGTCAGCCAATTTGATTAAGGCCTTTTAAAACATATTGAACTCTGGCTGGGAGGATACAAGGGGAGTTACCTTTAGCAGGTAACTCGGCAAGGAGCTCTGTGAAGAACAGTGCAGCAGAGTTGTGTGACATCAGAAAGGTGTCCAGGCAGGCAACTACTTCAAGAACAGAACAAGAAAAATCCAGCAGCAAGGCAAGACATCGCCTATTTTCTCAGCAGCAGCAAGGACTTTTATTTTAAAAGCAATCCAAGCAGTGGTGAGTATATTCTCTCAGCCTACCCCAGTTAGGCAAAGTTGAGAATGGGGTCTGGGATACTTCTTGTTTTTATGTAAATCATATAATGCTAAGAATTTATGTTGTGCCATTAGAATTTTCTTTCCATATTGTGGTGTCTGTGTTTTATTGACGGAGTTTGGTTGGAGTTATTCTTAAATAAATTATTTTTAAATTAACTTTGACTAGTCTCTCTCTCTCTCATTGTCCACCTTGGCGAGTCACTAAAAAGCCAGAACATAATTCCAGGGTACAGAACCGCAAAGGGCCTGAGCTCTTCGAAAGGGGGGTCTGCTGGTCAGGAATTAACAGTGGTCCCTCTCTCTCTCTGTCTCTTGTGAGGCTGTCCCAGTGTGGCACTTCCAGCTTGTGGGTTGAACATCTCCAGAAGAGAGACACCACAGTTATCAGTGGCATCCAAGACCCAGCTCTGTGGAGTAAAAGGATCTTTAGACTCTCAAGCCTACTCTGGCATTCGATAAGATCAACTCCACTTTCCTGCCGACTCCTGATAAACTTTGACTCCCTTGATGGTCAAGAATCTATCTAGTTCTGCCTTGAAAATATTCAATGACCCTGCCTCCATCACACTCTGGGGAAAGAGAATTCATGATGTGGAGATGCCGCCGTTGGACTGGGGTAAACACAGTAAGAAATCTCACAACACCAGGTTAAAGTCCAACAGGTTTATCTGTAGCAAAACTAGTGTTCCCAAAACTAGTGGCGTTTACTACAAATAAACCTGTTGGACTGGTGTTGTGAGACTTCTTACTGAAAGACAATTCCACAGACATGTCAACCACTGAGATAAATACAATCTTTCCTCATCTCTGTCCGAAATAGCAAACCCGTATTTTGAAACTAAGTCCCTTAGACTTGCCTCTGCCAAAAAGATTTTAATGACAATTGACGGTTTATATTAGGCCATTTGGCCCATTGAGTCTGCTCCACCATTCAATCATGATTCTCATCCCCATTTTCCTGTCTTCTCCTCATAACCCTTGATCCCCTTATTGATCAAGAACCTATCCATCTTCTCTTAAAGATACTCAGTGATCTGGCCTCTACAACCCTCTGTGGTAATAAGTTCCACAGGTTCACCTCCCTCTGGCTGAAGGAATTCCTCCACATTTCAATTTTAAAGGAGAATCCCTTCACTCTGAGGTTGTGCCCTCAGGTTCTGGTCTCTCCCACTGGTGGAAACATCCTCTCCACATCCATTCTATCTAGGTCTCTCAGTATTCTGTAAGCTGTAATTAAATCCCAATTTCAATTAGGAGTTACATTTGCTACTTTGCAATCTGATCGGAAATCTAGGAAATTTGGGGAGATCAAAGCCATCCCCTGTCTCTGCAACTTCTTCTAAAATTCTCAGAGGTAGGCCATTGGCTGAAGGAGATTTTTCACCTCTCAATCCCATTCAGTTCCCCTCAACATTTTCTTTGTTAATATTAATTACTTGAAATTCCACACCAGCCTCCCATCCATTGACTCTGTCTACACTCCCTGCTGTCTTGGAAAAGCAGCCAGCATAATTAAGGATCCCACACACCCCGGACATTCTCTCTTTCACCTTCTTCCTTACAGAAAAAGATACAAAAGTCTGAGGTCACATACCAACCGACTCAAGAACAGCTTCTTCTCTGTTGCTGTCAGACTTTTGAATGGACTTACCTTGTACTAAGTTGATCTTTCTCTACACCCTAGTTGTGACTTTAACACTATATTCTGCACTCTCTTTTTTCCTTCTCTATGAACATTATATTTTGTCTGTATAGTGCGCAAGAAACAATACTTTTCACCATATGTGAATACATGTGACAATAATAAATCAAATCAAATCAGATCTCATTAGAACCTAGGGGATTGGATTTTTCCAACTCCACGGAGACGGGGCTTGAGGTTGGGGCAGGGATGTAGATGTCAGGAAAATACTGTGAAACCACACGTGATAGCTGTCTAACAGGGACTTTACCGGGGCAGGCTGGAAACAGGGTCAGCTGTCCACTGCTCAGAGGCGGGCAGCCAGTGAGTCCAATTCAAGCTTCACTTAGAACCCATTTTGACCCAGGACAAGTAGTCAAGACCAATGTTAGAATGGTTCCCCGCCATATGCCCTGGGATCACTGTTCAATCAAGGCAGGTAAGGAGGAAATTAGAGCCAGAGTCCTCAGGACAGGATTGCAGGATTGAATGGCCTCTTTCAGTGAAGGCCTGAACAAGGGTTCCCCCTTCATCTTGATGTCCCTACTGGCTTCAGGAGTCTTATTGCAGCCCTACAGTGTTGACCTGCCTGCCTCCTTCCCTCCCTCCCTCCAGTGGGTCTGAGGAGGTTGCAGAGCTGGCTGCTCCCTGATTGGGTCTTCATCAGGAACCTTCCCAGCATGCTTCATCGGATTCTGAAGGTAGACAGAGCCAATCAGGAGGCTGCATCCTGGAAGATAAGGGCCAATCCCATACCAGGCTTAGGAGCACAACCCTGGGGCCCGGGGAAAAGGCAGCCCTTTGTTACCCACAATTTATAGAACGTTCTTTGTATCCTCTACTAAGAAGATAAGCATTAAGTAATTTTTTTAACACTTCCTCCATTCCTCATTATAAGTTTCTCCTGCCTGACCCTTGATAGGCTCACATTTACTTTTCACGTTCTCCTCTTAATACTTGCAGAAGCTGTTAAAATCTATTTTCACATTTCCTGCTAATTTACTGATCTACTTTAGGTTTTTCCTCTTTAACTGCTGGTTTTGAAATTGTAGTAGCCTGGCCTTTTGGGGTGGGGGGAGGTATTTCCTGAGGGCTAGCGAGGACCCTATGGCTCAGCTTCCTGCTGGAGTGATCCAATCAGAGGAGGGGGCAGAGCAGGGGTTGATGAGGGACTGGAAGCTGGAGCCAGGGAGTCGAATACAACAGTCACATTGTAATCTAGACTGACCTCGCCATACAGACTTTATTCTTTAGTTGGCAGTAAAGCCTATTGTTGATTCAAGCTGCATTCAGTCACTCTCCATTTATTACAGAAACATTCTTTGTGCTGCTTTTAGTAACATTTCCACTTCACCTATAATCAGATACCTGATCAAATCCATTCACTTTCATGTTGCTGTAACATCATTGCTCTAATGATGACTTTGTCAATTTCAATATAGCTCCTTTCAATTTTGACTGTTTTTCCCCAATGTAGCCTTTGTTGCAAATGCCTTATTTTCTCACTGCTGAACTCTGTCCCGTGGTAATACAATCTACTTAATTTTACTCAGATACCTAATCTGTTTTAAACATCTCCTTATCAAAATCCTGTTTCCTCTTATGCCCATTATCCTGCCCCAGATATTCAGGTCTCAGGTCAGTTTAAGAAGAGTTAATTCTAACAGAACAGCTTCTCTCCTCAGTTCTGGTGCTTTTGATCCAATGAATTGAAATTCCGGTATCCCACGACTCTTTACTTAAATCTGTTTGTCCTGACGCCAATTTGCTCATTGGCTTAATCCAGAAGTTATTACCCTTCAGCTCCTGCTTTTGAATTTGCACCCTCGCTCCTCTCACCACAGTCCCATTCCAAATTTGACCTCCGTCAGACATTTTCAGGTGACCCACCGTAACTCGCGCTCTCAATTCTTTGTGAGTCTCGAGGATTGAATTCTGCCACAGCAGCTGGTGAAACTTCAATAAAAATCTGGAGTGAGAATCAGCAGGCCTGTTAGTCGTGGCTATAAATCCCCCCATGGCGATTTTATGGAAAAACTAGAACCAGAGGACACAACCTCAGGCTAAAGGGACGATCCATTAAAACAGAGATCATAGAATCATAGAAAAACTACAGCACAATCAGGCCCTTCGGCCCACAAGTTGTGCTAATCTTATCTTTACCTACTAGGCTTACCTATAACCCTCAATCCTATTAAGTCCCATGTAGTCATCCAGAAGTCTCTTAAAAGACCCTATCAAATTTGCCTCCACCACCACCAACGGCAGCCGATTCCATTCACTCACTACCCTCTGAGTGAAAAACTTACCCCTGACATCCCCTTTGTACCTGCTCCCCAGCATCCTAAACCTGTGTCCTCTTGTGGCAGCCATTTCAGCCCTGGGAAATAGCCTCTGAGAATCCACTCGATCTATACCTCTCAACATATACACTTCTATCAGGTCACCTCTCATCCTTTGTCTCTCCAAGGAGAAAAGACCAAGCTCTCTCAACCTATGCTCATAAGGCATGCTCCCCAATCCAGGCAACATCCTTGTAAATCTCCTCTGCACCCTCTCAATAGCTTCCACATCCCTCCTGTAATGAGGCGACTAGAACTGAGCACAGTACTCTAAGTGGGGTCTGACCAGGGTCTTATCAAGCTGCAGCATTACCTCCCTCTTCCTAAAGTCAATCCCTTGATTGATGAAGGCCAGTACACCATACGCCTTCTTAACCACATCCTCTACCTGCGAAGCCGATTTAAGAGTCCTATGGACCCGGACCCCAAGGTCCTTCTGATCCTCTACACTGCTAAGAGTCTTACCCTTGATATTATACTCCTTCATCCCATCTGACCTGTCAAAATGGACCACTACACATTTATCTGGGTTGAAGTCCATCTGCCACTTCTCCGCCCAGTCTTGCATCCTATCTACGTCACGCTGCAACTTCTGACATCCCTCCACACTATCCACAACACCACCAACCTTCGTGTCATTGGCAAACTTACCAACCCATCCCTCCACTCCCTCATCCAGGTCATTTATAAAAATCACAAACAGCAAGGGTCCCAGAACCCTTGTCCCTGGAGTACTCCACTGGTGACCGACCTCCATGCAGAAAAAGACCCATCTACAACCACTCTCTGCCTTCTGTGGGCAAGCCAGTTCTGGATCCACAAAGCAACGTCCCCTTGGATCCCATGTCCCCTCACTTTCTCAATAAGCCTTGCATGGGGGACCTTATCGAACTCCTTGCTGAAGTCCATATAAACCACATCTACTGCTATTCCTTTGTCAATGTGTTTAGTCACATTTTCAAAAAACTCAACCAGGCTCGTAAGGCACGATCTGCCTTTAACAAAGCTGTGCTGACCACTTTTGATCACACTATACTTCTCTAAATGTTCATAAATCCTGTCTCTCAGGATCTTTTCCATCAACTTACCAACCACTGAGGTTAGGCTCACCAGTCGGTAATCTCCTGGACTAACTCTATTCCCTTTCTTGAATATAGGAACCACATCCGCAATCCTCCAATCCTCCAGAACCTCTCCCGTCTCCATTGATGATGTAAAGATCATCGCCAGAGGCTCTGCAATCTCTTCCCTCGCCTCCCACAGTAACCTGGGGTACATCCCATCCAGCCCTGGCGACTTGTCTATCTTGTTGCTATTCAAAAGCTCCACACATCCTCTTTCTTAATGTCCACACACTCAAGCTTTTCAGTCTGCCGCAAGCCTGCAGTACATCCACCCAGATCTTTTTCCACTGTGAATACCGAGGTAAAGTATTCATTAAGCATCTCTGCTATTTTTACCGGTTCTGTACAAACTTTCCCACCTTCACATTTTATAAGTCCTATTCCTTTGCATCTCATCCTTTCACTCTTCACATATTTGTAGAAGGCCTTCGTGTTCTCCTTAATCTTACCTACCAAGGCCTTCTCATGACCCCTTCTGGCTCTCCTAATTTCCTTTTTAAGTTCCTTCCTACAAGCTGTATACCTTTCTAGATCCCTAACATTACCCAGCTCCCTGAACCTTTTGTTCGCTCTTCTTTTCTTTTTGACTAGATTTTTTACAACTTGCGTGCACCACGGTTCCTGTAACCTACCAAAACCTCCCCGTCTCATCGGAACGTTGTTGTGCAGAACTCCAGACAAACATTCCTTGGAAATCTGCCACCTTGCTTCGGTACATTTCCCCGAGAAAACCTCCTTCCAATTTACGTCTCTAATTTCCTGCCTGATGGCTTCATATTTCCCCTTACTCCAGATAAACACTTTCCCAGCTTGCCTGATCCTATCCCTCTCCAATGCTAGTGTAAAGGAGATAGAGTTATGATCACTATCCCCAAAATGTTCTCCCACCGAGAGATGAGGAGGAATTTCTTCAGCCAGAGTGTGGTGAATCTGTGGAACTCTTTGCCGCAGAAGGTTGTGGAGGCCGGGTCACTGAGTGTCTTTAAGACAGAGATAGATAGGTTCTTGATTAATAAGGGGATCAGGGGTTATGGGGAAAAGGCAGGAGAACGGGGATGAGAAAAGTATCAGCCACGATTGAATAGCGGGACAGACTCGATAGGCCGAGTGGCCTAATTGTGCTCCTATGTCTTATGGTCTTCTGTGACTCCAGAGCCACAACAGTGTTAGACTCCCAACCGTCCCTCAGAAATGTCGTGGCAAGTCAGATTAAGGGCAATTAGGAATAAACACTGGCTCAGCAGCAAAACCCACATACCGTGATGCAAATTTTTTAAAAATCTGGCACTGGGAAGACAACACTGGAGGATTCCCACTCTTGGCTGCAGCCAACACTATTTACCCACTGACTGTACTGTCCCCATCGCTACCACATTCCCACCGACTGTACTGTCCCCATCACTACCACATTCCCACTGACTGAACTGTCCCCATCACTACCACATTCCCGTTGACTGTACTGTCCCCATCACTACCACATTCCCACCGACTGTACTGTCCCCATCACTACCACATTCCCACTGACTGTACTGTCCCCATCACTACCACATTCCCACCGACTGTACTGTCCCCATCACTACCACATTCCTGCCAACTGTACTGTCCCCATCACTACCACATTCCTGCCGACTGTACTGTCCCCATCACTACCACATTCCCGTTGACTGTACTGTCCCCATCACTACCACATTCCCACCGACTGTACTGTCCCCATCACTACCACATTCCCACCGACTGTACTGTCCCCATCACTACCACATTCCCACCGACTGTACTGTCCCCATCACTACCACATTCCTGCCAACTGTACTGTCCCCATCACTACCACATTCCTGCCGACTGTACTGTCCCCATCACTACCACATTCCTGCCAACTGTACTGTCCCCATCACTACCACATTCCCGCCGACTGCACTGTCCCCATCACTACCACATTCCCGCCGACTGTACTGTCCCCATCACTACCACATTCCCGCCGACTGTACTGTCCCCATCACTACCACATTCCCGCTGACTGTACTGTCCCCATCACTACCACATTCCCGCCGACTATACTGTCCCCATCACTACCACATTCCCGCCGACTGTACTGTCCCCATCACTACCACATTCCCGTTGACTGTACTGTCCCCATCACTACCACATTCCTGCCGACTGTACTGACCCCATCACTACCACATTCCCGCTGACTGTACTGTCCCCATCACTACCATGTACCCACCGACTGTATTGTCCCCATCACTACCACATTCCCGCTGACTGTACTGTCCCCATCACTACCACGTGCCCGCCGACTGTACTGTCCCCATCACTGCCACATTCCTGCCAACTGTACTGACCCCATCACTACCACATTCCCACCGACTGTACTATCCCCATCACTACCACGTACCCGCCAACTGTACTGTCCCCATCACTACCACATTCCCACTGACTGTACTATCCCCATCACTACCATGTACCCGCCGACTGTACTGTCCCCATTGCTACCACATTCCCACTGACTGTACTGTCCCCATCACTCCCACATTCCCACTGACTGTACTTACCCCATCACTACCCCATACCCACTCACTGTACTGACCCCATCACAATTACATTCCCAGTGATTGTACTGTCCCCATCACTACCACATACCCGCTGACTGTACTGACCCCATCACAATTACATTCCCACTGACTGTACTGTTCCCATCGCTACCACATTCCTGCTGACTGTATTGTCCTCATCGCTACCACATTCCCACTGACTGTACTGGCCCCATCACTACCACATTCCCACTGACTGTACTGTCCCCATCACTACCACATTCCCACTGACTGTACTGACCCCATCACAATTACATTCCCACTGACTGTACTGTCCCCATCGCTACCACATTCCCGTTGACTGTATTGTCCTCATTGCTACCACATTCCCGATGACTGTACTGGTCCCATAACTACCACATTCCCACTGACTGTATTGTCCCCATCACTACCACATACCCGCTGACTGTACTGATCCCATCACTACCACATTCCTGCAAACTGTACTGTCCCCATCACAATCACATTCTCAAGGACTGTACTATCCCCATCACTATCACATTCCCTCTGATTGTACTGTCTGTTATTACTAATTTCAGAATCACCCAGAATCTATGTCCCTGTATGGATAAGATAGTCAGTTGGAGCTCATCATATTTGCGGACATTCTCTTCTTCAGTCATAATTCTTTTCTTCCATGTTGCATTTTTTTTGTAGAATGCAACTTGTTCTTGAAGACATCCAGATTCTTCTGAATATTCTTTTCAAAGGCAGCTGGTCTTGCCCTACAATTCTTGCATTGACTATCCTTGCTGTAGTGTTCACTGAATGGCCCATTTTGGTACATCTGTGACATGTTGCTGTTTTAACTTCTTGTGGGCAGTCCCCAACTTGTCATCCCTGCAAATTGTGAAGCCTCTTTAGCAACCAATTCCAGTGACGCTGCAATTTCTACTGCTGTCTTTAAAGTCAAAGCATGCTTAGTAAGCAACCTTCTTTGGACAGTCTCATTTTGAAGTCTACAAGCTAGATAATCTTGATGTGTATCTTCTAATGAATCAACAAATTCACAATGCTGTGCCAGCATTTTAAAGTTGCAATGCTTCCCTTGGTGAAATCTGAGCTGTTACATGACGATCAGCGGCTTTGGAGAGTAAAGCTTTCCGAGGATTTTTATCAAATCATTGTCAGCTCTGATGCACGAACCAAGTTCTGGAGCAAATTGAAGGTTTAACTTCCTAATGTACTGAGAAAAGCCGGTACAAGCAACTTATTGGCAATTTTATTCGCTTGTACAAAGAACTGATATTGTTCACCACCGGGACTCCAAGATTCATTTTCTTAATCAAAGGGTCCATGGTGTCTAATTGACTCACCATTTCTCTTGCAGGTACTAGTGATTCGGGACTGTTTGGTATATTTTTTATTTACTGTTTTCCCAGTACTCCCCTTTTCATCCTGGAGACCATTGAATTGAGTGTTTCTTTTTCAAACAATCCTAGCTGTATAGTAAAGCAATTTTCTTTTGAAACGTGCTGGATAGTGCCTGGAATGTCACCCTTCTCTAATCAGAAAAAAAATCTTTCTTTTAAAAGCCCACAGAGTTTTTTCTTACTTGTCTTTGTGACTGGCAGTTCAATTTCTGTTGTTGCTCCTCCCCAGCCTTCTAATATTCAAAGATGAGGAGCCATAATGTTGCTTCTTCTAGTTAGGGTCTTTTCTTGACGAAACAAAATCCTGACATGTTGCAAATTTTCTTCTCCTAAGGTCCTTACTCTGTTAGGTGTTGTGGGTTTTATACAAAAAGAAAAGGTTGTGGTTTGCACACATAGTCAAAGTAAAAACAGATCTATTCCAGGAGCTCTGGCCTTCAAAGTGGATAAATAGCAAGTAAAACAGCAGCATGTGTAGCATCCTATGATAGCACCATCAAACCATGTGATCAGTTCTTAAAGCAATCATGCAACTACTATAACAATATGGGAGACATTGTTGGCCCTCTGCATCATTAGTGGAAGGAGCGAATGTTTGAAATGATGGATGAGGTGCCAATCAAGCCAGATGTATTGACATGGATGGTGTTGAGCTTCTTGAGTGTTGTTGGAGCTGCACTCATTCAGGCAATGGAGAGCATTCCATTCCACCCCTGACCTGTGGACAGGCTTTGGGAAGTCAGGAGGTGAACTACTCACTGACTTGCTGCTGTTGCCACAGTATTTATATGGCTGGGTCCAGTTCAGCTTCTGGTCAATGGTAACTCCAGGATTTTGATAGTGGGGGCTTCAGAGATGGTAATGCCACTGAATGTCAAGGGGAAATGGATGGCTTTTTATTGTTGTGTGTGTCATTGCTGTAGCAAGCAAGGCGACTGAGAGAACATAAGAACATAAGAACATAAGAAATAGGAGCAGGAGTAGGCCATCTAGCCCTTCGAGCCTGCCCCACCATTCAATAAGATCATGGCTGATCTGAAGTGGATCACTTCCACTTTCTCCCCATAACCCTTCATTCCCGTGTCTATCAGAAACCTATCTTCCCGTGACTTAAATATATTTAGCGAGGCAGCCTCCACCACTTCAACGGGCAGAGAATTCCAGAGATTCACCACCTTTGAGTGAAGAAGTTCCTCCTCAACTCTGATCTATACTGCACCCCCCACTTATCTTGAGGCTGTGCCCTCTAGTCCTGCTATCCTTTCTAAGCGGGAAGAATCTCTCTACCTCTACCCTATCTATCCCCTTCATTATCTTACACGTCTCTATAAGATCCCCGCTCAGCCTTCTAAACTCCAATGAGTACAGACTCAGTTTAGTCTCTCTTCATAGTCCAAGGCCCTCATCTCCGGTATCAGCCTAGTGAACCTCCTCTGCACTCCCTCCAAGGCCAAAATATCCTTGCACAAGTGCGGCGACCAAAACTGCAAATAGTACTCCAGCTGTGGCCTCACCAGTACTCTGTACAGTTGCAGCAAGACCTCCCTACTTCTATATTCTATCCCCCTCGCTATAAAGGCCACCATTCCATTCACCTTCTTGATCACCTGCTGGACCTGCAGACTGGGTTTTTGCAATTCGTGCACAAGGACCCCCAGGTCCCTCTGCACTGTAGCATGCTGCAGCTTTTCACCTTTTAAATAATAATCCCTCCTACTATTATTTCTGCCAAAGTGGATAACCTCACACTTGCTAACATTATACTCCATCTGCCAGGTCCTCACCCACTCACTCAGCACATCCAGATCTCTCTGCAGACTTTCCACACCCTCCACGCAATTTGCTTTTCCACTCATCTTCGTGTCATCAGCAAATTGTCACCCTACACTCAGCCCCCTCCTCCAGATCATCTATATAAACAGTTGAGGCCCCAGCAGCAATCCCTGCGGCACTCCACTAGTCACCAACTGCCCACCAGAATAGCACCCATTGATACCAACTCTCTGCTTCCTATTAGACAGCCAATCCTCTATCCACGCTAACACCTTACCCCCAACTCCATGCACCCTAACCTTCTGTAGCAACCTTTTGTGGGGCACCTTATCAAACACCTTTTGGAAATCTAAAAACACCACATCCACCGGTCCCCCTCTGTCTACCGCATGTACAAATGTACATTGTTATTGATCATTACCTCATACTCCACCATTCGTTTATCTGCCAGATCAGCTTTGTTGCCAGCCAAGGCGATCACTATATTAGGACTGGCTTGTCTCTGTAGCTCTTTTACCCATGCTTTTGCTCTATCAAATGTTTCCTGTTTTGTGATGGAGGGAGGGGGAACTAAGAGGGGGGTTGTTAAAGTGTGTTCTGACAGATTGTTTACAAGTTTAGCATTTTTCTATTCTATCTCTCTGGAAATAAAACCCAGGGTATTGTTTGCTATTTTATAGTCTTATTAGCCTGCGCTCGTCCCATCAGTGCTCTGTGTATTTGTACTCTTTGAGCCATTGATTTCCCTTACCCACTTAGACACTGTTGATTTGCCCATTCTGCATGTTGAATGTTTTCCTATGTTCAGTGGCAATATCTATCAGTATTAACTGCACTTCCCTGCTGCAGCGCCTGCCCAGCATGGTACCTGCCCGGTAAGGTGCCTGCTCGCAGCAATGCCTGCCTGGTGTAGTACGTGATGTGGAGATGCCAGTATTGGACTGGGGTAAACACAGTAAGAAGTTTCACAACACCAGGTCCAACAGGTTTAATTTGGTAACAAAAGCCACTAGCTTTCGGAGCACTGCTCCTCCGTCAGGTAAGTGGGAGTTCTGTTCACAAACAGGGCATAGAAAGACACAATTGATCTTGGGATTTTGGGTTCATGTCAATTATCTGTAATCCCACGACTTGCCTGGGCTTGCAAAATCTCACTAACTGTCCTGTTTGGAGACAATTCACATCTGTTTAACCTGTGCTTAACGTTCTCTCAACTCATGTTGTCTGTACCTTTAAGACTTGATTTTTGTAAAGACTTGCATTCCAACCATTATTCTGTAAGTTGAGTTTGTGTCTTTATATGCCCTGTTTGGGATCAAAACTCCCACTTAACCTGACAAAGGAGCAGTGCTTCGAAAGCCGGTGGATTTTGCTACCAATTAAACCTGTTGGGCTTTAACCTGATATTGTGAGATTTCTTATGGTGTAGTATTTGCCAGGAAGAGACACCTGCCTGGTGTGATTTCCTCAGCAAATATTGAAATTGTGCTTCAGACTCCTGAATCCTTGCCGTTGGTCTACATGGTAAAGAGCAGTGATGTCTCCACCAATCCCTGCAGAAGACCATTTCCCACATCCCAGCAATGTAGGTAAATTACGTTAACCTTTTTCTCTCTGTATTTTGTAGCTAGCTTGCGAGCTCTCCTGCTACTTGTTTCTGATTCCATGTGCCTTGACCTTTGTGAAGAATCCATTTTGTAACCTCCTTGTTAAAGAGGTTTGGAAAGTCAAGGTACATCACATCGAGGTGGGACCTCTTGTACAGGCTCCTCTTGGTCTCGGCTGACTGACCGTCATACTTCCACCTCCTGAACCTTATGTTCTTCTCTAATGATTTGGACTAAGCTGTCCTGGAATTCCTCATGGGCGCTCCCTTTCTCGTATCTCTAACTCATTGCTTCAACAATTTCTGAACTGATATATCCCAAGGAAGAGACTTTGCAGCAGATGTGATACACTGAGGCAGTCTTAATATCCCCGCTTCTCCATAGGCCTGGCACACTGCCTGCGCTGCCATTGCTTCAGTATCTACTGCAAAAAAGTTCTTTCCAAACAGCAGCTGACCCCACAGAGAGCATCCAAAGAAAGATCAGTTAGTCTGCCATGGGACCAATTGTGACCAGACTGCTGAGTGAGGAAGTCTTTGTTTCCATGTTGCAGTGGGGGAGGAGACTGAGAGGATGGAGGGATGAAGGGATGACTCCTGTCCCACACCGAGTAGTGAACAAGACAGAATTTCCCATAGCAAGTTTTTAACCTGCGACAGGTCAGCAGAAGCTTATATCTTGAGGGTCACCACTCCATAAGTGTGGCTGACCAGAAGTGTTACTGCCAGCCATTGGTGTGTTTGGAAGGATTTTGCAGATTGATACTCAATCTGTTTGGCCACATTATGAATACACCTTCCTTGCCCATCAAATCCTGAAGTGGGATTTGAACCCGGAGCTCCTGGCTCAGAGACAGGCACACTACCCATTGCACCATAAGACTCCCCTGTCCATCCTGGGCTACAAGTAAGATGGGCAAACTAGTTGGAGGTTCTGGTGTTGATTGGGTGAAGGGGACGAAGAATCAGACATGCAGGGATTGCAATGGGGAGGGGGTTTATGAAGCTGAGGTGAGCCTGAGGCTCGAAATTCTTTGAAAACACTCTAGATTCAGTCCTTCTGGTGTTATGACTGGGATTTCTATACAGTTTTATCAAATCTTTCAGAAATAAACCAAAATAACACTCAACCTTTTCAATATGAAATCTCTGAATCTCTCGATGAGGTTCCAGTCACCCGGCAGTCTGTCTGTCTCAATGTAAACCACCTGAGTTCCACCCCCACTGCCCCCCAGGCAGGTTCCAGCCTGTCTGTCACTCCTGATAAATACCCACAATCTCCTCAATCAGATTCCAGCCTTTAAATCACTCCCAGTCTCTTCAGGAATCAGTGGAACTTGTTGATTAGATTTCAGTCTTTGATTGACTGCTGGGTATTTGACATCTTGTCAGTGAATAGATCACCTCAATTAGACTAAAGGCTGCATCTCATTCCTGTGCCTTTTAGTTTAGACATAAACCAATTGCCTTCCTCAATTCAATTCCAGCCTGTAAATCACTCCAATGTTTTCGACATTCTACATATAAACCACTAAATATCTTTGGTTAGATTTTATCTTGTAACTCAAGCCCAGGTATCAATTGTCCCATGTTTAAACCAAGCCAAACCCCTTGGTTAGATTCCAGCCTATATATCATTCCCAGTTATCTTCTGTTTTGTGCACAAACTGGATAACTTGTTGACTACATTCCAATTTACTTGGAGGTATCTGTCTGTAAGCTGACAGCTGGCCAATCTGATAAATGGAGCCAAAGGAAGAGCCTTTGGCCCAACAACACCTACCTATTCCAATCCCATTTTCCAGCACTTGGTCAATGACTTGTATGCTATGAAATTTCAAGAGCTCATTTAAATGTTGTGGGGGCTCTCGCCTCTACCAACCTTTCAGGCAGTGAGTTCCAGATTCCCACCACCCCCTGGGTGAGAAAGTTATTCCTCAAATCCCCTCTAAACCTCCTGTTCCTGACCTTAAACCTATAGCACCTGGTTATTGACCCCTCCACTAAGGCGAAAAGTTTCTTCCCATTAACCTTGTCTGTGTCCCTCATAATTTGTACACTCAGTGAGCTCTCCCTCAGCTTCTCTGCTCAGAAAAAAACCCAGTCTATCCAGCCTCTCTTCACAGGTAAATGCTCCAGCCCAGGCAACATCCTGGTGAACCTGCTCTGCACTCTTTCTAGTGCAATCACATCCTTCCTTGTGTGATGACCAGAGCTGCACACAGTACTCTAGAAGGGGCAACAAGCGTTTTATACAGCTCCATCATAACCTCCCTGCTCTTATATTCTATGATGTGGAGATGCCAGTGTTGGACTGGGGTAAGCACAGTAAGAAGTCTCACAACACCAGGTTAAAGTCCAACAGGTTTATTTGATAGCACAAGCTTTCAGAGTGTTACACCTTCTTCAGGTGAGTGAGGAGCTGTGTTCATAAACAGGGCATATACAGACACAAACTCAATTTACAAGGTAATGTTTGGAATGCAAATCTTTACAGGTAATCAAATCTTAAAGGTACAGACAATGTGAGTGGAGAGAGGGTTAAGCACAGATTAAAGAGATGTGTATTGTCTCCAGGCAAGACAGTTAGTGAGATTTTGCAAGTCCAGGCAAGTCATGGGGGTTACAGATAGTGTGACATGAACACAAGATCCCGGTTGAGGCCGTCCTCATGTGTGCGGAGCTTGGCTATCAGTCTCTGCTCAGCGACTCTGTGCTGTCGTGTGTCATGAAGGCCGTCAATGACATTTTCTCCCTTTGGACTCATGGTGAACAATCACTGAAACAACTACATGACGACATCAACAAGTTCCATCCCATCATCAACTCACCATGGACTACTCTCCAGAATCTGTTGCATTCTTGGACACACACATCTCCATCAAGGACGGTCACCTCAGCACCTCACTGTACCACAAGTCCACGGATAACCTCACAATGCTCCACAGTTTCCACCCTAAACACGTTAAAGAAGGCATCCCCTACAGACAAGCCCTCCGTATACACAGGATCTATTCAGAGGAGGAGGAACTCAACTGACACCTACAAATGCTGAAAGACGCCCTCGTCAGAATTAGACATGGCACTCAACTCATTGATCGACAGTTCCGACGTGCCACAGCGAAAAACCGCAACGACCTCCTCAGAAGACAAACATGGGACACGGTGGACAGAGTACCCTTCATCGTCCAGTACTTCCCCGGAGCGGCGAAGCTACAGCATCTTCTCCGGAGCCTTCAACACATCATTGATGAAGATGAACATCTCGCCAAGCCATCCCCACACCCCTACTTCTTGCCTTCAAACAACCACACAACCTCAAGCAGACCATTGTATCAGCAAACTACCCAGCCTTCAGGAGAACAGTGACCACAACACCACACAACCCTGCCTCAGCTACCTCTGCAAAATATGCCGGATCATCGACACAGATGCCATCATCTCACGTGAGAACACCAGGTACACAGTACGTACTCTTGTGACTCGGCCAATGTTGTCTACCTGATACGCTGCAGGAAGGTGTCCCGAGGCATGGTGTATTGGGGAGAATATGCAGACTCTACGACAATGGATGAATGAATATTGTCCAATAATCACCAGGCAGGAGTATTCTCTTCCTGTCAGGGAATACTTCAGCAGTCACAGGCATTCAACCTCTGATCTGCGGGTAAGCGTTTTCCAAGGCGGCCTTCACAACACACAACAGCGCAGAGTCGCTGAGCAGAGACTGATAGCCAAGTTCCACACACATGAGGACGGCCTCAACTGGGATCTTGGGTTCATGTCACACTATCTGTAACCCCCATGACTTGCCTGGACTTGGAAAATCTCACTAACTGTCCTGTCTGGAGATAATACACATCTCTTTAACCTGTGCTTAACCCTCTCTCCACCCACATTGTCTGTACCTTTAAGACTTGATTATCTGTAAAGACTCGCATTCAGCTTATCTTGTAAATTGAGTTTGTGCCTATATATGCCCTGTTTGTGAACACAACTCTTCACTCACCTGAAGAAGGAGGGACACTCCAAAAGCTTGTGCTACCAAATAAACCTGTTGGACTTTAATTTGGTGTTGTGAGACTTCTTACTGTGCTTATGGGCGGCACAGTGGTTAGTACTGCTGCTTTATAGATCCAGCGACCTGGGTTTGATTCCCAGCTTGGGTCACTGTCTGTGTGGAGTTTGCACGTTCTTGTGTCTGTGTGGGTTTCCTCCGGGTGTTCCGGTTTCCTCCCACAGTCCAAAGCTGTGCAGGTTAGGTTGATTGGCCATGCTCAAAATTACTCCTAGTGTAATGAGATGTGTAGGTTAGAGAAATTAGTGGGTAAATATGTAGGGATATGGGAGTAAGGCCTGGATGGGATTGTGGTTGGTACAGAATTGATGGGCTGAATGGCCTCTTTCTGAACTGTAGGATTTCTATGATTTTAAGTTCTATGCCTCAGCTAATAAAGGCAAGTATCCTATTTATCTTCTTAACCAACTTATCGAACTCTCCTGCTGCCTTCAGGGATTTATGGACATGCACCCTAAGGTTTCTCTGGTCCTCTGAATTCCTGGTGTTCTGTCATTCATTAGTTTTCCCTTGTCTTGTTCTCCCCAAAATGCATCACCTCACACTTTTCAGGGTTAAATTCTATTTGCCACTGTTCTGCCTATCTGACCAGCCTGTCTATATCATCCTGTTATCTAAAGCTTTTCTCCTCGCTACTTAACATCACCAATTTTTCTGTCATCTATGAACTTACTGATCACAGTCCCATGTTCATGTCTAAATCGTTAATGTATAAACAGTCAGCAATCCCTATGATACTGGATCACAGGCCTCCAGTCACAAAAACAACCTTCGACCATCACTCTCTGCCTCCTGCCACTAAGCCAATTGTGGATCCAATTTGTTAAATTGCCCTGAATCCCACAAACTTTTACCTTCTTGATCAATCTCAAAAGTCTGACTGAAGACTGAAGACTTTTATCAAAAGTCTGACTGAAGTCCATGTAGACAACATTAACTGCACTGCCCTCATCCACACACCTAGTCACCTCCTTGAAAATTCAATCAAATTTATTAGACATGATCTCCCCCTGATAAAGCCATGCTGACTATCCTTGATTAATCTTTGCCTCTCCAAGTGGAAGTTAATTCTGTCTTTCAGATTTTTTCCAACAATTTCCCCACCGCTGATGTTTTTCTTTACTTCCTTTCTTAAGTAATGGTACCACATTAGCGGTCCTCCAACCCTCTGGATCCTCTCCTGTGGTCAGAGAAGATTTGGCATCTTTCCACGCTGTAAAAGCTGGATCTTGGGTTTTCTTAGCATTTATCCAGCTGCTGCTGCCGGGGAGAGGGCAGGAAATGGGACTGGAGTCTTGAATTCTGACAAGACAGAAGCATTGTGAGGGATTGACTACAGACACTGACACCAGTTCACCTGGGGTCATTGATACAACAACTGGCAGAGATAAGGGCATTGAGCCAGGCTGTGGGGCAATACTGGCACCAGTACAGGATTTGAAAATTAGTGTTAAAAAGTGGAGTGGCAATGAGTTTGCAGTGGGAGTGAAGGAGCTGCCAGATGTGGAGCAATAGTAAATAAATAACCATTACACTGATGTCGCAATGAAAGTGGAGTGACATTGTGCACAGAAATAAAGATCAGTATCTCGAAAGTTTCCAAATATCTCTCTGCATGTTCAGTGATTAGTCTTGACTTTAATTGAGGAAGGATTTTAAAAGGATTAGTCAAGCTTTAAATACATTAAGGTGTGACTCAAAGGAAAGTTCAGTTGATGAAATTCCAACTGAATTTAAAGACACAAATAATTGATAAATAGCTAATTAATCATCATTAACCACCAATTATTTAACATCAAAGCTAATAGCCGAATTAATTCATCCACGTCTCAGGTCATCTATTCATTCAGAAACTTGATTACAGTCTGATTAACTGTTATCAAGTGCATGGGAGCTTGTGTTCTCAGCCGGAAACAACCTGGGAAAGAGTAGGAACATTGGTATTTTTTCATTCATTGGATGTGGGCGTCATTGACTGGGCCAGTATTTATTGCCCATCTCTAATTGCTCTTGAACTGAGGGCATCTAAAAGTCAGTCACATTGTTGTGGGTCTGTAGTCACATGTAGGTAAGACTGGGTAGGAGGAATTAAGGCAAGGATGGCAGTTGATAATTTTTGCAACAATGTTTTAATGGTCACTATTAGCCTTTCAATTCCAGATATGTTTTAAAATAGAATTCAGACTTTACCATCTGTCATGGTGGGATTTGAACCCAGGTCCCATTACCCTGGCTTTCTGGATTACTAGGTCAGTGACAATACCATTATACCACCATATCCCCTTGGCATGTGCATAGAGCAGGTAACTCCTAAGCCTGTTTAAAATATAATGACATCATCATGAATGTACTAAATGATCATGTCATTTAGTACAATTTTTCCCATCATTTAATCCATCTTTTTGTTATTTTATGCTTCCAGCCATGATCACATTGCTGCCTATCTCTGTAATTGGCAGATTTGGATATGTGGCTTTGTATCCCATCATCCAAGCTGTACATAAATATGGTGAATAGTTTGAGGTCCCAAAAGTGATCCAAATGGGGTCACATCCTGCTCATTATGCCAACTCTCTCCCGCCCACTCAGACAATTTCCAAACTAAGTCAATAATTTACCTTGAACTCCATGAGTAGCAGCTTTAGCTAACGATCCCTAATCAGGGACTTTATTAAGTGCCTTCTGGAAGTCCATGTAAATCACATCTATACACATCACCTGTGCACTATTTTAGTCCCCTCCTCCCCTTTTCAAATCCACTCCAGTCCTCTCTGATCAGCTGGACATCCTCAACACGTTCAGCCACTCTATCCTTCATTACAAACTCAAACACTTTCCCAACAGCGGTTGGCAGGCTGATTCTGCAGAGGGTGGAACATTAGCAGGTTTTTTTTTCTAGATATCTAGCTGGCGTGAAAGCGGGAGAGTTGCTGATCTGTTTTTCGGGTGAGTTTTCAGTTTTATACACTCAAACTTTGAATAAGTGGGCTAGACTGTTTCTAGCCAGTAGAGGCAGTGAGTGCCAGATAGCCGGCAGCTTGAATCAGAGCCACTAAATGTGCGTGCGCAGAAAAAATGGAAATAAATAAGCTCTCTTGACAGAAACCACCCCCCACCCCCGGGCTAGCCTCCGCCTCCCTGCAACAGACATCAGGGACCAGCCAACATTACTGCCCTCTCCTGGACCCCCTTACACTGGCCCCCTCATCACCTCCCCTCCTGGCCCTGATGGCTGACTAACATGAACCTCTTCCCCCCCCCCCCCAGTCCTCACAGAGGCACAAATTCCACCCCCTCTTCCTCCTCTATCAACACACCTGCGAGTGCTGACTTGATTTCCCCTCCATGGTGACAAGGCAAACTGCATTAAACTCACTGGAATGTTCTAACAAGTTTGTGACTCACCCAAACTGCCTCCAACTGATCTGTCCTAACAAGGCAAAGCTCCATAAAAACCCCAAAGATGGACAGACAGGCTGGCAGTGCAGGAAGAAATGGCCTCTAGGAAGACAACTCCCCATTTTTCAGCTGCAGATCTGGCCAGGTTGCTGGACATGGTGTGGAGATGTCGGCATTGGGCTGAGATCAACACAGTAAGAAATGTCTCAACACCAGGTTAAAGTCCAACAGGTTTATTTGGTAGCAAAAACCACTAGCTTTTGGAGCATTGGCTGCCCCTGACCTCATCTAGCATTCTGCCACCACCCACCCCCCCCACACCCCCACCCCACCCTTAGCACCTTGCATGCTTCCAGCCCCTGACCTCCAAACACCTCCCTTCTCTCCCCCCCAAGAATATCACAACCCTTTCCCTCTGAGGGCCACCCCTTGAAACCCTGCAGGATTCATGCCATCAGATTTGACATGGCTCCTCCTAGTCTCCACAGGAGAAGAATGCCCACAATCGTCAGGACAGGATGGGGCGCGGGTACTGGAGATTGCAGAAGAGGAAGCCACGTGAACCATTATTGGCAGCATGGTCGGACTGGAGCATAGAAGTGAGCACCTGCTAATCCTCCGCTTGTTGGAGAAATTTCAACTAAATTGCTGATCCCTCTCCCTCCGTTGCGCATTACTCTTTCTCTTGTGTTGCAGGAAGGACCCCGACACCCCTGGGCCATCTGGCATCATCTCAGCTCCCACTGCTGCTCCACCCAGCCTGCCCCTGACAGCTCAGAAGACTCCTCCAAGACAGCCAATGGAGGGACTTTCGAGGCTGGCACCAGTTTGGCATCAGCTTCCATCTCGCAACTCACCATCCCAGAGATTCTCACATCAGTGGGTGAAGCTAGTGGCAAGGCATCTGAGTCACTTCTAGTGAGCATGACATATTTGCTGATATACGTCGGGTGGAACATCTGAGGCCTCTGTCACGTGGGGGCCTGCTGGAGACAAGGCCTCAGCTGGCCCCCAGGCTACATGTTGGGTGTCTGCAATCACTTCTCCCTCAGCTGCTGGAGATTCAGCAACAGAGCCAGGGAATGCAGGAAGGGCTGACAGCAACACTGGACAGGTGGTCCTCCAGGACTAGCAGGACCAGGTGACACTGGAGCTCACTGCAGAAGCACCTCCATCCCATGGAGTGAACCAGGGGCCTACAGGAACCCGGGGGGTGGGGGGGGAAGAGGAAGAGCTGCAGCCCATTCCGGCACCTTCCACCCAGGAGGCAGCAGCTGTGGCTGCACTTTCTGACTTTTCCTTCCTGACACTGGGGCATCTCAGGGGCAGCACGAAGGAGGTGTCATAGAAATGTCCCAGGCACCTGGAAGCTGGCCAGGGCCCTGAAGATCCAGGCCCTCCACAGGATGATTACTAAAGGCATCACTAAGGCAGCAGTAGGCAACAGGCCCCCTCCACCTCCAACGTACACCTTGGGGAGACACCACGATATAGTGTTAGGATGCGTAAAGTTAAGAAGTTGTGGCGGCACTAAGATGGTACGGGTGAAGGGCAACACTAGTTAGAATATTTAGGCAGTTTAAAATCTCACATTCACGTGTTTTTATCTTCTCACTTATTTTGAAGGCACTTTTACTGGCATCAATACATGTTATTTCACCTCACACCTGTGACTAACTTGCCTCTAACAGGGATGTACTTACCCCAAAGGTCACTGGAGGGGCCCTGCACGTTGATGTTAGTGGGGGAGGCCCCTCAGTGCACTGCTGCTCTGAAAATCAAGGCACTCAAATAATTCAGTGACTACAGAGGGTGGCAGGCACTGGCAGCAACTTGCAACACTTGCCATGGTATCCCCAGAACTTACAAGAGATTCCCCTTCTCCCCACCACACCCATTCAGGAGCCTTGCATGGGTGTTTACTGCTCCCTTACCACCCAGACATGTGCCCACGTGCCAACATGTGGAGATGCCGGTGTTAGACTGGGGTAAACACAGTAAGAAGTCTCAAAATACCAGGTTAAAGTCCAACATGTTTATTTGGTAGCAAATGCCACTAGCTTTTGGAGCGCTGCTCTTTCATCAGGTGAGTGCCACTCACCCTGGAGTGGAGATAGCACTCACATTGTCACCACTCACACTGTCTGCATCTTTAAGACTTGAATAGCAGGTTAGCTGCAAAGACTTGCATTCTAATCAGTATTCTGTAAACTGTGTGTGACTTTATATGCCTTTCTCTGATCAGAACCTTCCACACACCTGACAAAGGAACACCGTTTCCAAAAGCTGGTGGGATTACTATCAAATAAACCTGTTGGACTTAAACCTGGTGTTGTGAGACTTCTTACTGTGTTTACCCCAGTCCAACGCCGGCATCTCCACATCATAACATTTACATTCTCAAGGTTGAAAGGCATTTGGAATTCAATCAATTCAATGGCTGCTCATAAATAAGACAGTAAAAAGTCTGACAACTGGGGTAAACACAGTAAAAAGTCTGACAACACCAGGTTTTAGTCCAACCGATTTACTTGATAGTAAACTCACAAGCTTTCGAGGGGACTCCCTCTTCGTCAGGTGAATTCACCTGACGAAGAGGGAAACCTCGAAAGCTTGTGAGTTTACTATCAAGTAAATCGGTTGGACTAAAACCTGGTGTTGTCAGACTTTTTACTGTGTTTACCCCAGTCCAACGCCGGCACATCCACATCATAAATAAGACACCAGTGACTCTGACACACACACACGCACGCACATGCACACACATGCACACGCACACACACGCACACACTCCAGCACAACTACACACACTTACACTTACTGAACAATGTGAAACTTTAAGGAGAAAAGAGCCAACCACAACTGGTGTGAGGAGGATTCAGACTGTAATTAAAATCAAACCTTATTTGGAAGATGCTTTGTCAGGATCACAGGATACAATGGGCAATCCGCACACTGTTAAAAATATAGCAAACTGCTCCAGCCAGACAGAGAGAGAGACAGTAACAAGTACAGGCATGAAACTGCTGGAATCAACCAGGTTTGGAAAAAGGCCACACTGCAGTTCCTCGAAAGAGATCCAAAGGACCTCTTCTCTCAGAGAATCAGAGAATCAAAGAATCCCTGCAGTGCAGGAGGCCATTCGGCCCATTGGGCTTATACTGACAACAATCCCACACAGGGCCAATAAACCCACATATTTACACTGCTTATCCCCCTGACACTAAGGGGCAAATTTAGCATAGCAAATCAACCTAATCCACACATCTTTGGGATGTGGGAGAAAACTGGAACTCACGGAGGAAACCCATGCAGACATGGAAAGAATGTACAAACTCCACACAGACACAGTCACCCAAGGCTGGAATTGAATCTGGGTCCCTGTGCTGTGAGGCAGCAGTGCTAACCACTGTGCCACTTCTCTCCCCTACCTTGTTCCACTTTCAAATTTCCTCGAGTGAACCAACCTCCCGCAGACCAACTATGGGAGCCGTCATGTCACAACTGCTGACACAGGAGGCATGGTGGCACAGTTGTTAGTACTACTGCCTCACAGTGCCGGGAACCCAGGTTCAATGCCAGCCTTGGGTGACTGTGCAGAGTTTGCACATTCTTCCCGTGTTTGCATGGGTTTCCTCCGGGTGCTCCGGTTTCCCCCCACAGTCCAAAGATGTGAGGGTTAGGTTGACTGATCATGCAGAATCGACCTTTAGTGTCAGGGGGATTAGCAGGGTAAATATGTGCAGTTACCAGGATAGGGCCTGGATCAGATTGTTGTTGGTGCAGGCTCGATGGGCCAAATGGCCTCCTTCTGCACTGTAGGGATTCTATGATTATACATCTCTGCAATTTCAAAGCCTCCACTTGGACAGTATAAAGCTAGACTGAAACAGCAGACCAGCATTGAAACAGAGACTGCAATAAATCCTAATTTTGGAAGTGTTGCTCTATTGTTACTTTACCTAGTTTTGGTACGTGCGAGAGTGAGAGAGTCGTGGTTTTCTTTAGTAACCTCGAGCACAGAGGGGTGAAAAAGAAACAAAATTTTTCCTTTTTCAAATATAAAGGGATTGCTGCTGAGTTATTTAAAACTGACTCACTCACTCCAAGGG
This sequence comes from Carcharhinus amblyrhynchos, assembly GCF_965287045.1. NCBI lineage: Eukaryota > Metazoa > Chordata > Chondrichthyes > Carcharhiniformes > Carcharhinidae > Carcharhinus > Carcharhinus amblyrhynchos. The sequence goes on from NC_137348.1 coordinate 41,890,172, forward strand.
TAAGGAGTGACACACATCCAGACCATATTGATCATGGGAAACTGAGGGAACAGTTTTGACTAATCATACCATCAATAACAAGGAGGAAATGGTCACACTGAATAATAAGCAACAATATTTACAATAAGTGAAAAGGTCAACGCGCTGCATTGTCAAGAAATCTAAAATTGAATCAGGCACTGACCCTGGAACAGTGATAACAAATCTAATCTCCAGGACCAGACTGTTTCCAATCCAGGGTTTCACAGACAGTAAGCAGAAACATTGCATACATCCGAAATGTAACATTCCGCCCTTCTCAATGTGGGAACTCTTCTTTAAGATTGGAAAATGATGACTGTCACTGTGCTTTTTAAGGAAAGTGAGAGAGTGGAATCTGGGAATGATAGACCAACTAATCTGACATCTGTTACCAGGGAAATCACTGGATCCTCAGGGATTGGATGATTGAAAATTTTCAGCTGATCAGCAAGTGTCTCCATGGATTTACAAAGTATCAGCTATACCTGACAAACCAGGTTGGAAGTTTTTTGAAGAGATGATTATCAGAGGATGTGCATGAATGATTTTTCTATGAGGTTCCCATAAATTCCCTCATTAAAGACTGTTAGCTAAATCTGAAGCTCATGGGATTGAAGACAAAAAGGAACATAAGAATGGGAGTAGGCCATTCTCCTATGAGGCTCCTCCACCATTCAACCTCATCATGGCTAATTTTCTTTCTCAACCCATAGTATCCCCATATCCCTCAAATGTCTTTAATTACTCAAAATCCAGCCCTCTGGGGCAGAGAATTCCAAACATTCCCTGCTTACTGAATAAAGACATTCCTTCACTCCTCAATCCTAAATAGCCCAGCCCATATCCTGAGAACATGTCACCTGGTTTTAGACCCCCTTCCACCCCCAGGCAGGAGAAACATCCTTCCTATGTCTACCCTGTTGAGTCCTGTATGTCTCAATGAGATCAAATGATTGATCTGGTTTGAAATTGGCTGATTGATAGGAGAAATTGGCTGATTGACAAGCATAGAGGAGGACACGCATCTGCCTACATCAACGGAGACAAAGTGGAAAGCATCAAGAGCTTCAAATTTTTAGGTGTCCAGATCACCAACAATCTGTCCTGGTCCCTCCATGCCGACATTATAGTTAAGAAAGCCCACCTACTATCTCAGAAGACTAAGGAAATTTGGCATGTCAGCTATAACTCTCACCAACTTTTACAGATGCACCATAGAAAGCATTCTTTCTGGCTATATCACAGCTTAGTATGGCTCCTGCTCTGTCCAAGACTGCACAATACGACAAAAGGTCATGAATGTAGCCCAATCCATCACGCAAATCCATTGATTCTATCTACACTTTGCATTGCCTTGGCAAAGTAGCCAGCGTAATAAAGGAGCCATGCACCCCGGACATTCTTTCTTCCACCTTCTTCCATTGGGAAAAAGGTATAAAAATCTGAAGTCATATGCCAACTGATTCAAGAACAGCTTCTTCCCTACTGCCGTCAGACTTTTGAATGGATCTATCTTAACAAACCGTTTACAAGAAGGACAGGAGAGAGTGAAGAACATTGTGCTACAGTCATAGCTAGGATGTAGAGAAAGTTCAACTTAATGCAAGGTAGGTCCATTTAAAAGTCTGATGGCAGCAAGGAAGAAGCTGTTCTTGAGTCAGTTGGTACGTGATCTCAAACTTCTGTATAAGCATTGTCCCAGAGTTTAAAAAAGTCAGAATAGAGTTTTAAAAGCTAGAATGAGAGTAAAAGATAGCATTAGAGGGTGCGCTGGGCACAGCTTGTAAGAAGTCTCCTCACTCTGGCACCATCTATATTAATTGATTAAGTGAATGGAAACAGCTTTGGCATGTGGATTTCAATGTGGAAAATATGAGATAATCCTCTATGAACAGGCTGGGACAGGTACTGGCAAAATGGTGAAAAGTTTGAAACAGGGACAGTTCAATGTGGGTTTAGGGACTAGGCACTCAGATTGGTAAACTGTCACAAACATAGAAAATAATCCAGTAGGCTAATGGGACACTGGTCTTTTTAACTCGAGCACTGGGATACAAGGAAGTAAAAGTCATGAATCAGCTGCTCAAAACCCTGACTAGACCTTACCTGGAGTTACTGTGAGCAGTTCTGGGCTCCACACCTGAGGAAGGACATATTGACCTTGGAGGGTGTGACGATTTACTGGAACAATACTTGAGTTACAAGGATTCAATAATTACGTGGAGAGATTACACAAACTGTGGTTGTAATCCTGCAAGTTACCAGGTCAAGAAGCAGTTTGATTGAATTTTCAGGGTATTATGGGGAACAGATAGATAGAGGAGTCATATTTCCCAACCTTTCAGAAATGAAATGAGGAAATATATCACATAGAGGGTGGAGAAGTTTAGAATGGATATGACTGAATGGTGGACCAAGCTGGAGGGGCTGAATGACCGTTACTGCATTCAGACTTGAGAATGACTAACATGTCACTGAGCAGAAAGAAAAAAGGGAATGTGCAAAAACACAGCCTGATGATTAGCACACAAGAACAACTGGAGCCTTTGGCACAGCAAGGTAGGTAGTATTCAAAATCAAACAAATGAGGTGGGGGCACTGATAACAGAAGCATAATTGTAGAGAACAGGAAATGAAAGATTGCCACATAAAATATATTCTGGAAGGAAGAAGGAAAGGTGGGGTAGGAACACACAGGAAGCAGGAGCAGGAGGCGTCTTTATGACCCATCAAACCTGCTCCACCATTCAGTATGACCACGGCTGATCTTGGGCTTCGCCTCCATTTCCTGAGATTAAAACACTGACTATCCCATAGCTTTAAATATATACAACAATAAAACATCCACATCTCGCTAGGGTCGAGAATTCCAAAGATTCACCATCTTTTGAGCGATGAAATCTTTCTTCCCCTCGGTTCTAAATAATCAGTCCTTTATCCTGAGACCATGCCTGTGTTCCAGATTCCCTAAAATAACATCTCAGGGCGGGATTTTCTGGCTGTGCTTCCCCAAGACCAGAACAATCCCACCTGAGGTCAACAGACTTTTGCATGGTCCGCCCCACCCCCGTCCGCTATGATTCCAACGGCGGACAGGATGGTAAAATTCCACCCTCAGTGTCCACTCTGGCAGTTTACTTTCACCCACAGAAATAGTCATGACTAGCTCTCTAGCCATGTGATCCTCTATGGAATTAAGTGTGTTCTGCTTGGAAGAATCTTCCTAGTTAGCCAGGAATATAGCAGGTATCACATTGGTAGGTTCAGTGGACTGAAGATCTGGACATTGCTCTGCTGTAGCAAAACCAGCTAACTCCTTCAAAACCAAAACACAGACTTCATCTAACAAACAAACCTCTGGGACCTCATCTTCTAGCAGATTCCTTGGTGCTGCAAGAGTCTCTCTCTTATTGCCTTCATTGGGAAGTAGACGGATTAGCCATGGTAAATGAGAGGTAAAAGATCAGGGGGCCTGGGTAAGATGCTCTTTCAGAGAGTCGGCAAAGACTCGATGGGCTGAATGGACTCATTCTGCACTGTAGGGGTTCTATGGGTTCTTTGGCCACATCCGAAAGGTCTTCTTGTGAATGATCATTTTCTGCTATACTGCCTTCTATATCCACCATCACTGACTGAGCTCCAAAAAGAACTGAGAGATTCACAGCCTCTATCTCCACCCAGGGTCTACTGCATGGTGTGTCCACTCTCAAAACTCAAATAAACCTCTTCAGCTAACCCCTATAACCTTTTACCCCCATTGTTAGTCAAGAATCTATCTACCTCTCCTTTTATAAACATTCAGTAACCCTGACACGACTGAACTCTGGGGAAGAGGGTTCCAGAGCTTCAGAAACCTCAGAGAGAAAATAATTCTTCTCACGTCTACCTGAAATGGGAGGCCACTTATTCTGAATCTGCGCTCCCTTGTTGTAGTCTGTCCTACACAGGGAAACATTTTCTCAACATCTACCCTGTCAGGTCTGCTCAGAATTTTTTATGTTTCAATCAAATCTCCTTTCAATCTTCTAAGCTCCAAGGGATACAGGCCCAGTCTGTCCAAGCTTTTAGCAAAAGATAACAGCCCTTCCCCCACCCCCTCCTCTCCCAGGTTTGAGTGGAGTGAACCTTCTCTGAATGGTTCTGATGCACTTATATCATTTCATAAATCAAAACTGAACACATAACTACAGATGTGGTTTCACTAACGCCTGCTACAACTGGAACACAGCATAGAACGTAGAACATAGAACACTACAGCACAAACAGGCCCTTCGGCCCACGAGTTGCGCCGATCACATCAACACCTATCTATAACCCCCAATCCCATAAAACCCCATATACTCATCCAGAAGTCTTTTAAAAGACCCCAGCGAGTTCGCCTCCACCACCACCGATGGCAGCCGATTCCACTCACTCACCACCCTCTGAGTGAAAAACTTACCCCTAACATCACTTCTGTACTTTCCTCCCTGCACCTTAAATCTGTGTCCTCTCGTAGCGACCATTTCAACCCGGGGAAATAGCCTCTGAGAATCCACCCTATCTATTCCTCTCAACATTTTATAAACCTCTATCAGGTCGCCTCTCAACCTTCGTCTCTCCAGGGAAAAGAGACCCAGCTCCCTCAACCTAACTTCATAAGGCATGCCTCCCAGTCCAGGCAACATCCTTGTAAATCTCCTCTGTACCCTTTCAATAGCTTCTACGTCTTTCCTATAGTGAGGCGACCAGAACTGCGCACAGTACTCCAAATGAGGCCTGACAAGGGTCTTATAAAGTTGCAGCATTACCTCCCGACTCCTAAACTCAATCCCTCGATTAATGAAGGCCAGTACACCATACGCCTTCTTGACCACCTCTTCCACCTGCGAGGCCGATTTAAGAGTCCTGTCGACCCGGACCCCAAGATCCTTCTGCTCTTCAACACTACTAAGACTCCTGCCCTTGATAGTGTACTCGTTCATCCCGTTGGTTCTGCCAAAATGGACGACTACGCATTTATCCGCGTTGAAGTCCATCTGCCACTTCTCCGCCCAGTCCTGCATCCTATTTATGTCCTGCTGCAACTTTTGACATCCTTCCAGACCATCCACAACACCACCGACCTTCGTGTCATCAGCGAACTTACTTACCCATCCTTCCACTTCCTCATCCAGGTCATTTATGAAAATGACAAACAGCAAGGGTCCTAGAACAGATCCCTGGGGCACTCCACTGGTGACTGACCTCCATTCAGAAAAAGACCCATCCACAACCACTTTCTGTCTTCTGCAGGCAAGCCAGTTCTGGATCCACAAGGCCAAAGGCCCTTGGATCCCATGCCCTCTCACCTTCTCAAGAAGTCTTGCATGGGGGACCTTATCAAACGCCTTGCTGAAGTCCATGTACACCACGTCTACGGCACTTCCTTCGTCAATGTGTTCAGTCACATTATCGAAGAACTCAACTAGGCTTGTAAGGCATGACCTGCCCTTGACAAATCCCTGTGATTATTTCATATTTCATTCCTCTTGCAATAAACACCAATATTCCGTTTGCCATTATAATTACTTGCTGTACTTTCGTACTAATTGTTCCTGATTAATGTACCAGAACACCCAGATCTCTCTGTCAGACTGAGTTCTATTATGTCTCTCCATTTAAATAGTATACTGGTTTATTTTCTTCCTTTTTGGTTTGATTTATTACTGCTACATGTATTGGGATACCATAAAGAGTATTATTTCTTAAGAGCTATGTAAACATACCATTTTACACATTTTACATACCACAGTACATAGGGGAGAAGGAAAGGAGAGGGTGCAGAATATAGTTTTAAAGTCATAACTAGGATGTAAAGAAAGATCAGCTGAATATGTAGTAGGTCCATTCAAAAGTCTGATGGCAGCAGAGAAGAAGCTGTTCTCGAGTTGGTTGGCACATGACCTCAGACTTTTGTATCTTTTCCCTGACGGAAGAAGGTGGAAGAGAGAATGTCTGGGATGCATTGGATCTTTGATTCTGCTAGCTGCTTTTTCTAGGCAGCGGGAAGTGTAGGCACAGTCAAGTGATGGACTGGGCTTCATTCACAATCCACTGTAGTTTCTTGCGGACTTGGCAGAGCAGGAGCCATACCAAGCTGTGATAAACCAGAGAGAATACTTTCTATGGTGCATCTGTAAAAGTTGATGAGAGTCGTAGTGGACATGCCAAATTTTCTTAGCCTTCTGAGAAAGTAGAGACATTGGTGGGCTTTCTTAACCATAGTGTCAGCATGGGAGGGCCAGGACAGGTCATTGGTGAACTGGACACCAAGAAACTTGAAGCTCTCAACCATTTCCACTTCATCCCCATTGATGTAGACAGGAGCATGTACTCCACTCTGCTTCCTGAAGTCGATGACAACCTCCTTCACTTTACAGACATTGCGGGAGAGATTATTGTCGTTACACACCATTTCTCCAGATTCTCTATTACTTTCAGCCAAAACGGTCATATTTTCCCACAATACACTCCATTTGTCAGTTTTTTGCCCACTCATTGAACCGATCTCTCCAGGATTTTATGGCCTCCTGCCCGGTCTCACCAAACTGAATGGAGATTTACATGGCTCGCCACATTAGCCGGGGTGGGGGAAAAGAGATATACCGCGCTGAGACTGTAAAACCTTGGCCATAGATGGGCTAAGTGAATCCCTTTGTCAACTCCTTCACAACTTACTTTCCTGCTTATCATTGTGTCATCAGCAAATTTAGTAACCATGCCTTCAGTCCCTTCACTCATGCCATTGATATGAATTGTAAGCAGCACTGAACCCTGTGGCACTCCGTTCTTCACATCTTGCCAATCTGAAAAGGACACATTTATCCCTACATTCTGCTTCCTGTTAGCTAACCGATCCTCAATCCATGCCAATAAGTTATCCCTACACCAAGATTTCCCTACACCATCAGTTTGTATTTTACGTAGTAATCTTTGAAGTGACACTTTGTCAAATGCTTTTTACAAATCTAAGTACAGCACATCCACAGGTTCCACAAGGATGTTGCCTGGACTGGGAGGCATGCCTTATGAGGATAGGTTGAGGGAGCTGAGTCTCTTCTCCCTGGAGAGACGAAGGTTGAGAGGCGACCTGATAGAGGTGTATAAAATGTTGAGAGGAATATATAGGGCGGATTCTCGGAGGCTATTTCCCAGGGCTGAAATGGTCGCTACGAGAGGACACAGGTTTAAGGTGCTGGGGAGTAGGTACAGAGGAGATGTTAGGGGTAAGTTTTTCACTCAGAGGGTGGTGAGTGAGTGGAATCGGCTGCCGTCGGTGGTGGTAGAGGCGAACTCGCTGGGGTCTTTTAAAAGACTTCTAGATGAGTACATGGGATTTAATGGCATTGGAAGTTACAGATAGTTCTATGGCTTGGTAGGTATAGATGTGATCGGCGCAACTTGTGGGCTGAAGGGCCTGTTTGTGCTGTAGTGTTCTATGTTCCCCTTTATCATGTTGTTTGTTACTTCCTCAAAACTCCAATAAACATGATTTCCCTTTCACAAAACCCATGTTGACATCCTGATTGCATTGAGATACTCTACGTGCCATTATAACTTTAACAATAGGTTCCAGCAATTTCCCTATGACAGATGTTCAGCTGACTGGCCTGTGCTTACCTGCTTCCTGTCTCCTTTCTGTTTTGAAAAGAGGAATCAGATTTGCATTTTGCAATCAGATGGGATCTTTCCAGAATCTGGGAATTTTGGGAAATTAAAACCAATTTGTCCACTATCTCAATGCCCTCTTCCTAACGACGCTAAGATGAAATGCATCAGGATATGGATTTGTCAGCTTTTAGTCCTAATAATTTTCTCAGTTGCCTTTCCCTGGTATTGTAATTGTTTCAAGTTCCTCTCTCCCTTTCATCTCCTGATTCACAATTATTTCCGCAAAGTTGTTTGTATTGTCTACAGTGAAAACAGATGCCTGCACCAATGGCTACACCTGCTCCGTTGACTGTACTAGTGACTGTATCTCCTTGCCATGCCTGTACCAAATCCTATGTCTGAATCAGTGACTGTACCCAGTCCCAGTGGGTACTCTCCAATATGGGGGTTCGAGATGCGGCAAAACCCAGAAGTTGTGAATCTTGCTGGCGAGATTGTGACTTGTGGTTTTTGCCGCACTTTGCCAGCAATGCCATCAGGTTGATGCCCACAATGGGCTGATTGATTGGGTAACAAATTGTCCCTATATTGGACCTCCCTGATCCTCGCACATTAGGTGTAGACTAAAATCATGAATAGGTCACTGAGACAATGGGACGGCGGTGCGGGCTCGTTGGGCCGAAGGGCCTGTTTCCCGTGCTGTGTTGTTCTTTGTTCTTTGTAAACCTCATTTCAATACATCTCCATATAGTTACATTACTAAAGGCCTCCCTTGCTGTATATTGAGCCCTCACCATATTTTCAAACCTTGCCAATGTGATGTCACCTTGGTGTGGTTTACAACAGCTTCAACTGGAAGTGAACCTGTTCTGGGCGTCCCCCTGGGAGCATAAAAGTCAGTAGAGCCCCAGGGAGGAGCGAATGGCCATGTAGTATCCTGGCAATGGACCTTGGCACAGCCCTTGGCTCAGCTAAAGTTTACTTATTAGTCACAAGTAAGCTTACATTAACACTGCAATGAAGTTACTGTGAAATTCCCCTAGTCACCACACTCTGGCACCTGTTCGGGTCAATGCACCTAACCAGCATGTTTTTCTTGGGATGAAACCTGGAGGAAACCCATGTACTAGGTTGGTATGATGCCCAACAAGCAGCGCCTGCCTGTCCCGGGGGCAGTGCCGGGACAGACTGACCACAGTGGAAGCATCGCAGGAGAGATGGATTCATTTACATGTGATGATGGGTGGGAGCAGAGGTGGGAGCTGAGTATGTCAGTAATAGCTGTGTGGGTGCTGGGTTGATGAGAAGGGGTCCGAGGTTTGGGGGAAGGGAGGATGAGACTGGCACTGACTGCTGCTGGGGCGGGGGCAGGGAGGGTGGGGAGGGAATTTGCTGGCCCTGATCGGAGGGGGAGGGGTTGGGGGTGGGGAAAGATCCTGAGACATCCGTGGAGAGTTGAGGTTAGTTTTTGCTTCGGTGGTGCTGTATAAAATGCTCATTAGGCCACAGCTAGATTAATCTGTGCGGTTCTGGTCACCACACTATAGGAAGGATGTGACTACATTAGAAAGGGTGCAGAGGAGATTCACCAGGACATTGATTGGGCTGGAGTGTCTCAGTTATGAAGAGAGGCTGGTTAAGTTGGGATTTTTCTCCTAAGAGCATAGAAGGCTAAGGTGGAGCCTCATCAAGGGAATTAAAATTATGAGGGACACAGAAAGGAAGAACATTTCCCTTGATAACGATAATAACTGGGGGCATATCATTTAATTAAGGGGCAGAAGATTTAGAGGAGGTTTGAGGAAAACCTTTTTCAACCCAAGGATGGTGGGGATCTCACTAACTGAAAGTGTCATAGAGGCAGAGACCTTCACAACATTTAAGAAGCATTTAGCTGAGCTCTTGAAATGCCATAGCGTACAAGGCTACGGACCAACTGCTGGAAAATGAGCTGAGAATAGATGGGTGTTTGATGGTTAGTGCAGACACGATGGGCCAAAGGGCCTCTTTCCGTGCTGTAAATTTCTATGAATCGAGAGGAACTGGCATATTTAGGAAGGTGTAGGAGTATTGAGGAACTGAACAACCACTAGATGTTTCTTTAATTGCTGTCATTAGGGACTTGCTATAACTTTCTAAGTGAAGGACAAACAGGAAAGTAATTAATAGAAGCAAGGGACATTGCTGAGCTGCTGTAATAGCACCCAGCCACAGTAATAATAATCAGACTCACCCGACTGCACTCCACTTTACAGCACATTAACAGACCCACATCATCGCACACTGCAACTCTGAAAGCTGGAAGTGAACACACATTCCTCTCACCAGCCTCATTAACAAACAGAGCTCGTCCTCACTGCAGTAACAGGAAGGAGAAAGCTTTTCTCAAGCTCTGCCCTTTCACGTTTCCTGTTTAAGGAATCAGGCTCCAGAAAACTCCAGACAGAGCACAGGAATTGTACACTGCCAGTGTGCATACTCACTCCAATACTCTGCACTCCAACACTCTGTACACTGACCATATAGATTCATTCCAACACCCATACGCTCACTGTATACACTAGCTCCAACACTCTGTACACTGACTGTGTACACTCACTCCAACACCCTGTGCACTCACTGTGTACACTCATTCCAACACCCTGCACACTCACTGTGTACACTCACTCCAACACCCTGCGCACCCACTGTGTACACTCACTGTGTACACTCAGTTCAACACCTGCACAGCCACTGTGTGCACCCAGAGTGCACGCACAGTGTGCACCCTCTCCAACATCATGTACACTCACTGTATATCCTTAATGTATCCATTCACTTCAACACCCTGTACATCAACTGTGTACACTCACTGTGCACACTCACTCCAACATCCTGTTCATTGAGTGTGTACACTCACTCCAACACCCTGCACACCCACAATCACTCAAACACCCTGTGCATTTGCTGTCACAATCTCCCCTCTCTCTCTTTCTCCGTCCAACTCCCACAGCCTCAGCTTCAATCTCTCTCTCTCTCTCGCTCTCTCTCCATGGTAGCATGGTAGCATGGCCCCTGTTCTCTGAGGGTTGTGTGATTGGCTGGACCCAATAGAGAGGCAGCACAGGATTTTGATTTGATTTTTGATTTGATTTATTATTGTCACATGTATTAACACATAGTGAAAAGTATTGCTTCTTGCGCGCTATACAGACAAAACATACCATTCATAGAGAAGGAAACGAGAGAGTGCAGAATGTAGTGTTACAGTCATAGCTGGGGTGTAGAGAAAGATCAACTTAGTGCAAGGTAAGTCCATTCAAAAGTCTGATGGCAGCAGAGAAGAAGCTGTTCTTGAGTCGGTTGGTATGTGATCTCAGACTTTTGTATCTTTTTCCTGACTGAAGAAGGTGGAGGAGAGAATGTCCAGGGTGTGTGGAGTCCTTAATTACAGTGGCTGCTTTGCCGAGGCAGCGGGTAGTGTAGGCAGAGTCAATGGATGGGAGGCTGGTTTGTGTGATGGATTGGGCTACATTCACAACCTTTTGTAGTTCCTTGCGGTCTTGGACAGAGTAGGAGCCATACCAAGCTGTGATACAACCAGAAAGAACGCTTTCTATGGTGCATCTGTAAAAGTTGGTGACAGTTGTAGCTGACATGCCAAATTTGCTTTGTCTTCTGTGAAAGTAGAGGCCTTGGTGGGCTTTCTTAACTATAGTGTCGGCATGGGGGGGACCAGGACAGGTTGTTGGTGATCTGGACATCTAAAAACCTGAAGCTTTCGATCCTTTCCACTTCGTTCCCGAGCCAGTCTGGAACATAGGGGTGTTTCCTGGGTTGGGGGACGATCCTCAGTTGGAGTGGAGAATATTCACATTGTTAATTCTGTCACACCCTTGTTTGTAAGGAACTCTTTATCATCGGCAATAAACTCTTTAGTACTGTGAGCTACCCTTGGTTTATTACACTAGCAACAAGCAGAAACTTTCTCCTTGAAAGTTTCAAACTTTGAAAGATGGCAGTGAGAAGCAAGAGTGGGAGGAGAGTGAGTGTCAAAGTTACAAAGAAGCCAGGTACATACATCGGATAAAAATGTCTCTCAGCTGGAAAGGTTAAACCATTTTTCCCTGTAGTGGAAAGCTGGGGACAGGATATTGAAAAGCTCTGTTTATCTCTTTGTTGCAAATGACGTAACAGCTGAAGAAAAGTGGAAAGTTATTCTGCTCCTGATTTGTGACCCACAGACTTACAGTTTAGTGAGGAGTCTAACATTGTTGGGTATTCCAGCCACGTTGGGCCTGATCTTACCAGCTCGCTGTGCCTGCCATCCAGCGTGGTGAGCTGGGAACACAGCACGAGAGGCTAAAAATCCAATTTGGGGTCGGCATGGACCTGATTGTTACCTTCCCAGCTCCATTTTACTGGCGAGAACACGGCAGCCTCCCCACTCCTAGAAGATTCCCACATCACCGGCAATATGGCAAAGTGGCAAGAATCATTACTGGTCTCAGGCAGCAGAGACCCAAAGCCATGACCATGCTTGGGAGGGGGGGCTGCTCAGGGGCATCACCAAACAATGTGGGGGGGGGGGGGCGGGGGTGGTGGTGTTGTCAGGGTCATCACCAGACAATGACCTCTTGGCACATTGGGCACCTTAAGTGTTTCAGGCACAGTGCCAGACAGATGGGGCCTGAGTGGGGGAGGGCTTTGATGGGAGATGGGATGTCATGCAGGGGGGGTTGCAGAGGGGGAAAATGATGAGGGGGGGGTGTATGTTAGGACACAAAGGGAGGGTCCTGATATCCCAATGCCAGTGACCTGTGTCAGTGTGGGGGAGGGAGCAGGGGGGTGACAATGCTGCTGTTGTGGGAGGGGGGGTGCTCCGATGTCTGTGGGGGTGTGGGCATATTTCTTCCGCTTCTCAATGGACTGAATGGTCTCCTTTTGCATTGTAGGGATTCAATGATTCTTCAGCCGATTGGGGCACCCTACGCAATTATGCCTGAACGCTGTGAAGCCTGGCTCCCCCGCTGTGTTACCCTCTACCAGCACCCGTCCCCCTCCCCCTCCGTACTGCAAAGCTCCCTGCTGACAGAAAAATGGACAAGAGTGGTGGAAAATTGCAGTATGGGGCTCGCCAGGAAGACTGGTGTGGAGGATTCCCATTTTCTCACCATTATGACACTTGGGAATATTTTGGGAAAATTCCATCCAAAGTCCTTTGACCAGATAATTAAGCTCATCAAAAATAATTTCACCCTTGACCTTCAATCATTATATCGAGATACAAATTTCATTCAGCAGTCCGAGAACCAGTCTCAGGTTTTGTGGCCAGACTGAGGGAGTTAGCAGAGCACTACAAATTCAGCCCAGCTTTAGGAGAGATGTAAAGGGACCATTTGGTCTGTAGTATAAACAGCCTCAACATTACAGAAGAAATTACTGGCTGAGAACAAAATCTCTTTAAGAAAGCTGTGGAGTTGGCCCAAGTGACTGAATGCCCTAAGCAGCGAGTTATAATATGTGTCCAATGAGGTGAACCATTACAAAAGCAGAAAATGCTGGAGAAACTCAGTGAGTTTGACAGCACCTGTGGGGAGAGAATAGAGCCAACATTTGGAGTGTGGATGATGCTTCATCAGAGCTGGTGAACAGTTTGTGGCAGCTGTTATGAAGAATAACCTGAGTGTGAGTGCAACAAAAGGGATTACAGCAATGAGGACAGAAGACTGTTTTCGACGTGAGGGAGAGCGCTTCCAATACAGGAACTCACTGGGATTTTCGGCTCTGAAAGATCAGCGCATGCGCAGTGGCCAATCAGCACAAATTGGGGACTTTTTTTTGGGAGAATCCCAGCCGTAAAGTTGATCTTTCTCTATACCTTAGCTATAACAGTAACACCACATTCTGCATTCTCATCTTTCCTTCTCTATCAAGAGTATGCTTTGTCTGTATACTGCTCGAGAAACAATACAGATGTGATTCATAAGAACATAAGAACATAAGAAATAGGAGCAGGAGTAGGCCATCTAGCCCTTCGAGCCTGCCCCGCCATTCAATAAGATCATGGCTGATCTGTCGTGGCTCAGTTCCACATTCCCGCCCTCTCCCCATAACCCTTAATCCCCTCTCTTATCAAAAACCCATCAACCCGTGTCTTAAAAATATTTAGTGAGGTAGCCTCCACCACTTCAACGGGCAGTGAATTCCAGAGATTCACCACCCTTTGAGTGAAGAAGTTCTTCCTCAACTCCGTTCTAAACCGCCCCCCCTTTATCTTGAGGCTGTGCCCCCTAGTCCTACTATCCTTTCTGAGCGGGAAGAGCCTCTCCACCTCTATCCTATCCATCCCATTCATCATCTTATACGTCTCAATGAGATCTCCCCTCATTCTTCTAAACTCTAACGAGTACAAGCCTAGTTTATTCAGCCTCTCCTCATAGCTCAACCCCCTCAACTCCGGTATCAGCCTAGTAAACCTCCTCTGCACTCCCTCCAAGGCCAAAATATTCTTGCGTAAGTATGGCGCCCAAAACTGCACACAGTACTCCAGCTGCGGCCTCACCAATGCCCTATACAGCCGCAGCAAGACCTCCCTACTTTTATATTCAATCCCCCTTGCTATGAAGGCCAGCATCCCATTCGCCTTCCTGACCACCTGCTGCACCTGCAAGCTGGGTTTTTGTGACTCATGCACAAGGACCCCGAGGTCCCTCTGCACCGTCGCCTGCTGCAGTTTTTCGCCATGTAAGTAATAATCCTTCCTGCCATTATTCCTACCAAAGTGGACCACCTCGCACTTGCCAACATTAAATTCCATTTGCCAGTTCCTGGCCCATTCGCCCAGCCTATCTAGATCCTTCTGTAGACTCTCCACGCCCTCCGCACAATTTGCCGTTCCACCAATCTTGGTGTCATCAACAAATTTCGACACCATACGCTCGGTTCCCTCCTCCAGATCATCTATATAAATGGTAAATAGCTGAGGCCCCAGCACCGACCCCTGGGGCACTCCACTAGTCACCAACTGCCAATCCGAATAGCACCCATTGACCCCCACTCTCTGCCTCCTATTTGACAACCAATCCTCTATCCACGCTAACACCCTACCCCCAACTCCATGTCCCCTGACCTTCTGCAATAACCTCTTGTGAGGTACCTTGTCAAACGCCTTCTGAAAATCAAGAAAGACCACATCCACCGGCTCTCCTCTATCCACCGCCCTAGACACATCCTCATAGAACTCCAGTAAATTTGTCAGACACGACTTCCCCTTAACGAAACCGTGCTGCGTCTGCTCTATCAAGCAATTCCCCTCAAGATGCCTCGCTATTTCCTCCTTGATGACGGATTCTAACATTTTACCTACAACAGACGTTAAACTAACTGGCCTATAATTCCCTGCCTTTTGCCTGGCACCCTTCTAAACAACGGCGTAACATTAGCCGTTTTCCAATCTTCCGGCACTTCCCCGGAATCTAGCGACATCTGGAAAATAACCACCAAGGCATCCACTATCACCTCTGCCATTTCTTTCAGAACCCTTGGATGCATTCCATCCGGTCCTGGGGACTTGTCCACAATCAGCCCCTCCAGTCTGTCGAGCACCGCCTCTCTAGTAACAGTAATGTCATTGAGACCCTCCAGTCCTACCACCTTTCCATCTCTAACACCCGGCAAATTATTCACGTCCTCCTCCGTGAAGACCGAAACAAAAAAGTTATTCAAGACCTCAGCCATATCCCCATCCCCTACCACTAAGTCCCCCTTCTCATCCTCTAAGGGTCCAACGTTCACCCTAGCCAGCCTCTTCCTTTTTATATATTTATAAAAACTCTTGCTATCCTTTTTTATATTAAGCGCTAGCCCAGCTTCATAGTTTCTCCTACCCTTCTTTATCAACTTCTTTGTCAATCTTTGTTGACATTTAAACCTCTTCCATTGCAGATAAGTCAAAATGACAGTAGGACTCTGTATTTTAAATTAATATTAGACAATTTTACTTCTTTCAAAAATATAAGTCTGAAAAACGTGCTGCTTAGGTGAGTGGCCATGCTAAATTCTTCCTCAGTGTAACCCGAACAGGCGTCAGAGTGTGGCAACTAGGGGATTTTCACAGTAACTTCATTGCACTGTCAATGTAAGCCTACTTGTGATGCTAATAAATAAATTTTAAAAAACTTTAAAACTTTTCACTGTACACTAATATATATGACAATAATAAATCAAATCAAATCAAATCAACACAGTAGCCATGGCTACAGTCATAGCGCAATGGCACAGTGATAAGAACTGCTGCCTCACAGCACTAGGGTTCGATTCCCGGCTTGGGTCACTGTCTGTGTGGAGTTTGCACGTTCTCCCCGTGTCTGTGTGGGTTTCCTCCGGGTGCTCTGGCTTCCTCCCACAGTCCAAAGATGTGTGGGTTAGTGGCATTGGCCATTGTGCTAAATTCTCCCTCAGTGTATCCGAACAGGCACCAGAGTGTGGAGACTAGGAGATCTTCACAGTAACTTCAATGCAGTGTTAATGTAAGCGTACTTGTGACAAATAAATAAACCTAGGGGAGCAGGAATATTACCTTCAAAATGGCCTCCATCCAATGCGATTGTGTGAATCAGGAGCCACATTGAAGACCATAGGGTCAGTAGCAATTACTGTATCCTATAGAAACCAAACAGCACAACTACCTGTCCTGGTCACTGACGGTCATAGACCTTGCCTGATACACCCTGATTATTTAATGTTTAATTATTAGTATCACAAATAGGCTTACATTAACACTGCAAGGAAGTTATTGTGATCATCCAGAGTTGCCACACTCCAACGACTGTTCGGGTACACTGAGGGAGAATTTAGCATGGCCAACACACCTAACCAGCACATCTTTCAAACTGCGGGAGGAAACCGGAGCACATTTATACAGTAAATGGCAGAACCCTTAAGAATATTGATAGGCAAAGGGATCTGGGTGTACAGGTACACAGGCCACTGAAAGTGGCAATGCAGGTGGAGAAGGTAGTCAAGAAGGCATTCGGCATGCTTGCCTTCATCGGCCAGGGTATTGAGTTTAAAAATTGGCAAATCATGTTGATGCTTTATAGAATCCTAGTGAGGCTGCACTTGGAATATAGTGTTCAATTCTGGTCACCACACCATCAGAAGGATGTGGAGGCTTTGGAGATGGTATAGAAAAGATTTACCAGGATGTTGCCTGGTATGGAGGGCATTAGCTATGAGGAGAGGTTGGAGAAACTTGGTTTGTTCTCACCAAAGCGACGGAAGTTGAGGGGAGACCTCAAAGAAGTCGGCAAGATTATGAGGGGCATGGACAGAGTGGATAGTCAGAAGCTTTTTCCCAGGGTGGAAGAGTCAATTACTAGGGGGCACAAGTTTAAGGTGTGAGGGGCAAGCTTTAAAAGAGATGTATGAGGCAGATTTTTTTTACACAGAGACTGGTGGGTGCCTGGAACTCGTTGCCGGGATAGGTAGTGGAAGTGGATACGGTAGTGACCTTTAAGGGCCGTCTTGATAAGTACATGAATGAGATGGGAAACGAGCAATATGGTCCCCGGAAACATAAGGTGTTTTAGTCAAGCCAGGCAGCATGGTCCATGCAAGTTTGGAGGGCTGAAGGGCCTGTTCCTGAGCTGTAACTTTCTTTGTTCTTTGTTCACCCAGAGGAAACCCACGCAGACACGGGGATAATGTGTAGATTCTGCACAGATAGAGACCCAAGACGGGAATCAAATCCAGGTCCCTGGCACTGAGAGGATTAGCCAGTGCCGCAAGTCTCCACTCCAAGGATATAGAGATGGGTTCCATTGTTAGCGGTGTACAGTTATTTGTTTCAGCATTGCTAAGGGACACAAACATCAGATGCGGTCTCACTCAGCCCATTTGCCTTTGTTGCAGACAGAATCATCACCACTGGTGGTTCCATAAGAGATAGAGCTGGAACTGCACCTGATAATGTGTGTGAGAGTGAGAGTGTGTGTGAGAGAGTGAGAGTGTGTGAGTGTGAGAGTGTGTGTGAGAGTGAGAGTGTGTGAGAGTGAGAGTGTGTGTGAGAGAGTGAGAGTGTGAGAGAGAGTGAGAGTGTGTGTGAGAGTGAGAGTGTGTGAGAGAGTGAGAGTGTGTGAGAGAGTGAGAGTGTGTGAGAGAGTGAGAGTGTGTGAGAGAGAGTGAGAGTGTGTGAGAGAGAGTGAGAGTGTGTGAGAGAGAGTGAGAGTGTGTGAGAGAGAGTGAGAGTGTGTGTGAGAGAGTGAGAGTGTGTGAGTGTGTGTGAGAGAGTGAGAGTGTGTGAGAGAGAGTGAGAGTGTGTGTGAGAGAGTGAGAGTGTGTGAGTGTGTGTGAGAGAGTGAGAGTGTGTGAGAGAGAGTGAGAGTGTGTGAGAGAGTGAGAGTGTGTGAGAGAGAGAGTGAGAGTGTGTGTGAGAGAGAGTGTGTCTGAGAGAGTGTGTCTGAGAGTGTGTGAGAGAGTGTGTGTCTGAGAGAGTGTGTGACTGAGTGTGTATGTGAGAGCGTGACTGAGAGAGCGTGTATGTGAGAGCGTGTGTGTGAGTAAGTGTGTGCGAATGAGTGAGTGTATGTGTGTGCACATGAGTGTGAGTGTGTGTGAATGAGTGAGAGTGTGAGAGTGTGCGAGTGAGAAAGTGTGTGAGTCTGTGTGTGAGTGAGTGCATGTGTGCGTATGAGAAAGTGTGTGCGCATGCATGCGTGTCTGTGTGTGTGTATGTGCGAGCAGTGTGTGTTCTGCATGTGCATGTTTTGTGTGGGTGCCTCTATTTTGTGAGTGCATATTTTGTGTTTGTGCGCACATTTTGCACGTGTGTGAATGGTCTGTCTGGATACGAATGGGTGCTGTTGCAAGTACATTTGGAAATAAACATTTCTTCCTCCCTTTTTTTAAAACTTGAGAGAAGTTGTCTTCAGTCTGATTTTTGAGAGTTACAATACAGAAGCAGTTAAAACACTCTTTCCTTTTCAACATTGATCATCAGTCTGTCAAAAAGTGATGCAGTGAGTTGAAACAGGGAAGCATCTCTGCCTCATTTGCAGCATCGAGGTGGAGAGCAAATATAAACTGCAATGTATTTTTGAGCCAGTGGCTTTCCGCAGACAGTGTCAGTCTGGGTTCAATTGTGTGTCGAGGCTCCTCACTTTCAGCTAATAGTTAGTCTCAGAGAGACACTTACCTCTCCTTTCCAGTAGTCCAGCGATTGAGGCATCCGCCCACTTGCTGCTGCCCCGTGTGTTACTGTTACTCAGCCTCAATCTGCTCCCAGTCACAACATTTGCAAAACCTCTCTCCTCTCCTTTCATTAGGAATGGTCTCAGACAGCTGAAAACCAGTTGGGACACGCTCTCCCTCAGCCATCGCGAGTAACCACGCCTGACCTGGAACAATTCAAACACAAATTGTTTTTCCAAATGGTAACATTTCAGCATTTTCTGTTCTTTTGAATATTGGTTATGGAGTTTTTATTTAAGTTTATTTATTAGTCACAAGTAAGAACATAAATAGGAGCAGGAGTAGGCCATCTAGCCCTTCGAGCCTGCTCCGCCATTCAATAAGACCATGGTTGATCTGATAATCGTTCAGTTCCACTTACCCGCTTGCTCCCCATAACCCTTAACTCCCTTATCGATCAGAAATCTATCTACCTGTGACTTAAACATATTTAACGAGGTAGCCTCCACTGCTTCAATGGGCAGAGAATTCCAGAGATTCACCACCCTCTGAGAGAAGAAGTTCCTCCTCAACTCTGTTCTAAACTGACCCCCCCCCGCACTTATTTTGAGGCTGTGCCCTCTAGTTCTTATTTCCTTTCTAAGTGAAATGAATCTCTTTGCCTCCACCCTGTCTAGCCCCTTCATTATCTTATATGTCTCTATAAGAACATCCTTCAGCCTTCTAAACTCCAACGAGTACAGACCCAATCTACTCAATCTCTCCTCATAAGCTAATCCCCTCCTCTCTGGTATCAACCTGGTGAACCTTCTCTGTACTCCCTCCAAGGCCAATATATCCTTTCGCAAATAAGGGGACCAAAATTGCACACAGTACTCCAGTTGCGGCCTCACCAGTGCCCTGTACAGTTGCAGCAAGACCTCCCTACTTTTACATTCCATCCCCCTCGCGATAAAGGCCAACACTCCATTTGCCTTCCTGATCACCTGCTGCATCTGCAGACTGAAATTTTGCGACTCATGCACAAGGACCCCCAGGTCCCTCTGCACAGTAGCACATAGTAATGTTTCACCATTTAAATAATAGTCCATTTTACTATTATTCCTTCCAAAGTGGTTACCCTCACACTTGCCAACGTGTCCATCTGCCAGATCCTCGCCTACTCACTAGCCAAATCTCTCTGCAGACTTTCCGCATCCTCCACGCAATTCGCTTTCCCATTCATCTTTGTGTCATCAGCAAACTTTGTTACATTAACACTACAATGAAAGTTACTGTGAAAATCCCTTAGTTGCCGTACTCTGACGCTTGTTTGGGCACACTGAGGCAGAAACTTGCACGGTCAATGCACCTGAACAGCACATCTTTTGGACTGTGAGAGGAAACTGGAGCATCCAGAGTAAACCCACACAGACATGGGGAGAACGTGCAGACTCCGCAGACAGTGACCCACACCGGGAATTGAACCCGGGTCTCTGGCGATGTGAGGCAGCAGGGTTAATCACTGTGCTGCCCTGCTTCCCTGCCTTTTTATTTCGCAGCCTCACACTTTCCAGCTTTAATTGTTTACGAGTGAAGCACTGTGCAAAGCTCATAGCGTGATCTCCAGGGATGTGGGGGAACGTGGCAGCTACTTTGAGCACATCAAGCTCAGTGCGATAATAACCACATCCTCTGCTTTTGAGAAATGGGCCAAGGGATGAATATGGGAACAGGAATCTGGGGCTTTGAGTCACAGCTGACATCTGTGGGGCAGACACTGACACCAGAGCAGGGAAGAATTCAGGAAGTTGGGTCAGTGTGACAGGGTGGGAGTCATTCACAGAATGAGGAACAACCGTCAACAGCTAGTTTTGCACACACAGCGAACCTCGAAGTTAGAGACCACATGGGTGAAATTAACAGCGGGAGAAATTTAAGGCTGAAATGGATGCATCAAAGTGGCAAAGAGAACAGGAACCAAGACTGATTGGATAGTTCTTGCAGGCTAGTGGGGCCAAATGGTCTCCTCTTGTGAAATCCAGTTCCTGGTTTAAGGCCTAGCTTCATCTCAGGAATCACAGCCAAAGATGCCTCCAAGCACCACCCACCTATCAACAGAGCAACCAAGTTACTATACAACAACAACTTGCCTGTGGGTAGCACCTTAAATGTCAGAAATTGTCCCAAGGTGCTTTAAGACAGCAAGTGAAAAAGATTCATCAGACACAGGCATATCCCGAAGTACATTAACACTGCAATGAAGTTATTGTGAAAAATCCCCTACCATGGCCGATCCACCTAACCAGCACACACTTTTGGACTGTGGGAGGAAACCGAGGTACCTGGAGGAAACCCACACAGACATGGGGAGAATGTGCAAACTCCACACAGACAGTCACCCAAACCGGAAATCGAACTGGGTCCCTGGCGCTGTGAGAAAGCAGTGCTAACTTCTGAATGTTGTGTTTCAGGCCTGGGAGATATGCAGAGATGATACAAAGGTTGCTATATCCAAACAGGAGTTTTATTCAATGTTGTAAAATGTCTGCTCTCTTGCCTATCATTTAGCTTCTGTTTCTCTGTAACCTCAATAAGACTTAACAGCACACAGACCAGAGAAGAGTGAACATAATCAAATATGGGGTGTTGCAGTGGGATCACTCGCTTTGTCTGCTCACTGCTGCTTCATTTGTTTACTCAAACCCCTGCATACAGCCGACCAAACAAAAAGGAAAGAACCTCCAACGACAAAGCAACTCTCCTGGCGTCTGGACTTCCCAAAGCATTTTACACCCAATGAAAGACATTTTGAAATGCAGTCATGTTTGTAATGTAGTAACGTAGGTTAGAGGGATTAGCAGGGTAAATACATGGGGCTATGGCAGTAGAAACATAATCAAATACCAAATCATTGAACAAATGAAAACAACATTCAGTTCTTTGAAGATTGATTTCTTCAACTCACCGAGTGGGAGCGGAATTCAGAAATAATCAGGACATTCAGGGCCTGATCTGGCTAGTCAGAAAAGAGTTTCTTCATTTCCACCCCATTCCCAGTGTCCTTCTTGGTGCAATACTCCCCAAACACATGCCCCAGCACTCCCAGCCCCCTCATCCTCACCCAGCAGCACTGCCCTGAAAGTTCATGCTCCATGACTGAGTAACTGTCCGAGTTCATGCCCCATGACTGCACTGTCAGAGACCCCGAGTTACAGATGAGACATTAAACTTTCCTCTCGGGTGGACATGGAAGTTCCGACAGCCACAACTGGAAGGGGAACAGGGCGCCTATCCCAGTGAGCTGAGAAACAGTGATCCCAGGAGTACTGTGTGCAGTTCTGGTCATCTCACTATGGGAAGGATGTGATTGCACTGGAGGTGTATGGAGTAGGTTCACCAGGATGTTGCCTAGGATGGAGCTTTTGAGCTATAAGGAAGGACTGGATAGACTTGGATTGTTTTCTCTAGAGCAGAGAAGGCTGAGTGGGGAGAGGGGACATGATTGAGCTGTATAAGATTATGAGGGGTATGGACAGGGTAAATAGATTTGGTTGAAGGGTCAATCATGAGGGGGGCATAGTTTTAGGGTGAAGGTCAGGAGATTCAGAGGGAATTTGAGATAAGGAGATTTCACTCGGAGGGTGTGAGAATCTGGAATGCAGTGCCTGGGAAGGTAGTGGAGGCCGGAAACCTTACAATTTAAAAATTTAAATTCAAAAATATTTAGACGAGCACTCAAAACATCATAACATTCAAGGAAATGGGTCAAGTGCTGGAAAATGGGGTTAGTGCAATTTTAGTGGAAGTTATTGTTGGTGCAGACTCGATGGGCTGAATGGTCCTTCTGACTCTATGACTAAGATCAACCGATCATCACTGAAATAGATAATCTGAACATATATCACGATGCTGTGTGTGGGATTGAGCTGAACAGAAATTTTACTAATTTCATAGAATCCCTACAGTGCAGAAGGAGGCCATCTGGTTCATTGAGTCTGCACCAACCCTCCAACAGAGCATCCCACCCATGTTCTACTGCCATAGCCCCATGTATTTACCCTGCTAATCCCTCTAACCTACGTTACTACATTACAAACATGACTGCATTTCAAAATGCTTTTCATTGGGTGTAAAATGCTTTGGGAAGTCCAGACGCCAGGAGAGTTGCTTTGTCGATGGAGGTTCTTTCCTTTTTATTTGGTCGGCTGTATGCAGGGGTTTGAGTAAACAAACGAAGCAGCAGTGAGCAGACAAAGCGAGTGACCCCACTGCAACACCCCAACACCATCCAGCAACACCCCAACACCATCCAGCAACACCCCAACACCATCCAGCAACACCCCAACACCATCCAGCAACACCCCAACACCATCCAGCAACACCCCAACACCATCCAGCAACACCCCAACACCAACCAGCAACACCCCAACACCACCCAGCAACACCCCAACACCACCCAGCAACACCCCAACACCATCCAGCAACACCCCAACACCACCCAGCAACACCCCAACACCACCCAGCAACACCCCAACACCACCCAGCAACACCCCAACACCATCCAGCAACACCCCAACAACACCCCAACACCACCCAGCAACACCCCAACACCACCCAGCAACGCCCCAACACCATCCAGCAACACCCCAACACCACCCAGCAACACCCCAACACCACCCAGCAACACCCCAACACCATCCAGCAACACCCCAACACCAACCAGCAACACCCCAACACCACCCAGCAACACCCCAACACCACCCAGCAACACCCCAACACCATCCAGCAACACCCCAACACCACCCAGCAACACCCCAACACCACCCAGCAACACCCCAACACCACCCAGCAACACCCCAACACCACCCAGCAACACCCCAACACCACCCAGCAACACCCCAACACCACCCAGCAACACTCAGCAAAACCCTAACAACATGCAGCAACACCCTAACACCCAGCAAAAGCCCAACAACACCCTAACATCCAGAAACACCCCAACAACACCCTGACAACACCCAGAAACATCCCAACAACACCCTAATATCCAGCAACTCCCCAACAACACACAGCAACCCTCCAACAACACCCCAGCAACACCCTAACATCCAGCAACCCCCGCAACACTAATAACACTGCAGTAACGCTGCAGCAGCACGCTGCCTTAACAATACCCACCAATACCCTAAAAGCACCTAACAACACTGAGTAACACCTAGTAATACCCTAACACCACCCAGCAACAGCACCCAGCAACACCCCAACAGCACCCAGCAACACAACTGATGGAAACAGGGAGTAAAAACAGAAAGAAGTCTCACAACACCAGCTTAAAGTCCAACAGGTTTATTTGTAGCAAACGCCACAAGCTTTCGGAACACGCTGTTCCTTCGTCAGGTAGGTGGGAGTTCCGATCACAAACAGGGCACAAAGACACAAACTCAATTTACAAGCATAATGCGCTGTCATATGTCATGAAGGCCACCTTGGAGAACGCTTACCCGAAGATCAGAGACCGAATGCCTGTGACTGCTGAAGTGTTCCCCAACCAGGAAGAGAACAGTCTTGCCCGGTGATTGTCGAGCGATGTTCATTCATCCATTGTTGTAGCGTCTGCATGGCCTCCCCAACGTACCATGCTTCGGGACATCCTTTCCTGCAGCGTATCAGGTAGACAACGTTGGCCGAGTTGCAAGAGTCTGTGCCTTGTACCTGGTGGATGGTGTTCTCACGTGAGATGATGGCATCTGTGTCAATGATCAGCACATCCTACAGAGGTAGCTGAGGCAGGGTTGTGTGGTGTTGTGGTCACTGTTCTCCTGAAGGCTGGGTAGTTTGCTGCGGACAATGGTCTGTTTGAGATTGTGTGATTGTTTGAAGCAAGAAGTGGGGGTGTGGGGATGGTTTTGGCGAGATGTTCGTCTTCATCGATGACATGTTGAAGGCTCCGGAGAAGATGTTGTAGCTTCTCTGCTCCAGGGAAGTACTGGACGATGGAGGGTACTCTGTCCGCCTTGTCCCGTGTTTGTCTTCTGAGGATGTCGGTGTAATTTTTGGCTGTGGCACATCGGAACTGTCGATCAATGAGTCGAGTGCCATGCCCTGTTCTTACGAGGGCATCTTTCAGCATCAGGAGGTGTTTGTTGTGATCCTTCTCATCTGAGCAGATCCTGTGTATACGGAGGGCTTGTCCGTAGGGGATGGTTTCTTTAACGTGTTTAGGGTGGAAGCTGGAGAAGTGGAGCATCGTGAGATTGCCTGTGGGCTTGCGGTACAGTGAGGTGCTGAGTTGACCACCCTTAATGGAGATGTGTGTGTCCAAGAATGCAGCCGATACTGGAGAGTAGTCCATGGTGAGTTGATGATGGGATGGAACTTGTTGATGTCGTCATGTAGTTGTTTCAGTGATTGTTCACCACGAGTCCAAAGGAAGAAAATGTCATCGATTTATCTAGTGTATAGCATCAGCTGAAGGCCCTGTGTGGCAAAGAGGTCTTGTTCAAACCTGTGCATGAAAATGTTGGTGTATTGAACTGCGAATTTGGTCCCCATGGCTGTTCTGTGTGTCTGGATGAAGAACTGGTTGTTGAAGGTGAAGACATTGTGGTCCTGGATGAAGTGGACGAGTTGTAAAATTGCACCTGGAAACTGGCAGCTGTCGGCGTTGAGTACTGAGGCAGTTGCAGCAATGCCATCATTGTGGGGGATGTTGGCGTGGAGTGCCAGACATCCAATGTGACGGGGAGTGTCCCTGGTTCAACTGCTCCATCTATGCTGAGTTTCTGTAGGAAGTCCGTAGTGTTGCAACAAAAGCTGGGGGTTCTTTGTACAATGGGTTTCAGGATGCCCTCGACATAGCCGGAGAAGTTCTCCCACAGGGTCCCATTGCCCAATACGATGGGATGGCCGAGTGTGTTTGCCTTGTTTAACTTTGGGAGGCCATAGAGATCTCCAAGACGGGGAATACGTGGGATGAGAGCACGGAGGGTGCTCTGAAGATCCGGATCAAAGTCTTGATCAGAGTGTTGAGTTGACGGGTGTGTTCTTTGGTCGGATCTGCAGGTAACTGTCTGTAGTTTTCCTCATTGTTCAGTTGTTAGTACACTTCTTTGCAGGAATCCATTCTGTTCAGTATGACAGTGGCCCCTCCATTACTGGTTTGATGACAATGTTGCAGTTGGTCTTGCGAGTGCGGATGGCGTTGCGTTGTGCTTGGATGATTTCAGGGCTGTCTTGTGAGTGTGATTAATAAATCTGGTGTTGACACACCTCCTGATGGCTTGGGCATACATGTCCAGTCGAGGGCAGCGGCATTCCGGAGGAGTCCAATTGGACTCCTTCCTCTTTGATTGCTGCACTGCAGACCTGTCTCGCTCATTGGCTGTCTCATTGTGTTCACCGTTGGCCTCTTGGAGTTTGTGGGAAAACTCCCGCAGCATCATTCACCTGATGAATTCCTCTGTGTCTGCTGCGAGACTGATGGGGTCCATTTTGGTGGTGGAGCAGAAATTGAGCCCTCGGCTGAGAACTTCGATTTCATCTGGTTGAAGTGTGTAGTCCGACAAGTTGACAATGGACCTCCCTGCGGTAGTGCAGTTTTCTGCTGTGGTGCCGGGGGAGGTTTGGTTGCTGCTAGTGGTGATGCCGAGTTTCTCAAGTTTCCTGTTCTTGGTGTGCATGTCGATGGCGTAGTTCCTTTGTCTCGTCTGCTTGGCAGTGTTTTGCAGCTGGTCTGTGTCCTGAGCGTAAGTTGAGAATATGGACTCTATCTTGGTTTCCAGGATGTGGCGTTTGCTGTAGAGCCAGTGTATGAGGTGGTTGAGGAGTGTGAGAGAGGTGCGATGGCAAAGTCTCTCAGCGTAGTCTATGTTATATGTTGACCTGCATGGGTTTGTGATCCGTAGTCCTTTCGATATCTTGTCCACTTTCTTGCATCTTTGTAGGAACTTGATGTCTGTGTCGATATACATGATCTTCTTGGAGATCCTCTCCACTTGGAACCAGTAGTTTGCGGTGTCGATGGTAGTCATGGTGTGGAGATGCCGGCGTTGGACTGGGGTGAAAACAGAAAGAAGTCTCGCAACACCAGCTTAAAGTCCAAAGGTTTATTTGTAGCAAATGCATAAGCTTTCGGAACACGCCTGATGAAGGGACAGCGTGTTCCAAAAGCTTGTGGCATTTGCTCCAAATAAACCTGTTGGACTTTAAGCTGGTGCTGTGAGACTTCTTTCTGTTTTTACTCCAGTCCAACGCCGGCATCTCCACAACGGAGCAGGAGTCCCAGCCTTTCACAGCAATGGTATGGGGAAAAACACAAGACACCTGAAGAGCAGAGGGATCTAATTCAGAATAAAGAGCTGCTTTAATAGACAGTGTGCTTAGCTATATCTTTCATTGGGATCAGGCACATTCCACCCATTCCATTTACTGACAGCTCAAGGCCCCAAACATTTGTGCAAACAGGCTCATGACTCGGTCTGTTCCCCACATGTTCCTGCACTCACTCAAACAGCGGCTCACAGAGAAAACAGGCTCATGACTCGGCCTGTTCCCCACATGTTCCTGCACTCACTCAAACAGCGGCTCACAGAGAAAACAGGCTCATGACTCGGCCTGTTCCCCACATGTTCCTGCACTCACTCAAACAGCGGCTCACAGAGAAAACACCAACGAGAACAAACACTGACTGCCCCAGTCCCTGACATCAACCGGCCTGTTGCTCCTGTTGTTCTGACTCCCTCTCTGCTCTCTCCTCCACCTGCCCCTCCTCCAACTGCCCCACTCCATCTCCCCTCCTTCATCACCCCCTCCTGCATCATTTCCCTTCCATTACCCTATTGCACCTTGCCCACCCCTCACCAGAGCCATCATCTCAAAGCTGTAAAATCTACCCTCACACATCTTACCTCAGGGGGTAAGATTGTGCCCATGACCATATTTCTCCAAATTCACATCACCCCCTGAGTGGATCTCCCCCAGGGCATTCTGTACCCTCCTGCTGATATCTGGGTCAGTGCTAACTGGTCAAGTCAGGCCAGCATGTAGTTGTAATTGGTGAACCTCAGAGACCAGCCTCCCAGTTAGACACTCAGCCTCACTCCTTACACAGCACAAGTCACAAATCATTCTGAGAATACTGGATGAGATTGGTGTGGGGAGGACAGGCGTGGCGCGTGGAGAGTGACAGGTGATAGTTACACAGAATCGAGAGACAGTGTGAGGCGAGAGAAAGTGAGAGAGTGACTCCCGTCTGACACCAATCGTGTTTCAATCTCCCCTCTTCTTCAGAATAAAATCTGGAGACAGACGAACTGTACATTCAATAATATTTTACATTGATCAATCTTTAAATAAAGAGATGTGTGAGTTCCCCAGGTGACTGTGGATATCCATATTCTATTCGGTTGAGAGGTGACACTGGCTAGAGCTCAAATGTCAAAGGTCACATGTTTCACAGCAGCCATTTTAAAAGCATATTTTTGTCAATTATGTATGAATGTATGGGCATGACCTGCACTGGAAGATCCTTCCAGTGATGGAGTGTTGGGGATAAGAATCCAAAGATTCACAACTCCTTAAGTCGATAGATTTGTTCTCATCTCATTCTCATATGATCAAACCCTTATCCTGAGACTGTGTCCTGTTGTTCAGGATTCCCCATGTAGGGGAAACATTATCTTAGCATCCATCCTGACATGTCCATTAAGAATATGTTTCAATTAGATCATTGCTGATTTGTTGAATCCAGGGAAAATTGACACAGTTTACTAAATCTGCCCTCACAGAGTGACACTCTCATCGCAGGAGCCAAGTACAGCACAGGGTTAGGTACTGAGTAAAGCTCCCTCTGCACTGTCCCTAGTAAACACTGACGAAGGGGCAGAGCTTCGAAAGCTTGTGGCATTAGCTACCAAATAATCCTGTTGGACTTTAACCTGGTGTTGTGAGACATCTTACTGTGCCTATCAAACACTCCCAGGACAGATACAGCACGGAGTTAAATATAGAGTAAAGCTGTCTTTTCACTGTCCCCCCATCAAACACTCCCAGGACAGGGACAGCACGGGGTTAGATAAAGAGTAAAGCTCCCTCTACACTGTCCCCATCAAACACTCCCAGGACAGGTACAGCACGGGGTTAGATACAGAGTAAAGCTCCCTCTACACTGTCCCCATCAAACACTCCCAGGACAGGTACAGCACGGGGTTAGATACAGAGTAAAGCTCCCTCTACACTGTCCCCATCAAACACTCCCTGGACAGGGACAGCACGGGGTTAGATACAGAGTAAAGCTCCCTCTACACTGTCCCCCATCAAGCACTCCCAGGACAGGTACAGCACGAGGTTAGATACAGAGTAAAGCTCCATCTACACTGTCCCCCCATCAGACACTCCCAGGACAGGTACAGCACGAGGTTAGATACAGAGTAAAGCTCCATCTACACTGTCCCCCCATCAAACACTCCCAGGACAGGTACAGCATGGGGTTAGATACAGAGTAAAGCTCCATCTACACTGTCCCCCCATCAAACACTCCCAGAACAGGTACAGCATGGGGTTAGATACAAAGTAAAGCTATCTTTACATTGTCCATATTAAATTTTGAAAATTTGAAGTGGAATCCTTGCTAAGAACTAGTTCAGTACAGTTACACTCGAATTATGTTGTAACTGGGCACTGCTGCCCTCTGTTGTTTGATGTGGGTATGCCGGCGTTGGACTGGTGTAAACACAGTAAAAAGTCTGACAACACCAGGTTTTAGTCCAACCTATTTATTTGATAATATACTCGCAAGCTTTCGGGTTAGCCCCTTCGTCAGGTGAATGGAGAGTTCTGGCCTCAGACAGAGCATATAAAGCGCAGACAGTTTAGAGATTACTGATTAGAATGCGAATCCTTACACCTAACCTGCTGTTCAAGACCTGAAGTGGCTGATAATGTGAGTGGAAGGAGCACTGATCACAGTTTAAAGAGATGTGTATTGTCTCCAGACAGCACAGTGAGTGAGGTTTTGCAAACCCAGGCAAGTCACGGGGGTTACAGATAGTGCGACATGAACCCAAGATCCCTGTTGAGAGCGTCCTCATGTGTGCAGAACTTGGCTATCAGTCTCTGTTCAGCGACTCTGCGCTGTCGTGTGTCGTGAAGGCCGCCTTGGAAGCATTCTCCAAGGCGGCCTTCACGACACACGACAGCGCAGAGTCGCTGAACAGAGACTGATAGCCAAGTTCCGCACACATGAGGACGGTCTCAACAGGGATCTTGGGTTCATGTCGCACTATCTGTAACCCTCGTGACTTGCCTGGGTTTGCAAAACCTCACTTACTGTGCTGTCTGGAGACAATACACATCTCTTTAAACTGTGATCAGTGCTCCTTCCACTCACATTATCAGCCACTTCAGGTCTTGAACAGCAGGTTAGGTGTAAAGATTCGCATTCTAATCAGTAATCTCTAAACTGTCTGTGCTTTATATGCTCTGTCTGAGGCCAGAACTCTCCATTCACCTGACGAAGGGGCTAACCCAAAAGCTTGCGAGTATATTATCAAATAAATAGGTTGGACTAAAACCTGGTGTTGTCAGACTTTTTACTCTGTTGTTTGTCCAGAGCTCAAACCTGCAGCAGTTTAGCAGACGTGCTGATTTTCAACAGAAGCTCTACCGCTGGAAACAAATGAAAGCATTGTTGGTAACTCCCTGTGTAAGCAGATACTACAGCGGATATAACTAACCTGCAATAGGGAGGGGAGCGGCTCCAGCCCACAGGTGAATGGAGAAGGCCCCTCCAATCAGCTCTCAGGATCCTGCCTTGTTTATCTGGACCCATTAATCAATTTTGTCACATTGAATAAATGGATTTAGATCAAAGTCAATGATTACAAACTCCACACTGCAGAGAGGCCAGGAATAAAGTGTAAATCTAACACAAATGGGGTTTAGAGAATCAGCATTAACATAGAACATAGTCTTATAGACAGAAAATTATACAGTTTTTGATTCAGAGAAACAGAAAATTCAGCCCCACAATTGCTGTGTTTATCCTCCACGGGCATCTCTTCCCACCTTATTGTATCCATCAGCATATCTTTCTGTTCCTGTCTACCTTATGTTCTTGTTATGACAGCCATGGGGGAGTCGGCAATAGATCTCCCCATGGGCCTTGGAGAATAGTGGAGGCTCACCCATTAGGGAAGGGGTAGCGGAAGATTTAAAACCAGCTGACTTCACTCAGTCTGATAGTTGATAGGTTTGGGGTTTAACCTGTACACTGCAGCTGCTGGGCTGCACTTTATGCACGTTGTAAATAAACGTGATGAAAGACTGGCCTCAATGAGATCCTTACAATGGCAACGAGGAGTAAAAGGATTTTTTCTTCCCTCTGTACAACCTTTACTGTCAAAACAAGTAATCCTGTGGGGAGTAAAATATCCCTGATTGGTAAATCGGAGGCCTATGATGTAAGTATAGAAGAGTGGGCATGATGCACAAAACACAGGAACTTTTTTCAGACCAATATTGAGGTGTACTCGAAGCAGAAAGTGGTCCTGTTGATGACATGTGGGGTCCTGACACTTAGGATAATAAAAAGCCTGATCTCACCGGATGCTCTGACTCCAAAACCTTTAATGAATTGGTGGACTTGGTTAAAAACTATTATGACCAAAACCCTCTATAATACTTCAGAGATACCACTTTAACACCACAGGTAAACCCCTGGGGAAGCTGTCAATGGAATTCTGACCAGGTTAGGCAACTTGGCAGAGCACTGTCAGTTCGGGCCACCTCTGAACGATATGTTACGTGATAGATTGGTCTGTGAAATTAACGACGTGACAGTCCAGAATCCAATTTGGATCTAAATAATCTGATTGAAATAGCTCTATCATTGGAGAATGCAGAAAAAGGAACTCAGGAACTAAAGGGAAGGTCAGCCAACCACATCCTCTGATTGGGAGGCTGGGGCCTCATGCAACAACCAGGTTAACTGAGAGCCAAGCACATTCTGAATTGGACATGAGCCATGTGTATCTCCAACTTGAATTAGACAAGCCTTCATTGGAGGATTGTGACAATTTATACACACAAAGGCCTGTACAAGTACACTCACCTGCTCTGCAGGGTCTCATCTGCACGCATCATCTATAAAGTATCATGGATACTTTATATACTTTACATAACCCAAGGGTTTTTTAAAAAAATGTTGTTGTTTATCTATCCAATTCAGAGTCTCAGCAAGTGAGACATTCCAGATCTGAGCCTCCATTTCCTGTCTTGAACTTGATCTACATGATCCAAGCTGATTGGAGCAGGCATTGCACCTTCTCCAAGGCTTGATCTCATTTGCATCTTAGCCAAAAGGCCAAAATGCTGCTTTAAAAAATTGTCTAAATAAAACATATGATATTACATATGGGATTCAGAGGACAGTCCTCAAATAAAACGAAACACTACCGGACCAAGAAAGAAGAGCTCATTGTTGAGGATGGCATCATCACCTGGGCTCCCCACGTAGTCGTCCCTCACCCAGGGTGACATCTGATACTTACGGAATTACACCATAACCACCCTGGGATTTCAAAGATGAAAATGTTAGCCAGGCGCTATAAATGGTAGCCCGGCCTAAACGCAGACATTGCTGACTTTGTCACACAGTTTGAGTCATGCCAAGGAAATCAAAATCTTCCTGCCCTCAGCCTCTCTACATCTATGGGAGTGGCCTGGTAGACTGTGGGTGTCAGTGCATATGGACTTCACCAAGGTTTTTTTTGGGCACTTTTTTTAAAATCATGATTTTAAATGGTTGGAGATACATCGCATGAGCTCCGTCACTTCCCATGTTACATTGAGAAACTACAACAAAGTTTCTGTGCACACAGATTATCTGAAGTCCTGGTCTCTGATAATGGCATTGCCTTTACTAGCATCGAATTTCAAACCTTCATGTTTTCCAATGGAATCAAACACATTAGGACAGCACCCCATCACCTGTCATCGAATAGATCGTCTGAATGGGTGATAAAGACCTATAAGCTCGGCATGAAGAGGTAACCCGTAGTATCCCTAGAAACCAAAATGGCGCAAATCTTATTTGACTATAGGACTACCTATAGAGGAATTACTCCAGAGGAATTGTTAATGGGACAGAGACTTCGGACAAGATTAACCTTATTGCTCCCAAACTTGATGGAGAGGGTGGAGTCCCAATAAGTGAACCAGAAGAAGAACTATGATTCTGCAAGGACAGAGAAAGAACATTCAAAACCGGTGACTCAGTCCACATGAGGAACTTTGAGGACAGTTTCAGTTGTGTCTCTGGGATCATAATGGAAAAAGCGGGGTGCTTGTCCTACAAGTTCAAATACAGGGCAGAGTTACTGGCAAGCACCTGGACCAGTTCAGGAATAGGGAGCTGTGCCTGTGGAGGCCTCATTACCAGCCATAGGATGAATACTGCCAGTGTCGAGCCATGAATGGAAGTCAATGCCTCTCCAGGCGATGAGGACATGGATTATGAAATGGAAGCATTCGAGACCAGCTTCTCAGCTGAAGCAAGACCTCATGAAGAACCATGTCAGTGGCTTTACGATGTTCCCTTTGAAGGTAAAGGCGTCCAATCTTCTTCATAGCCTTGATGTGATCCTGCCTTCAATTGACCCCAGAGGGTCAACTGATCACCAATAGACAGAAAAGGCTCCTCCTGTGGCAGGGATGCTGGGGAAGAAACAGACTTGTGGGGGGAGGAATGTTATAATGGTCACAGGGGATCATCAATAGATTTCCCCTTGGGCCTCGTGGTGTCGAAGCTTCCCCATTAGGCAGATAGAGGCTCGCTCAATGGGGAGGGAATAGCAGGAGGGCAGCAGAGGTGGGGGCTTTAAAACCAGCTGGCTCCATTCAGGCCGACAGTCAAAAGATTCTAGGGCTTGACTTGACTTGAAAACTGAAGCCACTAAGCAACATTTTATTTTAGTATTTTGTGGCAGAGTTCCATTTTTTGACCACTCTCTGCATTATGATGTTTCTCCCAAGTTCTTCATTGGAATTGTTATATTTATTGTTTTTGTTTGATTCTCAGCCTAACTCCATTCCTGTCCTCACTCTATCGCTTGTTCACCTCCTTCGATGGTCCCTGCCTCACCCCTCCCAACTTCCTCATCCTCGATTTCATTTCTGTGCCTCATCGTACCCTGCAGCCCCCTCTATCCTCTCGCCCTCTACTCCTGCCCTCATGTTGTCGGTCTCAGAGGCCCAGGCTCCATAGGAAAGTAAATGTTGGTGAGTTTCAGGATGAATGTCTGTAGAATTGACAGAGCTTTTTTATTTCTGTACCCAGGAGGAAGTTGTATCATTGTGCAAACATCCGTACTGTTTCCCCTTCCTGCTTATCTCTGACGCACAGTAAACCTGCTCTGTACTTATTGCCAAAACCGCAGCCGTCTGCTCTCAGGGAGGTTACCAAAGGCACAACCGTCTGCTCTCAGGGGGGTTACCAAAGGCACAACCGTCTGCTCTCAGGGGGGTTACCAAAGGCCCTGCCCAGGTCACACCCAATGAGACAGAGAGAGGATTCTGTGCCATTGACATAGCTGAACTGTAATAACTTCAAAAGCGGCATAATGTGGGTTTGAATTATAAAGGGTTTATTACCAACAATATTTATCTATGTACAATCAAGGATCTGACAGAACTGGAATGCATGTGTACTCTCCAATCATCCCTGGCATCCACTGTGAATCCTCCTTAACCCGGGACATGCATTCTCACATTCAATTGGGTCGGCTTCCCACGCCACCCCTCCATTGGGTCCAGCCTGATCATGTGACCCTCAGGGACTGACTCCCTTAAAGGGGTCACGCTACCACACATTGCTTACTCAGCAATAACCTGCTTACTGACGCTCAGTCTGGTCTTTACCAGGGTCACTCAGCTCAGCTCCTGGTTCAAACATGGGCAAAAGAGCTGAACTCCAGAGGTGAGCTGAGCGTGGCTGCCGAATGTGGCATCAAGGAGCCTGAGCAAAACTGGAGCCAATGGGAATCAGGGGAAAAGTCTCCGCTGGTTGGAGTCAGACCTGGCACAAAAGAAGATGATTGCAGTGATTGGAGGTCAGTCATCTCAATTCCAGGACATCTCTGCAGGAGTCCCCCAGGGCAGTGCCCTGGGCCTAACCATCTTCAGCTGCTTCATCAATGACCTTTCTTCCATCATAAGATCAGAAGTGGAAATGTTCACTGATGATTGCACAATGTTCAGCGCCACTTGCGACTCTTCAGATGCTGAAGTAGTCCATGTCCAAATGCAACAAGATCAGGACAATATCATGGCTTAGGCTGGCAAGTGGCAAATAACATTCATGTTGCACAAGTGCCAGACAATGACCATTTCCAACAAGAAAGAATTTAACCATCAACCCATGATATTCAATGGCATCACCATAACTAAATCCCCCTCTGTCAACATCCTGGGGGTCACCATTGACCAGAAGCTGAACTGGGCCATCTATAAATACCATGGCTACAAGAGCAGGTCAGAGTCTGGGAATTCTACAATCAATAACTCACCTCCTGACTCCCCAAAGCCTGCCTATCATCTACAAGCCACAAGTCAAGAGTGTGATGGAATACTCCCGACTTGGCCAGATGGATATAGCTCCAACAACACTCAAGAAGGTCAATACTATCGAGGACAAAGCAGCCTGCTTGACTGGCATACAGTGGCAGCAGTGTGTACTATCTACAAGATACCTACTATCTACCAATGCTCCTTAGACAGAACCTTCCAAACACAGAACCTCTGTCACCCAGCAGGACAGGGACAGTAGACACATGGGAACATCACCACTCAGAGGTTCCCCTCCAAGCCATTCCTTCGAAATCTTGGAACTCCCTCCCTAACAGCACTGTGGGTGTACTTACTCCTTAGGGACTGAAATGGTTCAAGAAGGCAGTCATCACCACTTCACAGGGCAATTCAGTATGGGCAATAAATACTGGCCTGGCCCGACACTTTCTACAAAGGAATAAAAAAAAATCCTCGGGCTATGAAACAGTGCCAGATAATGTGTGTGCAGACTAAGGCTGGTTCAGGGAAAGTGAGTATATTCTGACTGGAGGAGTGAGAAACTCACATGGTAAAACCATGAATGTATCCTAGCCTCTGCAAACCTGGCAATCTCGTCTTTCTGATCTCTCACTGCTTGCTGTGACTCTCCAGGAAGTTGTCTCAAACATCACGACAATGTTCCCATTTGATTTTAGAATGGCATGGTGGAGGTTTGGGAGTGTGGGGATGAGGGTGGAGAGAGAGGTGTCCCCATCTCTTACTTGTAATGTAGGTAATGGTGATTTGGAACACTCTGTCCACCCACTGCCCATGTGCTTTAGCCTGGATTCCTTGATTGCTTGAGAGGACAGAAATATATTTAATATTCCCTGGATTTGTGAATAATGGTAAGCGAAAGCCTACAAAATGAATTTGGTGAATAAACTGCATTGTTCCAGGAAATCTTCACTACTCATGGTGTCAATATATCATTCATCACCGCGTGCAGTTATTATCTTGTTAAAGAAATTGCTTGTTAAATCTGTGGCATTGATTGTCCTATACATAAAGACAACTGGAACACTTTGGGGTGGAAAGCTTCTGGTAGGTTAGTAGCATTGAGGAAGTGTCTTATGATAAAACTAGCTTGGACCCAAAGAATCAATCTGGATTAATTAGGCGGCATGGTGGTGTGGCAGTAACACTGCTGCCTCACAGCGCCACAGACTTGGATTCAATTCCAGAATTCATGGAGTATCATAGCATCCCTACAGTGCAGAAAGAGGCCCTTCGGCCCATTGAGTCTGCACCGACTGCAATCCCACCCAGGTCCTATCACCATATCCCTGCATATTTTACCTGCTAATCCCTCTAACCTAAGTATCTCAGGACACTTAGGGGCAATTTTAGCATGGCCAATCAACCGAACCCGCACATTTTTGGACTTTGGGAGGAAACCGGAGCAACCGGAGGAAACCCACGCAGACACAAGGAGAATGTGCAAACTCCACACACCCGAGCCAGGAATTGAACCCAGATCCCTGGAGCTGTGAAGCAGCAGTGCTAACCACTGTGCTACTGTGCCAACTTAGTTGAATGTCTGTGCGGAGTCTGCACGTTCTCCCCATGTCTGCGTAGATTTCCTCCAAGCGCTCCAGTTTCCTCCTACAGGCCAAAGATGTGTGGATTAGGCTGATTGGCCAAGCCAAATTGCCCGTTGGTGTCAGGGGGATTAGCAGGGTGAATACATGCGGTTACAGGGATAGGACTTGGGTGGGATTGTTCTTGATGCAGGTTTGAAGGGCCAAATGACCTCCTTCTGCACTGCAGGGATTCTATGATTGCTCCATAACAGCCACTTATGGAAGAGATTGTCATTGACTTCAGAAAGCATAAAGGAGAACACGCCCCTGACTACATTGACAGGGACAAAGTAAAAAGGGCTGAGAGCTTCAAGTTTTTAGGCGTCCAGATCACCAACAACCTGTCTTGGGCCTCCCATGCCGACAGTATACTTAAGAAAGTCCACCAATGCCTCTACGTTTTCAGAAGACTAAGGAAATTTGTCATGTCAGCTATGACTCGCATCAACTTTTACAGATGTGCCATAGAAAGAATTCTCTCTGGTTGTATCACAGCTTGGTATGAGCTCCTGCTCTGCCCAAGACGACAAGGAACTACAAAAGATCGTAAATGTAGCCCAATCCATCACACAAACCAGCCTCCCATCCATTGACTCTGTCTACACTTCCCGCTGCCTCGGCAAAGCAGCCAGCATAACTAAGGACCCCACGTTGCCCCGGACATTCTCTCTTCCACCTTCTCCCTTCGGGAAAAAGATACAAAAGTTAAAGGTCACGTACCAACCGACTCAAGGCCAGCTTCTTCCCTGCTGTCAGTCTTTTGAATGGACTTGCTTTGCATTAAGTTAATCTTTCTCTACACTCTAGCTATGACTGTAACATTACGTTCTGCACTCTCTCGTTTTCTTCTCTATGAACGTTATGCTTTGCCTGTACAGCATGCAAGAAACAATACTTTTCACTGTATGTTAATGTAAATGTGACAATAATAAATCAAATCATTTATTGTGAGTAACACATGAAACTGCACAGTCAAAGAGGAAAGCAGTTATAGATATTTACAGCACAGGAGGTGACCATTTGGCCCATTCAGTTAATACTGGCTCCCAGCAGGGCTATCCAGTGAGTCCCACTCCCCCTCTCAATCCCTGTAGCCCTGTCGGCTTACTTCCTTTGGAAATCATTGACCGTCTCTGCTTCCACGACCCCACAGGCAGCGGGTTCCAGACTGTTATCAATTACTGCATTGACAAGTTCCTCTTCCCCTGCCTCTCTTGCCCCAAACTTGAAACCTGTGTGCCCTAGTCCGTGTGCCAATAGGAACCACTTATCTTTGTCCAACCATGTCATAATCTCATCCACCAAATCTTCCCTCAATCTCCTCCATCCCAAGCAGAACAACTCCAGCTTCTCCAAGCTCACCTTGTAAAACTCCTCATCCCTGGAATCATCACGGATCCTCCTCAGGACCCTCATATTCTTCCTAAAGTGTGAATGTAACAACCAGAGCTTTCTGTGGGGTGACTGTTACATGATGTGGAGATGCCGGCGTTGGACTGGAGTAAACACAGTCAGAACTTATTCAGAACTCTCCATTCACCTGACAAAGAGTTTAACCTCAAAAGCTTGTGAGTTTACTATCAAATAAATCGGTTGGACTTAAACCTGGTGTTGTCAGACTTCTTGCTGTGACTGTTACATGGCAGTTCCCAGTGACAGCTAGCAGGTTCATATGAATTCTCAGTCAACCATTTAACACAGCTTTTTTTTACAACTAATATGTGAAAGTTTTGAAAGGAAATGAAAATGCAAAAGAAGCAAAATATTTTGAATGTCTCGGCTTTACTCTCAAATTCCTGGATATTTGGGAACGCCCACAGTAGGTCACATTCCGAGTTCATCTGAACTGTGCGTGGGATGTGTGAGCTGGTTGTGGCGGGGGGGGGGTTAAAGATTAGGGGAACCATCCATTCATACTGGGACTGTATGTCTGGTGGGACTGACTCAGAAATAGATTGCCTGCTAGATGTGATATCAGGACAAGTTCGTTATTATGAGAGAGCCAGTAAATGGCCAACACTGGAAACTTTCATCACGCCATTCTGTCAGACTGAGGATAATCAGAATACGCAGATACTAATGTGATCGGTCAGTGAGCTGGCAGTCTGTGACTGGTGCATCTCCAGCAAACAAAAAAGTCAGAAAACAAGAATGTAAGCAGAAGTAGACCATTTGGCCCATCGAGCCTGCTCCTCCATTCAATATGCTCATGGCACATCCTGGGCTTCAGCTCCAATTTCCCACTCACTCCTCATATCCCTGAACCTCCTGAGACACAGGAAAATCAGTCTTAATTATTCACAATCCTTTGAGAGAAGAAATTTCAACTAATTTCAGTCCTAAATGATCAGATGCTCACTTACTGTCAAACTGGGGATCAGGATTCTCGTGAGTATCTGGACTAGACCAAAGGTTCATTGTCTCTCAGGAGCCTGGAGCACTAGGAACGGGCCCCAGGGTACAGTGTCATCAGGGCCTGGAGTACTGGGCGCAGACTCAGGGTACAGTGTCTGTCAGGGGCATGGAGGACTGGGCGCAGACTCAGGGTACATTAGGAACAGGCCCCAGGGTACAGTGTCTGTCAGAGGCCTGAAGTACTAGCAATAGGCCCCAGGGTACAGTGTCATCAAGGGCCTGGAGTACTAGGAACAGGCCCAGGCTACAGGTCTGACAGGGGCCTGGAGTATTGGAACAGACTCCAGGGTACAGTGTCTGTCAGTGGCCTGGAGTATTGAAACAGACCCTAGGGCACTGTGTCTGTCAGGGGCCTGGAGTACTGGGCGAAGGCCCTAGGGTACAGTGTCTGTCAGGGGCCTGAAGTATTGGAACAGGCCCCAGGGTACAGCTTCATCAGGGGCCTGGAGTAACAAGAACAAGAAACAAGAACAAAATCAGCCCGGGAAACAGGCCCTTCGGCCCAACGAGCCCGCGCCGCCATCTCAACACCACCAGTCTACCTCTCTACCCATGACCCCTATCTAATGTTTAATGGCCATCCAGATTGAGGGAAACTGATTTAGGGACAATTTATTCCTGCCAATCAGCCTAACAGCACATCTTTGGGGTGTAGGAGGAAACCGGAGCACCCGGAGAAAACCCATGCAAGCACGGGGAGAATGCGCAAACTCCCACAGACAGCTAATCTCGAACAACCAAGAGCAGCCCCAGCACGACCCATCGCGTGTATGCCCCACAGACTAGCCACAGGTCCCAGGGCACCGTGTCCGTCAGGGTCCTGGAGTACTGAAACAGACCCTAGGGTACAGTGTCTGTCAGAAACCTAGAAACATCGAAGATAGGAGCAGGAAGAGGCCATTTGGCCCTTTGAGCCTGCTCCACCATTCATTATGATCATGGCTGATCATCCAACTCAATAGCTTAATCCTGTTCTCTCCCCATAACATTTGATACCATTCACCCCAAGTGCTATATCCAACCGCCTCTTGAATACATTCAATATTTTGGCATCAACTACTTCCTGTGGTAATGAATTCCACAGGCTCACCACTCTTCAGGTGAAAAAATTTCTCGTCATCTCCATACTGAATGGTCTACCCTGAATTCTCAGACTGCGACCCCTGGTTCTGGATTCCCCCATCATTGGGAATATCCTCCCTGCATCTACCCTGTCTAGTCCTGTTAGAGTTTTATAAGTCTCTATGAGATCCCCCCTCACATGTCTGAACTCCAGAGAAAAAATCCTAACCTAGTCAATCTCTCCTCATACTTCAGTCCCACCATCCCCGGAATCAGCCTGGTAAACCTTCGCTGCACTCCCTGAAGAGCATGAATATCCTTTCTCAGAAAAGGAAACCAAAGCTGCACACAATATGCTAGGTGGCCTCACCAACGCTCTGTATAATCGCAACAACACATCCCTGTACTCGAAACCTCTTACAATGAAGGCCAACGTGCCACTTGTCTTCTTTACCGCCTGTTGTATCTGCGTGCTTACCTTCAGTGACTGGTGCACAAGGACACCCAGGACCTGCTCCCCTCTCCCAATTTACAGCCATTCAGGTAGTAATCTGACTTCTTGTTTTTGCTTCCAAAGTGAGTAACCTCACATTTATCCAAATTATACTGCAGGGGCCTGGAGTATTGGAACAGGCTCCAGGGTGCAGTGTCTGTCAGGGGCCTGGAGTATTGGAACAGGCCCAGGGTACAGTGTCTGTCAGGGGCCTGGAGTATTGGAACAGGCTCCAGGTTGCAGTGTCTGTCAGGGGCCTGGAGTATTGGAACAGGCTCCAGGGTGCAGTGTCTGTCAGGGGCCTGGAGTATTGGAACAGGCTCCAGGTTGCAGTGTCTGTCAGGGGCCTGGAGTATTGGAACAGGCTCCAGGGTGCAGTGTCTGTCAGGGGCCTGGAGTATTGGAACAGGCTCCAGGGTGCAGTGTCTGTCAGGGGCATGCATGTAGCACTGAGGCAGGTTATTGAAACTTACAGTGTGGTTAAAAAAAACCCATCTGGTTCACTAATGTCCTTTAGGGAAGGAAATCTCTCATCCTTACCTGGTCTGGCCAACATGTGATTCCAGACCCACAGCAATGGGTCTTAACTGCCCTCTGAAATGGCTGTGCCACTCAGTGTACCAAGCTGCTGCAGGAACGTTGGGTAAGAATAAAACAGGTCACCAAGCATTGTGTAGGTACAGGAATCAACAAAGCCAGGCTCTCGCCGATCCAACCTGCAAAGTTCTACTCACTAACATCTGGGGATTTGTGCTAATATTGCCAGAACTGTCCCACTGACTTGTCTAGCCAAACATTGTGATATCTGAGATTCCATCAACATGACAATCATCTCCCTGGGAATGGACTTCTCATTGGCAGGATAGAGCCCTAGAGGTGGCAGTACAGTGCAATGCAGTGCAGGAATTGCCCTAGGAGCCCTCATCATTGACTCTGGACCCCATGAAGCCTCATGGGACCAGGTCAAATATGGACAGGGAAGTTTCCTGCTGGTTACTATGCACCATTCCCCTCCCCAGCTGATGAATCAATATTCCTCCTTGTTGAACACACTACTTGGAGGAAGCACTGAGGGTGGAAAAAGGACAGAATGTACTCTGAGTGGGGGATGTCAACGTTCACCACAAAGTGTGGCTCAGTAGTATCACCACACACTGAGCTGGCCAGGTCCTAAAGGGCTGTGGCAGGGGGCGAGGGACGGAACAAGAGGGAAAAGAGTCACTTAACCTCAGCCTTATCAATCTTTTTGTCGGAGTCGGGTGGCATGGTGGCAAAGCCAGGGACCTGAGTTCAATTCCCAGCTTGGGTCACTGTTGGTGTGGAATCTGCGCGTTCTCCCCGTGTCTGCGTGAGTTTTCTCTGGGTGCTCTGGTTTCCTCCCATACTCCTAAAATTTGCAGGTTAGGTTGATTGACCATGTTAAATTGTTCCTTTGATTAGCAGGGTAAATATGTGGGGTTACTGGGATAGGGCTTGGGTGGGATCGCTGGCAGTGCAGGCTCGATGGACCGGATGGCCTCCGTCTGTACTGTAGGAATTCTATGAGATACATCCATCTGTGACAGTACCGGTAAGAGTGACAACAGGACAGTCCTATTGGAGACAAAGGTGCAAAAGGTTAAATCACATGGGATAAAAGGCGAACTAGCTAGATGGGTACAGAACTGGCTTGGCCATAGAAGACAGAGGGTAGCAGTGGAGGAGTCTTTTTCCAGCTGGAGGTCTGTGACTAGTGATGTTCCACATGGCTCTTACTGGGACCTCTGCTGTTTGTGATATTTATAAATGATTTGGAAGAAGGTGTAACTGGTGTGATCAGTAAGTTTGCAGACAACACAAAGATTGCTGGAGTTACAGATGGTGATGAATATTGTCAGAGAATACAGCAGGATATAGATGGGCTGGAAAATTGGGTGGAGAAATGGCAGATGGAATTTAATTCAGATAAATGCGAACTGATGCATTTTGGTAGATCTATTGCAGGGGGGAGTTATGCAATAAATGGCAGAACCATCAGGAGTATTAGACACACAGAGGGACCTGGGTGTGCAAGTCCACAGATCCTTAAAGGTGGCAGCACAAGTGGGAAACATAAGAACATAAGAAATAGGAGCAGGAGTAGGCCATCTAGCCCTTCGAGCCTGCCCCGCCATTCAATAAGATCATGGCTGATCTGTCGCGGCTCAGTTCCACATTCCCGCCCTCTCCCCATAACCCTTAATCCCCTCGCTTATCAAAAACCCATCAACCTGTGTCTTAAAAATATTTAGCGAGGCAGCCTCCACCACCTCAACGGGCAGAGAATTCCAGAGATTCACCACCCTTTGAGTGAAGAAGTTCCTCCTCAACTCCGTTCTAAACCGCCCCCCCTTTATCTTGAGGCTGTGCCCCCTAGTCCTGCTATCCTTTCTGAGCGGGAAGAGTCTCTCCACCTCTATCCTGTCCATCCCATTCATCATCTTATATGTCTCAATGAGATCTCCCCTCATTCTTCTAAACTCTAACGAGTACAAGCCTAGTTTATTCAGCCTCTCCTCATAGCTCAACCCCCTCAACTCCGGTATCAGCCTAGTAAACCTCCTCTGCACTCCTTCCAAGGCCAAAATATCCTTGCGTAAGTACAGCGCCCAAAACTGCACACAGTACTCCAGCTGCGGCCTCACCAATGCCCTATACAGCCGCAGCAAGACCTCCCTACTTTTATATTCAATCCCCCTCGCTATGAAGGCCAGCATCCCATTCGCCTTCCTGACCACCTGCTGCACCTGCAGGCTGGGTTTTTGCGACTCATGCACAAGGACCCCGAGGTCCCTCTGCACCGTCGCCTGCTGCAGTTTTTCACCATGTAAGTAATAGTCCTTCCTACCATTATTC
This sequence comes from Carcharhinus amblyrhynchos, assembly GCF_965287045.1. Taxonomy (NCBI): domain Eukaryota; kingdom Metazoa; phylum Chordata; class Chondrichthyes; order Carcharhiniformes; family Carcharhinidae; genus Carcharhinus; species Carcharhinus amblyrhynchos. Next base: position 41,934,008 of record NC_137348.1, read on the forward strand.
CTACCAAAGTGGACCACCTCGCACTTGCCAACATTAAATTCCATTTGCCAGTTCCTGGCCCATTCGCCCAGCCTATCTAGATGCTTCTGTAGACTCTCCACGCCCTCCGCACAATTTGCCGTTCCACCAATCTTGGTGTCATCAGCAAATTTCGACACCCTACACTCGGTTCCCTCCTCCAGATGATCTATATAAATGGTAAATAGCTGAGGCCCCAGCACCGACCCCTGGGGCACTCCACTAGTCACCAACTGCCAATCCGAATAGCACCCATTAACCCCCACTCTCTGTCTCCTATTTGACAGCCAATCCTCTATCCACGCTAACACCCTACCCCCAACTCCATGCCCCCTGACCTTCTGCAATAACCTGTGAGGTACCTTGTCAAACGCCTTCTGAAAATCAAGAAAGACCACATCCACCGGCTCTCCTCTATCCACCGCCCTAGACACATCCTCATAGAACTCCAATAAATTTGTCAGACACGACTTCCCCTTAACGAAACCGTGCTGCGTCTGCTCTATCAAGCAATTCCCCTCAAGATGCCTCACTATTTCCTCCTTGATGATGGATTCTAACATTTTACCTACAACAGACGTTAAACTAACCGGCCTATAATTCCCTGCCTTTTGCCTGGCACCTTTCTTAAACAACGGCGTAACATTAGCCGTTTTCCAATCTTCCGGCACTTCCCCGGAATCCAGCGACGTTTGGAAAATAAGGTGGTGAAGAAGGCATATTGCCTGCTTGCCTTTATTGGACGGGGCATAGAGTATAAAAGTTGGCATGTGATGTTGCAGTTATATAGAATATTGGTTAAGCCACATTTGAATACTGCGTCCAGTTCTGGTCGCCACACTACCAGAAGGACATGGAGGCTTTGGAGAAGTGCAGAAGAGGTTTACCAGGATGTTGCCTGGTACGGAGGGTATTAGCTATGAGGTGAGATTGAGTAAACCAGGGTTGTTCTCCCTGGAAAGATGGAGGTTGAGGGACGACCTGATAGAAGTTTATAAAATTATGAAGGGCATAGATAGGGTGAACAGTGGGAAGCTCTTTCCCAGGTCGGAAATGACAAACACAAGGGGTCAGAAGTTCAAGGAATTGGGAGCAAGATTCAATACAGATATGTGGGGGTCGTATTTTGTATGAAATGTGGTGGGGGCCTGGAATTCACTACCAAGCAAAGTAGCTGAGGCAGACACACTAGGATCATTTAAGGCATCTAGACTGGGAATAGAGGGATGCAAACGGATGGTCTAGTTAGGAACAGATTGGTGCGGGTTTGGAGGGCCGAAGAACCTGTTCCTGTGCTATATTGTTCTTTGTTCTTCACACTGAGCTGACTCTCCATTGTGCTATGTGGCTCTATCACTACATTTAGGATAGAGCTTTCATCCCCTTCTCTTCCTCCTGACCCTTTTCCTCCTTCCAATCCCACCATTTGCCTTATATTCTGACCTCCCTCTGAATCTACTAAAATCTGTACTTAGCAAAGGACTTGGTTTTATCCACCTATGTCCTCATCTCAATAGATTTTGAGCTCAGCACGATGTTGAGTTCTTTTTCTCAAAGCTCACGCCTGTGGGCAGGAGACCTCCCCCTGCTCCACGGACCCTTTTGCCTGACTTCAAAACCCACTCTCCAAATCAATCGCAGTCTTCAGCCTCCTACCCTCTCTTCATCTTTCCACTGAGAACTGTGAGCATGACATTGGCCATCTCAATTTCTCTGGTTCCCTCACCCACTCAGACCTGTCTCCCTCAGAACTTGCTGCACTCCACTCTCTCCGATCCAAACCTGGCATTGTTATCAAACCTACTGACAAGACTGGTTCTGTTGTCTAGCATACTGACTTCTACCTTGCAGAGGCAGAGTGCCAACTCTTAGAGTTTCCTACTAACTTCCCCAGACCATGACCACGCCCCTGAACATCAAACCATTGCTTCCAGGAATGTTACTGACTTAATCCTCCCAGCGATCTTCCCTCCACAATTTCCAACCACATAGTCCACAAACCCCACACAGAACACTTCGACCTCTTTCCCAAAGCCCACAAACAGGACTGCCCTAGTAGACCAATCATATCAGCCTGCTCCTGCCCCACTGAACTCATTTCTATCTTAACTCTGCACCCTATCCCCTTGTCCTATCTCTTCCCAACTACATGCGTGATTCCTCAGAGCAAACTTCTCATATCACCACAGTATTCACACAGAATAACTCCTCATATCTCCACAATATTGACATAGAATATCGCCTCATAATGCCACAGTATTCATACAAGGGAAGGGTACAAGTGGAGAAATGATTGGCGGGGTGGGAGGCAGGGATGTGACGGTCAGGAAGCTGTGGGGCATGATGGTCGGGATTTGGGAAGAGGTGATCTGTTTCTAATCAGCGAGTCACAGTCTCGCTGATTAGAGACACAGTCTTTAGTGTCTTAAGGGACACCAGCTGTGCAGACACCAGCTGCTAGGGTCTGGACAGAGAAAGTTGGACTGAATGTTTGATTCTGCTCTGTGATATTCAGTGTTGTGGAAAAGGCAAGCTTTCAGTTTGATGTTGGTTTTGTTCCCATTTGTTAAATTTCCAATCTGTTTCCACCCTCTGGCAGCCAATAGTGTATTGTCCTGCAGGTTCCTGTGAGGGTGATGACCTGATTTGTTGCACAGTGTCAGTATTAAAAAGGAAAAGAGCACTTAATAGAAGAAGGAAAAACAGCCAAGTAAATCATTGCCTGAAGCTATTCCAGGAATCACTATGGAAACCACAATGCAAATAAAAGGCCTGGTTCTGGAAACTATCTCAGCTGCTCTTATCCAGTAAATGTTAACTCTTCATTTCAGAGTCTGCTGGAGGTGAAGGGGGTGGCTGCAAATATGAGCACCACCAGAACGAGAATAAAGAAAAGTTGGCATGGTGGCACAGTGGTTAGCACTGCTGCCTCAGAGCGCCAGAGACTGGGTTCGATTTCAACCTCGGGTCACTGTCTATGTGGAGCCTGCATGTTCTCCCGGTGTCCACGTGGGTTTCTTCCAGGTGCTCTGGTTTCCTCCCATAGATATGGAGGTTCCTCCCACAGTCCAAAGATGTGCATGTTAGGTGGATTGGCTGTGGTAAGAACAACGGCACCAAAGTGTGACAGACATAGGAGCAAATGGTTTCCATATCACTACAATATTCACAGAATAACCCTCTCCCAGAAGAAATGTTCCTTGATATATAAAAGATAACTATAAACAAATAGGGTTAAATTATGCTTTGGGTGCACTTGGCAAAAAGAAAACTAAAAGATATAGTGGGACTAAAGCAGGAAAAATAAAAAAAGAAACATGTGAGTAAAACATGTGAGCTGAGGTTAGAATAATTATCCCAAATTAATGTTCACATATGTCAGGAACAAAATGGATGAATTCACAGTTGCAAATTCAACTCAGAGCCTGTGGCATTTTGAGACAAACGGCTGTACAATGGTTAGTTAGAAAAACTAAAAATAGACCAGGGTATAAAGGTTGACAAGAAAGCTAATGAAAATGGCAGCAGAGTAGCCATTTTTTCAATGATAAGGGAGGATATTGGTAAAAAGGACTTTATGAATAGAATTAACAAATAGAAATGAATATTAGACTGTCTTTGTGACGTGTATAAAAGTCCCCTGAAAATAGCTGCGATGTGGGAGATTATCTGGTGCCAGTTATGCAGGAAAAGGCAGGGCGATTTCAATGGGTGGATTTTGACTTCCATACAGTTAGAGATATTAGAAAGCTAGTTAGTTTCTCAAAAGCACCCGAGACAATTTTCCACAACAAAATGTTCTAAAATCAACAAGAGGGAAATCATGTTAAGATTTATTAATCAGATTTAGCTATAGCCTAACAGCGCAAAAACATTTATCAAATAACAATCAAATGATCAAATTATCTCACATGACTATCACACTATCCATAAGAACATAAGAACATAAGAAATAGGAGCAGGAGTAGGCCATCTAGCCCCTCGAGCCTGCCCCGCCATTCAATAAGGTCATGGCTGATCTGAAGCGGATCAGTTCCACTTTCCCGCCCTCTCCCCATAACCCTTAATCCCCTTGCCTATCAAAAACCTATCAACCCGCGTCTTAAATATATTTAGCGAGGCAACCTCCACCACTTCAACGGGCAGAGAATTCCAGAGATTCACCACCCTTTGAGTGAAGAAGTTCCTCCTCAACTCCGTTCTAAACCGCCTCCCCTTTATCTTGAGGCTGTGCCCTCTAGTCCTACTGTCCTTTCTGAGTGGGAAGAGCCTCTCCACCTCTATCCACCAGGTACATCGGTACATACCTCTTGTGACTACGCCAATGTTATCTACCTGATACACATGATGTGGAGATGCCGGCGTTGGACTGGGGTAAACACAGTATGAAGTCTCACAACACCAGGTTAAAGTTCAACAGGTTTATTTGGTAGCAAACGCCACTAGTTTTCGGGGTTTGCCTCTTCATCAAGTGATCAGATTTGTGATCAGAACTCCCACTCACCTGATTTCTTACTGTGTTTACCTGACACACTGCAGGAAAGGATGTCCCGAAGTATGGTACAATGGCGAGACCATGCAGACACTATGACAGCGGATGAATGGACACCACTCGACAGTCACTAGGCAGGAGTGTTCCCTTCCCGTCGGGGAACACTTCGGCAGTCAAGAGCATTCAGCCTCTGATCTTCCAGTAAGCGTTCTCCAAGGCGGCCTTCACAACACACAACAACACAGAATTGTTGAGCAGAAACTGATAGCCAAGTTCCACACACATGAGGACGGCCTCAACTGGGTTCATGTCACACTATCTGTAACCCCCACAACTTGCCTGAGTTTGCAAAATCTCATTAACTCTCCTGGCTGGATACAATTCACACCTCTTTAACCCGTGTTTAACCCTCTCTCCACTCACATTTTCTGCATCTGTAAAGACTTGATTACCCATTAAGACTTGCATTCCAATCATTATCTTGTAATTGAGTTTGTGTCTATATATGACCTGTTTGTGGACTGAACTCTTCACTCACCTGATGAAGGGGCAATGCTTGTGCTACCACTTAAACCTGTTGGTCTCGGCCTTTTGGCTGAGATCAAGTGTAGTATCGACATGCTGCACTTGGTTGAAGTCATTAGGTTACATTTCAGCTTCATTTGAAGCAATTTTTTAAAGCGGCATCTCGGTCTTTTGGCTAAGATGCAAATGAGATCAAGCCTTGGAGGAGGAGCTACACCTACTCCAATCAGCTTGGATCATGTAGATCAAGCCCAAGACATGAGGTGAGAGCTCTGTCTTGTTAGCTTGGATCGGGAATGTCCTGACTTGTTAGGACTCTGAATTGGCTTTAATTTGACTTGATTGGATTGGAATAAAGTTTAAAAAAAAACTTAAAACCTGTTGGTCTTTAACTTGGTGTTGTGAGACTACTTACGTTGCCTACCCCAGTCCAATGCTGGCAACTCCACATCAAATTCAACATGGGCTGGGATATTCCAGCCTTTCCCACTGGCAGGATCTTCCAGTTCTGTCAAAGGCAGAGGAGTGGGAATTGGGAAGCAGTAGGAGGTGGCGAGAAAGTAGGGAGATGTGGAAGGGATAGGAGGTGGGAGGGGGTGAGGGAAGAGATGGGGAGGGGCTGGGAGGTGGGGAGGGGTAGAGGGAACAAGGTGAGGGATGGAGTGGGGTAGGGAGAGTGTGCAGAAGGGGTTGGGGGGGGGGGGGGACATGGGGAGGGGGTAGTTTGCCTTGTGGCAGGATGAATGAACCATACAAAGTGCCATAGATATTGGCAAGACCGGAATATGATCTGGCAGCCAATGGCGAGATGGCTCTGTGGTGGGGAGAGGGTTTGGGGCAGTTTGGGAGGTGGGATGGTGGAGGGGGCAGGAAAATCCTACCCATGGTGTTTAAATAAGAAACATAAAGCTGATTGTGGATTTGCAAAAGGTTAACTTTGATGAATAAAAGTCATACACACAAAACTGCTCATTTTAAAACTGAGGTTGATAGATTTCTGCCCGTCAAAATTTGAAGGGGAAAGGGGCAAAGTCGGGATTATGGAGTTAAATTGCAAATCAACTGTGAGGGCAATGAATCAAAGAATTCTTTATCACAGAAGGTTGTAGAAACTGGGTCATTAAGTATGCTAAAGGCTGAGACAGTCAGAATTTTAATCTGTAAGGGAATCAAGGTTCATGGGGATTATGCAGGAAAGTGGAGTTGAACATTATTATATCAGATCCAGGATGATATCATTGAATGGCAGAGCAGATTTGATGGGCCCAATGGCCTAGTTCTATTCCAATGCCTAATGGTCTAATGACAGAACAGAATAAACAGCCAATACCTGAATCTCTGTTCTCAGGATCCTTGTGCTGTTGTGCTCTGACATATTCCTGTTATTTGGTTAAATGTACAGGACAAATGGGTTTTGAGTTAATTCCGCCCCCATCTATTAAATATCTGTGATATCCTAAGGTCAGTTTGAAAGGAGACCATGTAGGAAATGACAGTCACAGATTCACATGGCATCCTGATTTTTCTGTGCTGTGGGGTTCACATCATCTACATTCACTCTGAGGCCTGTGTCAATCGCTGAGTGCTCCATTCACACAGGAAGAAGGGATTGCGTGCAAAAATATTGAGAAGTTGCATGGGCCCGGGTCCAATCCCCGTACATATGAAGAGTTCTGTCGTCAGCTTAAAATTTTATTGCAGACTTTTGTCAGAGAGCTGGGGGAGTTCAGTAACTTTCTCTCGACATAGGGCCTCTCTGACCACATTTAGCAGGCACACCCACATGCTCATGCTTTCCAGAATGTTTGGATAGTGATGTAGTACCAGTCCCATAAACTAATACGGTTTTAATCAGGACTGGCCGCTGGAAAGAGACAACAGTCATCCCCCAACATACTGCTGACACGTAGCAGAGTGAACCCACGCCCTAATCCACACACGTCAGACTCCAGCTGGAGGTTATCAAATATAGCATATAGTTTCACCAAAAAAAACACACAGCTGGGAAAACAGGGAGTGAGGCAGACACAGAGAGAGAGAGAGAGAGAAGAGGAGATAATAGGGAGGAGATGGGAGAGGGGGCCAGAGAGCAGGATTTTACGGCCTCACTCATCCCAAAACTGTACAATCCCACTCAAGGTCAATGGACCTTTCCATGTTCTGCCTCTTGCCTGCTCTGATGCCCGTGGTGGGCAGGGTGGTAAAATTCCAGCCAGAGAGAGGTAGAGACAAAGAAGGAAGAAAAAGAGGTGATAGAGAAAGAAAGGGGAAAGAAAGAGTACAAAGTTAAGCTAGCAAAAGAGAGGTGGAATGGAGATAGATATTTAGAGTCAGAGAAAGGCCCTTGCAATGAGATTTGGGCAGCAAACCAGGCAGGAATGTGCAACCTGGCCTATTTGTGGAAAATGCACAAATTGGCTGCCACATTTCCCACATTTTCTCAGCAGGATCCCAGAAACAACAATGGGATGATGACCAGATCATCTGTTTTAGTGATATTGGTTGAAGGATAAATATGGGTCAGGACAACTCCCTGGTTGCTCTCTGAAGGTGGCGTGAAATCTTCATATTCACTCAAGAGGTCAAACAGGCCCTAGTTTAGAATCCAATCTAAAAATTGGCACCTTCAATAGTGGAGCACTTCCTCAGTACTGCACTCCAAAAGTTTTACGCCCTTTCTCAATGTGCTCTAACACCCGTACATTTGGCAAAATGATTTTTAAAGATAAAAGTCGCTTTGTGTATAATTTCTGTAGTTCAACCGTAGTCCAAGATAGCAGCAGCTATCATAAAGAGGCTGAGAGCTCCAGTGGCCTCCGATCAAGAATATTTGGGACTCTGGTGAAGGGGCAGTGGAGATGGCTGTGACCCCAGGCAACCTGGAGGTTTTCACGGCCCACACCTTCGAAAAATAACAGGAGATTTCTCAACCTGCAAACTGCAACAGCACAGGACACTTCCACAAGGCTGAGAGCTCTTCAGCAGCTTTGAAGGACATCAGTGATGCAGCAGCAAAGAGTTTTCTGTTCATATTCATTCTCTGGCAAGAGCAGCAACCACTGTCCCTCCTTGGTTACTTTGGAGAGTGGTGAGCCTCCAACTGAGTGTCTTGCTAGTTCAGTCCAGATAGCAATGAAGGGGCATATTGCTACAAGACAGAGTCTATAGATCAGTTCACTTTAGGACAACAACTTCACTTCCCTAAACGGACACCAGCTGGGTTTTTTTAATGACGATTTGATTTCACTGAGACCAGCTTTCTTCATTCTAGAATCTGTAAATGAAGTCACACTCTCATACTGATATGATGGGGTTTGAACTCGTTGTCTGGGTGATTAATGCAACACTTTGATACTTATTTTGAGGGTTGACCTGAACACTTTGCTGCCACAATGGTGCCTTCCAAGATGTGGGGGAAACTCTGGTCTGTACAGACACTGATTGGTAGCATATCTCTCAACCTGTGCATGGTAGCTAGGACAGGTCATGGATATTGGTGTTTCTGCAGACAGTGGTTCTGGCTGGCAGCTTGTATGCCTTCCTGCTGTTTGATGGGCTTTGCTTTGCAGAGTGCATCGCTGAAACCTGAAGTTGACATCAAGCTGTCCAACCTTTGTTTTATTGATTTGTGGGACATGGGTGTCACTGGCTGGCCAGTTTCAGGTTGTTGCTCTGAGATAATACTTTTCACATCCACATAAGCATTCTATATGAATCTAATAAAAGCCAGCAGGTCACAATGGGAGTAAAGTGTGTAACACCGACCAATCAAATAAATGCTGCTGGTTTGGTGCCACTGAATTTGCATGTCGACATCTTTTGAATATGTGCAAATCAGGCAGATCTTGAGTGGCTCAGCACATTGACATGTGCCAGGAATTCAAAACAGTAGACCCACACGCTGGAGAAGAAGATAGTTGATTCATACACACTCCCATTAGCCCGGCCCACATTATCACTCAGTCCCATACGCTTTTAAAGAGGCAGGGTGTTTACAGGGTGTCTGTGGGATGCCAGTTTGGGTTGCTTCTGTCCCATTGCTCCAAGCTGGAGAGTTTCAGAGTTATCTGATGACAAAACATCCTAAAATATCACTAAACCAAACTAAAGGCAGAGTGAGAGCCCAGTGTGTGGTGAAGGGCACAGATAACTTTCAGCTGGAGTGGGAAAGGATTTTCCCAACCAGCACAATATAAAAAGGCAAGACAGCACCAAGTCAGAATGTTCATTTTGAAAGCCAGTGCAGACACAATGGGCTGAATGGCCTCCTTCCGCACCATAACAATTCTGCAATCCTATGGGAGGTCCAAATAACATAGGCCCTGATTGAGGCTGAGAGTTAATGGCTGAGTAATCTTCTAGGGGTGACAATCATCATCAGTGGTCTGGAGTTCTGAATACAAAGAGTGCAGGGTTGCCAACCCTCCAGGATTGGCCTGGAGTTTCCAGAAATGGAAGATCAACCTCCAGGACATTGCTGCATGCAACCCTGGAGACAAAAAAGGCTTTCTATTTTTGTCATTTACATGGAATAATTCTCTTTCACCAGAACTCATCATCTGACTCAATCCCAGCATTACACATTTCTTCAGGATGCAGTCATCTGAACTCTCAGTAATGAATATGAGGCTGAAGTTCAGCTCCCCTCTCAATGCACTGCGAAGCCTTCAGGAACAGGATAGTCCAATATCTGGGAAGCACTCATGAGCATACCTCCAATGGTACAGCATCTCTGCAATGTCCTATGTTGCCAGCTGTAGCAATTTTGGGTCTGAAAGAAAATGATGACCCTCCATCTGGGCCTGAAGGACCCCAATGGTTGATAATAAACAACACACAGGTATTTCAGAGTGACTCTCTGAGACCAGACGAGAGGTTCACATTTTCATTCCAACAGTCTGACAAATGCACCTGGACTCCAGGCACCCCGATGTGATGCTAAGTTGCACATTACCATATCGATTGACCATCTCAGAGCTGGCAGAGTGTTAATGTAACAAGACTCTAGCCAAGCTTTATGGACCAGCACTGCATATCCAAGTCAGCAATCTGGAGTCTTTGCACATAACTCCTAGCTGGCAGAGTTTGAACAGCTAGCATGAATTGTATTTGTCAGTAAGGCTCACAACTCTGAATCAAAGGTGAGACTAATTACTGGGGTGATGCTTCGATGTCTATACAAACATCTCATTGAGACATATAAGATGATGAATGGGATGGATAGGATAGAGGTGGAGAGGCTCTTCCCGCTCAGAAAGGACAGTAGGACTAGGGGGCACAGCCTCAAGATAAAGGGGGGGGCGGTTTAGAACGGAGTTGAGGAGGAACTTCTTCACTCAAAGGGTGGTGAACCTCTGGAATTATCTGCCCGTTGAAGTGTGGAGGCTGCCTCGCTAAATATTTTTAAGACGCGGGTTGATGGGTTTTTGATAAGCGAGGGGATTAAGGGTTATGGGGAGAGGGCGGGAATGTGGAACTGAGCCACGACAGATCAGCCATGATCTTATTGAATGGCGGGGCAGGCTCGAAGGGCTAGATGGCCTACTCCTGCTCCTATTTCTTATGTTCTTATAAGGGAATGAAGCAGTCTCACAGCAGTGCATAAGAAGTTTGAGCTTGGCTTACATGTAAAGTTCACTCAAGGATCATAGAAAGTAGATGGGAGCTAATGAAAGGACTCTATGTATGTTACCATGTATAGAATCCCTACAGTGCAGAAAGAGGTCATTTGGCCCATTGAGTCAGCACCAACTCTGACAGAGCATCTTACCAGAGCCTTTCCCCATAACCTACACATCTTGAGACACACTAAGAGGCAATTTAGCATGGTTAATCCACCTAATCTGCACATACTTTGATGCTGTAGGATCCACATGAAACACTTGACAATGTAGAAGTATCAGCGAAATAAAGCAGTCCCCAGATTCTAAACTCATGTGAGAACATGATATGAGCCCTTAAGGCAGATCTCAGAGATGCCTTGGCCAACCACCACTTTATTAGGGGTGGTGTCATGTTGATACTGTGCATGATCAGGCACTGTAATGAAGTAGTTTTAGACATGAAAAAATAGACGCAGACAACAGGACATCTTGGAGGAGGGAGGCAATAGTTACACTGGACTGATCAAGTGTCTCAGATTGAAGGGACAACATGAAAAGTGGAATGAGTTGAACTCTCTTTACATCTGTGTAAATTCTACACAGATTGTGGATACCTGTGTGCTCTTAGTATTTATTCATTTTTCTTATCCTACCATTGTAAGTATGTGGCAGCAAAGATGGAGACAGTCTGCTAGTTACTAAGTTCTGTTGTCAGTGATAACCTTACTTGGAACCCTCTGGAGGACCAAGCCCTGAAGGGCCCGGGCCTGCTTTGGGCTTCCTGCTGTGGGACATCCTCTTCAGCCTGTGGAGCTGGAGCTGATGGATGTAGGCAGAGAATATTTGGATATTCCTTCAGTCGCCTGGATGGCTGGATCAGGGGTGTCCAGCAGATGGTCCTCATCCCTATGGGTAAGCAAGGGCTGCTGCCTGAGTCCTTGAGGTCAGGGTGTCTTGTCCCCCTCTCACATATCACTGATGAATCCCACCTATGCTTAGAATGATGTAGGTCCTGCTGTATATCAGGCAGATGGTCCCGAACCAAGTTCTCCATGGTGACCACCATCCTAACAAGCTTTCGAGGGGACAGCCTCTTCGTCAGGTGAATGGCGAAGAGGCTGTCCCCTCGAAAGCTTGTGAGAATATTATCAAATAAATAGGTTGGACTAAAACCTGGTGTTGTCAGACTTTTTACTGTGTTTACGCCAGTCCAACGCCGGCATACCCACATCATGACCACCATCCTACCAGTGTTGACCTCAGTGTGCTGGCATGTCAGCGCAACATCAGATTGAATGTGGCTGGATTCCTCCATTGTCTGTTGCAATCAGCGATGGCATCAACTCTGCCTGATGTGCCTGTCTCTGCAGCTCCAATATCTGCATTACGGCCTTTTGGCTAAGATCGTGTAGTATCAACATGCTGCACTTGGTTGAAGTCATTAGGTTACATTTCAGCTTAATTTGAAGCAATTTTTTAAAGCGGCCTCTCGGCCTTTTGGCTAAGGTACAAATGAGATCAAGCCTTGGAGGAGGAGCTACACCTACTCTAATCAGCTTGGATCATGTAGATCAAGCCCAAGACAAGAAGTGAGGGCTCTGTCTTGTCAGCTTGGATCAGGAATGTCTCAACTTGTTGGGACTCTGAATTGGATTGGAATAAAGTTAAAAAAAATCTTTGAAAGCAGATGTAGTGGTGGTGTTCCCATGTATCTGCTGCTCTTGTCCTTCTGTGTGGCAGTGTTTTAGGGTTCTGTTGAAGTCTGTGCCGTTTGGCATGGCTTACCCATCTCACCGTGCTGGGGATTGACTTTGGCGGGTTTGGAAGATTCCGCTGCGGAAAGGGCAGGATCCTGCCCTTTGGTATTGCTCCATCAGGGTTTGAATTCCAATAGGAAGTGGCTGCTTCGGAATGACTTTTAGTAATTGAATGTGATAACCAAACTAAATGCTTCTTTTTTGTAAATCACAATGTTTTTTGTTGGTCTGGTTGGATGGCCTAATTGGAAGGTTGTAATTTGGCACTTACCTTTAAAGAGTTCATAATCTTCCTCAGGGACCAGACCCCTCAATCACCCCATCACATAGAATCCCTACAGTACAGAAGGAAGCTATTCGGCCCATTGAGTCTGCACTGACCACAATTCCAACCAGCCCCTTTTCCCGTATCCCTCATTTACCCTGCTAATCCCCCTGACACTTGGACCAATTTACCACGGCCAATCAACGTAACATCTTTGAACTGTGGGCAGAAACCAGAGCATCCAGAGGAAACGCACACAGCCACGGAGAGAAAGTGCAAACTCCACACAGACAGACAGTGACCCGAGGTTAGAATTGAACCTGGATCCCTGGCGCTGTGAGGTACCGTGCTAACCACTGTGCCACCCATCATTTAATACTACTGAGGTGAAGGGCAATTTATTACCATTTAATTTTGTAGGCAGTTTATCCTGTTTGAGATCTAGCAGAGTTTTAATTCCTGCTTAATACTTTTAGGAAAGTTTATTCCCGTTTGGAGGAGGAAGACTTTTTTTTCAGTTGGAGAATAGTCAGCCTAATTCAAAGGGTGAAGGTCTGCTCCAATGAGTGGAAACTAAAATACATTCTGAGGAGCAGGCTGACAGCTGGTCACTCACAGCTGCCTGGAATGGCCACTGCCTCCTGATTATTCTAGCCCCTGTGCTGGGGCCAACTTCAAGTGCCCATGGATTAATTTTGGGAGATTTCAGACCTTCCCCTCCCATCCTGAACTTGTTGACTCTCGCTGAGGTGCAGCCCCATATGCATTTATTGTCTGTGAATCTACTAGAAGCATCACTCAACAGGCATACTTATGTGAAGTGGCCATTGCACCAGGGTGCTGAGGTTTGTCAAAACTCACCTGCTGGAATTGGTTATCTCAGCACAGACTGGGGCCTAACTCTGAGGGCTGAGAGGTCAGTGCTGTCCCACTCGGGTCTGACTGTTTGCCTGTAAGCACGGAGGCTGTACTGCTGAGGGAAGGTGCCTGTTACCCAGCTACACTCGAACTGTGAGCCATCCCTATCACATGAAATACTTTCTCTCCAACCTATCAAGTTTGTTAATTAGCTCAAAAATTCAATCAGTTTATCCCATAGTCTTCCTTATTCTGATATAATACAAATCTAGCCCATGCAGCCAATCTTCATCACCTAACCCTTTTACCCTAGTATTGTCCTTTGACCGTATATTACCACACAGAAGGACAGGAACAGCAGATACATGGGAACACCACCACCTGCAAATCCCCCTCCAAATTACTCACCATCTTGACTTGTAAATATGCCAGCCGTTCCTACACTGTTGTTCGAACAAAATCTTGGAACCCCCTGCCTAACAGCACTGTGGTTGTATCTACATGGACTGCAGTGGCTCAGGAAGAAGTTTGGGGAGGCAGCTGTGTAGTGGTATCGTCATTGAACTAATAACTCAGAGACTCTGGAGATCCTAGTTCAAATGGTGAAATCTGAATTCAATAAAAATCTGGATTTGAAAGTCTAATGATGACTCTGAAACCAGTGTTGTAAAACCCCATCTGGTTCACTAACATCATTTAGGGAAGGAAATCTGCTGTCCTTGCCTAGTCTGGCCTACATCTGGCCCCAAACTCACAGCAATATGGTTGACTCTAAGCTGCCCCCTGAAATGGCTGAGCAAGGCACTCAGTTCAAGGGCATGTAGGGATGGGCGACAACCAAGTCCCATGAAACAAATTTTTAAAAATCATTCTGGCGAGAATTCTCAATTCTGTCTCCTTTGTTGAAGTGTTCAGCAGGTTTGAAGTGGCTGAGTTCAATGAGTTAAATTATCAGTAATACATAGCGTGCTGCCTTCCCTGGGACCTCCAATGAGTAATGACCATCTGACATGTGGCTACACGATATCTAAAAGCTCTTTACCAACACAGAGTACATACCCACTGATGGATTTGATGGTTTCTGATCAGCTACTATTTGCTCTGGGAGAAGCGGGAGAACAAAACTCTATTGTGGGTGAGCCAAACACGAGCCAACATTCTTTCTGATCACACCCTGGAGTTTGTGTAACTCTGAGCAGCTTTGAATGAAGAGGAAACCTTCACATACTTTTCACTGCACGAGGATGGGGATTGTTTGTTCATGTTTAAAGCTGTCTATAATATTCAGCCTATAATAAACTTCCACCTGTTCCCCACCTGCCTGGTCTCGGAATTGCAGAATGCCAGCACAGTCCCTGAGCTGAGACTGCAGCATTAATGAGTTTCCTGTGGTTTTGGGTGGTGCTGATTTTTACTTTTATGACCTTGGCTTTGATGAGAATCTCCTTTCACTGCTGGTTTCAGCACAGTACAGAGGGAGTGCCGCATTGCCAGATGTGCTACCTTTCAATTAATCTACTCTCTCAGTTGGATGTAAAAGAACCCATGGCATAATTCAAAGAACAGAAGAAATCCCCCTGGTGTTTCTCAATATTTGTCGCTTAACCAACTGTAATAAGAGGCTCTGGACATTATTCATTGCTGTCTATGGAATCTTGCTGTACACAGATTTGCTGCTGTAATGTTCCTGAGATTGAGAATGATAGCCAACACAATCTACTGTAAACTAAACATCTTTTATTAAATGAAAGGGTGAATCAAATTGCACAAATCATTTCTGCCTATTCCAATAAAAGCTTATGGTTACCTCCTGGTTATCATGATGTGGAGATGTTGGCGTTGGACTGGGGTAAACATGTAAGAAGTCTGGTGTTGTGAGACTTCTTACTGTGGTTACCCCCCTGGTTAGTCAGACTGGGTTGCCTGCCGGTCGATTAGATCCAATCTGACTAAGAGGGTCAGTCTGCCTCTTTCAGTGCTCTTGTTTCTGAAGACATTGGGTGCAGGGAACCCTTTAGTTTCACCTGATACGTCGTCTGCTCTGCAACTGTCTTTGTGCATGACCCTTCTTAGTTGTTTGATGGGGTGGCATACTGGCAGAGAGTGAGCACTGCTACCTCAAAGCTCCAGGGACCTGGGTTCAATTCTGGCCTCGGGTGACTGTGCGGAGTTTGCACATTCTCTCCTTGTCTGCATGGGTTTCCTCTGAGTGTTCCGGTTTCCTCCCACAGTCCAAAGGGGCTGGGTGGGATTGTGGTCAGTGCAGACTCGATGGGCTGAAGGGCCCCCCTCACTGTCGGGATTCTATGATTTTACGTGCAGGTTAGATGATTTGGCCAGGTTAATTATCCCTTAGTGTCAGGGAGATTAGTAGGGTAAACATTTGGTGTTACGGGGATAGGGCTTTGATGGGATTGTGTTGGAGCATGTTTGATGGGCTGAATAGCCTCCTTCTGTAGGGACTCTATGATTCTCAGAGTGCCTGATCAGCTGTTGGTTGGTTAGTGAATTGCCAATGTTTTCCATTTGCTTGGCTACAGAACGACTACCTCCCCTCCCACTGTGATGACCTGTCTAACTTCAATCAGATTGCTGTGATTAATGGTTCTATTCAATTCTATTCTGCTCAATTCAGCAGTTTCACTGTAATTAGTCAGTATCAGTGTCATTAGCAATAATCTTATCCACCCAGTTTCCACTTTAAACATTAGTCTTAGCTTGGAATGTAGCCAGTCTATAAACCCTTTCCTTACAGCACTCCTGAGGGTCCTTTATTATCTGCAACACCTTCAGACTTGTCAATAGGTTTGTAGCTGGCATCCTGGCAATTTGATCATTCATGGGTGATTATTTTCACAATTTGATTTATGTATATTTGTCCATCAGACAAGCTCTAGCAATCACTATTATCAATGATGTTATCCCCAGGAAGTGAGATATGATCCTTATCCAAGGATGGATCTTCAATTCATTCCCCAATCCCAAATTGTCACCCAGGAGGATCTGGAGTGCAGATTATTGATAATGGCTCAAGTTTCATTAAGTGTGCTGCTGGAGTTTCTTTCAAACATCAGTACAATACTTAGGCCATATATCTGATAACAAGGATTTACACAAGGCACCAGAGAAGATGAAGACGATCATGGACCAACTAACCAACAAACGTAACACATGTAACATCATTCCTAGGCTGAATTAAT
Organism: Carcharhinus amblyrhynchos; assembly: GCF_965287045.1. Taxonomy (NCBI): domain Eukaryota; kingdom Metazoa; phylum Chordata; class Chondrichthyes; order Carcharhiniformes; family Carcharhinidae; genus Carcharhinus; species Carcharhinus amblyrhynchos. The sequence continues at coordinate 41,950,726 of NC_137348.1, forward strand.
TATATGGCAAATCTGTTTCAAATCTAGCAATCCTACTTAAACCAGTGCATAAATTTATCGTGTACAAAACAAGCATGGCAATGGACACGAGTGTGAGAAAGTATATCAGATAGTTAAAGAAACCCTGAAGAAGTTGGATATGTTGGTATATACCAACCTAAAGTTACCATTACAAGTTACCTACGAAACCTCACTGTATGGAGTTGGAGTGGTCAGAAAGAAAGACCAATAGCTTTTGCATTGCATACCTTAACAAATGCTGAATGAAGTTAGGCCCAGTTGAAGAAAGAGGCACCGAGTATTATGTTGAAGCGTGGAAACTTCATCAATAACTTGATGGTCATCACTTCACATTGCAGACAGACCCCACCCCTGAACAATTATTTTTGGGTTGCATAAAGGTATTCCATCGATTGTCGCAAGCATACTTCAACAATGGTCTTCAATATTATGCACATATGAGATCAAGTACCATCAATGTGAAAGCCATGCCATTACTGATGCATTGTTACAATTATGTTTGGCTATTGATCAAGAATCAACCAGGAACATTTCCACTATCTTCTATTTTTCACAGATTAAACACGCCCCAGTGACTGCAGCACAAGCCCAAAGTCAGATCAGAAATGATACTGTGATGGAGAAGGTATAGAAATGGTGTTTTAAAGGGGGACAGCGGGATTGCACCCTGAATTAAAGCCACATGTTTCCAGGAAACTGGAGTTAACAGTACAGGGTGGACGCTTGTTGTGGGGATGGTGGTAATAATTCCTCCAACCTTGCAATAGAGTATTGGAACAATTACATGAAGGATATCCAGGTACAGTTTGAATGAAAGAACTTGCGAGGAGCTACCTCTAGTGGCCTTGACTAGATGCCCAGATTAAGGACAAAGAAAGGCTGTGCCAGTCATGTAATTGGGTATGGAATGCACTGCATTGTCCCCATTGTATCGATGGAATGGCCTAAGATGCCTCGGCAATGTCTACGCATTGACTGCTGGTCCATATGAGGGGTCTGTGTTCATGGCTGTCACTGATGCACATTTTAAATGGCCAGAAGTTGTTCTAACGAAGACAACAATGGAAGATTGAAAAGCTTGATGAGATTTTCACCAGATTTGGGAACAGAACAAATTGTGAATGATAATGGCCCGCAATTCACAGCTCAAAAATGTGGAGATTATCTGAAGATGAGTGGTGTCCAACACATATCAGCACCTTGTCATCCTCCAATGAATGGATTAGCTGAAAGGTTTGGCTAGACCTTGAAACATTCACTGAAATCATCTAAGGACCAAGGTTCATTAAATCGCTGTCTAAACAGTTTGACGATTTGTATCACAACATCATATTTGGCCACTCAGTTAGCCAACTTCACTACTATGGAAAAGGAAGCTGAGAATTACCTCTGATCTACCCTTAGAGGCAGGATATGTCTGAACTGGCAGCATACATCAGCAGCTGTAAAGCTTAAGAGAAGGCAAATCCAAAAAATGCTTGTTTTTGTGGGTTCCTGCAATTGTGTTGGCTCAAACTGCCCCCATCTCCTATACAGTACAGACTGAAGGTAACTGATGTGGAGACAACACATGAATCAGTTGTTAGCCACACACATCAATGTACTGTGTGTGCCAGAACTAGGTCTGGATGAATTGATGCATTGCCTGCCCTTGTTTTGATGGCTATGTAAAGTACTATGGTTATTTGTTATTATGGAACCTTAGAAGTAAAGGGGGAAGGATGTTATATATTTGGGATTGTTGTTGTGTTATTGCCCTGTCACTTCAACAGTCTAGTCATGTGTGTAGTTTGTGATATTATTGGCTGCTTCACAGACCTTTGCCTAGTAGAATTATCAGCGATTCAATAAACTTGCATTGTTGTTTTCACCCAAGCCCACGTGCTAATTCTTCACGATTTTATCCTACAAGTGCAGTACATAACAGATTTGCTTCCTTTTCTTCCCTTCTCTGCCACTGCTGTGATGCATCATTAAGACTCAAAGTGTGAAACAACTTGTTATACAAGTTGTCACCCATTCTGAATGACTGCTAGTGAGCTCCTCCCAGTTATTAAATCAAAGCTCCTGCAATTCATTGGACACTGTCAGGGTGCTATTAAAGTGTTTTCTCTGTAAATTAGTTCACAATGTCCTAAGGGAGGATGTTACATCTTTAACCTCCTGATCGTCCCTTTCCATCCTTTCCTCATTTCACCGATATTCCTCCTTTAACCCCTCTCATTTTTGCTTACACTCTGTCAGTTGTGTCTGGTACACTAACTCAATGGGCTGGAGCTTTTTGATCTTCCGCCACACCTTCTCCCATTACTCAATCAACTGATTTACTACATCCTATCAGCTGTCCTCGATTAGTCTGATTTTTTCCAATTCCAATTCTCTTCTCTTCCTGGTTTGTATCTGATCTTTAGCTGCCATTAACCATTTGGATTTCCTTATTTGGGCTTAGTGAGTGAACTTGCCATCCATTCGGCAGCCTTCTATACACAATTCTCACTTCCACTTATTTCCTTTACCTGAGTTTGGAATACATTGTATTTTGCACAGAATATATTTAATCGCTAGATTCTCCATAGTATTATCACTGGATTTAGTCACTGTATAAATTAACTCACTCTCCTTTTTGGCTTGTCAATTGTAAGGTTCCTGAGATTCAGAATTACAATTGACACAATTCACAGAGGAGGATTTCCATTACTATCTCCATCCTCAGTGGTGGAGGAACCCAATACATCAGTGTTAAAGATAAGGCTGAAGCATTCGCAATAATCTTCAGCCAGAAGTATCGAGCAGATGATCCATCTCAGTTTCCTCCGGAAGTCTCCAGCTAATTTGATTCACTTCATGTGATATCAAGAAAAGGTTGGAGGCACTGGATGCTGCAAAAGCAATGGGCCTTCACAATATTTCAACAACAGTCCTGAAGACTGGCACCCCAAAACTTGCCACGTCCACAGTCAAGCTGTTCCAATACAGCTATAACATTGGCATCTACCCGACAGTGCAATATAATTGCCCAGGTATGTTCTGCACACAAGAATCAGGACAAATCCAACGTGGCCAATTATTGCCCAGTCTACTCTCGATCATCAGTAATGGATGGGGTCGTTTGACCAAGTGTGACACCAAGGAACCCAAGTAAAACTGGAATCAATGGGTATAAGGGGGCAAACTCTCCACTGGTTGGAGTCATACCTGGCACGAAGGAAAATGGGTGCGATGATTGGAGATCAATTATCTCAGCTCTAGGACATCTCTGCAGGAGTTTCTCAGGGTAATACCATTTTACTGCCTGCTGCACCTGCATGCTTACCTTCAGTGACTGATACACAAGAACACCCAGGTCCCGTTGCACACTCTCCTCTCCCAATTTACAACCATTCAGGTAGTAATCTGCCTTCTCGTTTTTGCTTCCAAAATGAATAACCTCATATTTATCCGAGTTATACTGCATCTGCCCACTCACCCAATCATTCTGAAGGATCTCTGCATACTTGTCACAGTTCATTCTTCCACTCAACTTGGTATCGTCTGCAAACTTTGGGATGCTACATATTGTTCCCTCACCCAAATCATTAATACATATTGTGAATAGCTGGGTGCCAGCACTGATCCCTGTGGCACTCTACTGGTTACTGCCTGCCAATTTGAAAAACACCCATGAATTCCTACTCTTTGTTTCCTCTCTGCCAACTAGTTTTCTAACCATCTAAATACACTTCCCCCAATCCCATGTACGATAATCTCTTGTGCAGCGCTTTGTCAAATGCTTTCTGAAAGTCCAAATATATCACATCGACAGGCTCCCCCTTGTCAACTCTACTAGTTACATCTTCAAAGAATTCCAACAGATTTGTCAAGCATGATTTACATAAGAACATAAGAAATAGGAGCAGAAGTAGGCCATCTGGCCCTTCGAGCCTGCCCCACCATTCAATAAGATCATGGCTGATCTGTCGTGGCTCAGTTCCACATTCCCGCCCTCTCCCCATAACCCTTAATCCCCTCTCTTATCAAAAACCCATCAACCCGCGTCTTAAAAATATTTAGCGAGGTAGCCTCCACCACTTCAACGGGCAGAGAATTCCAGAGATTCACCACCCTTTGAGTGAAGAAATTCTTCCTCAACTCCGTTCTAAACCGACCCCCCTTTATCTTGAGGCTGTGCCCCCTAGTCCTACTGTCCTTTCTGAGCGGGAAGAGTCTCTCCACCTCTATCCTATCCATCCCATTCATCATCTTATACGTCTCAATGAGATCTCCCCTCATTCTTCTAAACTCTAACGAGTACAAGCCTAGTTTATTCAGCCTCTCCTCATAGCTCAACCCCCTCAACTCCGGCATCAGCCTAGTAAACCTCCTCTGCACTCCCTCCAAGGCCAAAATATCCTTGCGTAAGTACGGCGCCCAAAACTGCACACAGTACTCCAGCTGCGGCCTCACCAATGCCCTATATAGCCGCAGCAAGACCTCCCTACTTTTATATTCAATCCCCCTCGCTATGAAGGCCAGCATCCCATTTGCCTTCCTGACCACCTGCTGCACCTGCAAGCTGGGTTTTTGTGACTCATGCACAAGGACCCCGAGGTCCCTCTACACCGTCGCCTGCTGCAGTTTTTCTCCACATAAGTAATAATCCTTCCTACCATTATTCCTACCAAAGTGGACCACCTCGCACTTGCCAACATTAAATTCCATTTGCCAGCTCCTGGCCCATTCGCCCAGCCTATCTAGATCCTTCTGTAGACTCTCCACACCCTCTGTGCAATTTGCCGTTTCACCAATCTTGGCGTCATTAGCAAATTTCGACACCATACACTCGTTTCCCTCCTCCAGATCATCTATATAAATGGTAAATAGCTGAGGCCCCAGCACCGACCCCTGGGGCACTCCATTAGTCACCAACCGCCAATCCGAATAACACCCATTGACCCCCACTCTCTGACTCCTATTTGACAGCAAATCCTCTATCCACACTAACACCCTACCCCCAACTCCATGTCCCCTGACCTTCTGCAATAACCTCTTGTGAGGTACCTTGTCAAACACCTTCTGAAAATCAAGAAAGACCACATCCACCTGCTCTCCTCTATCCACCGCCCTAGACACATCCTCATAGAACTCCAGTAAATTTGTCAGACATGACTTCCCCTTAACGAAACCGTGCTGCGTCTGCTCTATCAAGCAATTCTCCTCAAGATGCCTCACTATTTCCTCCTTGATGACGGATTCTAACATTTTACCTACAACAGACGTTAAACTAACCGGCCTATAATTCCCCGCCTTTTGCCTGGCACCCTTCTTAAACAACGGCGTAACATTAGCCGCTTTACCTTTCATAAATCCATGCTGACTCTGATCCTGCCACTGCTTTCTAAATGTTCTGCTATAAAGTCCTTGATAATAGATTTGAGAATTTTCCCCACCACTGATGTTAAGCTTACTGGTCTGTAATTCACTGCTTTCTCTCTACCTCCCTTTTTGAATATTGGAGTGACATTAGCTTCCCTCCAATTTGCAGGGACTGTTCCAGAGTCTATAGAATCCTGGAGGATGATCACCAATGCATCCACTATTTCTAGAGCTTAAGTTCTCTGGGATGTAGATTCTCAGGCTCTGAGGATTTATCCCATGAATTTTCCCAGCATCATTTCTCTACTAATATTGATCTCCCTCAGTTCTTCCCTCTCACTAAATCTCGCATTCTCCAACATTTCTAGCATTTGATTTGTGTCCTTTTTGTGAAGACAGAACCAAAGTGTATTCAGTTGCTCGGCCATTTCTTTGTCCCCTAATATACATTCCCCCATTTCTGTCTGTAGGTGACCTACATTTTCTTCACCAACCTCTTTCTCTTCATGTAGTTATAGAAATTCTTAGTCTTTATGTTCCCTAAGCTTACTTTTGTACTATATTTTCCCCTTCTTAATCAATCCCTTTGTCCTCATTTGTTGAATTATAAACTGCTCCCAATTCTCAGACCTATTATTTTTCTTGGCCAATTTGTATGCTTCTTCCTTAGATCGGATACTCTCTTAATTTCCTTTGTAAGCCATGGATTGGCCCGCTTAGCCATTTTGCTTTTGTGCCAGACAGGGATAAACAGTTGCTGCAGTTCCCCAATGCATTCTTTGAATGTTTGCCATTGCCTATCCACTGTCATCCCTTTAAGTAACACCTGCCAATCTATCAAGGCCAATTCACAACTCATATCCTCATTGTTTCCTTTATTAAGATTCAGCAACCTAGTCTATGAATCAACTACTTCACTCTCCATCTTGATCAAATATTCTATCATGTGCTGGTTGCTCATCCCCAAGGGGTCTCATACAACTAGATTGACAATGATTTCCTTCTCATTACACAGTACACAGTCTAAGATGGATTGCTCTCTAGTTAGTTCCTCCACATATTGGTCAAGAAAACCATTCCGTATATGCTCCAGGAATTCCTCCTCCACGGCATGTGGCTAATTTGATTTGCGCAATCTATGTGCAGATTAAAATCACCCATGATCACCGATATTCCCTTATCACATGCATCTCTAATTTTGTGTTTAATGCCATTCCCAACATCACCACTGAAGTTTGGGGGTCTATTTATTGACACCCATTCATGTTTTTTTGCCCCTTGGTATTTCTCAACTCTATCCACACAGACTCCATGTTGTCAGAGCTAATATCTTTTCTCACTATTATGTTAATTTCCTCTTTAGCCAGCAGTACCACTCCACCAGCTTTTCCTTTATGCCTGTCCTTCCTAAATATTTGAAAGCCCTGGCACATTCAATTCCCAACCCAGTCACCCTGCAGCCATGCCTCTGTAATACCAATTATATCATACCTGTTTACATCCATCTGCGCAATTAGTTCACCCACTTTATTGCAAATGCTCTGCGCATTAAGGCACAGATGTGGAGATGCCGGCGTTGGACTGGGGTAAACACAGTAAGAAGTCTGACAACACCAGGTTTAAGTCCAACCGATTTATTTGATAGTAAACTCGCAAGCTTTTGGGGTTTGCCCCTTCGTCAGGTGAACGGAGAGTTCTGGCCTCAGACAGAGCATATAACAGCACACACGGTTTACTGATTACTGAATCAGTAATCAGTAAATCAGTAATCTGTAAACTGTGTGTGCCGTTATATGCTCTGTCTGAGGCCAGAACTCTCCATTCACCTGACGAAGGGGCAAACCCCGAAAGCTTGCGAGTTTACTATCAAATAAATCGGTTGGACTTAAACCTGGTGTTGTCAGACTTCTTACTTCATTAAGGCACAGAGCCTTTAAGCTTGCCTTTTTAACACTGTTTGCCTTGCTCCCAATATTTTTTCTCTGTAGCCCTGTTTGAACTTTGTCCTTGGTTTCTCTGTCTATCATTTTTCTTAATCCCTTTTCCACCTTCTATTTTTGCTCTCTCCTTCTCTGACTTCTTGCATAGTTCCCATCCCCCCAATATATTAGTTTAAATCCTCCCCCACTATTGTTGCAAACAGTCCCCCTAGGACATCAGTTCCAATCCCGCACAATTTGTACAGGTCCCACCTCCCCCAGGAATCTGAACCCTCCCCTGACACCATCTATTCAGTCACATATTTATCCAATATATCCCATCATTTCTACTCTGGCTAGCACGTGGCACCAGTAGTAATCCTGAGGTCACTACCTTGGAGGTGCGATTTCTTAACTTTATTCCTAACTCCCTGTATTCCGCTTTTAGGACCTCATCCCTCTTTTTAACCTATGTTGTTTGTATTGATGTGTACCACAACCCACTGGCCTTTCAGCGCCACCCCCCCCCCAAAGAGTGTCCTGTACCCACTCCAAGACATCCTTGACCCTAGCACCAGGGACGCAACATACCATCCTGGAGTCTCATTTGCAGCCACAGAAACACCTGTCTATGCAATTGAATCCTCTATAACTATTGCACTGACACACTTTTTAGCCCTCCCCTCTGCAGCAGAACCAATCATCATGCAACGAGTTTGGCTGCTGCTGCTTTCCCCAGAAAGGTCATTCCCCTCAACTGTATCCAAAGCGGCATATCTGTTTTGCAGGGGAATGGCTACAGGAGATTCCTGCACTACCTGCCTATCTCTCTTCCTCTGTCTGGTGGTCACCCATTATCTTCCAGCCTGCGGAGTCTGAGTCTGTGGTGTGACCAACTCTATATGTACTATCTATGATACTCTCTGACTCACGGATGCTCCATAGTGTCTCCAGTGGAAACTCATAGTGGAAACTCAAGCTGTCAAGAACTGTAGCTGGAGACACTTCCTGCACACAGATGCTGACCCAGGGAACTGGAACTGGAGCAAGAGGAGGAAACCATGGCTTGGAGCTCTCCTGTCATGTCTTACCCCTTTGAATTAAACTTTTGAAAGACGTTTTGTTTCAGTTATGTCCAATTCTCTAGGGCCTTTCTTTCCTGCTCCTTATTACTACCGAATATTACCTTTACAGACTATAAAACACAGAAGTTACACAGAAACACTATTGTAGTGTAAACAACAACAATGCCAAGAGTGAAAAAAAGAAACACAACTGCTTATTAGTCACCAACCAATCACTCACCTGCTGGCTGTAACGGTTCAATTTCCTTCTACCTCTCACTTGCTTTCAAATCTCCCTCGCAGGTCTGCTTCTCCTGAAGATGAGCATCTCTTTCTCCTCAGCTCCAAACTTCTGATGCCCTCAACTGGCTGAAACTTACTTCAGCTGCAGTTTCTCTCTCCCACTGGTGTGAGCAGGCTCACTGGTCATGCATTTGCTAAAACCACTGCCTTCTATACAGCTGAGGTGAGCTGGAGTAACTCACACACCTGTTCACAATTCCTTTCAGTTATTCTCTGCCACAATCTTCAGAGTTAGATTTTTCCTAAATGCTCACACCTATTGTGACCCTAATCAGGCTTCAACTGATTGACAGAAAAATGCCACTTAGCTAACTGGGTCAGTTGCTTATTAAAATTTAAACTAGACTTCTGATTTTTAAAGAGAAAAAAGAGAAAACTTACAATAGTTTACCCATTCAGCTCCAAATTCCTGATGTCCTCACTCTGGCTGAAACTCACTCTAGCTGCAGTGTCTCTCCCACTGGTGTGCTCAGACTCACTCAGATACTGAAGCAGTCTATGTCCAAATGCAGCAAGACCTGGACAACGTTAAGGGTTGGGTTGGCAAGTGACAAATAACATTTGTTCCACGCAAATGCCAGGCACTAACCATCTCCAACAAGAGAAAATCTAACTATCGCTCCTTGACATTCAATGGTATCACCATTGCTGAATTCTCCACTATCAACATCCCTGGGGTTATTTATGACTAGAAGCTGAACTAGACTAGCCATTTAAATCACATGGCAACCAGAGCAGGACAAAAGCTCAGGATCCTGCAGTGAGTAACTCAACTCCTGACTCTCCGACACCTGTCCACCATTAATCAGGAATGTGATGGAATACTCTCCTCTTGCCTGAATGAGTGCAGCTCCAACAGCACTCAATAAGCTCAACATCATCCAGGACAAAGCAGCCCACTTGATTGCTATTCCTTCCACAAACTTTGACTCACTTAAATTCCCTAGGCAGCAACTTCCAACCCCACGACTGCTGCCATTTAGAAGGACAAGGGTAACAGATGCCTAGGAATACCACTACCTGGAAGTTCTCCTCCAATCCACTCACCATCCTGACTTGGAAATATATCACTGTTCCTTCACTGTCGCTGGGTCAAAATCCTAGAACTCTCCCGAACAGCACTGTCGGTACACCTGCCCCTCAGGGATTGCTGCAGTTCAAGAAGGCAGATCACCACCACCTTCTCAAGGGTAACTTGGAATGGGCAATAAATTCTGGCCTAACCAGCAACACCTATATGCCATAATTGAGTGAAAAAAAATGGCATTAGCACATTAGAGAGAGATGGGGCGGCACGGTAGCACAGTAGTTAGCACTGCTGCTTCACAGCTCCAGGGACCTGGGTTCAATTCTCGGCTCAGGTCACTGCCTGTGTGGAGTTTGCATTCTTCTCATGTCTGCATGGGTTTCCTCTGGGTGCTCTGGTTTCCTCCCACAGTCCAAAGAAGTGTGGGTTAGGTTGATTGGCCATGCTAAAATTGCCCTGTACTGTCCTGAAAAACGTAGGTTAGAGGGATTAGTGGGTAAAATATGTCCGGATATGGGGGTGGGATTGTGTTCGGTGCAGACTCGATGGGCTGAAGGGCCTCTTTCTGCACTGTAGGGTTCTATGATTCCATGAGATGACCTATGTTCAGGAACCAGGAAGGCAAGAAGTCACTTATGAGAGTGGTTTCAAGGCCCCAATTGTAAATACACAATAGGAAAGAGTGTAAAGGAAGAGATAGTGGGATCTTGTCAGAAAGGCATGGGGGATTTTAATCTACATATAGACCAGAAAAACCAGATGGGCAAAGGTAGCATAGATGAGGAGTTTATGGAATGTTTTTGAAATAGTTTCTTAGAACAGCACATTCTACAGCCAACCAGAGGGCAGGCTATACCAAACCTGATATCGTACAATGCGATAGGATTAATCGATAATCTCAGTGAAAAACATCCCTAGGTAGCAGCAATCATAATATGATTGAATTTTACATTCAGTTTGAGGGAGAGAAGTTTGTGTCCAAGACCACTGTTTTAAACTTAAATAAAGTCAAATTATGAGGGCATGAAAGTAGAGCTAGCTAAACTGAACTGGCAAATAAGGTTAAGGGAAAGGTCAACAGAGACGCAGTGGCTGACATTTAAAAGATGTTTCAGAATAGATAGATTTTAATGAGAAATAACAATTCCAAGGGGAGGGCCTGTCATCCCTGGTTAATTAAAACTTAAAGAAAAAGCACATATTGTTGCAAAGACAAGTGAAGGTCAGAAGATTGGAAAGAACATAAAGAACATCAAAGAATCACAAATAAGGAGGGAAAAACTAGAGTATGGGAGAAAGTTAGCTAGTAACATAAAGATGGACAGTAAGAATTTCCATAGATATTTAAGTAAGAAAAGAGTTAACAAAGTGAGTGATGGTCTAACAGAAAGTGTGTTTGGGGAATTGATGATGCAAAGTAGGGCTATGGTGGATGAATTAAACAGCTATTTTGCATCCCCTCGCTGAAGAATCAAGAACAAGAGGTCACATTTTATAAGTAAGGGGCCACTCATTTAATACAAAGATGGGAGACTTTTTCTCTCAGAGGGCAGTAAATCTTGAAACTCTTCCTCAAAAGGCTGTGGAAGCAGAGTCTTTGAATACTTTTAAGGCAGAGATAGATAGATTCTTGGTTAACAAGGAGGTGAAAGGTTATCAGGGGTCAGCAGGAATGTGGGGTTGAGGTTACAATCAGATCAGCCATGATCTTCGTGAATGTTGGAGCAGATTGAAGGGGCTGAGTATCCTAGTTTGGATATCTGTATGTGTCTGCCCTTCCTCATTTCCAGGTTTGTAAATGGCCTTGCAAACCTGTGGAGGCGGGCGGGGGAGTTCTCTCATCCCGCCTGCCATGGGAATCATAGCAGGCGGTGGCGGGAGGGGGAAAACTATGCAAAGTTCCATTGACCTCAGGCAGGATTCTCTGGTTTTCATAGAATTATAGAACCCTACAGTGCGGAAAGAGGCCCTTCGGCCCATCGGGTCTGCACCGACCACAATCCCACTTGTATGTGCGTTTGGGGAATTGGCGATTGGTGTTTGGGGAATTGGTGATGCCCCATTTGGGGCAAGCGCGGCTGCAGAATCCTACCCAAGCAATTTTTCTTTTACATATTCATCTGGAAACTATTACATTGTGATAAGAATGTCAGAGGACCCAGCGGAGGAGCACCCTCCTGAAACAAGGGTGCCTTGCAAGCACAGCACAGGAGGGGGACAGGAAGCTGGTCTCAAAACAAAGAGGAGAATCCCAAACCAGGGAGTGGGACAGACAAGAAGACAGTTAGGTTAAGGGACAAGGACAGAAATCTGAAACAGATCCTGTGAAATGAAAGTAAGGAGCAGAGAAAAGATTGCAAATTAAAGAAACAGAGCTTCAGGGAGTGGACTTTGGACCAAAGTGGGCTTGAGAGAAGCCAGAAGGTTGGAGGAGGCAACCAAAGGTGATAACTTTTGACCACAGAACCCAGTGCTGTTCTGCATGGCATGACCAAATATCTGAGAGTGTGTAGAAGGTGCAGCTGAAGCGTATGGGCAGAGCCAGCGAAAGAAACACTTGAAGGAGAGATTAAATCCTGGAGGTGGATCCTTGTTGAAGACATCCACAGGAAAGCAGGAAAGAATTTGAATGAAAGTTCTCTGAGTTTGGAGATTGGAAACCCTCAGGAGAAAGACAGAATTTTGGTGAAACGGGTTAGCTCAAGCATGACAAGTGTCTTGAGGGAGAGGGGGCATTAATGAGAAATCCATAGAATCTGCTTCTGTGGCATTTGTCACTTAGTTTTTGAGTATCCAACCACAGTTTGACTATCAGTTCACATGTACTGCTTACCATGAATATTAGAGAACAAGATAGATATTGTGAATTGGGTGAAAGAATAGTGTGATTTGGCTCATTTACTTTCGTTTATATTGAAATCTTTCCAACCTTTTAATCAAGTGTAACATAATTTATTTTCCTGTGTTTAAGAAATGTTTTGCTGTTTCGTTAAAATTTCTACAGCAGATTCTGAATCTGCTCAATAGCCGCCCTCCACATTTTCAAAAGGTAAAAGTTAGGCTCAAGCTAACTTCCAGTCTGGCATCAGACTAGTCCATTATGAACATCAGTGTGATCATAACACCATTCATTATCGTTACTGAGGAATATATCACCATTGCTTCACTGTGGCTGGGTCAAGTTCCTGGAGCTCCCTTCCTAATGGCATTGTGGGCGTATTAACACCACATGGACTGTAGTGATTCAAGAAGGCAGCTCAGCACTACCTTCTCAAGGACGATTAGGGATGGATGATAAACGTTGGTCTAGCCAATGACCCTCCAATGTCCCATGAAAGAATTTTTAAAAAGAGCTAGGAGGTTATGCACAATCTGTATGTAACACCAGTCAGATCACAGCTTGAGGACTGCATGCTGTTTTGTTACCATGCTTAGGAAAGATGTGATTGCATCAGAGAGGGTTGAGAGGAGGTCTACGAAGATGTTGCTTAGACCGGAGAATTTTGGTTGTAAGGAAAGACTGGATTGGCTGGTGTTGTTTGTTTGGAAAAGAGGAGGCTGAGAGGAAATCTAATTGAAGTGCATAAAATTCGGAGCAGATAGATAGGCCCTATTCCTGTTGGTTGAGGAATGCGTAACCAAAGGATATAGTCTAGGGTAAGAGTTAGAAGGTTTAGCAGGGATTTGAGGGGAGACATGTTCACACAGAGGATAGTGGGGATCTGGAACTCGCTGTCTGAAGGGATCGTAGAACTAAATGGCTCCTTATCAGCATGACGGGCTGAATGGCCTGGTTCTGAGCCATAAACTATCATTCTCTGTTGTGAGCTGAGCTGAACCTTGAGGTGTCACTCACTCGGAGAAGTCATGGGATAGCTCTGCAAAACAAAGTATCAAAAAGAGCCACTTTCTGTTGAGACTGAAGGACATAGTGGGGCCAGAGGAGAGGTAACCTTGCTGTCCATTTGTGTTTCCTATACTGGGCTGGATCCTGCAGTGTTCAAAGATCCACACCCTCCTTTCACGAGATCTCTTCATCCCCACAGCCCAAGGAAACAAAAGGGAATTTGATCATCCCCCACTGTCACAGGTCAAAGTCCTGATGTGGAGATGCCGGCATTGGACTGGGGTGGGCACAGTAAGAAGTCTCACAACACCAGGTTAAAGTCCAACAGGTTTGTTTGGTAGCACGAGCTTTTGGAGTGCTGCCCCTTAGGATGGACTCACCTGATGAAGGGGCAGCACTCCAAAAGCTTGTGCCATCAGATAACCCTGTTGGACTTTAATCTGGTATTATGAGACTTCTTACCAGGTCAAAGTCCAGTACACGTTCTGGTGGCTGAACAATGTTCTGATGCCAGGAGAATTGTGAAGGCAGATAAGTGGACATGAGGCTGAAATGATGCAGGCTGCTCGATATCAATGACAGCAAGTATGAAGGAGGAGATGGCTTTGCTGAACACCTCCTTTGTGTCCATGTTACAATCTGTACCTGACTCCCTCTTTTTCTACCCTTTTGTTCCGATCTAACTGAACACAAGTGGGAGGAGTGCTTGACACTCTAACGGGTGTCTGCTGGGAGGTTTTCCACACCAATCAGCTGGTGGTACATCTCCAAAATGGGCATGAGAGAGAGCTGGAAATTCAGGATGCTGAATCAGGCCATTGGAATTACTTCAGGAATGTGCTGCAAGTGTGGCTGTGGCTGGAGAAGGAGAGGGGACCTTGCCCAGTGCAGTGGAATGTGCTTCAGGGAACTGAGCTGACATCAGGATTCCCAGCACTGCATCAGCCAGCCGGTGTCAGACTGCTTCCATCAATTGGCCGATTCCCTTTTGCTTAGAACCATATAACCATAGAAAATTACAGCTCAGAAACAGGCCTTTTGGCTCTTCTTGTCTGAGCCAAACCACTTTTTGCCTAGTCCCACTGACCTGCAGTTGGACCATATCCCTCCACATCCCTCTCACCCATGAACCTGTCCAAGTTTTTCTTAAATGTTAAAAGTGACCCCACATTTACCACTTTATCCGGCAGCTCATTCCACACTCCCACCACTCTCTGTGTGAAGAAGCCCCCCCTAATATTCCCTTTAAACTTCTCTCCTTTCACTCTTAGCCCATGCCCTCTATTTTTTTTCTCTCCTAGCCTCAGTGGAAAACTTGTTTGGTCTTCTGTCTCAGCTAGGTTCCAATTACTCCAGGAGTGACTGGGGGTTAGTCAGCATTCAGTCTCTTTCAACAACCTTAGACTGTTTATTTAGAACTGTTTACCTCCAGGGCGTCAGGATGAGAACACTGAGTGTGATCTGTCTTCCTCCCCTGGAGTTTTTTGGTCATCTGATTTTTACCTTACAATTTACATCATCAACATCACTGCTTCATTAAGCCTTTACATCTCCGTCCACAATCTAATCACCAAACTGTTAAATTATTTTAGTTCAATTCATTGCATTCCATTCCCATTATCTTATAGTCTGATTTTATTATTTGTTTACAGGATGTGAGCATCACTGACTAGGCCAGCATTTGTTGCCCAACTCTAATTGCCCCTTGAGAAAATGGTGGTGAACTGCCTTTTTGAACCGTGAAATGTAGGTACACCCACAGTGTTAGAACAAAGAACAAAGAACAACACAGCACGGGAAACAGGCCCTTCGGCCCAACGAGCCCGCGCCGCCGTCCCACTGTCTCAGTGACCTATTCATGATTTTAGTCTACGCCTAATGTGCGAGGATCAGGGAGGTCCAATATAGGGACAATTTAGTACCCAATCAATCAGCCTAAAAGGACATCTTTGGGGATGTGGGAGGAAACCGGAGCACCTGGAGGAAACCCACGCAACCACGGGGAGAACGTGCAAACTCCCACAGACACAGGCCGCAAATCCATGTGTTGTTAGAGAGGGGGTTCCAGTGAAGGAACTGGATATATCTCCAAGTCAGGATGGTGAGTGCTTAGAGGGGAACCTCCACATGGTGGCATTCCCATGTATTGCTGCTGTTGTCCTTCTAGATAATAACGTTTGAGGGATTGGAAGGTGTTGTTGAAGGAGACTTGGTGAGTTCCTGCAATGAATCTTGTAGATAGTACACATGGCTGCCACTGTGTGATGATGGAGGGAGTGAATGGTGAAGGTGGTGGATGGACTACCAATCCTGGATGTTGCTAAGCTTCAGGCTGTGCAAAACACGGGACCCAGAACCCAAGAAATACTTTCAGCTCAAAAGGTCTTACCTTCCATTTATGCCAAGTAGAAAATCCTTTAAGGATTTTTTAAGATTCCTAAAACTCCTTGATATAGCTTCAAAATGGAGAAAACAATTTTCCCTCTACCCACCGATCAGCTTTCTCCATTCTGCTGATTGTCTGGAGTCTGGAGTCTGGATCACTCTGCCCCATTTGGCCCTGCTCAGTGTGGGACCTTATCAAAAGCCATCTGAAAATCTAAATACACATCTACTGGTTCCCTCTTATCTACACCACAGGCAACATTCTCAAAAAGCTCCAACAAGTTTGTCAAACATGCACTAAAGACTTTGGTCTTCGCTAGGGGCTGGGATTCTCTAGTGCCACTGAAAGTGAATGTAGTTTTTGCTGGAATGCCAAATTCTCCGATCTCACTAGCTGTGGGATGGACATGGATGAGATCGGAGAATCCCGCCAATGATCTCCCTCTCATAAATCCATGTTGACTCTGCTCAATTTTACCATTCTTCTCATTTATCACATCTTTAATAAGAGATTCTAACATTTTGAGTTTTGAGCTTTCCCAGCACTCGGAATATCTTTGTAAATTAATTCCTGAATATTGCTTCACTCTCCTTTCCTGTTACCTCATCAATATTTCGTGGAAGACCCAATCCCAAATACACCGCCTGGCTGAGCAGAGGAATTTGCTTGTTCTGTAAAATAAAAGCTCATTTCTTTATCTTCATGGCTGAGGGTTGTAGTGAACTTTGGTGCCTCCTGGTCCCTGTAGTTTTATTATAGATGGCTGGTTTTCAGTCAGAGCTGAAGCCAGTCCAATTTATTCAATATGACTGTGATCCCAGCCCACTGATTGGTTTGAATTCTGTTCCGTATCCTTGGACCTCCAGAGCTACAGACCAGAACAGCTTATTGAAATCTTTGATTTTCCTAGCAAATCTTCAGGTTGAAATGCCAAATTCCCAATTTCCTGGACTTTAAAACGGTTGGAAACTTGTTCCTGCTTTCTTTCCTTAACAAAGAAAATTACAGCACAGAAACAGACCCTTCGGCCCTTCAAGCCTTCACCGACCATGCTGCCGACTGAACTAAAACCCCTTCCCCTTCCGGGGACTATATCCCTCTATTCCCATCCTATTCATGTGTTTGTCAGGACGTCCCTTAAAACTCACTATCGTATCTGCTTCCACCACCTCCCCTGGCAGCGAGTTCCAGGCACCCACCACCCTCTGTGTAAAAAAACTTGCCTCGGACATCTCCTTTAAATCTTGCCCCTCGCACCTTAAACCAATGCACCCTAGTAACTGACTCTTTCACCCTGGGAAAAACCTTCTGACTATCCACTCTGTCCATGTCCCTTATGATCTTGTAGAATTCTATCAGGTCGCCCCACAACCTCTGTCGTTCCAGAGGGAACAAACCAAGTTTCCCCAACCTCTCCTTTCGATGTGCGGAATTGTTTAAAATGTCTGGTCTTGCACAGAGAAAGCAATTGGCTCCCCCTGCTGGACATTTCTCATGGGTGATGCTGTTTTTGGTGCAAAATCTAGAATATGTTGTGAGGTGAAAGGGTCCTTCCTGTGGCTCTGGTGGCCTTTTTGAGGGTGTTTCAATGGACTGGGCACCTGACTTTGGGTCTATATATTGAGTCACCGCCTTCCAAGCCTCAATATCTCCCTGACAAATGCCCTGATTCTACACTGGTATCTTGGCATGCCTTTTCAACTGTTCAGTCTCCTCTAATGTTAAATTCTCCTTAGTTTGCAAAACATATGACACTGCGTTGTGGAACATGCTGACTACAGAATTGTCACACTAACTCACGTTTTCAAGCTTCATAATTGCAACTATTGGTTCGTTGATACGAGTTGTTAAAGAACAAATCTGGTCATTTCCTCCTTTGGTTGAATCTCACTCAATGACTGGATTTTTCTTCAGGCTGAAATAAATATTAAAAGTTCAGAAAGCCTCCTTGTAGAATGCTGAGCTTGTTATCTCAGCAGGACATTGTCATTGTTACTGCCCCAATTCAGACAGATCTGGGGCAGGGTTTACCCAGCAATGCACCACGTGTTTGCAGTGAGACCGCTATAGGCTGGCAGCAGAATCTACTGGTTCTGCCCTTATCAATAGGCTTTCCCACTGAATGCACCTATTGCCACTCTGAAATCCCTGGTAGGGGTGTGCTGTCAGTGGGACTGGAAGATCTTGCTGGCATGAAAGGCCAGAAGGTTCCAGCCCTGGTATTGTTGTGCCTTTTGTCCTAACCTGAAGCTGTTGATTACCTTTCAAACAGTCACCTCTGGAATGCCCATCCTTCTCCTTACTGTAGATCCTCAATGTGTTGGGACGGCTGTGGAATGGTTTCTGGTTGTTCAATGGCTGTGTCAATATTGCGAATGTCCTCTACCACAGTATTTCTTAGTTTTGTTCTTCATTGAAAAGTCGTGTTTCTCCAGGTTTTTCACCCATGGGTTAACTATCTGGTTTCCGTTTCTTTTCTTTATTTGTTTACGGGATGTGGGAGTCATTGGCTGACCAGCATTTATTGCCGATACTCAATTGCTCTTGAAGGTGGTGGTGAGCTACCTTCTTGAAAAGCTGCAGTCCATGTGGCGTAGGTATATCCACAGTGCTAACAGGGAGGGGGTTCCAGAATTTTGACCCAGTGACAATGAAGGAATGGTGATGTATTTCTCAGTCAGGATGGTGAGTAGTTTGAAGGGGTACTTCCAGGTAGTGTTCCCATTTGTCTGCTGCCCTTGTTCTTCTAGATGGAAGTGGTCATGGGTTTGGAAGGTGCTGTCAAAGGAATCTTGCTGAGTTTCTGCAGTGAATCTTGAAGATAGTAGGCACTGCTGCCACTGAGTATCAGTGTTGCCGGGAGTGAATGTTGAAGGTGGGTGGATGGGGTTCCAATCAAGTGGACGAGCTTCTTGAGTATCGTAGGGGTTGCGCTCATCCAGGCAAGTGGGCAGTATTCCATCACACTCCTGACTTGTGCCTGTAGATTGTGTACAGGCTTTGAGGAGCCTGCAATTGAGTTCCCCACTTCTGACATTATGATGGAGGAAAGGTCATTGATGAAACAGCTGAAGATGGTTGAGCCTGGGACTTGATTGGTTCTCTCTCAGGGTGAACTTGATGATCTCCATCCCCTTGATTCCACCCCTGGTATTATCATTCATCCTCCTGACAGAAGATATGCCATTGTTAGATGGTGAAGTGACATCTAGTTACCTCATGTCCAAATGTCAATTCTCTGATCTCCCTAAGGACCATGACACAATAACAAAGCACTGACCATTACACCTTACTCAGTAGAGACTTTTCCTCTTGATACTGATTGATTCCAATTTTGCCAGCGATCCTTGATGTCACTTGATCAAACGTTACCTCGATGTCAAGAACAGTTACTCTCACCTCACCTCCTGAGTTCAGTTTTATTGTCTATGTTTGAACTAAGGCTGTAATGAGGTCAGAGGCTGAGTGACCCTTACAAAACCCAAACTGAGCGTCAGTGAGCAGGTTATTGCTGAGCAGGTGCTGTTTGATAGCGTTGTAGATGCTACTTTCCATCACTTTACTGATGATCGTGAGTAGACTGATTGGGTGCTAATTGGCTGGTTTGAATTTGTTCTGCAATTTATGTATAGGTTATACCTGGGCAGTTTTCCACATTGCTGGGTGGATATCAATGTTGTAGCTGTACTGGAACAGCTCTGCCAAGGGTGCGGCAAGTTCTGGAACACAAGCACAAGTATTAATGCTGGAAATGTATCAGGGCCCAGAGACTTTGCAGGATTCAGTACCTTCAGCGGTTTCTTGACTTCAGATGGAGTGAATCCAATTGGCTGAAAATTTGCATCAGAAGGTGGCCGAGATAGATCATTCGCTCAGCACATCTGGCTGCTTCATCTTGTCTTTTGCACTGATGGGCTGGGCTCCTCCATCATTGAAGATGGGGATATTTGTGCAGCCTTCTCCAACAATAAGTTGTTTCATTGTCGATCATCATTTCTGACTGGATGTGGCAAAACTGCAGAGGCCAGATTTGATTTGTTGCTTGTGGGCTTGCTTAGCTCTGTGTATCACATATTGTTTTCACTATTTAGCATCTGGGTAGTTCTGTGTTGTAGCTTCACCAGGTTGATATCTATTTTTAGGTATGCCTGTTGCTGCTCCTGGCATGCCCTCTTGCACTCTTTATTGAACCAGGGTTGATTCCGTGGCTAAATGGTGATGGTAGATTGGAGGACATTCTGGCTCATAAGGTGGCAGATTGTGGTTGAGTACAATTCTGCTGCTGCTGATGGCTCAAAGAGCATCACAGAGGCCCAGTCTTGAGTTTTTAGATTTGTTTGAAGTCATTTAGCACAGTGATAATGTCATAACACAATGGATGCTATCCCCAGTGAGAAGATGGGACTTCCTCTCCACAACGACACTGTGATTGTCACTCTTACTGATATTGTCATGGACAGATGCCTCTGCGACATGTAGATTAGTGTGGATGAGGTTTTTAATCTCTTAATTTAATGGAATGCAAGTTAAGGTCATTATTTGTTGGCTATCCTTAATTGCCCTTTTAACTCAGTAGCTTGCTGGGCCATTTGAGAGGGCAATTAGCATCTGGAGTCAAACGTAGGCCAGACCAGGTAAGGACAGCAAATTTCTTTCCTCAAAGGGCATTATTGAACCGGATGGGTTTTTAACCACAATGGTTTCATGTTATCATTAAACCAGCTTTTAATAAATGGAGTTGAAACTCTACCAAGCTGCCACGGCAGGATTTAAATGTGTATTCCCAGGGCTTCAGTTTGGGCCTCTAGGTTATTTGTCCAGTGACATTATCACAACACTGCCAGCTCTGCCACCATGTTATAGTGGTCTCCATGGTTTGGCTTGATGTCGTTTACCAATGTTCATAGATCATAGACCCCTACAGTGCAGAGAGGGGCCCTTCAGCCCATCGAGTCTCCACCGAACACAATCCCACCCAGGCCCTACCCCCATCCTACATATTATATCCATTAATCCCTCTAACCTACACATCCCTGGATACTAAGGGGCAATTTCTTAGCATGGCCAATCAACCTAACCCACACATCTTTGGACTGTGGGAGGAAACCGGAGTACCCAGAGGAAACCCATGCAGACATGAGGAGAATGTGCAAACTCCACACAGACAGTGACCCAAGGCAGGAATCGAACCCAGGACCCTGGAGCTGTGAAGCAGCAGTGTTAACCATTGTGCTACCGTGCCGCCCAATCTACTGGCTCATTATCTACTGGCTCAATTAAGCTTACTCTAGAAGTGATTTGGTGATCAATAATATTCAGTTTTTCACAAACTATTTATTTAGAGCTGTTTTCATCCGATTCCGCTAAATAAGTACATTGTTCTCTAGATACAGACTACTCAGTCTTCTCCCTTGGACTAATTGCCACCTCACCTGGATATCACCATTAACATCATTGTCTAATTAACACAACTGTTGAGCCTTTACTCTACAAGCATCACCGTATAGCTAAAGCAGACTGTGCAATCTTTAAACTATATCAGTGAAACTGATGGGTTCCTAGATGAAAAAAGATCATTGTCCATCTCATTTGGCTTTACCATCCTGGAGTCTAAAGATTCAATAAGAGTTCTTGACTGCCCATACAAATGAACATCTATCAATGAGTTAACAAGACAGCAGATAATGATGTGAAGAAATGCTCAGCGATGGAAAGTATCAAGAATATTGAGTGGTGGAATCTCACCCTATGGTCTGTTTTGTGGTGGATAGTCATTTAATCAGAGGAGAGATTGGCATGGAGGGACCCTCCCAACCAATATCTCTATTTCCATATCTCTTAATACAAAATCTATCGAGAGATTTGTAATTAAAATAACCTCAGCTGAGAAAGAGAGATTTCCACTATCCTTTGTGGGACATCACCTTTCTGACATCACCCGAGTGACTTTAATCCCCCACCCACAGGGAAATACACTTTGCGTATACTGTCAAGTTCTTCAATCATCTTAAAAACCTCAATTAGGGCATCACTAAATAATCCATGGTGTTATGAAATACAAGGTTGCTCCATTCAGCTAAATCAGACTTCAGAGTTTAACCCTTTCGGTCCCAATATCCTTTGAGAGAGCATTCTCAATTCTCTCTCCTTTGTTGAAGTGTTTAGCAGGTTTGAAGTGGCTGAGTTCAATGAGTTAAACTATCAGCAATACATAGCGTGTTGCCTTCCCTGGGACCTCCAATGAGTAATGACCATCTGACATGTGGCTACACAATATCTAAAAGCTCTTGTACCAACACAGAGTACACACCCACTGATGGATTTGATGGTTTCTGATCAGATATTGTTTACTCTGAGAGAATCGGGAGAATAAAACTCTCTATTGTGGGTGAGCCAAACATGACACAGCATTCTTTCTGATCATATCGTGGGATTTGTCTAACTCTGAGCAGCTTTGAGTGATGATTTTTCATAGCAAGTGGATAGGAATTCATAGAACATAGAACAGTACAGCACAGTACAGGCCCTTCGGCCCTCGATGTTGTTCCAAGCTTTGTCCAAAACCAAGTTCAAGCTAGCCCACTCCCTATCATTCTGATGTGCTCCATATGCCTATCCAATAACCGCTTGCAAGTTCCTAAAGTGTACGAGTCCGCTATCACAGCAGGCAGTCCATTCCACACCCCAGTCACTCTCTGACTAAAGAACCTACCTCGGACACCCCTCCTATACCATGAACCCCCTAGTAACAGCTACATCCACCCAAGGAAATAGTCTCTGAATGTCCATTCTATCTATCCCCTCATCATCTTATAAACCTCTATTGAGACGCCTCTCATCCTCCTCCACTCTAATGAGAAAAGCCCCAGCTCCCTCAACCTTTCCTCATAAGGCCTAACTTCCAAACAGGCAGCATCCTGGTAAATCTCTTCTGCACCCTCTCCGATGCTTCCACATCCTTCTTATAGTGAGGTGACTAGAACTGCATACAATATTCCAAATGTGGTCTCACCAAGGTCCTGTACATTTGCAGCATAACCCACAGCTCTTAAACTCAAACCCCCTGTTAATAAACGCTAACACATTATAGGCCTTCTTCACGGCTCTATCCACTTGAGTAGCAACCTTCAGAGATCTGTGGATATGAACCCCAAGATCTCTGTTCCTCCACATTCCTCAGAACTCTGCCGTTGACCTTGTAATCTACATTCAAATTTGTCCTACCAAAATAAATCACCTCGCACTTATCAGGGTTAAAGTCCATCTGCCACTTTTCGACCCAGCTCTGCATCGTATCAATGTCTCGTTGCAACCTACAACAGCCCTCCACTCCATCCAGTACTCCACCAATCTTGGTGTCATCAGCAAATTTACTGAACCCCGCCCCCCCAGCCCTCGCTCTCCTCCAAATCATTGATAAAAATCACAAATAGCAAGGGACCCAACTGAACCTTGTTTTCTCATCCTTGCATACACTTCCTTTTTCCTCTTGACAAGACATTCAACCTCTTTTGTGAACCATGGTTCCCTCACTCGCCCATTTCCTCTCTGTCTGACAAGGACATACCTATTAAGGACACGCAGTATTTGTTCCTTGAACAAGCTCCACTTTTCATTTGTGCCTTTCCCTGACAGTTTCTGTTCCCATCTTATGCTCCCTAATTCTTGCCTAATCGCACCATAAATACCCCTCCCCCAATTATAAACCTTGCCCTGCCATATGGCCCTATCCCTCTCCATTGCAATAATGAAAGACACTGAAGTGTGGTCACGATTATCAAAGTGCTCTCCCACAAACAAATCTAACACTTGGCCCGGTTCATTACCCAGTACCAAGTCCAAAGTGGCCCCACCTCTTGTTGGCCTATCCAAATATTGTGTCAGGAAACCCTCCTACACACACTGTACATGTTTGTTTGTTCATGTTTAATGCTGTTTATAATATTTAGCCTATACCAAACTTCCATGTGTTCCCCACCTGCATGGCCTCAGAGTTGCAGAATGCCAACACAGTCCCTGAGCTCGGAGTGCGGATATTAGTGTGGCTTTGGGAGTTGCTGGAAATTAGAGACATAGATTTCACTTTTGCGGCTTTGAGCTTATTGTCAAGCAGAATGAGATTCTCCTCTTGCTGGTTTCAGTGGCACTGAGGGCATGTTGGACTGCCAGAGGGGCACCAATATTCAAACATGTCCTTACATCACACTCAGCTGGATGTAAAAGGAGCGGAGTTCCAGTTTATTTATTAGTGTCACAAGTAGGTTTACGTTAACACTGCAATGAAGTTACTGTGAAAATCCTCCAGTCACCATACTCCAGCGCCTGTTCAGGTACACTGAAGGAAAATTTAGCGTGGTCAGTGCACCTATCCAGCACGCCTTTCAGACAGTGGAAGGAAACTAGAGCATACAGAAGAAACCCATGCAGACACAGGGGGAACATGTAAACATCGCATAGATAGTGACCGAAGCCAGGATTTGAACCCAGGTCTCTAGAACTATGAGGCAGCAGTGCTAACCACTGTGCAGCATTCCAGGATATTGACCCTGTGACAGTGAAGGAACAGTAATATATTTCAAAGTCAGGACGGTGAACCTGCAGACGGAGGCATTTCCAGGTATCTGCTGCTCTTGTCCTGGATGGTAGCAGTCATGAGCTTGAAGGATGCTACCGAAGGAACCTGCAGTGAATCTTGTAGATGGTACACATGGCCAGCACTGTTCATCAGTGGTGGAGGAAGTGAATGTTGAAAACACTGAATGAAGTGCCAATCAAGAGGATTGCTTTGTTCTGGATAGTGTTAAGCTTATCCAGGCAAGTGGAGAGTATTCCATCACATTTCTGACCTGTGCTCTGTGGAAGGTGGATTGGCTTTGGGAAGACAGAAGGTGAGTTACTTTCTGCAGAATTCCCAGTGTCTGATCACTTTCAGCCACAGTATATCTATGGCTAGTCCAGTTCAGTTTCTGGTCAAGGGTAACTGCCAGGATGTTGATAACGGGGTTTTGTTGTTGCCAAGTGACTGAAGATGTACACATCAACAGGGCCTGTCTTTATCACCAAAGCCCAAAGAAAGGAAACGCATTTCAGCACTCCCTGTCCTACCCCAGGTCAAAACCCAGTCCACATTCTGATGGCTGAAGAGTGTCCTGACATCAGGATCAGTGAGGGATGGGGCTGGACTGATCTTTGAGTATCCTCAACACCAAGGAGACCAAACACGGATTAGCAGATTGCTCTGCTGAACATGAGTCGTTGTTACTCCAATCCTGGGAGTCCCATAATCCAACAATGATGGAGCTGTTGATTAATCATAGAAAATCAGTCAAATGCACACTCAGATCTGATCTGAGTAAAACCACCATGCTGAGAATCACATGTGCAAATCCATGTGTCCCTCACAGCCATCTTCTCAAGGACAATTAGGGATGGGCAACAAATGCTGGCCTGGCCAGTGGCGCCCACATCCCATAAAAACAAAACTCACCACGTGTCTCATCTCCCCATTGCCCTCTCCAGGATCCTGTCCACATAGGCCCCACCCACATAGGTTTTGCCATAGCCCCCTTCAGGCCCTGTCCCCACCACTGATAAGTGGACAAGGTGCCTACCAAAAAGATTGACAGGGCAGAAACAGGCAATATTATAGTGGGCCGGATAATTGATCAGAAGCTCATCTCAGGGTCAAATATGATAATGAGGTTGTGAACAGCCTGTTCAGTGACAGACTGGTGCCAGGGAAAAGGAGGCAGTCAATGACTTGATAGTGCAGTTTGTCATAGACCTCCTAATATTAATTGGAGGAAATTTCTGCACATCTATTTTATGGCTCAATGTTATATTTTGTTTCGTAATGCCTCTGTGAAGAATCCTGCTTTATTTTATTACATTGAATTTATTTAGCATCATTAGTTTGTTGGCTATTGCTATAGCTACACCTGTGAGCTAGAAGTGATTTCTATTGCACAACATTAATTGACAGTTCCATTATCTCTCCAGCCTGGTGAACTCTCATTCTTACTGGAGTCTGGCTGTCCATCATTGCTTCTTTGAGGATGTTAAGACCTCATCCTTTTCTGAAGGGAGCAAGAATTTTAAATGTTAATTTATTGCTCAAATTGAGAATAAATTAGAAAGAAGTTTGTGTTTCTAAGCAACTTCCACAATCTCTGGATGTTGCAAAGTGACTTACAATCAATGAAGTATTTTCAGTATTGTAATAGTTGTAATGTAGAAAACACAGCAGCCAGTTTGCAAACAGCAAGATCCCACAAACAGCAGTGTGATAAATACTAGACTATCTGTTTTTATGACGTTGGTTCCGAGATAAATATTGATGATGTGGAGGTACTGGTATTAGATAGGTTAAGCATAGTAAGAAATCTCACAACACCAGGTTAAAGTCCAACTGGTTTATTTGGCAGCACAACATTTCGGAGTCTCGCTCCTTCATCAGGTCAGTAGGTGATGAAGGAGCAAGACTCCAATAGCTTGTGTTGCCAAATGAACATGTTGGACTTCAACCTGGTGTTGCGAGATAAATATTGGCCAGGACACTGGGGAGAACTGCCTCACTTGTTTTCAACATAGTGGTCGTGGAATTTTTACCACTGTCAGAAAGGGTGGAGGGGGTTTTGATTTAATGGGCCAGAGCTTCCAAATAGTGGGAATCCTGACCGGATTGCCAGTTGATGTATCCGGTGGGGTTTTGATGGGGATGGGGGGGTAGTGGGTGGGAGTCACTACTACAGTTATCCAGGAGTTAATTGATTTTAATCTTTCTAATCTTTCCTAGGTAACTATTTTGATAAGACAGCTAGAACCATCCAAAGTCTCTGATTTAAACTGGAGTGTTGCATGGCTCCAAGTGTAGGGCAATTGCCCAACGGCAGTTCGAACTTCCTGAGCAATTCCCATGCAGACCTTGCGCGGGGACTACCAAGCACATCTTCTGGGGCATCTACCAGGTAACGTTTCAGCTGAAAGATGGCACCTTTGAGAATGCAGCACTCTCTCAGTACTGCAGTGAGAATGCTAGCATAGTTTGGGAGCTGAAATCGCTGGAAAAGGGTTCGAACTGGGCGGCTTTGGTGGCAGGGTGGTTAGCACTGCTGCGTCACACTTCCAGGGACGTGGGTTCGATTTCTGATTTGGGTCAATGTCTGTGTGGAGTTTGCACATTCTCCCCACGTTTGCGTGGGTTTCCTCCAGATGCTCCGGTTTCCTCCCACAGTCCAAAGATGTGCGGGTTAGGTTGATTGGACATGCTAAATTAACCCTTAGTGTCCTGGGCTATGATAAATTAGAGGGATTAGCAGCTTAACTAAGCAGGGATAGGGCCTGGGTGGGATTGTTGTAGTTGCAGACTTGATGGGCCGAATGGCCTCCTTCTGCATTGCAGGATTTCTATGAACTCAGACTCTACTGAGCAAATAATTTTGCAAGCTGTAATGACAAAATACAGGTGGCATGGTGGCACAGTGGTTAGCACTGTTGCCTCACTGCGCAGGGATCCAGGTTCAATTCCTGGCTTGTGTGACTGTGTGGAGTCTGCACGATCTTCCATGTCTGCACGAGTTTCCTCCAGGTGCTCCGGTTTCGTCTCACATTCCAAGATGTGCAGGTTAGGTGCATTGACCATGCTAAATTGCTCCTTAGTGAAGTGTGGCTATGCTTGATGCAGAGTGGCGCCCCTCAAACAATAAGCCCTGGTGATAGGCCAGTGACATGTTCCAGGAATAATTAGCTACAAAAACAAACAAAAGTCTGACCTACACACCATCAGACTACAGAATGATTGAGAATGACAAAATACAGACTGTGCTGATGTGAGGGGTGTGGCTTTTTAGGTAATGTCTCTCCCAGAAATCACCTGGAATACCATCATCGAAGATCTTGATTTTTTTTAAAACAGTCCTTTGTTGACAATTACCTGAAAGAGCATTCGGTTGCTTGGGGCATGGGAAGAGAGATTCTTAACATGACGACTTTCTGTAATGTCATTTTGATTGGGACGTCAGTCATTGCCACACACACACAGCATTGTTCGGTGATGCCGTCACTGAAGCATGGCCACTGCACGTGCACAGAATTGGTCTGGATTATTTCATTCCTTTCATGGTTAAGACCTGGAAACATTTATGAAGAACGAGTGGCTCACTGAAGCACCAGAGGATTGACAGCACGCACAGCCAATTCAAGTGTTGGTCACCTTGTGTATGAAGAACAATTTCCTGATAGCAGGCTGAAATTTGAATTGGGGCTTAGCAAGTTAAATTACGATGGCAGTTTATAGAAGATTGGCATGTATTCCCTCAAGTAAAAAAGATTGGGGGGGTCCGGATAAGGTGCCTGACTTATTATCAGCTATATAAAACCTTCATTAGGCCGTATTTGGAGTATTGTGTGCAATTCTGGTTACCACACTACCAGAAAGACGTGGAAGCTTTGGAGAGAGTGCAAAGAAGGTTCATCAGGACATTGCCTGGTCTCGAGTGTGTTGATTATGAGGAGAGGTTAAATAAATTAGGATTGTTTTCACTGGAGAGAAGGAGGCTGAAGGAAGACCTGATAGAAGTCTACAAAATTACGAGAGGCATAACAGATGGATAGTCAGAGGCATTTTGCCAGGGTGGGAGTGTTACTTACAAGGGAGCACTATTGGACGTTTGCAAGTGGCCTTTCGAATATCATGACTATCATATACGTCCCATAAACATTTATATTACCAAGTCATTTCAATAGTTTCTGTGCAATAACAGAATTAAAGCATTCTTAAACTGAACAAAATAACTAAACATCCAAACCACAAGATTTGCTAATATTTCCTACGCGCAGTAAACACCACCCACAACATCATCCTTAAAAAGGTCAAATTCTATTTATAATCGGAGTGCGTAAGAGAGGGGAGAAACATTCAGTGCGCACCACATTCTTTTGTCAGTTTTGGAGCATCTCCTACAGTTAGACAGGAACACAGCAAGACAAGGAGGCTATCAAGCCCCTCTAGGCTGTTCTGCCATTCCATTAGTTTACGGTTAATCTGTACCTCAGCTCCATTCACTCACCTTCTTCCCATATCAATTGATGAACCTTTATTGAACCAAAAAAAAATCAACTTAAGTTTTGAAAGTTCCAACTGACCGCATCCTGCTCCTGCTCCCATCATCACTCACCCACCCCTTCTCCCCGCTCCACCGGCATTGATCTAGGCCAGACTCCTTTCCTACTCGGGGTGTGTTTGTGAACTCCCGTTTCCCCCCCAACCCACCTCCCGACTCAGCTGAAACTGCCTGATCCCGGGTGCACAGCCAGTTTGGTCCCTGCATCATTCCCATCAGCCCAGCACACACTGACTGTCCTGGAGATCACAGGCAGCATCTATTTTCCACCTTGGTGAATTATTTAAGCTGAATTCAGAAACAGCTTGGGAGCTTTTCAATCCCTGGCTTGATCAGCATGAGTTCCCTCTGCACCTTAACCCTAACATGTGGTTGCAGTTGTTCGAACTAATCACAGTTTTAGGCACAAAATGCTGGAGCTTTCTTTGTATTTCAAAGATCACACTGTGTGATGTAGATTAATACATTGAGAGTTCAAGAATGCAGTCATCAGTGATTGAGCACCCTGGATACTTACATATACAAACAGACAGTTCCTAAATCACATTGGAATACGGCACCTTAAATAGGATCCCTCAATATGTGTCCCTCAGCACACAGTCAACAGGGGTTTCTCAAAGGATCCACAATGCTGTGTCCCTCAACACAGGGTTCCTTTCCTGAGGCTTGAGCACAGCACCTTGCTTGGTGCTCCAGTTCAGTCATTAAGGAGTCCTGCACTGGAGGAACCACTTTTTAGATTACACACTAAACTATGGTGCCATTTGCCTGACCAGGTGGGCATAGCAGAGCCTATGGCAGTATTCTGAATGGAGCAGAGGAACCCTGGCCAATATATAGATCCTTTCACCACCATCACTAAAACAGACTATCTGATCATCATCAGATACTGCTGTTTGTGGGAGCTTGCTGTGCACAAATTGGCTGCCAGATTCTCTACATTTCCAAGGTGACTATATTCCCAAAGCACATCATTGGCTATAAAGTGCTTTGGGGCATTGAAGATTGTAAAAGGTGCTATAGAAATGTAACTGTTACACTATATGAAAGCTGGTTATAGAGCTGAATGCAATTTCATGTCACCATCAGGACTGGAATGAGAGGCAGAAGGAGTGGCAGCCAGGTAAGGATGGGAGGCTGGGGGGAGCAGGCAGTGCCCTGAGGTGAGAGTGTGTTTGGGGGGGGGAGGTGGTGTGGGAGGTAGCAGATGGGAGGTGATAAGGGGAGCAGGCAGTGGTGCTGGGGAGGAAGAGCTGAGAAACAGTGGCATTCACATCGGGCAGTGGGCTCTATGCATGTTTAAACAAGACTGGGGCAAAGAGCTAATATTGGAAATACATTGGGAGCAATTTTTCCATCCCATCTGCCACAGGAATTATAGCGGCCTGGAGGGGGTGGACCATGCAAAGGTCCATTGACCTTAGGTGGGATTTTCCGATTTTGAGGCGAGTGCAGCTGGAAAATCCCGCCCACTGTCTCTCGTTAGGATCACAAGTCAGACACTTGCTTTAGTTCCTCCATTTCTGGGACCATCAGCATAGAACATAGGGCAATATAGCACAGGTACAGGCGCTTGAGCCCATGATGTTGTGCCGAACATGACATCAAATTAAACTAATTCTTTCTGTCTGCCCTAGGTCCACATCCCTCTATCCTTTACATATTCTTGTGCTTATTTAAAAGCCCCTTAAATACCATTAAAGTATCAGCCTGCATCACCATCCCTGGCAGTGTGTTCCAGATGCCTACCAGTCTTTGTAAAAAAATTGTCCCTTACCTCTTCTTTGAACGTTTCCCCTCTCACCTTAAGTGCATGTCCCCTAGTATTCCTGACCTTTTCTCCTTGTAGGATTTCCACTGCTGCTGTTTTCTTCTCTTCCTTACAATTAGGGCTGTTCCATGTACAAACATAGTTCATTATACGGAACAACTCCACTCTGCACATAAATATTTGATATTCAACATTTGGACAGGAATGGGGAAAGGTAAAAGGAAATTTATCATAACAAATGAATCCTTCCTCTCTGAAGTAGGGAAAGGGTTAATGCATTTTGTACCTTGAAGAAGGGAAAGGGTTAATGCATTTTGTACCTAGAATATGTCACAAACATAACCCTTCATCATGGCTGATCTTCCCAGGCTTGTATTGCTCCTGGCATTAATGTAAATTACTTGTTCATACCTTTCATTCTTTAACTCTCATAAAAACAAACGGTCAGATGTGAATATAAAGACAGATAGTCAGGTGTGAGTGTTATTTTGCACACATTGCAAGCCTTGCCTGTTTATGTTAATTGAACGTCGTTAAACAGTTGTTGTTGGGAAGCTGCGATCACACATATATTTTGGCCTTGGAGGGTTTACTAGGCTGATGCCAGAGTTGAGGGGGTTGAGCTATGAGGAGAGGCTGAATAAATTAGGCTTGTACTCATTAGAGTTTAGAAGAATGAGGGGAGATCTCATTGAGACGTATAAGATGATGAATGGGATGGATAGGATAGAGGTGGAGAGACTCTTCCCGCTCAGAAAGGATAGTAGGACTAGGGGGCACAGCCTCAAGATAAAGGGGGGGCGGTTTAGAACAGAGTTGAGGAGGAACTTCTTCACTCAAAGGGTGGTGAATCTCTGGAATTCTCTGCCTGTTGAAGTGGTGGAGGCTACCTCGCTAAATATTTTTAAGACGCGGGTTGATGGGTTTTTGATAAGAGAGGGGATTAAGGGTTATGGGGAGAGGGCGGGAATGTGGAACTGAGCCACGACAGATCAGCCATGATCTTATTGAATGGCAGGGCAGGCTCGAGGGGCTAGTTGGCCTACTCCTCCTCCTATTTCTTATGTTCTTAAGTAACTTCAAAGACAGAAGCCGTA
Source organism: Carcharhinus amblyrhynchos (assembly GCF_965287045.1). Classification (NCBI taxonomy): domain Eukaryota; kingdom Metazoa; phylum Chordata; class Chondrichthyes; order Carcharhiniformes; family Carcharhinidae; genus Carcharhinus; species Carcharhinus amblyrhynchos. The sequence continues at coordinate 41,982,634 of NC_137348.1, forward strand.
ATCACACAAATAACTTTTCTGATAGACAAGGGAATTAAGGGTTATGGGGAGAAAGCGGGAAAGTGGAACTGATCCACTTCAGATCAGCCGTGATCTTATTGAATGGCAGGGCAGGCTCGAAGGGCTAGATGGCCTACTCCTGCCCCTATTTCTTATGTAACTTCAAGGACAGAGATGCCGAAGCAGTCGCAGGCATAGTAATTGAAGAAGGAAGATCAGAGAACTTCTGAAATCAGAAGTTTAAGTCATACTTGTTACTAAGACTCATGATGTATAAATCACGCTTGTGTTTGTGTTCTATGAGAAGTCCAGCAGTCCATTCTTAGGAACCAGTTCTCCCAAAGCTCTGGAATAAAAGTCAGAGCTTCGAAATAAAACCACTGTATTTTGACTCACTAACAGTTTCAGAGGTATTATTTTACCTACAACACTCTTGTTTTTCCTAATGCTGATTAATCAGATTCTATATTCACCAGCTCTTTGTTTGGATAGGGCAGGTGGTTTTATAGTGGGCTGCCCTTCTTGCCACTGACCCTCCTATTTACCAGGGGTGGGTATAGGCTTTGCTGTACCAGTAACTGGGTTCTTGTGTAGCCAACAACCCCTCTAGCCAGACCTGAATGTGGGACCCTTCGATTCAGGAACAAGAGAAGTGACCACTGAGACAGTCCAGTTCACGATCACGATAAAATAAAATACTGCAGATGCTGCAAACCTGAAATAAAAACCATTAACAAACCCTTTGTCTTGTGTTCAGGACACCTTTGTCAATCTTCCCTTAGCTCTGAAATATCCCAGACTTTCTATTGTTCCCTGCCCCTTCCAGAAGAGGGGGGAGGGAGGTGAAAGAGGGAGAAATCAAGGGAACAAGAGACGGACGGACGGACAGGGACTGACTGAATAATTAAAACAAGTCGAGTTCTGAAAAAGATCCTATTTGTTGATAGGTATTCAAAAACTATTGGAGCAGTATATGTGGAGGCTGTATTCAGGAAAGGTTCAGGCACTGATACAGATAGTGACTTGCTCAGATCCCACATCACAGCACTGCCATCTCCTGGGCATTAGCTGTGAACAAGGCAAGCAGAGACTGGGCAGAGATTCCCCACAAGGAGAGAAACTGACATCCAGGATGTAAAGGAGTTGATCAGAACTGGAGAAGCATAACGTAGCAAGTTGGTATGATGCATCAGGAAAGCTATGGGTCTATGGGACAGGTTTGATTTGATTTATTGTCACATGTATTAACATACAGTGAAAAGTATTGTTTCTTGCACGCTATACAGACAACATACCATTCATAGAAAAGGAAGAGAGAGCGCAGAGTGTAGTGTTACAGTCATAGCTAGGGTGTAGAGCACGATCAACTTAATGCAAGTAAATTCATTCAAAAGTCTGACAGCAGCAGGGAAGAAGCTGTTCTTGAATCAGTTGGTACCTGACCTCAGACTTCTGTAACTTTTTCCCCGAAGGAAGAAGGTGGAAGAGAGAATGTCCAGGATGTGTGGGGTCCTTAATTATGCTGGCTGCTTTGCTGAGCCAGTGGGAAGTGTAGACAGAGTCAGTGGATGGGAGGCTGATTTGCGTGTTGGATTGGGCTACCAATCTCAACTCCTCAGATACTGAAGTAGTCCATGTCCAAATGCAGTAGGACCTGGACAGTATCCAGTCTTGGTCTGACAAGTGGCAAATAGTAGTCGTGCTACACAAGCACCATCTCCAACAACAGAGAATCTAACCATCACCCTATAACATTCAAGATTGCTGAATCCCCCACTATCAACATCCTGGAGGTTACCATTGACCAGAAATTGAACTTGACCAGCCATATAAATACTACTAATAATACTGCTACCAAAGCAGGTAACATACCTTGTGACTCCCCAAAACCTGTCCACTATCTACAAGGCAGAAGTCAGGAGCGTGGTGGAATACTCCCCACTTGCCTGGACAAGTGCAGCTCCAACAACACAAGAAGCTCGACGCCATCCAGGATAAAGCAGCCCGCTTGATTGCTACCCCTCCTCAACAAACTTGGCTCCTATCCACCAACTATCTGAAGCTGATCCAGGTCACTCACAGCTTTGCTGTAATGTTTGACCCCAAAATGAATTTTGGGCCACATACCCATTGCTAATACTGCCAACATCCATCTTCAAAACATTGCCTAACTTTACCCCTGCCTCAGCTGATTTGCCATAGAAACTCTCTCCCATAGCTGCACTACCTCTAGAAGTGACCATTCTAACGCACTAGTGGCCAGCCTGCCACCTTCCACCCTCCATAAGCTGGTGCCTAATTCAAATCTCTTCTGTCCTTGAGCTAACTCACACTATGTCCCATTTATCCATCAAACCCATACTCCCTCACTTACAATAATGTCCCATTTAGCAATGTGTCAATTTTAACATTCTCATCCTTATTTTCAAATCCCTCCATGGCCTTATCTCTTGCTATCTCTCAACTCATTCACCCTCTGAAATACCTGTTTTCTCCAAGGTTAAAAGCAAAATACTGCAGTTGCTGGGATCAGAAACAAAAACAGAAAATGCTGGAAAATCTCTGCAGGTATGATAGCATCTGTGAAGAGAGAATACAGCCAATGTTTCAAGTCTGGAATACACTTCTGTCAGAGCTCTTGACGAGCTCCGGGAGACGAAGGGTCATCCAGACTTGAAACGTTGGTTCTATTCTCTCTTCACAGATGCTGTCAGTCCTGCTGAAATTTTCCGGCATCTTCTGTTTTCTCCAAGATGGTCATGTCTTCAGCTGCTTGGGCTCCAAGCTCTAGGATTCCTCCCTAAACCTCTCCATGTCTCCAACTTGCTTTCATCCTTTAAGACGCTGCTTAAACCCACGTCTTGACCATCTGCCCCAATATCTCTTTCTATGGTTTGGTGTCAAATTCTGTTTGATAATACTCAGTGAAATGTGAGGGAATGTATTTTAATAGAAGAAACATGGGGAAACAATACAATGGTAGGATTCTGAGGGGATTACAGGAGCACAGGGGCCTCAGGGTTCAAGTGCATCATTCTCAAACAGTAGCCAGGCAAGTTGAAACAGTTAAAGCTTATAGGATCCTTGGATTTACAACTAGAGGCATTAAGTAGAAAAGCAAGAAGTGATGACACACTTCCAAATCATTGTCAGACCTCACTTGAGTAATGTGTTCAGTTCTGGGCACCTTATTTCAAGGAAGGATGTTAAAGCCCTAGAGAGTGCAAAGAAGATTTACGAGACTAATAAATTTTAGACTTAGGATAGAGAAATTCAGCGCCGACCCTCCGGCGCTCCCTCAGCGCTGACCCTCCGACAGTGCGGCGCTCCCTCAGCGCTGACCCTCCGACAGTGCGGCGCTCCCTCAGCGCTGACCCTCCGACAGTGCGGCGCTCCCTCAGCGCTGACCCTCTGACAGTGCGGCGCTCCCTCAGCGCTGACCCTCTGACAGTGCGGCGCTCCCTCAGCGCTGACCCTCTGACAGTGCGGCGCTCCCTCAGCGCTGACCCTCTGACAGTGCGGCGCTCCCTCAGCGCTGACCCTCTGACAGTGCGGCGCTCCCTCAGCGCTGACCCTCTGACAGTGCGGCGCTCCCTCAGCGCTGACCCTCTGACAGTGCGGCGCTCCCTCAGCACTGACCCTCTGACAGTGCGGCGCTCCCTCAGTCCTGACCCTCTGACAGTGCGGCGCTCCCTCAGCACTGACCCTCTGACAGTGCGGCACTCCCTCAGCACTGACCCTCTGACAGTGCGGCACTCCCTCAGTACTGACCCTCTGACAGTGCGGCGCTCCCTCAGCACTGACCCTCTGACAGTGCGGCACTCCCTCAGTACTGACCCTCTGACAGTGCGGCACTCCCTCAGCACTGACCCTCTGACAGTGCGGCGCTCCCTCAGCACTGACCCTCTGACAGTGCGGCGCTCCCTCAGTACTGACCCTCTGACAGTGCGGCGCTCCCTCAGTACTGACCCTCTGACAGTGCGGCACTCCCTCAGCACTGACCCTCTGACAGTGAGGCACTCCCTCAGCACTGACCCTCTGACAGTGAGGCACTCCCTCAGCACTGACCCTCTGACAGTGAGGCACTCCCTCAGTACTGACCCTCTGACAGTGCGGCACTCCCTCAGCACTGACCCTCTGACAGTGCGGCACTCCCTCAGCACTGACCCTCTGACAGTTGAGTTTGAAGTTGTCTCTCCGGCGCGAGCTCCGCTCAGCAGATTTTACGAATAAACCGCGTGTCCGCGACCCCCCCGCGCCGGGAGAGGAACCTGCTCCCTGATTGGCCCAGGCTGACGCCCCATGGCTCCGCCTACCGCGCCGTACGTGGATGACGTCACCGCGTAACGATGCCGCCTTCTCCCGCGTGCTGGTTGCTATGGGTTGCCATGGCGCCCGGAGGCTCGCGCCACACTATGCAGCTGAGACTCAGCGAGAGAGTCAGCTCCAGGTAAGCAGCACTGCCACTGAGAGAGAGAGAGATAGGCAGCTCCAGGTAAGCAGCCCTGCCACAGAGAGAGAGAGAGATAGATAGGCAGCTCCAGGTAAGCAGCACTGCCACAGAGAGAGAGAGAGGTAGATAGGCAGCTCCAGGTAAGCAGCACTGCCACAGAGAGAGAGAGAGATAGGCAGCTCCAGGTAAGCAGCACTGCCACAGAGAGAGAGAGAGAGGTAGGCAGCTCCAGGTAAGCAGCACTGCTACAGAGAGAGAGAGAGAGATAGATAGGCAGCTCCAGGTAAGCAGCACTGCCACAGAGAGAGAGAGAGAGAGATAGGCAGCTCCAGGTAAGCAGCCCTGCCACAGAGAGAGAGAGAGATAGATAGGCAGCTCCAGGTAAGCAGCCCTGCCACAGAGAGAGAGAGAGAGATAGGCAGCTCCAGGTAAGCAGCACTGCCACAGAGAGAGAGAGAGAGAGAGATAGATAGGCAGCTCCAGGTAAGCAGCACTGCCACAGAGAGAGAGAGAGAGGTAGGCAGCTCCAGGTAAGCAGCACTGCTACAGAGAGAGAGAGAGAGATAGATAGGCAGCTCCAGGTAAGCAGCACTGCCACAAAGAGAGAGAGAGAGAGATAGGCAGCTCCAGGTAAGCAGCCCTGCCACAGAGAGAGAGAGAGAGAGAGAGATAGGCAGCTCCAGGTAAGCAGCCCTGCCACAGAGAGAGAGAGAGATAGATAGGCAGCTCCAGGTAAGCAGCCCTGCCACAGAGAGAGAGAGAGAGATAGGCAGCTCCAGGTAAGCAGCACTGCCACAGAGAGAGAGAGAGGTAGATAGGCAGCTCCAGGTAAGCAGCACTGCCACAGAGAGAGAGAGAGATAGATAGGCAGCTCCAGGTAAGCAGCACTGCCACAGAGAGAGAGAGAGGTAGATAGGCAGCTCCAGGTAAGCAGCACTGCCACAGAGAGAGAGAGAGATAGGCAGCTCCAGGTAAGCAGCACTGCCACAGAGAGAGAGAGAGAGAGAGATAGATAGGCAGCTCCAGGTAAGCAGCACTGCCACAGAGAGAGAGAGAGGTAGGCAGCTCCAGGTAAGCAGCACTGCTACAGAGAGAGAGAGAGAGATAGATAGGCAGCTCCAGGTAAGCAGCACTGCCACAGAGAGAGAGAGAGAGAGATAGGCAGCTCCAGGTAAGCAGCACTGCCACAGAGAGAGAGAGAGAGAGATAGGCAGCTCCAGGTAAGCAGCCCTGCCACTGAGAGAGAGAGAGAGAGAGAGATAGATAGGCAGCTCCAGGTAAGCAGCACTGCCACAGAGAGAGAGAGATAGGCAGCTCCAGGTAAGCAGCACTGCCACAGAGAGAGAGAGATAGGCAGCTCCAGGTAAGCAGCACTCTCACAGAGAGAGAGAGAGAGAGAGAGATAGGCAGCTCCAGGTAAGCAGCACTCTCACAGAGAGAGAGAGAGAGATAGGCAGCTCCAGGTAAGCAGCACTGCCACAGAGAGAGATAGGCAGCTCCAGGGATGCAGCACTGCCACTGAGAGAGAGAGAGAGAGAGAGAGAGATAGGCAGCTCCAGGTACGCAGCACTCTCAGAGAGAGAGATAGGCAGCTCCAGGTAAGCAGCAGTGCCACACCGAGAGAGAGAGCACTGTCAGGAGAGGGCTGCACTGACAGTAGGGAGGGAAAGAGCACTGGCAGAGAGAAGGGACAGCACTGGCATGGGTTAGGGCACCAAAGGGCAGAATTGGCAGAGAGAGGGCTGCATTGACAGAAGGAGGGTCCACACTGGCAGAGAGCGAGGCAGCACTGGCTGTGGTAGAGGGAGGGGACAGTTTAACTCTAACAAAGTGAAGCAGTTTAACAGTTGAACAATCTTTAAACATAAAAAGAAACAACTCAAACTTATCACTCTTTTAGTTTCAAGTAAGCAACTTTATAGACTTATAACCCACTTTGAATATAGTTAGCAATCATAAATATACTAGCTATAACAAGTGTTGTTAACCTTGGAGTTTTCAGACAGATATAGAGCTTTCAGAATCCTGCAAAAAATACCCTAATTTCAACTAGAATAGCCAAATCCCAATTCCTTTCTACAAAAACCTGTTTATTTGACTGCCCAGGGCTGTACAGAAACCACATCACATGACACTTCAATCACTATAGTCTGAAATCCTAGAGGAACTTGAGAAAACAAACGTATACCAAACATAACCACTTGCAAGGTTGAAATGAGTAATTAATTTGCTTTCCCAACATTTGAGCTGTATTCCTCCCATACATACTGTTTTTGAACGAAACCCAATACATCGCCCCAATGAGCCTCCCACCCATTAGTTAGACCACACTTGGAATACGATGAGCAGTTTTGGTCCCCTTATCTTTGGAAGGATATATTGGCATTAGAATCCAACCAGAGAAGGTTGATCCCAGGTACGGAAGGATTTTCTAATGAGAAAAGGCTACCTGGGTGGGGCCTGAACTCATTGGAGTTTAGAAGAATTAAACCTTATGGAGACACATGGGATTCTAAAGGGGCTTGACAGCATAGTATTAAACTAGAAAGAGTGCAGAAAAGATTTACTAGGATGCTACCGGGACGTAATGGTTTGAGTTATAAGGAGAAGTTGAATAGACTGGGACTTTTTTCCACAGAGCGTCAGAGGCTGAGGGGTGACCTTATAGAGGTCTATGATGGGCATAGATCAGCTAGATAGTCAACGTCTTTTTCCAAAGGTAGGGGAGCCTAAAACTAAAGGGCATAGATTTAAGGTGAGAGGGGAGAGATACAAAAGGGTCCAGAGGCGCAATTCTTTCACAGAGGGTGGTGAGTGTCTGAAACAAGCTGCCAGAGGTAGTAGTATAAACAGGTACAATTTTGCCTTTTCAAAAACATTTAGACAGGTATGTGGGTAAGATGGGTATAGAGGGATATGGGCCAAATGCGGGTAATTGGGACTAGCTTAGTGGTTATAAAAAAGGATGGTATGGACAAGTTGGGTCAATGGGCCTGTTTCCATGATGTGAACCTCTATGGCTCTATGAGATGTTGAGAGGTTGTTTCTCTTTGTGGCAGAGTCTAGGACTAGAGGGCATAATCTCAGAATAAGGGGTTGCCCACTTAAGACAGAGAGGAGGAGGAATTTCTTCTCTCAGGGTTGTGAACCTGTGGAATTCTTTACCGCGGAAGGCTGTGGAGGCTGGATCGTTAAGTATGTCAAGGCTGAGATAGATAGATTTTTAATCAGTCAGGGAATCAACAATTATGGGGAGAAGGTGGGAAAGCGGAGTTGAAGATTATATCAGATCAGTCATGATCTCATTCAATAGTGTATAAGCCTCGATGGACTAAATGACCAACTCCTGTCCCTGTATCTTATGGTCAATCCCCTCCCTCCTCCCTCCCCCCTCCCAGAGCAAAGATCCCACTATTCAGTTGAATTTCTCCTGAGATGGGCACCGGCAAATGGGAGATTTCTGTATTTGAACTACTTAAAGCAGGAGTAAAGACTCGGGCTGTGCCTCTATTTATAATGCTAAGGATCCCGTATGTCAATTTAGCAGCCTTTGTGATTTGATCTTCCACCTTCAAAGACTCCTGTATGAGCACCCACAGGCCTCCCTGCTCATCCGCCTCATTTAAAATTATACCATTTACTTCATGCTGCCACTGCTCATTCTCCAGCAACATTTGGTAATTACATAGCGTCTTGAATGTAGGAAAATGTATTTCACAGGCATGTTATTGGACAAAATTTGACATTGAACTCTTTAAGGAGGTAAAGAGAAAGGTACAGCAATAACCATTGCAGTTTTAATTTATAGTCTGGAAAATTAGATGGGGAAAATTAGCCTGGATGAGGAGTTAATTGAATGTTTTTGGCATAGTTTTAGAGTAGTATGTTCTGAGGCCAACCAAAGAGCAGGTTCTACTAGATCTGATATTGTGCAACGAGATGGGATTAATTAATGAACTCATGGTGAAGGCACCCCTCTGTAGCAGTGACCATAATATGGTTGAATTTTACATTCGATGGGATGGAGAGAGAAGTGGGTCTGTGACGATGGCAGGAATTCTACTGCCCCACGGAATTGGAGTGGATGAGGGGCAGACCATGAAAATGTCCGTTGACCTTGGGCAGGAATTTCTGGTCTCGCTCGAGCAAGGCCATTAAATCCTGCCTCACATTTTTTAGACTTAAATAGGAACAACTATGAGGGCATGAAAGCTCAGCTGGCTAAAGTGAATTGGCAAACTAGATTAAGGGATTGGTCAATAGTCATGCCATGGCAAACAGTTAAGGATATATATCAGAATGCACAGAATACACACATTCCAACCAGTAAGAAAAAGTCCAAGGGACAGACACATCATCCGTGGTTACCTGGAAAGGTTAAAGATAGATCAAACTTAAAGAAAAAGCATATCATTGTGCAAAGACAGGTGGCAGATCAGAAGTGTGGGCAAAATGTAAAGGAACAGCAAAAGATGACTAAAAAAATTAATAAGGAGGAAAAAAATTAGAATGCGAGAGGAAGCTAACCAGAAATATAAAAACAGATAGCAAGAGTTTTTATAAACATTTTAATAAGAAAACGGTAAACAAATTGAACACATTGAGTAATGAGAAGTTATAGTAGGGCACTTGGATAAGCTCAAGATAATTAGGCAAAGTCAACATGGTTTTGTGCAAGGGAAATAGTATTTAAACAACTTATTAGAGTTGTTCTTTGAGGAACTATGTTGTACTGTGGATAAAGGGGAATCTGTGGATATGTGCCACATCAAAGGCTATTGCAGAAATTAAAGCTCATGGTGCAAGGGGTAACATATTGGCAGGGACTGAAGATTGGCTGGCTAACAGGAGGCTGAAAGTTCGCATAATTACATCTTTTTCAAGTTGGCAAAATGTGACAAGTGTGCCACAGGGAACTGCGCTGGGGCCTGAATTGTTCACAATTTTATACTTTATACTTGAATGAAGGGGCCAAAGGCATGGTTGTTAAATTTGCAGATGGCACAAAGATAGGTAGGTTTAACTAGGTCATACAGAGGCTATAGAATGGTGCGTGGTGGGCAGCGTCAGGGTGTGTGGTGGGCACTGGCAGCAGTGGTACTGCCCCATGGGCAAGATCCAGTCATGCCCTCCACCACCAGGGGCTTCAGTGGTCTCCAATTCCAACCCCCCCGCATGGCCATCACATCTGGCCCCTGTTGGTGGGGACCATGAGTGATTCTCGATGGGGCATTGGTGATGCTGATGAGGGTGGTGTTGGTGATGACGGAGATAGTGGCAGTGCTGGTGGTGATGGTGATGGTGGTGGGATGTCTGCTTGAACTACTGCAATCCTCCATTTAATGATTATCCACAATGGTAATGGGTAAGGAACTCCGGGACATTGAGCCAAGGAAATTAAGCCACAGTGAGCAATGTCTGGTCAGGAAGTTTGTGCCACTCTTTCAAAGGGGAAATTGTGGTTGATTCCTATATATTGCTGCTGTTGTGTTTCTTAGTGGTAGAGGTTCCAGGGGAAGGAATTAATGTCAATGTAAGCTTGGTCATTTCTGACAGTCCAACACTGAGATAGGAAATCTTGCAGACGCTGTCTGTTGGTGATAACGAGGTTAGCTATTGACTTAAGTAGCAGGGGTAATGTCCAAGCAGACAGTTCAATTTTGGATGGTGTCAAGTTTCTTGAGTGTTGTTGGACTGCATCCATCCACTTGGGTGGTCAGTATCCAGTCACGCTCCTGACTTGAGCTTCACAGATAGTGGAGAGGTTCTGACAGTGCAATAATTGACCTGTAGCATCAGGAACAATCTTCCTTTATACTCACCATGTCCAGCCATGGCAGAGTTTTCCTTTTGACCACAATTGATCTTGATTTTATTGGGAGTTCTTCTCTTGCTTGCTCAGATGCTGCTCTGCTTTTGAGGCAGACAGAGTTGTCCCTGCTCTGCCATTTAACTTGTGCCCATTCTGAGACTGTGGCCTGGTTCAAATCTGAGTGGTTTCAGCAGTAGTGCAGAGGTTTGTAACCTGTGCATGTGATTCCCTGGAGCCTGATGTACCGGTTTCAAACAGCTCCTGAATATTGACTGACTGAGATTTTAGGAAGTTGTCTCCACTAACCTGATCCCAATGCTGAAACATTAAAAAAAATCAGTGACCTCAAAGTTCCTGTCTGTCAGATACTTTAAGAAGTCTGACAACACCAGGTTTAAGTCCAACCAATTTATTTGATAGTAAACTCACAAGCTTTCGAGGTTTCCCTCTTCGTCAGGTGAATGAAGAGTTCTGGCCTCAGACAGAGCATATAACAGAACTCTTCATTCACCTGACGAAGAGAGAAACCTCGAAAGCTTATGAGTTTACTGTCAAATAAATCGGTTGGACTTAAACCTGATGTTGTCAGACTTCTTATTGTGTTTACCCCAGTCCTATGCTGGCATCTCCACATCATGTCAGATACTTTACCAGGAAAGTGGCGCCCTGCACCACCACCTATCATCCAATAATGTGAGCCACACACGGGCAGGCACATTTATCAATAAATCATCGCACTCGCTCTGGCTCTGGTTGGTTTGTTTGAAAGCATGCCCAGAATTGTGTGTTCTGATTGGCCATCCTATTCCAAACCCGAATTGGCTAGCATGTTGCGATTGGCTGGATGTATAACAGGGTGCTGATTGGTTGATTGTAACAGAAGCACTCGATGCTGTTTCAGTGAGCATGTGCAGTCAGATATATGAATCAATAAAAGAATGCACTGATCCAGGTCCTGGTATTGAAGTTGTGTAGTGAGGATTTGCATTGTATACAGGCAGATAAATCACGGAAGCAACAGAATTACTCAATGCTTGTTTTGAGGCAGCTTTGGAAATGGCTACAAAAACGAGAAGAATCATAGAAACCCTACAGTACAGAAAGAGGCCATTTGTCCCATCAAGTCTGCACTGACCATAATCCCACCCAGGCTCTACCCCTATATCCCTACATATTTTATCCACTAATCCCTCTAACCTATGCATCTCAGGACACTAAGGGGCAATTTTAGCACGGCCAATCAACCTAACCCACACATCTTTGGACTGTGGGAGGAAACCGGAGCACCTGGAGAAAACCCATACAGACATGAGGAGAACACAAGAACATAAGAAATAGGAGCAGGAGTAGGCCATCTAGCCCTTCGAGCCTGCCCCGCCATTCAATAAGATCATGGCTGATCTGAAGTGGAGAATGTGCAAACTCCACACAGACAGTGACCTAAGCCAGGAATCGAACGCAGGTCCCTGGAGCTGTAAAGCAGCTGTGCTAACCACTGTGCTACTGTGCCGAATCGAAGAGGAAAATCAGGACTTTCAGAATGGATGGATGAATCTTTCTTGATAGTCTTGATTTTCCTCTTTGATTCATTTGCATACTTTCCAAATTTGCCTGGTCTCCCTGTGTGTTTGACTGACAATGAGAAATTCACTAACAAGAAATCAAACCTTGGAGATATTTGACTAAAATGCAGAGTGCTTTCTTTGTTAGTTATTTGATGGAGGAGCTGAAGAACAAGATGGAGAAATCTAGAATGCGTTTGCTCTGTGGATGAGATCATCAGGTAGCTCATCTGCTGTTAGTTTGGTGGCAGTTCAAATGATTGTGAAGCAAGGAAAGCTGTTTACAGATGGTGAATATGCCAAAGAATGGGCCGTAACAGTGGTGTAACAGTGGCATAACAATTAGCATTGCTGCCTCACAGCACCAGGGACCCTCGTTCAATTCTGGCCTTGGATGACTGTCTGTGTGGAGTTCGCACGTTCTCCTTATGGCTGTGTGGGTTTCCTCTGGCTGCCCCAAGTGAATGTCAAGATAAAGCCTAATGGTCAACCAAAAAGGCTGAAAGCAAGAATGGTGGCAAATGCAATCTGTCCCAAGATGGAAGGAGAATTAGTATGACTTGCTAACACTGGTGTGTTAGACCCAGATACAATGAGTGACAGGGCTACCCCCACTGTACCTGTCATGAAAACAGATGGTTTTGTTTGTATTTGCATGATTTAAAACAATCATAAATCCAGTGGTGTGCGCTGATCAACATCATCTTCCTTTAATTGAAGATTTGTTTGCTGGGTTATCATGTGTGCAGAAATTCAGCAAGATTAATCTTTCACAAACATATTTACAGATGCATGAAGTTGCTAAATCTTAACCGTTGCTTACCATTGCTATTCATAAAAGGTTTCTTTCATTATAAATAATAGCTGTTTGGAATAACATCGACATCAGCCCTCTTCCAAAGATCAATTGACCAAATTTTATGAGGTCTCTCTGATGTGCAATGTTACCTGGGATATATTCTAATTATAGGTTCAAGTGACCAGGAGCACTTGAATAATTTAGAAGCAACATTGGAACATCTTTAAGTACATGGTCTGCGTATCAAGGAAGAAAAGTGTGGTTTTTTCCAGATGTCAAGTCCAGTATTTGGGTCACTTTATTGATGGTAAAGGCCTATATAAAGCAACTGAAAAGGTGGAAGCGATTTTATAAGCACCACGCCTGACAAATATAGTGCAATTGAAGTACTTTGTCGTAATAATTTGCTAATCCTATAATGTGTTCATAACATAGCTTCATTATTGAAGATATTGCACTATTTTCTATGTGTGAAACAGTCACGGAACTGGGCAACAGAATGTGAGAAAGCATACAAGGAAGTCAAAGATGCTTTGCAGAAATCTGAAGTATTGGCTCACTTTAATCTGAGGCTATCATTACTGCTTGTCTTGTGAAGTTTCACCTAATTGAGTAGGGCAGTTGTTTGGCATATTGGCCGATTGGATAAGTAACTGGCTATTGCACGGAAGACAAAGGGTGGTGGTGGAGGGAAAATTTTCAGACTGGAGGCCGGTTACCAGCGGTTGTTACTAGAGAGGCAGTGCTCAACAGACTGGAGGGACTGATTGTGGACAAGTCTCCAGGACCAGATGGAATGCATCCAAGGGTTCTGAAAGAAATGACAGAGGTGATAGTGGATGCCTTGGTGATTATCTTCCAAACGTCGCTGGATTCCGGGAAAGTGCCAGAAGATTGGAAAACGGCTGATGTTACGCCATTGTTTAAGAAGGGTGGCAGGCAAAAGGCAGGGAATTATAAGCCAGTTAGTTTAACGTCTGTTGTAGGTAAAATGTTAGAATCCGTGATCAAGGAGAAAATAGCAAGGCATCTTGAGGAGAATTGTTTGATAGAGCAGACGCAGCACGGTTTCGTTAAGGGGAAGTCGTGTCTGACAAATTTATTGGAGTTCTATGAGGATGTGTCTAGGGCGGTGGATAGAGGAGAGCCGGTGGATGTGGTGTTTCTTGATTTTCAGAAGGCGTTTGACAAGGTGCCTCACAAGAGGTTATTACAGAACGTCAGGGGGCATGGAGTTGGGGGTAGGGTGTTAGCGTGGATAGGGGATTGGCTGTCAGATAGGAGGCAGAGAGTGGGGGTTAATGGGTGCTATTTGGATTGGCGGTTGGTGACTAGTGGAGTGCCCCAGGGGTCGGTGCTGGGGCCTCAGCTATTTACCATTTATATAGATGATCTGGAGGAGGGAACCGAGTGTATGGTGTCGAAATTTGCTGATGACACCAAGATTGGTGGAACGGCAAATTGTGTGGAAAGTCTGCAGAAGGATCTAGATAGGCTGGGCGAATGGGCCAGGAACTGGCGAATGGAATTTAATGTTGGCAAGTGTGAAGTTGTCCACTTTGGTAGGAATAATGGTAGGAAGGACTATTACTTACAGGGCGAAAAACTGCAGCACGTGACGGTGCAGAGGGACCTCAGGGTCCTTGTGCATAAGTCGCAAAAACCCAGCCTGCAGGTGCAGCAGGTGGTCAGGAAGGCAAATGGGATGCTGGCCTTCATAGCGCGGGGGATTGAATATAAAAGTAGGAAGTCTTGCTGCAGCTGTATAGGGCATTGGTGAGGCCGCAGCTGGAGTACTGTGTGCAGTTTTGGTCGCCGCATTTACGCAAGGATATTTTGGCCTTGGAGGGAGTGCAGAGGAGGTTTACTAGGCTGATACCAGAGTTGAGGGGGTTGAATTATGAGGAGAGGCTGAATAAACTAGGCTTGTACTCGTTAGAGTTTAGAAGAATGAGGGGAGATCTCATTGAGACGTATAAGATGATGAATGGGATGGATAGGATAGAGGTGGAGAGGCTCTTCCCGCTCAGAAAGGACAGTAGGACTAGAGGGCATAGCCTCAAGATAAAGGGGGGGCGGTTTAGAACGGAGTTGAGAAGGAACTTCTTCACTCAAAGGGTGGTGAATCTCTGGAATTCTCTGCTCGTTGAAGTGGTGGAGGCTGTCTCGCTTAATATATTTAAGATGCGGGTTGATCGGTTTTTGATAGGCAAGGGCATTAAGGGTTCTGGGGAGAGGGTGGGAATATGGAACTGAGCCACGACAGATCAGCCATGATCTTATTGAATGGTGGGGCAGGCTAGATGGCCTACTCCTGCTCCTATTTCTTATGTTCTTACCTCAGGATCAGTGCTGGGTCCTCTGCTATTTGTGATTTTTATCAATGACTTGGAAGAGGGGGGACTGAAGGATGGGTTAGTAAATTTGCTGATGACACCAAGATTGGTGGAGTAGTGGATGAGGTGTGGAGGGCTCTTGCAGGCCGCAAAGAGACATTGATAGGATGCAGAGCTGGGCTGAAAAGCGGCAGGTGGAGTTTAACCCTGGTAAGTGTGAGGTGATTCATTTTGGTAGGACAAACTTGAATGTGGACTACAGGGTCAACAGCAGGGTTCTGAGGAATGTGGAGGAACAGAGAGACCTTGGGGTTCATATCCACAGATCTCTGAAGCTTGTCACTCAAGTGGATAGAGCCGTGAAGAAGGCTTATAGTGTGTTAGCATTTATTAACAGAGTTTAAGAGCTGTGGGGTTATGCTGCAACTATACAGGACCTTGGTGAGACCACATTTGGAATTTTGTGTGCAGTTCTGGTCACCTCACTATAAGAAGGATGTGGAAGCATTGGAGAGAATGCAGAGGAGGTTTACCAGGATGCTGCCTGGGTTTGGAGGGGAGGTCTTATGAGGAAAGGTTGAGGGAGCTGGGACTTTTCTCTTTAAAGCAGAGGAGGATGAGAGGTGACTTAATTGAAGTTTAGAAGATGATGAGGGGGATACATAGAGTGGACGTTCAGAGATATTTCCTCGGGTGGATGTAGCTGTTACGAGGGGATAACTGTAAGGTTCATGGTGGGAGATATAGGTCGGATGTCCAAGGTACTCAGGGAGTGGTTGGGGTGTGGAATGCGCTGCCTGCTGTGATAGTGGAATTGGACACTTTCGGAACGTTTAAGCGGTTATTAGATAGGCACATGGAACACACCTGAATGATAGGGAGTGAGATAGTTTGATCTTGGGTTCAGACATAGGTCGGCACAACATCGAGGGCCAAAGGGCCTGTACTGTGCTTTACTGTTCTATGTTCTGTATCATGCATTTGGGAAAAGAACAACTAGAAGCTTTTGCTTCACATATTCTGACGAATGCTGAACTTAACTAACTCAACTATAAAAAGCAGTATAGTTTTTAGCATACAAAGGTTTTTATCATTATTTACATGGCCGTTCATTTCATGTTATTGACCAATCATTGACCCTTAACTACTTTTTTGGGCTGTACAAAGGCATTCTGGCTTCTGGCTGATTGCAAAGATGGTCACTGATCTTATCTGCTCACTCTTACAATATAAAGTATTGTCAGAGTGGCGTGCTAATGCTGATGCATTATCAAGCCCTCCTTTCCCAATCAAACAGATGCCACCAACTAGTTTTGCTAATCTGTTATTTTTCGCTTGTAGATCATTTGCCTGTGACAGCTTCTCAAGTTCAGAGACATATCAGAAAAGATCCTGTGTTGGGGAAGGTGACGAATATGGAATTGAAAGGAACAATAGATGGAATGCATTGTCTGCATCCTGATTTGAAACTATTTGCATCATATGGGTGGATGGTGGCGTAGTGGTTAGCACTGCACTCAACCCTGGAACATCCAGATAACAAAAACACCTATGTCAGATTCCTATTTATTGACTACAGACTCAGTTCCTCACTCGATGACTAGATCCTGAACTCCCTAAGCCATGAGACCACAATCAGTAAGGATAGGCAACAACTTCCTCCACGATCATCCCCAACACCAGTGCCCCACAAGACTGTGTTCTCAGCCCCTACAATACTCCTTATACACCTATGACTTTGTGGTCAAATTCCCCTCCAACTCAATTTTCAGTTTTGCTGAAGACACCACCGTAGTGGGTCAGATCTCGAACAATAACAAGATGGAAAAAGATAGAAGCTGGAATTCTCCCAAAAATGTCCTAAGTGTCAATTGTGGGAAAACTTGAGTGATTTATGCTGTTTTTTTCAGTGGGAGTTCATATTCGCCCTAAACCTCCTGCCGCTTACCTTAGATCTACACCCCCTGGTCATTAATCTCTTCACCAAGGGGAAAGGTTTCTTCCTGTTTACTCTGTCTATGCCCCACATAATTTTGTACATCTCAATCATGTCCCCCCTTAGTTTCCTCTGCTCCAAGAACAACAACTCCAGTCTATCTAATCTCTTAACTAAAATTCTCCAGAAAAGGCAAAATCTCCATCCTGATAAATCTCCTCTGCACCCTTTCCAGTATTATCACATCCTCCTATAATTGGACTCTAGCTGTGGCCTAACCAATGTTTTATACAGCTCCAACATAGCCTTCTGCTCTTAAACACTATGCCTTGGCTAATAAAGGTACGTATACCGTATGCCTTCTTGACCACTTTGTCCACCTGTACTGCTACAATACGGGACAGGTGTGCATGCACACCAAGATTCCCCTGATCCTTGGTGATTCCCAGGATCCTGCCGTTCATCACATATTACCTTGCCTTGTTTGTCCTGCCCAAGTGGATCACCTTACGCTTATCTGGATTGAATTCCATTTGCCACTGATCAGCCCATCTGACCAACTCGTCTATGGCCTCCTGTAATCTAAGGCTATCCTCCTCACAATTTACCACTATTTTTGTACAATCCGTGAATTTGCTGATCAGCCCTCCTACATTCAAATCTGAATCATTTATATAAACCACTAACTGCAAGGGCCCCAACACTCATCCCTGTGGGACTCCACTGGGCACAGGTTTCTAGTCAAAAAAAATACACCTTGACCATCACATAAGAGCATAAGAACATAAGAAATAGGAGCAGGAATAGGCCATCTAGCCCTTCGAGCCTGCCCCACCATTCAATAAGATCATGGCTGATCTGAAGGGGATCAGTTCCACTTTCCCGCTTTCTCCCCATAACCCTTAATTCCCCGGTCTATCAGAAACCTATCTACCCGTGACTTAAATATATTTAGCGAGGTAGCCTCCACCACTTCAACGGGCAGAGAATTCCAGACATTCACCACCCTTTGAGTGAAGAAGTTCCTCCTCAACTCTGACCTAAACTGCCCCCCCTCTTATCTTGAGGCTGTGTCCTCTAATCCTGCTATCCTTTCTAAGCGGGAAGAATCTCTCTACCTCTACCCTATCCATCCCCTTCATTATCTTATACGTCTCTATAAGATCCCCCCTCATCCTTCTAAACTCCAACGAGTACAGACCCAGTCTATTTAGTCTCTCTTCATAGTCTAACCCCCTCATCTCCGGTATCAGCCTAGTGAACCTCCTCTCTGCACTCCCTCCAAGGCCAATATATCCTTGCGCAAGTGCGGCGACCAAAACTGCACACAGTACTCCAGCTGTGGCCTCACCAGTGCCCTGCACAGTTGCAGCAAGATGTCCCTACTTTTATATTCTATCCCCCTCGCTATAAAGGCCAACATTCCATTTGCCTTCTTGATCACCCACTGCACCTGCAGACTGGGTTTTTGCGACTCGTGCACGAGGACCCCCAGGTCTGCACCGTAGCATGTTGCAGCTTTTAGCCTTTTAAATAATACCACCCTCTGCTTCCTGCTACTTGACCAATCCTGGATCCAATTTGCCAGATTTCCATGGCTCCCTTGCGCTTTTACCTTCACTATCAATCTCCCATGTTGGATCTTGTCAAATGCGTTGCTCACATCTGCACACCTGGCCACCTCTTTTGAAACTTCTATCAAGTTGGTCAGACATGACCTCCCTTTAACAAAACAATGCTGATCGTTCTTGATTAGTCCCTACCCCTCCAAGTTAATTCTCTCATAATTGCTTCCAATAGTTTCCCCACCAGAGATTAGACTGAATGGCATATAGCTTCCTGCTTTATCTCTTCCTCTCTTCTTGAATAATGGTACCACAATGTCCTCTAGTCCTCTGGCACCATTCCAATAGCTACAGAGGAATTGAAAATTATTGCCAGCACCCCTGCTATTTCTTCTCTTGCCTCAGTCAACAGCCTAGGGTAGATTTTACCTGGCCCTGGCCCTGGAGGTTTATCTACTTTTAAACCTGCCAGATTACTCAGAACCTCCTTTCTATCTGTGATAATTTCTTTAATTGTGTCACAGTATTTCCCCCTGATTGTATACCCACATTACTCCTCTTACCAGTGAACACTGATACAAGATATTCATTTAGAACCTTATCTACATCCTCTGGCTCCACATATGTATAAATTACCACTGTGGGCCACAATGGGCCCTACTCTTTCCCTAGTTATCCTTTTACCCTAAATGTACTTGTAAAACATTTTCCTTTATTCTACCTGTCAGCATCCTTTCCTGTCCCTTTTGCTCTCCTATTTGCTTTTTAAGTTCCCTGTTGCATATTCTATACTCTTCTGGGGCTTCTGCTGTTTTGAGCCCTCGATGCCTGCTATAAGCCTCTCTTTTTCTCTTAATCCAGTGCTGTATATCCCTCGATATCCAGGGTGCATGGTGGCATGGTGGTTAGCACTGCTGCCTCACAACGCCAGGGACTTGGATTCAACTCTGGCCTTGGGTGACTGCCTGTGTGGCGTTGGCACATTCTCCCTGTATTTCCATGGGTTTCCTCCCACACTCAAAAAAAATGTGCGGGTTAGGTTGACTAGCTATACTAAATTGCCCCTTAGTGTCAGAGGGATTAGCAGGGTAAATATGTGTGGTTATGGGGATAGGGGGGTGGGATTGTTGTCGGTGCAGGTTCAGTGGGCCAAATGGCGACCTCTGCTCTATTGGGATTTTATGATTCACTGGATTTGATGATCCCACCCTTTTTCTTCATTGTAACATGTTGACCTTGTTCTCTTCCTGTTTCTTCCTTGAATACGTCCCACTGTTCTGTCACAGACTTTCCTTCCGTGCTACAACAGTTATTTCCTTTTTCATCTTTCAAAGGTCTTTGCACCTATTGCAATGGTCTTAATTTGTATCCGCATCTTAGTGAAACAGTTGATAAAAGCAAATTACTGCGGATGCTGGAATCTGAAACC
The DNA here is from genome assembly GCF_965287045.1 of Carcharhinus amblyrhynchos. Taxonomy (NCBI): domain Eukaryota; kingdom Metazoa; phylum Chordata; class Chondrichthyes; order Carcharhiniformes; family Carcharhinidae; genus Carcharhinus; species Carcharhinus amblyrhynchos. The sequence goes on from NC_137348.1 coordinate 42,002,526, forward strand.
AAAAGAGAAAATGCTGGAAAATCTCAGCAGGTCTGGCAGCATTTGTAAGGAGAAAAAAGAGCTGATGTTTTGAATCCAGATGAACCTTTGTCAAAGCTTCCCAGTTCTTGGTTCAATGAAAGATTTCACTGATCTCCCAGTTTCCAGTTCTGTGTCAAGGTTCATTCAGGTATCCTTTCCCCTTTACACATATTGTATAGTTTCTATATTTGATGCTTCTATGTATAAATGGCACAATCCCTCTCTCTGGTATAGTACATTCCTATGTGAGGGAAACATTACAAGCCAGATGAGGCATAACACACAGTCTTCTGCTATATAATCCTCTGTGGTGGGAGTAGTTCATATACAGAAATGTAGAAAAGTACTGCCTGGAAAGAGCCATTTGGCCCATCATTGCCTGCCAACCTTCCTGAAATAGCTGAGAGTTTCTCAGAATTGGTATCATTCTCCTGTTGGCTATTGAAAGCACGTGGGGAGATTTTGAAATGTTATTTAGGTAAATGAATAAATTTGCTGTTGTTGAATATGCCATGTACTGGCACTGATGTCGGCTGTGCCCATGTATTGCACTCAAACACTTGTCACCAGCGTTTTCCTGCCGAAAGAGTTGAAGGCTAGGTTTTTACATGAAGCTTTAGGGAAGGGTAAATATCAGTAACAGAATGGCGTGGAGGGTGTGTGTGTGTGTGGGTGTATGTGTGTGTCAGTGTGAGAGGTGTCTGTGTGAGTATGTGCATGTCGGTGTGTGTATGTCAGTGTGAGAGCTGTATCAGTGTGTCAGTGTGTCAGGATGGAATTGGGTTGTACTGGCCTTGCCATTTCCCCCATCAGTACTGTGTCCTGGGCAGCACAGTGGTTAGCACTGCTTCTGGGGACCCAGGTTCAATTCCCAGCTTGGATCAGTGTCTGTGCAGAGTTTGTATGTTCTCCCTGTGTCTGCATGGGTTTCCTCCAGGTGCTCCGATTTCTTTCCACCGTCCAAACAAAGTGCTGATTAGGCACATTGGCCATGAAATTCTCCCTTCAGTGTACCCAAACAGGCGCCGGAGTGTGGCGACTAGGAGATTTTCACAGTATCTTCATTGCAGTGTTAATCTAAGCCTACTTGTGATGCTAATAAATAAACTTTAAACATTTTTGTGAAGATCAGGTCCTTTTACATCCGAAGAAATAGATTATGTGAGGCCACTGGGAGGGTATCCAGAAAATTCAATGGCTTGTGATCGGTGACCATCAGAAATTTCCATCCGTAAAAGGTATTGATGGAATTATTTTAATCCAAATATTATCACCAACCCTTCTTTTCAATGTGGGCATCCTTCCTTTCTGCTATGGCCAACCTCCTAGAACCATATGCCATTGGCCATTCCACTCCATTTGGCCATCTGTATGCTAATATTGTCCTGAAGCCATATGAAACGCACCACAGGTTAGCACTAACTCTTTTCAAGGATTGTAATGTGTCAAGACATTTGATAATGACAGCTATTGTTTTATTGTCTTAAAACCAAGTCTTGACAGGCAGACCATTCCCGAGCTTGACCTTCTTTAGCAGTTGATGTAGCAGAATCAAGATGGAGGCCCGAATAGATATAAATTTTCCATAGTACGTCACCAGCCCTAGAAACAACTGTAACCCCTGAATCGATGTGGGAGCCAGGGCGTCTTTAATCACCTGCACACGATCCTCCGAAAGATGAGATACCACGAAGATGCATTTCTCTCTTCTTAGGCCCTTGAAAAATGACAAAGGATTTCCTCCAGATTCTGTAGGTGTTCTGTCTTTGTTTTACCTGTGATCAGAACATCATCCAAGTAAATGGGCACCTGAGGTAAACCTGTAATGTGTTCTCCATTGTTCCCTGAAAAATCGCACAGACTGATGATACCCCAAAAGGTAATCTTCAAGTATCGATGGTGGAATATTTCTGTGAATCCTCACCCAGCTGCAACAGCAAATAAGCATCACTCATATCTAATTTTAAGAATAGGAGTCCCCTGACCAACTGTGCACATAAATCCTTGATCCGGGGTAGTTGGGTATTGGTCCAACTGTGAATAGTGGTTTATTGTTTGTTTAAAGTCCCCACAAAGATGGACTGAACCATCTGGCTTCAAAATAGGCACAATCGGTGCTGCCCATTTCGCAAATTGGACAGGTTTTGTGATACCTTCTCATTCTAGTCTTCTAATTTCTTTCTCCCTTAAGACAAAGATACCAGATGGGCCTTTAAAATCCTGGTACTATATCCTAGTCGACACGTAATATCACTTTGGCTCCTTTTATTCTTCCTTGCTCTTCTCAGAGAATTTCTGGGTATTTGAGCAGGACTTCACTCGAGTGGCCATTTTCTAACTGGAAGATGTTCACCCAATCCAAGTTGATTTCTCTCAACCAGTTTCGCCCCATTAGGCTCGGGATCGAGCCCTTCGCTACCATCAATGATAACCAAACCAGTTGCTTTTCTTAAGAGGCAAGAACAAAGGCTGTCCCCACAACTCGCAGAGATTCCCTTGGATAAGTTCTCAGTCTTGATTAAAATTAGGGGTTGGAGTCCAGTGCGAATTTTATTGAACACTGATTCTCCGACCACCGATATGGCCCTGCCTGTATTGATCTCCATTAATATTGGATGTCCATTTAATCTTACCGTTTTCTTAATTGGGTCTGATTTTGACATTGCTATGCCATTTAATTGTTCCAAGTTGGATGTAGGTGGACCTTCCAGGGTGTGCACTCTCCTGGACAATGGCCCACATGTTATTTTCCTAAATCTAAGTCTTAGAAACATAGAAGATAGAAGTAGGAGGAGGCCATTTGGCCCTTCGAGCCTGCTCCACCATTCATCACGATCATCCAACTCGATGGCCTAATCCTGCTTTTTCCCCCATAACCTTTGATCCCATTTGCAGCAAGTGCTATAACCAGCCGCCTCTTGAATACATTCAGAGTTTTGTGATCAACTATTAATTACTAACTATTAACTATTAACCACAGGAACTATTAACTACTTCCTGTGGTAATGAATTCCACAGGCTCACCACCCTTTGCATGAAGAAATGTCTCCTCACTTCTGTCCTAAATGGTCTACCCTGAATCCTCAGACTGCGACCCCTGGTTCTGGACTCCTCCAGCATCGGGAATATCCTCCCTGCATCTATCCTGTCTAGTCCTATTAGAATTTTATAAGTTTCTACGAAGTCCCTCCCTCATTTATTTGAACACCAGCAAAAACACTCTTAACCTAGTCAATCTCTCCTCATACATCAGTCCCGCCATCCCCGGAATCAGCCTGGTAAACCTTCGCTGCACTCCCTCGAGAGCAAGATCATCCTTCCTCATAAAGGAGACCAAAACTGCACACAATACTCTAGGTGTGGCCTCACCAAGGTCCTGTATAATTGCAACAACACATCCCTGCTCCTGTACTCGAAACCTCTCGCAATGAAGCCAACATTCCATTTGCTTTCTTTACCACCTGCTGCACCTGCATGCTTACCTTCAGTGACTGGTGCACAAGGACACCCAGGTCCCGCTGTGCACTCGCCTCTCCCAATTTACAGCCATTCAGGTAGTAACAGTCTTCTTGTTTTTGCTTCCAAAGTGAATAACCTCACATTTATTTGAAGATTTGAAGGTTTATTTTGTTGCTCCAACTCCGCATACTGGCAACAATTACAATGCCTTGCCGGGCAGAATTCTGAAGGGGCTGTTGACTGTCTGGTCAAAGCTTAGCTTAGCTTTGCTTTGGGCCCGCACTGTGCGTAGACCTGGGTTCATTTGTATCTGGACACCTCCTAAGTGAGGCTATGTAATCGCTTGCGCTCAAGTGGTGCTCCCTGAACTCAATTGAATTGGCCTGGGCATCCACTTCCATCAGGGTACTTTGCAACTGATATGCCCACGTGTAGCATTTTCCAATGATAAGGCCAGCTGGAGCGCCTGTGTGAAATCAAGCTGAGCTTCAGTCAACAGGTGGTTTTGGATAGTTACGTGATTTATCTTGCATACCAAACGGTCTCTTAGCATCAGAATTCAGCAGCTTCCGCCAGTCACCTCAACCTTGTTAGGAAACCCATAACAGATTCCCCCATCTCTCCAAGTGCCAAGTAAAACCTGGAGCTTGTCGGAATGAAAGATTTCCCCACTGGGTCTGCCAATTCCTGGAAGGTTTTGCTACTTGGTGCCTCTGGGAAAGTTAAGCTGTGAATAATACCAAATGCTGATGGTCCGCAAGCAGTCAGAAGAACAACCCATTTCTTTTCATCTGCAAAAGTCCATTAGTCCTCAGGAAATCCATTAGTCCTAAGGAAATCCATTAGTCCTAAGAAAAATGCATGCATTCCCCATATTGGGCCCAGATCTACACAGCAGGGTAAAGGAGTCCAGTTTCTCAAACAAAGGCATGTTGCCTGAAAATGGCTTACCACAAGTAAAGCTGGCTGTTAGCGAGCAAGTTTCTTAGGGTCATCCTTTTCCCTCGTTGCCACTGAAATAACTCCTCAGAGGCCAGTGTTCCATCACCAGATTCCCACTAGATTCCCTTTATTTACAAACTCTATCCCATTCCTATTACACTTCAGGTACAAAGTCAGGATCAGGAGTGCCAGTGGACCTGACACTGATATTGATCAAGCGGGCAATTATGATCTCAGTCAAGGAGTTCGTACTCCAAGAGGCCAACCTCATGGGCCTCATTGATGACATTGTGCACACCTCTGACACACTCAAACAGCTCTAATGCTGATACACACACACACACTGATTCACACACACAGACATAGACCACACACTGACTCCCTCACACACTGACACACACACACACACACACACACTCACAGATTACATGTGCCCTCACTGACTCTCTTCCCTCTGTTTCTTCATTGCTACTCACATCTTTTCTGAACGTTTACAGTTCAAACCTTTCAAATGTGGGAATCCTTTTATTAAAGCTGTGCTCACAGATAAGGTTTATGAAACATAATGTTACTTTCTACTAATGGTATTAATCCAGGGGCAGGGAGCCAGCTGACTGTTTTACAGTGAAGTTAATGTAATAAAAACTGGTGAGATGTATGAAAGTATTGTGACTCACCGTTATCTGTCGTTAACTTTGGTACAAAGTCACAGTCAACTATAAAGTAGTCTGTGCACAGGAATATCCAGCTGCTCCTGTTGATCCTGTATCACAGTGACATGCAGCGTAAGTGATGTCAGGATCTGTGGTAATATGGCTCAACATGCTGAGAGCCAAGATCTGGGACTCTGGATGTAACCTTCTCAGTGACCCTACAAATGAATGTGTATCTTTGGTCCCACAGGCCTTGTGAATGAAGATGATTTTGAACACTGACCAGAGTGGCAAGCTAACTGATCCTTCCCATACTCCAGAAGCAACCTCAACAGACACAATGCTGGATTCTCAAAAGGTAAGCATTATGGTTCAGCCTTTAAACAGTGGGCTGCACTGTACTCACTCAGAATGTCTGGTTTGATAGTATTTATTTATTAGTGTCACAAATAGGCTTACGTATACCCAAGCTCAAACATTGTCCCAGTGTGTCTGAGTGTGTCGGTGTGTGAGAGGTGTGAATGTGTGTGTGTGGCAATGATAGCGTGTAAGAGGTATCAGTATGAGTGTATATGTGTGGGTGTGTGTGTTTGGTTTGATTTATTATTGTCGTGTTTTAACATACATTGAAAAGTATTGTTTCTCACACGCTATACAGACAAAGCACACCATTCATAGAGAAGGGAACGAAAGAATGCAGAATGTAGTGTTACAGTCGTAGCTGGGTGCAGAGAAAGATCAACTTAATGCAAGATAAGTCCATTCAAAAGTCTGACAGCCGCAGGGAAGAAGCTGTTCTTGTGTCGATTGGTATGTGACTCAGACTTTTGTATCTTTTTCCCCAAGAAAGAAGGTGGAAGAGAGAATGTCCCAAGTGCATGGGGGCCTTAATTATGTTGGTTGTTTTGCCGAGGCAGTGGGAACTGTAGACAGTCAATGGATAGGAGACTGGTTTGTGTGATGGATTGGGCTACGTTCATGACCTTTTGTAATTCCTTGTGATCTTGGGCAGAGCAGGAGCCATACCAAGCTGTGATACAACCAGAGAGAATGCTTTCTATGGTGCATCTGTAAAAGTTGGTGAGAGTCGTAGCTGACATGCCAAATTTCCTTAGTCTTCTGAGAAAATAGAGGCTTTGCTGGGCTTTCTTAACTGTAGTGTCAGTATTGGGGGTGCTGGTGGTGGTGGTGGTGCCAGGAAAGGTTGTTGGTGAGCTGGACACCTAAAAACTTGAAGTTCTCGATCCTTTCTACCTTGTCCCTGTTGATGTAGACAGGGCATGTTCTCCTCTACGCTTCCTGAAGTCAATGACTATCTCCTTCATTTTGATACTGTGTGTGTGTGTGTGTGTGTGTGTGTGTGTGTGTGTGTGTGTGTGTGTGTGTGTGTGTGTGTGTGTGTGTGTGTGTGTGTGTGTGTATGCGCAGAAGTTTGTGAGATAGGTGATGATTGGAAAGCTGTGCAGTTACAGTCCGACCTGCTGCATCTGCCAAAGCTGCACACTAACATTGTGGAGCCTCGGAGTCGCTTTGCAACGTGTTCAACTCAGAATCTGGCTGGATTCCATATGCAGTTTGTGTGGAGGCTCATTGGCTTCTGGAGAAGGTTTATGTCAATGTAAGCCTGCCGCTACACAAGGACCGTACAAGTCCTGCTGCTCACCACCTATCATGCCAGCCTGTGTGGCAAAAATCACCATGCCAAGGAATAATAGCAGAGGCCCAATGGCAGCAGGAATGGAAGCAACAAGCCAGCACTTAAACACCACTTCCTCATCACAGATCCCATGATAACATTGAACACTGCTCAATCATTTCCACACTGGGCACAACCTTTGTACCCAAATTGGCACAAATGGGGTTTTGCGGGAACGTGGGCTGCAGCTGTGGTGGCCCCTAATCATTGACTCACATCATAAAAGACTGTCAGCTGGCAAAATTCAGTGGAGGGCTCAGAGAGCTCTGTTCAGTCACAAGGAAACAATTGCCTGACTTGGTGATTACTGAACACACTTAAAAAAGTCACCTTATGATATCTCAGCTTTAATAACAACAACAGGACTGCAATTGAGACCACCTTGATTCAATTTTTATAAATACTGTTTTAAACTTAATCCTTAATTAATGTGCGTGTGTCTGTGTGTATATGTGTATATTGTGTCTGTCTGTGTGTATACATGTGTACCTGTATACATGTGTTGGTTGTATATATGTGTCTGCATGTGTGAATACGTGTGCGTGTGCGCGCATGTGTATATATTATAAAAATCATAGAAACCCTATAGGAAGAATGAGGCCATTTGGCCCATCGAGTCTGCATCGACCACAATGCCACCCAGGCCCTACCCCCATATCCCTACATATTTTACCCAATAATCTAACCTACACATCTCAGGACACTAAGAAGCAATTTAAGCATGGCCAATCAATGTAGACCGCACATCTTTGGACTGTGGGAGGAAACCGAAGCACCCAGAGGAAACCCATGCAGACACAAGGACAATGTGCAAACTCCACACAGACAGTGACCCAAGCTGGGATTCGAACCCTGGTCCTGGAGCTGTGAAGCAGCAGTGCTAACCATTGTACTACGGTGCCCCGCATGTCTGCATATATGTATGTGTGTGTATATCTATGATATATGTTTATGTATATCTATGATATATGTATATATGTGTATAGATTTGATGTGCGTGAATGTATATGTGTGTATATACTTGTGATATATGTGTATGTGTGTGTATTTATATGTGTGTGGCATATTTTCCACAGTAAATTCTAGAGCAGGAGTGGTAAAATAAGCTGACCTTTCCTTTTTAAGTACAAGAGGCTTTGTTGCTGGCTTATTTTAATTGACTCACTCATTCCGAGGGTAGAAAATACACATACAAACACCTGATTATGGGCAAATTTGAGGAAACACCTTAAAACTATCCATGACATTGGGGCATTGCATCTGGCATTAATCTTTGCAAGTGAACCAAATCTGGCTTTAAAGAAAACATTGGGTGGAATTTTGTGACCTCATTGTGCCCATTTTACGGCAGGAAAAAAATCATAAAATGGGGTGTGATGCAACTAGGGATGGCACCCGTTTTCACACCCATTCCCATTTTACCACCAAAAGCACAATCATAACCCCACCCAAAATGGGCAAAACACCAATTTACACTTTTTTGAATTCATCACAATGTAATTAGTGAGCTTTACTACCAATTGTCCCAGTTCACCTGCCTTAATGATCTTGTTCGCTGCAGCCAGGTCAGTCAGGAAATCACCTCAAGTGTAAAAATCGCATTCAGGGTCTTGAGCGGTGAAAGTGAACGAGGAGGTAAGTTTCTGCTGTTCTGGCTCATGGGGTCCGACCCCGGACTCGGAGTATGGACCTAGGACTGAGCGCTGACTCTGGGTTCGAATGCTGGCAGCAGCAAGCACTGTTTCTGGCAAGGGATGGGCTGCAAACCCAGAAGTGGGGATATGGAGAGTGCCTATTGCTGGGCGGCAATCCTCACATTCATTCATTATCACTGACAATCTCCTGACCATGCATTCTCATTGACAATCCCCCATCCATTCATTATCACTGACAATCCCCCATCCATTCATTATCACTGACAATCCCCACAGCCATCGATTATCATTGATAACCTCCCCATCAATTCATTCTCATTGACAATCCCACCATCCATTCATTATCACTGACAATCCCCACAGCCATCGATTATCATTGATAACCTCCCCATCAATTCATTTTCATTGACAATCCCACCATCCATTTATTATCACTGACAATCTCCACAGCCATCGATTATCATTGATAACCTCCCCATCAATTCATTTTCATTGACAATCCCACCATCCATTTATTATCACTGACAATCTCCGGTCCATTCATTCTCATTGACAATCCCCACAGCCATCGATTATCATTGACAACCTCCCCACCAATTCGTTATCATTGACAATCCCCGCATCCCATCACTATCATTTACAATCCCCACCTCCATTCATCCTCATTGACAATCCCACCATCCATTCATTATCACATACAATCCCCCATCCCTTCATTATCATTGACAATAGCCTCACCACTCATAGTTACCCTGCCCCTGGGTTTGCCCTCTCTTCCTGCCATCTTGCCCTGCCTTTGGAGTGCCAATCCTGCCATGCCATCATTGCACTGCCACTTTGGTACTGTTGACATAGCAGAGTTGCCATGTGTCTGACCACTGAGGTCTACACTTGTCTCTCTGCCACCATGAATTTAAATAAATTAGAATATACTTAACACTGTACCATCAGGGGACACCAGATATTACCCTAGCAGCGTGACATCACGCGAGGGGATCGTTGCTGCTCTACAGCAGTGTCATCCCCACTGCTGTAAAGCAGCAATGGTCCCAGTGCATGATGTTATGCTGCTGGGCGTCCCCTAATGATACAGCAATAGGTATATTCTAATTTATTTAAATTCATGGTGATCAGGTTCTCGGCCCTCTCCGGCAGCGGGGCAGAGAAAATCTCATTCATAGAACATAGAACATAGAACATTACAGCGCAGAACAGGCCCTTCGGCCCACGATGTTGCGCCGACCAGTTACAAAAACAATGACCCACTAGCCTATACCAATCCCTTTTCGTCCATAAACCTATCCAGAGATCTCTTAAACGCCCCCAAACTAGACGCATTCGGAGATCTCCCTGGTGTAAATCCTGTTCTGACCCCCTCACATGAATTTCCATCCCTATTGGGATTGGCATCCACATCGAACAGGTCCAGAGAATCCTGGACACGGTGCCTAGTGGTGAACCACCTCTGCAATGACATGTCCTGACGTGGTAGCACAGTGATTAGCACTGCTGCCTCAGAACGCCATTGAGGATTGTCCCAATCTACTCAGTCTCTCCTCATAAGCCTACCCTCTCAATTAGAAAAATGAGGGGAAGTCCTATAGAAACATATAAGATCATGAAGGGAATAGCTAAGAAAGAAGCAGGGAGGTTGTTTCCACTGGCAGGTGAAACTGGAACCAGAGGACGTGGCCTCAAAATAAGGGGAAGCAGCTTTAGGACTGAGTTGAGGAGGAACTTCTTCACCCAAAGGGTTGTGAATCTGTGGAATTCCCTGCTCAGTGAAGCAGTTGGGGCTACCTCATTAAATGTTTTTGAGGCATGGATAGTTAGATTTTTGAACAGTAAAGGAATTAAGGATGAATGGGTGGGTAAGTGGAGTTGATTCCACGAAAAGATCAGCCATGATTTATTGACCATAAGACCAAAAGGACCTTGGAGCAGAATTAGGTCACTTGGCCCATCAAATCTGCTCTGCCATTCAATCATGGCTGATATTTTTCTCATCCCCATTCTCCTGCCTTTTCTCCATAACCCTGATCCCCTTATTAATCAAGAACATATCTATCTCTATTTTAAAGACACTTAGTGACCTGGCCTCCACAGCCTTCTGCAGCAAAGAATTCCACAGATTCACCACTCTCTCTGGCCAAAAAAATTCCTCCTCATCTCTGTTTCAACAGATCGTCCCTTTAGCCTGAGGTTCTAGATTTTCCTACTAGTGGAAACATCCTCTCCATATCTGTTCTATCCAGGAGGGCAGTATCCTGTCAGTTTCAATAAGATCCCCCCTCATCCTTCTCAACTCCAACGAGCACAGACCCAGAGTCCTGAACTGTTCGTTATACAACAAGCTCTTCATTCCAGGGATCATTCTTGTGAACTTCCTTCCAAGGCCAGCACATCCTTCCTTAGATATGGGGCCCAAAACTGCTCATGTTACTCCAAATGGGGTGTGACCAGAGCCTTTTACAGCCTCAGAAGTACATTCCTGTTCTTGTATTCTAACCCTCTCGACATGAATGCCAACATTACATTCTGCAGCCCCCTGCTTCCTCAATACTACCTGTCCCTCTACATATCTTTGCATTATCTGCAAAGTTAACAACAGTGCCTTCAGTTCCTTCCTCCAAATCGTCCAGTTGCATGTTGTGAAAAATTATGATCTTAGCACTGATTCCTGAGGCACACCACTAGTCGCAGGCTGTCATCCTGAGAAAGACCCCTTTATCCCCACTCTCTGCCTTCTGCCAGTCACCCCATCCTCTATTCATGCCAGGATCTTACCCTTAACACCAGGGGCACTTAACTTATTTAACAGTCTCCAATGCAGCACTTGTCAAAGGCCTTCTGGAAATCTAAATAAATCATTTCCACTGGTTCTCCTTTATCTAACTTCCTTGTTACCTTCTCAAAGAACTCTAACAGATTTGTCAGATATGACCTCCCCTTGACTCAGTCCTATTTTATCACGCACTTTGAAGTATCTGCTATCTCATCTTTAATATTGGCGGAGCACGCTTGAGGGGCCAGATGGCCTACTCCTGCTCCTAGTTCTTACATTCTTTTGTTAATGAACATCCGTTGTCAATTTCCAGACAACCTGGAGCCCTATAACTATAACCCCTTCCAAACAACTCTGATTGTGTTCAAACACATAGACACTTGGAATCATAGAATCTGTACAGTGCAGAGGGAGGCCATCCAGCCCATCGAGTCTGCACTGACCACAATCCCACCTAGATCCTATCCCCGTAACCCCACATATTTACCCTGCTAATCCCTCTAACCTATGCATCCCGGGACACTAAGGATCAATTTAGCATGGCCAATGCACCTAACATGCGCGTCTTTGGACTATGGGAGGAAACCGGAGCACTCTTAGCCTGAGTTTAAGGGCTGTTTTCAAAATGGATTTTGAGGGTCACTTGGTTTTCTCCTTGTGGCTTTGGACAGGAACTGCTTCCAAAGGAAAAAAAGACACTCTCAGACATGTATGTATATATAAAAAATATTTGAAATTCAATGAGCATTAGTCAGTCAATCTCACATCGCAAAAATGAATTAAAAAAAACAATCTTTCTTTGTAAAAAAATAATTCTGATACTTTCATTTCTGTGGGAGCAAGAGTAAATGCCATTCCTGTCGAGATGGAAAATACCCTGCTTGCTGCTGGCCCAGGCTAGAGTATGGCTTGGTGTGTATTTTGGGGTGTTTTAGCCTGACTTGTGATCTTGTGCTGTATTAGATGTTTCGACATGTGTTTGCCTGGATGGATTTAACAGTCATGATGTGGGTATGCCGGCGTTGGACTGGCGTAAACACAGTAAAAAGTCTGACAACACCAGGTTTTAGTCCAACCTATTTATTTGATAATATACTCACAAGCTTTCGGGTTAGCCCCTTCGTCAGGTGAATGGAGAGTTCTGGCCTCAGACAGAGCATATAAAGCACAGACAGTTTAGAGATTACTGATTAGAATGCGAATCCTTACACCTAACCTGCTGTTCAAGACCTGAAGTGGCTGATAATGTGAGTGGAAGGAGCACTGATCACAGTTTAAAGAGATGTGTATTGTCTCCAGACAGTACAGTAAGTGAGGTTTTGCAAACCCAGGCAAGTCACGGGGGTTACAGATAGTGTGACATGAACCCAAGATCCCTGTTGAGACCGTCCTCGTGTGCGGAACTTGGCTATCAGTCTCTGTTCAGCGACTCTGCGCTGTCGTGTGTCGTGAAGGCCGCCTTGGAGAACGCTTACCCGAAGGTCAGAGGCTGAATGCCCGTGACCACTGAAGTGTTCGCCAACAGGAAGGGAACAGTCTTGCCTGGTGACTGTCGAGCGATGTTCATTCATCTGTTGTCGTAGCGTCTGCATGGTCTCCCCAATGTACCATGCTTCGGGACATCCTTTCTTGCAACGTATCAGGTAGACAATGTTGGCCGAGTTGCAAGAGTATTTACCATGTACCTGGTGGACGGTATTCTCACGTGTGATGATGGTATCCATGTCGATGATCCGGCATGTCTTGCAGAGGTTGCTGTGGCAGGGTTGTGTGGTATTGTGGTCACTGTTCTCCTGAAGGCTGGGTAGTTTGCTGCGAACAATGGTCTGTTTGAGGTTGTGTGGTTGTCTGAAAGCAAGAAGTGGGGGTGTGGGGATAGCCCTGGCGAGATGTTCGTCTTCATCAACAATATGTTGAAGACTCCGGAGAAGATGTCGTAGCTTCTCCGCTCCGGGGAAGTACTGGACGACGAAGGGTACTCTGTCCACTGTGTCCTGTGTTTGCCTTCTGAGGAGATCGGTGCAGTTTTTCGCTGTGGCGCATCGGAACTGCCGATCTATGAGTCGAGCACCATATCCTGTTCTTATGAGGGCATCTTTCAGGGTCTGGAGGTGTCTGTCACGATCCTCCTCATCTGAGCAAATCCTGTGTATACGGAGGGCTTGTCCATAGGGAATGGCTTCTTTAACATGTTTAGGGTGGAAACTGGAGAAGTGGAGCATTGTGAGATTGTCTGTGGGCTTGCAGTACAGTGAGGTGCTGAGGTGACCGTCCTTAATGGAGATGCGTGTGTCCAAGAATGCAACTGATTCTGGGGAATAGTCCATGGTGAGTCTGATGGTGGGGTGGAATTTGTTGATATCATCATATAGTTGTTTCAGTGATTGTTCACCATGAGGCCAAAGGAAGAAAATGTCATCGATGTATCTAGTGTACAGCATTGGTTGAAGATTCTGTGCAGTGAAGAAGTCTTGTTCGAACCTGTGCATGAAGATGTTGGCATATTGAGGTGCAAATTTGGTCCCCATGGCTGTTCCATGTGTCTGGATGAAAAACTGGTTGTTGAAGGTGAAGACATTGTGGTCCAGGATAAAGCGGATGAGTTGTAAAATTGCGTCTGAAAACTGGCAGTTGTCAGCATTGAGTACTGAGGCAGTCGCAGCAATGCCATCGTTGTGGGGGATGTTGGTGTAGAGCGCTGAGACATCCATTGTGACGAGGAGTGTCCCTGGTTCAACTGCTCCGTGTGTGCTGAGTTTCAGTAGAAAGTCCGTAGTGTCGCGACAAAAGCTGGGGGTTCTTTGTACAATGTGTTTCAGGATGCCCTCGACGTAGCCGGAGAGGTTCTCACACAGAGTTCCATTGCCCGATACGATGGGACGGCCAGGTGTGTTTGCCTTGTATCTTTGGGAGGCAGTAGAGATCTCCAATGCGGGGAGTACGTGGAATGAGAGCACGGAGGGTGCTCTGAAGGTCCGGATCAAAGGTCTTGATCAGATTGTTGAGTTGACGAGTGTGTTCTTTGGTCGGATCTGTGGGTAATTGTCTGTAGTGTTCCTCATTGTTTAGTTGTCGGTACACTTCTTTACAGTAATCCGTTCTGTTCAGTATGACGATGGCCCCTCCTTTGTCTGCTGGTTTGATGGCAATGTTGCGGTTTGTCTTGAGAGCGTGGATGGCGTTGCGTTGTGCTTGGGTGATGTTCGGGGCTGTCTTGTGAGTGCGGCTGATGAATCTGGTGTTAACGCACCTCCTGATGGTTTGGGCATACAAGTCCAGTCGAGGGCAGCGGCCTTCCGGAGGAGTCCAATTGGATTCCTTCCTCTTAGGCTGTTGCACTGCGGATCTCTCTGTCGGCTGTTCTGGTTCATCGACTGTCTCATTGTGTTCGTTGCTGGCCTCTTGGGGTTTGTGGAAAAACTCCCGCAGCCTCATTCGCCTGATGAATTCCTCTGTGTCTGCTGCGAGACTGATGGGGTCCATTTTGGTGGTGGGGCAGAAATTGAGCCCTCGGCTGAGAACTTCGATTTCATCTGGTTGAAGTGTGTAGTCCGACAAGTTGACAATAGACCTCCCTGCGGTAGTGCAGTTTTCTACTGTGGTGCCGGGGGAGGCTTGGTTGTTGCTGGCGGCGATGCCGAGTTTCTCAAGTTTCGAACAAGACTTCTTCACTGCACAGAATCTTCAACCGATGCTATACACTAGATACATCGATGACATTTTCTTCCTTTGGCCTCATGGTGAACAATCACTGAAACAACTATATGATGATATCAACAAATTCCACCCCACCATCAGACTCACCATGGACTATTCCCCAGAATCAGTTGCATTCTTGGACACACGCATCTCCATTAAGGACGGTCACCTCAGCACCTCACTGTACCGCAAGCCCACAGACAATCTCACAATGCTCCACTTCTCCAGTTTCCACCCTAAACATGTTAAAGAAGCCATTCCCTATGGACAAGCCCTCCGTATACACAGGATTTGCTCAGATGAGGAGGATCGTGACAGACACCTCCAGACCCTGAAAGATGCCCTCATAAGAACAGGATATGGTGCTCGACTCATAGATCGGCAGTTCCGATGCGCCACAGCGAAAAACCGCACCGATCTCCTCAGAAGGCAAACACAGGACACAGTGGACAGAGTACCCTTCGTCGTCCAGTACTTCCCCGGAGCGGAGAAGCTACGACATCTTCTCCGGAGTCTTCAACATATCATTGATGAAGACGAACATCTCGCCAGGGCTATCCCCACACCCCCACTTCTTGCTTTCAGACAACCACACAACCTCAAACAGACCATTGTTCGCAGCAAACTACCCAGCCTTCAGGAGAACAGTGACCACAATACCACACAACCCTGCCACAGCAACCTCTGCAAGACATGCCGGATCATCGACATGGATACCATCATCACACGTGAGAATACCGTCCACCAGGTACATGGTAAATACTCTTGCAACTCGGCCAACATTGTCTACCTGATACGTTGCAAGAAAGGATGTCCCGAAGCATGGTACATTGGGGAGACCATGCAGACGCTACGACAACGGATGAATGAACATCGCTCGACAGTCACCAGGCAAGACTGTTCCCTTCCTGTTGGCGAACACTTCAGTGGTCACGGGCATTCAGCCTCTGACCTTCGGGTAAGCATTCTCCAAGGCGGCCTTCACGACACACGACAGCGCAGAGTCGCTGAACAGAGACTGATAGCCAAGTTCCGCACACATGAGGACGGTCTCAACAGGGATCTTGGGTTCATGTCGCACTATCTGTAACCCCCGTGACTTGCCTGGGTTTGCAAAACCTCACTTACTGTACTGTCTGGAGACAATACACATCTCTTTAAACTGTGATCAGTGCTCCTTCCACTCACATTATCAGCCACTTCAGGTCTTGAACAGCAGGTTAGGTGTAAGGATTCGCATTCTAATCAGTAATCTCTAAACTGTCTGTGCTTTATATGCTCTGTCTGAGGCCAGAACTCTCCATTCACCTGACGAAGGGGCTAACCCGAAAGCTTGTGAGTATATTATCAAATAAATAGGTTGGACTAAAACCTGGTGTTGTCAGACTTTTTACTGGATTTAACAGCACAAGGTATCTTCATGAAATCTAAAGCTGTTCCTTCTTAGCACACTGAGCAAAAGTATAGTTTATCTCTGTATGAAATTTTAGCAAATAGCCTGCCAATCCAATGCTGAAGGTGATTAGTAAACAACTGGTCTGACAGTAATAGTGGTCAGTGTTGCTGTGTGCTTATTGCGGATTGCCTGCTGCTACCTATCTGCTTCTTACAGGTTACATGTCTGCAGATTCAAGGAGATGAAGCCTTGAGAAAAGAGAATTATGAGGAGGCAGTGCAGTATTACACCCAGGGTCTGGTGCTAGATGCCAAGGACTGCCAGTTACTGTCATGCCGTGCCTTGGCATTTATTCAAATGAAGCAATATGAGGCTGCACGGGTGGATGCCGAACTCTTGATCAAGATCCGGCCCGAAGCCCCACAGGTCAGACTTCCGGGAGACGCTGGTGGGGAAAACTCACTCTGTGGGTTTAAAAGTTAAAGGAAAAGAGCCCTCCCAAAGCACGTTCAGGGTCCGTGGAAATCAAAACTGTTATTCCTGATGTTCTGCTGTCAACCTTCCAGTGACCTAGTTTATCACTGCCATGGGGTAGAGATTAGGGCATTTTTCATGCAAACACCAGCCTCATTTGCCATCAGCAGGCAAATATTGTCATGGCGATGATGGTGTCACATGGGCTGATTTTTCTCAACATGTGTTAGTCATTCCTAAAAATGGTGGCATTCTCCCATAATCCCACCCAAGCCTCCTGGGTCCAGACCATGAACTTTGTCCTCCATTTTGATATGGGGGTTGCAAAATCTCACTTAGTGTCGGCTAAGATCAAGTGTAGTATCGACATGCTGCACTTGGTTGAAGTCATTAGGTTACATTTCAGCTTCGCTTGAAGCAATTTTTAAAAGCGGCCTCTGGGCCTTTGGGCTAAGATGCAAATGAGATCAAGCCTTGGAGGAGGAGCTACACCTACTCCAATCAGCTTGGATCATGTAGATCAAGCCCAAGACAGGAGGCGAGAGCCCTGTCTTGTCAGCTTGGATCAGGAATGTCCCAACTTGTTGGGACTCTGAATTGGATTTGATTTGATTGGATTGGATAAGAATAAAGTTTAAAAAAAAAATTGATATATATTTTCTTTTCCCAACACCTCCCCCCACCCCATAGGGCCAGTCTGAAACTTGTTCTATATTTCCAGAAAGCATTGATCCTTGTTCTAATATTAGCACCTGCCTTAATGTCCGACGCTAAGATTTACACTTCTTTGTCTTGTGTCAAATATCTTCCGAGCTCTCGCTGATTTTGTTCCACCCTCTTTTTACAGAGCCCATCACGTTTCTCCCTCTGTTCAGCTCCAAAACAGAATCAGGCAGATTCACACCTTAACTCTGTTTCTGTCTCCACAGACACTGCGAGACTGCTGAGTCTTTCCAGCATTTTGTGTTTGTATTCCAGTTCCTTTGCTTTTTTTATTGACAAAGCCTGATGCAAACCTGGCCTCCCCAGTAGCAGGGGACAAAAATAACAGTATCTGCAAAACTTAGGGGCTAAAGATAATTAAAGGGAGTGTTCCAGGAAAAGGATAGGAACAGTTTTAGCAAGGCCCAACAGACATTCCAACTCTTTTAGCAGGGATTAGTGACAGCCAAAAGAGAAAGGAAAGCCAGGTGTAAGATTGAGACTTCAGCTGGCCAGGTGTGTGCCAGTCTCCACTAAATGAGAGTAGTCGGTACCTTTACATTAAATGACACAACTGAATCTCTGCCAATCCACACCATGGGAAGTAATCTCCCAGTGACAGACCCAATATTCATGCCTTTATGGTGGGTGGTATCATGTGGGGTGGAGAATAAGAGACCTTTTCGTCTGTTGACTACCCTGTTCATTCAATGCCATGTAGGGGATAACATGTTGGAAGTAATTTAAGAGCTGGATTTCCATGGTTCAGTGGAGATTCCACGCATCTTTCAAAATGCCCAGTGGCGCCTAGACCCCATGGTCCTGCCTTCATTTTGACAAATCCCAATTTTGCTATTAGGGGAAAGGGGTGAAGTGTGCCTTCCAGAAGAGGGAGCCCTGAACCCAGGAAGGCCACTTGAAATCAGTGCTGAGTTCAAACACACCCCAGTTTCACTGTAGTAACAGTAACTCACAGTATGGGAGTTATGTCCCCTGGTTACTGATCTCTTCACCAGGGGGAGAAGTTCTTCCCATCTACTCTATCTGTACCCCTCATAATTTTATACATCTCAAGCCTGGGACCCCTTGGATCAGAAGGTCTGAGAGAACCAGACAGGAAAGCCAAGGAAGGCCACAAAGATCACAGAATCTCCACAGAGCAGAATGAGGCCATCAAGTCTGCACCAACAACAATCCCACCCAAGCCTTATTCCTGTAACCTCACATATTTACCCTGCTAATTCCCTGAGACTGAGACAATTTACCATGGCAGTGAACCTAACCCACACATCTTTGGATTGTGGAAGGAAACTGGAGAACCCGGATGAAACCCATGCAGAAGGTAACTGCTCCCTTTCCCATGCTGCCTTTCAACATGTCTAAGAACCATTTCCAATAATTGTTCTTCAGTGTCCGTGCTGCTTTCCCAGTATTGGACCAATGCGATCTGGCCCAAACAATGCAGCCATTCTGAGATCTGAACATAAAGAGGAGCTGGCTGTAGAGACGAATACAATCCCTCAAATCTGTTCTACCTTCATTAAGATCATTGCTGACCATAAACCCCAACTCCATTATCCTGCCTGATCCTCATATCCCTCAGGAGTTTAGATTCCAATCATCCAGCCACCTCAGCCTTGAATATACTCATTGATTGAGCATCCTGGACAGATACTGCTTGTCTGGTGCCAGGGAAATGAGGAGAATGTTGGGCTTAAATATAAAAGAGGAAAGGACCATGGAGTGGTGGTGAACCTGCTGATGAATCAGACTCTAACTCTCAGTCTGTTACTGTGCTGGTAACTTGCTGCTCCTCTCTTACAGAATCACTACTTGCTGTCCCTAGCTGACAGGTACCTTGGGCATCTCCAGAAAGCTTTCCGGTCCTTGCTTCGTTGTTTGGAACTCGATTCAACACATCGGAATGAGATTGTGAAAGACCTGTACAAGACCACCATGTGGCTGTGTAAAGTTGAAACTCAGGGCAAATATTCTGATGAGAAAGGTCTGTAACTCTAGCCTGATATCCTGATTCTAAAAGCAGCGTCAGAGGACAGTTTAATCTGTCAGATGTTGTAGCTGTGAATTATAGATAGCGTACACTCTGCTCCCAATCTCTAACCACACACTAGCATCTAAAGGACAATGCAGCAAGAATACCAGAGGCTGCTGCTCACTGTCTCTGTTGCCATCAAGGATTTGAGTAAATGAACTTTCAGTGTTTGGGAAAATAAAGTTCAGTGAGTTTGATCTAGTGGGGAATTAGAGCTGATCAGGATAGAATTCCTCATTATGATTTGAGACCAGGAGTGATGACTCTCAGTATGGGATTAAAATCTTCCCATTTTGCGGTTAGGTAATGTGTGGCTTTCCGATCCAGCTGGAGAGCTATTTATCTACTGTTTTCCTGGATTTTAATCCTCTGGTTGTTGTAAAAGCCAATGGATGTCAACCATATATAGGTAGAGATAGGATCGGCGCAAGTTGTGGGCCAAAGGGCCTGTTTGTGCTGTAGTTTTTCTATGTTCTATACCGGCCGTTCACACCATGCTTCCACTGGTGGGAGAACCTGGTGGCCAGCCAAATCTCCATTTACTGCAGCGGGATGGCAAAATCCCGCTGGTGTGAATGGTGATAAGATTCTGGCCGAGGTGTTTCACCACAGGGGAGTGAATCTGTCATCTCCATCCAGTCTGGCCTTTTCCTGATTCTGTCCCACACTTGATAACCTCAGGGCAACATGTGAAGGACAACAAGAGCAGTTTGCCAGAATTATTTCATGAACAGATGGAATATTTGGCAAATAAATATGAAAGTGTGGTAATTTTTGATGTTCCTGAGATAATAATTGCTGTACTGTGTAGGTGTGGATGAGCTGCTGCTGAAGATTGGGTATCTGCTGTGTGATTCTGCGTTACATGAGCTCTGCATTGAGTTGGTCTGCTTAGCTATGCAGCTTTGTCAGTCAGCAATGAGTGATTCAATCAGAATGAAGTTCTACCTGATCCACGCCAATTGTTACACAGCCACAAACAACAAGGACATGGCCAGAACAGCCTATGAAAACTGCCTGCGGCTGGCACTCAGACTGAGGAGCACTGAAGAGCAAATCAAGGTATAAAACACAGAGTTCTGATGGAAGGTAACAGAATTGGAGTGTTAACTCTGTTTCTCTCTCCGCAGATGCTGCCCGGACAGTGCTGAATACTTGTTTTTAATTAAACACCAGGATTGTTTTTCTCCCACTTTCCTTCCAGACACATTCCCGCAGCTTTCCAGGGCTATTTCTAAAGTTACCACGTTCACTGCCAGGGTCTTCATTATAATCCCGATCCATCCTGAGCTTGTCACTGCCTTCAGGATTGGAGGATTTATTCTGCTACCAAATAGAAATCATATTGCTTGTCAAGTGGTTACACATTTTTCAAATTACACCTCACCCACTAACTGCTCGGCATTACACCTCACCGGCCGTAACCGCTCGGCGTTATTCTCCAGTTACTGTACAACACTGGATTGTACCTCCAGTGTTTCTCTGTGCTCCCTTTTTGTGTTACAGCAGCAGTATCTCAGTGGTATTGTTCAGAGGTCTGGGTTAATTCTATAGAGGAATTTAAATTTAATTAATTAATTGAACTCTGGATTGAAATACTAGGCCCATTAAAAAGAACAATGAGACAGCTGGATTGTCCTGCAAGTCCATTTGGTTTACCAACGCCCTTCAGGAAAGGGAATCTGCCGTCCTCAGTCTGGCTACATTGACTCCAAATGTACAGCAATGTGATTGAATATTAACTGCTCTTTGAAATGGCCGAACAAGTCAGTTAGTTTCAAGAGTTTTAAATGGTAGTTTGTCCAAGAACTGAATAAAATATGTTGTTAATTGCTGATATTGTCGGAGAATTGAGTAAGGTTTTATCTGGGTTTTATCACAGAGCTGTGCAGGTCTGGCTGAAGCGTATATGGCAGCTGGTCAGCTGGAAGAGGCCATTCGGTATTACCTTCAGCTCCTAGCAATCCTGCAGCAGAGTGAACAGGAAGCCTGGGAGCACCACACTGGACATGAGAGGCAGCCGTTTTCCATCAGGTACCTGGCTAAAATAAAAATACAGAATCAAAGAACGTAGAAATTCATAAAATCACTGCTGCACACATCACCCAAAATGCTTCCGCCCACTCTGCTGTGTGCTAATTTTACAAATAGGTTGCGACTGGAGGAGACTCCGTACAAGAATTGCTTGTGGGTCATTTGGGCCAAATGTTGTAGAATTAATGCAGTGTTACCAACGCCCATGCTGTTCCCATTAACACCCTACATGCGGTTCCCATTTACACAGGGAAAACATGCAAACTCCACACAGACAGTCACTGAAGGTCAAATTAAACCTGGGTCCCTGGTGCCGTGGGGCAACAGAGTTGGAACAAGAGGGGCATTTTCAGTGTTGCCACCTGTATGTACTGGAGTGCCACAGGAATCAATGCTGGGGACAGTGAGTTGGACAAGGGAAGTGAATGTACTGTTGCCGAGTTTGTGGATGTCACAAAAATAGGTGGGAAGGCAAGTGGTCAGGTTGAGACAAGGTGGAAGAGCAAGAGGAAAAGGGGATATGTTCTTTGTCTGACCCTCAAATCCTGTCTACATACTTCTGTGGATGCTGAGTTGCCTGATGATTGTGTCTTTGCTACTATATCATGAGAGGTTGATGCAGAATTAGTTCCAAGAGAAGAAATGTCTACTGAAATTCCAAATCATGCTTCTAGTGTCAGCTAAATTCCAGAACATTGTCTATTCCATTTTGGTTCTATACATTCTCCTCACAGACTTTCTTATTGACTGTGAATAATGAATAACAGTGCACAGAATGGTGTCTAGTGTGTCACTGATCCTGTGTATAACATAGTAATGTGTTGTCATGACCACAGGAGTAAAAGGGCAATAATGTTGAATGGTGGGTACAGTGGTTAGCACTGCTGCCTCATAGCATCAGGGACCCAAGTTTGATTCTGACCTTGGGTGATTGTGCAGAGTTTGCACATTCTCCCCGAGTTTGCATGGGTTTCCTCCCACAATCCAAAGATGTACAGGTTAGGTGGATTGGCCATGCTAAATTGCCCCTTAGTGTCTACAGGTGTGTAGATTGGGTGGATTAGCCATGGTAAACGAGCAGGATTGGAGGGATAGGGCAGGGCAGGGTGGGATGCTCTTTTGAAAGACAGTGCAGACCTGATGGGCCGAACAACCTCGTTCTATGCAGCAGGGTATCTATGGTTCTGAGGATGTTATATAATTAAATAGTTGCTTTAAGAGCTGGTCACATGCTTTGATGGTGATGTCATTAGGGTGCTGTACAGGCTGCTGTTTTACTTCCAGTTTTTCCCTACACAGACAAAAGCTCCTCAAATAAACCTATTGTTGTTTGAATCTACGTGTGCAATCCAGGTCTTTTTCTTTTAGTGTAAAACCCACAATCTCAACACAATGCGGACAATACTGTCACTGGTAATGTTACAGGAAGGATGTTATTGGACTCGAGGCTGCAGAGGAGAGTTCTGAATTTATTGACTGGACGAGTGAATATTAGCATTGAGGAAAGATTGGATAGGTTGGCCTTATTCCCTTTGTAACCATGGAGGCTAAAGCAAGATTTACTTGAGGTATAAAACATCCTGAGGATCCTGAATAAAGTGGACAGGAAGAACCAGAGCAGAGAGGACAATAACCAGGAGGCAACAGTGTAAAATAGACAGAAGGTTAAAGGGAGTTGAGGAGAAATGTCTTTGCCCAGCGGGTGGTGGAGGTGAAGCTTGTTGTCTGAAAGGATTTTGTGATCCCATTTATAAGAATGTTGACCAGGCTCAATACTGGTTACGATCTGTCCCGATAGACTATAATCATTTAAAGAAAATGATCTGTGGAAGAACCCAAAGGAAGGGAATAAGTGACAGCATTCCAAACTTCAATTGAAGCATCAGAAAAATCTATCCGATACAAACTTGAAAAAACAAACACAAGCAATAATGACTAATGATGTACACCAAACTAAAACTATGATGATTCTAAACGATGCCAGCTTCTACTGTAAAATTAATCCAGCTGATTTAGCCCAGTTTAACCATTCTAAGTAGTCTCACAACACCAGGTTAAAGTCCAACAGGTTTATTTGGTAGCGCGAGCTTTCGGAGCGCTGTCCCTACATCAGGTGAGTGCACGATTTATTTCACAAACAGGGCATACATAGATACAAACTCAATTACAAGATAATGGTTGAAATGCGAGTCTTAACAAGTAATCAAGTTTTTACAGGCACAGACAACGTGAGTGGAGAGATGATTAAGCATAGGTTAGAGGTGTGAATTGTCTCAAGCCAGGACAGTTAGTGACGACGATGGCATTGCTGCAACTGTCTCAGTACTCAACGCCTACAACTGCCATTCTCCAGCCGCAATTCTACAACTCATTCGCTTCATCCTGGATCACTACGGCTTCACCTTCAATGACCTTCTTCATCCAGACACATGGAACAGCCACGGATACCAAATTCGTACCTCAATATGCCAACACCTTCATGCACAGATTCAAACAAGACCTCTTCGCCGCACAGGACCTTCAGTCGATGCTATACACTAGATACATCGATGATATTTTCTCCCTTTGGACTCATGGTGAACAATTACTGAAACAACTATATGACGACATCAACAAGTTCCATCCCACCATCAGACTCACCATGGACTACTCTCTGGAATCTGTTGCATCCTTGGACACACACATCTCCATCAAGGACGGTCACCTCAGCACCTCACTGTACCGCAAGCCCATGGGTAACCTCACGATGCTCCACTTCCACCCTAAGCATGTTAAGTAAGCCATCCCCTATGGATAAGCCTCCGTATACACAGGATCTGCTCAGATGAGGAGGAATGCAACAGATACCTACAGATGCTGAAAGACGCTCTTGTTAGAGCAGGACGTGGCACTCGACTCATCGCTCGACAGCTGTGATGTGCCAAAGCGAAAAACTGCATCGACCTCCTCAGAAGACAAACACGGGACACAGTAGACAGAGTACCCTTCATCGTCCAGTACTTCGCTGGAGTGGAGAAGCTACAACATCTTCTCCAGAGCCTTCAACATGTCACCGATGATGAACATCTCGCCAGGGCCATCCCCACACCCCCACTACTTGCCTTCAAACAACCGCACAACCTCAAGCAGACCATTGTACACAGCAAACTACCCAGCCTTCAGGAGAACAGTGACCACAACACCACACAACCCTGCCACAGCAACCTCTGCAAGACATGCCGGATCATCAACACAGATGCCATTATCTCATGTGAGAACACCAGGTACACGGTACGTACTCTTGCTACTCGGCCAACGTTGTCTACCTGATACGCTGCAGGAAAGGATGTCCTGCGGCATGTATTGACGAGACTACGCAAATGCTGCAACAATGGATAAATGGACACTGCTCGACAATCACCAGGCAGGAGTGTTCCTTTCCTGTCATGGAACACTTCAGTGGTCACGGGCATTCAGCCTCTGATCTTCGGGTAAGTATTCTCCAAGGTGGCCTTCATGACACACGACAGCACAGAGTCGCTGAGCAGAGACTGATAGCCAAGTTCCACACACATGAGGATGGCCTCAACCGGGATCTTGTGTTCATGTCACACTATCTGTAACCCCCACGACTTGCCTAGGCTTGCAAAATCTCACTAACTGTCCTGGCTGGAGACAATTCACACCTCTTTAATCTGTATTTAACCCTCTCTCCACTTACATTGCCTGCACCTGAAAAGACTTAATTAAGACTCACATTCCAACCATTATCTTGTAATTGAACTTGTGTGTACATATGCCCAGTTTGCGAAACAAATCCTGCTTTCACCTGATGAAGAAGCTCCGCAAGCTCGTGCCACCAAATAAACCTGTTGGATTTTAACCTGGTGTTGTGAGACTACTTCCTGTGTCTACCCCAGTTCAGATCTGGAAACTCTACATCATAACCGTTTTAAACTGTGGCTTCCATCCCAGTAGGTTTTTAAACAAGCTTGTACCCTGGGAAGCAGTTCCTTCTCTATGTCTGGCTGTACAGGTCACAGCTCAGGTTTATGGTTTATTCCTACCAATACAATCTCCTGGATATGTCGCTAATGGTCACATCCCGCACCCACCAGACACACGTGTACCTATTCCATAGCTGGACTTCTCCTCCCTTTACAGAGCTACTTGGCCGTCCCCAATTCTCTCAAACATCTTTTTCCTTCTAAACGTACAAAATGGAGTTCTCGAGTTAAACACAACAGTCTGGACATCTGCAGATCAGCATCTCTTACACATATTTGTTTCCTCAAAGAAACTAATGCCCACTGGTTTTCCTTTTAGAGCATGGCTTCACCCTCAGTAATTTTCTCCACGGCATTCTCAAGGTTTTCTTGCTTCTAAAAGTCTCTCAGCAAGGTCAAAATTTCAAGCATGGTTTGTGAGCAGACATAGGCATGCTAAACCAAATGTAAACCACTCCCGTTTCACCTTAAACTGAAACCTAAAGTCTATATTCTTCATCCTAATATAACTCACAAAAGGAGACAGTTACAGCAAGGCAGATACACTCACTGCATTTAAAAATTGTTTGCAAATGTACCTGAAGTGCTGTGAACTAGAGGCTTGCGGACCAAGAGCAAGTAGCTGGGTATTAGACTGGGTAGCTCTTTTTCACAGCACAGGCACAGAGAGCTGAATAGCCTTCTTCAGTCTGTGCATTATGATTATTTCTGTCTGAGAGAGGCTACTCCAATGCCAGACAAAGTTATTGACTTGCTCGGCCAGTGCTGCAGGTGATCGGGGTGTTCCAGAGGATTGGATATTTTCAGTGCAGACACTGAACGTCCCTGAAGGGGAGTGAAGACCATCTCCTGATTAACCGGTGACGTAAGTAGTAACACCCGCCTTGCTGAGTACTGCACCGGGCGTCAGCCTGAATGATCATCTTGGCCATCACACCACGCCTTTCATCAGCAAGAGTGGATTTTGTAACAAACCAAAGTGATGTTGACCTCAGTGCTGTTGTAATTTGCTGCAGAGAATTTTGGAGCTCAGAGAGAGAGGTGTCTGTGTACCTGAACCTGACCAAGTCCTACTGGATTATTAACCAGTACCAGAAAGCATTGATGTTTGGGAAGAAGTACCTGGAACACTTAATAGGGGGACCGCCAAGTGGCTATTGTCAGGATGTAACGTCTGCTTATCACCAGGTGGGTGTTTTGAAATTGAGAGAGATCTGAATTCAGAGCAGGTACAATAATGTAGTCCCAACATCCCCAGTCCCGTTCCCAGTCACCCTTCTAACTTTTAAAATCCTTGGTGTCTGTTGGTAGGACAGTTTTGCTCTTTCCTCACTCATGATAGGGTCCAAATACCAACCACCCCACCCCCCTCCCAGCTTGCCACCCCCCTGCTATCTTCCTTGCCCTCAGTGTCTCATCAACACACCCTCTGCCTCCCTGTTTTTACCTATAAAGTCCCCAGTGTCTTTTGCCGCTGCCAGGCATGTCAGCTGTTCTTCTGGCTCCAGGCTGCCGGCTCCGATCTGAACTCTAACCAAAGTCCTGGGTTACAGAAGATGTTTGGTGTGGACACTCTCTGGACTTTCAGCTGCTACCGGCACTGACAAAATGCCACCACTAGATGGAGCCCAATTAACAAAGCGAACTGAGTAACATCAGAATTAGGAGCAGGAGGAGGCCACTCGGCCCATCCAGTCTGCTCTGCCATTCACTAAGATCATGACTGATCTGATTGTAACTTTAATCACACATTCTTGCCTTTCTCCAGTAACCTTTCACTCCCTTGTTAATCAAGGATCTATCGTGCTCTGCCTTAAAAATATTGAAAGACTCTGCTTCCACAGCCTTTTGAGGAAGAGAGAAAAGTTCTCCCCATCTCTGTCTTAAATAAGTGATGATGTGGAGATGCCGGCGTTCAACTGGGGTAAACACAGTAAGAACTCTCACAACACCAGGTTAGAGTCCAACCGGTTTATTTGATAGTAATCCCACAAGCTTTCGGAAACGCTGTTCCTTCGTCAGGTGTGTGGAAGATTCTGATCAGAGGAGGGCGTATAGAGGCACACACAGTTTACAGAATACTGATTAGAATGTGAGTCTTTACAGCTAACCTGCTATTCAAGTCTTAAAGATGCAGACAATGTGTATGGAGATAGCATTAGGCACAGGTTAAAGAGATGTGTATTGTCTCCAGACAGGACAGTAAGTGAGATTTTACAAACCCAGACAAGTCATGGGGGTTACAGATAGTGTGACATGAACCCAAGATCCCAATTGAAGCCGTCCTCATGTGTGTGGAACTTGGCTAACAGTCTCTGCTCAGCGACTCTGCACTGTCATGTGTCACGAAGGCCGCCTTGGAGAACACTTACCCGAAGATCAGACGCCGAATGCCCGTGACCGCTGAAGTGTTCGCCAACAAGAAGAGAACAGTCTTGCCTGGTGATTGTACAGCGATGTTCATTCATCCGTTTTCATAGCGTCTGCATGGCCTCCCCAATGTACCATGCTTCGGGGCATCCTTTCCTGCAGCGTATCAGGTAGACAACGTTGGCCCAGTTGCAAGAGTCTGTGCCTTGTACCTGGTGGATGGTGTTCTCACGTGAGATGACGTCATCCATGTCGATGATCCGGCATGTCTTGCAGAGGTTGCTGTGGCAGGGTTGTTGTGGTGTTGTGGTCACTGTCCTCCTGAAGGCTGGGTAGCTTGCTGCGAACAATGGTCTGTTTGAGGTTGTGCGGTTGTTTGAGGGTAAGAAGTGGGGGTGTGGGGATGGCCCCACAGGGCTGAACAGGATCTGCTCAGATGAGGAGGATTGCGACAGACACCTCTAGATGCTGAAAGATGCCCTCATAAGAACAGGATTTGGCGCTCAACTCATCAATCAACAGTTCCGACACACCACAGCGAAAAACTGCACCAACCTCCTCAGAAGACAAACACGGGACACGGTGGACAGAGTACCCTTCATCGTCCAGTACTTCCCCAGAGCGGAGAAGCTACAGCATCTTCTCCGGAGTCTTCAACATGTCATTGATGAAGACGAACATCTCGCCAGGGCCATCCCCACACCCCCACTTCTTGCCCTCAAACAAGCACACAACCTCAAACAGACCATTGTCTGCAGCAAACTACTCAGCCTTCAGGAGAACAGTGACCACAACACCACACAACCCTGCCACAGCAACCTCTGCAAGACATGCCGGATCATTGACATGGATGACGTAATCTCACATGAGAACACCATCCACCAGGTACACGGTACATACTCTTGCAACTCGGCCAACGTTGTCTACCTGATACGCTGCAGGAAAGAATGCCCCAAGGCTTGGTACATTGAGGAGACCATGCAGATGCTAAGAAAGTGGATGAATGAACATCGCTCAACAATCACCAGGCAAGACTGTTCCCTTCCTGTTGGCGAACACTTCAGTAATCATGGACATTTGGTCTCTGATCTTCAGGTAAGCATTCTCCAAGGCAGCCTTCACAACACACAACAGCGCAGAGTTGCGGAGTACAGACTGATAGCCAAGTTCCGCACACATGAGCACGGCCTCAACCGGGATCTTGGGTTCATGTCACACTATCTGTAACCCCCATGACTTGCCTGGGCTTGTAAAATCTCACTTACTGTCCTGTCTGGAGACAATACACATCTCTTTAACCTGTGCCTAATGCTATCTCCAGTCACATTGTCTGCATCTTTAAGACTTGAATAGCAGGTTAGCTGTAAAGACTTGCATTCTAATCAGTATTCTGTAAACTGTGTGTGACTTTATACGCCCTTCTCTGATCAGAACTTTCCATACACCTGATGAAGGAACACTGTTCCCGAAAGCTTGTAAGATTACTATCAAATAAACTGGTTGGGCTCTAACCTGATGTTGTGAGACTTCTTATTAAATAAATGACCCCCAATTCTTGATTCTCCTACAAGAGGAAACATTCTCTCCACATCCACCCTCAGGATCTTGTATGTTTCAATCAAGTCACCTCTTACTCTTCTAAACACTAGTGAGCACAAGTCTGGCCTGTCCAATCCTTCATAGAATCATCGGATCCCTACAGTGCAGAAGGAGACCATTCGGCCCATCAAGCCTGAACTGGCGACAATTCCACCCAGGCCTTATCCCCATAACCCCACGTATTTATTCTGCTAATCCCCCTAACACTAAGAGGCAGTCTAGCATAGCCAATCAACCTAACCCACATGTCTTTGGACTGTGGGGAGACCTGGAGCACCTGAATGTGCAAACTCCACACAGTCACCTGAGGCCAGAATCAAACCCAGGCCCCTGGCTCTGTGAGGCAGCAGTGCTAACCACTGTGCCACCCCTCATAAGACAACCCACCCATTCCTGATATTAGCTAATAAATCTTTTCTGAACTGCCTCGAACACATTTACATCTTTCCTTAAATAAAGAGACCAATACTGTACACAATACCCGAGACATAGTCTCACCAATGCCCTGTATAATTGAAGCATAAACTCCCTACTTTTGTAATCAATTCCCTTCACAATAAACAACAACATTCTATTAACTATTTTAATTACTTGTTTACCTGTCTTTTGTAACTCATGTACTAGGACACCCAGATCCTCAGAGCTCTATATAATCTCACCATTTAGATAACAAGCTTCTCTTTTATTTTTCCTGTGAAATGTAGTTTCAAATTTGCCCACATTATATTCCGTTTGCCAAATTGTCGCCCACTCACTTAAACCCATCAATGGCCCCTTGTAACTACCTTATGTCCTCTTCACAATTTACTTTTTTATGTATCTTTGTGCCATCAGCAAATTTAGCAACGGTGCCTTTGCTCCCTTCATCCAAGTCATTATTTATAGATCGTAAAGAGTTGAGGCCTCAGCACTGATTCCTGTTACATCCCACCAACCAGAAAATGAACCATTTATGGCTACCCTCTGTTTCCTGTTAACTCGTCAATCTTTTTTCCATGCCAATATGTTAATCCCTACACCATGAACTTTAATTTTCCACAATAACCTTCAATGTGGCACCTGGTCAAATGTCTTCTGGAAATCTAAGTATAGAATATCCACTAGTTCCTCTTTAAGCACAGCAGATATTATTTCTTTTAAAAACTCCAATAGATTGGTTAAACCTGATTTCCCTTCCACAAAACCATGTAGACTCTGCCCAATTGTCTTGATTGTTTTCTAAGTGCCCTGTTACAGCATCTTCAATAATACCTCATTACAATTCCCTTAAGGAAAATTTTAGGTTAACTGGCCTGCTAGTTTCCTGCATTCTGTCTCACTCACTTTCTGAATAAAAGAGACAAGATACAAGAGTGCAGAAAACCTTCGTGGAGTCAGTTAAAACCATATCTTCACTGAACCAAGAAGAAACGTTTTCCAGAATAACTCCTCAATTGCGTACAGTGTGGTAACTATAGGCTGGCTTTTACTTACAGATTTATTGACGTGGATGTTATTTGGGGAGAGGGAAGTCATGTAAGAGTTCAGAATTGTAAATGTATTTTGGATCAAAAGGGTAAAATCTACTTAAACTGTGTGGATGTGTTTAGTAGTTCCTATATGTAACAGTCTTAGATCATTATAGTCCTGATTATGTGTATGTGTCTTTTCTTTATTGTAATGAATAATCTTTAACCAGTTTTATGACTGTGCTGCTTATTTTCTCACTGGCTCTTCCACGTGACTCTTCACACCATTCTGTAAACAAAATTATCCACCACCATGTTCCAGTATTCTGAGTTGGGACACCCTTGTAGATAATATCAGCTGGGTTTGTGACAGTCAGGAAGTGTGGTCAGGATAGCAGTGTCACTGAGCCATAGAGGAAACAGGCACTTTGGCCCAATTTGTCCATGCTGTCTTTTTTTAAACCCCTAAGCTAGTCCCAATTACCTGCATTTAGCCCATTTCCTTCTATACCCATCTTACCCATGTAACTGTCTAAATGGCTTTCAAAATACAAAATTGTACCCGTCTTTACTATTGTCTCTGGCAGCTCATTCCAGACACTCACAATCCTGTGAACAAATTGCCCCTCTGGACTCTTTTGTATCTCTTCCTTCTCAGCTTAAACCTATGCCCTCAAGTTTTAGACTCCCCTACCTTTTGGAAAAGATATTGACTACCTGGCTGATCTGTGCCCTCATTATTTTATAGACCTTTATAAGATCACCCCTCAACCTCCTACGCTCCAGAGAAAGAAGTCTGAGTCTATTCAGCCTCTCCTTATAACTGAATCCATCAAGTCCCGATAGCATCCTAGTAAATCTCTTCTGCACTCTTTCTAGTTTAATAATATCCTGCCTACAATAGGGTCAGTGGAACTGTACACAGTATTCCAAGTGTGGCCTTAGCAATGTCTTGTACAACTTCGACAAGACATCCCAACTCCTGTATTCAATGTTCTGACCGATGAAACCAAGCATGCCGAATGCCTTCTTCACCACTCTGTCCACCTGTGACTCCACTTTCAAGGAGCTATGAACCTGTACCCCTAGATCTCTTTGTTCTATAACTCTCCCCAATGCCCTACCATTAACTGAGTAAGTCCTGCCCTGGTTCAATCTACCAAAATGCATCACCTCACATTTATCTAAATTAAACTCCATCTGCCATTCATCAGCCCAGTGGCCCAATTGATCAAGATCCCATTGCAATCAGAGATAATTTTTTTCACTGTCCACTATGCCACCAATCTTGGTGTCATCTACAAACTTATTAACCATGCTTCCTAAATTCTTATTCATATCCATTTAATATAAATGACAAATAACAGTGGAAGTTGGAGAGCTTGAAATGAGTATTAGCTGGAGGCAAGAGAAGACACGGAAGGGAAGGGAATTGTGGGAAATGGACCAGATGGAGGTGAGAGAGAGGTGAAAATTGGAAGAAAATTAGTTGATATTTTTCAGTTCCAGAAGAAAGCATAAAGCAGCACCAATAGAATCATTGCTGTACCAGGAGAGGGTACATCACCCACATGGGAGAGGAACCTGAGTAGAAGAGGAATATTCTGCATACCCCACAAAAATGTTGAAGCTCGGGAGAAATCAGTTCAGCGGGGAGGAGTAGGTTAAAACAGGGCAGGACAGCCCTTTTTGTGGGAAGGAGGTTGAAGCAGCAGTATGGGATTGAGGCACTATGAGGTTGGAAGCTGTGGAAGGAAGATCTCCAGTGGAGATGTGGTCAGTGACGGTTCTGGGAATAATGCTTAGTGTTCAGTGATGGCATTATATCCGGAGAGAGATAGGAAGCAACTTTCCAATGGTCTCTTGGGCACAAAAGAGAGATACATCACCCCACTGTTTTCATTGTTGGAAGCTTTTGGAAGGGGTTTAGAGAATTGGGATGTACCACCAGAAAGCAATAACTCACTCTTTGTTTGTTTGAGTTGCAGATTGCCAAGCTACAAGAGAAACTGGGGCTCTACAATGAGTCAGTGATTAACTACCAGCAGTATTGTGAGCTGAGTAAGATGCTGGGCAACGTTACAGCAGCAGCTGAAGCCCATGGAGCGATGGGTGTTATCCATACAGTGCTTGGTAACTATGATCTGGCAATGACCCACGCTCACCAGAGTTTCAACTTGGCCAGATCCATAGGAGAGCGCCAGCTTCGATTAGCAGCACTGATTAGACTCGGGGATGTATACAGAACAACGGAGAACTTCGAGGAAGCAACAGACTGGTACCAGCAAGCTTGGGATCACGACAGCAGGGGGGATGATCCCAAACTAAAGTGTCAGGCTGCACTGGGTTTAGCAGAGGTTTATAGTGACACAGCTCAGTATCGGCATGCCTTGTACTTCTATGAACAGGCTCTGGAAGCTGCAGAGGTATCTGGGGAGGATGAGCTGATCTACAAGTGTAAATTTAAGATCGCGTGCAACTGCCAGTTTTCCTACTCAGTAAAGGAACTAATGAAAGGATGCAAGGCCTTTAAGGAAGTGATTGCATATTACAATTGGCTGAGTAGGAGATTCACACTTGAGGGAATCACATTGCCAAAAAAAACCAATGATGTTCTCCTGGAAAGCTATGATGGGATCCAGTCGATCCTTGAAAAACTTGGTGACAATGTAAAGACACTTCAGTATGCAGAGGCTGGCAGGAGACACAGATTTCTAACATATACATTTGTGAGAGAGGAACCCCCAGCATCAAGCAATGTGATGGATGAATCTTCAGCTATCCCAAGCATGGAGGAGCTTTCCAGCATCTTGGATATCCTGTCTGGGATAGTACTGTACTACTCATTGGTGGAAACAGGGCTTTATTTGTGGGTGCTGAAGGCAGGGGAAGGCGTGGTCCACTTTCACGCCACCAGCAGCGTGGTGTCAGAAGCAATCCACAGGCAGATTAGCCAGTTCCTGAAGCTGCTGAAGAGCAGGTCCCTGCTCTACGAGACTGAGGCCAGGAACATCCCAAAGAGAAGGCTGAGACAAACCACTGTCACAAAACGAAACAAGGTAGTTAGTGAGGGAGTCCCAGCTGACCCGATAGGTGAAAGTGTCAGCCCTGGCTCACTCCATGCCTTTCTTTGAGCTGTCTTCTTGGAGGTCCTCTCCACTTGGATCCGGCAGTTTGTGGTGTCGATAGTAGTCATGATGTGGAGATGCCGGCGTTGGACTGGGAATGTCGGCATCTCCACATCATCTCTTGAGCTGAATCAGGGAGCTGAGAGATCAACTCACATTGCAAAGAATTTTGCACAGTTACCAGAGCTTTGATATATGCCATACATATGGCATATATCAAAGCCCTGTGTCTGCATAACAACACATTTCTAAAGAGTTTGCATGAAATTATAAATTTAATGCTAATTAATTACAGCATCATATAGTGAGATCACAAGTTCTGGACAACATGGAGATAATTGGGTAACTCCCTTTGTCAATCAAGTCACTGCTGTAAAAACAAGATTGATTTTATTCACATTTTCATTATGTAATGATTCTCTACACACTGCATTTACTGCTGTAATAACTCAAGAAGCCAACTGGAAAGGATGTCTTATTCTTAAATCAAAAGTTAAACCATGATCTGTGGTCCGGGACGGTAGATCACTGGACCCTCACAGTGGTCCACCTTATCAAAGATTGGGTAGTGAGGTCCCCCTGGGTAAACAGCCACCTATGTTATGGTTCAAGTTAGAAATTCCAAAGTATTGTATGAAGCCCACCTGAATTATAAGTTTCACATCTTGAATTGGCTAGGGTAAGCATGAGATATTTCACTTCAGGTGTGATTCAGAAGACCCACTAGGGAGCTTTTATCAAACAAAGCTTATTTCAGAATAAGTTAACATAGACAGAATGAAAATTCGCTGTACTCCTTTTCAATTATAAGCGAAAACAAAACAACCGCCATAATGTATAACCCTTAACCAATATATATATCAGGCGTTCCAATCAAAACCAATATCCAATAAACAAAACCCTCAAAACAGATTTATCATTGCACAGGCTAAAACTCACACGATGCTGGAATCTAATTCCCTGGGTTGAATGCTGATTTCAAATGATCTTGAAAAGTCAAAGTAGTTTGTAGTCAGATCAGCTCCCCAAAACACCAAAGCATAGATTCTTTACTGCAACATGGCAATATTTATTTCTTTCAGCTAACTGGGAATATTTGCAAAACAAAACAGAGAGAGAAAGGGACTTATTTTCCAGCTTGCAGCCAAAATGAAACTGAATATTGAAAAATTTTGGTCACAGTTTTTTTTCCCTCCTTCCAGCATGACATCACCCAAGGCTGTGACCATGATTTAAAAAAAACTTTTAAAGGTACACTAGCATCACATCTCTTAACCGTGGGAACTCATATTTCACCAGTCCCACAGGGAGGTCAACTAAGGATTCTCCATGTGAGCCCTGAGGGTTATCAGAACTGGAGCAATAATCCTGTTTTTATTGGGAGACTTTGCTGTAGTCTTGGGCTGTTTGTCATAATTTGCACAGATTCTTAAAACTCAGCTTTACTTCCTGTCATTTGTAAAGATTCTATTCAAATTCACACTGTTTACCATTTCTATCAATTTTGGTTGGTGCACTGAGTCTATTTTTTTCAGTAAGTCATTCAGTACGTTCTGCCTGTCTCCATCTTGTTGGCCGAGACTCTGGTGTGGAAACAAACTTTGATTAGTTTACACTATGGGCTGTTTTTGCTTGTGCTTATTGAAAATTGGTGACATTCTCCAAATTCCTTCAAAATGTGGGTTATTGGAAGAATCAGAATGAGGAAAATCATTAGTGATATAAACACATTGGGAAAATGAGAACAAAACTGAAAATGTGCATTATGATAATTAACTGCAATGTGGATGTAAACATGGGATTGTGATGAACAAAGAACAATACAGCACAGGAAACAGGCCCTTCGGCCCTCCAAGCCTGCACCACTCATTTTGTCCAACTAGACCATTCTCCTGTATCCCTCCATTCCCAGTCTGTTCATGTGGCTATCCAGATAAGTCTTAAACGATCCCAGCGTGTCCGCCTCCACCACCCTGCTTAGCAGTGCATTCCAGGACCCCTCCACCCACTGTGTAAAATACATCCCCCTGATATCTGAGTTAAACCTTGCACCCCCCTCCCCTCACCTTGAACCTGTGACCCCTTGTGTTTGTCACCTCTGACTTGGGAAAGAGCTTCCCACTGTTCACCCTATCCACACCCCTCATAATTTTATACATTTCTCTTGGGTCTCCCCTCATTCTCTGTCTTTCCAGGGAGAACAACCCCAGTTTACCCAATCTCTCCTCACAGCTAAGACCCTCCATACCAGGCAACATCCTGGTAAACCATCTCTGCACTCTTTCCGAAGCCTCCGCATCCTTCTGGTAGTGCGGTGACCAGAACTGGACGCAGTACTCCAAATGTGACCTAACAAACATTCTATGCAACTGTAACATCAGACGCCAATTTTTATACTCTATACCCTGTCCTCTAAAGGTAAGCATGCCATATGCCTTCTTCACCACCTTCTCCACCTGTGCTGCCACCTTCAAGGATCTGTGGACTTGCACACCCAGGTCCCTCTGTGCGTCTATATTTTTGATGGTTCTGCCATTTATTGTATGACTCCCCCCTACATTAGTCCTGCCAAAATGCATCACTTCGCATTTATCTGGATTAAATTCCATCTGCCATTTCTCCGCCCAATTTTCCAGCCTATCTATATCCTGCTGTATTCTCCGACAATGGTCATTGCTATCCGCAAGTCCAGCCATCTTCGTGTCATCCGCAAACTTACTGATCACACCGGTTACACCTTCTTCCAAATCATTTATATATATCACAAATAGCAGAGGTCCTCGTACAGAGCCCTGCGGAACACCACTGGTCTCAGATCTCCAGCTGGAAAAAGACCCTTCCACTACTACCCTCTGTCTTCTGTGGCCAAGCCAGTTCTCTACCCATCTAGCCACCTCCTTTTATCCCATGAGATTTAACCTTTTGTACCAATCTGCCATGAGGGACTTTGTCAAACGCTTTACTAAATGCCATATAGACAACATCCACGGCTCTACCCTTATCAATTTGTCACCTCCTCAAAAAAATTCCACCAAATTTGTGAGGCATGACCTCCCTCTTACAAAACCATGCTGTCTATCAATAATGAGATTATTCTGTTCTAAATGCTCATACATCCTATCTCTAAGAATCCTCTCCAACAATTTCCCTATCACAGACGTCAAGCTCACCAGCCTATAATTACCCAGGTTATCCTTGCTACCCTTCTTAAATAACAGTACCACATTCGCTATCCTACAATCCTCTGGGACCTCACCTGTGTCCAATGAAGAAACAAAGATCTCTGTCAGAGGCCCAGCAATTTCCTTTCTTGTCTCCCTGAGCAGTCTAGGATAGATGCCTTCAGGCTGTGGGGATTTGTCAGTTTTAATGTTCCCTAAAAACCTAACACTTCCTTCCTTGTAATGGAGATTTTCTCTAACGGGTCAACACTCCCCTCTGAGATACTCCCAGTCAACACGTCCCTCTCCTTTGTGAACACTGATGTAAAGTATTTATTTAGGATCTCCCCTATGTCCTTGGGCTCTGAACATAATTCCCCTCCTTTGTCCCTGAGAGATCAGATTTTTTTTCCCCTGACATCTCTTTTGTTCCCGACATATGAATAAAATGCCTTAGGATTCTCCTTAATCCTGTCTGCCAAGAACATTTCATGATCCCTTTTTGCTCTTCTATCTCCCTGTTTGAGTTCTTTCCTACTCTCTCTGTATTCTCTAGTGTTCTGTCTGTTTTTAGCTGCCCGGACCTAACGTACGCTTCTCTTTTCTTTTTGATCAGATCCTCAATTTTCCTGGTTATCCACGGCTCTCGAATCCTACCTTTCCTATCCTTCCTTTTTACAGGCACATGCCTGTCCTGCAACCCCATCAACTGCTCCTTAAAAGACTCCCACATACCAGATATGGATTTACCCTCAAACAAGATGATAAAACTTTCTTTCACCAAACTTTGAAATGTAAACAGATAAAAATTCCAAAGTGTCATTTGTATCTCAGTATGATTGACCCCACTTGTCCCCTTATTCTGATATCTTTCTGCTGTAGAAAGGCCGTGTACCCTGTTCATCCAGTAAAGATTCTGAGGCAGTGGAGAGTCTACCAGATGATGAGACAGAGATTGAACATTGGAAACAAATGTACCTGCTGCTCTTTGGACCAGTGACTGACCTGTTGGAGGAGCTGCCGAATGGCAGCAGCCTCTTGATTGTGCCAGACAAGCATCTCATCCAGGTAACTGAACCGGATTGTGTACCGCGCAGACCACAAATCCTGTATCAGGGCTTTGCATCCAAATCCAGACAAGTATTTGGTGAAGCAGCCAGACCTAGGCTTCACCTGAATTTCATGTATTAGCAGAGTGAAACATCACAAGCAGGCATCTCCTAACTTAACCACATCAGTGTCTTTATTTGCACTCACATGAAACACCAGTTAGTGCCCACCATCTGCATACAATTAAACACAATTAATATGCAAATACTTCACACTCAGGGCTTCATGTGACCAACTGAGCATTCAGGAATGGAGGTCAAAGGGCACTGGGTGGGTCATAATGTCGAGGATTTGAGTGGGTCGCGAATGTCAGGGGTCTGGGTGGGTCGGAGTGTCGGGGGTGGAGGTGGGGGGGCTCGGATGGCTCTGTCGGATTTGACTGGGGTCAGGGTGAGTGGGAGTGTTGGGGGGGGAGCAGAATGGGTGGGTGGGAGTCTCGGGGGACTGCCTCTCAGCGAGTCTCCTGCCGTGAATGAGTTCTGAGTCGAGCAGTTACTACGAGAGTCTGGTGTCACTTATACAAGCAACATCTCCTGCCCAGTGGAAGTGATGTTGAGTGGTTTACACCTCCATGCTGGGCATGTTGACCTGGGGGAGGGCGCTGCTGTGGAACCACCTTTCTTGTCCCCAAATCTGGAGGATATTATGAAGGCACCTCTAGGGGTTCCACTCCGATGCTTTATGGTGCCTGCTGTCCAAGTCTCTGGAAAGCACAGCGATCACTGCTGCTCAGTAACCTGTTCTGGAGCTTACCTCTGCAATTTGCTGAAGGAGAGGTACAGCATTGGAGAAAGGGAGATGGGGAAGGTGGTTGCTCATGGTGGCACAGCCTTACTTGACTCCAGTCTCAGGCTATGGTGGTTCTGATTGGTGAGAATCACAGCTTGTGTGTCCGCATGGAGTAGATGGAGGGTGCTGACAGGTACTGAGCAGAGCTACGTTTGAGGAGAATACTTTACTTTGTGGCTGACAGAATCAAATACTTTAATGAGGGTAAAAAAGGCCATGCACAATGATTAATGATGTTTCTTGCACTAGGATTTGCTGTGCAATGAAGATCATATTTGTGATCCCAAGATGTATATATCACTGTCTAGGCCAGCATTTATTGTCCTTTGCTGATTGCCTCTTGAGAAGCTGGTGGTGAGCTGCCTTCTTGAACCATTGTAGTCCATGTGATGTAGGTTCACCCACGGTGCTATTAGGGAGGGAATTCCAGGATTTTGACCCACAACTGCAAAGGATCAGCGATAGATTTCCAAGTCAGGATGGTGAGTGGCTTGGATGGGAACTTGCAGATGGTGGTGTTCTTATGTGTCTGCTGCCCTGGTCCTTCTAGATGTTAGACAATGTAGGTTTGGAAGGTGCTGTTGTAGGATATGGATGAAAGCCACTCCACAACTATGAAAGGGCTTCCTTGGAAATGAGAGGAGATTATTGAGGAATTGATTATTGCAATGATGTTTCCTGTAGCAGGGAGACTCCTCTGCAGTTACCGCAATCAGACTTTGCTCCCTTCTTGAATATAGTCATGAGCGTGATATCCTCGAGATCCCCTGCATGTAGTCCTCTTCCCAGATGGAGGGGTATGAAGATATGCAGCTGTGACAGGAGTTTATACTCGAACGATGACAGAGCCGAGTAAGTGCTAGTGTTTGGATTGTGGCTATAGCCGTGAGGTATTTGTTTCACTCATGGAACAGGTTATGACAAACTTATGTTCTAGGCATTTTCTCAGTAGGAGACTCCTTCAGAGACTGGATAAGTCATTAGAACAATAACATGACTTCCTGAAGTAGCAGAGGTGTCAGCTAGTATTGTAACTAGATTCAGTGAAAACTTGGTAACTGTGAATATTACATCTTTCAGAAGGCTAATGTTACGTTGCTCATCTTGTTGCACCTATCAGCTTTGCCATGTTGTTATTGCTGTAATTTGCATAGATTACCCCAAACAATGATTAACGTGACTTTGCTCATTCTTCTGTAACGCTTTTCCTTCCTCCCTCCTCGATCTGATTGAAATCTTCTCTAATCTAAGATTCCATTTGCAAATCTGCCGGATTTGAAGAATAGGAAGCTGGGAGAGAGATTTTGTGTTACCCTTGCACCATCCCTGTTTGCGATTGAGACGGTGGCAAATCAGTTCAAAGATAATGGTACAGACAAGGTCGAGAGTGAGTTAGGATCAGCTATAAGATCAGGTAATTATAGATTCCTCTGGACAGCAGCCTCGTGCCTCCATTCACACACTGTGCGAAGAATCATATTTCAACTGTTTGCAATCTGTTTATAAGTCGACAATGCATGTGTGCAATGTTAACCTCAAAGAACTAGGAATTTACCACTATATTCTTTAACATTCCTGCAGGCAAGCAAATCTCTTCCTGTGAAAAGGAGATAGACACTTTCAGGAGAACTGTGTTGTAGTCACCGCTCAGTGATTGAGCTCCCACCTCTGAGTTAGAAGGTTCATAGAATCCCTACAATGCAGGAGACGGCCATTCTGCCCATCGAGCCTGCACCGACCACAATCCCACCCATGCCCTATCACCACACATTTACCCTGCTAATCGCCCCCACACTAGTGGATAATTTAGCATGATCAATCCACCTGACCTGCACATTTTTGGAGTGTGGGAGGAAACCGGAGCAGCCGGAGGAAACCCATGCAGACACGGGGAGAAAGTGCAAATTCCATGCAGATAGTGACCCAAGCTGGGAATTGAACCCAGGTCCCTAGCACTGTGCCACTATGCAAGACTTACCCTAGACACTTGAGCCCACTCAGAGAGTCCTGCACTGCTGCTGGTGCCATCTTTTCAATTAGATATTACACCAAAGCACTGTCTGCTCTCTCAAGGACATATAAAGAATTCTGAGATATTATTTCTGAAAAAGAGTATGGGAGTTTTCCCCAGTATCTTATCAGCTTCAAAGCATAGTAATCTATTAGCTATTTAATCCGAATCAAGCCTCCAATGTATTCCCAGTTCACCAGGATTCCTCCTTCTCTTTGTATCTTAGAGCATGTTCCAACGATGGCTATGCTGGAACATATGGGTGGGTCCCACCAGGAGCTGTGCGGGCTACAGAAACTGGGACTCATGGACACTGTGAGTCATCTTGTCAACTATACGTCCACTAACACAATTGTTGCGACATCTCCATACTTCATCCCTCCATTCAAACAGGCAAGTATCTGAATGTAGTTTTTCTCCAAGCTAACCATGAGCATTAACCCTGTAATGGCATTACTGAGACATGAACAAGGTTATTGATTTTTGGTTGGAGAACTGTGTGAACGTTAGAATGACTTATTCTGATTAAACTGAAAATAAAAAATCTAATGGTTGGATTGATTCTCAACTAGACTCTTGATTCTGTAAGTATAGTCTGATAGTGTCTCTCTGTAAAAAGTCTGACAACATCAGGTTTAAGTCCAACCGATTTATTTGATAGTACACTCACTAGCTTTCGGGGTTAGTCCCTTTGTCAGGTGACCTGATGAAGGGACTAACCTCGAAAGCTTGTGAGTTTACTATCAAATAAATCGGTTGGACTTAAACCTGGTGTTGTCAGACTTTTTACTGTGTTTACCCCAGTCCAATGCTGGCATATCCACATCAGTGTCTCTCTGTGTCAGTGAGTCTTCCCTGGGATGCATGCTGGACACCCTTAGGATAGAAAGAAACAAAACAGCACTAAATAAAATAAAGTGGACTGACAGCACTTGATTGTGGCTTGGGTGTTTTACACTCATAAATAGAATGTGAAGTTGACAGATTAATAAAGATGATTACAGCCAGTGTGAAGAGGAGGAAATGTTGGTTAAACTGTATGAAGGGATGAGGACAATGTCAGTCTTTATTTACTTAGGTGTCAGCTACGGCTTAGTGGTAGCACTTGTGTTAGAAAGCCCTGCTCTAGTGACTGAACACAAAATAGGGACTGGTGCTCCAGTGCAGTACTTAGAGAGAGCTGCTATGACTTTTGAATGTCTCATTAAAACCCAAGATCTGTGCTGCTTTGTCAAGTGATGTTAAAGAACCCATAGGTCTGATTGGGGAAGAGTGGAGGAGTTCTCCCTATTGCACTGGCCAATATCTATCCCTTGTTCTTTTATTTATTTGGGGGACATGGGTGTTAGTGGCTGGCCAGCAGCTATTGCCCATCTCTAGTTGCCCAAGGACAGTTGAGAGGGAACCATTTTGCTGTGGGTCTAGAGTCACACGTAGACAGACTGGGTAATGACAGCGGATCCCCTTCCCTAAAGCTCATTAGTGAGTTAGATGGGTTTTTCCGGCAATTGACAATGGCTTCATGGTCATCCATAGATTCTTAATTCCTGATATTTTTTATTGAAATCAAATTCCATTATCTGCCGTGGTGGGATTTGCACTCAGATCCCCAAAACATTCGCTAAATTTCTAGATTGATAGTCTAGCAAAAATACCACTAGGCCATCTCCTACTCTCAACATCAGTGAATCAGATGATCTACTTAGCACTGTTTGTGGGACCTTGCTGTGTACTATTGGGCTGCTGCCAATCTCTACACTTCAAGATCATTTAATTGGCTGTAAAGTGCTTTGAATGTCCTGAGATTATAACAGGCACTGTAGATATGCAGGAATGTCTTTGTTTTCTAGTTTAATGGAAGCTGCATAAATCATGTTTATCAGAAAGGATATATTCATTCCTCACCCATTCACTGAATGTCAATGCTCACAGCCTCTGTTATGTGAATGCAAGTGTTTACCAGAGGATTTTTCCACCTGCAGGTATTCAGCAGATCTCAAGTGCTGGTCGTGGGAAGCCCGTTCTTCTCTTCGCCATTGTCCCTGTGGGGCAGAGTCTGGAAGCCATGGGGCCCATTAATTGGAGCCCAGAAGGAAGTTATCAAAGTGGCTGAGTATCTGCAAACAGAGGCAATCATGGGCGAGGAAGCAACTAAGAAGCTTGTGCTCAGTCAACTTCCAGAGATGACGATTGTGCATATCGGTAAGCAGAGCCTCCAGCCCATTGACTGTCGAGGTGACTGAGAGTCAAATTATAAAACGGCTCTAATCAGTTAATACCATGCTGTGATTATAGCTGGTGATCTGGGAGCAGGGTGAAGGGTCAGACCACTTTGCTCACCCATGTCCAAATTCAGCTGGGGCTGATGGGATAACTGCCGCAGTGAGTCTGCTTTCCTTTATCTCATTCATTCATGTGATGTGGGCATTGCTGCCTAGGCTAGCATTTATTGCCCGTTCCTAATGGCTCTTGAGAAGATGGAGATAAACTGCTCCAGTCCACATGGTGTAGGTACACTCACAGTGCTGTTAAAGAGGAGTTTCCAAGATTTTGATCCAATGACAGTGAAGGAATAGCTGATATACTTCCAAGTCAGGATGGTGTGTTTGGGGCTGGCATTAAAGACTTTTTGTTAGTCTTCACGATTTATGAAGGATCACTGGAACCCAGGAGTACAAAGAGGCCATTCAGCCCATCGAGACTATTCTGCCATTCAGTGAGATTATGGTTGATGAAGATAATACTGGCTTCCCAGTGAGAGCACTCAGTAATAGTAGCTCCTCAGTGAGAATACTCAATAATACTAGCTTCCCAGTGACTGCACTCAGTAATACTGGCTTCCCACTGTGAGCACTCAGTAATACTGATGTTCCAGTGTGAGCACTCGGTAATACTGGCTTCCCAGTGAGAGCACTCAGTAATACTGGCGAGCACTCAGTAATACTGGCGTCCCAGTGAGAGCACCCGGTAATACTGGCGTCCCAGTGCGAGCACTCGGTAATA
Source organism: Carcharhinus amblyrhynchos (assembly GCF_965287045.1). NCBI lineage: Eukaryota > Metazoa > Chordata > Chondrichthyes > Carcharhiniformes > Carcharhinidae > Carcharhinus > Carcharhinus amblyrhynchos. Next base: position 42,046,700 of record NC_137348.1, read on the forward strand.
CTGGCGTCCCAGTGCGAGCACCCGGTAATACTGGCGTCCCAGTGCGAGCACCCGGTAATACTGGCGTCCCAGTGCGAGCACCCGGTAATACTGGCGTCCCAGTGCGAGCACCCGGTAATACTGGCGTCCCAGTGCGAGCACCCGGTAATACTGGCGTCCCAGTGCGAGCACCCGGTAATACTGGCGTCCCAGTGCGAGCACCCGGTAATACTGGCGTCCCAGTGCGAGCACCCGGTAATACTGGCGTCCCAGTGCGAGCACCCGGTAATACTGGCGTCCCAGTGCGAGCACCCGGTAATACTGGCGTCCCAGTGCGAGCACCCGGTAATACTGGCGTCCCAGTGCGAGCACCCGGTAATACTGGCGTCCCAGTGCGAGCGCCCGGTAATACTGGCGTCCCAGTGCGAGCACCCGGTAATACTGGCGTCCCAGTGCGAGCACCCGGTAATACTGGCGTCCCAGTGCGAGCACCCAGTAATACTGGTGTCCCAGTGAATTAGCTCAAAGTGTACATGGGCTGAATTGTCTGTGTTCCCCCACCCCCATGCCTACAATGTTACCAATTGTGCAGAAGGTATCTGGAGATCCACTCACCCATTGGCCAATTAATGGGCCATTAAGGCCTTGTTCTCACCACCACTGGGATTTTACTCACACCAGGTGAAGCCAATGCCAGCTGTCCAGCAAGTGGGTGAATGTGGGTTCTGGTGATTATGCAAAGGGGGTGGGCTCCATTTTGAGCCACCATTCCAACTCCGTACCTCACTTGCACTGCTTCCCTCCCCCCACCTCCCCTCCTTGCCATGTTGTTCAGCCTGACCCCAGCAAGACCTCAAATCCACCATTGCATTCCCCCTTTCCTGTGTGGTCGGCTCTAATCCCTGCCACGGCCACTACTCCTGGTGCTGTTATTTGATTGGCTGGCAGTTCACAGAGGCGGGATTTCCTCTGATTGGATGGAAATTTGTGTTGATCCAATTAGTGGCTGGTCAAGGCACCTGCCCCCAATATGAAATTCAGCCCCATTCTTCTTGTGGTGGCCCAGTGGTTAGCACTGCTGCCTGACAGCACCAGGGACCCAGGTTCAATTCCGGCCTTGGATGACTCTGTGGAGTTTGCACATTCTTTCCGTGTCTGCGTGGGTTTCCTCTGGGTGCTCAGGTTTCATCCCACAGTTCAAAGATATGTGGATATTGGCTATGTTAAATTGCGCCTTCGTGTCAGGAGGATTAACAGGCTTAGTGGAGGGTATGGTCTCATGGTATTATCACAAGACTATAAATCTGGAAACTTAGCTAATGGTCTTGGGACCCGGGTTCGAATCCCACCAAGGCAGATGGTGGAATTTAAATTCAATTAAAAAAAACCTGGAATTAAGAATCTACTGGTGACCATGAAATGATTGTCAATTATTGGAAAAACCCATCTGGTTCCCTGATGTCCTTTAAGGAAGGAGATCTGATGCCGTTACCTGGTCTGACCTACACATCTTTACTTAGAGAGTGGTTGGGCTGTGGAATACACTGCCTGCTGTGATAGTGGAGTCGGACACTTTAGGAACTTTCAAGCAGTTATTGGATAGGCACATAGAGCACTCCAGAATTATAGGGAGGGGATAGCTTGATCTTAGGATTGGACATAGCTCGGCACAACACTGAGGGCCGAAAGGCCTGTACTGTGCTGTAATGTTCTATATTCTATGTGATTCCAGAGCCAAAACAATGTGGTTGACTCTCAACTGCCCTCTGAAATGGTCTAACAAGCCACTTAGTTCAAGGGCAACTAGAAATGGGCAATAAATGCTGGCCCAACTGCGTCACCCATGTCCCATGAATGAATAAAACGAAAACACGTGGGGCCTGAGTGAGATTATTGTGGTGCATGCTTGATGGGTTGAATGGCCTATTTCTGCATTGTAGGGATGCTTCGATTTTATTTGTGTCCCACACATGCCAGAACTCATGGCCACATTGAAGAGCCTCAGCTTTACACTACAGGGCTATTTGCTGCTATTGGAGGGGTTACCCAGCATAGTGTGCAGTATGCGATTTAAGTGCAGAAAGATTAGGTTCTGATTCTTTGAGCCAATGCTTGGGTACCCCAGGTGTACTGCTCGGGCTTAACCAGCATAAGGTGGCCAGTTTCCCGAGGCTTGTCCAATCAGATTTACTCCACTGCACGTGGAGTATTGGAGCTCCAGCCTGCAGATATCGTGAATAATCCAGGCTGGCAGTGCCCTGGAGCAGTACTAGCTCAAGCATTGGACTATCAGGCCTGCCACTGAAGACCGAACTTCCAGAGCTATGGCCTCCATGGTGCCCTGACCTCAGAATTGATTCCACTTACATCCCCTCCTCCATAGAGGTTGTTCCTTCTTTGGTAAACAGCTCACAGTTGTAAGCTTCAGTCTCGCTAAGTCCTTTTGCAGTGACCTGGTGCTTATTATACAATGTCTGAGTGTGCACCACCACTCCCTCCCTCGCAGTAAAGACACCATTGCTAGCTATTTTGTGAACCAAAATCCTGATAACTGAGCACACAGCTTCTCTCTTGGAAGTGATTTTCAAAACTCAGTCTCCTCAATGTTCCAAAATATAATCCGCTACCATATCTTGTGACACACTGACCATTAATTGTTCATCAAGCTCAGTCCTTGAGTGAGGGACCTGCTTTCAGTGGTGTAGAGTGACCAGTTACAAATCAATGGGCTAAAATCTGGCGGGGGTATCTGCTCTGCCAGATGTGAAGAGGAGAATCTACTTCACTGATTAGGAAGCATATTACAGCTTTTTCTGTGTCTGTGCCATATTTATCCTGGGAGTGTTTGACGGGGACAGTGTAGAGGGAGCTTTACTCTATATCTAACCCCGTGCTGTACCTGTCTTGGGAGTGTTTGATGGGGAGGCTGTAGAGGGAGCCTTAATCTGTATCTAGCTCTGTGCTGTACCTGTCCTGGGAGTGTTTGATGGGGGACAGTATCAAGGGAGTTTTAATCTGTATCTAACCCCGTGCTGTACCTGTCCTAGGAGCATTTGATGAGGACAGTGTAGAGGGAGCTTTACTCTGTATCTAACCCCGTGCTGTACCTGTCCTGGGAGTGTTTGATGGGGACAGTGTAGAGGGAGTTTTAATCTGTATCTAACCCCGTGCTGTACCTGTCCTAGGAGTATTTGATGAGGACAGTGTAGAGGGAGCTTTACTCTGTATCTAACCCCGTGCTGTACCTGTCCTGGGAGTGTTTGATGGGGACAGTATAGAGGGAGCTTTACTCTGTATCTAACCCCATGCTGTACCTGTTATAGGAGTGTTTGATGGGGGAACAGTGTAGAGGGAGCTTTACTCTGTATCTAACCCTGTGCTGTACCTGTCCTGGGAGTGTTTGATGGGGGGACAGTGTAGAGGAAGCTTTACTCTGTATCTAACCCCATGCTGTACCTGTCCTGGGAGTGTTTGATGGGGGGACAGTGTAGAGGGAGCTTTACTCTGTATCTAACCCCGTGCTGTACCTATCCTGGGAGTGTTTGATGGGACAATGACGTCACTGATCCCGGTGAACAGAAATTTCACAGTAAGAAGTTTGAGAGTGAGTAAGCGCCACCCCTAATGCTGATCTTTCTGATGTTGCAGCAACATACGGGAGCTGGGAGGATGGTGTATTAGTCTTTACCCCACATCCACCCCCAGCTGCTGGAGAACTTGTGGAAGAGCGGTCTTATTTAGTGACCATTCCTGAGATCCTTGAGCTGGAACTGAAGGCCAGAATCGTGGTCCTGTCGAGCTGTGGGGATGGAGGTACTAACCAGGATCCTGTGGTGCCTCTGGAACTGCCCACTGCCTTCCTCAGAGCTGGTAAGTGATTGGTGTTTTGCTGAATTCTCTGAATTGAATTGTTGTCACAAGCTGATACTCTCGAAATGCAGCCTGGAGGTGGATATTGTAAAGAAAGCTCAATCTCTGGCTGGACTTGTGTGTGACGTGATTAAGGATTATCCTAAATTTGTACGACAAAGTAGAAAGTTAATAAGTGCTGAAAAAGTGCACCATGTGGGAGACTTACACAATTTCCTGCAGTTTCAGACAGGGGGCATAAAGAACCTGGTGTGGTCTCTGTCGGTACAAAGATGAGAGGGCTGGATTAGAGGGATAATTGCATCAAGCCCACAGGTCATTCAGCTTCATTGTCAAATCATACATTCTGCTTTTCATTCTATATCCTGCTTCAGGTTGTATGATTTATATTGTTTAAGTATCAACATATATAGCAGTCAGAGCATTGAGGAAGAGAGTGGTTTAGAACCTGAGTTCCACAGTACTGCAGGCAGGGGAGCTGGGAAGATGGAGAATGGAGTTGTTACAGCACCACCCTGTAGTGCTGGGATGGGGTTAGGTGGGAACAGTAATTACAGTGTGACATAGTTACATAACCAGCTCCCATTATAAATCTTGGCACAGGCATTTATAATAAAAAAACTGTTCAACCAACCTGGAGGTTTTGTGGACCAAAAATGCACTCTGCTGTAAGAGTTTTAATATATTCATAGATCTTCCCCTCAACAGAGCTCACCTGACAGACCATAGCAGGAAATAAATGTTAAGTCTAAAATAAATGAGGGTAGTAAGGGCGTGGAATGCCCTGCCTGCGGCAGTCGTGGACTCACCAATTTTAAGGGTGTTTAAATGGTCATTGGATAGGCATATGGATAATATTGGAATAGTTTAGGTTAGAGGGTCATTAGATTGGTTCCACTGGTCGGCGCAACATCGAGGGCCGAAGGGTCTGTACTGCGCTGTGATATTCTATGTTCTAGCTGTCAGGAATTTTGGTTTGGGAAAGGACAAAATAAACATGAATATGCAATCAGTGCTGGCTAGAGGGTCAGATGAAGTATGGTCATAGAGTCACAGAGACATACAGCGCAGAAAAGGCCCTTCGGCCCAACTGGTAGGTGGTGGCAGAACCATAGCTCCACTTAATGTTAAATGTATTAATAAATAGAAACACCATGCAGCTAAAATAAACACCCAGGTGTGACTGGAAAATATGTCAAACAAATCACGATGCAGGGAGTGAGTGTGATAGACAGGACGTGTACTCTGAATACAGGGCTTGAGCCTGTAAGGATAGCATTGATCACGGTGATTAGGATAGCCTGCTGCTTAATCAGCTACAAGATGTCCTCACAGAAACTTTCATTGCAACATCTGTGCAGAGGTGAATATTAAATTTTAAAAAACCTCTTCTTTCTCTTAAGAAAAACATTTTCAGTTTGGAAAAGCATTTAAAGTGTTAATATTCTGGATCTTGAGTGTGAAAAGGGCATTGTGTAATCTCCAGGACAGAGATTTCTGGTTGTGAATTGCAGGGTGGAGTGGTGTGAGATCTGAGGTGATGGGCTGGTGGGCTGCAGAGAGAGGGTGGGAGCGCGGTGGAAAGGGGGTAGATGGGCTGCGGAGAGGGGGTGGGAGAGATGTGAGGATAGAGACCTGTGTCACCTGGGGCAACAGCAGGCTGATTCTATTTAAGGACTTAGGAGAAATTCCTCTTCAAGCCACAATAAAAGTTTAAAAAGAAGCAATGTCAGTTTTCTAAGCCCCTATAAAAAGTGTTGGTTATGTCAATCAATGCTGGTGCAATAGGACACAGTTTACGCACTGCACAATCCACCTGATAATATCTCAGCATTGGAGATGAGGTCTGGGGAAGTCACAGAAGCATTTTCCCTGAAAGAGGCAGGGAAACTTTCTGGCCTCAATCTCAGGACCGTACCCAAGATGATGAGAGGCAGGAGCACCAGTGTGAACATGACAGTGAGTGACATGATACCACTTTCATCCCAGGAGTGTCTTGCGTACAGTGCGCAGGGTCACTTAGTTGGTCCCAGTGAGTGAGAGGTTCCACTATTGTGTAAGACTCTGCTGGACTGTGAAACAGGTTTGTAAATGCTCTCCAGTAAACCTGTGTAATGAGTGACTTCTGACTGGTTCCTGCAAAATCATTAGTGCTTTCTTTTTCCATCATAATTAGACTAAAGCAAGTCCCTGCAATATAGTTACAATAAATAGATGGCTGTATGTTTCATAAAGGGACTCCGAATCCTTTATCTTTGCAGCTTGCCCATTCAGGGCGTGTTTTGATCTCAATTATCTTTTATCTCATGTAGAACTGTCCATCTTTATCAAATATTGCTGCAAAAGTGCCTAGTTTTCTTCAAGTATTACTGTTGAACTAATCTTGTTTTTCACCAGAACTTTTATTCCTGCAACCTTGGACAAATGGTTTCTGTAGTTTATATTAATCTTTTTGTGTGCTAGCAGTTATTGGGTAAAATAAAAAAGGACATTTGCAAGAATTGTAACTACTGAAACCCATTGCAAAACATAAAGATTAAGCCATCCCAAATTTGAAAAAAAGTTTAATTTGCTCTGCTTGTAATGTGCAGTTTGCCAAATAAGCAATTCTAGAATGTTCTGGAATGTTCTTGAACCTTCTGACAAAACTACATCAGAAAAGGTTGGCAAACTCATGCCTTACTTTAAAAAGAGAAAACTACAAATGCTAGAAGTTTGACATAAAAACAGAATATGCCGGAAATATAAAGCAGGTTAAATATCAGTAAAGTCATCTAAATATTCAGATAAGTCATCATATTTCACATGAACCTGAATCGTAAATAAAACTAAAAATGTCAGAAAAACTCAGCAGGCCTGGCAGCAGCTGTGCAAAGAGAAACTGAGTTAACTTCCAGTGTGACTCAGAGCTAAAGGAAGGTAGAAATGTGATGGGTTACAGGCTGTTGCCAGAGAGGAGGAGGAGGAAGACCACAGGGGAAGTGTGGGAGGATGTAATGGAATGAAAGGCAGGAAGAGTGGTAATGGTTGCAGTGAAGAGTCACTGATCCAAAGTGAATGTGAATGGCAGAATAACAGCTCTGTCCAAAAGCAAATCATGAAAAATAAAACAAACTCTAGTATATGTCGCAACCCTGCTTTTGTAGCATTTTCTCTTTGTGTTTCATGCTTCACCTTTTATTGATGTTTTGTTCAAAATGAAACAAATTCTAGTCCCTTCCACTGCTCGTGTAAAATGTTTCTCTTCTGGCGCCTTTTCTCTTCAGTACTTTTCCAATGATATCTGTGGTTTGAAGAAGCTGATACTTACAAACAGCAACTCTGTAAGTGGCAAACGTTAATAATGGGAGGCGTAGATAGATATGCTCTGGACACTGTCCCCTGCCACCTTACTGAACCGCTTTGCTGTCAACACTGGCTGTTTGTGTCCCACGAATTCCAGCCTTGTACTCTCAGTATAACATAAACCACCAATGTACAATATTATCAGCCGTAATTTTGCACATAAAATGCTGTTGTATCATTAAGCTCAATTTTATTTAGTTTACTATATTAGAAACCATATTTTCAATATTAAGTCTTTTAAAACCAGATTTCCCCAGTTGTGCAGTGTACGTCCCCCAGCAGCAATGTACAGGGTACATTCCCCTAGGGGCAGTGTACAGTGTACATTCCCCTAGGGGCAGTGTACAGTGTACATTCCCCCAGGGGCAGTGTGCAGTGTACATAAGAACATAAGAAATAGGAGCAGGAGTAGGCCATCTAGCCCTTTGAGCCTGCCCCGCCATTCAATAAGATCATGGCTGATCTGTCGTGGCTCAGTTCCACATTCCCGCCCTCTCCCCATAACCCTTAATCCCCTCGCTTATCAAAAACCCATCAACCTGCGTCTTAAAAATATTTAGCGAGGCAGCCTCCACCACTTCAACGGGCAGAGAATTCCAGAGATTCACCACCCTTTGAGTGAAGAAGTTCCTCCTCAACTCCGTTCTAAACCGCCCCCCCTTTATCTTGAGGCTGTGCCCCCTAGTCCTAATGTGCAGTGTACATTCCCCCGGGGGCAGTGTGCAGTGTACATTCCCCCGGGGGCAGTGTGCAGTGTACATTCCCCCGGGGGCAGTGTGCAGTGTACATTCCCCCAGGGGCAGTATATATTCCCCAGTGGCATTGCTTACCTGTGGAGGTGTTTATGTCACAGTTTTGTGATGGTGCAACATGAGCCAATTAGGCATAATTTTGTAAATAAGTGGCAGGGAGATGATGAATTGAACATATTGATGAGGAGATGGGTAATAATTTTTAGCTGTTAGAATATAACTAAACCTGTAGCCGTGATAATGGAGGCCTGGTGTGCAGTGGCTAGTGCCTTACTCCTTGACCAGAAGTTCAGGTTCCACTCCCACTTCGGGAGTTGATGACCATGGAGGTGAGTTCATGACGTGGCCTAACTAGTTGATTATCAGCCAGTAAATCCATCCAATGTGCCTGTAGGCAGACGGTAAGAGTGGGAGAATTACCTGGACTGCCACACTGCCAAAGACAACAGCAAACCACAGCAACACTTTGCCGAGCATAATCACAGACCAATTGAACCTTAAACCTAGGTCTAAGGCCAGGTTAAGGCGTAGTGTATACATGAATGAGGAGGAATCCTGATAATGCAGGACAGGCTTGGGTAAAATTGTTGGGAGTGGCTTTGTCCTGGTTTTCACTGTGTTGTATATTGACTGTGTTTTATAGGTGTTGGTGTGAGTGAGCGTTCTATTTTGCTGTCATGTGTCCTGTGCTTATAGCAGAACCCCCCAGAAAATAAAGTCACACTTTGCTCATATGTTTGTCTATGATGACAGCAGAAGAATCTCATGGTATATTGGGTTCAAATAGCTTTAATAATGCAAAGTGAGGAGGAGGGACAGCCACACAGGTCTAGTCTTCTTATTGGCCCCAGTCACTGAGTACAAGGTTGTGTGTTCATTTGATGTTTTGTGAAAACACTTTAAAAGAAGGAATTTGCATTGATTTGTATACCTTTCAGCTTCTCACATCTTCCAATGTGCTTCAGAGTTAATGATTAATGATATAGTTGTTTTGTGGCACAGAACTTGACTATTGTTGAATAAAGAGACGTATTGAAACTTTATATTTTGTATTCATCAGGACACTTCATAATAATAGCAATATAAGGGGAGAAACAACAATTTATATTGTAAAAGAGAATGTTAATTGGTTGACAAGTGGTTTCTTATTGATAGAAGTGTCACCATGATGAATGAACCAGTTGATGGTGACTGACAGATAATTGCCAAATATTGTTTGAAACTTAAAACAAACCAGCTTGACCCTGATTGATCAAGTTGTTGCCCTGGTGAATGAATCAATGAATGAATGGCTGTCACTTATTTAGTAAATGTAGGGTGCTGCTGTCAAACCAAAACAACAATCAGCCTATTAACATAAATGGTTAATGAATTTCAATGCTGGTATGATAGCACATATTTAGGCTGTACATCCCAAAGACTAGCGAATTATATTAAACAGCATGACCTAACACAACAGGCAAGGTACAGACTGTACTGAATCACCCCATGCTTGTGAAACTCAAAACACAGTATCCAACATGAGTTGGTGATTGGACAAACTTTGCTAATTAATCCTCAGCGCGCTAAGAATTTACACTGACAACCAATTTAAGATTGTCAGTTGGGCTTGCAGTATGATATATTTGTATGCCCTGCCTATATTAATTCACAGGGCCTGTTCTTCGTAGACAGGAAGAACGTGTAAAAAAATTGCACCTGTTTCAGCTAAAAGACCCAGCAAACAGACCTAAAAATAAAAGAAGAACAAAGAAAATTACAGCACAGGAACAGGCCCTTCAGCCCTTCAAACCTACATTGACCACGCTGCCCGACTGAACAAAATTCCTTACTCTTCCAGGAACTATATCCCTTTATTCCCATCCTATTCCTGTATCTGTCAAGACGTCCCTTAAAAGTTACTATCCTATCCATTTCTACTATCTCCTGGCACCAAGTTCCAGATACCCATCACCCTTTGTGAAAAAAAAATTGCCTTGCACATCTCCTTGAAACCTTGCCTCATGCACCTTAAACCTATGTCCCCGAGTAATTGACTCTTCCACCTTGGGAAAAAGCTTCTGACTATCCACGCTATTCATGCCCCTCATAGTCTTGTAGACTTCTATCAGGTCTCCCCTGAACCTCTGTCATTCCAGTGAGAACAAACCAAGTTTCTCCAACCTCTCCTCATAGCTAATGCCCTCCACACGAGACAACATCCTAGTAAATCTTTTCTGTACCTTCTCCAAAGCCTCCACATCCTTCTAGGAGTGTGGCGACCAGAATTGAACACTATATTCCAAGTGCAGCCTCACGAAGGTTCTAAATCATTCTGAAAATAAACAATGAAATTCAAAATAAAATTTATTGTAATAGCCATAAACAGAAATTGTTGTACCCAAAGTCTTAGAAACATAGAAACTAGAAGCAGTAGTAGTCCATTCGGTCCTTCAAGTCTGCTCCACCATTCATTATGCTCATAGTTGATCATAAAATTCAATATCCTGATCCCCCCTTCCCCTCGTATCCCTTGATCCTTTTAGCCCAAGACCTATATCTAATTTCTTCTTGAAATCAGACAATGTTTTGGCCTCAACTACTTTCTATGGCTGTGAATTTCATACATTCACCACCCTCTGGGTGAAGAAATTTCTCTTCACCTCAGTTCTAAATGGTTTATCCCTTATCCTCAAACTCTGGCCTCTAGTTCTGGACTCCCCCACCATTGGGAACATTCTTTCTGAATTTACCCTGTCTATCTCTGTTCGAATTTTATAGGTTTCTATGAGGTTCCCTCTCAGTCATCTAAATTCCAGGGAATATAATCCTAACTGACTTAGTCTCTCCTCATATGATAGACCTGCCATCCCAGGAATCACCTGGTAAAATTTCACTGTATTCCCTCTGTAGCAAGGATGTCCTTCCTCAGATAAGGACGCCAAAACTGCGCACAATACTCCAGATCTGGCCTCACCAACACCCTATACAATTGCAGCAAGACATCCCTATCCCTATACTCAAATCCTCTCGCTATGAAGGCCAACATACCATTTGCCTTCTTTTCAGCCTGCTGTACCTGCACACTTATTTTCAGTGACTGATGCACGAGGACTCCAAGGTCTCACTGAGTATCCACCTCTCTCAATTTACACTTATTCAAGTAATAATTTGTCTTCCTATTATTGCTACCAAAGTGGATAACCTCACATTTATCCACATTATACTGCATCTGCCATGTGTATAGTCAGTCTGTCCAAATCATGCTGAAGTCTCTCTGCACCCTCCTTACAGCTCACCTTCTCACCCAACTTTTTATCATCTACGAATTTGGAGATGATACATTCAGTTCCCTTTTCTAAGTCATTAATATATAATGTGAACAGTTGGAGTCCTAGCACAGAACCCTACAGAACCCCACTAGTCTGCCAATCAGAAAAAGACAGTAAGAAGTCTCAGAACACCAGGTTAAAGTCCAACAGATTTATTTGGTAGCAAAAGCCACTAGCTTTTGGAGCGCTGGTCCTTCATCAGGTAAGTGGGAGTTCTGTTCACAAACAGGGCATATAAAGACACAAACTCAATTTACAAAATAATGGTGGAATGCGAGTCTTTACGGGTAATCAAGTCTTAAAGGTACAGGCAATGTAAGTGGAGAGAGGGTTGAGCACAGGTTAAAGAGATGTGTATTATCTCCAGACAGGACAGTTAGTGAGATTTTGCAAGTCCAGGCAAGTCATGGGGGTTACAGTTAGTGTGACATGAACCCAAGATCCCAGTTGAGGCCATTTTTGTGTGTGGAACTTGGCAATCAGTCTCTGCTCAGCAACTCTGCGTTGTTGTGTGTCATGAAGGCCGATTTGGAAAACACTTACCTAAAGATCAGAGGCCGAATGCCTGTGACTGCTGATGTATTCCCAACAAGAAGAGAACACTTTATGCCAACTCTTTGCTTCCTACCTGCTAACCAACTTTCTTTCTATCTCAAGACAGTTCTCTTTGTCTCCTCTAACCTTCCCATTCTCAGCCACACCCTTTAGGAATCTGCTCTGCTGACTTTCCCACCCCGTTCTGCGCCTCACAATTTTCCTCTCTCAACCTCACAATCACCAATCTGTTCTTTTCTTTCTGTTTGGTTTAAACTATTGCCTTCACGCAGTCTGATCTCGTCAACCATCTTTATCCCTCTCTCCTTTCCTCATAACTCCACTCCCATTTCTCTCTCCAATCAAAGCGCCCCAGCCAGGCTTCTATTGGACAGATATCACACTGCTCAAAACCACCAAATATTTCTCACTGCACCTTCATCCTCTTGGAACTCTCTGCTGCCTATGGCACTGGTAACGTCTCCTCCACAGAACCACTCCCACCTGCATTCACATCTAGCTGTCACACCAAAGATATCTCATTCTTCAAATGATTTCTTCTGTGTCCACAGTTACCTAGGAGGATAGAAGAAGAAGAATCCTACAGTGCAGAAGGATACCATTCAGCCTATTGAGTCTGCATGAACCACAGTCCCACCCAGGCCCTATCCCCACAACCCCATGCATTTGCTATAGTGTACCCTGACACTAAGGGGCTATTTACCATGGCCAATCCACCTAACCCGCACATCTTTGGACTGTATGAGCAAACCGGACCACCCGGAGGAAACCCACGCAGACGCGAGGAGAATGTGCAAACTCCACACAGACACTGACCAAGCTGGGAATTGAACCCGGGACTCTGGTGTTGTGTATCACTGTGCCGCACTGGTGTATCCCAATGTTTACATTTAACCCCATCCTTTCCTTTATCTATATTCTTCCTGTCATCAAGTAATTTGCAGGCACAGGGCCAACTCCAGCTGCATTTGAATGTCACCCAGTTTTACCTCTCCACCTTTCCATTGACTCCACTACCCATAATCTCCAACCAGTCATGATTTGGATCAACTGGACCTTTCTTGAGCTTAATGTCAGTAAAAACCTAGGTTATCATTGTCCAGCTCCCCAAATACCTACACATTCCTTCCCAGGTTGCCAGATTTAGATCACAAATATGAAGGTTTGTCATTCACTCCCTCCACAATCCATCACTGCTTTCATTTAACTCGCAGCATTGCCTGCACCCCCTCCATCACTGCCACTAAAATAATAAAGGTATTGCCTCATCACTAGATTTCCTGGTGAGGGCCCCCACACCTACCACCCAAACACAATAGATCACCAAACATGCCCTGGCTATATGCTTATCAATCATGTGGTGCTTACATCCTCATCATATTTACCCTTAATGGCTGAGGTTCCCAGACAAGGACTACTCAACACACGACATACCTAAAGGAGAAACACCTACTGATCATATTTCAAAGAAAGAATCGCATTACGAGTAACAGTCCTAAAGAAATTGGGTTTTGAGAGATGGTCCCAAAGTGGGAATCACACTCAGAATGGATTCCCCATCTAGAATGTCACTCAGAGTGGCTTATTATTTGGAAAATTTAAGAATCCACATATTAGTTTACAATAATTCAATGTTTTTTTATTTTGTGAAACATTACAAAGGAACAACATAACTTTTTGTACTCAATGAAAATTCCAGTACTCACAGAACCCATTGTAACACACTGTCCATTACAGACAGTTCCCTGTATAACACACTGTCCATTACAGGCAGTTCCCTGTGTAACACACTATCCATTACAGGCAGTTCCCTGTGTAACACACTGTCCATTACAGGCCGTTCCCGGTGTAACACTACAGGCAGCCCCCGGTGTAACACCCTGTCCACTACAGGCAGCCCCCAGTGTAACACCCTGTCCACTACAGGCAGCCCCCGGTGTAACACCCTGTCCACTACAGGCAGCCCCCGGTGTAACACCCTGTCCACTACAGGCAGCCCCCGGTGTAACACCCTGTCCACTACAGGCAGCCCCCGATGTAACACCCTGTCACACTGTGTAACAGAAAGTTCCTTGTGTAAAACGCTGTCCATTACAGACAGTTCCTTGAGTAAAACGCTGTCCATTACAGACGGTTCCTTGTGTAAAACGCTGTCCATTACAGACGGTTCCTTGTGTAAAACGCTGTCCATTGCAGACGGTTCCCTGTGTAAAACGCTGTCCTGTACAGACGGTTCCCTGTGTAACACGCTGTCCTGTACAGACACTTCCCTGTGTAACACGCTGTCCAGTACAGACAGTTGCTTGTGTAATAACAGTCAGCACAGACAGTTCTCTGTGTAACACACTGTCCAGTACAGATAGTTTGTATAGTTGCTGTTGCTGGTTCTGCGTTTTCCTCAATGTCAGATGAGACAGATTGAGATGTGTGGGTTACAGAGATGTGCAGCAGTGCTATTGTGCTGGATTAGAATCGATTCCCATGTGTGGTTTCTATTATAATTCCTCTATTGTCAGATACAGCAGCAACCCACATACCAAGCACAGCAAGTTCTCCTGGGGAAGTGGGGCTCTTGCGGGGTGCCTTGACACAGAGCTGCTGGCTGCTGAGTGATTGGCTGTGAGTTGTGCTGATCTTTGGCTGTCTCTTTGTGCTTTGATGTCCTGTCCTGTCTCACCGCTGTTTTCACAGACTCCATTTCTGTTTTAAGTGTCAAAAAGATGCCCAAGTCCAGTTCGAGCATGGCAACCCCACCACGTGGACACGGGGTATTCTGACGGCACTGGGGACATGGGATCCATCTCTGCTCATTTAACATGGTGTCCAGTCTTCGGATGCAGGCCTGGCAGAAGGTGTGCCCGCAGTAGAGTTTCCGAGGCAGCCTGTCAGACAGATTGTGGGTAAAGTAGCAGATGATGCATTCAATATTCTTGTGCGGAGCTGGAGGATGACTGTGTGACGGCTCTGGGCTCTGATCTGAACCCTCAATTGGGATAGCCTCAGCCAGCTTCTCCTCCCTGTGAGACATCTGAGGAAGAGGAACAGGAATACAGAGTCAGAAGCACAAGTCATGGTGTGAAAAAGAAAGATTTGCATTTATATAGCACCACTCTTGGTCTAAAGCACCCCATGACCAGTGAAGTATTTTTGAATTGCAGCCAATTTTGTAATGTGGAAAAATGCAGTCATTTATTTTACTTACAAGACCCACACACTGCAATGTGATTGTGCCCAGATAAGCTGTGTTTGGTGAAACTGATTAGTGTCATAGAGATTTAGATCATTGAAACAAGCTCTTTAGCCCAATTTGTCCGTGCTGCCCTTTTTTTAAACCCCTAAGCTAATCCCAATTGCCCGCATTTGGCCCATATCCCTCTATACCCATCTTACCCATGTAACTGTCTAAATGCTTTTTAAAAGACAAAACTGTACCCGCCTCTGCTACAATCTCTGGCAGCTTCTTCCAGACACTCACCACCCTCTGTATGAAAAAATTGCCCCTCTGGACACTTGTATCTCTCCCCTCTCACCTTAAACCTATGCCATCTAGTTTTAGACTTCCCTACCTTTGGGAAAAGATATTGACTATCTAGCTGATCTGTGCCCCTCATTATTTTATAGACAATTATAAGATCACCCCTTAGCCTCCTACGCTCCAGAGAAAAAAGTCCCAGTCTATCCAGCCTCTCCTTATAACTCAAACCATCAAGTCCCAGTAGCATACTAGTAAATTTTTTCTGCACTTTTTCTAGTTTAATAATATCCTTTCTATAATAGGGTTTGATAGGGCATAATAGGGATTGAGGTTAAAATATTGGCCAGGATAGACAAATGGACATGGTGGCAATATACTACTGCCTAAATCTACTGGTGACACTGAGCTAAACTCCTTTGAGGGACCTCGGGGTCCTTGTGCATGAATCGCAAAAACCCAGCTTGCAGGTGCAGCAGGTGGTCAGGAAGGCGAATGGGATGCTGGCCTTCATAGCGAGGGGGATTGAATATAAAAGTGGGGAGGTCTTGCTGCAGCTGTATAGGGCATTGGTGAGGCCGCAGCTGGAGTACTGTGTGCAGTTTTGGGCGCCGCACCTGCGCAAGGATATTTTGGCCCTGGAGGGAGTGCAGAGGAGGTTTACTAGGCTGATACCAGAGTTGAGGGGATTGAGCTATGAGGAGAGGCTGAATAAACTAGGCTTGTACTCGTTAGAGTTTAGAAGAATGAGGGGAGATCTCATTGAGACGTATAAGATGATGAATGGGATGGATAGGATAGAGGTGGAGAGACTCTTCCCGCTCAAAAAAGACAGTAGGACTAGGGGGCACAGCCTCAAGATAAAGGGGAGGCGGTTTAGAACGGAGTTGAGGAGGAACTTCTTCACTCAAAGGGTGGTGAATCTCTGGAATTCTCTGCCCGTTGAAGTGGTGGAGGCTGCCTCGCTAAATATTTTTAAGAAGCGGGTTGATGGGTTCTTGATAAGAGAGGGGATTAAGGGTTATGGGGAGAGGGCGGGAAAGTGGAACTGAGCCACAACAGATCAGCCATGATCTTATTGAATGGCGGGGCAGGCTCGAAGGGCTGGATGGCCTACTCCTGCTCCTATTTCTTATGTTCTTATGTTCTTATGAGAGGCACAGGGAGCCTGTCTGGCTGCAGAGGGACTTTCTAAGTTTGACAGTATTTCTGCTCAATAGGCAGACCATTTTCCAGTTTATTTTTCCTTCATCTATTCTGATGGATAAAGAAAAATGTGGTCCTCAAGTTAAGGTGCTAAACTGGGGTAAGGCTAATTACAGCAATATTAGGCAGGAACTGAGGAATGTAGATTGGGGGCAGATGTTTAAGGGCAAATCCACATCTGGCATGTGGGAGGCTTTCAATGTAAGTTGATAGGGATTCAGGACTGGCACATTCCTGTAAAGATGAAGGTTAACCTTGGATAATGAGAAATATTATGAGCCTAGTCAGAGAGCAAAAGGAAGCATTTGTCAAGGCTAGGAGGCTGGGAACACACAAAGCAAGTGTGGAATACAAGGAAAGTAAATAGACACTTAAGCAAGGAGTCCTAACTAAAAGGGTCACGAGAAATCATTGGCCAGCAGGCTTACAGAAAATCCCAAGGCTTTATATAATACATAAAGAGCAAGAGGATAGTCAGGGAGAGGGTTGGCCCACTCAAGGACAAGGGAGGGAATCTATGTGTGGATCTAGAGGAAATGGGCAAGGTATTAAATGAGTACTTTGCGTCAGTATTCCCCAAAGGGAAGGACTTAGTGGATGATGAATCTGGGAAATGGTGTGTAGATAGTTTGAGTCCTGTTGAGATCAAAAAGGAGGTGGTATTGGGATTCTTGAGAAACATTAAGGAAGACAAATCCCTGGGGCCTGATGGAATATATCCCAAAATATTGAGAGAGTCAAGGGAGGAAATTGCTGGGGTTTTGAGAGAAATCTTTGTATCCTCACTGGCTGCAGGGAAGGTCATGATGTGGAGATGCCGGCGTTGGACTGGGGTAAACACAGTAAAAAAAATCTCACAGCACCAGGTTAAAGTCCAACAGGTTTATTTGATAGCACAAACCACTAGCTTTCGGAGCTGGTGAGGTTTTCTGAAAGCTAGTGGCTTGTGCTAAAAATAAACCTGTTGGACTTTAACCTGGTGTTGTGAGACTTCTCACAGGGGAGGTCCCAGAGGATTGGAGAATAGCCAATTTTGTTCCTTTTGTTAGAAAGGTAGCAAGAATAATCCAGGTAATTACAGGCCAACGAGCCTTATGTCCGTGGTAGGGAAATTATTGGAGAGGATTCTTCGAGACAGGATTTACTCCCACTTGGAAATAAGTGGACGTATTAGCGAGAGGCAACATGGCTTTGTGAAGGGGAAGTCGTGTCTCACGAACTTGATCGAGTTTTTCAAGGAATTGACGAAGATGATTGAAGTTGTCTGGATGTTGTCTACATGGACTTCAGTAAGGCCTTTGACAAGGTCCCTCATGGCAGATTGGTGCAGAAGGTGAAGTCGCATGGGATCAGAGATGAACTGGTACGGCGGGTACAGAACTGGCTCGGTCATAGAAGACAAAGGGTAGCAGTAGAAGGGTGCTTTTCTGAATGGAAGGTTGTGACAAGTGGCATTCCTGAGGGATCCGTGCTGGGACCTTTGCTGTTTGTAATGTATATAAATGATTTGGAGGAAAATGTAACTGGATTGATTAGTGAGTTTGCGGATGACACAAAGGTTGGTGGATTTGCGGATAGCAGTGAGGGCCATCAGAGGATACAGCAGGATAAGATAAGTTGGAGGCTTGGGCGGAGAGATAGCAGATGGAGTTTAATCTGGATAAATGTGAGATAATGCATTTTGGAAGGTCTAATACAGATAGGAAATATGCAGTAAATGGCAGAACCTTTAAGAGTATTGATCAGCAGAGGGATGTGGGTGTACAGGTAGACAGATCACTGAAAGTGGCACTGCAGGTGGAGAAGGCAGTCAAGAAGGCATATGGCATGCTTGCCTTTATCGACTGGGGCATTTAAAAATTGGCAAGTTATGTTGTAGCTTTATAGATCTTTAGTTAGGCCACACTTGGAATATAGCGTTCAATTCTGGTTACCACATTACCAGAAGGATGTGGAGGCTTTAGAGAGGGTACAGAAAAGATTTGCTAGGATGTTGCCTGGTACGGAGGGCATAAGCTATGAGGAGTGGTTGGAGAAACTTAGTTTGTTCTCACAGGAACAATGGAAGTTGAGGAGTAACCTGTTAGAAGTCTACAAGATTATGAAGGGCATGGACAGAGAGGATAGTCAGAAGCTTTTTCCCAGGGTGGAAGAGTCAATACGAGGGGGCATAGGTTTAAAGTGCAAGGGGCAAGGTTTAAAGAAGTACAAGGTTAAGTTTTTTTACATAGAGAGGTGGGTGCCTGGAGCTCGCTACCTGGGGTGGAAGCTAGTGGAAGCAGATACAATAGTGAGTTTTAAGGGGCGTCTGGCCAAATACATGAATAGGATGGGAATAGAGGATATGGTCCCCGGAAGGGTAGGGGATTTTAGTTCAGTTAGGCAGCATGGCAGGTACAGACTTGGAGGGCCGAAGGGCCTGTTCCTGTGCTGTAATTTTCTTTGTTCATTTATTTTGCTTCACTGTCCTGTGTGAGCTGCTCACACCCATTGTTGTACTGAGCGGCCCCTGGTCCAGTGCACTCGAACAGCAGGGATGTTCTGGGAGGCCTTTCCATCTAGCTGTGAACACCAGGCAGGCAAGCAGTTAGTCCAGCAAAGCCCACTGGATTTTTAAAATACACAACTGCTGGAGCAAAGGTTACTCGGGCTCAGATTGATTACGTGTGAGGGTTTTCAGGAGGTAGTTTATTCAAATCAATTCAGGTGACCCACTCATATGAGCGAGTGTTATATGTTCTTTATTTTTTGTTTTTATGCAAAGAGAGGATGTCTTGACTGAACTGAATGAGTCTGATCGTAGATGTATGTTCATTTGTCCTGAAAGAAAGCAGCTTAATCATTCATATCTAACCTTGCATTACCATGATGAATGCTACATGGTGGTGGGGGGGGTTGTGAACTGCCTGCTTGAGTGACTGTTGCACCTGAGAATATTTTAAACAAAACCTGCAAGCTATAACAGTTACATAGTGACCAGACTGGGTAATTTATCACTCGTTGTCTTACCATAGAATCCCTACAGTGCAGAAGGAGACCATTTGCCCCATTCGGTCACAGACCGCAATCTCACCCAGGTCCTATTCCCGTAACCCCACATATTTACCCTGCTAATCCCCTTGACTCTAGGGTCAATTTAACATGGCCAATCCACCCAACCTGCACATCTTTGGCGTGTGGGAGGAAACTGGAGTACTTGGAGGAAACCCATGCAGACATGGGGAGAATGTGCAAACTCCACGTGGACTGCGATCCGAGGCCAGAATTGAACCCGGGTCTCTGGCTCTGTGAGGCAGCAGTGGTAATGACTATGCCACTGTGCTGCCTGTAGGGGTTAAAATCGGTAAAATAGATTTTGATAAGTGCTGTCTATAGGTCACCTACCCACATTCGTTCCAGAAAGAGGGCAATAATTAAGCTAGATTCCTAGATATGTATAATATAAAGACACTACATTGTCAATACAAGATTATGTTGCAGCTTTCAACTGTGCTAAGTTAGAAATTGTACTACATTAATAATTCAGGGATGCACTTACGTAAAACATTAATATCCAGTAACTGTAGAGAAATGGAATCCTCAAATTATTTTTTGACATTTTTTAGATTATGGGTACAGCTGGCAAGGCTGGTATTTATTCTACATTCCTTGTGGTGCTGATGCTGAGGTGCTTTGTTGAACTGCAGCAGGCGATGTGGTGAAGTAACTCCCATTGTGCTGTTTATTAGGGCATTTTCACCCACTCCCAGTGAAGGAAGAAGGAAGGAAACTGTATTGTCTTAGAGGTGTTAAGCTTCTTGAGTTGTTAAAGCTGAACTTACACAGGCAAGTGGAGACTATTTTATAACACTCTTGCCTTGTAAATGTTGCAGAAGTGATGGAGCAGTCTGAAAAGTCGACTTGTAATTAAGATTCTGTCAATATGCACGTTCCAGGACGTTGTCTGACTTGTTTGTGAGACAAATTTCCCAACTTTGGCACCAGTCCCCACATGTTTCTGACAAAGTCTATAGTTTTTTGCCTCTGCAATGTTCTGATTCAACACCTAAATGCAGTCAAGTATTCCATCAGTTTAATTCTTATTTTCTCTTTCTAGGGTTTGTTACAACTGAGGGGCTTGTATAAGTTACACATAAACTAGGCTGTGCATATTTGGTTGGCTTCCTTTACTAAAGGGCAGTAGTGAGCCCATTTTACACCAATCTGACAGCTTCCTGGGCACTTTCACTGATACTGGGAGACAGAGAATTGAACTTGAATAACTTGGAATCAGTGTAAACGCTGGTGACCTTGCACCTATCCATGAGCTAGTTGTATAGTCCCGTTATCTGAGATAACCACACCACCTGAGCACAAAGCGATCATGAAAGTGGAGTCTCTGTGAATTGTACAGGCTGGAGCATGGTGGGTAATGCTGCCATGGAGATCTGAATGAGAATGTAACCACAAACTGTGG
Source organism: Carcharhinus amblyrhynchos (assembly GCF_965287045.1). Lineage (NCBI taxonomy): Eukaryota > Metazoa > Chordata > Chondrichthyes > Carcharhiniformes > Carcharhinidae > Carcharhinus > Carcharhinus amblyrhynchos. The sequence continues at coordinate 42,067,646 of NC_137348.1, forward strand.
TACATTGAAAGATCAGTGGTGTTGGTGTGCACGGGATTCAGTAAGGGTCATGAAGTCAGTCTATTTTGCTCACTACTGGTCTATAAGAACATAAGAACATAAGAAATAAGAGCAGGAGTAGGCCATCTAGCCCTTCGAGCCTGCCCCGCCATTCAATAAGATCATGGCTGATCTGTCGTGGCTCAGTTCCACTTTCCCGCCCTCTCCCCATAACCCTTAATCCCCTCTCTTATCAAAAACCTATCAACCCGCTTCTTAAAAATATTTAGCGAGGCAGCCTCCACCACTTCAACGGGCAGAGAATTCCAGAGATTCACCACCCTTTGAGTGAAGAAGTTCCTCCTCAACTCCGTTCTAAACCGCCTCCCCTTTATCTTGAGGCTGTGCCCCCTAGTCCTACTGTCTTTTTTGAGCGGGAAGAGTCTCTCCACCTCTATCCTATCCATCCCATTCATCATCTTATACGTCTCAATGAGATCTCCCCTCATTCTTCTAAACTCTAACGAGTACAAGCCTAGTTTATTCAGCCTCTCCTCATAGCTCAATCCCCTCAACTCCGGTATCAGCCTAGTAAACCTCCTCTGCACTCCCTCCAGGGCCAAAATATCCTTGCGCAGGTACGGCGCCCAAAACTGCACACAGTACTCCAGCTGCGGCCTCACCAATGCCCTATACAGCTGCAGCAAGACCTCCCTACTTTTATATTCAATCCCCCTCGCTATGAAGGCCAGCATCCCATTCGCCTTCCTGACCCTGCTATTGTCCCTCCAGATTTATCCAATCCTTCCTGTCTACACCAATGGCAGCATCTCAAACATGTTTGAAACAATTGTTCCCACCTGTGAGTGGATGAGAGTGAATAGCTACTCTTCCCTCTTTCCACAAACAATGTCTGCCATTTTTATTGTGGATAGGTTGCATTTATAGGGGGCAAACCACCGCCAAGATTGGGAGGGGTGGGTGCAGTGAGGTGCAAGAGGAAGATGTACAGGGAGATGGGAGGTTGGAAACATCAGCACTCAAACCCCAGTCACAGATTCTGTGTCTTGATGGGTGAGTTCTGCACAGGTGGAGCAGTTTGATGGGATGAGGTGTTTTACTGTCACAGTGAGAAGCTTGATGCAGAGCTATTATAATGAGCCTGTTGTTGCTAGCCCCAACAGGAAGAGAACACTCCTGCCTGGTGATTTACAGCAGTGTTCATTCATCCATTGTCATAGCACCTGCATGGTCTCCCCAGTGTACCATGTCTTGGGATATCCTTTTCTGCAGCGTATCAGGTAGACAATGTTGGCCTCGAACAGATCCCAAACAGACCATTGTCTGCAGCAAACTTTCCAGCCTTCAGGTGAACAGTGACCACAACACCCCGCAACCCTACCACAGCAACCTCTGCTAGGCGTACTGGATCATTGACACTGATGCCATCACCTCATGTGAGAACACCATCCACCAGGTACACGGTACCTTCTCTTGTGACTCGGCTAACATTGTCTACCTGATACAACTCTTCACTCACCTGGAGAAGGAGCTACCAAATAAACCTGTTGGACTTTAACCTGGTGTTGTAGACTTCTTACTAGGCTCTCCATTGGCATTCCTTCACTTTAAAGAGCTCATTAAACTGCATTAGATTAGTCTTCTGGTCTGTGCATCTGATGGTATTTCATTGCCACTGTCTCTTCAAACCTAGTCCCGGTTATGCCCAATCTCACCAGCCAGCGTGTCTACAAACATCTCGTACTGTTTCTGATCCTGCTGAAGGGATACCTTTCCTAACCCTCTGCAATATACTCCCTGCCCACCCTGCGCCCAGAGTGTAGATGGTACTCACCGCTTTGTTCTGTGACTGTCGTGTGGCGCATTACAAGTTCTGATTGGCAGGGGTTGCACTGGTACCTGCCATTCTTCTGTTTCTCTCTGAGTAGAATTGAGACAGCTGAACTGCACGTTCTTTTTTCACTGCAATATTCACAGCAGTTGGCCACTTTGTCTGACTTATTTGATACAATGCGAGACTCTATCTTGTTATAGTTTCAGCTGTTCAAACATGGCAGGCAGCAGACATGGTTTTGATATCACTGGATAGTGCTCAGTTTGTAACTCCTGTAATACTCAAGATGAAGAAGAAAAGTTGGTTCCAGCAGACAAATCCATAAAGCCAAAGTGGGTAGAGTTCCTCCTGAACAAGCCCATATCACAGCTTGCAGTTTGCTCTCCTGCTCATTTCAATATCTCCTCTTGTCAACAGCAGGTTGTTCATCTGTTTACATTCTCTCTATCTATTCCGTTGTGTCTCTTTCTCTCTCTCTGAGTTAAAAGCTTCAAATTTCTTTGTGCAGCTCATTCACCCATTGTTCCCCAGCAGTCCAGCATGGAGCCTTGGTGTTGGGTTCCAGCTTCATTACATTCACAGCAGCCTGTCAAGGTGAATATCAGAAAGACAATACTGTGTCTCTGAAACAAGTAGTAGTCTCGTGTCTTTTAAATTAGCTTCAGCATTTAACTCTTTGACACCATGATTGCTCCCGAGTAACGGGCTGGATCAGTGGCTGTGAGAAGATGGCAACGCGAAGCATAACAGACTTGATATAAAGTTTATTATTCTGTACCACCTTCACTGTGCTCTTATCCAGTGACAGTACATAGGGAGGGGGATCTGTACCACCCCCACTGTGCCCTTATCCAGTGACAGTACATAGGGAGGGGGATCTGTACCACCTCCACTGTGCCCTAATCCAGTGCCAGTACATAGGGAGGGGGATCTGTACCACCCCCACTGTGCCCTAATCCAGTGACAGTACATAGGGAGGGGGATCTGTACCACCCCCACTGTGCCCTAATCCAGTGCCAGTACATAGGGAGGGGGATCTGTACCACCCCCACTGTGCCCTAATCCAGTGACAGTACATAGGGAGGGGGATCTGTACCACCTCCACTGTGCCCTAATCCAGTGACAGTACATAGGGAGTGGGATCTGTACCACCCCCACTGTGCCCTAATCCAGTGACAGTACATAGGGAGGGGGATCTGTACCACCCCCACTGTGCCCTAATCCAGTGACAGTACATAGGGAGGGGGATCTGTACCACCCCCACTGTGCCCTAATCCAGTGCCAGTACATAGGGAGGGGGATCTGTACCACCCCCACTGTGCCCTAATCCAGTGACAGTACATAGGGAGGGGGATCTGTACCACCCCCACTGTGCCCTGAGTAAGTGGAAATATACTTGGCTTCCTCAGTCTCATGAGACAATTGTTTGTGCTGTGACTCTGTATTAAACATTGCCTCATGACTGTCAGGAGCCTCACCCTGGCGGGGTAATCTCTGCTGCCTTTTTTGCAAGTGAAGACACTGGACTGCTCACATGATCGAATGGCCTTGGTGAGATCTGTGAAGCCAATATATAAATGTTTATACAGTGGTGTGCTTTGTTTATGGAATTTCTGTTGCAGATACTGGACTGAGAGGTCATTTCAATTGTGGATCTTCCCATTCTGAATCCTCAGTGGGATTTGGGATACATACCTTCTGCCACGATCTGCAGTCTGACGCGGGCAACACTTGTCTCATGATGCTCAGCGGGTCACTGCCTCAATGCTTGTTGAAATCACCCTTGTTCTTGCACAGGGTAACAATCTTTGCATCACTCATCCTGGACACTGCCCCCTTCCTCCAGCAGAGATCATTCAGATGCTGATGGAGTGCCCATTTCCCAATGCTTCACGAGCTCAGGTGCCATTGAATCGGTGTTTGGCCAAGAACAACTAGAAGCGCAGAGGTGGAAAATTATTGCCCCTGAGTGTCCTGGCCCAGTGAAAGTAAAGAGATTCCAGCAGATTTATTCAGCGACTAGCTGAGTGCAGAGCAGGCAGCCCCCTGGCATGTGCTTGGTGAACTGATTGCAAGGTTATGGTACACGGGAATATAAATTCCTGCGTGAAACTGAAGGAGCCCAATACTGTGGAACTTGTAGCCTCTAACAAATCTTCAGTTGAGGGGAGTATACATGCGTGCACACACACTCCCAGCTGTAGTTTTTAAATACCTCTGCTGTGTCCCTGCTTTATCTCCCTAATATTCAGCACGGTAGGACAATATTAGACAGTCACCTCAGTTTTGGCTGCACACTCCATCGAGATAAGTAATGAATGCCATTTTAAACTCAGAAAAGGTTTAGTTAAGCATGATTTGTACAAATAACCGAAGGAACTTGCCGTTTTATTCAATCAGCCAATTGTTGGGACATCAAGCCTGGCATCTGACATTGCTCTGGCACTGAAATTCATACACAATGTTTCTCAATCGTGTGGGAAACAGAATGTCTTTTTGGAACTTTTGGAATGTCTTTCTGTGCCAAATGATGGACCAGTTACACGATGTGTCACTATCTTATTGTGCTTTTCCTGCAGGTGGTTTCTGTGAGGTGATGGCAACCCACCTGGTAATGGTGGGAAGCCAATTGAGATAATTAAAGAGACACTTTTAGAAGAACAATGCAATATTCACAGAGCGGTAAGGCCCCACGCTGCACGAGTGCCTTGTCAACCCAGATGAGGTGCCGTCATGGGCAGACAGTCAGCTTTGAGGGAGCAATGCTGTGAGACTGATGCTGTTAAAAGTGTTGCCAGCTAAGGGAGCTCTTTAGCTAACTTAGCAGCGGTATAAGTCGGCTGAGTGGAGTTGAGGTTGTTGGCTGGACAAGGTTGCTCCTATTCAGAGACTGGATAACCCACATAGCTGCCACTTCCAGCTGAATGCAGAGGAGTTGACTAAGGGACTAGAGGTGGAAGAATTATAGAATCATAGAACGGCCCATTGTATCTGCACCAGCCAAAAAAATGTGACACACAGCTTAATCCTATTTTCCAGCACTTAGTGCTGCTGTTTAGGGCACTTCATAAAATCATAGAATCCCTACAGTGCAGAGAAAAACCATTCGGCCCATCGAGTCTGCACCGATAACAATCCCACCCAGGTCCTATCCCCATATATTTACCCCACTAATCCCTCTAACCTCTGCATCCCAGGACACTAAGGGGCCAATCAACCTAATCTGCACATCTGTGGGAGGAAACTGGAGCACCCAAAGGAAACCCACACAGACATGGGGAGTATGTGCAAACTCCACACAGACAGTGACCCAAGCCAGGAATTGAATCCAGGTCCCTGGAGCTGTGAAGCAGCAGTGCTAACCACTGTGCTATCGTGGACCCTGCACTTGAGGTACATATTTAGACATCTTTTAAATGAGTTGAGTGTTTATGCCTGTCTCATTCTTTCAGGCAGTGAATTCCAGACCTCCCCCCACAGTCCTTGGATGAAAAATCATTTCCTCAGCTAATCCTTGTTACTGCCTCTGCTTCCACCTAGTTACAGTCATTTCAAACTTTCATAACAAAACTTCTAACTGAGGCTAACAATAAAGTTGTATCAGCATCTTTACTCAGAGTGTTTGGGGTGTGGAATGCACTGCCTGCTGTGATAGTGGAGTCGGACACTTTAGGAACTTTCAAGGGGTTATTGGATAGGAACACGGAGCTCATCAGAATGATAGGGAGTGGGATAGCTTGATCTTGGATTCGGACAAAGCTCGGTACAACATCGAGGGCCTTTTGTCCTGTACTGTGCTGTACTGTTCTGTTATGTTCTAGCATTTTTGCAGTGATTTGCTGATGACATTAATTCTTTGAAGTAAATAGTTCTACAAAATTGTAAAAATAGCAATATTGCATGTTTAAAAATTCTCAGCTGAGAATTTTGCTTCAAATTTCACGTGTGGTTTTTCTGAATTTAACACGGCTATATCTAATAAGGTTTCCTTTACATCAGCAAGGTTCAGTTTCAAAGCCAAAACAGCATCTGCATGAGGAGACCACCTGCTAGCACAAATTCTTTTGACTGTCAAATGTTTTTCATTTGCCTGCTTTAAGCATGATTACAACATACCCCAGAATATGCGGAAACTGAAAAAAGCATACACACCTTTGAACACAATCTAAAAAATATACAGCTGCCTCACAGGATTCAGCTTCAGCATTGCAGTCTAAATTCGAGGAGTGACTGGAACATGGGATGAATAATGTACAGGGGCTTGCATTGTTCAGTCTTGCTTGTAGAGCTGAATATTTTGCTGCCATATTTGCAGCATTATCAAACTAAACAATGGTTTTTGATGTCCAAACCTAAACTTGCAATATTTTCCAAAACAATTCTCTACAGACACTGAGAAGTGTGGGATTGTAGCTGGACAAAACAAAAAAATTGCTCTAGAACTTTACCATCGCTGGTCACATATCTTAAAATTAATGTTAATAGGTCATATGAGTCATATTTGCCAGACGTTGCTGGATTCCGGGGAAGTGCCGGAAGATTGGAAAGCGGCTAATGTTACGCCGTTGTTTAAGAAGGGTGCCAGGCAAAATGCGGGGAATTATAGGCCGGTTAGTTTAACATCTGTTGTAGGTAAAATGTTAGAATCCGTCATCAAGGAGGAAATAGCGAGGCATCTTGAGGGGAATTGCTTGACAGAGCAGACGCAGCACGGTTTCGTTAAGGGGAAGTCGTGTCTGACAAATTTACTGGACTTCTATGAGGATGTGTCTAGGGTGGTGGATAGAGGAGAGCCGGTGGATGTGGTCTTTCTGGATTTTCAGAAGGCGTTTGACAAGGTACCTCACAAGAGGTTATTGCAGAAGGTCAGGGGACATGGAGTTGGGGGTAGGGTGTTAGCGTGGATAGAGGACTGGTTGTCAAATAGGAGGCAGAGAGTGGGGGTCAATGGGTGCTATTCGGATTGGCGGTTGGTGACTAGTGGAGTGCCTCAGGGGTCGGTGCTGGGGCCTCAGCTATTTACCATTTATATAGATGATTCTGGAGTAGGGAACCGAGTGTATGGTGTCGAAATTTGCTGATGACACCAAGATTGGTGGAATGGCAAATTGCGCGGAGGGTGTGGAGAGTCTGCAGAAGGATCTAGATAGGCTGGGCGAATGGGCCAGGAACTGGCAAATGGAATTTAATGTTGGCAAGTGTGAGGTGGTCCACTTTGGTAGGAATAATGGTAGGAAGGATTATTACTTACGTGGTGAAAAACTGCAGCAGGCGACGGTGCAGAGGGACCTCGGGGTCCTTGTACATGAGTCGCAAAAGCCCAGCTTGCAGGTGCAGCAGGTGGTCAGGAAGGCAAATAGGATGCTGGCCTTCATAGCGAGGGGGATTGAATATAAAAGTAGGGAGGTCTTGCTGCGGCTGTATAGGGCATTGGTGAGGCCGCAGCTGGAGTACTGTGTGCAGTTTTGGGCGCCGTACTTATGCAAGGATATTTTGGCCTTGGAGGGAGTGCAGAGGAGGTTTACTAGGCTGATGCCGGAGTTGAGGGGGTTGAGCTATGAGGAGAGGCTGAATAAACTAGGCTTGTACTCGTTAGAGTTTAGAAGAATGAGGGGAGATCTCATTGAGACGTATAAGATGATGAATGGGATGGATAGGATAGAGGTGGAGAGGCTCTTCCCGCTCAGAAAGGACAGTAGGACTAGGGGGCACAGCCTCAAGATAAAGGGGGGGCGGTTTAGAACGGAGTTGAGGAAGAACTTCTTCACTCAAAGGGTGGTGAATCTCTGGAATTCTCTGCCCGTTGAAGTGGTGGAGGCTACCTCGCTAAATATTTTTAAGACGCAGGTTGATGAGTTTTTGATAAGAGAGGGGATTAAGGGTTATGGGGAGAGGGCGGGAATGTGGAACTGAGCCACGACAGATCAGCCATGATCTTATTGAATGGCGGGGCAGGCTCGAAGGGCCAGATGGCCTACTCCTGCTCCTATTTCTTATGTTCTTATGTTCTTATATCTGCTGTTAAATCAATTATTATGGAATACTATCATGCATCTTTTACTTCATTAGTGAATTAGTTTTTGAGCCACTTGTCATATTAGTGACAAAGTCATCATAGGTTTGGTGCGTTAAAATGTTGATCTTCCCTGAACCATAATATTGATAATCTTAAAGGGTTGCACAGTGGTTAACATTACTGCCTCACATCAGGGACCCTGGTTCGATTCCAGCCTTGGGTCACTGTGTGGAGTTAGCACAATTTTCCTTTTATTTGCGTGGGTTTCCTCCGGGTGCTCCGGTTTTCTCCCACACTCCAAAGAATTGGGGGTTAAGTTGATTGGCAAAGCTAAATTGCTCCTTAGCATCAGGGGGATTAGTAGGGTAAATATGTGGGGTTACAGGGATGGGCCTGGGTAAGATTGTTGTTTGTGCAAGCTTGATGGATTGAATGGCACTGTAGGGATTCTGTGATTTTCAAATGGTCTTTGAAAAGTTCATCAAATTCACTGAGATATTTAAGGCAGGCTAAAAAAATGACCTCTCTGAGTTGACAATGATGACTCATCATTGTCCTCTTTGAGAAGTCCCAAAGAAGACTATGGCAACATTCCTCAACAATTTCCTCCAGTAAGAATATTTCTCTTCAAACTGAGCCAAAAACGCAAAATCAGTTCTTCCAGATGATTTACATCTTTGACAAACATACACATAGCTTTAATATGAGCTTTAGAAGTTTCATTACCAGCAATGTTTGTTCCAACAATTCTCCAGTAAGAAGTCTCACAACACCAGGTTAAAGTCCAACAGGTTTATTTGGTAGCACCAGCTTTTGGAGCGCTGATCCTTCATCAGGTGAGTGGGAAATTTGGTTCATAAACAGGGTATATATAGACAGACAATTGTAAGATAATGGTTGGAATGTGAGTCTTTACTGGTAATCAAGACTTAACAGGTACAGACAATGTGACTGGAGAGAGGGATAATCACAGGTTAAAGAGGTGTGAATTGTCTCAAACCAGGATAGTTAGCGAGATTTTGCAAGCCTAAGCCAAATGCTAGAGTTTACGTGTTGTGTAATATGTACCCAAGATCCCTGTTGAGGCCGTCCTCATGCGTGCGGAACTTGGCTATCAGTTTCTGTTCAGCGATTTTGGCTTGCATGTCTTGAAGGCCATATTGGAGAATATTAACCTGAAGATCGGAGGCTGAATGCTCTGAGCTGCTGAAGTGTCCCCAACAAGAAGGGAATGCCCCTGGTGATTGTCTGCATGGTCTTGTCACTGTTCCATGCCGCGGGAAATTATGACCCCTCCTCACAAACCCTCCCTCTTCTCTTCCCCTCCACCCCCAATCCCCTCACAATCTCACATGTTCGTGTCCTAGGCCCAACCCCCTTGCACTGCTTCATCAATAACATTCCTTCCATTATAAGATTAGAAGTGAGGATGTTTGCACAATGTTCAGTATCATTCATGATACTGAGGCAGTCCATGTTCAAATGCAGCAAGATCTGGTCTGAACTTGGGCTGACAAGTGCCAGGTAACACTCATGTCACACAAGTGCCAGGCAATGACCATGTCCAACAAGAAAGAACCTAACCATCGCCCCATGACATTCATTACTATCCCCTAGAAGGGGTTGCCATTGACCAGAAACAAAACTGGACTAACTGTATACACTGTGGCTACCTGAGCAGTCAAAGGGTTGGATCCTGAGGTGGGTAACTCACCCCCTGACTCCCCAAAGCCTGTCCACCATCTACAAAATACAAACAAAATTGTGAAAGAATACTCCCCACTTGCCTGGATGAGTGCAGCTGCAACAACACTCAAGAATTTTGACACCATCCAGGACAAAGCAGCCCGCTTGATTGTTACCCCTTTCACAAATATTCAATCCCTCCACCACTGACACACAGTAGCAGCCATGTGTACTGTCTACAAGATGCACTGCAGGAACTCTCCAAGATTCATTTGGCAGCACCTTCCAAATCCATGAGCATTACCATCTAGAAGGACAGGGGCAGCAGGTACCTGGGAACACCACCACCTGGAGATTACCTTCACCATCCTGACTTGGAAATATATCACCGTTCTCTCATTGATGCTCAGTTAAAATCCTGGAACTCCCTCCCTTCCAGCACTGCGGGTGTGCCTACACCTCAGGGACTGCAGCGGTTCAAGAAGGCAGCTCACCAACACCTTCTCAAGGGCAATTAGGGATGGGCAACAAAGGCTGGCTTAGCCTGCAACACCCACATCCCATCAATGACTGAAATAAATTTCATTAACTTTGCTCATCTGGAATCTTCAAGGCAGTCTCCTGGCTCACTCATTTTGATTCGAAGTGCTGGGTGGATTTGAAACTGGGAGTGTTTCAGATCCATCTTTTAGACCCGTTCTCAGGCGCCCCCGTACTGCCTGCAAAAATATCAGCCAGTCCGAATCGCACTGCACAAGCCTGTGGGCCGGGCTTAATGTGCCCGAAATCCTGCAGCTCCGATCGGCACCTCCAACATGCGCAGAAAACAATGATAGAATGCTGCTCCCCGCCACATCCCTCCTGGGCCGGATGATGCCTCCCCTGGCCCCCACAGACATTGCTCCATCCCCACAACGTTACTGACCCCCTTATCCATCCACCCACACCCCCTGTCGCCCAGACCGATCATGGGCCCCTCCCCCCTTCCCCCACTGATCTCAGGCAGAGTGGTAGCGGACCCACATCCTGCCCACCCCCCACTGATCTCAGGCAGAGAGCTGTCGGATGCTAGGCACTTACCTCCTCACTAACCCTTGCTGAAGGAGCACCCAAATTGGACTTCTGTGGAGCTTGTCTGTTTCAGCCCGTTTCCAGATGGCCAAATGCGTGCAGCCCATTAAAGTCAATTTAAATGCATACAAATCTAATGGTTTTAACAACCCAGGGCCAATTGTATTGTGGGAAATATTGATCTATCATCACAGGTATAAAGGAAGGGGGCAGTGGGACAGAGAAAGAAGAGCTACTGCCACCTGCCAGAGATAACAGCTCACAGCTCCCAGAGAGAGAGAGAAAAACAAAACGCTGGCTCTCATAGCTTCAACTGTGTCTCAGAGAAAGCATTATCACAGCCATTTTCGGGCCTTGGTAAAGGGGGAATCAGTGTGGAGGCTGGAGCAGATCATGCTGTGAATCTCATGCCTGACTTTGCCCCCATTTCCAGGCACGAAAACTTGGTAATGCGATGATAAACTGGGCCCATGGTCTCCTCATGTAGATAAGGCTAGTTTTGGCACCTTGCACTCACTGTTGCTGGCTCGCTTGCCTTCAGTCCTGGCTGGGTTGCTCAACAGCTGCTGACCCCGACTGACTGGCTCACCTTGTGGCTCTCGCCTGTCACCTCGCTGTTGCTGGCTGGCCTGTCCTCCTCAGCCCTGCTCAAGTGGTCCCTCACTGCTCTGCAGTTTCTGACCAGCTGGCTTATCTTCTGGCTTTTGCCCAGCACTCTGTGTCTCTCTTACCTGCTGCCCTGCCTCCCCTCTTGCCCATCACCCCGTGCCTCCCTTGCCAGGCACCCCACACCTCTCATCACTGTTGGTGGCTGGCCTGCCCTCAGCCCAAGTCAAGAAACCTGATAGCTGTATCTTTTTTTGCAAAAGTGTAACACAGGATCTTCTGCCTCTGCACCTCTTCCTCCTTTCCTCATCACCTCTCGCTCCTCGCCTGCACGCGCCTATTTTCCCAATCTAAGGAGACTCGAGCAGAGTCTGATGTCCTTCTGCATTACCTGCTGAATGAACCTATCAGCAGGTGCAGTGTTATTAGGCTGCGACCAGTGCCCACAGACTCCAGTCAGAGCTGTGCGCCTCGGCATGTTGTGTTTCATTGCAAATTTCCTTCTGCCTGATCGTACACATTGCTGCTGCTCCGGGCTGAATGTCTGCCACAGTTAACGGTGATTCCACTTCAAAACTAATTTGTTGACTTTAAAAAAATTTGGGACTTCCTGAGAATATAGAAGGTGCTAGGTACAACAACAATTGCATTAATATTACCACCCGAGAACTAACACTGAAACATCCAAAGAGGAGTACCTCACCTTATAATGTGTAAAAAGCGAGAGAGAAGTGGTGTGACCTGCTCTTCAGCAACTTCTAGTGATTAAATACAAAATAAATTCCTGTCACTTACTCTAAAATCAACTTGTAACAATTTATTTATTTAACTAACAGTGAACAAATTAACTAACCTATTAACAAACTGAAAAAATCCCTTCTATTAACTATTCCCCAACAAAACAGGATCCTAATGGTATGCTGTTCAAATAAATACAATTCCCACTCAAAAACAAAAATAGAATTTAGTCACTCTAAATTGCAACCACATTTTGCATCTTCTTGAATGTACTGAGCTTTCTGTGTTGATTCTTCTGTCTGGAACTTTTCTTTTTGTAGCTTTGCTATCTAGATAATGCTTTCTCTCAGACACAGTTGAAGCGATGAGAGCCAGCGTTTTTTTTTCTTTCTCTCTCTGGGAGCTGTGAGCTGTTATCTCTGGCAGGTGGCAGTTGCTCTTCTTTCTCTGTCCCACTGCCCCCTTCCTTTATACCTGTGATGATAGATCAATATTTCCCACAATACAATTGGCCCTGGGTTGTTAAAACCATTAGATTTAAATTTAATAGGTTCTTGGTATCTAAGTGCCTGATTCAAATTGATTGGCTAAATTCAAAAGCCTGTTGTCTTTGTAAAAACTGCTGCTTAGCCTTTCAATAAAAACATTTCAGTTTGGGCTCCCTATGTACTTGCAGTTTAACCCTCTGAACACAGAAAAAGTCAAGCAGAGATCGTAGGAAGCTTTGTTTCGGGGTGGGGCCTAGCTCAGTTAGTAACATGGTTCATGCCCCACTTCAGAGATTTGCTCTCACAACCTAGATTGCCACTCCAAGTGCAGTGTTGAGAGAGTGTTGCACTGTCAAAGGTGCCATCTTTCAGTGAGATATTCAGTCAAGGTCTCCTCTGCCCTCTCAATTCATGGGCATTGAGATTGGGAATTTTTTTAGATAAGGCATATTGAGCAGAGACAGGTAAATGTATCTGAGGTGCAAGTAAGTCATGATTTACAGTCATTGAATGACAAAACTAGTTTGAGTTGCTGAACAGCTCATTCCTGTTCCTCTGTGCATTGGCTACTAAGGTCCTGAGTTTCAGTTCAGGAAATAGTCACGTAAGCACCCCAGGCTGATATCAGTGGAATTCACAGCTTTGCATGGCTTCATTTGACACGTCTCATTCTCGAGACTGCGCATATACATTAGGGCTCCCTAGGATGACGGGAACATTTACTTTATATCATCACCTGCAGTATCAAAAGCTTATAACAAACAAACATCACCCCCAACAGGCACTTCCCTCAGAATTGGAATGTGAAACTCCCTATACACTGCCAAAGTAAGTCAGGACTTCAACACTTTGACACCAATATTACACTGGATTTACCCCGTCGCAGTAAAGTAACACCGTAATGAACACCGAGATTACACTGGATTTACCCTGCTGCAGTAAAGTAACACTGTAACCAACACTGAGATTACACTGGATGTACCCTGCTGTAGAAAAGTAACACTGTAACCAACACCGAGATTACACTGGATGTACCCTGTCGCAGTAAAGTAACACTGTAACCAACACCGAGATTACACTGGATGTACCCTGTCGCAGTAAAGTAACACTGTAACCAACACCGAGATTACACTGGATTTACCCTGCTGTAGTAAAGCAACACTGTAGCCAACACCAAGATTACACTAGATTTACCCTGCTGCAGTAATGTAACACTCTGATAAACACCGAGATTACACTGGATTTACTAATGGGAGAGAGACATCTGAGTGACGCTGAGGTTACACTGCCAGTGCAAAATAAGAATTTACCAATTTTGAGATTACATTGGATCTTACTGGCAGAGGAGGCAGGACACTCGTGCACTGAGATTACAACAGGTTACACTGCCATTGGATTGAGGATTTCGATCAATACTGAGATTACACTCTAAACTCTGACGCCTCCATTGTGATATTCTAGTGGAGGCTGCCTATCTGGTTTTATTGGCTGATGGTCTCCTATTTTTTGCTCCATCGCCTGGTGATTTAGTGTTGTACATTATTTGCTCTGAGCCCTGTGGTTTCAAACACTGCTCTTTCTGCGAGACCACTGTTAGACCTGTCCCAACAGCAACCAGTGAGTGTTGAGCAGACTGAGCAGGGGATTGTGTCCCAGCCTTTCATACCCTCAGCCACATCCATACTTTTCAGCAGTGGATACTGGATTGATTCCAGGAGCAATGACACTGTCCCTGTTTGGTTCTCCATTGCCTAAGTCAGGGACACAGGCCCATTACACGGGACTCATGTTCCACCATGACTGAAATCAAATAACTCAGCATTGATCATAGTTGGAAGAGAGACTTTAGGAGCAACTCACCCAAAAAAATTCTGTGTGTCGAATTTGTGCAAAAACTGGACTTGTGTAAAACCCACTGCTTTTTTTCAGTGGGATTTTCAAAATGAATCTCCCATACTCTGTGTACTGCAGAGCGCCTCAGTGTGAATCATGATAAAAAATCAGTGGGGGCAGTCTATTCCTGCTGAAGAGGCTGCCAGCATAGCACTGAGCAGGCCACTGTGCACATGGTGATCTGTCAGCGCTGAAAATGGCGCATGCGCTGTGGCCCCGCATTGCCGGTTTCCCGATCACTGGCCAGCTCCACGACCCTCACATTGCTGGCTGTGCTGACCCCAACCTCCCCCCCCACCTCCGAACATGCCCGAGAAAACCTCAACCTCCTCTGCCCCGGTCCATCTCTACGTCCCACCACACCCCACCCTCTGCAGCCCTAGTCTGCCGAATTTTTCCCCCCCTTCCCGCCAGCAGCCCTAACCCCACCCAGCAGGCTGAACACTCCATGCGCAACACCCCCCACGCCAATGGCCAGCCCCAGTTGCTGGCCTCCCTTCCTCCGTCACTCGGCCAAGTGCAGGATGGCAACGGGAGCCCCCCACCCCCAGATCACCCCGAGAGGTCCCACCGTCAATAAGGCCCTGATCCCTGGGCACTGCCCAATGATCAGTGCCAAGGTGCCCCCTGAGCATTGGCATTTTGCACCTTGGGCAGTGCCTGGAGCCCAAGCTGGAAGTCCTAAGGTGGCAATGCACAGGGGGCACACCCCCTCCCCACCCCCCCAGGCCCTCTAGGGGCCTCAATGGCATCCCCTCACTCTAGCAGGATCGGGCTGCCAGCTCCCCATTAGTGGGGAGCTATACAAAACCCCGCTGGAGAGCGCCATTCTTAGTGGATGGTGGGGGGGAGAGAAACACGAGCTGGCCTGGAGATTTCAGTGCCGGGCTTGTTAATGGAATTTAAATTGTACGGAAATTACAATTTCCATTATTTATTCAGACACTGTCGGAAATTTGGTGCTTGTGGACAGGCAGAGGCCATGGCGCCCGGCGGGGGGATACCTGTAAACCAGCCTGCGCTTGGGTTTCCCGGCCTGCTGCACTATAAAAGCTGCATAGTGGGATAGGAGAATTGCCCCTTTGTACTTTAAGCACTAGACTCCACAATTCACAGAACCACCAGGGATTGTTAGGGTCATTCTTTGCCATTTTTCTGCTGCCACTATTGGGCTGACAGAAGTGAGCAACTAAAAAAGCATTCATCACCCCCAGATCACTGCCCCTTTGTGTATTGCAAGGAAGTGTGGGAACTGATTTGTTCTAACAGGTATTGTTGTTAAGACCCAGCAGCAACTGCCTCAACAGGTTAAAGCCACTTGAATCCAAATAGATCTTTTGTAATCATGACAAATTAGAAATTGTTTTGTTAAAAGATTATTTCATCCATTTCAGTTAATCCCAAGTCTTTTAAAACAAACTCATCGCTTTGAGTTTAGAAACTCACAATTCCAAACACGGATCCCCATTGAAACTGACGATTCCAGACACTGACCCCCATTGAAACTGATGATTCTGGACACTGATTCCCATTGAAACTGACGATTCCAGACACTGACCCCCATTGAAACTGATGATTCTGGACACTGACCCCCATTGAAACTGATGATTCTCGACACTGACCCCCATTAACACTGACAATTTGGGACGCTGACCCCCATTGAAACTGTCAATTCGGGACACTGACCCCCATTGAAATTGTCAATTTTGGACACTGACCCCCATTGAAACTATCGATTCTGGACACTGACCCCATTGAAAACTGACGATTTCAGACGCTGACCTCCATTGAAACTGGCGATTTGGGACACTGAACTCCATAGAAACTGACGATTCCAGACACTTACCCCCATTTAAAACTGACAATTCCGGACACTGACCCCCATTGAAACTGACGATTCCAGACATTGACCCCATTGAAACTGACGATTCCAGACATTGACCCCATTGAAACTGACAATTCCAGACATTGACCCCATTGAAATTGATGATTCTAGACACTGACCCCCATTGAAACTGACAATTCCAGACATTGACCCCATTGAAATTGATGATTCTAGACACTGACCCCCATTGAAACTGACGATTCCAGACACTGACCCCCATTGAAACTGATGATTCCGGACTCTGAACCCCGTTGAAACTGACGATTCCGGACTCTGAACCCCATTGAAACTGACGATTCTGGACTCTGAACCCCATTGAAACTGACGATTCTGGACTCTGAACCCCATTGAAACTGACGATTCCAGACACTGACCCCCATTGAAACTGATGATTTCGGACTCTGAACCCTGTTGAAACTGACGATTCCAGACACTGACCCCCATTGAAACTGACGATTCCAGACACTGACCCCCATTGAAACTGATGATTCCGGACTCTGAACCCTGTTGAAACTGACGATTCCGGACTCTGAACCCCATTGAAACTGATGATTTCGGACTCTGAACCCCATTGAAACTGACGATTCCAGACACTGACCCCCATTGAAACTGATGATTTCGGACTCTGAACCCCATTGAAACTGATGACTCCGGACACTGACCCCCATTGAAACTGGCAATTCTGGATACTGGCCTGATTGATCCTGGGGGTTTCAGATACTGTGTCTCTGGGATACAGGAATGGAGAAATGCAGGGCTATGGTTAATGGCAATAATAACACAAATCCCTCCTCGGAACTGACCTCTGCTGTGGGCCTTTAGTAAACTTTGAAACTGCTGCAGTATCTCAATGTGGGCATCCAGGGCTGGGGACAGGGTAGTTCTCTAACATTGTGCAGCCTGAGCTTAGTGTAACTTGACCCCAAACTGTCCATCAAAATGAAACTAACAGGGACGAGCGGCAGGCAATTTATTTACAATAGTCTAGACATAACCAGCAGGCTTGATTCTAAAATCTACAGTCAGTAAATCCAGGGAGGCACTGGGCTGGATTAGCAATTGCGGAACAATGTTGCTCATTTAGCTATGTACAGTCTCACACAGCTTTCAAAAGCAGAACTGTCCGGGGCCAGCCAGCAGAAGCGTTCCTGGTTAGTTCACGTTCCACTGCAATGACTGTGGTCCCAGCTGCTCAGAGCCCCCAGCCACACTTCCTCCAGCTTCATCCAGCCAATGCTCTCCACGCACCCCCCCCACCCCCAAACCCTCCCAACAACAACACAAACAGAAAGTGCTGGACAGTCTCAGCAAGTCTAGCAGCATGTAGAGAGAGATTAGAGCCAACGTTTGGAGTCTAGGTGTGTATTCTCCAATGCCTCTCCTGTCCCTGAGCTGTGATCCAGTCTGGGGCACCCTGTCCTGCAGGAGAGAGGCAGGTTGGAGAGATTGTCTGAGAATCCATCCTCTGGCCAGTTGAAGGTGATGATGTGGAGATGCCAGTGTTGGACTGGGGTAAACACAGTAAGAAGTCTCACAACACCAGGTTAGAGTCCAACCAGTTTGTTTGATAGTAATCCCACAAGCTTTCGGAAACGCTGTTCCTTCGTCAGGTGTGTGGAAGGTTCAGTTGAAGGTGATCAGTGAACAAGTTCTGATTTCTGCCACATCTGTCCATTAGCTGGGTGGGGATCACACACCAGCCGGTTACAAATCTCCTCCTTCAGCTCAATCACAGTGTTGTTCTGTTGAAGTTGCTGGAAGCTGCCAGTTGATAAACCCCGGGGGACTTGTGACAGTGTTTTCCAGAGAGAGAGAGAGAGTAGCAGCGAGATCCTCAGGAAATGATACAGGAGTAGGAGCAGCGACAGCATTTACACAGCTTGCAGCAGAGACAAGGCTGAGCCTCTTCCTCCGGGCTCTCGGAGCTGTCTGCGGCCGAAGACCGGTAGATGGAGCCGTAAGGGTTGGGTACCAGGACGGGCTGCCTCTTGGCTGAAACCCCGTTCTGCTGATCAGAGTTCGCGGTCCCCGAGTGCAGAAAGTTAGTGGGAGTCTTCTCCTTCACTTCGGAGTCCTGCTCCGGCTCAAACGCCTCGTTGGCAAAGTAGGTGGGGACCTTCACATCCGAGTAAGGGTTTGGGACACTCATAACTCCACAGCCAGCCCCCCTCTCCTGAACTCGGGCTTCTCGCTGGATCCTGGAGACTCTCTCCCCTATCAGGTCAGAGCTCAGTGTAGTCACTGAGAAGAAATGATTTCCCCCTCACTCTGGGCAGAGACCCCCCCCCCTCCTCCCTCCTCACCTCCACTTGTTCTGAGTGCAGCGGAACGGGAACAGCCAACAGCTTTCTGCGGAAGCAACAGGCCAGCCCAGGTACCCTTCCCCGGGGTATCCTCCCCACTGCTGTAAGCTACTGAGCTGGCAAAGTCTGAGGAGCCGTGATCACATCAGTCAGGGACACGCCTTGCTGCCCTTTGCTCTGTGACAGCACTCAGTCAACATTACAGGAGTTGGTGGTGCTGAGGGTTTGGATCTGTCCCAGACACACCCAATCACACGTCAAGATTTGTGGAGAAACTGCTTTCTGCGGAGAGGTGAGAATGTGGAACTGGCAACCTCAGGAACAGGCCCGCAGCATACACACATGTGGCAAGAAACTGGCTCCCTGCAACTTGGAGAGGGGAATCGGCTTCGAAAGGGTGTGACAACTGGATATTTAGAGAAGAATGGTAAAATCAGGCTGTTAACATGGATTTATGAAAGGGAAATCATGTTTGATAAACTTATTGGAATTTGTTGAGGATGCTACCTGTAGTATAGATAAAAGAGAATCAGTGATGTGTATTGTGATTTTCAGAAGGTTTTTAATAAGGTCCCACGTAGGAGTTAATAAATACAGTTAGAGCACTTGGGATTGGGAGAATATACTAGTGTGGATTGAGAATTGGTTAACTGACTGAAAACAAAGAGTAGGATTTAGCGGATCATTGAAAGGATGGTAGGTTGTTACAAGTAGGTCCACAGCTCTTCACAGCCTGTATAAATGATTTGAAAGTGGGGATCAATTATAATATTTCCAAATTTGCAGATGACACTAAACAGGGTGGGAATGTAAGTTATGGGGAGGATTCAAGGAGGCTTCAATAAGATTTGGACAGGCAAAGTTAATGGACTTGGTAGATGGAACATAGTATGAATATGTGAAAAGAAAACAAAGGCTAAGTATTTCTTAAAATAATGAATGTGGGTATCCAAGGGGACCCGGGAGTCTTTGTTCACAAGTCACTGAAAGCTTTGGGGTGGCACAGTGGTTAGCGCTGCTGCATCACAGTGCCAGGGACCTGGGTTCAATTCCAGCCTTGGGTCACTGTCTCTGTGGTGTTTGCACATTCTCCCTGTGGCTGCTTGGGTTTTCTCCAGGTGCCCAGGCTTCTTCCCACAGTGCTAGGATGTGCAGGTTAGGTGGATTGGCCATGCTAAATTGCCCCTTAGTGTCAGGGGGACTAGCTGGGGTAATTGCATAAGATTATGGGATAGGGCCTGGGTGATATTGTGGTCAGTGCAGATTCGATGGGCTGAATGCCCTCCTCCAGCACTGTAGGGATTCTGACATTCAGGTACATCAAGCTATTAGGAAGGCCAATGGCATGTTGAGTTTCATTGTGGGGATTTGAGTACAGGAGTAAAGATGTCTTGCTGCAATTGTATAGAGCCTTGGTGAGATCACACCTGGAGTATTGTGTACAGTCTCCTTATCAAAGGGAATATAAACTTGCTGTAGAAAAAGTGTAAAAGAGGCTCCCCAGGCTAATCACTGGGATGGTGTGGGATTGCTTTATGAAGCAAGATTGAGAAAACTGGGTCTGTAATTTCCACAGTTTCAAAGAATGAGAGGTGGTATCTTTGAAACTTACAAAATCTTTACAGGGTGTGACAGGGTGGCTGTAGATAGGATATTTCCCTGGCTGCGAATTTAAAATCAGGGGCACAATCTCAGGATAAGGGACAGGTTGTTTAAGATTGAAATGAGGAGGAAATCTTCTCTCAGGAAGGTGATGAATGTTTGGAATTCTCTACCCGAAGATTTCTGGAGATTAATGACATCAAGGGATATGGGGATAGTGTGGGAAGTAGGCATTGGAGTAGATGATCAGCCATAATCTAATTGAACATCAAAACAGGCTCAGTGGGCGGATTGTCTACTCCTTTTCCTTGAAGGATATGTTGGCCGGGCTGGATGCAAGGAGGTTCTTATGAAGCGTAACACCAGTAAAGATCAGTTGGGCTGAATGGCCTCTTTCTTTTGTCTTGCTGAGGGTTAGGTGCATTGATCTTGGGTTCATGTCACACTATCTGTAACCCCCATGACTTGCCTGGACTTGCAACATTTCACTTACTGTCCTGTCTGGAGACAGTACACATCTCTTTAACCTATGCTTAATGCTATCTCCACTCACATTGTCTGCACCTTTAAGAATTGATTAGCTGTAAAGACTCGCATTCTAATCAGTATTCTGTAAACTGTGTGTGCCTTTATATGCTCTGTTTGTGACCAGAACTCTCCACTCACCAGACGAAGGGGCAAACCCCGAAAGCTTGTGGCGTTTACTATCAAATAAACTTGTTGGACTTTAACCTGGTGTTGTGAGACTTCTTACTGGGTTTACCCCAGTCCAACGCCGGCATCGCCACATCAGTACTTCCAAACCCCCAGGGACACAGACAGATGACCCCATCCTCTAGGGCCACAGACAGGTGACCCCACCCCCAGGGACACAGACAGGTGACCCCACCCCCAGGGACACAGACAGGTGACCCCACCCCCAGGGACACAGACAGGTGACCCCACCCCCAGGGACACAGACAGGTGACCCCACCCCCAGGGACACAGACAGGTGACCCCACCCCCAGGGACACATACAGGTGACCCCACCCCCAGGGACACAGACAGGTGACCCCACCCCCAGGGACACAGACAGGTGACCCCACCCCCAGGGACACAAATAGGTTACTCCACCTCATCAGTGATCTTTGCACTGATACTGTAGGAATGCACAAATGACAATCAGGATCACCCATTCAAAGGCCCATTGTTCTCACCCTGTTCCTGTATGGTAACATTACCCAGTACTGAAATTCCAATGCTCTCTATATCGTCACTGTTAAGTCAACATTGAATGTTTTGTTTTGTTGTTATTTTAATACCATTGTTAAATTGTCCACACCCAGTAACCTGGTTCCACAGGCCTCTCTCCTTTGCTTCAGTTTCAATTGAGTATTTGCTGGTATTGAATCAACTTATTGCAATGAAGTAAGGAAGTGACTCCATAATTGAACTACACATTATACACAAAACAAATAATCTGTAGGGATCTGTTTGAACACTAATAGAGCGCAGAATCATAGAATGGTTAGAGTAATAGACAGAGGCTATTCGGCGCAGCATGTCTGAACCGACTCTGAATTAGCTTAATGCTACTACCCCCCTTCTCCCTGTAACTCTGCACATTCTTTTCAGATTATGATCCAATTCTCTTTGGAAAGCCTTGATTGAACCTGCCTTCACCACCCTCTCAGGCTGCACATCCTAACCACTCGCTGTGTGAGAAAGCTTTCATGTCTCCATTACTTCCTTTACTGATTACCTTCAATCTGTGCCCCCTGGTTCTTAATCCTTCCACCAATGGGAATAGTTTCTCCCTCAATACTCTAGCCTCATGATTTTCAATTCCTCTATCAAATCTTCTCTCAAGCTTCTCTTTGGGGACCTGTCCCAATTTCTCCAATCTACCTATCTGAACTTCCTCACCCCTGGAGCTATTTTCATGAATCTTTTCTGCACTCTCTCTAATGTCTTTATATCTTTCTGAAGTGTGGTGCCCAGACTGGACACAATACTCCAGTTGAGGGTGAGCTAGTGTTTAACATAACATCCTTGTTTTTGTACTCAGTGTCCTGTTATCCAAGCACAGGATTCCTTATACTTTATTAACCACTGTTACTGAAATGCACACCAGACCTTGTTTCTTTCTCACAGAATGAGCACCTTCAGAGTGTCTCAGCCTCTTGTAATGTTTAATCCTTTCACAATTCAACTTGTATTGAGCAAAACCCCAGACAGAGAAACTTGCCAATAAGCAACCGAGTGCTCCAGTTTCCTCCCACAGTCCAAAGATGTGCAGGTTAGGTTGATTGGCTATGGTAAATTCATCCTACTGTTAAGGGATTTGAAGAATAAATATATGGGGTGACGGGAATAGGGCCTGAGTGGGATTGTGGTTGGTGCAGACTCGATGAGCCGAATCACCTTGTTCTGCACTGTAGGAATTCTATGATTCTATTCTATGAAGGCATCAAGAATTGTGCTGTCGATGCACAGTCCCACCGTGCCAGGCGTAAACAACAAATTGGGGTTAGCCAAGGCTATACGTCTTTATAAGCTGTCTGCACTGTTACCTGTCCCTCCAAGGATCTATCCTTGACTTCTGCCTTTTTCTCAGAGACATACTTTCGTTCAACAACTTGATGTTAAATTCCATATGCTGATGACACGCAGATCTACCACATCACAACCTATACACTGCAATCAGAGTCTACTGATGGTAGAGGGAATTATATGTTGGACAACATCGTGGCACAGTGGTTAGCACTGCTGCTTCACAGCGCCAGGCACCTGGGAGGCACATGGGTTCGATTCCCAGCTTGGGTCACTGCCTGTCTGGATTTGCACATTCTCCCATGTCTGTGTGGGTTTCCTCCGAGTGCTCTGGGGTCATCCCACAGTCCAAAGATTCGGAGGTAAGGCAGATTAGCCATACTAAATTGCCCCTTAGTGTCAGGGGGACTAGCTAGAGTAAGTGCATGGGATTATGGGGATAGGGCCTGGGTGGGATTTGGTCGGTGTGGCGCAGACTTGATGGGCCAAATGGCCTCCTTCTGCCCTGTAGAATTCTATAATTCTATAATCTTACATATTAGGAGCAGGAGTAAGCCATTCACCCTGTTGAGCCTGCTCTGCCATTTGATTGCCTACATTTTAACAATTATAACTCAAAAGTATTCAATTGGCTATAAAGTGATTTGAGACATCACCTCACTATGCAGAAGGCAGAGTGACTGCAGCAATGGTGATATTGGAGGCCCAGTGTTAATTCTGTAAGGATAACTATTCACAGAGCAATCAACTGCTGTTAGGAAAGTGACCACAAAGAAATCACTACACGTACAAAACAATACAATTCTGTCGCTAATACATCCTTACCATTCTGACTTATCTGGTACAATCCATTTAGAGCAAGGAGCCCACCTGACCTTGGTGTTTGGCACTGCTTCCCCATCTCTTCAATTATCAGATGAGATGTTATATTGAGAATCTATCTGCCATCTCAGAAAAGCAGGAAAGTTGTTCCTGGTTCCCCGGTTCCATCAGCAGCATCATTAAAACAGATTCTCTGGCTGTTATTACATTTCTGTTTGTAAAAACTATTCCATGTAAATTCCTGCCACGTTGTTGTAACATTACAATAGTGCTAACAGTTAAAAAGTAATCAATTTTGCATGAAGCACTTTCAGATGTCCTGCTTTGTGAGGATCTCTGTTTTAAGTGCATGTAATTTAACTTGTTAATTCAGAAAACCTGCAACAACAAAGCAGCACAGCACCATGTAAGTGGAAGTGTGTGCCTGGGGGCATTTAATAAACTGGACAGTGTGTGCCTGGGGGCATTTAATAAACTGGAGAGGGTGTGCCTGGGGGCATGTAATAAACTGGACAGTGTGTGCCTGGGGGCATTTAATAAACTGGATAGGGTGTGCCTGGGGGCATGTAATAAACTGGACAGTGTGTGCCTGGGGGCATTTAATAAACTGGATAGGGTGTGCCTGGGGGCATGTAATAAACTGGACAGTGTGTGCCTGGGGGCATTTAATAAACTGGAGAGGGTGTGCCTGGGGGCATGTAATAAACTGGACAGTGTGTGCCTGGGGGCATTTAATAAACTGGATAGGGTGTGCCTGGGGGCATGTAATAAACTGGACAGTGTGTGCCTGGGGCATTTAATAAACTGGATAGGGTGTGCCTGGGGGCATGTAATAAACTAGCTAACGTTCTAATCAGAGAAATTGACATGAAGAAAGAGGCCACCTACCCAATCTTGCATTTTCCTGAACTTTATGCAGTCCTCTAGCTGGTGAGTAACCAGTATTTTATACAGTTCCAGCACCACCTACATGCTCTTGTATTCTCTGCTTGGCAAATAAAGGACAGCACTCCCAATACTTTCTTAACCATCTTATCCATCATGCGGCTTCCTTCAGAGATCCTCTGTTTCTCTACACTTCTCAGTATTCTACCATTTATTGTCCCTTGTCCTGCATTCTCTCCCCAAATCTCTCATTTATCTGAAGTGAATTCCATTTGCTAATGTTCTGTCCACCTGATGAGACCATTGGTACCTTCCTGTCGTTTACATCTTCCTATCAACTCTACAGCTAATTGTTGTATCATCTGCAAATTTCTTAATCGTGCTTCCTACATTTAAATCTAAACCATTAATATTTTTCCTGGTATGTCCATTTATTGGCCATCCCTAATTGTCCTTGAGAAGGTGATGATGAGCTGCCTTTTTGAACTATTGAAGTCCATGTGGTGTAGACACACCCACAGTGCTGTTAGGGAGGGAGTTCCGTGTTTTTGACCTAGTAACAGTGAATTTCCAAGTAATATTTCCAAGACATGATGATGAGTGACCTGGAGTGGAACTAGCTGGCGCTGATTTTCCCCTGATGTTCGCTTGTTCCATTTCCCTTGTCCTTCTAGCTGATAGAATTTCTGGGTTTGGAAGGTGCTGTTGAAAGAGCCTTGTTGAGTTGCTGTAATGCATCTTGTAGATGGTACACACTACTACCAATCTGTGTTGGTCATAGAGGGAGTGAATGTTTAAAGTGGTGGATGGGGTGCTAATCAAGCAGGCTGCTTTTTCCGGGATGGTGTTGAGCTTCTTGCATATTGTTAGAATTGCACTCATCCAGGTAAGTGACTTGTAGATGGTGGACAGACTTTGGGGAGTCAGCAGGTGAGTTATTTGCCGCAAGATTTCTAGCCTTTGACCTTCTCTTGTGGCCACAGTATTTATATAGCCAGCCCAGTTGGGTTTCTGGTCACTGGAACCTCAGATTGATTATAGAGCAGGGTTCAGTGATGGTAATGCTATGGAAAGTCAAGAGGAGACCATTGGATTCTCTCTTGTTGAAAATGGCCATTGCCTGGTGTTCGTGTGTGACACAAATCTTATTTGCCATTAGCAGTCTAAGCTGAATTGTGTTCAGTGGGTGGTGAATGTGTGGAATTCACTCTAACAGAAAGTGACTGAGGCCAAAATGTTGCCTGATTTCAGTAAGAAATTAGATATAGCTCTTGGGGCTAAAGGAATCAAGGGAGACAGAGGAAAGGGGAGATCAGGATACTGAATCCGAAGATCAGCCATGATTAAAATGAATAGCGGATCAGGCTCGAAGGGTTGAATGGCCTACAACTGCTTCTATTTTCTATAGATCCTCCTGCATGTGTAGGTCCTCCTGCATGTGCAGAGTAGCTGATGAGTCGCAAACTCATTTAGATTTAGTATCTGATGAGTCACAAACGGTGCTGAATATTGCCCAATTTCGGTACTAGGGTCTGATACATACAGGGTTCATGTGAGACTGAGTATAATATTGCCCTCAGTGATGTAAGAAGACACGTGACCCTGAGCCAGGGACTGTCTACAGATGGACAGTGACCCAAGATGGAGTCAGCTCCATACCCACAGCCTCTGCTGTATATATGTACATAGTTATGAGTTGTTAATAAAGACTTGCTATTAATGTACTTAAGACAATGAAGCTTGGTGTGCGAAGCAAGATTGTCCAGCAACAATCAGTAAACATCCGCACTCCTGACTGTATGATAGAGGGAATGCAGCTGAAGATGGTTTGTCCGCGGTGTCTACCCTGAGGAATTCCTGCACTGACATCTGGGATTGAGATGATTGATCTCCAACAACCACAACCATCTTTATGCTAGGTATGACTCCAACCAATGATTTCCATTGACTTCAGTTTTAATACCTCACTCGATCAACTGCTGCCTTGATATCAAGGTCAGTAATCCTCCTTACCTCACCTCAGGAATTCAGCTCTTGGTCCAAGACTGTAATGAGGTCTGGAGCTGAGGGGCAGTGACAGAACCCAAACTGAGCATTGGTAAGTAAATTAGGAGTAGGCACAACTTGGCGGCACTGTCAACAACACTTTCCATCGCTTTGCTGAGAAGGGACTGCTGGGCCAATAGTTGGCCAGATGGGATTGATCCTAATTCCTTGTATTGAAGACATCAGTGGACAATTTCCCACATTGTCGGGTAGATGCCAGTGTTATAGCTGTACTGGAATAGCTTGGCCAGGGTGTAGAAAGTTCTGGAAGGATTCAGTACTATTGCCGCAATGTTGTCAGGGCCCGTTACAGTTACTGTATCCAGTCCCTTCACTCATTTCTGGAGTTCATGCAGAGTTGGGGACCACTGGAGGAGGCCGAGATGGATCAGCCATTTAACATGTACTGTAAAAGGATTAATTGCTAATAGATGGAGTACATCATCAATGCTGTTAGATCACATGGAACTGGAGCCTGAAGGAAGAAGGTTCTTGTGGAATTTTGCTAAAGTTAGCTGTGTAAATAGTAAAGAGCAATCAGTAAGTGTTCACTTGTTTGCAACAACCTGGTTTCCAATCTCTTCTATCAAAGGCTCCCAGAGATCAGCAATGGGGGAAAATACAGAAGGAAAAACAAGTTTCACATTTTCAAATCTCAGTAACAATCAGTAATACCTGCAGTGGGAATACCAGAATTCCATTTCAAGGTATACAAGATTAGTTCGGATAGGTTTTGCTGATTTTTCCTGATGGCAGAGGACATGTAATAACTCGGGCAGGCTGGTCTAGGACTGTAATAACCGGAGCAGACAGGTCTGGGATTGTAATAACCAGGAGCAGGCAGGCCTGGGACTGTAATAACCCAGGCATGCTAATCTGGGACTGTAATAACCCAGGCACGCTAATCTGGGACTGTAATAACTGGGGCAGGCAGGTCAGGGACTGTAATAACCTGGGCAGGCTGATCTTGGATGTGTAATGACCTGGGCAGGCTAGTCTGGGACTGTAATAACCTGGGCAGACAGGTCTGGTACTGTAATAACCTAGGCAGGCTGTGCTAGGACATGTATTAACACAGGCAGGCTGGTGTAGATCACAGATCATAGAACCCTACAGTGCAGAAAGAGGGCCTTCGGCCCATTGAACACAGTTTCACCCAGGCCCTACCCCCATATCCCTACATATTATACCCACTAATCTCTCTAACCTATGCATCCCTGGACACTAAGGGGCAATTTCTTAGCATGGCCAATCAACCTAATCTGCATATCTTTAGACTGTGGGAGGAAACCGGAGTACCAGGAGGAAACCCACGCAGACACGAGGAGAATGTGCAAACTCCACACAGACAGTCACCCGAGCCGGGAATTGAACCCAGGTCCCTGGAGCTGTGAAGCAGCCGTGCTAACCACTATGCTACCATGTCTAGGACATGTAATAACCCAGGCAGGCTGATCTGGAACTGTAATAACCCATGCAGGCAGGTCAAAGACTCTTAGTAACCCAGGCACACTGTAATAACCTGGGACTGTAATAATCCAGGTAGGCTGGGCTGGGACATGTAAATACCTCGGCAGGCTGGGCTGGGACACGTAATGAGTTGGGAAACATTTACCTGGAAACCAGTGACCTGTGGGGTAGGAAATATATCTGTCCTGCTCTAACAAGTGAAACGGGATTACTGCACCTTCAGATCATAGGAATTCAGCTATATGAAACTGCCAGTGACTCACTGAACTTTGCTCCCAGAATCACATGCTGAACATGCTGAGAGATTAGGGAAACAAACCCTGTGAGAGGGAGAAATACTGTTCTGGTGCTGACATTTAAAAGGCTCTGTCACTTTTCAGATGGATTAGCCAATGAAGGACCAAATATATCAATGAGTGTCCACAGATTTTCAGTGGATTGACAGTGTGCTGCTGGTGAGGGCCTCAAAGGATTATAAAATGGGTGTGATGCTAGGAGGCTGTATGGCGTGGGATGTCTGGAGAGAGGTGGCAGAGGCATTCAGTACAACTCAGTCATTGTTCAGGAAGAGATGCAATGAGGTTGCAAGGCTGATGAGACCCAAGCTCCCATCCCCTGGATCCCAATTTCCAGCTCCCCCCTCAGGATCCCAATGCCCAGCTCCCCCCTCTGGATCCCAATGCCCAGCTCCCCCCTCTGGATCCAATGCCCAGCTCCCCCCTCTGGATCCAATGCCCAGCTCCCCCCTCTGGATCCAATTTCCAGCTCTCACCTCTGGGTCCCAATGCCCAACTCCCCTCTCTGGGTCCCAATGCCCAGCTCCCCCCTCTGGATCCCAGTGCCTAGCTCCCGCCTCTGGATCCCAGTGCCTAGCTCCCGCCTCTAGATCCCAATGCCCAGCTCCCCCCTCTGGATCCAACGCCCAGCTCCCCCCTCTGGATCCAATTTCCAGCTCTCACCTCTGGGTCCCAATGCCCAGCTCCCCTCTCTGGGTCCCAATGCCCAGCTCCCCCCTCTGGATCCCAGTGCCTAGCTCCCGCCTCTGGATCTCAGTGCCTAGCTCCCGCCTCTAGATCCCAATGCCCAGCTCCCCCCTCTGGATCCAATGCCCAGCTCCCCCCTCTGGATCCAATTTCCAGCTCCCACCTCTGGATCCCACTGCCCAGCTCTCACCTCTGGGTCCCAATGCCCAGCTCTCCCCCTCTGGGTCCCAATGCCCAGCTCCCCCCTCTGGATCCCAGTGCCTAGCTCCCGCCTCTGGATCCCAGTGCCTAGCTCCCGCCTCTAGATCCCAATGCCCAGCTCCCCCCTCTGGATCCAATGCCCAGCTCCCCCCTCTGGATCCAATTTCCAGCTCCCACCTCTGGATCCCACTGCCCAGCTCTCACCTCTGGGTCCCAATGCCCAGCTCCCCCCTCTGGGTCCCAATGCCCAGCTCCCCCCTCTGGATCCCAGTGCCTAGCTCCCGCCTCTGGATCCAATGCCCAGCTCTACCTCGGGATCCCAATTCTCACCCACGGCCTCTGGATCTCAACTCTCAGCCCCAATTTGAAACCATGCCCACTCACACTCGTTGAAACTGTCTGTGTGTGTGACTAACATTGTCACAATGCTGCAGTGACCTCTCTGCAACAGCACACGGGTAAATGAATGTATGAGCTTTAACTAATGGAACTCTGCCTGGGCAGTCACAGCCGTGACCTTCCTGTCACCTCCAGAGAAGTACCTGAAAGTGGACTGTATTTACTGCCAACAATTGAAGAAGGAATATTATTTCCATCATTCGCCAGCAGCATTCACATAAGTAAACATGTCTGTTGTGTAAACTAAGGTAGTCATGTCGATGTGAATAAACCAAGTGGAGCTCCAAAAAGCAACACATAGAACCTTGTCTTCACATCATATATTTACACTCTTAAAAACCCGTGATGTCTCTGCACCAGACCCTTTGGCCTGGAAATAGGGAGTAGCTTAGCTTTCCATTCTGGCCGATGAACTAGATTCAGTAACCCATGGTCACACAGGCTGTGTTCTCCTGTGCACACAGTTCATATTCTCCTGAGGAGGGGGAGGGTGAGTGTGTCTAAGTATCACTGGCATCATGTTCTCCCCTACACTGACACGTGTCACTGGTTGGCATTGGGACATCAGGACCCTCACGATAAGTCCCTGGGGGACCCCTTCTCCCCACCCTTGCCGCCCAACCACCCCCTTTGCAGAGCTTTCCCTTTGCAAGCGCCCCACTGTCAGAGCTCCATCCCCACTCAGGCCATGCTCCCTTGGCACACTGGTGCCCACCGAGCATTGCCAGCTGGCAGTGTCGGATGGGCAGTGCCCAGCCGTGCCCCCGACCATCTCGGGGCTTCAGTGGGATCTGATCCCCTGGCGTGGCCGTGGTGCCTGGAGAACAGAAGTGATTCTTAGTGTCATGATGTCTTGCCGGCGAACAGGGAAATTTTTGGGAGGCTGGAAGCCGTGTTGGACTCGCTAATTGAATGTAACTGAAGTCAATCCTATGCTAATTGGATCTGTGCTCTTTCTGACCACAAGGCCATTTAGGTGGGTAAAACAGGGCTGGCACAAATTGGTTTTTTAGCTTCTCTTGCTATCTTTCTGACTCCACATGCTGATTGACAGGGGCGGTGAACTGTAAGATCATGCTTTGCTTCAATTTCTGTAGATGCTGCTAGTCCTGCTGAGTTTTCAGCATTCCTCTGTTTTTATTCCTTGTTGAATTTTCCCATCTTGTGAACCATTTCCATTTGTTAATGAGGAAGACTTTTTAGGGTCAGCTGGACTGAGATTGTCTCAGGCTTGTCCAAATGGGATACGCAGGTCATTGTTGAATGTTTTTTTCCTTTGATCTATGATTATTTATAACTATTTGGATTGACACGCCACTTCCAGGGACATTACATTTCAACCACATACTGTGAGACAGGAGTTACATATGTTCCAGCCCAGTTAGCAGTGACATAAGGATATCAGCAAACCAGTGTGCTTTTATTACAATCTGGGAACTTCCACAGTATTTTTCTAGAGTCAGCCCACAAATGATCAGTTTTATTTTGGTCAGTTTTACAATGTTTTTATGAGATATGAACTCCCAACCAATGCCAAGTTGCCTTCTGGGCAACCATGCCATCATCAGGGTTACCTTGTTCATGTGAAATGTCACCTCGCTTTGCCGCTGCCTCTTCCCTATGACTGAGAATCTTATTCATACCTTAATCATCCTGTAGCTCAACTTGTTCAGTCCTCTCTTTTATATTTTCTTCTTCTACCCTTCACCAGGGCGGCACAGTGGTTAGCACTGCTGCCAGACAGTGCCAGGGACTTGGGTTCAGTTCCGGCCTCGGATCATTGAATGTGGAGTTTGCACATTCTCCCCATGTCTGCATGGTTTTTCTCCAGGTGCTCCGGTTTCCCCCCACAATCCAAAGATGTACGGATTAGGTTGATTAGCCATACTAAATTGATCTGAGTGTCAGGGAGATTAGCAAGGTAAATGTGTAAGGTTACAGATAGGGCCTGGGTGGGATTGTAGTTGGAGCAGACTCGATGGATCAAATGGCCTCCGTCTGCACAGTAGGGATTCTATGAACTGTGGCTACTCTCAGTGTGTTTACCAATTCAAAACCCCCGCACTATCATCACTCCAGTCCTCACAAGCTCCATATCTTTCTGTGATCTCCTCTTGCCATCAGTCCTCACTTGCATCCTTCTGTCCATAGATTTGAGGTGGTGTAGTGGTATTGTCACTGGACTATGCTCTGGAGACCTGGATTCGAATCCTACCACTGTAGATGGTGAAATTTGAATTCAGTAAAGTTCAACAATTAAAAGTCTAACGATGACAATGAAACCATTGCTGATTGTTGGAGAAACCTACCTGATTCACTAATGTCCTTTAGAGAAGGAAATCTGCTGTCCTTGCCTGGTCTGGCCTACATGTGACTTGATTCTGAAAAGCTGAGTGAGGCACTCAGTTCAAGCAATTAGGGATGGGCAATACATGCTGGTCCAACCACATCCCTGAGTGGATAAAAAAGACTCTTTGGCTTCTTATTTGCTTGCCATTTGTGTTCTCATTCAGCCACCAGAACCCTGCCCTGCAAATTCAATCTTAATAACCCTGTTTCCACCTGTTCTGTATTCAAAAGTTTTCCAAAGACTTTTCTTCAAAGCAGTTTTTCAGCTTTGACCCCTAATGCGAATCTGCTTGTTCTTTGCATTGTGTTTAATGTTCATTTTCTTCTCTCCACAACGATGTGAGGAGCTCGACACAAATATAAATTTTTCCCAACTTTCCTCCTGGTGTGTGTTTTAGCACTGAACATTTTGAAGAGGGTTAAACAATGCAGCAAGTTCTTTACCCTAGGTTGCGTACTTTGTAACCTTCAGATACTTCTGCAGGGGCAAAAGATGGGAATAAGGCACAAGTTCTGATTGCACTAACTAGATCTGCCTGTAACAGGAATCGTGTTACAGCATAGCAGCAGCCAGTTCAACACTGAGACTTACTACATAGCTTTTAGATAATCAAATAACATTGTCTGTGACATGATCAGAAGAGGCTAGAGAAGCAGATTGCAGTGCTGGGCTAATAATTCCTGAGGATTTTATTTATTTTTTCCACAGAGGTTCTCTTCCTGGGGATGTTGCCTTCAGCATCAGAATTGGCTTTCAGTACATCCTGATTGTACGCAGTTCACCAAGACTTTACTGTTCGGGAAAACCTTAACAAGGAGAAATCAGACAGATAGAGCTCAGAGTATTCATTTTTCACAGAGTTTTGGGACAAAGTCCAGACAAGGGCCAAAGTCACGAAGTCCTCCATAGGGGATTCCTAATGATGGGGAAATGGGACATTTTCTCAGAGTACACCGGTTATGTTTCATGGACAAGTAATTCAGAAAACACAAGTTAAATCCCACTGTGACAGTTTGAACTTTTAATTTAATTTTTAAAATCTGACAGTAACTAACTGATTGTCAGTAAAAGTGACCATAAATAACTACGGCTGGAATAACATAAAAATCCAATAGATTGATTCATGCCCTTTAGTGAGGTATAAGGAGAAGGTGGACTAAGCATCTGGAAATGTAACACTTAATTCACCAGTGTCAGTGTGGTTTTGTGAAGGCCAAATCCTGTTTCTCAAACCTGCTAGAGTTCTTCGAGAATGGAACCAGCAAGATTGATAACTGGGATCCTGTGGATGTGCTTTATCTGGACTTTCAGAAGACATTTGATAAGGTGCCACACAAGAGACTGGTCTAGAAAGTTAGATCCCAAGGGGTTGGGATTGAGGATTGGCTGACTGATAGAAAGCAGAGGGTTAGGATAAATGGGTCCTTCTCCAGTTGGCGATCTGTAACTAGTGGGGTCCCACAGGATTCATTTCTCAGATCACACCTATTTACAATCCTTAGCAGCAACACCCACATTTCAAGGAAGAATGGATTTATTTTTTGAACCAGCATGTGAAGAAACACAACCCTGTGGAGCTTGTACAGCCCCTCCCTAATCCTGCAGGGCTGTACAAGGTCCACAAGGTTGCTGCTCAAAGCTTCAGCATGTCCACCCATTTGTCCAGTGATTATATTACTGGACTAATGACTGAGAGACATGTGGGGGGTGGGTGGGGGGACAGAATTTGGTAACAGAGTGTTGTTTCCCAAGGCAGATCCATGTGCCATGCCACCTCCCTTACTTCTTTCTCTATTCATCGTGATTACAATGTGAAGTGCCGGCAGCATTGCAAGGGAACCATACGCAACTAGATAACAGGGGAACTTCTCAGTGCTGTAACCTGTCATTAGCTTTTGATTTGATTAATTGTTGTCACATATATTGGTATACAGTGAAAAGTATTGTTTCTTGCGTGCTATACAGACAAAGCTGTTCATAGAGGAGGAAAGGAGAGGGTGTTACAGTCATGGCTAGGGTGTAGAGAAAGATCAACTTAATATGAGGTAGGTCCATTCAAAAGTATGATGGCATCAGGGAAGAAGCCGTTCCTGAGCCAGTTGGTACATGATCTCAGACTTTTGTATCTTTTTCCCAACAGAAGAGGGTGGAAGAGAGTATGTCCAGGGTGCGTGGGGTTTTTGATTATGCTGGCTGCTTTTCTGAGGCAGCAGGAAGTGTAGACAGAGTCAATGGATGGGAGGCTGTTTTACGTGATGCCAAATTTCCTTAGCCTCCTGAGAAAGGAGGCATTGTGAGCTCTCTTAACGAAAGCGTCGGCATGGAGGGTCCAAGACAGGTTGTTGGTGATTTGTATATCTGGAAATTTGCAGCTCTTCACCATTTCCGCTTCATCCCGTTGATGAAGACAGGGGTACGTCCAGACTGCTTTCTGAAGTCGATGACTATCTTCTTTGTTTTGCTGACATTGAGGGAGAAATTATTGTCATTGCACCAGTTCACCAGATTCTCTATCTCTTTCCTGTACTCATCATTGTTTGAGATCTGACCCATTATGGTGGTGTCATCAGCAAACTTGAAAATCGACTTGGAGTGGAATTTGGCCACATAGTCATAGATGTATACGGAGTATAGTAAAGGCTGAGGACACGACTGTGTGGGGCACCGGTGTTGAGAATGATCATGGAGGAGGTTTTGCTCATCCAGTCGCAGAGGGAGGAGCTGAGCTCCAGACCATGGAATTTGAAGATGAGCTTTGTAGGAGTAATGGTGTTGAAAACTGGGCTGTAGTCAATGAATAAGAAGAGGCTGACGTAAGTGTCCTTCTTATCCAGGTTTTCCAGGGTTGAGTATAAGGCCAGAGAGATGATGTCTGCTGTGGACCTGTTGCAGTGATAGGCAAACTAGTGGATCCAGGTAATCTGGCAGTTGATTTGTGTCACGACTCAGTTTTCAAAGCAGTTCATGATGATAGATGCTGACAATACTGCAGTTATGGATGGGCTGTTAAAGGGCTTCCTGGTCATAACTTCCCTGTCCAATTCCATTATCATTAATGTAAAACTTACCAAAAGCACAAAGGTGTTTTCAAATTAAAGTTAACCTGTAACCATGACATATTCCATTGATTCCACTTCATTCATGTGTGCATCATCATTGTTTGTGGAGATCAACTTGGTCAAGAATCTAAATGTATGACATGCCTCCTGGTTAGCACACATTGATATTTACAGAGGAGTTAAGCACCTTTTCTTCATTGTGAAAGAAACAATGTGTTGTTTTTGTTATTCACTCTTTATTGAATGTTCATGATAGTGGCCAGTGTTGTATTCACTGCACTGTGGGACATGGCTAAACTCGCAGGCTCAACTGGTTCACCCTTCTATACACTGTGAAGAACATTATCTGAAATCACCCTTGGGGTATTTTGAAGTATTATCGGTGAACTCAAAGACCTGTAAAGAGTCTGCCAGCTAAAACACTTGAAATGGACACAGATTTGAATACTGATGCCACCTTTCCTTTATTAATAGGGGCATAAAGCACAAGAGCAAGGAGGTTATGCTAAACTTACACAAGAAACTAGATAAACCTCGGCTAGAGTATTTTGTACAGTTGTGAGCGTCACTCTGTAGGAAGGATGTGAAGGCATTGGAGAGAGTGCAGAAGAAGTTTACAAGAATGGTTCTAGGGATGGGAAGCTTCAGTTATGAGGATTGATTGGAAAGCTTGGGACTATTCTCCTTGGAGAGAAGGCAGCTCAGAGGAGGTTTGACAGAGAAATTCAAAATCTCAAAGGGGCTGGACAGAGTAGAGAGAGAGAAACTGTTCCCACTCATAAAAGGATCAAGAATGAGAGGGCACAGGTGTAATGATTGGCAAAAGGAGCATATACGACATGAGAATTTGTTTTTCACAGTGAATGGTTGGGTGTGGCCAAATTCCGAGGCAACTCGATATTCAATTGAGGCATTCAAGTGAGCATTCGATGATTATTTGGATAGATACAATGTGCAGGGTTATGAGAAAAAGACAGGAATGGCACCAAGTTGTGATGTTCATTTGGAGACCAGAGTAGACATGATAGACTGAACGGCTTCCTTTTCCACCCTAACAGTTTTGTGATTCTAGGACTACCTGTTCCCACCACCCTCCCCCAACACATGTTTCCCATTTCACTCCCCCATTCCCCACCTCACCTTGTGCAGTGCGCTCCTTGTGCCTCTCTTTCAGTCCTCTATGCCCCTGGCCCACTCCACACCATAGCCCCCTCCCCCACACTATGCCCCTCCCCCCGCACCATATTTCCCCCCTTTCCTCACACCATACTCCCCTCCTCCACGCCATGCCCCTCCCCTGCACCATACCCCTCGCCTGTGCCACGCCCCCTTGCCCACGCCGCACTCCCCACACCATATCCCCCTCCCACGCACCATTCACCGCTCCCCCACACCGTATCCCTTCCCACCACTGTGCTGCCTTCACCAGTCCACAGCTTCTACATTAGCTGCCATTTCCCTGCTTTGTTCTGTAGAGTAAAACAAGGACAACCACTGCCCTTACACACAGTTGCAGAAAGCCAACTTTAAACAAACAAAAACCGGCTTCCATGTGATTCTCCTGAGCCACTGACTTTATCTTAAAAGTAGGATGTAATTATTGGAAGTTATGGGTTAATCAGTATCTCAAATCACTCCAGAAATGTGTAATGAGAACAGAATCTACTTGGCATTGGTCTAGATACCAAACATGATAAAAGCCCAGCCCCAGTGGTGAAGTATTCTCCTCACTAACATCTGAGGGGCTTATGCCAAAATTGGGAGATCTGAACCACAGATTAATCAAGCAACCGGCAAACATAGCCATACTGACCAAATCTCCCCTTACATCCAATGACCCAGGGAATTTTCACAGTAACTTCATTGCACTGTTAATGTGAGCCTACATGTGACACTAATAAATAACCTTAAAACTAAATGAGCCTGCTCTAGTATCATGCCTGGGAATGTCTTGTCTCCTTCGCTGGGCAGGCTAGCAGAGATAGTGGCGCAATGCGATACAGTCAGGACGGTGTGACCCTGAGAGCCCTCAGCACTGACTTTAGACATTGAGGTTTCATTACCTCAGGCTAAACACGGACAAGGAAAACATCTGCTGATTATCACCATTGCCCCATCTCAGCTGCTTAATCAGTACCTCCCCCATGTTGGATGCCAATTGGAAGAGCGTAGGTCAAGGGCACAAAATGTATTCTGGGGTGGGAGAATTTCAATATCAATTAGCAAGAATCACTCGGTAGCACAGCAACAGACAAAGCTGGCCAAATTTTGAAGCACATACCTGCCAGATTGGACTGTCCAGGGGGTGAGAAAACCAACACAAGAAACCACATCCTCACCAATCTTTATTATGAGAGGAATTGAACATAATGGTAATGATGTTATGCTTCAGTTATACAGGTATTGGTGAGACCATGTGTTAAACAGTTTTGGTTCCCTTGTTTAGGGAAGGATATAAATGTGTTGGAGAAAGTTCAAAGGAGGTTTACTAGATTGATGACTGGACTGAGCAGGATAAGTTGGAAAGGCTGTGCTTGTTTCCACTGAAGTTGAGAAGAACAAGAGGATGATTTGATTGAGTGGCACAGTAGTTAGCACTGCTGCCTTACAGCTCCCGGGACCCGAGTTCGATTTCGGCCTCGGGTACTGTCTGTGGAGTTCCCACATTCTCCCCCGGTCTGTGTTGGTTTCCTCCAGATGCTCCAGTTTCCTCCGCACTCCAAACATGTGCAGGTTAAGAGAATTGGCCATGGTAAATTGCCCTTTGGTGTCAGTGGACAGCAGGGTAAATATGTGGGCTTACAGGGATGGGGCCTGGGTGAGATTGTGGTCAGTGCAGTCTCAATTAGCGGAATGGTCTCCTTCTGCAGTGTATGGAGTCTATAATTCTTGAAGTATACAAGATTCTGAATAATATTAATAAGGTGGACGTGGAAAAGGTGTTTCCTCTTGTGGCTAAGTCCAGAACAAGGGGACGTCCTATAGGACAGGGCTGAGGAGAATTTATTTCTCTCTGTGCAAGTTTGGAACTCTCTGCCTCAGAAGGCAGTGGGGGCAGGGTCACTGAATATTCTGAAGGTACAGGTAGTTAGATTCTCTCGTCTAACAAGAATCTAAGGTTATTGGGAGCAGATGGGAATGTGAAACTCAGCAGAATCAGATCAGCCATGAACTTATTAGAGGGGCTGAATGGCCCACTTCTGCTTTTAATTCATGTGTTTTTTTGTAATCTACTTGTTACAGATGTACCTTTCCATAACAATAGGACAGGAGTGATCACCATACAGTCACAGTGAGGGCAACCTCCATCATGTAGTGTGGTAATATCACTGTGCTAAATGAAATAGATACAGAACAGATTTAGCAGCTCAAAAACTAGGCATCAATAAGGCATCATCAGCAGCAGCAGCAGAACAACCTGTAATCTCATCATGTACAATGTCTCCCTCTCTGCCATTAATATCAAACCAGAGGATCAATACTGGTTCAATGAGGAACGGAGAAGAACGCGCCAGGAACAGCATCTGAAAATGATATGCCAACCTGGCAATGTATTAGCACAGGATTACAAATACGCAAAACAGCAGAAGCCACTGCTATAGACAGGATTAAGTGATTCCACCACCAATGAATTAGTCTGCCATATCCAATTATGAATGGCCATGGACATTTAAACAACTAATGGGAAGAGGAGGCTCCATGAACATTCTCAATGATTCTGGAGCCCAGTGTGTCCATGAAAAATACAAGGCTGAGTCATTAGCATCCACCAGAAGTGCTAAGTGGATGATACAGCTTGGCCTGTACCTGAGATCTGCATCATTATAGATTCATACATTTACAGGCTGTCCGTGAAGACCAGCTCAGCATGGAGATGGAGACAGGAACCGGTCTGCTCCAGCAGAGCTCTGGTTCCTGATGTACAACGTATCAGGAGCAGCTCAGGACTATGGCAGAAAGTTGTTACACTCACCCCAAAGTCTCTAGTGACTGAGAGCCACCTTGTGCACAGAACTCTTTAGCAATCGGGTTTGACACCAATGTAAATTCCCACTGGCGAGAGGGAAGATGGAAAGGACTGATGAGATTCCAGTGGGCAGCTGTTTTAATGAGCATTCATGAGATGTAAATGACTGGAAATGGTGTTTGTCCCACCTGCCAGTGGGAAGAGCGACCCACCATTGGGGGATTTGCAATGGGATTTCACACAGTTTGCTGTGCAGACACATGGATTTGGGCCGGTGTCTGTGGGAGTTTGCACATTCTCCCCGTGCTTGCGTGGGTTTTCTCCGGGTGCTCCGGTTTCCTCCCACACCCCAAAGATGCGCTATTAGGCTGATTGGCAGTAATAAATTGTCCCTAAATTAGTTTCCCTCAATGTGGATTGCCATAAAACAATAGATAAGGGTCATGGGTGGAGGGGGGACTGGTAATGTTAAAATGGCGGCGCAGGCTCGTTGGGCGGAAGGACCTGTTTCCTGGGCTGTTTTTGTTTTGTTCTTTGTTCTTTGTTTCTGACTTTTTGCCTCCCACTAGATTCACCCTGCCCGCCCACCACTAAACCCGCTGCAGGCAGGATAGGAGAATTCTGCCCAATGGTCTCACCAATGCCAGTATAACTGAAGCGTAACATCCTCACTTCTATAAAACTGAAAATTTGTGGAAAAGCTCAGCAGCAGTACTGACAGCACCCAAGGATAGAGGAACATGACGTTTCAAGTCTGTATGACTCTTCATAAAGCAGTCACATGGACTCGAAATGTTAATTCTGTTTTCTCTCCCCATGGATGCTGCCAGACCTGCTGAGTTTTTCCAGTGGTTTCTGTTTTTATTTCAGTGATCAGAATCTGCAGTATTTTGCTTTTATTCTTATTTTTATGTTCAGTTACTTTTGGAATAAAGATTGGAATTCCATTAACCTTGTCAATTACTTGCTGTATCTGCTTTATTATGATCTTGTGACTCCCACACTTAGATCCCTTGTACCTCAGAATTCTGCAGTTGTTCGCCATTTAATTAATATTCTGTCTTTTTATTCTTCCTACCAAATTGAATAACTTAACATTTTTCCACTCACTCAGCCTATCTATATCAATCTGTACCCCCCTCAAGTCCTCTCCACAACATACTTTCCTAGCTGTCTTTGTGTTATTTGCAAATTTAGGTATCATTCCTTTACTCCCCTCATCTATATCATTGATACAAATTGTAAAAAGCTGAGGCCCGGCACAGACCCATTCATAAAAAACCTGTTTATGCATATTCTCTGTTTTCTGCCAGTCAATCTTTAATCCAGTTTAATATGTCACCCTCTACACCATGAACTTTTCATTCCCGCAATAACATTTGATGTTGCCTTTTATCAAATGCCTTCTGAAAATCAAAGTATGGTGCTAAGAC
The DNA here is from genome assembly GCF_965287045.1 of Carcharhinus amblyrhynchos. Lineage (NCBI taxonomy): Eukaryota > Metazoa > Chordata > Chondrichthyes > Carcharhiniformes > Carcharhinidae > Carcharhinus > Carcharhinus amblyrhynchos. The sequence goes on from NC_137348.1 coordinate 42,107,915, forward strand.
TTGTCAGCCCACAGTTCCATCAGTTTGTTTAGTACGGCTTTACTAGTGATTGTCATTTTACCAAGTTCCTCTCTCCCTTCCACCTCCTTATTTACAGCTACTACTGGAATGGTTTTGTATCTTTGATAGTGAAGACAGAAACAAAATGTTTGTTAATTTCATTCACCATTTTCTTATTATCTACTATTTACTCCCTATTCTCACTCTCTGGAGGACCAACAATCACTTTACTTACTCTTTTCCTTTTTAAATACCATAGGAACTCTTACAATTCATTTCTATATTTCTAACCAGTTCCTTTTCATACTCCTGATTTCTTTCTCCTGATTAACTGTTAAGTCAGTCTCTGCTGTTCTTTACATTCTGACCAATCACCTGACTTGCCACTCATCTTTGTGCAGTTACACACTTCTCCTTATTAACCAAGGATGGTGGCTCCTCCCCTTACAGGTTTATTCATAATAAAGAATATACTATTCTGAATATTCCAAATAAGCCCCTTTTCATATCTGCCACTTCTTCGCTATTGATCGATCCTCTGACCTGCTTCCCCAATTCACTTTTTAGCTTTTATGCCCACAAAGTCACCCATATTTAAGCTTAAAATACTAGTCTTAGACCCACTTTTCTCCATTTCAAACTGGATGTAAAATTTAATCACATTGTGCCACTATTACCTAAGGGGGCCTTTATTCATTCATTAATCCTATCAAATTTCATAATATGAAGTCTAATATAACTACTCTCTGGATAGTTCCAGAATGTGCTGTTCTAAGAAACTGCCTTGAAAGCATTCTATGAACTCTTCATCCAGGCTATTACTGCCAATTTTCCATTTATATTGGGATTAAATCAACAATGATTATTGCCATCCCTTTATCTCACACACCTAATATGTTTTCTGGTAAACTTTGTCCCACTTTGTTGTTACTGTTCAGGGACCTGGAGACCACTCCCACTGGAAACTTTCCTTTATTATTTCTCACCTGTTCTTTAATTATTTCACCAGTGTCATCCTCAGTTAACAGTGCTACCCCCTCCACCTTTACCTAGCTACCTATCCTTCTTCAATGTTACATTACCCTCAATATCCAGGACCCAATCCTTGTCATCCTGCAGCCATGTCTCCATAAGGGTAATTGTATTACATTTATTTACTTCAATCTGCGCCATCAATTCTTATACCTTGTTATGAATGCGAAGCACATTCAGCTACAGAACTTTTAGTTTTGTCTTTTTGTTATCTTTGTAACATATAGTCTTGATTGTTGATGTATCCTTAGGCTTTTTCTTTCTGTCCTTTCCTGCCATTCTTCCCCCGTTTAGTTAAAGCCCTCTTCACTTCCCCAGCGATGCGGTGCGCTCAGACACTAGTCCCAACATGGTTTAGGTGGAGACCATCCCAATGCGGTGAAGAAAAGCTCATGGTGTGGGGGCAACATATTAACCTGGATAAAAGATTGGCTGGCAGAAAACAGTATGCATCAACAGGTCTGTGCCTGGGCCTCAGCGTTTTACAATTTATGTCAAAGACCCCATTTTCCCCAATACCACAGGGATCTCCTATACTAGTCTTTGAGCCACGCATTCCTCCCTCTAGTCTTATTTGTCCAGTGCAAATTTTCACATGGCACAGGGAGTAATCCAGAGATAATAACCTTTGAGATTCTGCTTCTAAATTTGGTGCTAGCTTCTCATCCTGACTTTGCAGACCCTCTTTCTTTGTCCTGCCTATGTCGTCAGTACCTATATGGGTGTGGTTTGTTTCAATTTAAATGTGAAAATATTTATTACTCAATGCAAAGTGTAAATTTAATGTTAATAAAGCCCACTTATGTGGGTAGAAATTGAACATGAATACAGGTGAATTAGTTGGTGTTATTGTATCCCTTCTAAACTTGGAACTTGAAGCCAGGAGTGGTGTACCAATCTGTCACTGTTAATTTAAGTTATTCCCATTTGTACACAGGATTGCTGGTTGTGCTGTTTGTGGGGTTCATGTCTTTTTGAATATTGCTGTCTGGATATTACATAGGATCAGGGAGCTTGTTGCTTAATGTAAACAACCAGATTGTCTGTGATTATCTGACAAGGGCATGATTGTAAAGTGCATCATACTAAAACCTAAGCTTTCGATTCTGTTTTATAAATAGAGGTGTATGGTACAGAAGTCAAGCCGTTATACTGAAACTATATAAAACAGTCCAAACAAGCTGCGACTTGGTTTCCAAGTCTGGGTACCTGAAGGATATGAGGGGGAAGGTTAACTGGGGGAGGAGGTGGAATAAGGTATCCAGAAACAGGTGAAGTAGCAGAGCCGATGCTCACTCTCTCTGGCCCTGTTAAAGTGCAAGGTATTCCTTTGCTGCTGAGGTGAATCACTGTGTCAGCAGCCTGCCTTTTAGGTTAAAAAGATAGATGAAGGCCACATCCTCAGCTCAGCCAGTTTCTGAACAATATGAGTGCAAAATGATTTCCCTTGTCTTAACTGCCCATCGATGGAATCGGAGACCTTCAGCTCCCCACCTCATACTCTCACATTACCATGTGATGCAGCTCATTGCACACTGAAAAATAAACAAGATCGTTGGATCCAGTGATCTTTTCCAAGTCATAACAATCCTTATGTAACTTTACTGATAATCAGTGAGCATTTACATAAACAGAGTGATGAAGTAGTGTGTGCCTTTGACCTTTGGAATGGAAAGTCCGTCCAAGGCTAATGGAACTACAGCTTTTTTGTTTTTTGATTGTCTTGTGCCTTATTTTTATTGGCCTGTTAACGAGGTTGTATAAATTCCTAGGAATGCTATCTAATATATTAATGAAAGAAGGAATATCCTTGTACTTAAATAGATGCTTTCATAGCTTTAGGACATACCAGAGTGCTTCACAGCAAATAAAGTATGATAATCACTGTTGTAACGCAGGCAAACATGATAACCAAATGCGTACACAGTGCAGCCCAACAAATTGTTATATGATCAGTTTTAGTTATAGTGGGTGGAATCTTCTTGTTTTCCTGCAGTGGATGGGGGAAATGATGTGGAATCTGCTAATAGTAGCTTCCTCCTCTGTATTTTTGGCCATTTAGTCAAAAAAATTAAGTAACAGGTCCAGGCAGTGCCTGAGTACTGTCCAGGCAGAATCCTCCACCTCCCCACCTCCCCCTCGCCTCTCACCTCCTCCACTGCCAGGGGCTGGACTCAGCTGTGCATCTTCAGTGGGTCCTGCTCGCTGGGTACATGTCGCAGGGGACCTGTCGCGATTCACGTCAGCGTGTCCTCACACCAACGTTAATGGATAATTTAATGGGGGAAGAGGGAGGAAACGATCAAGCAGAAAAGTCTGCTAATGATATTTAAATATATTTACACGGGGATCCCAATGTTGGACATTAGGATAGTTCAGTCATTAGGCCGGAGGGAGGAGGGGACATTTGCAATAGGAAGGCCCACCAGTGTTTTGGGACTCCTGTGGGATTGTCCACCCTCACTGCAGATCGTGCCTGCCAGAAACAGGAGCGCTCAACTCCCCCGGTTGTTTTTAAACCGGGCCAGCATGTCACTACTTGCCATAGAGAGGGTGATGCTGAGCTATCTTCACAGTGCTGTTAGATGGGAGTTAAAAACAACAAAGAACAACACAGCACGGGAAACAGGCCTTTCAGCCCAACAAGCCTGCATTTTAACATTGAGTCCCCTCTCCACCCATGACCCTTGTCTATGCTTATGGCATTTCACATTGAGGGAAGAGTAATTTAGGGACAATTTGTTACACCAATCAGCCTAAGAGCACATCTTTGGGGTGTGGGAGGAAACCAGAGCACCCGGAGAAAACCCAAGCAAGCACGGGGAGAATGCACAAACTCCCACAGACACCGGCCCAAATCCATGTGTCTGCACAGCAAACAGTGATAGTCACTGAGCTGTCGTCTTGCCCAGTATCTGGTCCAGTTTAAGCACACAGTAACGACGTGAAGCACTAGGCTACTCTCAAAACATCCAAGAGCAGCCCTCGTACGACCCATCGCGTGTATGCCCCTCGTTGGACAACAAGGCAGACCGAAGTACCTGTGGATTAAAGGAGAAAAACATCAATAACATGCACATCCTTATACAAACATTCAAGGGAATCCCCAGAAGCTCAAAAGTAAAACAAGTGAGCCAGAAAATATGTTGGAAGGTCCATAGGTATCAATTGATTCCCAGAGACGTCCTAAGGCTCCTGAACCTTATTTAAAACAGTCTCCTATATCCCTCCATCTCCATCCTGCTCATGTGCCTATCTAAGTAACTCTTAAACAACTCCAGCGTGCCTGCCTCCACCACCTTACTTGGCAGAGCATTCCATACCCCCACTACCCTCTGTGTGAAAAACCTCCCTCTAACATCCAAATTATACCTCGCCCCCCTCACCCTAAGCCCATGGCCCCTCGTAATGTGCATTTCCAATCTAGGCAAAAGCTTACCACTGTTTACTCTATCTACACCCTTCATAATCTTATATATCTCTATTAGATCTCCCCTCAGTCGCTGTCTTTCAAGGGAAAACAGCCCCAATTTGCTCAATCTTTCCTCATAACCCAGTCCTTCCATACCAGGCAGCATCCTGGTAAACCTCCTCTGCACTCTCTCCAGGGTCTCCACATCTTTCCGGTAGTAAGGCGACCAGAACTGGACGCAGTACTCCAAATGCGGCCGAACCAACGTTCTATACAACTGTAGCATTAGACGCCAGCTCTTATACTCTATACCCCTTCCTATAAAGGCTAACATACCATACGCTTTCTTCACAACCTTCTCCACTTGTACTGCCACCTTCAAAGACTTGTGCAGTTGCACCCCAGGCCCCTCTGCGCTTCTATACTCTTTATAGGGCTACCCTTTATCATATAACTCCCCCCTACCTTATTTCTCCCAAAATGCATCACCTCATCTGATCCCTAATCAGATCGCAACGCTCTAAGTGCTCATACATCCTATCCCTAAGAATCCTCTCTACCAACTTGCCTACCACTGACGTCAAACTCACCGGCCTATAGTTACCCAGGCTATCCCTCCTACCCTTTTTAAACAACGGTACCACATTCGCTATCCTCCAGTCCTCTGGGGCCTCACCTGTGTCCAAAGAAGAGACAAAGATTTGCATCAGAGGCCCAGCAATTTCCGCTCTCATCTCCCTAAGCAGCCTGGGATAAATGCCATCAGGCCCCGGAGATTTATCAGTTTTAGTGCTACCTAAAAGCCCTAACACTTCCTCCCTCGTAATGGATAGTTCCTTCAACTGGTCTACAGCTACCTCCAAGACAGTACCAGACACCAAGTCCCTCTCCTTCGTGAATACCGACGCAAAGTATTCATTCAGGATCTCCCCCATTCCCTTGGACTCTAAGCACAGTTCCCCTCCTCTGTCCCTGAGAGGACCAGTTTTTCCTCTAACCACCCTTTTGTTCCTGACATAGGAGTAAAACGCCTTTGGATTTACCTTAATCCTGTCTGCCAAAGCCATTTCATGCCCCCTTTTTGCCCTTCTAACTCTCCGTTTGAGCTCCCTCCTACTCTCTGTGTATCCCTCCAATACTATCTCCGTTCCCAGTTGCTTAGACCTAACATACGCCTCTTGTTTCTTCCTGACCAAGTCCTCAATATCCCTAGTAATCCACGGCTCTCTAATCCTACCTTTCCCATCCTTCCTCTTAACCGGCACATGTCTTTTCTGCAACCTTTTCAGTTTTTCCTTGAAAGACTCCCACATGCCGAACGTGGACTTGCCTTCCAACAGCCTCTCCCAGTCTGTATCCCTAAGTTCCTGCCTAATCCGGCTGTATCTAGCCTTCCCCCAATTTAGCACCCTCCCCTTAGGACAGCGCTCAGCTTTTCCCAGAGTTGTGGTCACTATTAGCCACATGTTCACCTACTGCAACCTCAACCACCTGACCTGGCTCATTGCCCAGAACTAAATCCTGTATAGTGCCCCCTCTAGTCGGGCTATCTACAGACTGCTCCAAGGACCCTTCCAGTACACATTTTACAAATTCCTCCCCATCCGAACCCCCAGCTCTGGGCACCTTCCAATCCACCCCAGGGAGATTAAAATCTCCACTACAACAACCCTATTCTTCCTACATTTATCCAAAATGTCTCTACATATACCTTCTTCCACTGCCTGCAGGCTGTCGGGTGGTCTGTAGTACACCCCTAGCATAGTAATCTCTCCCTTCCTATTCCTCAACTCCACCCACAGAGACTCAATTCCTAACTCCTCAATATTATCCTCCCTCTGCACTGCTGTGATGTGCTCCTTAACTAACAACACCACTTCCCCTCCTCTTTTCGACCCTCCTCTGTCACGCCTAAAACACTTATACCCAGGAATATTTAGCTGCCAGCGCTGCCCTTCCTTTAACCACATCTCTATCACTGCCACCACATCTAAATTCCTCGCGTACGTTAAGGCCTTAAGTTCATCCGTCTTACCCGTCACACTCCTCGCGTTAAAACAGATGCACTCCAGACCTCCAGGCCCACTCAGATCCTCCTTCTCCTGGGGAATTTTCCTCTCATCCAAACTTACCCTGTCACCCAACTCGCTCCCAATCCTAGTGCCTACTGAGTTCTAGGATTTTGACCCAGAATTTCCAAATCAGAATGGTGAGTGGTTTGGATGAGAATCTCCAGGTGATTGTGTTCCCAGAGGGAGCGAGCTATCTTGGATCTGGTGCTATGTAATGAGGCGGGTAGAATTAGGGACCTTGTGGTGAAGGATCCTCTTGGGGAGAGTGATCATTGTATGGTGGAGTTTCTGGTGCAGATGGAGGAGGAGAAAGTGGGTTCCCGGACACGCGTCCTTTGTTTGAATAGAGGGGAATACGGTAGGATGAGAGAAGAATTGGCGAATGTGGACTGGGAGAGCGCATTGGAGGGAGGGTCTGTTGAGGAGCAGTGGAGGATCTTTAAGGAGATCTTTCTTGGTGCTCAACGGAAATTTATTCCAATGGTCAAAAAGGATAGTAGGAGGAGAGATAATAAGCCGTGGATAACGAAGGAGGTGAAGGAAAGTGTTAAACTAAAAGCGGAGGAATTTAGAGTAGCTAAGAGTAGTGGGCAAGAAGAGGATTGGGAGAGGTTTAAATGTCAACAAAGATTGACAAAGAAGTTGATAACGAAGGGTAGGAGAAACTATGAAGCTGGGCTAGCGCTTAATATAAAAAAGGATAGCAAGAGTTTTTATAAATATATAAAAAGGAAGAGGCTGGTTAGGGTGAATGTTGGCCCTTTAGAGGATGAGAAAGGGGACCTAGTGGTAGGGGATGGGGATATGGCTAAGGTATTGAATAACTTTTTTGTTTCTGTCTTCACGGAGGAGGATGTGAATAATTTGCCGGGTGTTAGCGATGGAAAGGTGGTAGGACTGGAGGGTCTTAATGACATTACTGTTACTAGAAAGGCGGTGCTCGACAGACTGGAGGGGCTGATTGTGGACAAGTCCCCAGGACCGGATGGAATGCATCCAAGGGTTCTGAAAGAAATGGCGGAGGTGATAGTGGATGCCTTGGTGGTTATTTTCCAAACGTCGCTGGATTCCGGGGAAGTGCCGGATGATTGGAAAACGGCTAATGTTACGCCGTTGTTTAAGAAGGGTGCCAGGCAAAAGGCGGGGAATTATAGGCCGGTTAGTTTAACGTCTGTGGTAGGTAAAATGTTAGAATCTGTCATTAAGGAGGAAATTGCGAGGCATCTTGAAGGGAATTGCTTGATAGAGCAGACGCAGCACGGTTTCATTAAAGGGAACTCGTGTCTGACAAATTTACTGGAGTTCTATGAGGATGTGTCTAGGGCGGTGGATAGAGGAGAGCCGGTGGATGTGGTCTTTCTAGATTTTCAGAAGGCGTTTGACAAAGTGCCTCACAAGAGGTTATTGCAGAAGGTAAGGGGGCACGGAGTTGGGGGTAGGGTGTTAGCGTGGATAGAGGATTGGTTGTCAAATAGGAGGCAGAGAGTGGGGGTCAATGGGTGCTATTCGGATTGGCGGATGGTGACTAGTGGAGTGCCCCAGGGGTCGGTGCTGGGGCCTCAGCTTTTTACCATTTATATAGATGATCTGGAGGAGGGAACCGAGTGTAGAGTGTCGAAATTTGCTGATGACACCAAGATTGGGGGAACGGCAAATTGTGCGGAGGGTGTGGAGAGTCTGCAGAAGGATCTAGATAGGCTGGGCGAATGGGCCAGGAACTGGCAAATGGAATTTAATGTTGGCAAGTGTGAGGTGGTCCACTTTGGTAGGAACAATGGTAGGAAGGACTATTACTTACGGGGCGAAAAACTGCAGCAGGCGACAGTGCAGAGGGACCTCGGGGTCCTTGTGCATGAGTCGCAAAAACCCAGCTTGCAGGTGCAGCAGGTGGTCAGGAAGGCGAATGGGATGCTGTCCTTCATAGCGAAGGGGATTGAATATAAAAGTAGGGAGGTCTTGCTGCAGCTGTATAGGGCATTGGTGAGGCCGCAACTGGAGTACTGTGTGCATTTTTGGGCGCCGCACCTGCGCAAGGATATTTTGGCCTTGGAGGGAGTGCAGAGGAGGTTTACTCGGCTGATACCGGAGTTGAGGGGGTTGAGCTATGAGGAGAGGCTGAATAAACTGGGCTTGTACTCGTTAGAGTTTAGAAGAATGAGAGGAGATCTCATTGAGACGTATAAGATGATGAATGGGATGGATAGGATAGAAGTGGAAAGACTCTTCCCGCTCAAAAAAGACAATAGGACTAGGGGGCACAGCCTCAAGATAAAAGGGGGGCAGTTTAGAACGGAGTTGAGGAGGAACTTCTTCACTCAAAGGGTGGTGAATCTCTGGAATTCTCTGCCCGTTGAAGTGGTGGAGGCTGCCTCGCTAAATATTTTTAAGACGCGGGTTGATGGGTTTTTGATAGGAGAGGGGATTAAGGGTTATGGGGAGAGGGCGGGAAAGTGGAACTGAGCAGCGACAGATCAGCCATAATCTTATTGAATGGCGGGGCAGGCTCGAAGGGCTGGATGGCCTACTCCTGCTCCTATTTCTTATGTTCTTATGTTCTTATATCTGCTGTCTCTATTCTAGATGGTAGCGCTCTTGGGTTTGGAAGGTGCTGTTCGAAGGAACCTCGATGAGTTCCTGCAGTGCATCTTGTAGATGGTACACGTGGCTGCTACTATGCATCGGTGGTGCAGGGAGTGAATATTTAAGATGGTGGATAATCAAGCAAGCAGTTTGTCCTGGATGGTTTTGAGATTATTGAATGTTTTTGGAGCTGCACTCATCCAGGCAAATGGAGATTATTCTCTCACAGTCCTGATTTGTTCCTTGTAGATCATGGATAAGCTTTGGGGAGTCAGTTACTCACTGCGGGATTCCCAACCTCTGACCTGCTGTTGTAGCCAGAGTGTTTATGTGGCTGATCCAGTTCAGTTTCTGGTCAATAGAAACCCCTAGGATGTTGACAGTGGTGGATTCAGCGATGGTAATGCCATTGAAATCAAGGGGCGATGGTTAGATTCTCTCTTGTTGGAGATGGCCATTGTCTGGCACTTATGTGGCGCGAATGTTTACTCGCCACTCGTCAGCCCAAGCCTGGATATTGTCCAGGTCTTGCTGCATTTGGATACGGACTGCTTCAATATCTGAGGAGTCGTGAATGGTGTTGAACGTTGTACAATCATCGGCGAACATCCCTACTTCTGACCTTGTGGTGGAAGGAAGGTCATTGATGAAGCAGCTGGTTGGGCCTAGGCCACTACCCTGAGGGACCCCTGCAGAGATATCCTGGAGCTGAGCTAATCGACCTTCAACCACAACAACCATCTTCCTTTGTGCCAGGTATGACTCCAACCAGTGGAGGGTTTGCTCCCGATTCCCATTGATTCCAGTTTTACTTGGGTTGCTTGTTGCCTTAGTGGTTTAAAGGCTGCCTTGATGCCATGTTTGAACCAAGGCTGTAATGAGATCAGGAATTCAGTGACCCTGGCGAAACCCAAGCTGAGTGGCACTGAGCAGGTTATTGCTGAGCAAGTTCCACTTGGTGGCACTGTCGATGACCCCTTCCATCACTTTACTGATGATCAAGAGTAGACTGATTGGGCGGCAATCGGCCGCGTCGGATTTGTCCTGATTTCTGTGTACAGAACATCCCTGGGGAATTTTCCACATTGCCGGGTAGATGCCAGTGTTGTAACTGTACTGGAACAGCTTAGTTAGGAGCATGGCAAATTCTGGAGCACAAGTCTTCAATATTATTGCTGGAATATTATCAGGGCTCATAGCCTTTACAGTATCCAGTGCCTTCAGTCATGCCTTGATATCACTTAGAGTGAATTAAATTGCCTGGAGACTGACACTGTGATGTTGAAGACCTCCAGAGGAGATCAAGATGGATCATCTACTCAGCACTTCTGACCGAAGATAGTTGTAAATGCTTCAGCCTTATCCATTGCACAGGTGTACTGGGCTCCCCTAGAGTTGACAATGAGAATACTTACAGAGTCTTCTCCAATTATATATTTAATTGTCCAAAACCATTTCTGACTGGATTTGGCAGGACTGCAGAGCTTAGAATTGATCCGTTTGTTGTGTAATCACTTAGCTCTGTTTAGTTGTAGCGGCTTTTGCTGTTTGACATGCAAGTAGTCCTGTGTTGTAGTTTCACCAGATTGATACCTCAGGTTCTGTTATGTTTTGGTGCTGGTCCACATGCCCTCTTGCACTTTTTAGTGAACTAGGGTTGATCCCCTGGCTTGGTGGCAATCGCAGAGTGGAGAATATGCTGCACCGTGAGGTTGCAGATGAGGGTTGAGTACAATTCTGCTGCTGTTGGCAGCCCAAGGTGTATTATGGATGTTCAGTTTTGAGTTGCTTGATTTGTTTGAAGTCTATGCCTTTTAGCGCAGTGGTAATGCCACACAATAAAATGGGGGATATTCTCAATGTGAAGGTGGGATCCTGTCTCCACAAAGACTGTGTGGTGGTCACTCTTGCCGATATTATCATGGACAGATGCATCTGCGACTGGCAGGTTAGTGAAGATGAGGTTGAGTATGTTTTCCCTCTTCTTGGTTCCCTCACTACTTGCCACAATCTAATCTATGACCTAAAGGATTCATGATGTGGAGATGCCGGTGTTGGACTGGGGTAAACACAGTAAGAAGCCTGACAACACCAGGTTTACATCCAACCGATTTATTTGATAGTAAACTCAGTTAAACCTGGTGTTGTCAGACTTCTTACTAAAGGATTCAGGCAGCTCAGTCAGTAGTGGGTCACCGATAGACATTGAAGTCCCCCACCCAGAGTACATTCTGTGCCCTTGCCATCTTCAGTGCTTCCTCCATGTGTTCAACATGGAGGAGTACTGATTCATCAGCTGAGGGGGGTTGGAACATGGTAACCAGCAGGAGATTTCCTTGCCTATGTTTGACCAGGTGCCATGAGAATTCATAAGGTCCAGAGTTAATATAGAGAGCTCTTAGGATAACTCCTTCCTGACACCCAGAACTGGTGATGGTAAGGTCTGGGACATTATTTTTCAGGTATGATTTGTGTAGCTTGACTAGTCTGTGAGATAGCTCTCCCTGTTTTGGCACAGGCCTACAGAGGTTAGTAAGGAGGACTTCACACAGTTGACGGTGCTGGATTTTTCCTTGTCCTTTCCAGGGCCAGATGGTCCATCTGGTTTCATTCCTGTTATACATTTGTCCCTTCTGGCTCACCATAGAGGCCTGCTATAATAATATATGCAAGGAAGTGATGTAATGTTTTGTAGAATGGGAAACTGAGAAACAGCAGATATGAAAGAGAACACACCACAATTAAGTTATGTTTGTTTATCGAGTGTTCCTGAGTGTCATTCTCCAAATACACAACAATTCCTCATTGTACAGTTGAGTGGTTTGCTCTGTTATTTGAGAATCAACCTCTTTGCTGAGGGACTGGAGTCATGTGTAGTCTGAAATGGTGAATTTGGCCTCAGTTTAGCATCTTATCTGACAGACAGTAGAGCAAACAGAACTGTTAGTGAACATCACTGTTAAAGATCAAACTGAAGAGGGAGGTATGGTGGCCTGCTGTCTCACAGCGCCAGAGATCTGGGTTCAGTTCCTGCCTTGGGTTGTTTGCAAGTTCTCCCCGAGTGTGTGTGGTTCCATCCCACAGTTCAGAGATGTGCTGTTTAGGTGGCTTGGCCATGCTATATATTCTCCCTTAGCGTCAGGGGGATTAGCAGGGTAAATATGTGGGGTTACGGGGATAGGGCTTGGGTGGGATTATTGTCAATGCGGGCTCGATGGGCCTGCACTGTGGTGATTCTCTGATTGTATGAAGTAATTCTTAAATTTACAATCTGTTATTTTCTGCTTAAAATTGAAAATCTCTTTCTTATGGTTTTAAACTTGCTTAACTGTATTAGGTTCAGTAAGACTGACAGTTTATTGCTGAATTCAGAGCTGTTTTTTATGTTGACTGCTATGCTCAGAGCTTTGATTGGAGAGTGCCCAACATATTTCACTGCAAGAAGTTTCTGATCAGCAGTAGATTGATACCCCGTTGTGCTGGGCTTTGATCCAGACCTAAAACTCCACAAAATCAATAATCCTACAGAAAGGGTTAATCAGATGAGAAAGATGGGTTTTAGCTCAGGCCCTACAGGTTTCAGGTTTCCAATTGCTCTTTTAATTCTTATTTATCCGAGTCAAAATATTGTGGATGATGGTGAGTGAAATAAAAATGGAAACTAGAAAGCTGGAAGTACTCAGCAGGTCTGGTGGCAACTGTGGAGACAGAAATAATCTTCCAGGTCAATGACCTTTCATCAAAACAGGGAGACTTTAGGGCTGAACAGTACCAGGGAAAGGACAAAGAGGAAGGTCGAAGATAGGACTCATGCAGTCCTTGCCCTTTCCAGCTCTGTTGCTAAGCGCTGTGTCTGGGTTGATTGACTGCGAGGCTTAGTGTGTTGCTGCTTGTTGTGCTGTTTGACCTGTTTGTTGTTACAGTCACATCCCTCAGTGCTGTTGGCTGTTGTCCCAGTTTCTGCCCTGCACTCCACCCTGCACTGTACAGCCGTGCAATGTGTCAGATGGGTGAATAGGTGAATCATTGCTTCCATCCAGTCAGTGAGCCAAACACAGACTGCCATCTCTCCCCTCCTCAAAATGGAGGGTAATCTGACCTGCCAACATCCTGTCGCAAGTACAGACTTCTGCTTTGAGCTTCCAGGGGCCAGGTTGCTGGTATTGAAACTTCACTACCAGTGCCAATGTTTATTTATAGCATCTCGCTAATGATTGTTAAGATGCACTTGGGTGAGAGATTCCTGTCAGCTGCACAGACTCAAAGGGTCCATGCCAACTGTGCTCCTAAATACAAATAACTGGCCCTGCACTAAATCTGTAGCAATATTTGCAATTTATTGAGATGTGACCTCAAGACATGACCTCAAGTACTTTACAGTCAATGAAGTTTTTTTTGAAGTTTAGTTGTTCTGGTCATACAGAAAACAGGGTGGCCAATTTGTATCTAACACGACAGCACAAACAGCACTGTGACAATGAGTTAATGATGCCCATTGAGAGATGAATACTGGCTGTGAGATCGGAGAAATTTACCCCATGCTTTGAACATAGTGGATTTCTAATCTGCCAGTTGTCCCACCATTTTAACAAGGCCAAAGTTCTTGGAATGATATACATCCAGCTGTGATGGCAGTAGGTTCAACATCTCCTCTGATGGACAGCACTGCCACCTGTGCAGCACTCCTTAAGTACTGCACTGAATTCATATCATAACCCACAAACATGGACTTTACGATGAGGTGAAGTGCTCTTGTTCCATTGCTTAATTGGTTCTTCACTCTGGCGCTCTGTCACACTGAGAGTCAGAGCAATGCATCCTCATTCCTTCCAGGACCCAAGCAGATACAAGGCTACTCACTCAAACTTTAAACCTGCATCAAAAAAAAGATGATTGTTACTTTTTGAATTTAAGTATGTTTCTCCATTTCCACCAGGCGGCATGGTAGCACAGTGGTTAGCACCGCTGCCTCACAGCGCCAGGGACCTGGGTTCAATTCCCAGCTTGGGTGATCATCTGGGTTTTCTTTGGATGCTCTGGTTTCTTCCCACACTCCAAAGATGTGCAGGTTGGGTGGATTGGCCATGCTAAACTGCCCTTTAGTGTCAGGAGGATTAGCAAGGGCAAATGCATGGGGTTGTGGGGATAGGGCCTGGGTGAGATTGTGGTTGGCGCAGACTCGATGGGCCATATGGCCTCCTTCTGCACTGTAGGGAGTCTGTGATTTTCAGCATCTCAGAATTATTCACTCGAGTGTACCTTCTCCAGCCTAACCTTTAGGTAATTTGTAGACAACTGAATGTGCTTCTCATTGTCTTTAAGCAATATACTTCCAACATGATGTAGAAATACCTCTATGAACAGCAAGAATTTCACACAGAAATTTAGATTAATTCCTGGATTAAAAATCCATCCTGAGAATGAACAAAGTAGTGGTCATTTCTGCTGTGTAAAATACAATGTAAACTCAACTGAACATATGGTTCCTTTCTGCATATTAATTATTAGATGGTAGTTTGATACTGACCGCTCAGAGAGTCACTCCGCCCAGTCTAAATCTCTGATGAATTATTTATGTTGAAAGGACAGGCTGAGAAATAATTTGCAAAAATGATCTGGACAAACACCGTTTAATTACTCAAATCACAAACTCAGAAAGAGCTATGATATAGCAATCAGAAAGAACTGGTAATGATACATAGATTCACATAAAACCCACAGAGTGTTCGAATTAAATGATTTGTCCCTTTTATTGGATAATGAGTCCGATGCAACGTCTATATTCTAGGGCTAACAGACTTGGCTAGTTTTTGTCAGTGAATCTTGTTTTTAGGAACACGTGCAAAGAACAAAACCTTGTTACATTGTTGGCACTTTTATTATAAGCTCACTCTTCTAAGACTGCTTATTGATTCCCACCCTACCTCAGCACACCTGCTACAGAAACCCTCATCCATGCCTTTGTCACCTCTAGACTTGATTATGGCAATATACTCCCTGGGCAATCTCTCATCTTCTACTCCCTGTAAATATAAGGCCATACAAATCACCATCGCCATACTACCCACAGACTCATTCACCCAACCTCCCTGTGCTTCTGTTAAACAATGCCTCAGTTTAACATTCTCATCCTTGTTTTCATAAGAACATAAGAAATAGGAGCAGGAGTAGGCCATCTAGCCCTTCGAGCCTGCCCCGCCATTCAATAAGATCATGGCTGATCTGTCGTGGCTCAGTTCCACATTCCCGCCCTCTCCCCATAACCCTTAATCCCCTCGCTTATCAAAAACCCATCAACCCGCGTCTTAAAAATATTTAGCGAGGCAGCCTCCACCACTTCAACGGGCAGAGAATTCCAGAGATTCACCACCCTTTGAGTGAAGAAGTTCCTCCTCAACTCCGTTCTAAACCGCCCCCCCTTTATCTTGAGGCTGTGCCCCCTAGTCCTACTGTGCTTTCTGAGCGGGAAGAGTCTCTCCACCTCTATCCTATCCATCCCATTCATCATCTTATACGTCTCAATGAGATCTCCCCCCATGCCTCCAAACTCTAACGAGTACAAGCCTAGTTTATTCAGCCTCTCCTCATAGCTCAACCCCCTCAACTCCGGCATCAGCCTAGTAAACCTCCTCTGCACTCCCTCCAAGGCCAAAATATCCTTGCGTAAGTACGGTGCCCAAAACTGCACACAGTACTCCAGCTGCGGCCTCACCAATGCCCTGTACAGCCGCAGCAAGACCTCCCTACTTTTATATTCAATCCCCCTCGCTATGAAGGCCAGCATCCCATTCACCTTCCTCACCACCTGCTGCACCTGCAAGCTGGGTTTTTGCGACTCATGCACAAGGACCCCGAGGTCCCTCTGCACCGTTGCCTGCTGCAGTTTTTCGCCACGTAAGTAATAGTCCTTCCTACCATTATTCCTACCAAAGTGGACCACCTCGCACTTGCCAACATTAAATTCCATTTGCCAGTTCCTGGCCCATTCGCCCAGCCTATCTAGATCCTTCTGCAGACTCTCCACACCCTCCGCGCAATTTGCCGTTCCACCAATCTTGGTGTCATCAGCAAATTTCGACACCATACACTCGGTTCCCTCCTCCAGATGATCTATATAAATGGTAAATAGCTGAGGCCCCAGCACCGACCCCTGGGGCACTCCACTAGCCACCAACCGCCAATCTGAATAGCACCCATTAACCCCCACTCTCTGCCTCCTATTTGACAACCAATCCTCTATCCACGCTAACACCCTACCCCCAACTCCATTCCCCCTTACCTTCTGCAATAACCTCTTGTGAGGTACCTTGTCAAACGCCTTCTGAAAATCCAGAAAGACCACATCCACCGGCTCTCCTCTATCCACCGCCCTAGACACATCCTCATAGAACTCCATTAAATTTGTCAGACACGACTTCCCCTTAACGAAACCGTGCTGCGTCTGCTCTATCAAGCTGTTCCCCTCAAGATGCCTCGCTATTTCCTCCTTGATGACGGATTCTAACATTTTACCTACAACAGACGTTAAACTAACCGGCCTATAATTCCCTGCCTTTTGCCTGGCACCCTTCTGAAACAACGGCGTAACATTAGCCGTTTTCCAATCTTCCGGCACTTCCCCGGAATCCAGCGACGTCTGGAAAATAACCACCAAAGCATCCATTATCACCTCCGCCATTTCTTTCAGAACCCTCGGATGCATTCCATCCGGTCCTGGGGACTTGTCCACAATCAGTCCCTCCAGTCTGTCAAGCACTGCCTCTCTAGTAACAATAATGTCATTGAGACCCTCCAGTCCTACCACCTTTCCATCGCTAACACCCGGCAAATTATTCACGTCTTCCTCCGTGAAGACTGAAACAAAAAAGTTATTCAAGACCTCAGCCATTTCCCTATCCCCTACCACTAAGTCCCCCCTCTCATCCTCTAAGGGTCCAACATTCACCCTAGCCAGCTTCTTCCTTTTTATATATTTATAAAAACTCTTGCTATCCTTTTTTATATTAAGCACTAGCCCAGCTTCATAGTTTCTCCTACCCTTCTTTATCAACTTCTTTGTCAATCTTTGTTGACATTTAAACCTCTCCCAATCCTCTTCTCGCCCACTACTCTTAGCTACTCTAAACGCCTCCGCTTATAACTTAACGCTTTCCTTCACCTCCTTCGTTATTCACGGCTTATTACCTCTCCTCCTACGGTCCTTTTTAACCATCGGAATAAATTTCTGCTGAGCACCAAGAAAGATCTCCTTAAAGATCCTCCACTGCTCCTCAGCAGACCTACCTTCCAACGCGCTCCCCCAGTCAACATTCGCCAATTCTTCTCTCATCCTACCGTATTCCCCTCTTGCCTATTAGGAGCAGTTGAGGACTCCGGGTCTGTACTTGGAGTTTAGAAGGATGAGGGGGGGATCCCACCAAAACCTACAGGATACTGCGAGGCCCTGGATAGAGTGGATGTGGAGAGGATGGTTCCACTAGTAGGAAAAACTAGCACCAGAGAGGGCACAACCTCAGGGCAAAGGGACGCTCCCTTAAAACAGCGACGAGGAGGGATCTCTCCAGCCAGAGAGCGGGGAATGTGTGGAACTCCCTGCCGCAGAATGCTGTGGAGGGCCAGGTCTATTAGATTAATATTAAAATGGACATTTTATCTGTATCAGGATAATTGTTTGGCTAAAATGTTCATTGTATTGTTCCCATTATTCCATGAATCAGAATTGGAGAATTCCCAAACAAACACACCATCCTGAACTCAGGGAAAAAGTACTGACCGTTGGTTTATAAATAGGCTGGATGCACTTTCCAATATTTTACCCCTGTGCTGTGACCTGTGAAACAGTCTCACACCTACCGTCTCTCCAAATTTTACCAGCTGTCTCAGGAACAAGCTGACATCAAGGCCACCTCACTCATTATATTGCTTCAAACCAAAAGGGAGCACCCTTTTAAGGGGAGGCAGTGGCATATGGTGTTGTCAATGGACTTATAACCTAGGGCAAGACTCTGGGGACACAGATTCGAATCCCATCATTGCAAATATGAAATTTGAATTTTGTTAAAATCTATAATTGAAAGTTGAAATGGTTCTCATGAAGCTATTGCTCTAAAACCCCTCCTAGTTCACAAATGCTCCTTAGCAAAATCAACCTGCTGTCTTTATCTGGCCTGGCATGCATGTGACTCCAGATTGACAGCAATCCTCCCATGGATTTATCCTTCCATGTTTGGAATTTTCTGACCTTTGGCCTTGTTAAAATGGTGGGATGGTTGGCAGGTTAGAAACCCAGTCCCAAAATGGGCTCTACCAAAGCTCTTTAACTGAGCCATAGCATTAATTATTCATTATTCAGGTTATTCATGAAGGCATGCCTTCTCAACCTTGTCCCTCACCTGAGATGTGGTGATCCTCAGGTTAAATCGCCATTAGTCAGCTTCCCCACTCAAAAGAGAGAGCAGCCTATGGTCATCTGGGACTAAGGTGACTTTACCCTTACCTAGAATTAACATCCCACCTCCAGGTTCTCCATCTAATTCGGGAGGTTGGGGTAGTGTGACATGTTAGATCTGTCAGTGGAAGGATTGCTAATTAGAGGGATAGTGGTATGGTTCTGAATAGCTCGACTGGATATGGATATTTGAGGCTGCAACAACTACAGAATTGATAAGGAGACAAAGAACAAAGAACAACCCAGCACAGGAAACAGGCCCTTCGGCCCAACGAGCCCGCACTGCCACCTTAACAATGTACTTTTCCTACACCTCCCTTGACCTGTGTCTATGCTTATGGTACCCCCATTGGAAACCAGATTCAGGGGAGAATAATTTAGGGACAATTTGTTACACCAATCAGCCTAAGAGCACATCTGTGGGGTGTGGGAGGAAACCGGAGCACCCGGAGAAAACCCACGCAACCACAGAGAGAATGTGCAAACTCCCACAGACACTGGCCCAAATCCATGTATCTGCACAGCAAACAGTGATAATCACTGAGCTGTTGTGGTGCCCATCTGCTGGTCCAGTTTTAAGCATACACAAACGATGCAAAGTACTAGGGCACTCTCGAAACATCCAAGAGCAGCCCATGCACGACCCACCGTGTGCATGCCCCTAGTTAGACAACAAGGTGAACCGATGCACCTGCGGAGTAAAAGAGACAAAACCTGAGAAGGCTGCTCCGCAGGCCTCTCCCTCTTACCTGGAGTTCCCACTGTGTGTTCTGAGGACTGCAGTAAGATTAGCTCTTCCAAGGACAGAGGGGAGAGGGGAATCTCTTTAACCAAATAGGCATGGATGGGAATGGTCAAGGCAGTCACAGCAGCAGTGTGGTCCCTCCAACCCAGAGACAGTACACCAACAGAATCCAGGGGTGTAGGAAAGGTGATTAGTGTAATAATACAGTCAGGTGCCTTTCCCAGCATTCTCCTGCACAGCACACATCAGAGTAACACACTTTACAGCTCCACCCTTGCCTCTTTCTCCAGTTATCTCATATCAAGACAATTAGCAGTCATTCACACTCCCATCCTCTTGCTCTCTCACATCAGTGCCTCATTGTTACTCTCCACAAATATCCTTCCCTGTTACTCACACAAGCCATCAGTAACACTCAAACTCACTGCTTTCTCTCCTTGGGATGGGCAGTAGGGGAGTGGCAAGGTTACCTATTCAGTTATGGGCACCTAGATGTGCCCATGCCCTCCCCTGGGAAATGGCAGGCCATCTGGTCCCTCAAGCTTGCTCTGCCATTCAGTAAATCATGGTTGATTTTCTCGTGGACTCAGCTCCACTTACCCACCCACTCATCATAACCTTTAATTTCTTTACTGTTCAAAAATTTATCTATCCTTGTCTTAAAAACATTCAATGAGGTAGCCTCAACTGCTTCACTGGGCAGGGAATTCCACAGAGTCACAACCCTTTGTGTGAAGAAGTTCCTCCTCAACTCAGCCCTAAATCTGCTCCTCCTTGTTTTGAGGCTATGCCCCCTAATTCTAGTTTCACCTGCCAGTGGAACGACCTCCCTGCTTCTATCTTTCTATTCCCATCATCATTTTAAATGTTTCTATAAGATTCCTCTCTCTTTCTTCTGAATTCCAATGTTCTAGGAAGCTACAAATGTCAGCAATGGCCTGCTGAAAACCTGCTGAAGGACAGACATGGTGAGGGAGCTGATTATCTGCCTGTCGATCTGGAAATAGAGGCTCTTGCTTCCTTCCAGCTAGATCTGAGTGTTTACCCCATCGACCCTGTTAAGGAAGTGTAGCTGAGGAGAAAGCAGCTGCTTCTCTTACTCGGAGGTGGAAGGATGGAATGGCATAAACAGGCCCCATGCCATGGTGAAGGCTGGCAGCAGGGAAACGCAGCTGAAGATGGGTGAAGTGCAAGACAGCTGAACTTTTTAAGAAATTTTCCACACTGCTGGGTAGATGCCAGTGTTGTAACCGTACTGCAACAGCTTGTCTGGGAACATCACTGGTTCTGGAGCAGTTCTATTGCTGGAATATTTTCAGGGCTCATAATCTTTGCAGCACCCAGCACCTTCAGCCAATTCTTGATTTAATGTCGAGTGAATCAAATTGGCTAGAGACTGACATCTGTGCTGCTGGGGACCAGTGGAGGAGGCTGAGATGGATTATCCACTTGGCACTTATGGCTGAAGATTGCTGCGAAAGCATCAGCCTTGTGCTGGGCTCCTCCATCATTGAGGATGGGGATATTTATGGAGCCTCTTCCTCCGAGTTGAGGTGGGTAGCTGGGTGATTGGATTGGGCAGAGTTTTTTGGGGTGGGTAATCAGGTGACCAGGGTTGAGGGCAGTCAGGTCATGGGGGGGTAGTTGGGTCGGGTTGGTCAGGTGGTCGGGGATAGTGGGTTGGTTGAGGGCGGGATTTGGATTGGGGATAGTCTGGCGGGGGGGGGGCGTCGCTGATTGGGGGATTAGTTGTGGGGTTATCGAGATCCCTCCCAAGCTCTGACTCTAATTCAGGGTCAAAAGTATTTTAGAAACACCCCGGCACTGGAGGAATTGGATATTTTAACTTCCTGGGCAATTCTCCCACAGGTCCACATGTTGGGGTTTCCACAGGATCCCAACATGCATCT
The DNA here is from genome assembly GCF_965287045.1 of Carcharhinus amblyrhynchos. Lineage (NCBI taxonomy): Eukaryota > Metazoa > Chordata > Chondrichthyes > Carcharhiniformes > Carcharhinidae > Carcharhinus > Carcharhinus amblyrhynchos. The sequence continues at coordinate 42,129,114 of NC_137348.1, forward strand.
TCCACTGTGTGTCCGGTCTGCAATGATCCGGAGATCCGCAAGATTTGGACAATGTTTTCATGTCAGCAGCAAATGTTGAAACGATGCCCTGCACACCCAAATCCAAGTTATTAACATGTATTAAAAAGAACAGCAGTCCCAACACTGACCTCTAGGAGACACCACTGCACACATCCCTCCAGTCTGGGGAACACCCATTCACTCTTACTCTCTCCTTTCTGTCCCTTGGCTAATTTTCAATCCAGATAATCGCTGCTTCATTAACGCCATGGACTTCAATTTTGCTAACGAGATTTTGCTAACAAGTGATTCTTTATCAAATGCCTTTTGATAGTCCCTATATGAAGCAATTACTTCATTAAAAGACTCGTTATTCAAAAACAATTTGCCTTTCAGAAATCTGTACATGTATTCGTTTCTTAACCATTTCCCAGGGGTACTAATTTATTTTGGTCGGGATCAATGGATGGAATTTTCCCAGTTTTAAGCAGAGTGATGCAGAGGGCGGGAGAAACGGTGGAGAAGCCACCGGCCCCAGTGTCTTTCTCCCCCAATGCACTCAGCTGAGGCCCTCTGACTGCTTCTGCTCATCAGGAACACACAAGAACAGACTTGTCATAATTCACATCAACATGAATGGATTATGTAACAGGGAAGGTTATTAGATAGAAGCCTGATAAAGAGATGTAAATTGTTGGGATTCCTATTGCATCAGTAGCGGGAGGGAGGTGCGAGGGGAGGGGAGGAAGGAACAATCACCACGTTTTGTGCCTCTCGCAATATTTTGTTTCCCGTTGCCATTCACACCAACTGTGAACAGGGACTCAAAATCCAATATTAGGGCATTGAATAAACTCCTTGTGTGAATTCCTCCTCATTTTTGAATAAAGATCTCATATTTTCAATCCTCCAGATCCCTGGCACCACCTCCAAACTCTTAGGAAGATTGTAGCTGGAGCCTCCTCAGTTCTCATGCTTACATCCCTCATTACCCTCAGATGTGTCCCATGCAGATGGGGTAATTGTTCAGCTTTGAGCATCCTTTCATTTTAAGCACCTTCTGTTTATCCATTTTTATCCCAATTTCTAGACCACTTCCTCCCTTGCTCTGACGTACTAACATTTCTTTCATAAAGACAGATATAAAGTATTCATTTCGCACCACATTCTGCCACCATCAGAAGATCTCCTTTATGGTCCTAATGGTCCCCTCCTTCACTTTGGTTACCTCCAACACATCTTTAACATTGAGATTTCGTTTGAGTTTTTCAAGTGCAGCAGGCTAGTTGAATAGTCTACTCTTCCTGTTATGAACAGCCAAAGGAACATGATGTTTGCGATTCCCTGACTAAGCTGCACTTGCTAAACAATCCTGAATGTGTTAATAACTAATTTTAAGATAATCAGTTGAGCTCGTAACTTGGCTCAAGCAACGCGTGTTCATACACAGAGCACATTCTCTGAAAATGAAAGGATATGTTTAAGCCTTGAACCATTCCTGAATTATCCAGGAGCTTGCAGAGCCTATTGTACCTCATTGCTTTCTCTATGGCAACACCTCAGGCAATCAGAGTTGACTTACTAACCAGTCGACTTCAGGAAGTGAAAAGGAGAACATGCCCCTGTCTACATCAACGGGGACGAAGTAGAAAGGGTCGAGAGCTTCAGGATTTTAGGTGTCCACATCACCAACGTTCTATCCTGGTTCCCCCATGCTGACACTATCGCTAAGAAAGCCCACTAATGCATCTACTTTCTCAGAAGACTAAGGAAATTTGGCATGTCAGCTACAACTCTCACCAACTTTTACAGATATACCATAGAAAGCATTCTTTCTGGTTGTATCACAGCTTGGTATGGGCCTACTCTGCCCAAGATCGCAAGGAACTACAAAAGGTTGTGAATGTAGTCCAATCCATCACACAAACCAACTTCCCATCCATTGACTCTGTCTTCACTTCCCGCTGCCTCAGCAAAGCAGCCAGCATAATTAAGAACCCCACGCACCCTAGACATTCTCTCTTTCATCCCCTTCCTTCTGGAAATGGATACAAAAGTCTAATGTCACGTACCAACCGACTCGAGAACAGCTTCTTTGCTGCTGCTGTTAGACTTTTGAATGGACTTACCTTGCATTAAGTTGATCTTTCTCCACACCCTAACTATAACATTACATTCTGCACTCCCCCATTTCCTTCTCAATGAATGGTATGTTTTTGTCTGTATAGTGCGCACGAAACAATACTTTTCACTGTATGTTAATACATGTGACAATAAATCAAATCAAATCAAATCAATCGACATCCTTACCTCCTGTAGTATAAATTACCTCCTGTAGCATAAATTGTTATCATTGTTTGAAAAAGCCTTTGTCCTGATGAGTGCAGGCTGAAAAGCTTCAGCAACATGTCTCTCCTTACAGCAATATTCAAGTTCTATACCACCAAATGACAATTTCACACACAGATCCCTTTGTAGCGTTCTGTAATCTCTCTGCATTTAAATAATATTCTCTTTTTCCATTTCCTCTGCCAGGTGGATAAGCTGACATTTTCCCACATTATACTCCATTCTTTTGCCCACTCACTTAACTGACCTGCAGTAATTGCAAGGATCGGTGACCACCAGTTAGAATAACAAACTATAATGGTTTATTTACCATCAGAAAAATATAGAGTACTTTCACAATGTTAATACTTCCAGCTCTAGGACCTGTTCTGGCTGCAAAAACCCACACTTTGCACCAAGATCCCCACGTCTGTTCCTCATTAGACGATTGAGTCACATGATTCTCCCAATGTCTGCCCCTTAAAGGGACCAGCTACTACATTCATCCCCCTTTAAATCCTTTATTATGCAATATATAAACAACTTGTACTATTTCAAAACCAAAAACAATAATGAACATTTTTAATGCAGTTTATTGGAAACTCAGTCTGTCAGGGGATTTCCTTTTCTCTGAGAGCGACTGTTTATCTGTCGAGTTGGATTTGGCCTTGCTTCATTAGGATCTTCAGGAATCTATGCCTCAAGGTCCATTATTCCCTCAGTGTCATTGGGAGCAGCACTTTGGCCTGCCATTGGCTGATCAACCACTTAGCCCTCAGACAAACAGCAACACTACTTGCTGGCACAATTAGATCAGGCTGTAGCACTGAGTCTTGGGATGACTCTCACCTTCACAAATGATCTATGTATTTCTTCACTAACCTTGCCTGTACCTTTATTTCATAAGACAGTGGCTCCATCCTAGCCACTGCAACTCCTGGGAGCCAGTTTGGTCCACTTCCAAAATTCTTCACAAAGACTGGAGCATTTATCTCAAATGCTGTCTTCACTTCTTATGACTCATATGTTTCATCTTCAATAACAGTGGGTTTTTATTCGTCTAGTACTTAAACTGTTGTGCTGTTACAGGTAAAGAGTCCAGAAAGTTTAAAGCCATTACAATCTCTTGCGGAACTCGAGGGGATGACGTGCTTTCAGGTAACAGAAGACGATTTAAGGCATCTGCATTGGCTATATGAGCCCCTGGCTGATGTTTGAAGGTATATTCGTAAGCCGACAAGATTTGTGTCCATTGCTGTATTGCAGCAGAAGCAATTGCTGCAAACGCCTTGTCCTCCTTTAAAAACCCTAAAAGCAGCTTATAGCCTGTGATGATGGTAAAATGTCTCCAGTAAATGTTATTGATGAAACTCCTTGATGCCGAAGGTAATAGTATACCTTTCTATCTGGGAAATTCCTCCTACTGTGTCTGACAGGGTTTTCGATACATAGCCATTGGGCTTCTCAGACCTGTCATCCATGTGTGAGATCATCCCAACCCCCTGTGGTGATGTATCACATGTAATACTATCATCTTAGAGGGGTTGAAATGGACTAATAAAATTGAAAATTGAAGTAGAGTTTTCCAGTGCTAACTTTTGTTGCTTCTTTAACAACACATGTAACAGAGTTAGCAACGTTGATGGATTTGGGAAGAACTGCTGGTAACAGTTGACCATCACAAGGAAGGATCTGAGTTCTGAAATGTTCAGAGGGGCCTGTGCCTCTTTAATTGCTCTCACTTTGTCGTCCATTGCATGTAACCCGTGAGCATCGACCCAATAACCAAGATAAGCCACCTCGCTGCTTGAAAAGTACACTTTTTTCTTTTTAGGCACATTCCTACTTCCTGAAATTTCCTCAACACCTCATCCAAATTTGCCAAATGTTCCTCCTCAGTCGACCCTGTTGTCATTTATTTGGAAAGACATCCAAATAAATGAGAACTTTGGGCAAACCCTGCAGCAAACTCTTTATAGTTTGCTGAAAAATAGTGAAAGCCAGAAGAGCCCCAAAAAGTAAACACATACATTAATACAGCCATTTATGTGTATTTGTAGTGACATAAGCTCTTGATGCATTGTCCAGTTCTAACAGTTGGTAAGCTTGGCTCATGTCCAATTTGGCATATGTCAGATTCCCCAGTCAACTTTGCATACAGATCCTGTATTTTGGGGATGGGGTACCTTACCAGTTTTTGCAGCCTGGTTTACTGTCAGCTTGTAGTCCCACAGATATGGATGGTATTGTCTGGTTTAACTACTGGCACAATGGGTGCTACCTGCTCTACAAACTGTACAGGCTTGATGACACCCAAATCTTCCACTCACTTTAGCTCCATCTCTATTTTTTCTACTACTACGTAAGGCACAGCCCTTGTTCTCAAAATCTTGGTGTTGCTTCCGGATCTATATATAATCATAGAAACTAGAAGCAGGAGTCCATTCAGCCCTTCGAGTCTACTCCACCATTCATTTTGATCATGGCTGATCAACAGAAAGCTACAAAAAAATTACAAAGAAAAGTAGGATGGATTATGAGAGATAACCAGCTGAGAATATAAAAACAAATAGTAAAAGTTTCTACAAATATATAAAACAAAAAAGAGTGGCTTAAGTAAACCTTGACCCTTTAGAGGATAAGAAGAGGGATGGAAATGAGAAAATGGCTGGGGCATTGAACAGGGATTTTATGTTGTTCTTCACAGTGGGAGACAGAAATAACATGCTAAAAATTGATGACAGGAAGGCTATGGCAGGTGAGGACCTAGAAACTGTCATTATCATGAAAGAGGTAGTGTTGGGCAAGTTAATGGGGCTAAAGGTAGACAAGTCTCCTGGTCCTGATGGAATGCATCCCCAGGTACTTAAAAGAGCTGGCGGGAGAAATAACAAATGCACTAGTGGTAATTTACCAAAATTCGCTGGACTCTGGGGTGATTCCCGCATATTGGAAAACAGCAAATGTGACGTCACTGTTGAAAAAAGGAGGTCGACAAAAGGCGGGTAACTGTAGGCCTGTTAGCTTAATTTCTGTAATAGGGAAAATGCTTGAATCTATCATCAAGGAAGAAATAGCGAGACATCTGGATATAAATTGTCCCATTGGTAAGACGAGCATGGGTTCATGAAGGGCAGGTCATATTTGACTGATTTGGTGGAATTCTTTGAGAATATTACATGTGCAGTGGACAGTGGGTAACCTGTGGATGTGGTGTATCTGGATTTCTAGAAGGCATTTGACAAGGTGCCGCACAAAAGACTGTTACATAAGATAAAGGTGCACGGTGTTAATGTATTAGCATGGATAGACGATTGGTTAACTAACAGAAAGCAAAGAGTGGGGGTAAATGGGTGTTTTTTCTGGTTGGCGATCAATGCTTAGTGGTGTGCCTCAGGGATCAGTGTTGGGACCGCAATTGTTTACGATTTACATAGATGATTTGGAATTGGGGAACCAAGTGTAGTGTGTCAAAATTTGCAGATGACAATAAGATGAATGGCAGAGCAGAGGACGCTGCTCAACAAGGGTGCTGGTCAAGTAGCATAGCAGCGTGAGAACTATGAGTAAGAGAGTTAGCATGTCATTAACGAGCCAGGACTCAATAGTCTGGGCTCACTTACCTTAACGGTCTCATTGGTCAACGTCCTCACTGGCAAGGATCACAAATGGTCTCCAACAATGGGGACCAGATGTGATGGTCTCACTAGTAGGACTGAAGGCCATTGAAGCTCTGCGGGTGGTTGGGGGCAGGGGTGGGCAGTTTCCCTTGAATAGTGCCAGTCTGGCACCCTGGCAGTGCCAAGGGGCAGGGCCTGGAGACAGGCAGGGCTGAAGGAGGTGAATTCTGATGGACAGTGCTGACAGGGGAGAGTTTCACAGGAGAAGGAGGGAAGAGGTAACTTTGCATCAGGGATGGGGCTGATCAGGGTTGGGTTGATTGGGGCTGATCAGGTAGGTGGTGATGCGGGGCGGGGGGGGGTGTGGGGGGTGATACCTGAGGGGGATATGATACCTGAGGGGGGTATGTTGAGCAATGTTGATCAGGGCAATGTTTATGGGGGGAGATATCGCAGTAGGGAAAGTGCTCAGCATTGAGCTTCCCAGAGAACTGAGAGTCTAGGCCCCCTATTGGTGAGAAATACATTACGGTATTTGTGTTGCACAGAGAGCTGTAAATTACCACCAGTTACCTCGCTGGAAAAAATCGTTGAGAAAATGGATTTTACACTTAGAATTTTTCTGAGAAAACTTCAGCCAACGCCTGTATCCAAGAAAAGTGGGAGACAGAAACCAGAGAACTTTTAGATCTGTGAACCTAATATCTGCCATTGGGAAAATGCTAGAATCTGTTATTAAGGAGGTGGTAGCCGGATATTTAGAAAAAAATCAAAATACAATCAGGCAGAGTAAACACGGCTTTGTGAAAGTGAAATGGTGTTTAACAAATTAATCTGAATTCTTTGAGGATGTAACAAGTAGGGTGGATAAAGGGAAACCAGTAGATGTGGTGTATTTAGATTTTTAAAAGAACAAAGAACAAAAACAGCCTGGGAAACAGGCCCTTCGGCCCAACGAGCCCGCGCTGCCATCTCAACACAACCAGTCCCCCTCTCCACCCACGACCCCTGTCTAATGTTTTATGGCCATCCAGATTGAGGGAAACTGATTTAGGGACAATTTATTCCTGCCAGTCAGCCTAACAGCACATCTTTGGGGTGTGGGAGGAAACCGGAGCACCCGGAGAAAACCCACGCAAGCACGGGGAGAATGCGCAAACTCCCACAGACACCGGCCCAAATCCATGTGTCTGCACAGCAATCAGCGATAGTCACTGAGCTGTCGTCTTGCCCAGTATCTGGTCCAGTTTAGGCAAACACTAACGACATGAAGCACTAGGCCAATCTCGAACAACCAAGAGCAGCCCCAGTACGACCCATCACGTGTATGCCCTTCGTTGGACACGAGGTGGACCGACTTAAAACCTGTGAATGAAAAGAGCATGGCATTTGTTAAGGTGCCATGTCAAAGGTATTGCAGAAGATAAAGGCCCATGTATTAACATGGATAGAGGATTGGCTAACAAATAGGAAACAGGGACCCAGGATAAACTGGTTATTTTCAGGTTAGCAGATTGAACCAGTGAGTGCCCCAGGGGTCAGTGCTGGAGTCTATAATAGTTATAATACAAATGATGAAGGGACCAAGTATATTGCAGCCAAAGTTGCTGATGGTACAAAGTTAGGAAAGCAAGTTGTGAGGACGATATAAAGAGTTTGCAAAAGGATAGAGTCATAGAGGTTTACAGCATGGAAACAGAACCTTCGGCCCAACTTGTCCTTGCCTCCCTTTTTTTTAAAACCCCTAAGCTAATCCCAATTGCCTTCATTTGGCCCATATTTCTATTCCCACCTTACCCATGTAACTGTCTAAATGTTTTTTAAAAGACAAAATTGTACCCACCTCTATTACTACCTCTGGCAGCTTGTTCAAAACACTCACCACCCTCTGTGTGAAAAAATTGCCTTTCTGGACATTTTAGTATCTCTCCCCTCTCATCTTAAATCTATGCCCTCTAGTTTTAGACTCCCCAACAGTTGGGAAAAGATATTGACTATCTACTTGATCTGTGCCCCTCATTATTTTATAGACCTCTATAAGATCACCCCTCAGCTTCCTACGTTCCAGAGAAAAAATTCCCAGTCTATCCAGCCTTTCCTTATAACTCAAACCATCAAGTCCCAGTAGCATCCTAGTAAATCTTTTCTGCACTCTTTCTAGTTTAATAATATCCTTTCTACAATAGGGTGACCAGAATTGCACACAGTATTCCAAGTGTGGCCTTACGAATGTCTTGCACAACTTCAAAAAGACGTCCCAACTCCTGTACTCAATATTCTGACCGATGAAACCAAGCATGCCGTATGCCTTCTTCACCACTTTGTCCACCTGTGATTCCACTTTCAAGGAGCTATGAACATGTACCCTTAGATTTCTTTGTTCTGTAACTCTCCCCAATGCCCTACCATTAACTGAGTAAGTCCTGTCCTGGTTCAATCTACCAAAATATATCGCCTCGCATTTATCTAAATTAAACTCCATCTGCCATTCATCAGCCTATTGGCCCAGTTGATCAAGATCCTGTTGCAATCAGAGATAACTTTCTTCACTGTCCACCATGCCACCAATCTTGGTGTCATCTGCAAACTTACTAACCGTGCCTCCTTTATTCTCATCCAAATCATTAATATAAATGACAAATAACAGTGGGTCCAGCACTGATCCCTGAGGCACACCACTGGTCATAGGCCTCCAGTTTGAAAAACAACCCTCTACAACCACCCTCTGGCTTCTGTCAAGACCTCAGCTAGCATCTTGGGTTCATGTCACACTATCTGTAACCCCCATGACTTGCCTGGACTTGCAAAATCTCACTAACTGCCCTGTCTGGAGACAATACACATCTCTTTAACCTGTGCTTAACACTGTCTCCACTTACGTTGTTTGTACCTTTAAGACTTAATTACCTGTAAAGACTCGCCTTCCAATGATTATTTTGTAAATTGAGTTTGTGCCTTTATATGCCCTGTTTGTCAATAGAACTCCCAGTCAACTGATAAAGGGCAGCGCTTCGAAAGCTAGTGGCTTTTGCTAACAAATAAATCTGTTGGACTTTAACTGGTGTTGTGAGACTTCTTACTGTGTTTACCCCGGTCCAACACTGGCATCTCCACATTCTGTCAAGAAGCCAATTTTGTATTCATTTAGATACCTCATCCTGGATCCCATGAGATTTAACCTTATGCAACAACCTACCATGCGGTACCTTGTCAAAGGCCTTGCTAAAGTCCATGTAGACAACATCAACTGCACTGCCCTCAGCTACCTTCTTGGTTACCCCTTCAAAAAACTCAATCAAATTTGTGAGACATGATTTTCCACTCACAAAACCATGCTGTCTTCCTTAATCAGTCCTTGCATCTCTAATTGCCTGTAGATCCTGTCTCTCAAAATACCTTCCAACAACTTACCCACCACTGATGTGAGGCTCACTGGCCTGTAGTTCCCAGGCTTTTCCCTGCAGCCCTTTTCAAACAAAAGCACAATATTTGCCACTGTCCAATTTTCAGGCACCTCATCTGTGACTATCGATGATTTAAATATCTCGGCTAGGGGACCCGCAATTTCCTCCCTAGTCTCCCACAACATCCTTTGAAATGCTTTATCAGGTCCCAGGGATTTATCTACCTTGATGCGCTTTAAGACTTCCAGGACCTCTTTCTCTGCAGTATGTACACTGCTCAAGATATCACTATTTATTTCCCCAAGTTCCCTAACATTCATGCTTTTCTCAACAGTAAATACTGATCAGAAATATTCATTTAGGATCTCACCTATCTCTCGTGGATCTGCACATAAGATGTCCTTGTTGATCCTTAAGAGGCCCTACTCTCTCCCTTGTTACTCTTTTGCCCTTTATGTATTTGTAGAAGCTGTTTGGATTCTCCTTTGTCTTATCTGCCAAAACGATCTCATGTCCCCTTTTTGTCCTTGTGATTTCTCTCTTAACTCTATTGTAGTGTAATAGCTGGACCCTTTAAGGGCGGGTTATATGATTTGATTGCCCAACAGGCAGGGCCAGCCCAAATCAAGCAGAGTGAATAAGCCAGCCCCGGTGCATAGAATAGGATTGTCCTGCAGAGGAACAAAAGTGTTGTCATTAAACAATATGGTAGCAACCAGTAAAGGATGGACAAACTGCCCTGAAAGGACATGACATGTTCCCCCACCAAAGGCAAGGTTATGAAAAGAATCAATGCGGCCAAGCTAAAGAACCCCAGCATAGCTACAGCACTGGCTGAAAACTTAGAAATCAAGCTTACTGACCCACACCTCGCAGGCAGCGCTGAGGATGACTGGGAACGCTTCAGGGATGCTATCCATACATCTGCGCTGAAGATGCTCGAGCCCTCCACCCACAAGCAGCATGATTGGTTTGATGAGAATTATGAGGAGATACAGGCTCTACTTGTTGAAAAGCACCTTCAGCTGCCAAGAAAAATGCTTTTACCAGTGCTCACAGGACAGTCCAGAGTATACTGTGTAAAATGCAGGATGTAAACTGCGTAAAATGCAGGATGCCTGGCTGAGCGCCAAGGCAGATGAAACACAGGGATACACTGACAGAAACGACTTGAAACGGTTCTATGAAGCCCTCAACATTCTCTACAGACCTCAATCTCTCGGGAGTTCCCCCCTCCTGAGTACAGATGGTACAACTCTCATTACAGAGAGGGCTCAGATCCTGCAGAGATGGGCTGAACACTTTGAAGCCATCCTCAACCGACCGTCATTTGTTAACAATGAGGCAATAGACAGGATTCCTCAGGTTGATATCAACAGCGTTATGGGTGACCCACCGGTAGTAGCAGAAGTCACGAAAGCTGACAGCCAGCTATCCAGTGGCAAAGCCCCAGGGGCAGATGCCATACCTGCACAGATCTATAAAGCTGCCGGTCCTGCACTTATTGAGAAGCTCACCGAGTTGTTCCAGTCAGTTTGGAAGCGAGGATCCATTCCTCAGGAACTTAAAGATGCTTCCAACGTACACCTCTACAAGAGGAAGGGCAATCGGCAAGTATGCGACAACCACCGAGGAATCTCGCTGCTCTCCATCACAGGAAAAACCCTCGCAAAAGTCCTGCTAAATCATCTGGTCGCTCATCTGGAGCTGGGCCTGCTTCTAGAGTCACAGTGTGGCTTCCACAAAGGTCATGGGATTACTGACATGATTTTTGCAGAATCGCGAGCTCTATACAGCCTTTGACGACCTTGCAAAAGCCTTTGACACTGCAAGCCAACAAGGCCCGTGGAGGATCATGTCAAAGTTCGGCTGTACCCCCAGATTCATTCAGATGGTATGCCAGTTCCATGATGGCCAGAGTACTGGATGGCGGAGAATTCTCTGAGGCATTCCCAGTCAACCAATGGCGTCAAACAGGGCTGTGTGCTCGCACCCACACTGTTCAGCATGATGTTTACTACCATGCTGAATGATGCCTTCCAGGACAGTGTTGCTGGAATCAGCCTCAAGTACAGAGTAGATGAGAAACTATTACCAAAGCGAAAGAGACTTCTGAGAGATTTCCTCTTTGCCAATGACTGCGCACTGTATGCTGGCTCAGAGCCAGAGATGCAAGTCAGTATGGACAAATTTTCCACGGCTTGTGACAACTTAGGACTCACCATCAACATTAAAAAGACCGAAGTCATGCACCAGCCTGCTCCTCATGCACCGTACACAGAACCCATAATCACAATCAAAGGGCAGAAACTACAGGCAGTGGACCAGTTCACTTATCTTGGCAGCACCCTCTCCCAAGCAGTGACTATTGATGCAGAAGTTAAGCAGAACTTGCCTTTGCTATTCTGCAGTTTCAGTAGACTGCGCTCCACTGTATGGGAACATCGAGGAATCAGCCCAGCAACAAAACTGAAGGTCTACAATGCCGTGGTACTCACTACCCTCCTGTATGTCTGTGAAACGTGGACTGTGTATCGAAGGCATGCAAGACAGCTCAATCATTTCCACATGACTTGTCTTCACAGAATATTACGCATCCGATGGCAAGACAAAGTACCAGACACTGAAGTTCTCTCTAGAGCAAGTCCACCATCAGACCACACACTGCTGATGAGAGCGCAGACCCGGTGGGCAGGTCATGTCATCCGTATGTCAGATACCCAAGCAGCTCCTTTTTGGGGAACTCTGCTGGAAAATGCTCACATGGAGGGCAGAAGAAACGTTTCAAAGACACACTCAAAGCTTCCCTGAAGTCGCTTGACATTGACACGACCACCTGGGAAACACTGGCACAAAACCGCCCTACCTGGCGCTGCCTCATCCACAAAGGCTGTCAAGCTCACGAAGCAAGGTGTGTTGCTGAAGCACAACTTAAGCGCGAGCTGCGCAAGTCCAGAGCCATCAGCGCAACAACTACAGTGTCTACACAAGTCTGTCCAATATATGCCAGGACATTCCTTGCCCGAATTGGCCTGATCAGTCATCTTTGGACACACCGCAACTAGCCTCAAAATGACTAATGGTGTCAAGGTCCTCATCGATGACAATGGACGAACAACAGCAACCAGCAACCCATCCATTGGCTCTGTCTACACTTCCCACTGCCTTGACAAAGCAGCCAGCATAATTAAGGGCCCTACAAACCCCAGACATTCTCTCTTCCACCTTCTTCTGTTGGGAAAAAGATGCAAAACTCTGAGGTCACGTACCTACCGACTCAAGAACAGCTTCTTCCCTGCTGTTGTCAGACTTTTGAATGGACTTGCCTTGCATTAAGTTGATCTTTCTGTACACTGTAGCTACGACTGTAACACTACATTCTGCTCTCTTGTGTTTCCTTCTCTGTGAACGGTATGCTTTGTATAGTGTGCAAGAAACAATATCTTTCACTGTGTGTTAACACATGTGACAATCATAAATTAAATCAAATCAAATCAAAGAACAAGCAATATAGCCCTCATAGTAAACAGCAGGCCACTCAAGATGGAGGTGAATATGGGGGCATCAACTACTGTTGTGAGTGAGCAGACCTACCAGTACCTGAAAGAAGGAATTCAATCCCTGATGTGGATGAACACTGCAACTAGACTATCTAAATATACCAGAGAAGCCATAAAGATGGTAGGAACACCTACACCCCTGAGTTACAGGCAACAGTTTAATGGGGTGTGTGATTGGCTCCAGGAGATTAAGCTGAACTGCTGCACATCTTTCAGTTTAAAGAAGGGGGCTTGCATGAGGTCATTAAAAAGCACCAAGAAATGTTCCAAGAGGAACTTGGAAAGATTAAAGGATTTACTGGACCTGAGAAAATGAGAAGTGGTCTCATAGAAACTTATAAAATTTGAACAGAGTTAGACAAGGTAGATTTAGAAAGAATGTTTACGACAGTGGGGGGGGGGGTCCAAAACCAAAGGTCATAAGAACATAAGAACATAAGAAATAGGAGCAGGAGTCGGCCATCTAGCCCCTCGAGCCTGCCCCGCCATTCAATAAGATCATGGCTGATCTGTCGTGGCTCAGTTCCACATTCCCGCCCTCTCCCCATAACCCTTAATCCCCTCTCTTATCAAAAACCCATCAACCCGCGTCTTAAAAATATTTAGCGAGGCAGCCTCCACCACTTCAACGGGCAGAGAATTCCAGAGATTCACCACCCTTTGAGTGAAGAAGTTCCTCCTCAACTCCGTTCTAAACCGCCCCCCCTTTATCTTGAGGCTGTGCCCCCTAGTCCTACTGTCCTTTCTGAGCGGGAAGAGTCTCTCCACCTCTATCCTATCCATCCCATTCATCATCTTATACGTCTCAATGAGATCTCCCCTCATTCTTCTAAACTCTAACGAGTACAAGCCTAGTTTATTCAGCCTCTCCTCATAGCTCAACCCCCTCAACTCCGGTATCAGCCTAGTAAACCTCCTCTGCACTCCCTCCAAGGCCAAAATATCCTTGCGTAAGTACGGCGCCCAAAACTGCACACAGTACTCCAGCTGCGGCCTCACTAATGCCCTATACAGCTGCAGCAAGACCTCCCTACTTCTATATTCAATCCCCCTCGCTATGAAGGCCAGCATCCCATTCGCCTTCCTGACCACCTGCTGCACCTGCAAGCTGGGTTTTTGCGACTCATGCACAAGGACCCCAAGGTCCCTCTGCACCGTTGCCTGCTGCAGTTTTTCGCCACGTAAGTGATAATCCTTCCTACCATTATTCCTACCAAAGTGGACCACCTCGCACTTGCCAACATTAAATTCCATTTGCCATTTCCTGGCCCATTCGCCCAGCCTATCTAGATCCTTCTGTAGACTCTCCACACCAATTTGCCTTTCCTCCAATCTTGGTGTCATCAGCAAATTTCGACACCCTACACTCGGTTCCCTCCTCCAGATCATCTATATAAATGGTAAATAGCTGAGGCCCCAGCACCGACCCCTGAGGCACTCCACTAGTCACCATCCGCCAATCCGAATAGCACCCATTGACCCCCACTCTCTGCCTCCTATTTGACAACCAACCCTCTATCCACGCTAACACCCTACCCCCAACTCCCTGTCCCCTGACCTTCTGCAATAACCTCCTGTGAGGTACCTTGTCAAACGCCTTCTGAAAATCCAGAAAGACCACATCCACCGGCTCTCCTCTATCCACCGCCCTAGACACATCCTCATAGAACTCCAGTAAATTTGTCAGACACAACTTCCCTTTAACGAAACCGTGCTGCGTCTGCTCTATCAAGCAATTCCTCTCAAGATGCCTCGCTATTTCCTCCTTGATGACGGATTCTAACATTTTACCTACAACAGACGTTAAACTAACCGGCCTATAATTCCCTGCCTTTTGCCTGGCACCCTTCTTAAACAACGGCGTAACATTAGCCGCTTTCCAATCTTCCGGCACTTCCCCGGAATCCAGCGACGTCTGGAAAATAACCACCAAAGCATCCATTATCACTTCCGCCATTTCTTTCAGAACCCTCGGATGCATTCCATCCGGTCCTGGGGACTTGTCCACAATCAGTCCCTCCAGTCTGTCGAGCATAGTTTGAGGATAAGGGGTAAACCTTTTAGAACTGAGGTGAGGAGAAATTTCTTCACCCAGAGGGTGGTGAATGTGTGGAATTCACTCCCACAGAAAATAGTTGAAGTCAAAACGTTGTGTGATTTCAAAAAGAAATTAGATATACCTCTTGGGGCTAAAGGGATCAAGGAATATGGGGGAAAAGGGAGATCAGGATATTGATATTCATTAAGAACATAAGAACTAGGAGCAGGAGTCGGCCATCTGGCCCCTCGAGCCTGCTCCGCCATTCAATAAGATCCTGGCTGATCTTTTCATGGACTCAGCTCCACTTACCTGCCCGCTCACCCTGCCCCCTTAATTTCTTTACTGTTCAAAAATTTATCTATCTTTGCCTTAAAAACATTCAGTGAGGGAGCCTCAACTGCTTCACTGGGCAGGGAATTCCACAGATTTACAACTCTTTGTGTGAAGAAGTTCCTCCTCAACTCAGTCCTAAATCTGCTTCCCCTTATTTTGAGGTTTTGCCCCCTAGTTGTAGTTTCACCTGCCAGTGGAAACAACTTCCCTGCTTCTATCTTATCGATTCCCTTCATTTACTTGTATGTCTCTAAAAGATCTCCCCTCATTCTTCTGAATTCCAATGAGTATTGCCCCAGTCTACTCAGTCTCCCCTCATAAGCCAACCCTCTCAACTCCAAATCACCCTAGTGAATCTCCTCTGCACCCACTCCAGTGCCAGTATATTCTTTCTCAAGTAAGGAGACTAAAACTGTACACAGTACTCCAGGTGTGGCCCCACCAGCACCTTATACAGCTGTAACATAACCTCACTATTTTTAAACTCCACCCCTCTGGCAGTGAAGGACAAAATTCCATTTGCCTTCTTAATTACCTGCTGCACCTGCAAATCAACTCCTTGTGATTCATGCACAAGGACACCCAGGTCCCTCTGCACAGCAGCATGCTGCAATTTTTTACCATTTTAATAATAGTCCATTTTGCTGTTACCCCTGCCAACATGGATGACCTCACATTTACCAACACTGTACTCCATCTATCAGACCCTTGCCCACTCACTTAGACTATCAATATCCTTTTGCAGACTTTCAGCGTCCTCTGCTGTGCCAAAAACTGCAAGGAACTACCTTGAACATGTTTGGACCAAATGTTTGAAATCCCATGAAACAAAAGCTATTTCTCCTAGGGAAATCTTTGAGCCACATTATTGACCCGATGCCACTTTGCTCATGGCTCAGATAGTCATCCAGAGATGATTACCTTTGTGGTTCTGCTTTATATTTTAGACCAAGCTGCTGATGGTCCCTCAGCTAAACCTATTTCTTAGTCCTATAACTGCTGCCGTCACCCACAAGGACAGGGCAGCATGGTAGCACAGTGGCTAGCACAGTTCTCCGGGTTCGATTCCAGACTCTGTGTGGAATTTGCACAGTCTCCCTGTGTCAGCGTGGGTTTCCTCCAGGTGCTCTGGTTTCCTCCCACGATCCAAAGATGTGCAGGTTAGGAGAATTAGCAGAGTAAATGCATGGGGTTACAGGGATAGAGCGAAGAGTTTGCCCGGGTAAGATGCTGCGTCGGAGAGTCAGTGCAGACTCTATGGACCGAATGGCCTGTTTCTGCATTGTAGGGATTTTAAGGACCATGACAGCTGCATCCGTCCTTTCCCACCACAGTTTCCTCTCTTAATGATTGTTGCAGTGGGCGCTCTGCTGGAGTTTATGAAATCTTTGCTTGTTGCTATGCAGAATGCTGCAGTGATAGCTACAGTTAGCAGTGCTCAAAAGGGCTTTCAAAATCTCACAGCAGCAATCTGTTAATGGTGACTATAATTTTGGGCATTTGTCCAAGAGGAGTCTGTGATGGCCCTTGACATACTCTGCCATTAATCTGATACAGGAGTGTACACAGACTGTTATTTATCTGGTTCTGGAATGTACACTGACTCTTGTGAATGATATACTGGGGCACGCACTAACTGTCATTGATCTGAATGGAAAAGTCACATAAGGAAGTAACCAATTTTCATACCCAGATGTCCTGCATTATTGTTTATAAGCACAGCCTTGGCAGGACTCAGAGCTTTACCCACATTGCAGTAATTCATCACTCCAAATGTCATATATGCATCATTCTAGTTTTGAACAATATTCACATCTAATTTTGGAATGAAAGGCCCCACCTATTGCTTGAATTAAAATGAAAGCACTTACAATGTAATGTTGGAAGGAGTGAGCTTGATGCCTCAAAGGGCATTTCCTCACCTCATATCTTATCATCAATTAGAACAGGACAATTAAAATGTATGTGCATGGTGCAGTACTGTAAATACATTCTTGCGCTCTCAGATTGTAACAAGTTATAAATCTCACTTCCATTTCTTTTTCATGTTATAATTTAAACTGATCAAAGGTGACTGACACTATAATAAAGGTTTGCTTCAAACTTGTTCCGATCATGTAAAACCTGCCTGACTGCATGTTTCCTGCTGTGGCAATGTGAGGAATTTGCATTGCTTATGTTGTATCTCAGCTTGCTGGAGGAGGGCCTTACATTGCCCAACCTATGTTACTATGCTTGTTGCTAAGGGAAGTGAAGGCTTTACATTGCCCAATACTGATTATGAAATGCTGAACAGGCTCTGGCTTTTTTCTCTAGAAAAGATAAGGTTGACGGGTGACCTTTGAGACGTTAATATTAAAGGGTCAGGCAGGGTAGATGTGGAGAAAATGTTGCCACTTGTCAGAGTGTTCAAGCCTACACATTATAGATAAACAATAAGAGATAATAGTCACCAATAGAGAATTCAGAAGAAACATCTTCATAGAACCCTACAGTGCAGAGAGAGGCCCTTTGGCCCATCGAGTCTACACCAAACACAATCCCACCCAGGCCCTACCCTCATATCCCTCCATATCATACCCACTAATCCCTCTAACCTACACATCCCTGGACACTAAGGGGCAATTTCTTAGCATGGCCAATCAACCTAACCCGCACATCTTTGGACTGTGGGAGGAAACCAGAGCACCCGGAGGAAACCCATCCAGACATGAGGAGAAAGTGCAAACTCCACACAGACAGTGATCCAAGCCAGGAATCGAACCCAGGACCCTGGAGCTGTGAAGCAGCAGTGCTAACCACTGTGCTACCAGTGGATGTGGTAGGAAGCAAATCACACATTCAGATGGGGGTGTTGAGGTGAATAACATAGTTCACAGCTTCCAAGGCTCTGGGTTACAACCTTAGTGGGATCACAAGATGAGATTTTGAAGTCACGAGCTCTGAGGCAGCAATGGCTAACATGGAGCTCAGACTGATTTCCGATGGTGTTGAGGGTCCCTCAATGCTGGCATTTTTTCTCTTGCTGGCTCTGGCCTAATGGACTGTTCTCTGAGGTCGAATGGCTGCTATTAGCAAAGTCTGTGAATGGGTAGGTGTTCAGTTTATTTGTAGAGATTCTGCCTTTTCATCAACTCCCCAAACCTTCAACTCCTCTTCCCCAATCCACTTCCCATTAAGAAGCTAGAGCTCCCCCCCACCACACTCATCAACTGGCACCCCTCTCCCCCACCAAGTCAATAACTCTCGTACCTGTCAAATTCTCACTCTTGGGGCTACACCAAGTCTGAGGCATAAAAGATTTGGGAAACATTGATATAGGTACTTTTAAGGGGAACATTGATGGGCACATGAGGGAGATAGGAATAGAAATTGTGCTGTTATGATTGGGTGAGACGGAGTTTTGTAGCATTAATGTTGGAAAGAGTGGCTATTTTCGGTGCTATAGAGTCGATGTAACCTTGTGTGAAATGTGTTAAGATCAAATGTTGCCATGGCATTATCACTATGGTTGGTGTCAGAGGATCTGAAAGCTATACATTCCCCAGTCTACGGGGTTGAAAGTCATATATCTAAATTTGCTGATGACAGGCAGTTTCGATGATAGCATAAGATTGCATGGGGATGTTGATAGACTAGGTGAATGGGCAAAGGTATGGCAAATGGATTTCAGTGTAAGCCAGTGTAAGGATATTTATTTTGGACTGGAAAAGGGTAAATCACAGTACTTTCTGGATGGTATGGAGTTAAATACAGTGGATGTTCAAAGAGACTTGGGGGTTCAGGTGCTTAGATCTTTAAAATGCCACAAACAAGTGCAGAAAATAATCAAGAAGGCTAATGGAATGCTGGTCTTTATATCTAGAGGACTGGAGCATAAGGACACAGTTATGCTGCAGCTATACAAAACCCTGGTTCGATCCCTCTTGGTGTCATTGTGAGCAGATCTGGGCACCACACCTTAGGAAGGATATACTGGCCGTGGAGGGAGTACAGTGTAGGTTTACAAGAATGGTACCTGGGCTTGAGGTGTTTAGTTCTGAGGAAAGGTAATACAAATTAGACCTGCTTTCTCTAGAATTTATAAAGTTAAGGGGTGACCTGATCAAAGTCTTCAAGATGCTAACAGGAAAAGACAGGGTAGATAAACTACAGTGCAGCCCCGTTGTAACGTGATGGTTGGGGTCCATAAAATGTTATTGCGAATGTTATCAGGGTCACGCTAATCACTAAACCGGAAAGAGCAAAGCAAAAGGGTCCATCCGTCATATCGCATCATATCCGATTCCGCGCTAAATCAGGGCGTGTAAAATCGGGGTTCCACTGTATTTCCACTGATTGGATATTCTCGAACTAGGGGGCATGGTCTAAAAATTAGGGCCAGACCATTCAGCAGAATGTTAGGAAGCACTTCTACACACACAGAGTGATAGAGATTTGGAGCTTTCTTCCACAAACAGCAGCTGATGCTCAATCAGTTGCTACCTTTAAATCAATAAAAAATGTTTTGTTAAGTAAAGATATGAAGAAATGTGGACCAAAGGCAGGTATGTGGAGATTAGCTATGATCTCATTAACTGGCAGAGTAGAATCATAGAAATCCTACAGTACAGAAAGAGGCCATTCGACCCATCAAGTCTACACTGACCATAATCCCACACAGGCCCTATTCCCATATCCCTACATATTTACCCATTAATCCCTCTAACCTATGCATCTCAGGACACTAAGGGGCAATTTTTAGCACGACCAATCAACCTAACCCGCACATCTTTGGATTGTGGGAGGAAACTGGAGCACCCGGAGAAAACCCACTCAGACACGAGGAGAATGTGCAAACTCCACACAGGTTCCAGGATTTTGACTCAGTGACAATGTAATCTCAAGTCAGGATGGTGTGACTTGATGGATGTTGCAGGAAATGATGTTCCCACTGGCTGCTGCTCTTGTCCAGGAATATCCATATATGATTGTTGCTAATCAAACAAAAAAGAAAACCTCAAAACTTAAGAACTTACAAAAACTTTTTGGTGTGGATGGTTGAATCTGAAATTATGTTGAGTTAAGGTGAATACTATAGCTGCATTTAAGGGAAGCTAAATAAGTAATGAGGGAGAAAGGAATAGAAGTATAATTTGAATGTTACTTATAGTCATGGTCTGTAGCCTTTCAATTGCTCGTCCAAATGCTTCTCAAATGTTGTGAGGGTTCCTGCCTCTACCACCCTTTCAGACAGTGAGTTCCAGATTCCCACCAACCTCCAGGAGAAAATGTTTTTCCTCAAATTTTTTTCTAAATTTCCTGTCCATTACCTTAAATCTATGCCCCCAGGTTAATGATCCCACTACTGAGGGGACAAGTTTCTTCCTATCTACCTTATCTACGTCCCTCATAATTTTGAACTTCAATCAGGTCCCCCTCAGCCTTCTATGCTCGAAGGAAAACAACTGCAGTCTAACCAGCCTCTCTTCATAGCTGAAACTCTCCAGCCCAGGCAACACCAACATGAATCTCTCCTGCACCCTTTCTAGTGCTATAACATCCTATTTTAAGGGAGGTACAAGATTGCATGTTCTCACATCTTTGAAGATGGCTGGATAAGTTGTTAAGGTTATTAAGAAAGCACATGGGATAGGAGCATTGAATACAGAAAGCAGTCAGTGGTGCCACATCTTTCCACATTACTGTTTGGGCTTCACCTGGAGTATTGTGTCCATTTCTGGGAACAGCACTTTAGCCCTGGGGGAGAGTTACTGACAGGAGATCAGAAGCTGGATTCTCCCACTTTGCCCGTGGCTAGGATTCTCAGTTCTCACTGTCCGCAGTGGTAGGGTGTAAATAGGTGAAAAATTCTGGCCCAAGGGTGAGGAATTTCCATTGTGTGGAGAGATTGCAGAAGGCAATGTTCTCTTTAGATCAGAGGATAATAAGTATAGAGATATTCAAAATGAAGAGGATGTTTTCCAGAGCTAGAACTGTTTCCTTTAGCCAGCGTATTGATAACCAATGGATCATAGATATTTTAAAAAGTGGACAAAGGAACTGGAGAAAAAATGCTGAGAAATGTTTTCACACAGAAGATTGCAAAGATCTGGAACTATCTGAAAGTGTGGTGGAATCAGATCCCATTGAAACTTTCAAAAGGCAGTTGGACATTTGCAGGGTTGCACGAAAGAAAACTGGGGAATTAAAATGTGCAGGGTAGGTTAATTGGCATGCCAAATTGCCTCTTAATGTCCCAAGATGTGTTGGTTCGGGGTGTTAATGGGTTAATATGTGAAGTTATGAGGATAGGGACTGGGCAAGATGCTCTATCGGAGAATTGATGCAGACTTGATGGACCATATGGCCTCCTTCTGCACTTAGGAATTTTATGCTTCTATGATGAGAGTAAATGGCACAGTACTTTGTAAGAGGCGAAACAGACATAATGTGCCATTGTCTTGTCCTGGAAGTTTCTATGATTCTACTGACATGTAGGTAAGAGGAGGCTCATGTAGAGCATAAACACTGGCACAAACCTTTAGGGCCAAATGGCCTCAAACTGTGCTGTAGGATCGATGTAATTCTATGTCTCTTTCCCGCTGACTGGTGAATCATAGCCTGCACCAACACAAAAAGTCCTAATTGAATGGTGCCACACGTGATAAAGTGACTTTAGCCAAACTCATCGATAGGTACAGTTCTGCTGGGAGCTAGAAAAGTTACAACAGCTCCTCTTTTCTGTGCATTGGGACCATTCTCATGTGCTGCTGAAGACATTGCCTACATTAACCCATTTGGATCAAGTGTTTGCATGAGAGCGATATCAACTTCTATTTCATGTTCAGCCCATAGCAGCATGAGAGGACTGTGCGGTATTACCCAATTCAGAAAGTCTCCAGAACTATAGAATAAATCCATGTGGCCCAGATTGGTCCATGTTGTGATATAGCCGATACAAATTACAAAGAATTTCAATCTCCCCATATCCAATTCATTTGAAAGATCAGCATTAGATTGTTCAGGTCAGAGCTACTTCCAAGACACTTGTCACAAAACCTAAATATTAAGGTAATCCCTGGTTTCATTACTAAATCAACCCAAATGACAAACCTCCTGATCGGAAAGCTCTCCAATGTCCCAGCACACCAGCTGAGCACAGATGTAAAGCAGATGTGTGTACCTGCATCATCAAACACATTTTTAGCTCATCAAAGCAGAACTTCAGATGCATGTGTAGATCAGCAGGGAGCACTGCATGCAGCCCTGTGAAGTGTTTCAAAGAGCTTCACAGTATGTATACCAGACAACAGAAAGCTCCTGTAGATTGCAAAGAGAGCCTGAGGAGGTTTTGGAACAAGCTGATGCCAATGGCGAGAGTTACTAATGAAGCTTTCATGTAAGAGTCTTAGGGGATGATCTTGAAGTGGAGTATAAGTTGGACAGGTGGTGGACATGCTTGAAGGAGTCAACTGGTCATTTTTGTGGCTTAGCCTTATTGTTAACAGAGCTCCCAATAGACAGCTCACCAATTAGTAGAAGGAGCGAGGTAGTATAGATTCACAGAAAACACTGGAAAATCTCAGCAGGCCTGACAACATCTATGGAGGGAGAATAGAGCTAACGTATTGAATCTGGATGAGCCTTCTTCATTGAAACATTAGCTCTATTCTTCCTCCACAAATGCTGTCAGACCTGCTGAGATTTTCCAGCATTTTCTGTTGTTGTTTCAGGGTCCAGCATCTGCAGAATTTTGCTTTTAGTTTAGATAATGGGTACTGTTCTGTAGGTTGAAACAAAATGTATGGGCTGACCAGGACTGCCAAGGTTACATCCCATACAATGTCTGCTTCCCACAGCTCCCAAGAAGCCAGGGTATTCTTCACTACTCCTCCTTTGTACCCGTACACAAGCCTTCAAAACCTGCTACTGCCTCAACCATAACTACTACCTCAGGCCTCACTCACTGCTATCATCATACACGCAATTACTTTATACATGATGGAAATCTTTACACATGGCACTTAATAATGAACTTCCACTCTTGGCAGGAGAAGATGGCACACAACAGGAGGGAGACCACCAGTACAAGTGGGAACCCTGTCACTGCAGACTGACAACACCAGGTTTAAGTCCAACCGACTTATTTGATAGTAAACTCACAAGCTTTCGGGGTTAGTCCCTTCGTCAGGTGAATGGAGAGTTCTGGCCTCAGACAGAGCATATAAAGCACAGACAGTTCACAGATTACTGATTAGAATGCGAATCTTTATACCTTGTCAGACATCTTTACACCTTGTCAGAAGTTGTCAGACTTCTTACTGTGTTTACCCCAGTCCAACGCCGGCATCTCCACATCATGACTGCAGACTCTGACAACAATATAAGGGGTCATCATCAACATTATTGTAAGACGACAGATCAGAAACGGTCTGGGTCGAGGCTAATCATAGTGGACATTTTTGCTCTTTTAGCCTCTACTTTAAGCTCTCAGTCATAGATTTGCACAATCACACAATCAGGTGGTGCATTGTGCTTCCATTGACCTGCTCCTTGCTTCCTCCTGCCATTACACACTAACAATTGTCCCTCTTTTCATTGTTCGTTAGACACACAGAGTGATGCAGAACCCGCAAAAGACGTACTGTTACCTTTCTGAGTTCCAGCACTCCCCGTGGTGTAGATAGTGAATTGGAAGGGTCTGCACTGGGTGATGCACTGACTGGAAGAGCGTAGGAGAAGGTGCTGATGGGGGGACTGCTATGACAGGGAAATGATGGTGTATTGGTCATGTGATTGGACCAGTAATCCAGAGGCCCAGAATAATCCTCTGAGGTCATGGGTTCAAGTCCCCCAGAGCAGCCAGTGGAATTTGAATCCAATTAATAAATCTGGAATATAAAGCTAATCTCAATGATGATGACCATGACAAGTCTCATCAATTGTTGTAAAAAACTATCTGGTTCACAAATGTCCTTTAAGGAAGGAAATCTGCTGTGCTTACCTGGTCTGATCTATGACCCCAAGCCCGTAAAAATGTGGTTGACTTTTAATTGCCCCTTGGAGCAGCCAGCAAGCCACCCAGTTCAAGGGCAATTAGGGATGGGCAACAAATGGTGGCTTTGCCAGTAACGCCCCCATCCTGTGAAAGAATAAAAAACATCAGAAGCTGTCCAAGCTCTGTGAAGTGGATAACGATGTAATCCCAGTCTTTTCTGCACAGCACCAATTATTCTGTGCCTGGGGGTGCCTGTCAGGGAGCTCCCACCATATCATAGAGTGGGAGGACTCAGTTTGTGGTTCTGGTGTATGGCATTGGCACCTTGCCATCAACCATGGGTTGTACGATCACCTTAATGGATGCTGCAACTGATGCCTGTCTACACAAATCTCTGAAACAAGCAATATTATCTCTCAGGAATGCTAACACTGGGACCATGCAGACTCTGTCCTCCAGAATCCCCTTTGCTTTAGATGGGCTGAGGAACTGGGGGAATCAGAGCATCAGACAGACCGCAATCTTGTGCATTCCACTCTCCTGCAGCTCTCTATCTGTCATGCATGTAGCACAAGCAGTCATGCAGTAAGAATGGGACATGTTGCCATCATTCAGGATGACCCCACATCTGGACTCCTGCAACCCCTGAGCTATTGTCCTACTTGGCAGCTAGGCTGGACTGCCCCAACAGCTGCCAGCTTTAGGAATCATCCCAGCTCTGAGCTCTTGGAGTTACAAAAACAGGTCAAAAACTGGGAATTCTGCAGCAAGTAACTCCTGACTCCCCAAAGCCTGTCTGCCATCTACAACGCACAGGTCAGGAGTGTGGCAGAATGCTGTCCATTTGCCTGGATGAGTGCAGCTCCCAGAAGCTGAACACTATCCAGGAAAAAGTGTCTTTCCATCCACCAACTTAAATACTCGTCCTGTAAAATTTTTTGTGAATCTTCATAATTACAAGGATTCAGGCTGACTCCTGTATCATTTTGTAATCAAGGTTTTATTGCAACAAGCAATACAGATATTCATGATAATATACATAATTAACAGTAATTAACAAAGCTTGTGGTTCAGGTCTCTGACCTGTCATCAGAACGTGTTACCAGCATTTCCAGCAGATGCAGTATTTAGTTTTTGTCACAGTAATTTAAGTTGATTTTAGGCCCTGCCTACTTTGACTGGACAGAATGTCATGTACAGATAAGTTAGAAAGCATTAAGCTTCCTTGTTAGCCAGCATTAACATAGATCCTACAGAAACTCAGGATTCATCTTGCTGATGTTGATCTTTTCCAATTCATCTTTTGCTCAATCATTCGAATAGCTCTCTTCCTTGGCCATATGACACAGTGGATCAATCATCAATCACAAACACTTCTCCACAAGCCCCCAGAATATCTGAAAAATGGGTGTAAAATGCTCAAACTGATGGTTTGCACTTTCAAAAGAAGCAATGGTAACTTTAAATTTCCTCCAATCATTACATTGATACAAGCATGAAGACAAACAGCAGCTAAATGAATGACAAGATTATTTATGAGTAGATTCGTCATGGTAGCTGTACTGCCATTGTATAATGGCAGCAATTCGCCATGACTCTTTCACCAGCACCTTCTCACCCACCCACAGAACAAGGGTACCCGGTGAATGAGAACATCGTCGCCTGTGACATCCTTCCAAACCAGTCACCGTCCTGACTTGGAAATGTATCGGCTGTTCCTTTACTGTTGCCGGGTCAGAATCCTGGAACCCTCTTCCTAGCAGCACTGTGGGTGGACCTACACCAGATGGACTGCAGCAGTTCAGGAAGGCAGCTCATTACCACCTTCGCAAGGGCAATTAGGGATTGCCAGTAAATGCTGGTCTAGCCAGTGAAGCTCACCCCAATGAGCAACTAAGAAAAAACAGTTGCAGGCTGTTAGAGAAACAGTTTCCTTACTCACTGCTCGACACAGACTGTAGGCATATTGTCCCAGTTCTGTTTGCTCTTTCCTCTCACTGCTGTTCCTGCTTCTACCCAGATTTGTTTCCTACCCAATGAGAAAATAAGTACACAGCCTGTGTGATTCACAACCAATAAGTTAAAAATCATCTAAATAACAAACTTTCATGGTGTTATACAAGAAAAGCATCAAACTTAAAACTGCTACACCTGAGCAACTGAGACTTCTATTACATATTACTGGAAATCACCCTCCTCCTGAGCCATAGTGTGTAGCTGGAAGCAGGAACTGTGGGAGTAATGAGGGCTGGGGCGAAAATGGAGTTGGGAATCACAACAACATTGTTTAAATCTGAGTAATGTGTTAGTGAAGTTTCCTATCAAGATCTGGCAGGATTTGTAGGATTGAGCTCTACCTGCAGTCATTCTTGTGTTAGTTTGGCCTGTTAGTGTCCCGCATTCAAGCACATGAGGTAGAACACAAAAATTACCTCAATTGTTTCAACTTATAAATGTGGCCATTACATTAACTGTCCTGTGTATACCTATACTGTCTTTAAATATGTATGCCCCCTCAGTATCTTCAATCTTAAATTCAACATAGAAATATTCTATTTAGAACACCATGGCCATGGTAGCAAAGTGGTTAGCACTTCTGCCTCACAGCTCCAGGGACCTGGGTTTGATTCCTGGCTTGGGTCATTGTCTGTGCGGAGTTTGAGCACTCTCCCTGTGTCTGCGAGGGTTTTCTCCCACAGTCCAAAGATGCGCGGGTTAGATGCTTTGCCCATGCTAAATTGCCCCTTAGTATCCTGGGATGCTTAGTCAGAGGGATTAGTAAATATGTGCAGTTGAGGGGATGGGCCTAGGTGGGATTGTGGTCGGTGCAGGCGTGATGGGCCGAATGGCCTCCTTCTGCACTGTAGAAAGTCTATGAAAGCTTTGAATGAATATTCCCTGCACGCACAATGGCATCAATGTTAACCAGAGTTTTATTCACTAAGCATTGTATACGACTGTTTCATTTTAGTTTCCCTTTGTGATAAAGAGTGATGTAAATACCTGGGTGCTGTGGCGAGGTGTTGCCTGACCCTGGTTGACAGTGAATGAGAGAGCTTTGGGATTGAGCTGGCTTGTGTTCCAGGCTGCTGCTGACTCCTGCAGTAGTTCAGCCTCAGCATTGTGCAATGGTTAGGCAGTGCTGTCTGACATGGACAGCCATAAAAGAGGTCAGAGGGGAGAGGGACCCAGAGCATGACTCCCATGATAAACAATCCCATTGTCCCGTTCCCATTCCCAGGATATATCTATAGCTGAGCATTATCCCACCCTTCTCGCTGATACTAGCAATGCCCTGCACCACCTTTTCCAAATTCTTTCACAGGATGTGGGTGTCACTGGCTCGGCCAGTATTTATTGCCCATCCCTAACTGCCCTTGTGAGGGTGGTGATGAGCTGCTGTCTTGAATCGCTGCAGCCCATGTGAAGTAGGTAAACCCACAGTGCTGTTTGGGAGGGAACTTCTCTGTGAATGGTCTCTAAGCCTGATGAGGCTGGATGTGAAAGCTCTGATCTACCAGTCCTCTATTCCTCAGACATCAAACATCATTTACCCATTGGCTATCTGGCATGGGGAAGTTGTGCTGTAAAACCCCCGGAGTTGTCACAAGCTCCAGAGTGGACTGCAGCACTCTAAGTCGTGTCCTTGGAATTAGTGATTTCCTCTATACAACCTGCCATTAACTTGCTATGTTCAATGACTGAACCAATGTAGGATCTTCAGAAGACATCTGTTTTGAAAGCAGGATCTGTGATACCAAGATCAAGATTCTTCAGCCAAGGAATGCATTGAACTGGAAGATCTGTGTAGCAACCAGCTGCTTGTGCATTGTCTCCACAATACGCTGCTCAATGTGTCACTCATTTAATATCCACAAATGTTCAATCCCTCCATCGCTGATGCACAGTGGCAGCCATGTGTACCATCTACAAGATGCAATGCAGCAACTCACCAAGGCTCCTTAGGCAGCACCTTCCAAATGCACGACTAGAAGGACAGGGGCAGCAGATACATGGGGAACAACCAGCTGAAGGTTTCCTTCGAAGTAACTCACCATCCTAACTTAGAAATATATCAGCCATTCCTTCACTGTCACTCAGTTCAATTCATTTGGCAAAGATGAGTGACTGAGAGAATAGGTGAAAGGACGAGCAGGACATATATTAGCAAGACCTCTAAATATGTAGTTGACAATACCCCTAAACATATAGTTAGCAATACCCTTAAACATAACAGAATCCCTACAGTGCAGAAAGAGGCCATTCAGCCCATCATGTCTCCACTGACAACAATCCCTCCTAGGCCTTATTTCTGTGACCTCACGCATTTAACCTGACACTAAGGGACAATTTAGCATGGCAAATTAATCTAACCTTCGCATCTTCGGACTGTGGGAGGAAACCGGAGAACCTGGAGGAAATCCATGCAAACACAGGGAAAGCATGCAAACTCCATACTCAGGCTGGAATTGAACCGGGTCCCCAGTGCTGTGAGGCAGCAGTGCTAACCACTCTGCTGCAAGTTATAGCCCTGAAACATACAATTAGCAAGACCCGTAAACTGAACATATAGTTAATAAGAGCCCTAAACCATATAGGCTGAAATTTTACCACCCTGTCCACCACAGGAAGTGGAGCGGGTGAGGGGCAGAGTATGGAACGATCCGTTGACCTTGGGCAGGATTTAACGATGTCAGGATTGGTGAGGCTGTAAAGTCTTGCTCATAGTTAGCGAACCCCTGAAATATTTCCTATGTTTTCACTAATCAATAAAGCAAGGTAATTTACAGTAATGTCAAGTGTTAACATGCAGCCAGTTTGGGTGCAAGAACACAGTATCATGCAGCTACATTGGATGGGATCATTAATATTTTGGTCTGAATGCAAGGCTGGTGGTACAGTGTCAGAATGGGCCTGCAGGCAAACATAAAACTAATGTAAGATAGTGTGATGGAAAGGTTATGGAAGTATCATAAATGCTGAATTAAGGGAAAGTAGCAGCAGGTTCTGTTATTTCAATTGAGTTACTAACTTCATTATATTCTCGGCCTTTTGGCTAAGATCAAGTATAGTATCGACATGCTGTGCTAGGTTGAAGTCATGAGGTTACACTTTAGCTTCATTTGAAGCAATTATTAAAAGCGGCATCTGGGCCTTTGGGCTAAGATGCAAATGAGATCAAGCCTTGGAGGAGGAGCTACACCTACTCCAATCAGCTTGGATCATGTAGATCAAGCCCAAGACAGGAGGTGAGAGCCCTGTCTTGTCAGCTTGGATCGGGAATGTCCCAACTTGTTGAGACTCTGAATTGGATTTGATTTGATTGGATTGAATTGGAATAAAGAATAATTAAAAAAAAAATTTTGTTCCTACATTGCCTCTGGGTAAACAGTCTGGTACTCAATGATTCAGGGAGTCACTTCCTATCATTCTTATTGGGCTGTTTCATAGGGGTCCTGTGACACACACCTCAGCCCAATGTCAATCCTTTTCCTGGGCTTGTCTCCTCTGTCAGAATTCCAATGATACCACCTGGGAAAGCTGTGTTGTGTTGAGTGTGCTTCAAGCAGCAGGCTGCCCGGCTAACCTACAATGACTGCCCTCTCATCAACGCCTGCATTACCATGCAGTCTGCCCGTCAGCCACAGGCCAGTTCCCACACTGAGGGGTTTTACATTCTGAGAACACATCCCCACCCCACACGGAGACTATGGGAGCGTTGTTGAGACTATAAATACATAGGGAGGAGGAGGGAGTAAATGTATTACTGACTGGGCAAGAATGGAAAATCTAGCTTGTAAAATCTTTCCAAAGAATAATCTTTGTCTCTGTGGGTTGCAGCAGGACTATACAAGATCTAAATATGTGTAACTCTGCGTCACTGTGGTTGTACTGTGGCCGTGAAGGCAATGTGCTAACTAAATTAAACAATGTGGTTGACTTGCGGAAACAATGACTTTACATTGTCTAAGTTCTATACATTGATCAAGTTCCTTCTTGGGGCCTGGAGATAGTATTTTTATAATATTCTTTCATTTTAATTAGTTTGCATACTATTGCCTGTTTTCTGTGCTCTCCTTGCAGCTCTCACTCTATCCACTTGGGAAGGTGATGGTGAGCTGCCATCTTCAATTGCTCTAGTTATAGTGTAGGTACACCCACAGAACTGTTAGGGAGAGGGTTCCAGGATAATGACCGAGTGAAAAGTGAAGGAATGGTGATAGCAGGTGAAATTGTCCCCCCAAAAAAATGAAGTGTCATAATGGTCAGAATAACAGAGTGATCTGCAGCAATCTCCCAGATGCAGTCCATGCCACACTCCCACACTCTGTCTTGAAGAGTGTGGTAGTTTTGTACTGATTCTGGGGAGGGGGGATGGGATGGTGGGTGAGGGATACATAAACATACCAGTGAGCTTGGCTTCAGAGCTTTCCAGAGCCATTTTGCAATGACACCCCAATGTCATAGTGCACTGATTCTCCTCACTCCCCACGTGGGCATTAAGAAGCCCCCCCCCCTCCCATTCAATGGCATGCCCCCCCTCCCTGACATGGGTCGTCAGCATTGGGGCACTCCTGTTGGATCCCCTGCCTGGTCCCCGACATGACCCCCAACAAGCTGTCTAAATTGACTGTGCTAAATTCTCCCTTGGTGTACCCAAACAGGTGCCTGAGTGTGGCGACTGGGGGATTTCATTGCAGTGTTAATGTAAACCAATGTATCTTGTGACTCATAACTCCCTTCTGCATAACCCCCCCCCCCCCATTCACTACCCCCACTCAGACCCCAACCAACCCTTGGCATTTCCTGGCACACATGATGCCCAACTGACACTGTCGGGGTCCCCTGTAGGCACTGCCAGTGTGCCTGGTGGGTTCTGCTGAGATGTCCAGTGGGCACTGCCAGGGTGCCTGGTGGGCACTGCCAAGTTGTCTGGTGGGCCACCTGATTACTGCCTGACGTGCACCACCCAGCCATGCCTCTGACCAAGCAGGGACTTCTGTGGCCTCCAAGGCTGTGGCGTGGCCATTGCGCCTGGTCTGCACTGGTGGATGCCCATAGTGATTTTCACTGTTTTGTAAACAAGCTATGCATATTTAAATCTGCCAGTCAGCCTGCGTGATCCAGTTCGCAACAGTAGAACGGGACTGGGACGATTTCAAATTGTTTCATCTCGGGCACAAAACCTATTTTTAGGCCCGTAAGCTATTTTACCAGATCAGTGATATCCACGCCAGGAGTGCCGAGGTGGGAAAATTGCTCCCATAGTTCCAGGTCAGGATGATGTGTGATTTGGAGGGGAACTTCCCGGTGGTGGTGTTCCCAGATATCTGCTGCCCTTGTCCTTCCAGGAGGTAGAGGTTGTGGATTTGGAAGGTGCTGTTGAAGGAGCCTTGGCAAGTTGCTGCAATGCATCCTGTAGACGTTACACAACTGCTGCCACTGTGTGTCTTTATCCGGTGTGTCTATATCTGCTTGTTATTAGTTCAGGGTATCTGTTACAAATTTTGTATCTGCTTTAGATATTCATTCAGGTTTAGCATCACTACCCCCCACACCCCCATCTCCCGTTAATCAAACCTACAAACTGAATAGCTTCTTTCTATCAGAAGGCCTGTAATAAAAGAGACACTGCAGAAACTCACCAAGGTTCCTTTGGCAGTACTTTCCAAACCCATGACCACTACCATCTAGAAGGAGAAGAGCAGCAGATACCTGGGAACACCACCTCCTGGAGGTCCCCCTCCAAATCACACATGATCCAGACTTGGGAATATATCATCGTCCCTTCACTGTTGCTGGGTCAAAATCCTGGCACTCCCTCCCTAACAACACTCAAGGAATACAGCAGTTCAAGAAGGCAGCTCAAGGGAAACTAGGGATGGATAATAAATGCCACTGACATCCACATCCCGTAAATGAATAAAAATAAACTCTTTATTGGGTGACTGGATTAGTGTGATCTCACACATTCACTTGTCTTGTTCTATCTACTAGTTTATCACACACCCCAGCCCCTCCATAATATACCCCCAGCATGTTCAGATAGTTTGACCTGATGTTGAAGGGGGACAAGGAATCGGCTAGCTTAGTTCCCAGAGAACATGGTGTCGCTCTTGCTGCGATTTAGCTTGGCTCTTGAGGCCAGTTTGAGCTGGTTGCAGAAGCTTATCACTCACAGCACTGACGGTGGATCCAAACAGAAGATGATGGTGCCATCCATGTACAGGGAGACTTTGACCTGAGGATCTCCATTGCCTGAGACTGTTACCCCTCTTATGCTCGCTTCCTTCCCGATGGACCTAATAAAAGTTTCAAAACAACACACAAACAAGTCAGGAGAGAGGGGACAGCCCTGCTTGACTCCAGGTTTGATCAGAAACTTTCTGATTTCTACTATTGATTGAAACTACGCTGCCGAGTTTGTGTAGAGCAGTTGGATCCAATTCGCAGTTTCTCCCCCAAAGCCTATTTTGGAGAGCACATCTAATAGAATCATAGAATCATTCAGCGTAGTACGGACTCTTCAGCCCATCATGTCTGCATCAACATACGACAAACACCCAACCTCCCACCTAATCCCATTTACCAGCACTTAGCCCATAGGCCTGAAAGTTATAATGTGCCAGATGCGCATCCAGATACTTCTTAAAGGATGTGAGGCAACCCACCTCCACCCCCTCCCAGGCAGCGCATTCCAGACTTTCACCACGCTCAAGGTAAAAATATTTTTCCTCACATCTGCCCTAAACCTCTTGCCCCTTACCCTGAATCTATACCCCTTGTGACTGAGCCTTGAACTAAGGAGAACAGCTGCTATCTATCCACTCTGTCCATGTCCTCATAATCTTGTGCACATCAATCAGGTTGCTCCTCATATAGTTGTTTTTATTGGTCCTGTGTGTCTTATATCTTGTGCTTATTGGCCTGAAGTTAAATCTTTATACTCATTGAGTACTCTATGTCTTTGTTTGGCCCAGCTTGTCCCCATGTGAATCCCACAAACATCCTACTGAACCTGGAGGAGTAACACTGATGAAGGCACACCTGGACTGGAAACGTTGGCTCTATTCTCTCTCAGTAAGAAGCCGCACAGCACCAGGTTAAAATCCAACAGGTTTATTTGGTAGCAAAAGCCACTAGCTTTAGGGCCTCTGACCCTTCGTCCACTCACCTGATGAAGGAGCAGCGCTCCGAAAGCTATAGTGGCTTTTGCTACCAAATAAACCTGTTGGATTTTAACCTGGTGTTGTGAGACTTCTTACTGTGTTTACCCCAGTCCAACGCTGGAATCTCCACATCTATTCTCTCTCCATAGATGCTGTCAGACCTGCTCAGTTTCTCCAGCATTTTCTGTTTCTGATTGCAGCATCCGCAGTATATTGTCTTTCCCTCAGTGTGCTTGGTGCTGTAAGGAAGCTCTTACCTCTCTCAAATCTCCTTTCAAGCTGTGAAAAATATGCTTTTAAAACTCAAACTTAGTGTCAGTTCCTTGCAACTTCCTGATTTACCTTGTCTGCTGCCCCAATCCGAACTGAGTCTCTCTTCAGCTTTTGCCAGCAACTTCCGAATGAATTAAAAGTATTTGCATCAATCGCCTTTCAGAGCAAATATACGAATAAACAGTTTGCCAGCTTCCCAATTTTGTATTGAAAATTCTAATGTTATTCTCACAAACACTCTCTAAATGCCAATGTCTCAAGACATTTTGAGAGTATAAACATGTCAAACAGGCAGACTTCAAAGGAATACAAAATAAATACTCTTTCCTTTTCGTCACTGCCCATTATCAATGTAGAGATAGTCAAAGATGCCAAGAGACAGCGGTCAATATAGAACACAGAGGGAGAGTAGAGGGGTTAAGTGTATGAACTATCTAGAGGTGACCTCGCTGGCTAGGAGGGTGTGAAGTGCTCAGGGGAATAGCTGCTTTCTCTTGCAGTAGCAGCACCAAGCCACTGTGACTCAGGAAGGAAATGGCAACAGCATCATCCCCTGCTTTCTCAGCATCGATTGCACCGCAGCCCAAGCCCTTTGAAGGTTAGACAGATGAATGAAAAAGGCAAGCAGCTAGAGGTTGGCTTCAGTTGCAGAGGTAGCCTGTGTTGAGGGACTGCGGCCTGGAGCCCCCACACTGTGCTGAATGAGAGAAATGTGAGTAGCTGCAATACTGCAGTGCTGCTGCAGACAATACTGCCATCAGAGGTAAACAGAGGGCTCGCAGAGAAACAGGGAGACAGAACAAGCTGCAGAGCAGCCACTGCCCTTACTATCAACAGAGACGGACACTTTGCTGCTGGAGGAAGGCTTGTGCTCAATTGGAAAGTGGAAGCATTAGATTTGACTGCAAGTGCAGGTAACGTGATTCAAGCAAGCGTCTTCAAACAGCTCACTATCTCGGAGCTGAGAGATTTCCTCAGTGAGTGAGCTTCTCTGTCGCTCCTCAGTCCTGTCATCGAGGTTTCTTCTGGAACATGTTTGCCCTGCCTGCCTGCTGTAGCTTCACATTGCAGCATTCACTGCCAGTAAGCAACTGAGAGGCTGCTGAGGGAGAGAAGTCGTATCGAGCAGCTATAAAGCTGACACTAAGACCTCAGCCTCACTCGATAAAGAGCAAGGTGTTTGACCGGTGTAGAATGTGCAAACGATTCAGGATGTTTCTTGCTGATTGTGTTGTAGCCTGAGCCTGCTGTATGGATAGTGAAGAATCCTGGTGCACAGAAGGAAGCCTGCAGAATGCAGAGATGGTCAGACAGCGAGGTGAGTACAGCCCCTGCCTGTGAAGCAGGCTGCTGAGCCGGAGCGTGGACTCCATCCTCCTTCCCCATGGCGTGCCTGAAACAACAGCAGGCTGCCATCAAGATGGAGGCGGTGAAGATTGTGCCAGCAGAGAAGTTTGCGGATTGTCCCAGCTCGCAGTCTCGCTACGGGCCCTCGCAGTGTGTCCGGGAGCCCCCGCTTGTCGGGAAGTGCGCCTGGCCCCTCGAGTCAGAGATCATCGCCAACCAGGCCTGCACTGATGTCCCCACCCTGGAGAAAGCCCGGAGCCCCAGTGGACTGGCCAGGACGCCACCCCGCCGCGAGAAATTTGTCCAGGGCCACCGTAAGGCCAGTGCGGAGATGTGCTATCACCGACAGACACCATCCGATGAGGTCATCGTTAATCAGTACGTACTTCACCAATCCACCACCTCCGAGCCCCTGGAATGCCCCACCTGTGGCCACGTGTACAACGCCATCAATAAACGCCCCCGGATTCTCTCCTGCCTACACTCAGTGTGCGAGGAGTGCTTGCAGATCCTCTACGAGTCCTGCCCCAAGTACAAGTTCATCTCCTGCCCCACCTGCCGCCGGGAGACCGTCCTCTTCACTGACTATGGCCTGGCGGCTCTGGCCGTCAACACCAGCATCCTGGCCCGGCTGCCAGCCGAAGCCCTGACCACTAATCCGGGCCAGTGGGGTGGCGAGGCCGACCGCAGCTGCTACCAGACCTTCCAGCAATACTGCGGCGCGGCCTGCAGCTGCCAGCTCCGAAACCCACTGTCTTCCTGTGTGATCATGTAGAAGGAGAGGGAAGGAAGGCCCTTCTCCCTGTCGCAGAGTCACATTTGTGACAATAAGGATTACTCCAAGACTGAACACTTGCTGTGCTTTCTCAGCAGTCTATATGGTAAATTATCTATAACTGCATTATCTCACCTGGGAGTTTCTGTGTTTTCTGTGAAATCAAAGGTATCACATTCAGATTGAGTGGCAAGTATTATGCTGTCTTGATAGTTTTGCCTGAGAGGCAGTGTTGCCAAGCAACCTGCACATATTTGACTCTGACCTCGGAATTGCTTCTTTTCCACCCCAGTATTATACAATGCCTAAAACCATTGCCAATGCAGCATCTTTAAGTGTTGCCCTCTCTAGGTCGGTAAAGCTTAATGTGTTCTAGATCCACACCACAGTATTCGGCAGCCCTGTGGAGATCCATTCCATCCAGGTCCCATCCTGCGTCCTACAACCTTCATCACAATGCCACATCCGGCAAGAACATATTTTTTTACCTGAATTTTAGATTTTGATCTTTAGATAAAGAGAGAAGGGTTTAATAGCACTTATTTTTAATTGTAAACATCCTTGCCTAAGCCACAGACCTGCCTCTAACTTCCCTGACGTCAAAGGCACATTGATCGCTTTTATGCAGTGTCAGCCTAGCCAAAGTCAGCGCCAGAACTCAGCCACTTGGCCCAGCTGCCTCTGCCCCAGGGCACGGCGGTTCCCCTCCCCTGCCCTGGTTCTGGGGGAAGCTGGGCTGAAAAGGGTCAAAGTCCATTTGTTTCCACGTTGCCCTGCCAGTCACAGTAACCACATAATAAAGACTGCTCTCACCTGTGTGTCTGAGTGGATTGGGTTGGCTTTTGCTCCCTGCCCCCACCCCACAATCCCGACCTTGGGCTCCAAGAAGCTGTTCACATATTTAACACAAAATGATGGAGAAAATCTTGTCTTTGGCTTTAGTGACGGTGTACAGAGCACCTGCTGCCAAAGGTAACAGTCAGTGCTGGAGAGCTCACCCAGAGCATTGCTAGGAACACAAAGAATGTTTCTTTATTGATTGTATTCTGTGAATAAACTCTATATTAGACCTTCCACTTGTCTTCGTGCTACTAGAGTCATTGAAATGTTGCGTAGACAAACATTGGCGCTGCGTCTAGCAAAGGGTTAAACTCGCAGCAATGACTGCTGGACACTGGTGCAGACACTGAGACTGCAACACCACGGGAGGTCTCTGAGTGGGTTCCCCACTCAGCCCTTCTCCCCACTTGATTCCTCACATTTCAATATTCACCGGGAATTTTATTACTAAAATATTTCCCAACCACACGCGGAAGACCCAGCTACATTTCATTGATCTCTAACTGAGAAGCATGGTATTAAAAACTAAACTTCAGGAGCAGCAAGGTGAACGTCACAGGTACCAATGTATGTGTGTACCACTAACAAC
Organism: Carcharhinus amblyrhynchos; assembly: GCF_965287045.1. Taxonomy (NCBI): domain Eukaryota; kingdom Metazoa; phylum Chordata; class Chondrichthyes; order Carcharhiniformes; family Carcharhinidae; genus Carcharhinus; species Carcharhinus amblyrhynchos. The sequence goes on from NC_137348.1 coordinate 42,166,374, forward strand.
TGACACCAGACTGTGTACCACCAATCTCAGGCACCAGACTGTGTACCACTAATCACGGGCACCAGATTGTGTACCAGTAACTGTTGGCATCAGGCTGTGTACCACTAGCCACGTACACCAGAGTGTGTACCACTAATCACAGGCACCAGACTGTATACCACTAACCATGTGTACTAGACTGTGTACCATTAACCATGTACACCAGATTGTGTACCACTAATCAGGGGCACCAAGCTGTATACCAGTAACCATCAACATCTGACTGTGTACCACTAACCATGGGCACCAGACTGTATACCAGTAATTATCAGCACCAGGCTGTGTACCAGTAACCAGGGCAGCAGACTGCGCACTGGTAACCACAGGCACCAGACTGTGTGCCAGTGATTCTGTATAGCAGGCTGTGTACCACTAACCATGTGCACCAGACTGTGTGCCGGTAACCACAGGCACCAGACTGTGTGCCAGTGACTGTATACCAGGCTGTGCACCAGTAACCATGGGCAGCAGACTATGTACTGGTAACCATAGGCACCAGACTGTGTGCCAGTGACTATGTATACTAGGCTGTGTACCGCTAACCATGTACACCAGAGTGTGTACCACTAATCAGGGACACCAGACTGTGTACCAGTAACCACAGGCATCAGACTGTGTACCAGTAACCATATATACCAGATTGTGTACCAGGAACCATCAGCACCAGGCTGTGTACCAGTAACCATGGGCAGCAGATTGTGTACCAGTAACCACAGGCACCAGACTGTGCACCACTAACTATGTACACCAGACTGTGTAGCACTAATCACAGGCACCAGACTGTCACTAGCTGCATTTTGCAGATCGTAATGATGATATCACAGATGCAGGTGAGATAGCCCAAAGTTTTGTCAGCATGCATAGTGGTACACAATCAGGTGTCAGTGGTTACTGGCATACAGTCTGATGCCTGTGATTAGTGGTACACAGTCTGGTGAACATTGTTATTGGTACACAGTTTAGTGCCCATGGGTACTAGCAAAATACCCACTGGTGCTCCATACTAACTTTGTGGGCATGCTATATATTAAAATTGGCAACCTAAAGTTTAGGCTGTCAGTTGAATATTTCAGTAACGTCTTGAATGTTTCGTTTTATTTTAGGATGTAGTGCGAGTATTTAAGAGAATGTTGAGTATTTGTGAGCAGTTTGCGTATTTCAGTGTGCAGTTTGGGTATTTCAGGATATAATTTAAGTTATTGAGTATATAATTTGACTATTTTAGAGAAGGTTGAGTATTTCAGGGTGTAGTTTGATTATTCTGGGTGGTTAGAGTATATCAGGTTAGTATTGAATATTTCAGGGTGTAGGTTGGATATTGCAGAATATAGTTTGAGTAATTAAGGTATAATTTAAGTATTACAGGGTGTAATGTCGGTAATTATGGTTAAAGTTATTGCAGGGTTTACTTTGAATAACTCAATGTCTAGTTTCAGTGCTCCGTGCCATCATTTTGGTATTGTGGGAGTTGAATATTGCAAAGTGAAGGCTTAATCTGATCAACCACAAATTGAATATTGGAGGGTTTGGGCAGATTATCATCAGGTATAGATTGAAGATTGAAGGATCAAAGGTGAACATGATTGGACACAGGTTGAACATTACTGAGTGAGGGTTGGATACAGTTGGCTAGAGGTTGCATGGGAGATTCAGTGATACAATAGGTAGCATCCCTGCCTCTAACCCAGAAACTCTGAGTTTAATTCCACCCTAGGACTTGTTGGCTGAGGAAGATGTGTTCTTAATGAGACCAAGGAGGTTGAGTGCCCACCTGCAAATCCTTCAGACATGTGCCAATGCCAGGTGGGATAAGAGTGGACGAGATCCCTGTCAGCCATGTGATGGAAAGAAAGTTGGAATCTCTGCCATCACTGCAGCCCTGGGCTGCAACATGCAAGTTTGCCATAGCAACTTGGGTTACCTGAGTGATCTTTAAAACAGAAACACACTGGGTAAATATTGCAGTGTAAGAGTTCAATGTGGTTGGGTACAGGTTTGTTTGGAAAATTGACATGAAAATACAGTCAGTTAAATTGATAGAATTCTGCCAGGAAGTCTCAGATGGTAGTATGAATATGTGCAGAGTTTCATTAACTCCATCCCTTCAATTCTATACTTGTAATTCTGATAAGGACTGTGGGGGTGAGCTGTTTTTGAACAAAATGTTGAGGAAAGGTTTGAAATAGGGTCTGATTTATCCAGTCTGGAGTTAGAGTCAGTTTGGATCTCATGTCAACCTCAGACTCTGATTGATAAACTTATCACACATTGGCCTACATTTTCCAGTGAAACATAGAAACTAGAAGCAGAGGTAGGCCATTTGGCCCTTCGAGCCTGTTCCATCATTCATTTTGATTATGGCTGATCATTAAATTCAATATTCTGATTTCTCCTTCCCCTCCCATATCCCCGATCCCTTTAGCCCCAACAGCTACATCTAATTTCTTCTTGAAATCACACAAGCTTTGGCCTCAACTACTTTCTGTGGTAGTGAATTTCACACATTCACCACCCTCTAGGTGAAGAAATTTCTCCTCACCGCAGTTCTAAATGTTTTGCCTCTTATCCTCAAACTATGACCTCTAGTTTTGGACTCTCCCACCATTGGCAACATTCTTTCTGAATCTACCCTGTCTAACCCTGTTAGAATTTTACAAGTTTCTATGAGATCCCCTCTCACTCTTCTAAACTCCAGTGAATATAATCCTAACCGACTTAGTCTCTCCTCATATGACAGGCCTGCCATCCCAGGAATCAGCCTGGTAAACTTTCGCTGTACTCCCTTTACAGCAAGGACATCCTTCCTCAGATAAGGACACCAAAGCTGCACACAATACTGCAGGTGTGGCCTCACTAACATCCAATACAATTGCAGCAAAATATCCCTATCCCTATACTCAAACCCTCTCACTATGAAGGCCAACATACCATTTGCCTTCTTTACGGCCTGCTGTACCTGCAAGCTTACTTTCAGTGACTGATGCACAAGGACGCCAAGGTCTCATTGAGTATAAGAACATAAGAACATAACAACATAAGAAATAGGAGCAGGAGTAGGCCATCTAGCCTTTCGAGCCTGCCCCGCCATTCAGTAAGATCATGGCTGATCTGTCGTGGCTCAGTTCCACTTTCCCGCTTTCTCCCCATAACCCTTAATCCCCTTGCCTACCAAAAACCTATCTACCGGTGTCTTAAATATATTTAGTGAGGTAGCCATCACCAATTCAACGGGCAGAGAATTCCAGAGATTCACCACCCTTTGAGTGAAGAAGTTCCTCCTCAACTCTGTTCTAAACTGCCCCCCCCTTATCTTGAGGCTGTGCCGTCTAGTCCTGCTGTCCTTTCTGAGCAGGAAGAACCTCTGCACCTCTATCCTATCCATCCCTTTCATCATCTTATATGTCTCAAGGAGATCCCCCCTCATCCTTCTAAACTCTAACGAGTACAAGCCCAGTCTATTCAGCCTCTCCTCATAGCTCAACCCCCTCAACTCCGGTTTCAGCCTAGTGAACCTCCTCTGCACTCCCTCCAAGGCCAAAATATCCTTGCGCAAGCGCAGCGACCAAAACTGCACACAGTACTCCAACTGCGGCCTCACCAGTGCCCTGTACAGTTGCAGCAAGACCTCCCTGCTTTTATATTCAATCCCCCTCGCTATGAAGGCCAACATTCCATTTGCATCCCATCCCAGAAGTATCCACTTCTCTCAATATACATCTATTCAAATAATAATTTGTCTTCATATTATTGATACCAAAGTGGATAACCTCACATTTATCTGCATTATACTGCATCTGCCATGCATATGCCCACACACTCAGTCTGTCCAAATCACGCTGAAGTGTCTCTGCATCCTCCTCACAGCTCACCCTCCCACCCAACTTTGTATCATCAGCAAATTTGGAGATAATAAATCTAGTTCCCTCTTCCAAATCATTAATATATAATGTGAACAGTTGGGATCCTAGCCCAGGTCCCTGCAGAACCCCACTAGTCACTGACTGTCAAGCAGAAAATGATCCATTTATGCCAACTCTTTGCTTCCTATCCGCTAACCAGCATTCTATCCATCTCAAGATACTATCTGTAATCCCATGCACTTTAAATTTATACATCGTGTATTGAAGGGGCAGAGACGGTAAATTTGATGGACTAGCAAAAGGTCAGTTAACTTTGGTTGTGCAGAGGGCGATATGGGAAAAGTTTGGTTGATGTTTCAGCTTGAGTCAGGGTTTGATTGAAGCTTTGCAGGATACGTTATGGAATGTGGTTCTGATTGAACAACATGTCAGGACTGGTTCAGGGATTAGACTCTGACTGGATAATATCTCAGGACTGGTTCAGGGATCAGACCCTGATTGGATAATATCACAGGACTGGTTCAGGGTCAGACTCTGATTGGATAATATCTCAGGTCTGGTTCAGGAATTAGACTCTGATTGGATAATATCTCAGGACTGCTTCAGGGATCAGACTCTGATTGGATAATATCTCAAGACTGGTTCAGGGATCAGACTCTGATTGGATAATATCTCAAGACTGGTTCAGGGATCAGACTCTGATTGGATAATATCTCAAGACTGGTTCAGGGATCAGACTCTGATTGGATAATATCTCAAGACTGGTTCAGGGATCAGACTCTGATTGGATAATATCACAGGACTGGTTCAGGGATCAGACTCTGATTGGATAATATCGCAAGACTGGTTCAGGGATCAGACTCTGATTGGATAATATCTCAAGACTGGTTCAGGGATCAGACTCTGATTGGATAATATCTCAAGACTGGTTCAGGGATCAGACTCTGATTGGATAATATCACAGGACTGGTTCAGGGATCAGACTCTGATTGGATAATATCGCAAGACTGGTTCAGGGATCAGACTCTGATTGGATAATATCTCAAGACTGGTTCAGGGATCAGACTCTGATTGGATAATATCTCAAGACTGGTTCAGGGATCAGACTCTGATTGGATAATATCACAGGACTGGTTCAGGGATCAGACTCTGATTGGATAATATCTCAAGACTGGTTCAGGGATCAGACTCTGATTGGATAATATCTCAGGACTGGTTCAGGGGTCAGACTCTGATTGGATAATATCTCAGGACTGGTTCAGGGGTCAGACTCTGATTGGACAGCTTGCTCCTGTGGTGCTGTCTGTGCTGCTGTAGTCAGCCAGTTAATGCAGTGTGTTTCAATGTTGTGGAGCCCTGAGGGGAGCTGCTAACTGATGATATTGGCTCAGCTGACACTTTACAGCACTATAAATAAAGATTTTGAAAAAGTGAATTTCTTTTGATGCTTGAAATTTGAAATAAAAACAAAATATGCTGAAAATACTGAGCAGGTCAGCAGCATCTGAGGAGAGAGAATCATTTCAGCCATTCGGCCCATCAAGCCTCTGTGAAAGAACTATCCAATTACTGTAGGTGGCAGCGTGTCTGGTGACCTTTGAAGCCTCACAAATTTCCCAAAAGGTTGACTTACAGACTGAATATAAAAGAGAACCACCAGTGTGGGTGTGAGTGGGCACCATCTTTGTCCTTCGTCACATGGGGCCCGCTCTGTGTGGCGTGTCTTGAATTCCTGCGCAACTTCACAATACAGCCCCTACCCACCAGTATCATCCCCTACACCCAGTGAGAAGATACCGGTGAGTATAACATCTGTTTGTGGGGTGAAATATTGAGACTGACTACTAATGGCATGCAGTGGCTGAAATTGTAGGTCAGTGAGCATGGGGGGAAGGGCATGAGGGTGTGGGAGGGCACCGAGGGTTGGAGAGGGCATGGGGCGATCGAGGGGGGCATTGAGGGGCACAGGGGGTTGAGAGGGTCAGGGAGTGCACAGAGGGGTTGGGGAGGGCACAGGGATGGGTCAGGGAGTGCATGGGGAGGCCATGAAGGGGTTGAGGCAATCACAGAGTGGAGGAGTGCAGGGGGAGGGCCAGGGGGGTTTGAGGAGGGCTCAGGGAGGGCACGAGGGGGCTGAGGTAGGGGTCATTGTTGCGGGCAAGTTATGCAAAAACATAATTTGACTTGAAACTAAAATAGTATAAGGTTTTCTAGTTGTGATCTCACCAATGTCCTATATAATCGCACTGAGATGTCTTTGCTCTTATTTTCCAATACTGTTGTAATAAAGGCAAGAGGATCGATAGGGAAGGGAGGGAGTGAAGGTGATTGGGGTGGGGTGGGAGGTTAGGGCTAGCCATCAGTGTTGGGGGGGGAACGTAGGGGGGTTTGGGACTGTTGGGGAGGGTTCAAAGCTTGTTTTTATTTCAGATTTCTACCATCAAAATAAATTTGCTTTATTAAAATACGAATTGCTTCCTTTGCCTGCATGGTAACTTTCTGTGATTCCTGTCCAAGGGCACCCATTTCCTCTGAGTACCAATCGTTCTTCGTCTCTTAGCATTTAAAAACAAATCTACTTTTCTGTTTTTCCTATCGGAGTGGATAACTTCACATTTCCCCACATGACACTCCATCTGCCATGTTCTTGCTCACTTTGTTCATCTGTTTGTATCCTTTTGCAAACTCTCTTTCTCCTTCTCACAGATAACTTTCCACCTAACTTTGTATCACCGGCAAATTTGATATATTACATTCCGACCCCTAGAAGAAGTCACTGAAATAGACAAACTGCTGATTCCTGTGGTACTCTTACTCTGATCATTAAACAATCTTCAATCCATCCTACTGTATTACCCTCAATCATAATAACCCCGACTTTGTGCAATAACCTCTTGTGTGGTACCTGATTGAATACTCCTTCTGAAAATCAATGGCAGGATTCTCCCCCAAAAAAATCCAAGTTCCCAACGTGCAGAAAAATGGGAGTAAATCCCGCTGTTTTTTTTAGCGTACTTACAGAGGGAATCTCTGGTACTCTGAGCACTGGCATTCACTCTGGAAGCAAGGGGCACACTGGCAGCATAGGCTGAGTAGGTCACTGTGCATGCACCAATCTGTCAGAGCAGAGGTCCCCGCACATACACAGTGGCCCCTCATTGTCGGTCTCCCAATCGCTGGACTCTCGATTGCTGGCCAAGCCCTCAAACTGCCCAATTGCTGACCTTCCAAACCCCCCTGCAACCCGCTGATCGCTTGACCTCTCCGGGCCAGCCCCTATATCCCCACCTCACCCCACCCAGCCCTGAACCCCCCTCCACAGTCCCAACCCCTCCCCCGATGACCAATCCCAACCCCCACCCCACCCAATGACCAGTCTCAACATCCAGCTCCATCTCAATGGCCAGCTCCAATAGCCTTCCTTCCTTTCTTCCCTCCCCCATCAATCCTCTTGCAGAGAGGCAGCGGGCCACCCCCTCTACTGACTGCCCCCATTAGGCCCTGCCCCCGGCCCCACCTCTTTGCACTATTGGGTTCCAGTGGACAGTCTCAAGGTACCCAGTGGGCCGTGCCAGTTCGTCCCTTGGGCAGTGCCAGGGTGCTAGGCTGGCAGTGCCAGGCTGGCACTGCCTAAGGGGCACCCCTTTACCACCGACCCTTCCTGGGGGCCTCAGTGGCCTCTGTTCTCTCCAGCGAGGTTGAGCGCCTGTTCCCCTATAGTGGGGAGCAGTTGTAAACGTCGCTGGAGGGTACTACTCCTGGAGAATACCTTCGAGGGCCTGTTAATTATATTGAAATGCTCATTCCAATATGATAATCAGCTTGATGTGGAGCTGATTATCCTCAAAAACAGCAGCTGGAGATGCCCGGGAGCCCGGTGTGAATTCCGCAGAATCACCACTGCTGATGTGTCCCAGCTCACTGTGCTACTCGAGCAGCGTAGCTGGTTGGGAGAATCCCAGCCAATACATCCACTGGTTACCAAATATCTACCCTGCTAGTTGCAATGTTATAAAATCAATTTTGCTTTCATAAAACCATGTTGATTATCTAATGATATTGTGACTTTCTAAGTGTCTTATAACCATATCCCTAGCAACCAGTTCTAGCATTTGTCTGGCTAACTGGCCAATTGTTCACTGCTTTCTCTCCTCCTCACTTCCTGAGCAGTGAGGTTATGTTTGTATTTGGTCCATCTACTCCTGAAATTTCTGGAAGATCATTCACTATTTCTATAGCCATCTCTTTAAACCCAAGGGCGTAGACCATCTGGTCCAGGTGATTTGTCACCATCTCATTCATTTCTCCAGTGCTATTTTGTTGTTGAAACTAACTTCTTTAAGTTCCTCATGCTCACCAGGCCCTTGGCTCCCCATTATGTTTGGACTTTTTAAATGTCTTCTACGATGAAGACAGATATGTTCACTTTATCTCTTCTTTAAAACCTTTGACTTCTCTTTTTATTCCCCTACTAGTTTATTCATATTTTCTTTTCTATCAATTTCATAGAAACATAGAAGATAGGAGCAGGAGGAGGCCATTTGGCCCTTTGAATCTCCTCCACCATTCATTATGACAATGGCTGATCATCCAACTCAATAGCCTGATCCTGCTTTTTGCCCATAACCTTTGATCCCATTTGCCCCAAATGCTATATCCAGCCACATAGAATATAGAAAAACTACAGCACAAACAGGCCCTTTGGCCCACAAATTGCGCCGAACATGTCCCTACCTACTAGGCTTACCTATAATCCTCTATCTTACTAAGTCCCATGTACTCATCCAAAAGTCTCTTAAAAGACCCTATCGAATCCGCCTCCACCACCACTGCCGGCAGCCGATTCCACGCATCCACCACCCTCTGAGTGAAAAACTTAGCCCTGACATCTCCTCTGTACCTACTGCCCGGCACCCTAAACCTATGTCCTCTCATGGCAGCCATTTCAGCCCTGGGAAAAAGCCTCTGAGAATCCACTCGATCAATACCTCTCAAATACATTCAACGACTCTTGAATACATTCAATGTTTTGGCAATTTCTTTGTTGTTCCTCACTGAATTAATTCTAAAATGCTCCCAAACCTCCTGATTAGATCAATTATCTTCTTTATTCCTGAAATAAGTGTACATCTGTTGCAAATTATGTATTATTTCTTTAAATGTTTACCATTGCTTTACTACCATCACACATTTTAATCTTGATGCCCCTCTTTTACTTTAGCCAATGTGCTAAAGTAGACTTTGCTCAGATTTAGACCTGAGCTTCAGACTTAACTAAATTCTCAAACTCAATGTCAAACACCTATATATTATGATCACTCTTGCCAGAGGCTTCTTGGTTATTAATTTATTCTTTCTTTTTTGACAATACTACAACTAAAAATAACCTATTCCCTAGTTGAATCCTTGACATACAGATCTAGAAAAGTACTTTGAATGCGTCCCATGAACTTGTGCTCTACACTATTACTGAAAATTTGGTTTGCCCATAAAATTGAAAATCTCCCAGATTGCTGCTTTGCTTTTGTTGCATACATCTCTAATTTTCTGATGCCCAATGCTGAAATTACTCTGAGGGTCTGATAAACGACTTCTGCCTCTTGTTGTTTTTGCTTCAGCCAAACTGAATCAGCTTTGCAGTTCTGAGCTGAGAATCTTTCTCACTGCTGACTTTGTCCCAGCCTTTGTCACCAAGGTTTGCCTTCTTTTTCATTTAGACTATTCCTTTTCCATTCAGACTTTTCCATTCAGACTATTCCTCCTACAAGGTCCCTGACCTTGGTCACTTTACAACCACATCTCCATGATGACAGTCAGATCAAACCCATTAATTTAAATGTTATTGATTCATATACTTTGTTGCGTATTCAGATATGTTGCCCCAGCTATAATTATAGAATCCCTACAATGCAGAAGGGGGCCATTCAGCCCATCAAGTCTGCACCAACCACAATCCCACCCGGGCCCTATCCCCATAAGCCCACATATTTACCCTGCTAATCCCCTGACACTAGGGTCAATTTAGCATGGCCAATCAACCTAACCCATATATCTTTAGACCATGGGAGGAAACTGGACCACCAGGAGGAAATCCACACAGATACGAGGAGAATGTGCAAACTCCACACAGACAGTGACCCAAGGCCCAGGTCCCTGTGAAGCAGCAGTGCTAACCTCCATGCCACAGTTCTATACTTTTTGTACTTTTCCCTGATCTTACCTTCAGTCACTAATGCTTGGTTACCCTTCTGTCCTTCCCTGAACTACTCTGCTTATTTTCACCCAAAATCAGCACTTTGCTGCACAGCCGTGACTTTGGACTTACTGCTTTTGAATTTACCCATTCCTCAAACCTGTTATCCCTTCATTGGCTCCAAATAATCCCCTGGTTATTATATTGTGCCAATTCTGCTCCCAGTCTGGTTTAAATGAAGCCATTTCTAATGGAACAGCTCCCTCTTGCCCCAGGATTGGTGCCAATGACTCATAAATCCAATGACCTGTTTCCAACACTTCTCCGACAGATACATATTTAACCAGCTATTCTATTTATTCCTCTACCAATGTGCCAGTGTAGAAGCTTTGTGTATAAGCACCTCCAGATCTTTATTCCTACACCACCTTTCAAATGAGATCACCTTGTTAATCTTGTCTCTCCTCCTTTCTCCACCAGTATGTACCATTTTACACTTTCCTGTGTTAAATCCTATCTGCCACATGTTGGTCCCTTTCACCAGTCTGTCTACGTCTTTCTGAAACATATCCTCCTCATTCTTTACTACATTTCTGACTTCTGACTCCATGCTACCTACAGAGTCTGGTGAATCTTTCACTGGGCACCCCTCTGCTGAGACTCCTTCAGGTGTTAATGGATTTGAGAGCAGTACATAGTGCCATGTTGCACCAGGTGACTCTCTGCCAAGGATGTTATAGTTGGGAGGATAGAAATGTCACATCCTACCTCATGAATGTTGCTTTGATAGGTTGTTGTATCTGCTGCAAGCCACGGTGTTCTGGGAGGTCTTTCAGATCTGGCTTTACATTATGGGGTGAATCAACCAGCAACACTAGTCTACAGCTCTTTCACCTGGCCATGGAAATGGTCAATGCCTAAGGGCGAGGGTCAAGAATGTCTACTCTTTCAGATTCAGTTGCGACTGGATGTTGGGTGTGGGACTCTCTCTCTCTCCCTTTTCCTGTTTCTCTCTCTCTCTCTGTCTCTCCCTTTTGCTGTCTTTCTCTTTCTCTCTCTCTCTCCCTTTTCCTGTCTCTCTATCTCTCTCTCTCCCTCTGACTCTCTGTCTCTTGGGTCAGTCAAACTTCTGATCGATGATGTTGAGTGCCAGTGGAGCTGCCAGTAGGTGAAGCTGAGAGTGGAGTTCCTATATAACCTCCTCGCTGGATAACTCAGTTCTGTAAAAACCAAAGTGACAGAGGGTGCTAGTGAGATGTTGATGTATAGAGGGGAAGACAATGTAAAATTCTAGAGTTGATAGAGAATTATTTGACACCTTTTGATGTAGTTTGTGTCAGTCACAATGTGAGGCGTAGTTTGTGTCAGTCACACTGTGTGGTGTAGTTTGTGCCTGTCACACCCTTTGGCTTAGTTTGTGTCAGTCATACTGTGTGATGTGGTGTGTCTCAGTCACACTGTGACGTGTAGTTTGTGCCTGTCACACCCTTTGGCTTAGTTTGTGTCAGTCATACTGTGTGATGTGGTGTGTCTCAGTCACACTGTGACGTAGTCTGTGTCAGTCACACTGGTGTAGTTTGTGTCACTCACACTATGATGTGTATTTTGTGACAGTCACAGTGTGTGGTGTGGTCTGTGTCTGTCACACCATTGGCATAATTTGTGTCAGTCATGCTGTGTGATATAGTCTGTGTCAGTCGCACATTGGTGTAGTTTATGTCAGTCACTCTGTGTGGTGTAGCTTGTGTCACTCAAACTGTGGTGTGTAGTTTGTGTCACTCAAACTGTGGTGTGTAGTTTGTGGCAGTCACAGGGTGTGGTATTGTTTGTGTCAGTCATAGTGTGTGGTGTAGTTTGTGTTAGTCACACCATGGCATAATTTGTGTCAGTCATGCTGTGTGATATAGTCTATGCAAGTCACACTTTGGCGTAGTTTGTGTCCGTCATGCTGGTGTGTAGTTTGTATCAATCACACTGTGGTGTAGCTTGTATCAGTCACACTGGTGTGTAGTTTGTATCAATCACACTGTGGTGTAGTTTGTATCAGTCACACTGGTGTGTAGTTTCTTTCAGTCACACTGGTGTGTACTTTGTATCAGTCACACTCTGGTGTGTAGTTTGTGTCAGTCACACTGTGGTGTGTGGTCTGTGTTATACTGGTGTGTAGTTTGTATCAGTCACACTGTGATGTACCTTGTATTAGTCCCACTGTGGTGTGTAGTTTGTGTCAGTCACACTGTGGTGTAGTTTGCATCAGTCACACTGTGATGTGTTATGAACCCCAGCAATGTTGCATGTGACTATGATCCAAAACTCAAAAGGATAACTTGGAACATCAGTTCATAGTTGTGTATATTTTTTGGTAAAATGCGAGGAATGATGTACAATCCAGCAAGGAACAGTCCGGTTTTTGTGTGAACAATTAAGAAAGAATATTTATTAACTTAAAACAAAAACATACAGAGCAAGAAGTACTGTATTACATTATGATCCTTAAGTACACTGATGACTATACACACATTGTTTTACGTGAAACTATCCTTTGTTACCTGAGACACCCCTTTTTCCAAACAACATCCAATATTAAGTAACTCTGAGCTAAATGCAGCAAATAATTACCACACACAGGTTAAGGTGGCCATGTCTGGGAAATATTCTTCAGGTTCAGCAATGGAGAAAAATGGCCACTTCTTTTGGGACAGTGTACCTGCAGCTGCTGTGGTTCTGATGTTAGCTGTGTCTCCTCTCTTCCCCTTTAGTTCCTGTTCCATAGTTGTACCATTTCTTTCCCTTTGATATTACCCACTCTGAGTCGGCTTTTGGTAGGTACAAGTCAATTTCCTTATCTTTCCACTTTGAAGTTACCCCATTCTATGGTCCATTGTTTTCTCTGGTCATATATCTAAACACTTGCTTTTCCATTGATAGACTAATTTGCATTCATCATTTCTCCAGACGTCCGCAACTAATCAGTTCCCTACTTTATGTTCTTTCATTTTATTTTTAGTCTTAATTTTTCCCAGTTTTTAACATGTCCCCTCTTTTAAAATGAAACGTCTTAATTTGAAAGATGATTTCATTTCTTATCAGTTCTACCTTATTAACCATTGCAAAGATTTCAAAACATGTATTAACATAAAATATACCCCACAGTATTTACACCCAATGTTCCCAGTAGTCTCTTTTACACTCATGTTAAAGCATCTGCAATTATGTTTTCTCTTGGCCAGAAGAATGGTTTTTAAATTAAACAGTTGTAGTAACAAACGCCATCGACATAACCTGATGTTCCGATTTCAAAATTTCTTCAGAAATTTTAGGGGACTATGGTCCATATATCTGATTGTCTCTGTGGGACTTCTGGCAATGTCAATATCGAAATATTGCAATACCAATTCCAAACTTCAAGCCTCTTTATCAATTGTAAAATACTTCTAATACTATTTAATTTCCTAGAGAAATATCCCACAGGCTTCTCAATTCCAAGTCCCTTATCTTGTACTAACACAATTCCCATACCAATATCACTAGCATCCACTGCAGTTTAAACTAGCAGCATTTTGTGAGGCTAACACTAGCTTCGTTGTCAACTCAGTTTTCAAATGTTGGAATGCATTTTTGCAGCCTTCTGTCCAGTTAAATTTCTTGTTCTTCAAGAGTTCTGTTAGTGATGCTTCCATACTGCTAAAGGTTCAACACAAACTTATGATAAAAATCACTCATTCCCAGAAATCTTATAATATCATTTCTTGTTGTAGATTCTAAATCCCAAATGGCCTGCATTTTTGCATCTCGTGGGGCCATTTGACCATGTCTCACAATATGTCCTAAATATGAAATTTGAGCTTTAGCAGATTTGCTTTTTGCTAAATCCAGAATGAGATTAGCCTCTTTTAATTGTTCAAACAGTTCCTTTAAGTGTTGCAGATGTTCTCCCCAATTTGGACTAAACACCACTAAATCAACAGTGTGTGCTGCACAGTGACTTAGTCTTTAAATAACTTTGGTGGTTAGTCTCTGAAATGTTACAGGTGTGTTCCTGATCCCAAATGGAATAACTTTAAATAGATGCTGAGATTTCCTTTGCCCTATCAGACAGGGTGGCACAGTCGCAGAGTAGTTAATATTGCTGTCTTACAGTGCCAAAGTTCAATTCCCAGCCTGGGTGACTTTCTGTCTGGAGTCTGCACGTTCTCCCCGTGTCCACGTGGGTTTCCTCTGGATGCTCCGGTTTCTTCCCAGTCTGAAAAATGTGCTGTTTAGGTGCATTGGCCAGGCTAAATTCTCCCTCAGTGTATCTGAACAGACGGAGTGTGGCGACTAGGGGATTTTCACAGTAACTTCATTACAATGTTAATATAAGCCTACTTGTGACACTAATATATTTTTAAAAAGTACTTACCAATAGCCCTTTAGCAAGTGTATTTTTAGGATGAATTCAGACTGTCCAGCCAACTCTTTCAATGCAATCCTCCAACTGTGACATAGGAAACAAATCCCTGTTGATGATGACAATCGCTTCCCTGTAGCCCACACAAAGTCTCTAAATTCCATCCGGCTTTGGCACCAATCAGTAGAACTCAATTCAATAATGTCATTTTGGAGCATATATTCAATTTCCTTCTGTTCTGATAACTTTGCTGGATTTAGCCTATATGGATGTTGCTTTATTGGAACTGTTTCTCCTTCATCTTGCATCACTATCTCCGTTCTACCTAATTTATTCCCACAAGTACATTTATAAAACTGCAGTAATTCTTCCAATTTGACTAGTCTGTTATCTGTGAGATAATCAGTTATTTAAATTTTTCAGTACTTCCTCATTCATTACTCAAATGAATTAGTCACTGTCAGAATTTAAGCTTCTCCCTCTTCAAGATCCCATGCTTGTCCTCATCTCCTCATCCCAATACCTCTTAAGCATGTTAATATGGCATACTTTGTGAAACTTACATCTATCTGCTGTACATACCAGAAAATTTGCTTTGCTTAGTTTTCTTTCAATTTGACGTGGTCCATTAAACCTAGCTTTTAATTATTCCCCTGACACAGGTAACAACACCCACACTTTTGCCTATAAAACTACAAGTGTGTGTTTTCTTATCAGCCGTTGCTTTCATTCCATGCTGTGCTATCTCAAATGCTTTCTTGCCACTTCACAAGCTACATTCAATCTTTCTCTCTGAAACTCGAGACATAGTCTGAAAGTGTAACGTCTGACTTCTTACTTAATAACTTTTTGTGGTTTTATTTCAGTGGACCAATTCAAAAGGACTAAATCTTTGCAGAATCATTGCTGCGCTCAGTTTACTAAAGATTGTGTCAGATAATCTTACCTCACTTTTCTCATCCTGTACTCTTAACTCCCCATCTTATGTACCTGTGACCTTGTTACTGCACAATTAGGAAAGTCCCTGGGATGGTTTGTTTGCAAATTTTCTGCAACTGGATTTTCTACTGGCTGTCAAATCACAGTAGGAATCACTACTATCTGTGATCCAGTTATATCATTCCTTAGAATGAACTGAATCCCTGCCAATGGGCAATGTTCCTACTATTCCTGCAATCACTCCTCTCATCTTCAAGCTACTCCTTAAGTTAATTTTCATCAAAGGATTTTTCTTATTTTGCTGTGAATACTGCTGACCAGAACCTCTTCCTTCAATACCCCTTCTGGACAATAATTAATCTTATTCAACATTGGAGGGATTACAGAGAAGGTTCACCAGGCTGATACCTGAGATGAGGGGGTTCGCTTATGAGGACAGATTAAATAGACTGGGCCTGTACTCGTTGGAGTTTAGAAGGCTGAGGGGAATCTTATAGAGACTTACAAGATAATGAAGGGGCTAGATAGGGTAGAGGTAGAGGGATTCTTCCCGCTTAGAAAGGAAACCAGAACTAGAGGGCACAGCCTCAAAATAGGTGGGGGGGCGCAGTTTAGAACAGAGTTGAGGAGGAACTTCTTCACTCAAAGGGTGGTGAGTCTCTGGAATTCTCTGCCCATTGAAGTGATGAGGGCTACTTCATTGAATATGTTTAAGTCATGGGTAGGTAGATTTCTGATAGACAAGGGAATTAAGGGTTATGGAGAGTAGGTGGGAAAGTGGAACTGATGATCCTATTGAATGGCGGGGCAGGCTCAAAGGGC
This sequence comes from Carcharhinus amblyrhynchos, assembly GCF_965287045.1. Lineage (NCBI taxonomy): Eukaryota > Metazoa > Chordata > Chondrichthyes > Carcharhiniformes > Carcharhinidae > Carcharhinus > Carcharhinus amblyrhynchos. Next base: position 42,182,617 of record NC_137348.1, read on the forward strand.
TAGATGGCCTACTCCTGCTCCTATTTCTTATGTTCCTGTTAGAGATTGACTTACTGCTGTTTTCATCTTTCCCCATTCCGTTTTGCATACATGGAAAGACTTTGCTCAGAATTCTCTGGCCGTTCACGTCCCGATGCCACTGCAAGTGAGGACGGAAAATTTGGCTCTCAGCCAAATCTTCATTCACTGCAGCATCACCCGAGGATCCTGCTGATGTGAACAGCCAGAAAATTCCACCCTTTACCTTAATATACAACATTCCTAAACACATAAGCCCCCTGCTGGTCAGTCTGTCCCTGTATAATTTAAACACATTTTCACCTCTATTGCTATTTCCTTCTCTGTGTATAAATCTTCTCTGTGTATAAGCTTCTTTTGTTCTCCAGTCTCAGATTTAATGCTTCCTTTTTTAAGATTATAAATTCCACTAACTTTCCCTTTAACCCCAACAGGCTGATTTGTTGTGGCCCAGTTTATTACAAGGAAAGCATTAATTTTCCTCCTATCTCTTGTTCTCTCACCATCATGTCTTTTACTTTGAGGTAAAGTCTCCTCAGAATTTTCAGCCATTCCCTCTCTTGCTTTGTTGTCCTTTCTGGTACCTTCCCATTTTCTGTCTTTCTCAGATTTAAAAGTGTCAAAAAAGGCTTCGACCAATGAACCAATTCATAGTTTTTCTTGCTGTTTTAACTCTTTGTTTCTCAACATGAGTTCTGACACCGCAGGTAATGAATCTTTCAATTCTTCCAAAAGAATTATCTCTCTAAGGGTCTCATAATTTTCTTCTATTCTCATTGCTCGCACCCACCTATCAAAATAACTTTGTCTAATCCTTTCAATTTCAAGATAAGCCTGTCCAGATAGTTTTCTTACATTTCAAAACTTTGCTCTGTAAGCTTACGGTACAAATTCATTAGCACTCAATATAGTTTCTTCACTGTATTGTACTCCCAGACCTTCCGTCTGACAAAAGCAGACTTCACTAGCCCTACCTACAATTTTACTCTGTAAGAGCAGCATCCAAATATCTTGCAACCATTTTATTTGTCTGGCTATTTTCTCACAGGAATTTGAAAAAGCCTCAACGTCCTTTTCATCAAATTTTGGAAGTGCCTGCACAAATCTCCAAGAGGTTCATGTCTAGGATTACATTCTTCTTCCACCTGCTCTGATCTCTCTTTTTCCCACTGCCTGCATTTGAAATTGGAATTCTCTGACTCCCCCTTTATGCTATGGTTAACTTCTGCATTTCCAGTTCCCTTTTTCCTCATTTCTAACTTTCTCATTTTTAATTAGAGTTGAATTTTAGCTAATTCAGTTTCTTCACTTTTTGAAATACTTGGTCTGTCTGACAACTCTTGTGCATTTAAATGCTTTGCTATTTCTTCAGTTACCTCAGTTTCCTGTAGGTAATCCTGACTGTAACAGATTTGCCAACTCCACCAATTTAGTTTTAGGCGCTCTTTTCGAACTTTCCAAGGTTATATTGTTTACTCCTAAACAATTCTTGGCCAACGAAAGAGCCATTTTTGCAGTCATCTTATTTTAAATCAAAGTCTCTCCTCACTTGGTTCCAGCTTTCCTCACTCTCATCACATTTTCAAAGTCAGTAATTCCCCTCACCCAATTAATTATCCTTTTTCAAAGCCCAGACAAAAGCCCCCAATTTTTGTTATGAACCCCGCTGATATTGCATGTGATTGTCTCCCAAAGTCTAGAAGTATAACTTGAAACATTGGTCCAGATGGTGTGTGTGTTTTTTTTGGTATAATGTGAGGAATGATGCACAACCCAGTGAGGGACAATCCAGTCATTGTGTGAAAGATTAATAAAGAATATTTATCAATTTAAAAACACATGCGACAAGAAGGACCGTAACACATAACCCTTATGTACACTGATGACTATACACGCAGTTTTACATGAATCTATGCTTTGGTCCCCGACTATCTTTGTTACCTGAACTCTGAGACACCTCTTTTCCAAAACAACATCCAATATTAAAAAACTCTGAACTAAATCCAACAAAGGTCAGCACAGTGGCTGGCACTGCTGTTTCACAGTGGTAGGGACCCAGGGTTCAATTCTGGCCTTGGTTGACTGTCTATATGGAGTTTACACATTCCCCCCATGTCTGCTTGGGTCTCCTCCGGGTGCTCCAGTTTCCCATAGTCCAAAGATGTGCGGGTTGGGTTGATTGGCCATGCTAAATTGTCCATTTGTGTCAGGGGGATAATCAGGGTTACGGATATAGGGTCTGGGGCAGGGGGAGGGATTTTTGTCAATACAGGCCTGAATGACCTTCCTCTGCACTGTAAGGATTCTGTGAATCTATGAAGTTATTATCTCACACAGGTTAAGGTGGCCACGTCTGGGAAATAATCTTCCAGTTCAGCCCAAGAAAAAGGAGATTATATCTGCAACTGCTGTAGATCTGATGTTAACTTTGTCTCTTCTGGTAGCTGGTGAAATTTACAGTTAAATAATAAATCCAAAATGATAAACCTCTCAGTAGTGGTGACCATGAAACTATCATTGAAGTAAAACCCATTTGGTTCACTAATATCTGACCTACATGTAACTCCAGAGCCATAGGAATGTGATTGACTCTGTGTCATCTGAAATGGCTGAGCAAGACACTCAGTTCAAGGGCAGTTAGGAACAGACCATATAAATGCTATGAAGGAATAAATAAAAGGTAACTGTTGCAATGCAGGAAACATGGAAGCCAATTTATGCACAGCAAGCTCCCACAAATCGGGTAGTAACCAGATCATTTGCTTTTGTGATTGACCAGAACACCCCTGCTCTGCTTTGGAATAGTGCCATGGGATTTTTTACATCCACCCATGCAGGCAGATAGAGCCTTTGTTTCACATCTCATCCAAACAACACTACCTCTGACTGTGTGGCACTCCCTCAGCACCACAGTGGATTATCAGCCGTGAGTCTTGTGCTGGAGAGCTTGTGATTCAGATGCAAGAGTGGGAGTAACGGAGCCACAGCTGACATGTGCGGGTATGAATACGTCTGCTTTTGTGCAAGTTTATGTAAGCGAGCAGGTCCATTGGCAGTTTTATTACTTTTGGGAAATATGGTAAAAATTGGTCCTGAGTTAGAGTAACAGAACAACAGCATAAAGCAACCCAGAATTTCAGAAAGTGATTGCATTGATTTGTCGAGTTGCAGGATACTTCTTTTACCATTGTTGAAGACAAAAGCTTAGAAAGTAAGCATTGTATTGTTCAAGCAAACTGTATTTCTATACATTTGAGAAAGAGGGAAATTTGCAAATTCTCCTCGTGTCTGCGTGGGTTTCCTCCGGGTGCTCCAGTTTCCTCTCACAGTCCAAAGATATGCAGATTAGGTTGATTGGTCATGCTAAAATTGCCCCTTAGTGTCCAGGGATGCGTCGTTTAGAGGGATTAGTGGGTATGATATGTAGGGATATGGGGGTAGGGCCTGGGTGGGATTGTGGTTGGTGCAGACTCGATGGGCCGAAGGGCCTCTTTCTGCACTGTAGGGTTCTATGATTCTAGGGCACCAAGTACCTGGCAACAGTAACACAGAGATTGTTGCTGACTAGTCTGGACTCCTGCTCAGGGGATGTGGGCTGGAATTCTGCCAAACAAATTCTCGAATTTGCATAAAAACGTGTGAATCGCACTTTTTGTCGGTGGGAGTTTCAAAATGAATGTCCTACACTCTGTACACTGCAGAGTGCCTCATCGTGAATCATGCTGAAAATCAGTGGGTGGGACCTGTTCCCACCGGAGAGGTCAGCAGCGTGGTGCTGAGCAGGTCACTGCGCACGTGCCGATCTGTCAGTGCCGGGTTCGGCACCTACGCAGCACTGCCAGCCTCCTGATTGCCAGCCAGCCCTGCGACTCTGCACCACTGACCCTCCAATTGCCCCACACCTTGATCACTGGCCAGCTTTGACCCGACCCCCTACACACCACTCCCACACCTCCTTCCACAGCCCCAATGGCCAGCCCCTATTGCTGGCCTCCCTTCCTCTGACACGGCAGAGTGGCAGCAGGACACCCACCCACCCCCCCAAGCAGCCATGTTCCCTTGGGTATTTCCACTTTGCCCCTCTGGCAGTGCCAGGAGCCAGGCTGGCACTGCCAAGCTGGCAATGCCCAGGGGGCACCTCCTCACCCCCGACCTCTTAGGGGGCCTCCGTGGCCCCCCTTCGCCCATGATGTGGCGATGTCGGCATTGGACTGGGGGTAAACTCAGTAAGAAGTCTCACAACACCAGGTTAAAGTCCAACAAGTTTATTTGATAGTAAACCCAGAAGCTTTCAGGGTTTGGCCCTTCATCAGGTGAGTGGAGAGTTCTGGTCTCAAACAGAGCATAAGAATCAAACTGAGACCGGAACTCTCCACTCACCTGACTCACCAGGCAAACTCCGAAAGCTTGTGAGTTTACTATCAAATAAACTTGTTGGACTTTAACCTGGTGTTGTGAGACTTCTTACTGTGTTTACCCCAGTCCAATGCCGGCATCTCCACAACACGAGTCCAATTCCACCAAGCTAAGTAGGGAATTTAAATTCAATCAATTAAATAAATATGATAAAGAGCTGGTTTCAGTAATAATGATTATGAATCTACTGGAACCCATCTGGTTGACTAATACCCCATCAGGAAAGAAAAAATGATCCTTGTCAAGTCTATGATATACATAAATCCAGACTCTCAGCAATATGATGGACATTGGAATAACCTAGCCAACCTCTGCATTGTTCATCATTCCCTTCTCAAAGACATCTCGTGCTTAATGTGATGGAAGCCCCTTGATACCTGTGTATGAAAAGAGGAAAGATGGCTTTTTTGAAACTAAGTTATGGACCGTCATCAGACTTTTAAACAACTAGGGAGGTTCAGAAAGTCAAACATGCCAGCAGAACAGATAAAAACCTCTTTGTTCAAGTCATGTAAGATGACCCACTGATGTGGGGCAACATAATATTTCTTTTATTTGTGTCATTACTCTAAGATAATCATAAGAAAGATTTTAGATTTTATACGGGATATCTCATGACCTCAGGGTGTTCCAAAGTGCTGTACATCTGAGGAATTGCTTTTAACATGTCACTGCTGTGTAGAGAATTGCAGCAGCTGCTGTGCAGATAGCGAAGTGTCACAAACAGCAAAGAGATCAATATGCAGTTGATTGTATGTTGGGGCTGTTGTCAGGTAGACATCGTTTGCCTGGACAGCTCCCTTTTACTAACAGTAAAAGATCCCCTTGCACTATTCCCTCACCCATGACAATTTGATAAGGCTGTAAGAAGTCTCACAACACCAGGTTAGAGTCCAACCAGTTTATTTGATAGTAATCCCACAAGCTTTCGGAAACGCTGTTCCTTCGTCAGGTGTATGGAAGATTCCTATCAAATAAATTGGTTGGACTTTAACCTGGTGTTGTGAGACTTCTTATTGTGTTTACCCCAGTCCAACGCCGGCATCTCTACAATTTGATGAGGCCTCAGTTTAATTCCCCTCTGGAAGACATCACCTTAGCCATTGCAAAGTACTTAGTACTGAAACATCAGTCTGTGAACCTTCTCAGTGAGAGACAAGAGCTGCCAGAGATCCAGTTCTCTTCTGATTGAGTTCAGTAAGCATGTTAACTATTGCTCTGTGCATTCACTTGATGTGTAATACAATAAGGTAATAATCTGTATCCAGACTTATCTTTACAAATTTTCTGAATCATCTTTGAAGAGCTTGAGAAAGATTCAAATAGCTGGTTCAGTCCACAAGGGAGATGCTATTGATATTACCTAGGCGCCACTACCATACAATTCACTATTGGACTGTAGAAGACCTGTCCTGTTGAAGTAAGACCTTCAGTATGGCAGTGACTAACAAGTACTGACCTAAGAAGCTACTTGCAAAGTCACTTCTCAGCCTTTTGGCTAAAATCAAGTATCAGATCAAGCCCAAGATGGGGTGCAGTGTCTTATCTTGTCAGCTCAGATCTTGTTTGTCTGTCTTGTGGGGACCATGAATTGGATTCAGTTGGATTTTGAATTTGGTTCTTGGAGATAGCAAGGAATGAATTTGGGTTTGCCCGGTCCACTCTGAGCATTGGCTTTGTAACATCAGGGATGGAATAATTTTTTTTTAAAGCTATTTGAGATATATCCAAATTATTAGCCTGCCCAGTTCACTCGGGAGCTTTCTGACTGAGATACAAGAAAGGGAAGTTGTATTTATTTAGCAAGGTCATCCCAAAGCACAGTAAAGCCATGAATACTTTTGAAGTGTAATCCGGCTGGAGTGTAGAAATCGTGGCAGCCAATTTTTACAGAGGTCCCACAGGCAGCAATGTGATAACATGTTTCAGTGATGTTGATTGAAGGATATATGTTGGCTTGGACATCAGCAGGAACTCCCTGATCTTTGAAATAGTGCCGTCAGTTCTTTTCTGTCCACCTAAGAGGGTTGATGGGGTCACAGTTTTCCCCCCCTCATCCAAGCAATAATACCTCCCAACATATCCCAACACTCACTTGACTCTGCTCTGGAGTCTTAGCCTGGATTTTCTACTCAAATCTCCAAAAGTGTGTTCTTAATCCCAGGACTTTCTGACTCAGAGGTGAGCAGGTTATCAACTGTGTAACAGCCGAGCCCTTCACTCAGTCCAATTGAGGCGGACTCGAGATCAGTCACTGTGCTCTGTTCCCCATCCCACCACGCAACCCTTTCCAATCAGCACCCACCTATCTCTGCTTCAGCCTGCATCACTATGGCACAGCCGTGGGGCTCTTTGGAGTGTGTTATCTGGAATGTATCTGAAATGAGCATAGTGAGCTCACTAACAGAGAATGATAAAGTCCAGCCAACATAATTAAGCCATACTCAAATGCAATATGAGAGATTACTCACTGTCCTTTATCAGAACTGATTAACGTGGAGACAACCCTGTCACAAATACCCAGCTTCTGAATTCTGTCAGTCAGGAATATTTCCAGTCTCACAGCTTCAGATAAATAAAGTTCCTAACTGGGGCAGTCTGTTTATACATTGACATCAAAAATGGATATATATATGTCAGTATTGTTTATGTCTGTCCATATTAGTACGTATGTGTGCGACAGTACAGTGTATGTGAGTACATATATCCTCTATATCTGTACATGTCAGTATATGTATCTTCATGTCATTATATATACATCTGCATGTCAGTATATATCTACCTGTGCACACCTACATCTCTATGTTTGTATCTGTGTGCACATTGTTTGATGTGTATGCTTGTTACTTGCTGTCCAATTTTGTGTTGATTTGTCTCTCTGCTCATCATAAGATGTGTATTTGAGTGCACCATGCACATGGGATTCTGCCTTGATAATGCCCACACTGCTCATCGCTTTAAACAAAACGGACTGCTGCACACAGGAAACACTGTGTACTGCTGGAAATAGATTCCTCCTCTGTGCTGCCTCACCCCAGGTGCACCATCTGTTATACAGACCGTACCTCTCACATACACAGTCACATTATACATCACTGTTTAATCCATACCCTGCTGAATAAACAGGAACATCACACAGCTACACAGTGAGTAACCCTTACCCTGCTGAAGAACTCTTTATCATGATGTTAAGGTGTATGATTTCCTGTTATTGGCAGTCTGAGGCAGGGAGCTGTGCTTAGCAAGGTGCACATACAATTGCAGAACAATTATGTTCTGCACATCCTTTCCTGGGGAAACTCCCGTGTCAGATGTCACTCATTAAAGTGCCTCAGCAAACATTTGAAGGTAAGACTTCCTTATCAGCACAAAATAACGGAAAGCTTGAAAATTGTTTCTGGCTGATATCCGGAGCACAGACAGCAAAAGGACCCAGATCATTTGGTAGGATGGAGGTGCTGCTGTATTATGCGATGGACAGGACCATTGCTGGGTTCAGAGCTTCTGGGTGTCATCCCTCGAGGATAAATATGGTACAGAGTGCCTGAGAAAAGAAGGAGCACCATCCACACAATGAAGAGGATCAAAGCAGGTGAGAAAACAGGTACTGTCAGTTAACAAGCCAACGCCTGTTAGGGCAAGGCCTAAACATAAGAACAGAAGAAAAGGAGCAGGAGTAGGCCATCTAGCCCCTCGAGCCTGCCCCGCCATTCAATAAGATCATGGCTGATCTGATAATGGTTCAGTTCCGCTTACCCGCCTGCTCCCCACGACAGGTGCTGTGAGGCAGCAGTGCTAACCACTTGCCACCATGCCTGTTGGTTATGAACCAGTTCGGGCAAGGCCAGTTATGATTAGGCCTGATGAGCGAGCTAAGGCCTGATGGAGTATGAGCCAATTCGGGTATGAGCTTGTTGGGGCAAGGCATATTGGGATAAAGCTTGTTAGGGCGAGGCCTGTTAGAGTAAAACTGGGGAACAAGCTACTCACAATCTATGTCAATGATTCTGATGCGTGGATTAAATATTTCCAAGTTTGCGGGTGGCACAAAGCTAAGTGGAAGTGTGAGTTGTGAGGAGGATGCAGACATCAAGGAGATTTGGAAAGGCTAAGTGAACAACCATTTGGCAAACGGAATATAATGTGGAGAATATGAGGTTATCCACTTCAGTAGAAAAAACAGAAATACACCGAATTTCTTCAATGGTGGAACATATGAACATGAAAAATAGCAGGAATAAGCACTTCAGCCCCTTGAGCCTGCAGGTCCAATCAATAAATAATGGGTGGAATGATAGTACAGTGGTTAGCACTGCTGCCTCACAGCATCCGGGACCTGGGTTCAATTCCCAGCTTGGGTCACTGTCTTTGTAGAGTCAACACATTCTCTCGGTATCTGCGTGGGTTTCCTCTGGGTGTTCCGATTTATTCCCACACTCTGAAAGATGGGCTGTTTAGATGGACTGGCCATGCTAAATTCTTCCTCAGCGTACCTGAACAGGTGCCAGAGTGTGATGACTAGGGGGCTTTCACAGTAACTTCATTACAGTGTTAACGTAAGCCTACTGTAATCAAGTCTTAAATTCTGTTCCTGTTGGGGAACACTTCAGTGGTCATGGGCATTCGCCCTCTGATCTTCGGGTAAGCGTTCTCCAGGGTGGCCTTCACGACACAGAGTCGCTGAGCAGAGACTGATAACCAAGTTCCGCACACATGAGGATGGCCTCAACCGGGATCTTGGGTTCATGTCACACTATCTGTAACCCCCATGACTTGCCTGGGTTTGCAAAATCTCACTAACTGTCCTGGCTGGAGACAATACACATCTCTTTAACCTGTGCTTAACCCTCTCTCCACTCACAGTGTCTGTACCTTTAAGACTTGATTACCTGTAAAGACTCTCATTCCAACCATTATTTTGTAAATTCAGTTTGTGTCTTTATATGCCCTGTTTGTGAACAGAACTCCCACTCACTTAATAAAGGGGCAGCACTCCAAAAGCTAGTGGCTCGTGCTACCAAATAAACCTGTTGGACTTTAACTTGGTGTTGTGAGACTTCTTACTGTGTTTACCCCAGTCCAACGCCAGCATCTCTACATCATAACTAAAGAACAAAATCTTCACTCCCATGTTCAAGGAGACAGTGAAGTCTTGAACTTCACAGGGACCTATATGTCCTCATCAATAAGTCACTGAAAGTTAGCAAGCAATTAAGAAGGCAAATGACTCTTACTGCAAGAGATTTTGAGTATAGGATCAAGATGTCTTACTACAATTACAACGAGCTGTGATAAGACCTCATTTGGAGTGTTGTGGGCAGTTTTGGACACTATGAAAATTGTATTTGCTATTGAGAGAGTGTAATGACAGTTCACAAAATTAAATCCTGGGATGGAGGGATTGTCCTATGAGGAAAGATGAAATAGACTAGGCTTTATTCACTGGATTTTGAATAACGAGACGTGATTTAATTAAAATATAAGAGAATTCTTGCAGGGCTCAACAGGGTAGATGCAGGAAAAATATGCTCCTGACTGAAGGAAGAGGGGTGTAGAACCAGAGGACACAGTCTCTGAGTAAGAGACAGGCTATTCAGCACTGAAATAAGAAGAAATTTCTTCACGCAGAGCGTGGTCAATCTTTGGAATTCATAGAATCCCATCAGTGCAAAAGGAGGCCATTTGGCCCATCAAGCCTGCACCCGTAACAATTCCATCCAGGCCTTAGCCCTGTAACCTCACATATTTATCCTGCTAGCCCCCTGACACTGTGGGGCAATTTATCATGGCCGATTAACCAAACCCGCACATCTTTGGAATGTGTAAATCTAACAGTGTTTACCCCAGTCCAACACGGGCATCTCAACATCTGAACAGAAACGCAGTGAATATCGCTGACTCTAATTAAACAGGAACATAGTGAGTAACACTGACTCTAATTAAACAGGAACATAGTGAGTAACACTGACTCTAATTAAACAGGAACACAGTGAGTAACACTGACTCTAATTAAACAGGAACACAGTGAGTAACCCTGACTCTAATTAAACAGGAACACAGCGAGTAAAACTGACTCTAATTAAACAGGAACACAGTGAGTAACACTGACTCTAATTAAACAGGAACACAGTGAGTAACCCTGACTCTAATTAAACAGGAACACAGCGAGTAAAACTGACTCTAATTAAACAGGAACACAGTGAGTAACACTGACTCTAATTAAACAGGAACACAGTGAGTAACACTGACTCTAATTAAACAGGAACATAGTGAGTAACACTGACTCTAATTAAACAGGAACACAGTGAGTAACACTGACTCTAATTAAACAGGAACATAGTGAGTAACACTGACTCTGATTAAACAGGAACACGGTGAGTAACCCTGACTCTAATTAAAAAGGAACATAGTGAGTAACACTGACTCTAATTAAACAGGAACACACAGTGAGTAACACTGACTCTAATTAAACAGGAACACAGTGAGTAACACTGACTCTAATTAAACAGGAACATAGTAAGTAACACTGACTCTAATTAAACAGGAACACACAGTGAGTACCCTGACTCTAATTAAACAGGAACATAGTGAGTAACACTGACTCTAATTGAACAGGAACACAGTGAGTAACCCTGACTCTAATTAAACAGGAACACAGTGAGTAACACTGACTCCAATTGAACAGGAACACAGTGATTAACCCTGACTCTAATTAAACAGGAACACAGTGAGTAACCCAGACTCTAATTAAACAGGAACACAGTGAGTAACGCTGACTCTAATTAAACAGGAACACAGTGAGTAACTCTGACTCTAATTAAACAGGAACAGAGTGAGTAACCCTGACTCTAATTAAACAGGAACAGAGTGAGTAACACTGACTCTAATTAAACAGGAACACAGTGAGTAACACTGACTCTAATTAAACAGGAACACACAGTGAGTAACCCTGACTCTAATTAAACAGGAACATAGTGAGTAACACTGACTCTAATTAAACAGGAACACAGTGAGTAACCCTGACTCTAATTAAACAGGAACACAGTGAGTAACCCTGACTCTAATTAAACAGGAACACAGTGAATAACACTGACTCTAATTAAACAGGAACATAGTGAGTAACACTGACTCTAATTAAACAGGAACACAGTGAGTAACACTGACTCTAATTAAACAGGAAAATAGTGAGTAACACTGACTCTCATTAAACAGGAACACAGTGAGTAACCCTGACTCTGATTAAACAGGAACACAGTGAGTAACACTGACTCTAATTAAACAGGAACACAGTGAGTAACCCTGACTCTAATTAAACAGGAACATAGTGAGTAACACTGACTCTAATTAAACAGGAACACAGTGAGTAACACTGACTCCAACAGGGACACACAGTGAGTAACACTGACTCTAATTAAACAGGAACACAGTGAGTTACACTGACTCTAATTAAACAGGAACACAGTGAGTAACTCTGACTCTAATTAAACAGGAACATAGTGAGTAACTCTGACTCTGATTAAACAGGAACACACAGTGAGTACCCTGACTCTAATTAAACAGGAATACAGTGAGTAACACTGACTCTAATTAAACAGGAACACAGTGAGTAACACTGACTCTAATTAAACAGGAACACAGTGAGTAACACTGACTCCAATTGAACAGGAACACAGTGATTAACCCTGACTCTAATTAAACAGGAACACAGTGAGTAACCCAGACTCTAATTAAACAGGAACACAGTGAGTAACGCTGACTCTAATTAAACAGGAACACAGTGAGTAACTCTGACTCTAATTAAACAGGAACAGAGTGAGTAACACTGACTCTAATTAAACAGGAACAGAGTGAGTAACACTGACTCTAATTAAACAGGAACACAGTGAGTAACACTGACTCTAATTAAACAGGAACACACAGTGAGTAACCCTGACTCTAATTAAACAGGAACATAGTGAGTAACACTGACTCTAATTAAACAGGAACACAGTGAGTAACCCTGACTCTAATTAAACAGGAACACAGTGAGTAACCCTGACTCTAATTAAACAGGAACACAGTGAATAACACTGACTCTAATTAAACAGGAACATAGTGAGTAACACTGACTCTAATTAAACAGGAACACAGTGAGTAACACTGACTCCAACAGGGACACACAGTGAGTAACACTGACTCTAATTAAACAGGAACACAGTGAGTTACACTGACTCTAATTAAACAGGAACACAGTGAGTAACTCTGACTCTAATTAAACAGGAACATAGTGAGTAACTCTGACTCTGATTAAACAGGAACACACAGTGAGTACCCTGACTCTAATTAAACAGGAACATAGTGAGTAACACTGACTCTAATTAAACAGGAACACAGTGAGTAACACTGACTCTAATTAAACAGGAACACAGTGAGTAACACTGACTCTAATAAAACAGGAACATAGTGAGTAACACTGACTCTAATTAAACAGGAACACAGTGAGTAACCCTGACTCTAATTAAACAGGAACACAGTGAGTAACACTGACTCTAATTAAACAGGAACACAGTGAGTAACCCTGACTCTAATTAAACAGGAACACAGCGAGTAAAACTGACTCTAATTAAACAGGAACACAGTGAGTAACACTGACTCTAATTAAACAGGAACACAGTGAGTAACACTGACTCTAATTAAACAGGAACACAGTGAGTAACACTGACTCTAATTAAACAGGAACATAGTGAGTAACACTGACTCTAATTAAACAGGAACACAGTGAGTAACACTGACTCTAATTAAACAGGAACATAGTGAGTAACACTGACTCTGATTAAACAGGAACACGGTGAGTAACCCTGACTCTAATTAAACAGGAACATAGTGAGTAACACTGACTCTAATTAAACAGGAACACACAGTGAGTAACACTGACTCTAATTAAACAGGAACACAGTGAGTAACACTGACTCTAATTAAACAGGAACACAGTGATTAACCCTGACTCTAATTAAACAGGAACATAGTGAGTAACACTGACTCTGATTAAACAGGAACACAGTGAGTAACACTGACTCTAATTAAACAGGAACATGGTGAGTAACGCTGACTCTAATTAAACAGGAACACAGTGAGTAACACTGACTCTGATTAAACAGGAACACAGTGAGTAACCCTGACTCTGATTAAACAGGAACACGGTGAGTAACACTGACTCTAATTAAACAGGAATACAGTGAGTAACACTGACTCTAATTAAACAGGAACACAGTGAGTAACCCTGACTCTAATTAAACAGGAACACGGTGAGTAACCCTGACTCTAATTAAACAGGAACATAGTGAGTAACACTGACTCTAATTAAACAGGAACACGGTGAGTAACCCTGACTCTAATTAAACAGGAACACAGTGAGTAACACTGACTCTAATTAAACAGGAACATAGTGAGTAACACTGACTCTAATTAAACAGGAACACACTGAGTAACACTGACTCTAATTAAACAGGAACACAGTGAGTAACCCTGACTCTAATTAAACAGGAACATAGTGAGTAACACTGACTCTAATTAAACAGGAACACAATGAGTAACACTGACTCTGATTAAACAGGAACACAGTGAGTAACACTGACTCTAATTAAACAGGAACACATTGAGTAACGCTGACTCCAATTGAACAGGAAAACACAGTGAGTAACACTGACTCTAATTAAACAGGAACACAGTGAGTAACACTGTCTCTAATTAAACAGGAACACATTGACTAACGCTGACTCCAATTGAACAGGAACACAGTGATTAACCCTGACTCTAATTTAACAGGAACATAGTGAGTAACCCAGACTCTAATTAAACAGGAACATAGTGAGTAACACTGACTCTAATTAAACAGGAACATAGTGAGTAACCCAGACTCTAATTAAACAGGAACATAGTGAGTAACACTGACTCTAATTAAACAGGAACACAGTGAGTAACTCTGACTCTAATTAAACAGGAACATAGTGAGTAACACTGACTCTAATTAAACAGGAACATAGTGAGTAACACTGACTCTAATTAAACAGGAACACATAGTGAGTAACACTGACTCTAATTAAACAGGAACACGGTGAGTAACCCTGACTCTAATTTAACAGGAACATAGTGAGTAACACTGACTCTAATTAAACAGGAACATAGTGAGTAACACTGACTCTAATTAAACAGGAACACATAGTGAGTAACACTGACTCTAATTAAACAGGAACATAGTGAGTAACACTGACTCTAATTAAACAGGAACACAGTGATTAACCCTGACTCTAATTAAACAGGAACACAGTGAGTAACACTGACTCTAATTAAACAGGAACACATTGAGTAACACTGACTCCAATTGAACAGGAACACAGTGAGTAACGCTGACTCTAATTTAACAGGAACACATAGTGAGTAACACTGACTCTAATTAAACAGGAACACGGTGAGTAACCCTGACTCTAATTTAACAGGAACATAGTGAGTAACACTGACTCTAATTAAACAGGAACATAGTGAGTAACACTGACTCTAATTAAACAGGAACACATAGTGAGTAACACTGACTCTAATTAAGCAGGAACATAGTGAGTAACACTGACTCTAATTAAACAGGAACACAGTGATTAACCCTGACTCTAATTAAACAGGAACACAGTGAGTAACACTGACTCTAATTAAACAGGAACACAGTGAGTAACACTGACTCTAATTTAACAGGAACACAGTGAGTAACACTGACTCTAATTAAACAGGAACACAGTGAGTAACCCTGACTCTAATTAAACAGGAACACAGTGAGTAACCCTGACTCTAATTTAACAGGAACATAGTGAGTAACACTGACTCTAATTAAACAGGAACACATTGAGTAACACTGACTCTAATTAAACAGGAACACGGTGAGTAACACTGACTCTAATTAAACAGGAACACAGTGAGTAACACTGACTCTAATTAAACAGGAACACAGTGATTAACCCTGACTCTAATTTAACAGGAACACGGTGAGTAACCCTGACTCTAATTAAACAGGAACATAGTGAGTAACACTGACTCTTCATACATTGGCGGATGCAACTTGGGAATTTCTTCACCCATCTTCCCCTTCTCCCTGTTATTAAAAGCTATCTTCTCCTACAGTGACAAAAAGTGATGATTGAAAACCTGACAGTTGGTGTGGTTACAGGGGGTAGCAGCTGGCATATATTGACACCATTCCTAGACAGGGAGGTGATGTGAAAAGAAGTACCAGGGGGATTTGAGGAAGATGCTGGAGTTTGGGTGCTGGAAGGCCACAGGGTGTCAGAGAGTAACTTGCTGTAGATATTCCTGTTGTGACAGTTGGACCCTCACCCTTGCAGCCAAAGGAGGTCATTTGCAGTCAGATCAACCATGAGATTCATAGAATCATAGAATCCCTACAGTGCCGATGGAGCCCATTTGGCCCATCGAGTCTACACCAACCACACCTTATTGAATGGTGGAGCAGGTTCGAGGGGCTGAGTGGCCTCCTCCTGCTCCTATTGCTTATGATGTAATGAACACTGAAGAGCATAGCTGTCTCGCTGGGCTTGGAACGTCTGAGGTAAGAATAACATTTGGGAACAACCTGTTTGACCTTGATTGTCACCAACCTACTTGTCATCAGTGCATTGTCTGTGAGAGTATCGGTCAAAGTGACCACTGCCCAGTTCTGGTGGAGACTCAGTCCTGTCTTCACAATGAGGGAACCTGATATCCTGTGTCACCACACCAAACCAGATCGATTCTAGATCGGGCAGCTCAATAAGTAATAAACAGTCACATTCCCGACTAGAGTTGCCAGCTGGAGATTTTATCATATGACTTACACCCTCGCTCCAGACACTAGTTAACCAACACCTCATCCTTGTGATATACTGCCTACTGCACCAATCAGAAAGCAACTAAACACATTACTAATTGGATAATTTGGCCATGATAAAAGGTCACCCAGACTTTAAACGTTGGCTCTACTCTCCATAGATGCAGTCAGACCTTCTGAGATTTTCCAGCATTTTCTGTTTTTCGTTTGGATTCCAGTACCGGCAGTAATTTGCCTTTATTTTAACCAATTAGATCACGCTTGACTGTTATCCAAACAGCTTTCTTTTTGGCACTTTTCAATATTTCTATACCTGGTAAAGAGAAATATTGCTGGAAAATCTCAGCAGGTCTGACAGCCTCTGTGGAGAGAGAATAGAGCAAAAATGAGTGTCCGGATGACCCTTTGTCAGTGCAGCTCTCCACACAGGATTCTCTCTCTCTCTCTTTCTACACAGACAGGTCTCTCTCTCTCCCTCTCTCTATCTCCCTTCGCAGAGGGGTCTCCATTCCTCTCTGTCTCCACAGAGGGGTCTCTCTCTCTCTCTCCAGAGAAGGATATATCTCTCTCTCTCTCCCCACAGAGGGTCTCTCTCTCTGTCTCTCACTCTCACCACAGAGGGATCTCTCTCTCTCTCTCTCTCGCTGGACCAAGGGATCTCTCTCTCTCTCTCCACAGAGGGCTCTCTCTCTCTCTCTCTCTCCATGGAGGGATCTCTCTCTCTCTCTCTCCACAGAGGGCTCTCTCTCTCTCTCTCTCTCCATGGAGGGATCTCTCTCTCTCTCTCTCCACAGAGGGATCTCTCTCTCTCTCTCTCTCTCCACAGAGGGATCTCTCTCTCTCTCTCTCTCTCCACAGAGGGATCTCTCTCTCTCTCTCTCCACAGAGGGATCTCTCTCTCTCTCTCTCTTCACAGAGGGATCTCTCTCTGTCTCTCTCCACAGAGGGATCTCTCTCTCTCTCTCTCTCTCCACAGAGGGATCTCTCTCTCTCTCTCTCTTCACAGAGGGATCTCTCTCTCTCTCCACAGAGGGATCTCTCTCTCTCTTGCTCTCCACAGAGGGATCTCTCTCTCTCTGTCTCTCTCCACAGAGGGATCTCTCTCTCTCTCTCTCTCTCTCCGCAGAGGGATCTCTCTCTCTCTCTCTCCACAGAGGGATCTCTCTCTCTCTCTCTCTTCACAGAGGGATCTCTCTCTCTCTCCACAGAGGGATCTCTCTCTCTCTTGCTCTCCACAGAGGGATCTCTCTCTCTCTCTCTCCACAGAGGGATCTCTCTCTCTCTCTCTCTCTCTCCACAGAGGGATCTCTCTCTCTCTCTCTCCACAGAGGGATCTCTCTCTCTCTCTCTCTCTCCACAGAGGGATCTCTCTCTCTCTCTCACTCTCCACAGAGGGATCTCTCTCTCTCTCTCTTCACAGAGGGATCTCTCTCTCTCTCCACAGAGGGATCTCTCTCTCTCTTGCTCTCCACAGAGGGATCTCTCTCTCTCTCTCTCTTCACAGAGGGATCTCTCTCTCTCTCTCTCCACAGAGGGATCTCTCTCTCTCTCTCCACAGAGGGATCTCTCTTTCTCTCTCTCCACAGAGGGATCTCTCTCTCTCTCTCTCCACAGAGGGATCTCTCTCTCTCTCTCTGTCTCTCTCCACAGAGGGATCTCTCTCTCTCTCTCTCCACAGAGGGATCTCTCTCTCTCTCTCTCTCCACAGAGGGATCTCTCTCTCTCTCTCTCTCCACAGAGGGATCTCTCTCTGTCTCTCCACAGAGGGATCTCTCTCTGTCTCTCTCCACAGAGGGATCTCTCTCTCTCTCTTTCTCCACAGAGGGATCTCTCTCTCTCTCTCTCTCTCCACAGAGGGGTCTCTCTCTCTTTCTCCACAGAGGGATCTCTCTCTCTCTCTCTCTCTCCACAGAGGGATCTCTCTCTCTCTCTCTTTCTCCACAGAGGGATCTCTCTCTCTCTCTCTCTCCACAGAGGGGTCTCTCTCTCTTTCTCCACAGAGGGATCTCTCTTTCTCTCTCTCTCTCCACAGAGGGATCTCTCTTTCTCTCCACAGAGCCTGTAGTGGAGCTGCTGACATTTTCCAGCATTTTCTATTGTGGTTCAGGTTCCAGTGTTGCAGTGTTTTGCTTGTTATCATAGTGTTGAGATTGTCAGATTTGGGATTCTGGAGGTACAGTAGGGATTGGTCAGATGGTGGGTTTGGGATTTTGCAGTCTGAGTGCATATTGTGAGATTGTGAAAACAGACAAAGGCGGAATTAACTACCCCTGATAGTCATTTCAAAATGGAACAGCCAGACAAGCTGATCAGAGACCAGCAATCCGAGTGAACTGAGACCTCTTGTGGTAGCTGAGTAAATATTGAGAAAAACACTCGTGCCTTAGCACCACAGGACAATTTGTAAGGCTTAATGTAATCCTTACTTACAAGTAAAGCTTACATTAACACTGCAATGAAGTTACTGTGAAAATCCCCTAGCCGCCACACTCTGGCACCTGTTCGGGTCAATGCACCTCACTGCACTATTGCAGCAGCCAGTTATTCAGATTGGAGTGTCAGAGGTTTCTTTTCAATGTCAAAGCACATCCTGCACCTTTTCATTCCCTTTGGCGTGTAGCTAAGCAGAAAGTGTGCTGGAAAGCCTGTGTACAAGGAACAGAGTTTAGATCCAAAATAATCTGACTAATCCTGATTGACTCTATGTTTAAAGTTTATTCATTAATGTCACAAGTAGACTTACATTAACACTGTAATGAAGTTACTGTGAAAACCCCCTAGTTGCCACACTCTGGCGCCTGTTTGGGTACACTGTGGGGAATTTAGCATGGCCAATGCACCTGACCAGCGCATCTTTGGACTGTGGGAGGAAACCGGAGCACCCAGAGGAAACCCACACAGAAACTGGGAGAATGTGCAAACTCCACACGGATAGTGACCCAAGCCAGAAATTGAATCCAGGTCCCTGGCGCTGTGAGGTAGCAGTGCTAATCACTGTGCTACCGTGTTGGAAACGACCCAAGAGAAATGGGAGTGATAAAAGGGCCAGAACTCCCAACACGCTTGTTAGAATGGACACTTCCTCACACAGGCTCCATGTTTAACTGGGGGTTGCATTCCCCCTGCTCACTGCTGTGTGTGCTGAACTCTCCCAACCATGTCAGGAGGTGTCACCGACGCAGAACAGATCCCGATCAAATTCCCTTCCAATTGTTAGATCCATGCTGCACTAGTCCGCGGAGAAGAGGGTAACCTTTAATCTCCTCCTGTGCGTACACATTTAGTAGTTAAATATTTAACACTGCTTTGCAGCCAGAGCCTGCCTACAACGGGAGACTCAGCACTGAGAGTATGACACAGCAGTCCTGTGGAGGAGGGGGAAAACACAGAAAATTGGAGTGTTTCCGATAGGTGGAACAAGCCTGGAGTTTTTTTTAAGCGTGATGTTCAGCTGCTTCACACAGTTAGATTCTTGTTTTCCCCAGGAGTGGATCTTCTCTCTCTCTCTCTGTCATACCTGAAAGCAGCACAGAGCATCTACTGACTTTGACAGAGGTTACCGGGTGGAGATCTCCTAGTCACCAGTCACAGGAAACTGGCCCAAAGGGCGGGCTCCTGTTCTGTCAGGGAGGTAGGAGAGCTGGGGGGAGGTGGGAGAGGAGTAGGCTTGTCTGCAGCTGCTGGAGGATCAGATATTGTGTATGTTTGAAAAGTGAATGAAGGAGAGCGAGCAGCAGGACATCAGCAAAAGATGCAGGCCACTGAGGGAATTCGCTGCACTGTGTGTCTGGAGGACTATAGCCTGGGGACTGAGAGGCAGCCTCGCATTCTCCCCCAGTGCCTGCACACCTTCTGTGAGGGCTGCCTTGAAAAACTGGTGGAGTTCAGTGGCTTTCACGTTGTGTGTCCTATTTGCCGAGTGGCCAATGATGTGGCAGATGCTGGTGGGGTACAAAACCTGCCCATCAGTACTCGGGTGTCCCTGCCTCCCCAGACCAGTCCACAATGTCACAACTTGAGCATCTTAAGGTTTATGGATCCCAATGCCCCTGCCTGCCCAGCTTGTGGCAGCCTCACCCTCTTCGCCCCCCTCGGACAAGACGAGACTGTTACCCAGTGCCATACCTGTGGCTGGCTGGGCACTGGTACAGCAGAGATGTATAGTAACCTGCTCCAAGAACGGGACAGCCAACCCGTGCTAAACCAGGATAACAGAGGGCCAACTGTGCCGAGAGCCTCACTGATCACAGCACTGTGTCAACTCCTGAGGTAAGAACTGCACTGCTTAACAGCAGCCTCGCCACCCAGGGGCGGAAGGGTCAGTGAGAGTGTGGGGGGGAGTCAGCGGGAGTGTGGGGGGGAGTCAGCGGGAGTGTGAGCAGGAGTGTGGGGGGTCAATGGGAGTGTGGGGGGGTCAGTGGGAGTGTGGGGAGGGTCAATGAGAATGTGGGGGGATCAGTGAGAGTGTGGGGGGCGTCAGTGAGAATGTGGGGAGGTGGTCAGCAGGAGTGTGGGGGGAAGTCAGCGGGAGTGTGGGGGGAAGTCAGCGGGAGTGTGGGGGGGAGTCAGCGGGAGTGTGAGCAGGAGTGTGGGGGGTCAATGGGAGTGTGGGGGGTCAGTGAGAGTGTGGGGGAGTCAGTGAGAGTGTGGGGGGGTCAGTGGGAGTGTGGGGGGGTATCAGTGGGAGTGTGAGCAGGAGTGTGGGGGGTCAATGGGAGTGTGGGGGGTCAGTGAGAGTGTGGGGGAGTCAGTGAGAGTGTGGGGGGGTCAGTGGGAGTGTGGGGGGGTATCAGTGGGAGTGTGAGCAGGAGTGTGGGGGGTCAATGGGAGTGTGGGGGGGTCAGTGAGAGTGTGGGGGAGTCAGTGAGAGTGTGGGGGGGTCAGTGGGAGTGTGGGGGGGTGTCAGTGGGAGTGTGGGAGGGGGTCAGTACGACTGTGGGGGGTCAGTGAGAGTGTGGGGGGTGGGTCAGTGGGAGTGTGGGGGGTGGGTCAGTGGGAGTGTGGGAGGGGGTCAGTGGGAGTGTGGGGGAGGATGAATGAGAGTGTGGGAGGGTCAGTGAGAGTGTGGGAGGGTCAGTGGGAGTGTGGGGGTCAGAGAGAGGGTGGGAGGGGGTCAGTGTGAGTTTCGGGGGGGGTTACTGGGAATGTGGAGGGGTCCATGAGTGTGGGGGGATCAGTGGGAGTGTGGGGTATCAGTGTGAGCGTGGGGTATCAGTGGGAGCGTGGGGTATCAGTGTGAGCGTGGGGTATCAGTGGGAGTGTGGGGTATCAGTGAGAGTGTGGGAGGTTCAATGGGAGGAGTGGGACCAGTAGGAGTGTGGGGAGGTCAGTGGGAGTGTGGGAGGGTCAGTGAGTGTGTGAGAGGGGGTCAGTGGGAGTGAGTGTAGGATGGGGGTCAGTGGGAGTATGGGAGGGTCATTGAAGTGTGGGGGGGTCAGTGGGAGAGTGTGGGGGGGTCAGTGGGAGTGTGGGAGAGTCAGTGGAAGTGTGGGAGGGTCAGTGGGAGTGTGGGAGAGTCAGTGGAAGTGTGGGAGGGTCAGTGGGAGTGTGGGATGGGGTTCAGTGGGAGTGTGGGAGAGGGTCAGTGGGAGTGTGGGAGGGGGTCAGTGGGAGTGTGGGAGGGTCAGTGGGAGTGTGGGAGGGTCAGTGGGTGTGTGGGACGGGGGTCAGTGGGTGTGTGGGACGGGGGTCAGTGGGAGTGTGGGAGGGTCAGTGGGAGTGTGGGATGGGGGTCAGTGGGAGTGCGGGAGAGATTCAGTATGAGGGAGAGTTTGATTCTCACTCCAGTTCAGTAATGTTGAATGCAATTTCAACAGCCAGTCTGTGGCTATAATAAAAACTCCACCTTGCCCCATGCCCCACCTTACCCAGTGATTGCACAGTGCCCTACAGGAGTGATGTGGGGGACAGAGTGCCAGTCCTGAGCTGTAATGGGAGTTGTATCTGATCCTCACTGTTGTGGGAAATTCACCACTTCAGAATCAGACTTGGAGGTTCAACAGTTTTATTCAGATAAAGCTTTGGGAGAAGTGCTGGCACTCCGCAGCACAGGCAGCCACCTTCTCAATTACACAATGGCAGTTGAGCATCTTTTATACTTTTTAGATAATAGACAGTACGGACATTAGCTATTAACACATCGTTACAAGTTGAGTAGACAGATACAGACAGCAACAGTTAACACATTGTTATACACACACAAGTACAGACATTGACAATTAGAGTAGATACATTTATGCAGTTATATCCTCTATCAATGGCTGATCTTGTTATATACATTTATGCATTTATGTCCACATCAGTGGCTGATCTTGTCATTAAGCTCATTGTTCTGGGTCTGCTTTTATCTCAAGTTTAAGGTGCCTCAGGGTCTGACCTGTTTCCTGCAGTAATTTAAACACTACGGGTTTTAACTCTTTGTGTAATGTCTGTGCCCAAAGTTAGTGCCTCTTAATGTCCCTTCTCAGAGTCCATTTTGTGTGCCAGATAACCATTTTGTATTCTTTACTTTGATTTCACTCCAACAACTCCCCCTTTTAGTCAGAATTATTATTTAATAATCCACAGACCAACAACAGCAGCATTGTTCACAGGTAGATGTTCATCTTCTTTCCTTCCTCGTAGTTCTTGGTGTCTTCGGGGGTTCCCATCATGTATTCTTCCTCAATGATTGCCCTCGCTCCTGGCACAATTCGAGTCATCATTACTTTGCAACAGACATTAAGGCACCTGACAATTAGGCAACAGACAATCACTATTGCAATGAGAATGATCAGTCCATGCATTAAATAGTATCCCCACCATTCCCTCCTCCAGCCATTTGAGCCACCTACTCCCTTTCTTGGGTCCTTGTCTGAAGTTATCAAGCTGTTTTCTTATGTTATTTATGACTTGGGAAATGTTATAGGATTCATCTATGACATGAGTTATAAATTTGTCTCCTATTATTGTGTATACTCCCCCCTGTTGGGCTAACTGATACTGCATATCAGGTCTGCTCTGCACATAATCTTAATTCAGCCATTCCTTGGTTGACAGCCTCCAGTGCTTTTGATGTACTGTTAGTCCCAGGACTGTTAGTCCGCAGATAATATGGTTCCTATTTTTGGCACTAATTATTCCTGCTGTCTCTCTCCCAACCCGCCTCAGAGATGGGGCTCCAAAGAACCTGTATCCCAGTGATGGTCCCAGTGTGCCCAGAGTTTCCCGATCAGCACAGAATTCTCTGCTGATGGCCCGGGTTTCTCCGGATACGCCCCTTCTGAGAGCATGGAACAGTGAGTGGTCCTATTGATCCTACTGCAAAAAGGATCAGAAGGGTTGGTGTTGCTGTTGTGTAGGTGCCCTTGAAGAGGAATATAAACCCCTTCTTAGCCCGGTAGCATTTAGTGTCCTGATTATTGGTTTGTGTATACCGCCAATTGCTCGGTTTGCTTGACTCCCCATTTGATCCCACTTGGTAAGCATCAAACAGGTATATCCATTCGACTAAGCTGACATCAGTCCCATTACACTGTCCACAAATAAGCTGCCTCCCCGCGGTTACATTCAGGCATCTCTGCTCGTTACAGGTACAAGTAAACCGATACTTACCCGACAGTGCTGACGGACACACTGCCTCTGTACGCAGGAATCATTCTTGGGGACCAAGGCATACGCACATCCCCATCCCTGCCCCGAAAACAAAGTGGGTAGCTTGCATTATCTGAGCAAGCTCTCCCTCCCACTACTTGGAGCCCCCTGCCCACAGGATCTGTGGGATTTACAAGTTCCACACATCTTCCCTGTATACCCCTTTTATATTTGCCAATTTGTCATTTACAAGGTGCGTCTGAGATAGCTATTGTATATAAATCATGAGGGATCTACCCAGGGGTAGCCACAAATAGGTTAGCTTCTACAGATTGGGCTGACGGGTAACGAACAGTTTGATTCCCGTGTAAATGTGTATGAGCCTTGTAAAGTAGGTTATCCTCTAGCCCAGTCAACTTCATAGTCACGACAACACAAAGTAATACAATTACATATGTGTCCACAATGAGCAAGTATCAATCTTATTACTTTAAGTTAACAATTTTGCAAAAGTTATATTGCCAACTCAAACGCATCAGTTACTCTTGCTTACAGTCATCACCTGTTTTGGGGAAAGCACTCTGGTCACTTTAATTCATTCATTCATTTCTTTGTGTAATTTCAGCTGGCTTCATTGTTTCCAATCACCTTTCCCTCTTATGTCTAGACAGGCACAAGTGTCTCCACTAATTATAACTTCATATGGCCCATTCCATTTTGGTGCAAACCCTGGTTTTTCGGGTAATGTTTTTACTAGGACACGACTTCCCGCTGTTGGGACGTCAGGGAGCATTTCAAGCTCTCTCTGTGCGTCTCTTTCTTCCTGATTATCTTTTACTAATTTGTGCATCCCTTTGAGTTGGTTGCTTAGTTCCAAAACATATCTCCTGATTTTATCTTTTAGTGGACCTACACCGGTCCCACCTGTTATGATGCTTTCTGGTAATTGCATCGCCCGTCCTGTCATTAGTTCATAAGGGGTTAATCTGGTTGTCCGGTTTGTGGTAGCTCTTAGTCTCATTAATGTGGTGGGCAATACTCCTGTCCACATTGTTCCTGATGTTTGTATGGCTTTAGCTAGGGCATTCTTAAAAGTTCTGTTCATACATTCCACCATTCCCAGAACTCTGCGGGTGGTAAAGGATGTGGAATTTTTATTTTATTCCCATTAATTGGCACACTGTTTTTACCACCTTTCCAGTGGTGTGTCCCTTGATCCGAATCAATTTGTAGGGGTATTCCTCATCTAAGGATTACCTCCTCCGCCAATATTCCAGCTACTGTGGTAGCAGTACAATTTGTAGTAGGGAACGCTTCTACCCACCTGGTGAACTGGTCTACAATAACCAGACAATAGGTTTTGCCGTGGGATTGTGGTAATGGCCCTGTGAAATCTATTTGCAGATGTTCCCAGGGTCCCTTTGGTCAGGGCTGGTTGTCTTATCTTAATTTTTATGGGTCTACCAGGGTTGTGTTGTGCGCACATCACGCATCGGTGACAGTGTCGGGCTATATCTCTTCCCATCCCTTTCCACCACCATTCCTTTCCTATACTAGTTGCCATAGCCTCTCTTCCCACATGTGAGAGTCCATGGTGTAGTTCCAAGGGGGTGTTTTGTATGCACTCCAGCGCCACTACCTTATCATTTTGTCTCCAAACATTATCAGTCCCTTTGCTCGCTCCCTGTGCTTTCCACTTCCCCTTTTTCTCTTTCGAGGTATCCTCATGTAAGTTTCCAATATGTATTCCATTTCCTGTCTAATCAGTTGCTGCTATTGGAAGCTCGCCAACTGCGTCCAGCTCTAAGGATAATTGTGCTGCTCTGTCGGTGGCTTGGTTCCCTTTGAAATTTAACCAGTCTGGGTTATCTCTTCCTGGTTCTTTCTGGTGTGATTTAATTTTTATTACTGTGGCTTCTTGGGATTTCTCACTAGCTTTTAGCAATGCCTCGATCCTTTGTTGGTGTTTAATAGGAGTTCCTCCCGTAGTTACAAACCCCCTGCTACCCCATGCTCTCATATAGAACATAGAACATAGAACATTACAGCGTGGAACAGGCCCTTCGGCCCACAATGTTGCGCCGACCAGTCTTATTTTTAAAAAAACATTGACCCACTAATCTAAACCAATCCCTTTTCGTCCATAAACCTATCCACCAATCTCTTAAACGCCCCCAAACTAGGCGCATTTACAACTGCAGCAGGCAGGGCATTCCAGTCCCTCACCACCCTCTGGGTAAAGAACCTGCCCCTGACATCCGTCCTATAACTACCCCCCCTTAATTTAAAGCCATGCCCCCTCGTGCTAGCTTTCTCCATCCGAGGAAACAGGCTATCACCATCCACCCTATCTAAACCTCTAATCATCTTATATGTTTCTATAAGAAACATATAATCATCTTATATGTTTCTATAGTCATGTATTACCCTGAATGCATACCTACTGTCTGTATATATGTTTACCGTCTTGCCTTCAGATAACTCTAGTGCCTTTGTGAGTGCCACTAATTCAGCCACTTGCACGGATAGACCTCCGTCAATTCTTTCTGATCTTACTGTTTCTAATTTGTCATTTACTGCTGCCCACTCTGTCCAGGGTGATCCTTCCACAGATTTGCGTGAACCATCTACAAAAAGGGTCTCCTCAGCTGTTGTTAAAGGTACATCCTTTATCCTACCTTCTTCTATGTCCATATCTATATCCCCACAATTGTGTGGCTCTCCTGTGTCTAAAATTCCTTCTACTGGGTTATCTCCTGTGTCCCTTATTATCATAACTGATTTGTTTGGAGGTAGGAGGACAGCTTCCCATTTTCTCACCAAGGTGTGTTTGGTGTGGAGGATTATATTCCCTGTTATTATTACTGGCTCACTAACCTTTACGGCCCAGGCAGCACAATCTAAGGCGGCTATGCACCTTGGCAGTCCGGTGACTACCGGCCCTTCTGCTGTTGAATAGTAACCTATGGGTCTCCTTTTATTGCCATGATCTTGTGTTACCCACTGCAGAATGGAACCTCCCTTTGTTACTACAGTGTCTGTGAAAGTCTTTCTTGGAACCTGATAATCCTAGTCCAGGGGCTGATGTTAATTCTGTTTTTAATTTGTTATAAGCCTCTTCCTGCTGGGGCCCCCATTCTACAGGATTTAAAGCTGGTTTTCCCCCTTTAACTCATCTTTGTATAGGTTCTGCCAATTTTGCGAATCGCGGAATAAAACTTCGGCTATAGTTAAACAGTCCCAGCACCTTCCTGACCCCTCTTACGGTGATGGGCTGCGGCATTGGTAGTACCACCTTCTTTTGGTCGGTTGACATTTCTTTACGTCCTTGGAATATTAGGCATCCTAGGTACAGGACTTGTGTTTCCCTGATTTGTGCCTTTTTGGGACTCACATTTAACCCTGTGGTTTTTAGTTCATTTGACATTAGATATAGATCTTCCTGATGTCCTGCCTTAGATTCTGAAGCTATTAAGATATCATCTACATATTGTAGGATTGTGCTACCCTCTGGCAGTTCTACCCTGTTCAGGATGTCACTCATTACTCAATGGAAGATAGTGGGGCTATTGTGGAATCCCTGTGGTAGGCGAGTCCAAGTGTATTGTTTGTCTCCCACTGTAAAGGCGAATTTGTCTTGGGATTCGGGATCCAAGGTTAGGGTCTAGAATCCATTGGCTATATTCAATACCATAAATATTTTATGCTCCGGTCTCAGTTCATTCAGGATTGTCAAGGGGCTTGCTACAATGGGGTGCAACTTGGGCGTGACTTTATTGAGTCTGGTGTAATTTATCGTGAGCCTATAGCTTCCATCGGGTTTGCTCACTGGCCAGGTTGGGGAGTTAGTGGTACTTGTGATTTCCCTCAGAATTCTTTTTTCCTCTAACCCTTTCACTATCTCCATTACAGCATCCTCTGCTTCTGGTTTTATCGGGTATTATCAGTGGGGCTTATGCTCCGATCCAGGTACCTTTATCGGGTCCGTTTTAGTTAAGCCAGTATCTAATTTTGTCTTAGCCCATACTCTGGAGACAGAGGCATAGATGGCTCCAAACCCTCCTGTTTCTAATTCCCAATTTCTGTGGTGACTGTGGCCACCTTAGTGGTTTTGAGGTGACTTGTGAGTTTCCCTATTCTAGTTTTCCAATCGTCCCGTTTAGGCCAGATTAATTCTCCCGTTCCACGGTCTATCAAAATCTCACATTTTTTCATTAAATCATTTCCTATTATTGTACCCTTGTTATTTTTACACACATAGAATCTCATTGGTATATACAAATTATTTATTTTCTACTAACGTAGTCTCACTCAGGTAGGCAGGTGTCTTGTTCCCTCCTATCCCTGTTAGGTAGATTATCCTACTTGTAGTGGGTAAGGATAAGTTGGTGACAGATATGGATGCTTCTGTGTCCACCAGCATCTCACATTGACAGAAATAATGGATGAATGGATGTGTAGAGTATAGGGCTAACGGTAGGACTCTGAATAGTGTGGATGAACAGAGGGATCTAGGTGTATGTGTACATAGATCCCTGAAAGTTGGGAATCAAGTAGATAGGGTTGTTAGGAAGGCATACGGTGTCTTGGCGTTTATTGGTAGGGGGATTGAATTTAAGAGCCGCAGCGTCATGTTGCAACTACAAAACTCTGGTGCGTCCGCACTTGGAGTATTGTGTGCAGTTCTGGTCCCCACATTATAGGAAGGATGTGGAGGCTTTGGAGAGGGTGCAGAGGAGGTTTACCAGGATGTTGCCTGGTATGGAGGGGAGGTCCTATGAGGAGAGACTGAGGGATTTGAGGTTGTTTTCATTAGAAAGAAGGCGGCTAAGAGGGGATCTTATTGAAACATATAAGATGATTAGAGGTTTAGATAGGGTGGACAGTGATAGCCTTTTTCCTCGGATGGAGAAAGCTAGCACGAGGGGGCATAGCTTTAAATTAAGGGGTGGTAGTTATAGGACAGATGTCAGGGGTAGGTTCTTTACCCAGAGAGTGGCGAGGGATTGGAATGCCCTGCCTGCTGCAGTTGTAAATGCGCCTAGTTTGGGGGCGTTTAAGAGATCCGTGGATAGGTTTACGGATGGAAAGGGTTTGGTTTAGGTTAGAGGGTCATTGTTTTTTAACTGGTCGGCGCAACATCGTGGGCCGAAGGGCCTGTTCTGTGCTGTAATGTTCTATGTTCTATGTTCTATTGCCTGCCCCCTACTAGTGCTGACACATAAATCCTTCCCTCCTTCTTACCCTTATGTATGGGGGCTGCAGACCGTCAATCTTGCTGACCCCGGAGGTTCTGTGGTCCCTCCGGTTCTGCTGTGGTCATGGATCGGGTAAGAAGTCTCACAACACCAGGTTAGAGTCCAACCAGTTTATTCGATAGTAATCCCACAAGCTTTCGGAAATGCTGTTCCTTCATCAGGTGTGTGGAAGGTTCTGATCAGAGAAGGGCATATAAAGGCACACACAGTTTACAGAATACTGATTAGAACGCCTCGTACGCCAGCTCTATGTCATGGATCGGGTCGGGAGTCTCCCATGCTTATCCCAACACACTGCTTCTGTGTGTCCATTTTTATTACAGTGATTAGAATGTTTCCCACTGCTTCCAAATTTGTTTCCTTTCCTTGGAACCCTACAATCCCTTGTGAAGTGCCCTTTTTGGCCACAATTATGACAGGTCAGTTTGGACTTAGTTCCGTTCCCGTTACTGTAAGTGGTTACTCTTTCTTGTCTTACTTCTCCTCTCTGCCTCCCAGTACGCCACGAGCCCATTCCACTAGTTCATCATACTCCTGGGACATAATTACTCCCATTTTTAGGATGATTTGATGAGCACTAGAGAGCCCATCCTTGAAAGCCTGGATGAACACTCAGTCCCCACAGCCTGGGTTCCCTTGCCCTGAGCATTCCTGGTATACTTGGAACAACCCGTTCCCCGTACTCAGAAGCTCCTTCCACCTTTAACTGCTTGGTCCAGTTATTAGGAGCATTTCCTAAAACTCTCTGGACTCCTGTTTTAAACTGGGTGAAGGGTGCCTGTTGGGCATCTATTTCTGCTGTTAGGGCGACTACATGTGTCCAGTGTCCCCCACTGTAATCTTGTGCTGGGGGAGTGGTGGGTCCTCCTGCTACCTGCCTCCACTTATCCGCTGGACATGCTGTCCTAACCAGTAGGCGTATGTCCCTCAGGTGTAGTTGGTGTCCTACCCAAACTGTGTCTAATTCTTCCCAGAATTTAGTGTTTGTGCTTCAAGGTTGTAGTTTACCCAGGGAAGCCATCATCTGCTGTCTTTCGCCTGGGGTGAATAGCTTATAATTTGCTGTTGGCTGCGCATCTGGTCCCCCTCGGGTTACTGGTGCCAAGTTGTGTTCTAGCGCTTTCCATTTCTCTGGAGGGGCGATTGGTCCCTGTTGTGTGTACTCATAAGGGAGTAGAGGAACAGTTTCCCCTCCCCATTGATTCTCCTCAAGCACTGTTTCGTTTCTCCAGTTCCATTACTCTGGATTCTAACTCTCTAATCTTCTCTTTATCTTCACTCCACTTTTTGGTGGAAGCAACTTCTTGTTCAATTAGTCCTGCTAATTGATGTACTAATAAAACCCCTGCCTTCTTTATCTTGTCTTCCTTTTCCCCATCTATTCACTTTCTCTGCTGTTCTAAGGTCTGAGAAGTATCCCAACCATCCCTTTACATCCTCTTTATTAACGCGTGTCTGTCTATCATGTACATTTATAAGAGACCCTGCAGGTCCCCTCTTAACTTGTTTATCTGCCATCTCACAGACATCACTACCCCGGTCACTATTGCCTCCTTGGCAATGTGTTTGATGCGCCGTCAGCCATGATTACTCCCTAGCAATGTGTTTCTCCACCATCAGGGACTTCACTATCCCCGGCCACAATTACTACCCTAGCATCGTGTTTCTCCACCGTTAGGGGTTTCTATTTATACTCACGGCCACTATTACCGCCTTGGCAATGTGTTTCTCCACCGGATTCCAGCTCTAGGTCAGAGTTGATCAAGCTCCTTTTTCCGCACCGCTTTACAAGACTGACAATCCAGTACCCAACTATATAAATTTTCATGCAAACAGGTGGAAACTCTGCGTTTATTTGCCACTACAGAGTTTGATGTTAACCTACCTTTGCCATTTGTGCTTCACAATCCTAAGTGCCCTTGGTGCCTCTACGCCCACTTCAGGATCCTGACCTTCATGTGGGGGATTTCCCCTCTTAACAACCGGTCTAAGGCTGCACATTTGAGACAGGCACTTCTTTGTCCTCTAGTCGGTCAGCGCAAGTAACAGTCAATCAATACTTACTACTATACCATCAACAATCAGTACTTATCTCAATAATACCCCTTAATTTTTATCCCTTTTAAACTGTATTGTTGACTCTGTCCGACTCCCACAGATTCACTGATCTCTACCCTGGTTTGCCGATCGTGATCAATCGATTGAACTTACTACCAGTAGTGAGATCCTGCCCAACTATTGGCAATTTGTTGTGGGAAATTCACCACTTTGGAGTCAGACTTGGAGGTTGAACAAACAGTTGTATTCAGACAAAGCTTTGGGAGAAGTGCTGGCACTCCGCAGTACAGGCAGCCATCTTGTCACAATGGTAGTTGAGCATTTTTTATACTTTTTAGATAATAGACAGTATGGACATTAGCCGTTAACACATCGTTACAAATTGAGTAGACAGATATGGACACTGACAGTTAACACATTGTTATACACAGACAGGTACGGACACTGACAGTTATCACATCATTGTACATAGAGTAGATACATTTACCCAGTTATATCCTCTATCAATGGCTGATCTTATTTTATACATTTATGCTTTTATGTCCCCATCAGTGGCTGATCTCATTATCAAACTCATTGTTCTGGGTCTGTTTTTATCTAAAGTTTAAGATGCCTCGAGCTCTGACCTGTTTCCTGCAGTAATTCATACACCACAGGTTTTAACCCTTTGTGTAATGCCTGTGTCCAAAGTCAGTGCCAATTAATGTCCCTTCCCAGAGTCCATTTTGTGTGCCAGGTAACCATTTTGTGTCCTTTACTTTGATTTCACTCCAACACTCACTCACCCAGACTTCACAGCAGAGAGCTCTGGAGTGTGACCCCTATTGACACTTCCCTTCTATGAAGCTAAAGTGTTGGAATCCAGCCACTGCTCGGAATGAGATCAGCAGCAGCCCAAACTTGGGCTTGAGGCCAGGAATCTTGTGTCCAGTGCAGCTCAGTGCTGTACTGAATGAACACTATCCCAAAGCAGCAACAGGCAAAGCCTACATTGTTAAACTGAAGCCTGAGTGCTACAGTGCATCTTTCTGAAGCTATATTGAACAGGGAGAATCACAGAGAGCAGTGCTGAGGGCCCGGAGGCTGAGTGAGTGAGTGAGTGAGTGAAGCTGTGTGCGCATTTCCCTTCACACCCAAATCCTCTTTTCCACAGGAGCTTGATTTTTGGAGAGTGATGGTGTATCCTGTGGATGAACCAAATGCTGCAACCAGCCCCCACACGCGCAGGATGATGGAGGCTCTGTACTGATGGGCGTTGCATTCTGATAGTCAACAAGCTGACTAGATTCCTCCTGCCTGTGTAGACAGAATCAAAGACCGTTATGCTGTTATTTACCCAAATATTCCTGCCATTTCAGCACAGTTATGAGCATTCAGTTTGGAAGAAAAATTGTCACACGCTCGGAAACATACACTCAAAACAGTCCATACTCATTCACTAAGGATGTGTATTCCTCCCTCATTGTGCTCCAATCTTCCTCGCTGGTCAGCGGACACAGCAGCCTCACAGGGCAAACCTATCATCTTTCACCCCCTACACGGAACCCCTCGCTCTGAAAGCTGCCACCCAGTCACAAAGGGCAGGCAGAGAGCTCCATCTAAACCAGAAGGGAAACTATATCTGGATTAATTTCAAATCAGATTGTCATGCTGCAATATTTCAATCATCATGACCTCTATGGGCCACTGATTGTGTCACTGCTTAGCACAGTCAAGGTCGTTCAGTGGAAACACCCTGTACAAGCGACCCGTTCCATCTAACATAACTCAGCTGTCCCAGTTTTTATTTACAGGTCGGTAGTTGCACACAGGGTAGCAAAGAAAAGTCAGAGTTCCTACATTAAGATCACTGTTCATTCAGCAGGGTAAGGGTTACTCAGTGTCTAACTAGTGTCATAGAGCCCGATTTTACCATCGGGTTGTGCCCATTTTCGGGTGCGAAAACTTGGTAACGTCGTGCGTGAGGCGTGTAACACGATCCATACGCCCCCCCCCCCCACCACCACTTTACCAAGGCCCAAAAATGGCCGTGATCGGGATCGCGCCCAAAAGCAGACAGGATGGCTGTTTAAATACATTTGCATGCATTTAAATTGACTTAATGAGCCGCAGGCCCAACCCTACTGGCACTTCCCCCGTTATCTCTGTGTTCGCCCATCCACAATCAGCGCGAGACAGACAAGCTCCACAAAAGACCGATTCAGACGCTCCAATTAGTGAGGGGGTAAATGTCGAGCATTCACTGGCTTTCTGCTCGAGATCGGCAGGTGGGGTCAAGGCGGGGGTGGGGTGCGGTCCCACCGCCACTCTGCCTGTGATCAGTGAGGGGGAAGGGGGGGTCCACTCCACTCTGCCTGAGATCAGTGAGGGGAAAGGGGGGGGTTCCACTGCCACTCTGCCTGAGATCAGTGAGGGGGAAGGGGGGGCTCCACTCCACTCTGCCTGTGATCAGTGAGGGGGAAGGGGGGGTCCACTCCACTCTGCCTGTGATCAGTGAGGGGGAAGGGGGGGGTCCACTCCACTCTGCCTGTGATCAGTGAGGGGGAAGGGGGGGGTCCCGCTGTCACTCTGCCTGAGATCAGTGAGGGGGAAGGGGGGGTCCCGCTGTCACTCTGCCTGAGATCAGTGAGGGGGAAGGGGGGGTCCCGCTGTCACTCTGCCTGTGATCAGTGACGGGGAAGGGGGGGTCCCGCTGTCACTCTGCCTGTGATCAGTGACGGGGAAGGGGGGATCCACTCCACTCTGCCTGAGATCAGTGAGGGGGAAGGGGGGGTCCCGCTGCCACTTTGCCTGTGATCAGTGAGGGGGAAGGGGGGGTCCACTCCACTCTGCCTGAGATCAGTGAGGGGGAAGGGGGGGGTCCCGCTGCCACTTTGCCTGTGATCAGTGAGGGGGAAGGGGGGGTCCACTCCACTCTGCCTGAGATCAGTGAGGGGGAAGGGGGGGTCCACTCCACTCTGCCTGTGATCAGTGAGGGGGAAGGGGGGGTCCCGCTGTCACTCTGCCTGTGATCAGTGAGGGGGAAGGGGGGGGTCCCGCTGCCACTTTGCCTGTGATCAGTGAGGGGGAAGGGGGGGTCCACTCCACTCTGCCTGAGATCAGTGAGGGGGAAGGGGGGGTCCACTCCACTCTGCCTGTGATCAGTGAGGGGGAAGGGGGGGGGTCCGCTCCACTCTGCCTGTGATCAGTGAGGGGGAAGGGGGGGGTCCCGCTGCCACTTTGCCTGTGATCAGTGAGGGGGAAGGGGGGGGTCCCGCTGCCACTTTGCCTGTGATCAGTGAGGGGGAAGGGGGGGGTCCCACTTTCACTCTGCCTGTGATCAGTGAGGGGGAAGGCGGGGAGGGGCTCACTATCAGTCTGGGTGACAGGGATTGTGTGTGGGGGGGATGAGGGGGTCAGTAGTATAGTGGGGATGGGGCAATGTCTATGGGGGACCAGGGGAAGTGTTATCCAGCCCGGGAGCACTGGGGCAGGGGAGCTGCACGCGCATTTGGAGG
The DNA here is from genome assembly GCF_965287045.1 of Carcharhinus amblyrhynchos. Classification (NCBI taxonomy): domain Eukaryota; kingdom Metazoa; phylum Chordata; class Chondrichthyes; order Carcharhiniformes; family Carcharhinidae; genus Carcharhinus; species Carcharhinus amblyrhynchos. Next base: position 42,217,284 of record NC_137348.1, read on the forward strand.
CGCCCATCGGAGCTGCAGGGTTTCGGATGCATTAAGCCATGCCCACAAGCTTCTACAGCGTGATCCGGCATTGCTGATATTTTTGCGGGCAGAGTGTATATGGGGGCACCTCAGAATGGGTCTAAAAGACAGATCTGAAACACTCCCAGTTTCAAGTCGACCCAGCACTTAGAATCAAAATGGCCCCATTGAGTCATTAGAAGTTTTCAGTATGGAAGTAGGCCCTTCGGTCCAACTTGTCCATGCCACCCAGTTTTTACCATTAAGCTAGTCCTAATTGCCCATGTTTGGCCCACATCCCTCTATACCAATCTCACCCCTGTAACTGTCTAAATAGTTCTTCAAAGACAAAATTGTACCTGCCTCTACTGCTACCTCTGGCACCTCATTCCAGACACTCACCACCCTCTGAGTGAAAAAATTTGCCCCTCTGAACCCTTTTGTATCTCTCCCCTCTCACCTTAAACTGATGCCCTCTAGTTTTAGACTCCCTTGTCTTTGGGAAAAGATATTGACTATCTAGCTTGTCTATGTCCCTCATTATTTCACAGACCCCTATAAGATCACCCCTAAGCCTCCTCCACTTAGCCTGTAGTTCCCAGGCTTTTCCCTGCAGCCCTTCTTAAACAAAGGCACAACATTTGCCACTCTCCAATCTTCAGGCTGTGGTTGTCCACAGTTCAAATATCTCTGCTGGGAGACCTGCAATTTCCTCCCTAGCCTCCCACAATGTCCTGGGATACACTTCATCAGGTCCCGCAGATTTATTTACCTTGATGTACTTTGAGACTTCAGTACCTCCTTCTCTGTAATATGTACACTCCTCAAAACATCATATTTATTTCCCCAAGTTCCCTTACATCCACACTTTTCTCAACAGTAAATACTGATGAGAAATATTCATTTAGGATCTCACCCATCTCTTGTGGATCCGCACATAGATTACTTTGTTGATCGTTAAGAGGTCCTATTCTCTCCCTGGTTACACTTTTGCCCTTTATGTATCTGTAGAAGCTGTTTGGATTCTCCTTTGCCTTATCTGCCAAAACAATCTCATGTCCCCTCTTTGCCCTCCTGACTCTTAACTCTACTCCTACACTCCCTGTACTCTTCAAGGGATTCACTTGATCCCAACTGCTTATGCAGATCGTTTGCCTCCTCCTTCTTCTTGACCAGGGCCTCAATATCCCGAGTCATCCAGGTTCCCTGGTTCTACCATCCTTGCCTTTCCCGCTAAAAGGAATATTCTTATCCTAAACCCTTTTGAAAGCTTCCCTACAAGCCACCCCTTTGCCTGCCAACAGACTCCCTCAGTCAAATTTTGAAAGTTCCTGTCTAATACCATCAAAATTGGCCTTGTCCCAATTTAGAATTTTAACTTTTGGGCCAGTCCTATCATTCCCCACAGCTATCTTAAAACTAATGGAATTATGGTCACTGGTCCCAAAGTGATCCCTCACTAACACTTCTATCCCCTGCCCTTCCTTATTTCCCAAGAGGAGGCCAAGGTTTCCTCTTCTCTAGTTGGGCCACCCACATACTGAATGAGAAATTCCTCCTGAACACATTCAACAAATATCTCTCCATCCAAGCCTCTAATACTATGGCTGTCTCAGTCAATTTTGGGAAAATTAAAGCCCCCTGCTATTACCACCCTATTTTTCTCAGAGCTATCTGTAATCTCCTCACACATTTGCCTCTCAATTTCTTGCTGACTATTTGGGGGCCTATAGTACAATCCTATCAAAGAGATTTCTCCCTTCTTACTTCTCAGTTCTACTTATTTAGACTGAGTGGGTGAACTCTCAGAAGTATCCCCCTCAGTACTGCTGAGATGTTCTTCCTAATCAAAAGCGCAACTCCCCCTCCTCTCTTATCTCCTGTTCTATTCTTCCTATAGCAACTGTACCCTGGAACATTGAGCTGCCAATCCTGCCCCTTCTTTAGCCATGTTTCAGTATAGCTATAATATCCCAGTCCCACGTACCCATCCATCCCCTGAGTTCATCTGCCTTGCTCATCAGGTCTCTTGCATTGGAATAAATGTAATTTAATCTGGACTTCCAAAAAACAAAGAAAATTACATCACAGGAACAGGCCCTTCGGCTCTCCAAGCCTGCATCGACCATGCTGCCCGACTGAACAAAAAACCCCCTACCCTTCCGGGGACCATATCCCTCTATTCCCATCCTATTCATGTACTTGTCCCTTAAAAGTCACTACCCTATCCACTTCCATTACCTCCCCCGGCAACAAGTTCCAGGCACCCACTACTCTCTGTGTAAAGTATCTGCCTTGTGCATCTCCTTAAACCTATGCCCCTAGTAATTGACTCTTCCACCTCAGAGTAAAAAGCTTCTGACTATCCACTCTATCTATGCCCCTCATAATCTTGTAAACTTCTATCAGGCCTCCCCTCAACCTCCGTCACTCCAATGAGAACAAACCAAGTTTCTCCAATCTCTCCTCATAACGAATGCCCTTCATTACTAGGCAACATCCTGGTAAATCTTTTCTGTTCCCTCTACAAAGCCTCCACATCCTTCTGGTAGTGTAGTAACCAGAATTGAACACTATATTCCAAGTGTGGCCTAACTAAGGTTCTATAAAGCTGCAACGTGACTTGCCAATTTTTAAACTCCATACCCTGGCTGATGAAGGCAAGCATGCCGTATGCCTTCTTGACTACCTTCTCCACCTGCATTGCCACTTTCAGTGACCTGTGTATTTGTACACCCAGATCACTTTGCCTATCAATACTCTTGCCATTTACTGTATGTTTCCTATCTGTATTAGACCTTTCAAAATGCATTACCTCACATTTATCCAGATTAAACTCCATCTGCCATCTCTCCGTCCAAGTCTCCAACTGATCTATGTCCTGCTGTATCCTTTGATGGACCTCATCACTATCCACAAATCCACCAACCTTTGTGTCGTCCACAAACTTACTAATCAATCCAGTTACATTTTCCTCCAAATCATCTATATATACTACAGACAGCAAAGGTCCCAGCACTGATCCCTGAGGAACACCACTTGAACCTTCCACATACCTGACGAAGGAACACCGTTTCTGAAAGCTTCTGGGTTTACTATCAAATAAACTAGTTGGACTCTAACCTGGTGTTGTGAGACTTCTGACTGTGAACACCACTTGTCACAGCCCTCCATTCAGAAACACACCCTTCCCTTGCTCTCTGTCTTGCTCTTGCCTGACCTGTCTAATACTAGGATTATTATTACTGACGTTGCCTTTACTATTTAATGTGTTCTCTTTAACTTCCGTGCTGTACACAGTTATTTATTCAGCTGGTAAGGACTGCTCACTGTTAACTGAGTGTAATTCAAAATAACACCCTGGAAGAGTGAACCCTTCTGTACATCCTCTACAGGCCGCCACATCTATACAATGGAATTTAGAATACATAAGAACATAAGAAATAGGAGCAGGAGTAGGCCATCTAGCCCTTCGAGCCTGCCCCGCCATTCAATAAGATCATGGCTGATCTGTCGCTGCTCAGTTCCACTTTCCCGCCCTCTCCCCATAACCCTTAATCCCCTCTCTTATCAAGAACCCATCAACCCGCTTCTTAAAAATATTTAGCGAGGCAGCCTCCACCACTTCAACGGGCAGAGAATTCCAGAGATTCACCACCCTTTGAGTGAAGAAGTTCCTCCTCAACTCCGTTCTAAACCGCCTCCCCTTTATCTTGAGGCTGTGCCCCCTAGTCCTACTGTCCTTTCTGAGCGGGAAGAGTCTCTCCACCTCTATCCTATCCATCCCATTCATCATCTTATACGTCTCAATGAGATCTCCCCTCATTCTTCTAAACTCTAACGAGTACAAGCCTAGTTTATTCAGCCTCTCCTCATAGCTCAACCCCCTCAACTCCGGTATCAGCCTAGTAAACCTCCTCTGCACTCCCTCCAGGGCCAAAATATCCTTGCGCAGGTGCGGCGCCCAAAACTGCACACAGTACAATACTCCCAATAAGCAATTATTTCCCACCCTAATTGGCTTCTCCTTATTTCAAGAATCATCTCAATCAGTTCCTCCCTCAACAGCATACAGTCTAAACAGAAACCCAACTTATTCCACCCTGTTTGTCAACCTTGCAGGTTCCTCCACCATGCAGTAATAACAATCTCTTCCATATCTATTTTTGCTCCAATTTCTAATCCAGCTGGACCTAAGACCTACTATATTTGCTGAAGGCTCCGATTAACTGTTAAACTTCATTTTGGCAGCAATAAAAAAAAAATTGAAAAGAAATATGGTATTTAAAATGTTTATTTGTTCTGTTCCAAAACGATGAGTTCATCTTCCTTTGCTATACATTACTAACACAACCCCACTCCAATCAGCTCCCACCCACTCCAACCCCCTCCCACCCACTCCAGCCCCCTCCCACCCACTCCAATCAGCTCCCACCCACTCCAGCCCCCTCCCACCCACTCCAACCAGCTCCCACCCACTCCAGCCCCCTCCCACCCACTCCAACCAGCTCCCACCCACTCCAACCCCCTCCCACCCTCTCCAGCCAGCTCCCACCCAATTCCCACTCCAATCAGCTCCCACCCACTCCAACCCCCTCCCACCCACTCCAACCCCCTCCCACCCATTCCAGCCCCCTCCCACCCACTCCAGCCAGCTCCCACCCAATTCCCACTCCAACCAGCTCCAACCCACTCGACTCCCACTCCAACCAGGTCCCACCCACCCCATCCCTACCCACACCAAACCCATCAGCTTCTTTAGTTTTATTTTTGTCCCAAGTAGGCTTACATTAACACTGCAATGAAGTTACTGTGAAAATCCCCTAGTCATCACACTCCACTGCCTGTTCAGATACACTGAGGGAGAGTTTAGCATGACTAATGCACCTAACCAGCACCTCATTCAGACTGTGGGAGGAAACCAGAGCACCCGGAGGAAATCCACACAGACACAGAGAGAACACGCAGACTCGCACAAGCTGGGAATTGAACCCGGGTCCCTGGCACTGTGAGGCAGCAATGCTAACCACTGTGCCACCACCCATCCTACTCTACCCACTCCAGTCCCATCAGCTCCTACCCACTTCAACCCCAGTTAAACCCACTCTTACCTAGTCCTCTCTCATTCCAATGCCCCTCCTCCATTCAACATTGAATCTAGTCACCTCTTCTCCATCTCTAAACTGAGTCAATTCTTCCTCGTTCTCCCCATATTCCATCAGCAGTCTAACCCAGCTCCAGCATTTCATAAATATTTTCTGATTTTTCTTTGCTCTTAGTTCTGACAAAAGGTCATCCAGATTTGAAACGTTTTCTCTATTCTCTCTCCACAGATGCTGTCAAACCTGCTGAGATTTTCCAGCATTTTGTGTTTGTGTCAGATTCCAGCACCCGCAGTATTTTGCTCTTATCCCAGCATTGATTTGCAGTGATTGGAGATCACTGCAGCACTACCTTAATACCAAAACATTAAGTAGGGAGGAGCAGGTTGTGTGGCACACATTCCCAGGAGCTCACTGTCTGTCCAGCAATGTGAAGAGTAAGATGAGGATGATCAGAGGGGTGAAGATGAGAGATAGGCACAGTAGTTCCAGTCCATACAGGAGGAGGATGAAGCAGAAATAGCAGCATGGTGATGTCTGGTCACACTGTGCCAGTGCATTTACCAGCCACAGTGGGTAACGCAGGCACGGCAAATAGCCACAGTTCCGGGTGGTCTGGAGACGCTGCCGGAATGCCTGCACCAGCATCCTGCATGGCCATCTTCGTGGGGCTGGGGGAATGGGCATCACACTCCGTCTGCTAGTCACTGCTTGATTTAAAAATGTCATCTCTTCCTGAAGCTGGCGGATCTCCCACTCGGGCATGGGGGTCCGCTGGCGACAGATGGGGCAGCAGATCTGGCTGCTGCAGTTTACTTCTGCTTTCTCCATAATGCTTTTAATGCAGCTGTCACAGACACTGTGGTTACAGTTCAGCGAGGCCTGCTTGTGAGCACCAGAGTCATACAGTTCAATACAGACAGGGCATTCCTGCTCCTCACCACCTCTGACATGCTGAGCTGTGCCAGCTACATTGTTACCCACCACAGGCCGTCTGCACTCAACTTTCTCTTGTCCAAGTTCACCTCCTATTGCCTCAGCCTGGCAGCTGTCACCTGCAAGGCCTATTTCCTGAGCCAAAGGAACCTTGGAGTTGACCCCTGCGTGCTGTGTCCAACCATTCCCTCCAGCAGACAGCAGTGGTGGATCGCCGAGGCCCAGCAGGACTTCCCCGGAGCTGTCTCCACACTTTCCCAGCCTTGCTGTCCCGTTAGCAGAGGGACGGAGCTGAGGGGAATAGTCACTTTTTGCCCGGTTGGATTCTGATGATGTCTCAGCTGGTGGCTCCTCCTGGTCAGGTGGTTTGTGCTGAGGGACTGTAGGAAGATCTGTCAGAGCTATTGAAGCTTCAGAGGCAATCTGCAGCATTTGGAAAGCCTTTTGCACGTCTCTCTGACTGACATCATCACTGCCCACCTCACTCTCACAGATACACTGGCATTGCTTCTTCCCTGGGAAGGTAGTCTCCTCAGCATCAATGCTGGTACAGGCCATGATGGCCTGGGGCACATTCTCAGGGCTTTGGCTGGGTATAGGGAGCTTTTCCCTGATTTTCTGCTCCACCGTAAGGTTTAGTTGCTCTGAATTCAGCGATTGTCTCTCAGTCGCATTTGCACCAGTTAATTCCTTGAGCGTTCTGTTCTCCTGTCCTTCCTCATTACATTCATTCTCCTCGTGAAAGGTTAACAGAGTCTCCATCATGTGTACGTTGCTGCTTGTTCAGGAGAGAGAACGGTCACCACATTATTGTCAAACTCTCTCTTCCGTTGACTCTCTGTGACATTGGCATCAACTTTTGCTTTTTTCCTGACGGTTCAGCTGCTGGGTAAAAGCTGCTGGCTCAGCCCCTCTCCTGCCAGCCTCTTGACTTGGGGCCTCGGAGTGTAGGGGGAGCCTACCGCCCTCTATTACATCGGCAGCCCCTTCCTGCAGCCAGCCCACACTCTCAAGTTCAGCAAGAGTCCCAAGACTTGCCTGTGACGCCAAGTAGCTGCCCTTGGTCGCTACCTTGCAGTCCACCCTCCGGGACTAACAGTGCATCACTCCTTTGCAGACTGCCCCCTTGTCATTGGGACATTGCTGCCGGTCTCAATGTGAGCTATCCCGTAACATAGGTGCCACGCTGTAGCTGTGACTCAAAGGCCCTGTGCCTATCAGTGCCAAGTACCAGATAAACATCATGCCCCTCAGCCAGATTAGAGAGATAACCGGCTTTCCAGCCAATCACAGCAAACATTTAGATGAAGGCCACTGTCAGTAACCAATGAAAGCAAGTCCAAGGCCCGAGTGAGCGGAGACAAACAACACTGATTACATAGCTCTCAAATTCAATAACCTATAGCAAATTTAATTAACTCTTCATTGCCTGGCACTCACCTGGTGAGTACTTTGTACAGTTGCTTTGATTTGATTTATTATTGTTACTTCTTTAGAATACAGTGAAAACTATACAGACAAAACATACCATTCATAGAGAAGGAAAGGAGAGGGTGCAGAATGCAGTGTTATAGTCAAAGCTAGGGGTGTAGCGAAAGATCAATTTAATGCAAGATAGGTCCATTCAAAAGCCTGGTGGCGGCAGGGAAGAAACTGTTCTTGAGTCGGATGGTAAATGTCCTCAGACCTTTTTAACATTTTCCAGGCAGAAGAAGTTGGAAGAGAGTTGAGGTGCGAGGGGTCTTTAATAATGCTGGCTGCTTTTCTGAGGCAGCGGGAAGTGTAGACAGAGTCAATGATTGGGAGACTGGTTTGAGTGATGGACTGGGCTACATTCACAACCCTTTGTAGTTTCTTACGGTCCTGGACAGAGCAGGAGACCATACCAAGCTGTGATATAACCAGAAAGAATGCTTTCTATGGTGCACCTGAAAAAGCTGGTGAGAGTCATAGCAGACTAAAATTTCCTTAATCTTCTGAGAAAGTAGAGGCATTGGTGGGCTTTCTTAACTGTAGCATTGGACCAGGATAGGTTGTTGGCGATCTGGACCCTAGAAGCTTGAAACTCCCCATTTCTACTTCATCCCCATTGTTGTAGAAGGGGTATGCCCTCCACTGCGCCTCCTGGGAATCTAGTACCAGTTCAAAAACAATCTGCCACCCAAGAGTTTTGTAACTGGCATCTCAAAGCTGGGCATGGTTGATTTGGAAGAGGGCACTGCTGTTGCACTGCCCTTCCAGGCACCAGATTTAGGGGATTTTGCAAAGGCATTGGAGGTGGTACTTTGTCAGTGCTTTTAGGTGCCTTCTGTAGGTCATCACAGGTCTCTGAAACATAAGGGAGTGTGGGGATCAGTGCTACCATGACCTTTAGTCTTAACTTTGACATCCGAGTGCTCAAAGAGTCAATTCCTCACCAGCCAAAGGCTGATCTGGGGCATTATGATGATTAATTTTGTCATCTACGGTTCACTCGTCAAGAGGAGGTTCTCAATGAAAAAGTAATCCATATTTCCAGAATCTCTGCACCAATCTGAATCAATGAGAAGGTGTAATGCTGCTTGGAAGAGGACTTTGCGTTTTTGGGTGGTTGGTTTCCTATCTGCCTCAGAGGAGAAGCAGATAATGGGCTGGCGCGTCCGTCAGGGCTCTGCTTGGATGGAATTACAATATACTGCGAGCTATTTGAATAACTTCAAAAAGTGATGTCGAATCCCAACAGGAGGTATACTGCATTAAAAGGTTCGAATAAAAGGTCTAGATACTTGTGATCAGAAATCAAAACAGAAACTGGAAAGCTCAGCAACAGCAGAAAGAGAAACAGAGTTAACGTCTCGAGTCCAATATTGCTCTTCTGAGGAGCTGAGGAGGGGTAGAAACGGGATGGGTTTCATGCTGTTGGGATGTCATGTGGAATAAAAAGGAAGGTCAGGGATAGGTTAGAAGGCAGGGGAGATTAAGTACATTGCTGCATTGGAACAAGAGGCAAAGAGAGTGGGAATGGTGGAAGTAAAGGAACAAAGCGATACTTCGGAGTAGGTGTTAATCACAGAATAAAGGTCAGCACTGTCAGAAAGCAAAACATGAGATCAATACAGCAATATAGGAAAAATACACGAAATGGAGGAGAGAGTTCATGGTCTGAAGTGTTGAAATCAATACAGAGTTCACAAGGCTATAAAGTATATAATCAGAAAATGACATACTGTTCCTCCAGTTTGTGTTGGGCTTCACTGGAACATTGCCACAAGCTGTGTACAGGAATATGAGCATGAGGGCTAAATGGTGAACTGAAATGGCAAGCGACAGGAAGATCAGAATAGTGTTAATAATCCCATTCTGCAATTAGTATCCCCAGTGTACTGGGACTTCCAGGAATACAAATGAGGAGCGCTAATACCATATTCGTCATGCATTGACCCTCACTGGGGAGCAGCACCACGCACACTGACCCTCACTGGGGGACAGCCCCACGCACACTGACCCTCACTGGGGAGCAGCCCCACGCACACTGACCCTCACTGGGGAGCAGCCCCACGCACACTGACCCTCACTGGGGGACAGTCCCATTGTCTGTTTTCCAGGTTACAGTTCTGCAGGAACTGGGAGCGCTCTGTTACTTGGTCCACTTCCATTCTGCTTTTGATTTAATTCTCATTGCCAATTGCTACCCGGCACACACTACGAATTAATTGTGTGAGTTTCTGCTTTGTATAGCTTTGTGTTAATCTATTGCATGATGTGGGTATGCCGGCGTTGGACTGGCGTAAACACAGTAAAAAGTCTGACAACACCAGGTTTTAGTCCAACCTATTTATTTGATAATATACTCACTAGCTTTCGGGGTTACCCCCTTTGTCAGGTGAATGGAGAGTTCTGGCCTCAGACAGAGCATATAAAGCACAGACAGTTTAGAGATTACTGATTAAAATGCGAATCCTTACACCTAACCTGCTGTTCAAGACCTGAAGTGGCTGATAATGTGAGTGGAAGGAGCACTGATCACAGTTTAAAGAGATGTGTATTGTCTCCAGACAGTACAGTAAGTGAGGTTTTGCAAACCCAGGCAAGTCATGGGGGTTACAGATAGTGCGACATGAACCCAAGATCCCTGTTGAGACCGTCCTCATGTGTGCGGAACTTGGCTATCAGTCTCTGTTCAGCGACTCTGCGCTGTCGTGTGTCGTGAAGGCCGCCTTGGAGAACGCTTACCCGAAGGTCAGAGGCTGAATGCCCGTGACCACTGAAGTGTTCGCCAACAGGAAGGGAACAGTCTTGCCTGGTGACTGTCGAGCGATGTTCATTCATCCATTGTCGTAGCGTCTGCATGGTCTCCCCAATGTACCATGCTTCGGGACATCCTTTCTTGCAACGTATCAGGTAGACAATGTTGGCCGAGTTGCAAGAGTATTTACCATGTACCTGGTGGATGGTATTCTCACGTGTGATGATGGTATCCATGTCGATGATCTGGCATGTCTTGCAGAGGTTGCTGTGACAGGGTTGTGTGGTATTGTGGTCACTGTTCTCCTGAAGGCTGGGTAGTTTGCTGCGAACAATGGTCTGTTTGAGGTTGTGTGGTTGTCTGAAAGCAAGAAGTGGGGGTGTGGGGATAGCCCTGGCGAGATGTTCGTCTTCATCAATGATATGTTGAAGACTCCGGAGAAGATGTCGTAGCTTCTCCGCTCCGGGGAAGTACTGGACGACGAAGGGTACTCTGTCCACTGTGTCCTGTGTTTGCCTTCTGTGGAGATCGGTGCGGTTTTTCGCTGTGGCGCATCGGAACTGCCGATCTATGAGTCGAGCACCATATCCTGTTCTTATGAGGGCATCTTTCAGGGTCTGGAGGTGTCTGTCACGATCCTCCTCATCTGAGCAAATCATGTCGCACTATCTGTAACCCCCATGACTTGCCTGGGTTTGCAAAACCTCACTTACTGTACTGTCTGGAGACAATACACATCTCTTTAAACTGTGATCAGTGCTCCTTCCACTCACATTATCAGCCACTTCAGGTCTTGAACAGCAGGTTAGGTGTAAGGATTCGCATTTTAATCAGTAATCTCTAAACTGTCTGTGCTTTATATGCTCTGTCTGAGGCCAGAACTCTCCATTCACCTGACGAAGGGGGTAACCCCGAAAGCTAGTGAGTATATTATCAAATAAATAGGTTGGACTAAAACCTGGTGTTGTCAGACTTTTTACTTAATCTATTGCATGCATATCTGATACAATCTGCTCCCAGAGATAGCCTTGTTAAAGTTTTATGGAAAAGACAGTGAGAAGGGGAATTAGCCTAATGACATCCCCATATCAGAGAAATGTTTTTGAATCTGTAAGTACTGGAGTACCTGATTGATCTGTTATAACTGGTGTTTGTCTTGAAGCAAATAGCGATGAACTGCCTGTAGCAGAGGAGCTACCTGTTATTGCAGTCCCTGTTAATGTCAATCCTGTGGAAACAACTCCAATACAGAATTATACCACTCTGCAGGAACCAAAACTCCTCAAAGACTCGATTAATAATTGTCAAACTCATGTACATGGTTCAGTTCGAATTCAGGGCAGAGAAACTTAGTTATTGAAGATTGTACAAAGGAGTAAAAGGATGGGAGGGGAATGTAGTGATTGTCCCTTTAAGGGCAACACAGCAGAGTAAGATTCACCTGCCATGGGGAACCAATGGGACTCAGACTGGGTAATCATCCCAGGGAGTGGTGTCCTCTTAGGCAGGATGTGTTGGGAGTTAGGTCCAGCCACAAGGCTGCTGTAGAATTTCTTCTGAATCACACCTGACGTGAAACATATACTTGTCTTAGCCAAATTCAAGGTGTGAAACGTATGGTGCAGGCGAGCCTCAAACTTTGTAGTTTCTAACCTGAACCATAACACCACTCACCCCGTTATCACTTCTTTTGGCAAACGAGGGCAGTTTAATTCAGAACAATTCTTCAGGAAAGTAAATATGCAGAATGGTGACAGCTTCTACCTGACAGAAGCTTCGACAAGCTGCCAGTCCTATTGATGCCCAGTGCTTACTAGCCAGTGCTTATTATCATCACATCCTGTGATAAACCCATCAGTCAGTGTGGACACGAACGTTCAGCTCCTAAATATTAAACCAGTCTCTCATCTTTCAACAGGAGCTTCTTCCGTGCTGATACAGATTAAACCCGTTCCAATACAGGCCTCGCTCACCTTCTATCACCACTTTTACATCGCTCTGTGGAATGGCTCCTACATCACTGGCGCAATGGAATATGCAAAGTACCAAATGCAGAATGACACCAGGTAAAAGATTGGTGCTTCACGTCACTGACCTGAAAGCCACACCATTGCATTCAGTTTCAGTTAGCCCCAGCGTGAGGTGTAAGGCTGGTCACAGCTCTAGTATCAGAGATCCCCTTTCACACTCGCACACTCTCGGAATGCAAGTGTCGCATTCCAACCATTATCTTGTAAACTGAGTTTGTGTCTAATGAATGCCCTGTTTGTGAACACAACTCCTCACTCACCTGAAGAAGGAGTGACACTCTGAAAGCCTGTGCTACCAAATAAGCCTACTGGACTTTAACCTGGTGTTGTGAGACTTCTTACTGTGCCCACCCCAATCCAACGCCGGCATCTCCACATCATGGCCATTACTCAGTGACACGCCAATACCAAAGAGGAACCTTGGGTCTCGATGGCTAGTTCCTATTTTCCACTCTGTACCCATTCTGGTGAAAGTGAAACTTATTAGGGGATTATGGTAGGAGACAAGATCACATTTCACGTGTGAAGCCTTGGTCAGGAGTGAGCTGAAATGTTAGCTTTTGTTGGTTATCACTCCTGGAATATGGGCATCAGTGTCAGAGGGAAGAGCAGCATTTACCAAGCATCCCACCTCATCCTGAAAGGATGGAAGAGGCATCTCACAATTAACTTCTTTTCCAGAGTATTGCAGAACAGTTAGGAATTAACCATGTGAGAGCCACAGCAACAACTTACATTTATGTAGCACCCTTGTTGTCATATATACCCTAGGGTGCTTCACGAGAGTGTAATCAAACAACGTTTGACACTAAACTACATAAAGAGATCTGAGACCAGATGCCCAAAGCTTGATCAAAGAAATCTGTTTTAAACAGTATCTTTAAATCGGAGAAGTGACAGGGGGAGGGGAGCTGGGGGTGAGGTAGAGGCAGGTGAGGTGGAGGGGAGGTAGAGGCAGGTGATGAGGGGGCGGGGGGAGGTGGGGAAAGGGAGAAGTTTAGGAGGGAATTCCAGAGCTTGTCACTGTTCCAGCTGAAGGCACGGCCATCATTGCAGCCATTAAACTGGCAAGTGCGCCCGAGGCCAAAATTAGTTGAACACAAAGATCCTGTAGAACTTTAGGATTGGAGGAAGTTGCAGAAATAGGGAGGGATGAAGTCACGGAGGATCATGTACACAAACTGGTGGGTGGTCAGGATTTGGTGCACATTAGGATATAGACAGCAGAGTCATATAGAGGCCAGATCAGCTGAGAAGGCAGGTTCCATACCTAGAACACATTAGTAATCTAGCTTGTTTTTACAACTATTGACTGTTATCAGATTTTCATCCCTAGACATTTATAACTGAATTCTTACAGTGTCAGGACACAGTTTCACTTCATGTTCTCTCGATGATCAGTTCAGTAATATCAATGCCATAGTGGCTGAAATGGCCCACCCCCCACTGGGTGCTTCTGATTCGAACTCTGTATCTCCGCAGATGCAGCAAGTACTGGTGTAACTTTGTGCTACTTGGATTGGACATGTTTGTCAATTTGCTGGATTTGAAACATGACATGTTGCACCAGAGGATGGAGAACGCTGAGGAGGAACTGGCTGAGAGCAGAAAACAGGACTGGCTGAATCCTACACCGTATACCTCGCCAGGTAACAGCACACTCACTCTACACTTGGGCAAGAGGCTGATAGATCTGATCAAGAGTTATGGTATAGTAAATGAAGGAGAACTGTTTCCTGTGGGAGTGGATGGAGAAGCAGAGGACACAGGCAGAAGAGATCAGAGGCGAGCTTTAGAAACACTTCATTTTACACAGAGAATGGTGTTAAAGAATGTTCTATCTGAAAGGGCAATGTGAACAGATTCAATAATACATTTCAAAAAGGAATTGGATAAATATTTGAAAAGGAAACATTGGTAAGGTTATGGGGAAAGAGGGAAGGAAGGAGATTCATGTACAGGGCTATTGGGAAAGTACATCCCACCTGTACACGCGCACAATATAACCGTACATACGCAGTACACACAGACTCAGAATTTAACTTGTGTACCCTCTCAGTTCCACACGATATCATTTCCCCATTAAGAATAAGAAGTTACTGCCCGGTGCATGTTTACTGCTGCAGCTGGGATTTCTAAATATATTCTCCTTCCTCATCAGGCATCGAGCGATTGCAGGTCTGTTTTTATTAAGCAGCTGCCTCATGCTGTGACCATTGTTGTACAAATATAGACGTATGGAATTGGCTGGTTATTCACAGACAAATCAGAGCATCCACTCCCCTTGGTGGTGAGGGACTTTGTGCACCTTCCCCCAGACAGCACATTGTCACCAATATCCATCCATTGAAATGTGGTAACTATAAGTCTAAATGTTACTGATCTGCACAGGCAGTGGGCTGTTTCCTGTTTGGAAGTTATTGACCCTCACAGTGGTTTAGCCTGCACTGCAGTTAGTGACCAGAAACACTACCCCCACACAGCAATTCACACCTGGACTCTGGTGTATGTGTGGGTCAGGACTCCACTGATCAGTGAGGCACCCTACTCCAAGCTTTCCTATTGGACTTACCGTAAAGGAGTTGCTGGAAATTGGACAGAATGAACTGGGAATGATTTCTGGTGTCAGGATGAACCTGTCATAGCTGAGAATCCGAGTGAAGCTCAAAGAGGCTTGTTCCAACATTGCTGTCCCAACAGAACACTCACTGCCTGCAGAGTGAGTGTGTAAAGTTACCTTGTGTTAGTCTGCTAATGTTCACTTTAACAGGGTTTGAGAGGAATTGGAGTTCCACTGTCCCAGCTACTATGCAATCTCTTCAGTTACAGATCAGGAAACTCTGCTGCTGCAGATGCAGAGAAGTCTTGGGGAACTCATTGTGAATCAAGGCTCCATGTCATCAGTACTCAAACTGCTCCATCTGCTGATGACAGAGGCAATCAAGCGGCTCCATCCCACTAACACAGGTAAACATACTGGAAGGACCCGCTGGGAATGTGAGTGGTGAAGGGGACGTATGGAGGCTTCAAGACAATTTAGACAAGTTGAGTCACTGGATAGATACATGACGGGTAAAGTATAATGTAGATAAATATGAAGCATCCACTTTGAATGGAGAAACAGAATGGCAGAATATTATTTAAATGGTGATAGAGTGGGAAATGATGCAGTACAAAGGGACATGAATGTCCTTGTACGCCAGTCACTGAAAGCAAGTACACAGGCAAGCAGTTAGAAAGGCAAACGGTGTGTTGGCCGTCATTACAAGAGGATTTGAGAAAAGGAACAGGGATGTCTAACTACAGCTGGACAGGGGGTCTTGGTGAGACCACACATGGAGAAGTGTGTGCAATTTTGGCCTCTGATTTCCAAGTGTTTACTACTGACAGGCAGGAATGTGGAGGTTGATCACAGGCCTGTCTGAAATCAGCATGCCTGGTCTCAGTAGGGATCTGAGGGGGGAAAGAGGCTGAGTGGAAGGTCAGAGGGAGAGGGAAGCATAAGTGGGCAGGGTGGGAGGTCCGAGGAATAGGGAGAGAGGTCTGTGTGTTGGGGTCTGAGGGGGAGGGAGGGTGTGAGGCGGGGTCTGAGGGGGAGGGAGGGTGTGTGGGAGTCTGAGGGGGAGGGTGTGAGGCAGGGTCTGAGGGGGAGGGAGGGTGTGAGGTGGGATCTGAGGGGGAGGGAGGCTGTGTGGGGGTCTGAGGGGGAGGGAGGCTGTGAGGCGGCACCTGAGGGGGAGTAGGGCTGTAGATCTGGTGGGGGGAGGCAGGGCTGAGAGGGGGTCCTGAGCCTGGGGAGAGGGAAGGGTGGTTTGCCTTCCTGCTTTTGCATGGTTTGGGGGTAGCTGACCTGTTACTTGGGTTATAGAGGAGGAGGGGGAGGGTGCCCCTCTTTGCTAAAGGTTTGTGATGTTCCTCTAGTCACTGGAGAGGAGGGACCTATTTGATATTTCGGGGGAGAGGGGGGCCTGTCTGAGTGCAGAGATTGGGAACCCTTTAAAAATAGCAGCCTGATCTCACAAGAGCTGGGCTGGCTGGCAGATTTACATCTTTTATGTGAGTGAATCCCAGCTTACAGATGCAACCAGCAGCAAATACACATTTTACACTGGCATGGGCACTTATTCCCACTTTGGGGGAATCTTGCCCAATTGCTGTGTACAGCAAATCCTTACCCTGCTGAACGAGCAGGAACCCTGTACATTGCAGTGAGTAAATCATAAAACTGCTGAATACACAGTAACTCTGTACATTTACAGAATGAGTAACCCTTACCCTGCTGAATAAACAGTAATTCTGTAAAGTTACAAGGTGAGTAAATCCTTACCCTGCTGAATAAACAGTAACTCTGTACAGTTACATCTGACCCCTGCTGACTATGTTTTGGGCCCATCACAAAGAGTGGGTTCCTGAAGTTTTCCATTGAATCCCTTAATTGCAATAAGCTCCCCAGTTAGAATGCCTCTTTATCTTTAATCTTTAAGAGGCAGCAACACTGGCTGGACAGGTGTAATATGTAGCACACGTCCTGACACATTAGCCATAATTCAGCACTGATGGAAACCAGTGAGAAATAACCCATCAAATCTCAATCCTTGTCAGGGGAATACAATTAAAAGGTGAATTGTGTCAACTAAGAAGCAGTGATTGCTGACAGTGGGCGAGCCTGCAGTGGTAATCGGCAATCAGTAATCAGTGAGAGGCAGAGAGTGAGTGGCCTTGGGGGAAGTCTCTAGGTTGGATTGGAATGCATAAAATGGTTGATCTGACTGGCATCTCCTTTTATTGATAATCTTTCTGTTTCTCTACAGACAACGTCACAGTGAATTTGACTGCAAATATAATCAGCATCCCAGGAGTATCCTCCATGCTAAACTTGCTGGGATTTCAATTCCAATCTCTGTCAACTCATCCATCCACAGTGGGAGACAGGACTGTCCCACTGTCATGTCAGCAAGCGGCAATGGGTGATGTTTCAAACCATTCTGCACCCCCCATCTCCCACCCAGTGGCTGTCATCTTCCCACACTGGAACCCGGACAGGTTACTCGGCATTGCACAGCAAGCTGTGGCTGCTCTCCTTGGTCAGTGTTAGAGATTGTGTACTGAAAACTCAGCCTGATTGATTTGTCTGTGTGTTACCCATAGCTAATCCAAATATCTTTATAATACCCTCAACCCTCCAGTACCCTTACTTTACCCTCTGACACTCCCAATGCCCTCATTCTGTCAGCAGTCTGAGTGTACAATGTACCCAGTATTGCACCGTTTTTAGAAAGTCTTTTTCCCCAAGTTTCTATTGATAGATATTTATATATTACCAAAGTCATTGTCTGCCATGAGCAGAGTTTTAAATGGTAACAGTGATAAGTCAAGAATTACAGTGTCAATCCACCACCTGCCAGGATCAATTTCTAATCATTGAAATGACTTTCACACAACTGAGAAATATTTTTGAACATAAACATACAAGAAAAGGAGTAAGTAGGCCATTCAGCCCCTTGAGGCTGCCCTGCCTTTCAATATGATAACGCTGAACCTTCTTCCTATCCTACCCCTACATCCCTTCATCTCCCCACTGTCCAAAACTTTATCAATCCCTAATCTGTACACAGTCAGTAACTGAATATCCATTCCTCTCTGGGATAGAGAATTCCAAAGATTCACAATCCTTTGAGTGAAGAAATTTCTCCTCTTCTGAGTCCTAAATGGCTGACCCCTAATGCTGCAAATTTCTACTCGCAATTCTCGTTTCCCCAGCCAGAGGTAACCTCATACTCTTACTCTCTGAACTCTGAGCAAGTACAAACCTAACATTTCCAACCTTTCCTCATAAGATAATCCACCCATTCCTGGTATTAGTCCAGTAAAGCTTCTCTGAAATGCTTCTAATTTTTTCTTAAATAAGGAGACCAATACTGTACACAATAGCCCAGAAATGGTCTCACCAATGCCCTGGACAATTGAAATCTAAGCTCCCTAACTTTTGTAATCCATTCCCGTCACAATAAACAATGACATTCTATTAGCTTTCCTAATTACTTGCTGTACCTGTATACTAGCCTTCTGTGATTCATACACTAGGACACCCAGATCCCTCTGCACCTCAGAGCAATCTCTCACCATTTAGATAATACATTTTTTTATCCTTTCTGCCAGAATTTGCAATTTCATATTTGCCCACAAAATAATCTATTTGTCAGATATTTGCCAACTCGTTTAATCTATTAATGTTAGCCTCCTTACATCTCCTTTACAATTTCCTACCTATTTTTCTTACAGGGGCAGCATGGTGACACAGTGGTTAACACTGATGCCTCTCAGCACCAGGAACCTAGGTTCATTTCCAGCCTCTGTCAGTGTGGAGTCTGTACATTCCCCCTATGGGTTTCTTCCGGGTGCTCTGGTTTCCTCCCACAGTCCAAAGATATGCAGATTAGGTTGATTGGCCATGCTAAATTGCCCTTTAGTGTCAGGGGGAGTAGCTGGGTAAATATGTGGGGGTTACAGGGATAGAGCCTGGGTGGAATTGTCATCGGAATAGGTTTGATGGGCTGAATGGCCTCCTTCTGCACTGTAGGAATCCTATGATTCTATCTTCATGTCATCAGCAAATTTAGCAACCAGAATTTCAGTCCCTTTGTTCTAGTCATTTATATAAATTGGAACAATTGAGGTCTCAGCACTGATCCCTGTGGCACTCCACTCTTGCCAACCAGAAAAAGACCCATTTATGCCAACTCCATTTTCTATCTTACCTTTTAATTTTCCACAATAACCTTTGATATCTATATCAACTATATCAAATGCCTTCTAGAAATCTAACCACTCTACACTTACAGGCTCCCCTTTACCTACAGCACTCCTTCATAGAACTCCAATAAATTCATTAAACATGATTTCCCTTTCACAAAACCACGCTGACTCTGCCTGATTGCCTTCAATTTTTCCAATTGCCCTGTAATAACATCTTTAATAATGGTCGCTAACATTTTCCCTACAACAGACGATAGGCTAATTGGCCTGTAGTTTCCTCCTTTCTGTCTCCCTCTATTTTTGAATAAAGGGGTTTGCTATCTTCCAATACAGTGAAGCCTTCCTCGATTCTAGGGAATCTTGGAAAGTCAAAACCAGTGCATCAACTATCCCACCAGCCATTTCTGTTATGATCTTAGAGTGAAGCCCATCGGGACCCGAGGAATTGTCAGCCTGCAGATCCACCAGTTTGCTCAGTACTTCCCTGGTGATAGTAGTTTTCCTGAGTTCCTCCTTCCCTTCCATTTCCTGATTTACAGCTATTTCTGAGATGTTACTTGTTTCCTGTATAATGAAGTCCAATAGAAAGACTTCACCTACCTAGCCCTGCTTTCCATGATCCATTCCCCAGACACACTTTCTATTGGATCAGTGCTCACTTTGTCAACTCTTTTCTTTAAATATCGATAGAAACTCTTACTACGCATCGTTATATGACTAGCTAGCTTTCTCTTGCGTTTCAGTCCCCCCACCATCAATCTTTTTGTCATTCTTTGATGTTCTTTATATTCTTTACAATCTCTGACCTGCCACTTGTCTTTGCACAGTATGTGCTTTTTTTTAAGTTAACTTTTGTATTTAGCGAGGCATGACAGGCCCTCCCATTGAAATTTCTCTTTCTCATTGAAATGTGTCTATTCTGTATATTCTAGAAATATCCCCTTGACTGTATGCACTGAAACTCTATTGATCTGTCCCTTCAGCACATTTACCAGTTCACTCTCACGCTAATTACACTAATTTCAGGTGAATTGCATCAAAGAAAGCCAGGGTGAAACTACCCTTCAGGCTACCTTAGTTGTTAAGGCACAGGCGCAGCCATTCAGCCTATCAAGCTCATGATTTTCTATCACAGACACAAGATCCCAGCTTCATTTCCAAGCTGCTGAGATGCTTGATCTCTGGCATTGCAATTTGGTAGAATAATTGTTCTCTGCAACTGTTGGCTCAGGAGGGGAAAGAAAGACAATAGTTGATGCTGAAATGTCAGTGCCATATCGGTGTTACCTAGAAAGCTGATATAGCTGGAATGATCCTGGCTGTGGAGTGATTTCCTTACGAGGAACGCTTGAGTAGGTGGGGCTGTACTCTTTGAAATTTCGAAGAATGAGAGGTGACCTTATTGAGACATACGGGATTCTCAGGGGAGGTGATAGCTTAGATGTTGAGAGATTGTTTTCCTTGTGGGAGAGTTTAGGAGCACAGCATAATCTCAGAATAAAGGGTTTAAGACAGCGATGAGGAGAAATTTCTTCACTCAGAGGGTAGTGAATTCTTTACCATGGAGGGCTGTAGAGGCTGGATCTGCACCATCAGGTAAGTTCAAGACTGGGGTAGATAGATTTTTAATCTATGAGGGAATAAAGGGTTATGGGGATAAGGCGGAAAAGTGGAGTTGAAGATTATCATAGTACATCAGTCATGATCTCATTGAATGGCGGAGCAGACTCGATGGACTGAATGGCCTTATTTTGCTCCTATGTCTTATGGTTGATTGAAGGCTAGATGAGAGTCGCGGTGATGGTCCTGTCGTCACATCACCACTTTCTGTTTAAACTGGCACAGGGCATTGGGCAATCAGGTGGTACTACATGCCTACACGAGCCTACATCTTCGAGAGAGGGAAAGAAACACCAAAGGTTCAGGTCAAAGAACTTTATCAGAACTGGAAAATATTATCAGTGAACAGATTTCGGATGAATACAAGGGAGAATGATGGAGAGTGGGGAGGAGAGAGGAAGTTACTCACTTGCCGCTGGTTGTAAGTGCTAAATCCCAGTCCTGAACATGGCAGGTAACTCAGACAGACAGACGAGTGCATTACCAAGGGAGTGCTACACTGTTGGAGGTACCGTGTTTCACTTCATTAACCAAGGTCCTGCCGGTGCAGCTAGCCTGTTCAAACAGCATGGTCACTATTCTGAAATGATGGAAGTAAATGAGGCAATGGGCTTTCTGTCTGACTGTGCATATGTGTCGCTTTCAGATCTCAGTGCCTGCTCGCAGTGTGTGAATGCCTTGATCTGGATTCTGCCACTGAGCTGTGACAGACTGGAACAGCTGATCAATTTGGTACGTACCATCTCATCCCTTGTTTCACTGACAGTTCCCCGCACATTGAAGCTGACACACTCATCCACCCTGCTCTTTGCTAAAGGTCCACGAGGGAATGGTGATAGGTAGTTGGTGGTAGATTACTCTGCCCAAAGTGGGCTCATGCCACTTGATTCTCAGTACCTGAAGATAAAGCAAGGAGGGGGAAACAGCTCAGTGTGGTTTTATTATGTCAGTATCCTCTCTGCACTGAACTAGAATGCTAGACAATAATACACGGCACATTATGCAATATTAACTTGGAGAGATACAGAGTTAATGGTGGGAATTCTCCAGCCATTCACACCAGCAGGATTCTCCAGTCCTGTTGGCAGCTCACCCCCTCCCGTGGGTTTCATGGAGGCATGGAGTGGCGTCAGTGGGAAATCTCTAAGTCAGTAAGTCTGAGAGTCTGAGTCTGCACACAGTAAAGCTGGTTGTCCTTTGTGTGTGTTCGGGTGTGTAAGCTGGCACTTTCAATAGAATTTTGCCTGGGCCCGATATCCTCAGGACAAACAGGTCTCTTGTTGCCAGGTAAAACAGATAACACTGTTTATTCTACAACAGGGAGACCAAGTACCTCCATTTATCCATCAAGGGTTTGAGACAGTCACTGTCTTGTTTGCAGAACAGCCTGTTGCAGACCTGTTTTTTTTGGAATATGTTCTTTCCAGACAGTAGTTTCTGGATCTACAGTCAAGTGACTCTTGGCAGCAATTTCTTGCAGCCGAGCATTGTCCATTTTAAAAAGTAAAGCCAGTTCCAGAAGATTCCACACTGAGTACAGTTTATGTTTTAAAGGCTATGAATTTGATATACCTTCACTGGGCATAAAAGTACTCACCTAGAGTCCTAGATTAGTGAATCAGAGACAGAACTCAAATCCCACCAGGTAACTGGGGAATTTAAATTCAGTTACTTAAATGCATAAATAACTCATCTCAGTAACAGTAACCACACAACTACTGGGTTATCATAAAAATCCATCTGATTCACTAATGTCCTATAGGGAAGGGAACCTACTGTTCCCACTCGCTCTGATCTAAATGTAATTCTAGATCTAAAGCAATCTGATTGTCTCTTAGCTGCTCTCTGAAATGGCCCAGAAAGCCCCTTAGTTCTAAAAGAAAAGTCTGGTAAAACTAGTCCTTTGATAGATATTCAATGCAATGGTTAGTCAACAGACACATTAATGTTGTATTGTGTAACTCCATGGATAGGAGGGGGCAGATTAGCCTGTTTTCATTGAGCAATACCTAGGTTTGTTTGTGCTTTCGAAGCACTACACGTACAAGCATATGAATTAGGAGCAGGAGGAGGCCACTCAGTCCCTCAAGCCTGCTCTGCTATTCACTAAGATCATTGCTGATCTGATCGTAACCCCAACCCCACATTTCTGTTTACCCCCAATAACCTTTCATCCCCTTGTCGATCAAGAATCTAAAAACTCTATCTTTAAAATATTCAAAAACTCTGCTTCCACTGCCTTTTGAGGATAGGAGTTCCAAACTCATAGGGTGGCACGGTAGCACAGTGGTGGGTGGCACGGTAGCACAGTGGTGGGTGGCACGGTGGCACAGTGGTTAGCACTGCTGCTTCACAGCTCCAGGGACCTGGAGTTGAATACCAGCTCGGGTCACTGTCTGTGTGGAGTTTGCACATACTCCTCGTGTCTGCCTGGGTTTCCTCCAGGTGCTCCAGTTTCCTCCCACAGTCCAAAGATGTGCAGGTTAGGTTGATTCTAAATTGGTTGATTCTAAATAACAGGTTGATTCTAAATTGCCCTTAGTGTCCCGGGATGCATAGGTTAGGGGGATTAGTGGGTAAATATGTAGGGATATGGGAATTGGGCCCGGGTGGGATTGTGGTTGGTGCAGACTTGATGGGCCGAATGGCCTCTTTCTGCACTGTAGGATTCTATAGTTTCTAAAAAACTCTCAATCCTCAGGGAAAACAATTCTCATCTGTCTTAAATGTGCAACCCCTTATTTTTAAAGAGTGACCCCATGTTTTAGATTCTCCCACAAAAGGAAACATCCTTCCAACATTTACCCTGCCATTATACTCCATTTGCCAGATCCTTACCCAATCCCTAAACCCATCTATGTCTCTTTGTAATCTCCTTATGCCTTCTTCATAACTTACTTTTCTACCTAGCTTTGTGTCATCAGCAAATTCAGCAACCATGCCTTTTGTCCTTTCATCCAAGTCATCGATACAATATAGTTAATAGTTTAGATCCTAACACTGATCAATGTGGCACTCCACTCATAACATCCTGCCAACCAGAAAAGACTCATTTATGCCAACTCTCTATTTCTTGTTAGCTGCCAATCTTTCATCCAAGTTTAAAAGTTACCCCCTCCACCGTGAGCTTTTATTTTCAGCAGAAACGTTTGATGTGGCGCCTTATCAAATGCCTTCTGAAAGTGTAAGTACATCCACTGGTTCCCCTCCTCAGCACAAGATTCCTTCGAAGAATTCCAATAAATTGGTTAAACATGAATTCCCATTCACAAAATCATGTTGACTCTGTCTGATTGCCTTGATTTTTTCTAAATGCCCAACTATAACATCTTTAATAATGGCTGCTAACATTTTCCCTGGCCTGTAGCTTCCTGCTTTCTGTCTCCTCCCTTTCTGAATAAATATTTTAAATAAACATTTGCTATCTTCCAATCTAATGGAACTTTCCCTGAATCTAGGGAATTTTGGAAAATTAAAACGAATGCATCAACTATCTCGGGCAACACGACAGCTCAGTGACTATCACTGTTTGCTGTGCAGATACAGGGACCCAGGTCGGATCTCCGACTTGGGTCGGTGTCTGTGAGAGTTTGCACATTCTCCCCGTGCTTGCGTGGGTTTTCTCTGGGTGCTCCGGTTTGCTCCCACACCCCAAAAACGTGCTTTTAGGCCGATTGGTGTTAATAAATTGTCCCTAAATTAGACCTCCCTTAATCTGGTGCATATATAATTCTCTAAATTTGCACCCCTTTATTGTGGAGTCCAAGAGGCACAGACAAAAGTTGTAGGTAGGAGGATTGGAATAAGGCACTGACTGAGGGTTAAAATGGGTGGCGCGGGCTTGTAGGGCCAAAGGGCCTGTTTCCTGTGCTGTGTTGTTCTTTGTTCTTTATCTCATTGGTCGCTTCTTTCAAGACCTTGGGCTGAATGCCATCCCGACTCAGGGATTTATCAGCCCACAGACCCAACCGTATCACACACTCAATTGTAACTTTCCTGAGTTCCTCCCTCCCTCCCATTTCCTGATTTACAGCTATTCCTGGGACATTACCTGTGTTCTCTATAGTGAAGTCTGATACAAAATTCAGTTCGCTTGCCATCTCCTTATTTTCCATGATTAATTCCCCAGACTCTCTCTATTGGACCAATTCTCACCTTGTTAACTCATTTCTTATTTAAGTATCAAAAGAAACTCTTACTATCTGTCTTTATTTTTATAGCTAGTTTTCTTTCATAGTCTAATGACTTATTGATCCACATTGTTTGTTCTACTTTATATTCTGACCAATCTTCTGACCTGACCCGCCTTTGTGCAATTAGTTATGTTATGTTTCCTTTAAGTTTGCTACTATTCTTAACTTTTCTAGTTAACCACGATGGGTTCTTCATTTGAGTTCTTCTTTCTCACTGGAATATATCTACTCTTTGTATCTGAAATATCCCCTTAAATGTTTGCCACTGCAATGACCTATCCCTTAACCTCACACAGGATTCTCTAGCTGTGCATGCCCCAAGACTGGAAATAGTCTGCTGGATTTTCCCGCTACGGTTCCCACAGCTAGTGAGATGGGAGAATTTCGGCCCATCTGTGATGTCACTTTAGCCAGCTCTGCTTTCATGCCAAATTATCTTGAACCCACACAGTGGCTACACTGCTGCCTCACAGCACCAAGGACCTGGATTCACTTCCCACCTTGGGTCAATGTATGTGTGGAGTCTGCATGTTCTTCCCGTGTCTGTGTGGGTTTGCTCTGCGTACTCTGGTTTCCTTCCACAGTCCGAAAGATGTGCTGGTTAGGTACATTGAGGAAGAATTTAGCATGGCCAATATACTCAAACAGACACTGGAGTGCGGTGACGAGGGGATTTTCACAGAAGCTTCATTGTAGTCTTAATGCAAACCTACTTCTGACATTAATAAATAAACTTAAACTTTTCTATCCCTCAAACTGAATGTAAATTTCAATCATGCTATGATCATTGTTACTTAGAGGTGCCTTCACAACTGATTAATCTTATCTCTTTGCACAATATCAGGTCTAATCTGCTCTCTGATTG
The DNA here is from genome assembly GCF_965287045.1 of Carcharhinus amblyrhynchos. Lineage (NCBI taxonomy): Eukaryota > Metazoa > Chordata > Chondrichthyes > Carcharhiniformes > Carcharhinidae > Carcharhinus > Carcharhinus amblyrhynchos. Next base: position 42,243,011 of record NC_137348.1, read on the forward strand.
GTCTTAGAATATAGAACATTACAGCACAGTACAGGCCCTTCGGCCCTCGATGTGTGCCAAGCTACATCCAAACCCAAGATCAAGCCAGCTCAGTCCTGATCATTCTAGTGTGCTCCGTGTGCCCGTCCAATAACTGCTTGAAAGTTTCTAAAGTGTCCGACTCCACTATCACATCAGGCAGTGTATTCCACACCCCAACCACTCTCTGAGTAAAGAACCTACCTCGGACATCCCTCCTATATCTCCCAGCATGAATCTTATAGTTATGCCCCCTAGTAACAGCTACATCCACCTGAGGAAATAGTCTCTGAATGTCCACTCTATCTAACCCCTTCATCATCTTATAAACCTCTATTAAGTTGCCTCTCATCCTCCTCCGGTCTAAAGAGAAAAGCCCCAGCTCCCTCAACCTTTCCTCATAAGACCTACCCTCCAAACCAGGCAGCATCCTGGTAAACCTCCTCTGCACTCTCTCCAATGCTTCCACATCCTTCTTATAGTGAGGTGACCAGAACTGCATACAGTATTACAAATGTGGTCTCACCAAGGTCCTGTATAGTTGCAGCATAACCCTACTGCTCTTAAACTCAAACCCCCGTTAATAAACGCTAACACGCTATAAGCCTTCTTCACGGCTCTATCCACTTGAGTGACAACCTTCAGAGATCTGTGGATATAAACCACAAAATCTCTCTGTTCCTCCACATTCCTCAGAACCCTGCTGTTGACCCTGTAATCCACATTCAAGTTTGTCCTACCAAAATGAATCACCTCGCACTTATCAGGGTTAAACTCCATCTGCCACTTTTCGGCCCAGTTCTGCATCCTATCAATGTCTCTTTGCAGCCTGCAAGAGCCCTCCACCTCATCCACTACTCCACCAATCTTGGTGTCATCAGCAAATTTACTAATCCATCCTTCAGCCCTCCTCCAAGTCATTGATAAAAATCACAAATAGCAGAGGACCCAGCACTGAACCCTGTGGTACACCGCTGGTAACTGGCCTCCAGTCTGAAAATTTTCCTTCCACCACCACCCTCTGTCTTCTCTGAGACAGCCAGTTACTTATCCAATCGGCCAAATTTCCCTCTATCCCACACCTCCTTACTTTCTTCATGAGCCTACCATGGGGAACCTTATCAAATGCCTTACTAAAATCCATGTATATGACATCAACTGCCCTACCTTCATCTACACACTTGGTTACCTCCACAAAGAATTTAATCAAATTTGTGAGGCAAGACTTATCCTTCATGAATCTGTGCTAACTATCCCAGATTAAGCTGCATCTTTCCAAATGGTCATAAATCCTATCCCTCAGGACCTTTTCCATTAACTTACTGACCACCAAAGTAAGACTGACTGGCCTATAATTACCAGGGTCATTCCTATTTCCTTTCTTGAACAGAGGAACAACATTCGCCACTCTCCAGTCCTCTGGCACTATCCCTGTGGACAGTGAGAATCCAAAGATCAAAGCCAAAGGCTCTGCAATCTCCTCTCTTGCTGCCCAAAGAATCCTAGGATGTATCCCATCTGGCCCAGGGGACTTATCCACCCTCAGCTTTTTTAAAATTGCTAATACATCTTCCCTCAGAACATCTACCTCTTCCATCCTATCAGCCTGTATCACACTCTCATCCTCAAAAACATGGCCCCTCTCCTTGATGAACACTGAAGAAAAATATTCACTTTACAATGTGTTGTTCTAAGGAACTTTCTGAAACACATTCCATGCCTTTGCCCTGATTTTTTCCAGTGTAAATGTAGATTAAAATCACCCATGATTTGGATTTAGATACAGAGCTACACAGAGTTACTTCTACTCACACACTCAGCAATTTAAGCTGCCTCAGCTGTTATTTAATTCTAATTAGTAAGTTTCTATTGGCATTGGCCATGGTTAGTTGATAAATATCAGTTTTTTAAACACAGGACTTCATGAGAGTTGGGAGGTCAGCGTAAGACATTGAGCCCATAGCTGCAATTCATGACCAGGATCATACTTACTAATGCCACAAGTAAGCTTAAATTAACACTGCAGTGAAGTTACTGTGAAAATCCCCTAGTTGCCACATTCCAACACTTGTTCGGATACACTGAGTGAGAACTTAGCATGGCCAATGTGTCTAACCAGCACATCTTTCGGACTGTGGGAGGAAACCCACGCAGACACAAGGGGAACATGCAGACTCTGCACAGTGACCCAAGTCGGGAATCAAACCCAGGTCCATGGTGCTGTGCGGCAGCAGTGCTAACCACTGTGCCACCCAGAGTAAAGCTGAATGGAGCACATAAACATAACTTATAATGATAAATATTGACAACTTGAATGATGAACAGGAAGCGAGACTTGTGAACAGAAAAGTGTGTACACTACTCAGGATTTTGTTTTATGTATCTACTGTCATGGACTGAATGCATTTGCTGTCTTACTGCTTGTGATCAGTATGTTTATATGGAAAAAGGTCTGCCTTTTCTTACCTTTGGAATATGTATCCAAATAAGTAACTCAGCAGCAAGCTTCAGTGAGTTTGGAATAAAGGAAGTTATTTATTCTCAAACATTGCAATGTCACTATTTGATCACAATCACAAAATACTGAATACAGATAAAGATTGTGCTCTCTCATTTAGGATAATCAATTAGGAAGGCAAATGGCATGATGGCCTATATTGCCAGGGGATTGAAGTACAGGAGTAAACAAGTCTTGCTACAATTGTACAGGATTTTGGTGAAACCACATCAGGAATATTGTGTTCAATTTTGGTCTCCACATTTAGGAAAAGATGTATTTACATTGGAGATAGTACATCAAAGCTTCATTAAACTGTTCCCTGGGGTGAGGGGGCTGCCTGATGATGAGAGGCTGAGTAAACTGGATCCATGTTCTCTGGAGTTTAGAAGAATGAGAGACAATCTCATTGAAACATATTCTGAAGGGGTTCACACAGGTAGACACAGATTGTTTCCGCCAACAGGGAATCTAACACAATCTCAGGGTTAAAGTGACAATCATTTAGGACTGAGATGAGGAGAAATGATTTCACTCAAAGGGCTGTGAGCCTTTAGCGTTTTCTACCTCAGAGGGTTGTGGATGGTCCATTGTTGAATATGTTTAAGGCTGGGATAGACACATTTCCAGTCTCTCAGGGAATCAAGGGACTTATGGGGAGCAGGAAAGTGGAATCGAAACCAAAGGTCAGCTCCAATTGCAGAATCTATGGGCGATGTAGTCTATTTCTTGTGTCCTAAACAAGTAAATTATGAATGTAAAGTTGCCTTTGAGCAGTATTTAAAATGTTTGTGAAACTGTTTAAAAGTATTAGTTTTAAAGTATTTAAAGTATTGAAAATTCAATGCCATAAATGCAGTGAAATAGCTTCCTCTGATTGGGGAATGTAGAACAAGGTACAAGATTAGAGCTTGATCAGTCAGTGGAGAAATCACAAAACAATCTCTCACACTAATTTGTCCACCTTGTTGTCTAACGAGGGGCATGCACACGGTGGGTCGTCCGTGGGCTGCTCTTGGAAGTTTCGAGAGTAGCCTAGTACTTCGCGTTTGTGTATGCTTAAAACTGGACCAGCAGATGGGCACCACAACAGCTCAGTGACTATCACTGTTAGCTGTGCAGACACATGGATTTGGGCCGGTGTCTGTGGGAGTTTGCGCATTCTCCCTGTGGTTGCGTGGGTTTCCTCCGGGTGCTCCGGTTTCCTCCCACACCCCAAAGATGTGCTCTTAGGCTGATTGGTGTAACAAAATGTCCCTAAATTATTCTCCCCTGAATCTGGTTTCCAATGGGGGTACCATAAGCGTAGACTAGGTCAAGGGTGGAGGAGGAAAAACACATTGTTAAGATGGCGGCGCGGGCTCGTTGGGCCGAAGGGCCTGTTTCCCGTGCTGTGTTGTTCTTTGTTCTTTGTTCTAATTATTGTGGACCCCTGAACTCTTTCCCCCGTAAACTAGAGCGCCTGAGAGACAAGTGGTGCTCACAAGGCTAAAAGTGACAGATTTTTGCTAACTAAGAGCATGGATCAGAGGTAAATGGGATAGAGATCAGCCTAGATATAACAAAATGGCAGAACAGGTTTGAGGGGCTGAATGGCCTCCTTCTGTTCCTATACATCGTCCAGAATTGCCACATATAGCACAGCGTATTGTAGATCAGGTCTGACAACTGGGCCCTAGATCCTTCCCCACCTTATTGTCCTGCTTTAGTATTAATGCAAGGTGGATGAAGAATTAAGAGAGAGATTTCCTCACTGTGTGAATGATTATCACCCTGCACACACCCATCTTTCTGTACAGCTCTGCGGGTGTTTATCAGGGGGGGTGTCAGAGGCCTGTGCTCATGTTAAAATGAGCTGATATGATGGTACTGGGTTGATATGGATAGTGGGTGAGGAGCTGCCCATCTGTATTGCAGGTATCTGCTCAGCGTGTGATCGCCTAGAACCAGCGTGGTTTTATTCCAATAATGTGAGGATGCTGCTTCTTGTTGACTGAGTGAGTGAGGACAGCTATGAGCAGATTAATGTTCTCTCTCTGTTAACCTCTAATCTTTATTCTGTTGCAGTTGGAAAAGTGTCAATCACCTCCCCCGGTGTGTCCTAAACTGACGGAGAAGGAGGTGGCAAGTCTCTGGAAGCAGCCCCATTTCCGCGACTTTCTGCAGGTCATTGGATATGAGCAAGCTGGACTCTACCTGTTCCACAACCCCAGGAACCTCAACAAGTGCGTGCACCACTCTGACTAGAGAAAATATACCCTGGCAGCATTTAACAGTGACACACTGAGCACCGAGAAAGGGAGTGGGGGGGTAGGGGAGGTTTGTTTGGCTTCTGTGGGGACAGACTGGCACTTTCTCTCTATGTTTCCAGTTGTAATCAGTAAATGTAGGGCAGAGCTACCCATATAATCCATCGCTGATCTCGACCATTCCATCAGAGGCAAATGCTGAAACTCCCCAGTGTTACTCTTGACTGTCTGCTAGGTGGCACGGTGGCACAGTGGTTAGCACTGCTGCCTTACAATGCCAGGGACCCAGGATCAACTCCCAGCTTGGGCCACTGTCTGTGCAGCGTCTGCACGTTCTCCCCGTGTCTGCATAGGTTTCCTCTGGGTGCTTTGGTTTCCTCCCACAGTCTGATAGACGTGCTGGTTAGGTGCACTGACCATGCTAAATTCGCCCTCAGTGTACCCGAACAGTGGTGACTAGGGGATTTTCACAGTAACTTCATTACAATGTTAATGTAAGCTTGTGACACTAATTAAATAAACCTTAAAGTAGTTATCACTACAAGGCAATAGCAGGAGTGTGGGAGACACTGTGGGCCCACTGCCTTGCCTGTTGAATGGTATATAAGGGAATGTGATGAATAAGAGAAGTACCAAGAGGTTGCCTTAGTTCATAATCACCTCCCTAGGAGAGATGGACAGGTCAGGGCCAGAAATCTGTGCTCCTTTGCTGCCATTCAACACCCCCAGTTCTAGGGTGGCACAGTGGTTAGCATTGCTGTCTCACAGCACCAGGGATCTGGGTTCAATTCCTGGCTTGGGTGACTGTCTGTGTGGAGTTTGCACATTCTCCCCATGTCTACGTGAGTTTCCTCTGGGTGCTCCAGTTTCCTCCCACAGTCCAAAGATGTGCAACTGAGGTGAATTGGCCATGCTAAATTGTCACAAGATTAACCATGATAAATGTGTAGGGATAGGGGATCGGGTGGGGAAAAGGCCTGGGTAAGGTATTCTATTAGAGAGAGTCAGTGCAGACTCGGACTATGATGGGGAAGTTCAAGGTATCCAGTAAAGAGAGTGGAAATACATAAATAGAATTCAATCTCCGGGAGGATATAACTCTAGAGAGGCTGCAAAATGATACCAGGGCTCTGGGATGAAATAATGAGGACACATTGCAATGGTGTATATTCTCTTCAGACTAAGGACCAATTGACTGAGGTGTTTGAAATGATTAAAGGCATGGATGGGGATTCTTCCTCTGTTCAGCGTGTCTGGAATAATGAAGAATGGTCTTAGAATCAAAAATGTGTAAGACTGATGACACAAAGAGTATTGGAATCCTGGAACCGTCTGCCTCCAGAAATGTCCGGGATGCTGGGTTGGGTGTAATTTAGAGATTTTTGTTAGGCCAGGGAGGTGAGAAATATCCATTAAATGTGGGTGAATAAAGCTGAAGTAAATGGTCAGCCTTGATTTAATTAATTGGTGAGATAGGCTCGAGGGGCTGAACAGCCTGTTACTGCTCCAATTCAATCAGACCAGGTTTACGATCTTAACTGCAATCCAGTCACCATTGATGAATCGTCCTGTCAAAGAATGGCCATGGACAGCTTTGAACTCATGGGATTGTACTGTCATTACAGAGTAAACCCAAATGACCAAACACCCCCAATCACTACAATGTCAGTTGGTACCCAGCCACTGCGCCAATATTCAGGACAAGAGGCAACCCGGATGGTGAGTCCAGGAACTACCAGCCAAGGAACAGACCAGATAGGAACAGGAGTAAATAACTAACCCTTGGAGATGGTTTCTCCATTCCATTATATCTTGGCTGCTCTGTATGTTGCTGCCATCCACCCTCGTTGGTTCCATAACCTTAAATCATTTGTCTAACAAAACAAAAAAAATCTCAGTTTTGAAGTTTTCAACTTACCCCCAGACTCAGCTTTTCGGGAAGTATATTTCTAAATTTCCATAGAAATCTTCCTGAATCACTCCTGGACAAATTGTTCTGAATTCTCCCAAAGTGGTATCTCTGTATCTAACCTTTAAAACGTGTTAACCAACTTATTTTAACCTTTATTCTCCTATATCGAAGGGAAAACAAGCCTAGTCTATGTAACCTGATGTCACAATTGAACCCTTTCTACCCCGATTGATTCTGGTGGATCTATACAGCCACGGCCAATAGGTTCTTCCTGAGGTGCAGTGCCCAGAATTGAATGAAACTTTCTAGATGGAGTCTCAACAGACGCCAGGTAGAGCCAGCCGTATCCTATGGCCACTCAAGCTGCCAGTTTAGCAATATGTGATGGGGCTGATCTTGTTCTTGTCTCCTCATTCCAGTTTCAGGTCTTTGCGGACTATCATGACTTTAAGGATTAGGTACAGAGGCCTGGCAATCCCAGTCTGGGAACCAGAGCCTCCAAGTAACGTGTTCCACTGCAGGTACAGTAAGGAACATCCAACTACTCAGTCCAATTATGCAATCTGTTCTATTCCACAGGTCACTGCTCCTGGGGAGTCTCAGTCTCTTCTTAGCTCTGCGCCCACAGCCATTGCAGAGACTTACACTGTCTGAACTGGACCCTCAGCAAGACTCCTCAGACCGTGCCAGAGACCAGCAACCCCGACAGGACCCTCAGAAAACTAAGCCACAAGAGGAACCATCCAGACAGGATCATCAGGAACAGTCAACACCAGGAGCACAGGAATCCAGACAAGACTCTCAGGAAACTTCAGCACAGGGAGAGGAACAGTCCAAGCCAGATCCTCAGGAAGCTTCAGCAGATCCCAGGAAAGAGAAAAAGGTGAAACAGAATCCTCCGGAAACTTTAGCAGATCCCGGAAGAGACAAGAAATCCAAACAGAATTCTCCGGAAAGTTCAACAGATCCCGGAAGAGACAAGAAATCCAAACAGAATTCTCCGGAAAGTTCAATAGATCCCGGAAGAGACAAGAAATCCAAACAGAATTCTCCGGAAAGTTCAACAGATCCCGGAAGAGACAAGAAATCCAAACAGAATTCTCCGGAAAGTTCAACAGATCCCGGAAGAGACAAGAAATCCAAACAGAATTCTCCGGAAAGTTCAACAGATCCCGGAAGAGACAAGAAATCCAAACAGAATTCTCCGGAAAGTTCAACAGATTCCGGAAGAGACAAGAAATCCAAACAGAATTCTCCGGAAAGTTCAACAGATCCTGGAAGAGACAAGAAATCCAAACAGATTCCTCCGGAAACTTTAGCAGATCCCGGAAGAGACAAGAAATCCAAACAGGATACTCCGGAAGTTTCTACAGACACAGCAAGAGATAGAAAACCTAGACAGGATCCTCCGGAAAGTTTGTTAGACCCCGTGAGGGATAAGAAAAATAGACAGAGCACTCAGAAAACCACAGCAGCCAAAAACAGGAAAAACCGACAGGCTCCCCTCGAAAGCACCACAGCAAGAAGCAAGCAAACCAGGCCCGGAGTGCAGGGAATCTCTGCAGCCAGTGATAAACAAACCAAACAGGATAATCAGGAAACCAGAGCAGACAGTGAGACATCTGGAAATTCAAAAATCCATCTGAACACCCTGAAGCCATTGCTGATTCTGAGACGTCAGGTAAAGATCGCAGATCCGTTCCCCAATTACAGCAGAAAGACTGACAGAAATATAGAATAAGTATCACGGAGATTTCAAATCTACCCCCAAATAAACTGGCAAGAGAGTTTATTTTTTAATTACATACAGGATGTGGGCGTTACTGGCTGGGTCAGCATTTATTGCCCACCCCTAACTGCCCTGAATTGACACCATTCCAGGGGGCAGTTGAGAGTCAACCACATTGCTGTGGCTCTGGAGATACATGTAGGCCAGACCGGGTAAGGATAGCAGATTTCCTTCCCTAAAGGACAGTAATGAGCCTGATGGTTCCGTGGGGATATTATCTGTTTATTTTTTTTGATCGGGTGGAGCTGGCTTCAGAATGATGTCGTGATGTCCCCCCCCTGACATGGCAGCTGTGGGATGCTGACCGCTTTTCACACCCAGAGACAACACTTTGGAGAAAAAAGACAGAAAATTCTGCCCAAGATCTTGTTAGTCCAGCAATTTGTAATTAAAGTAGGTTGGGGATACTTCAAACTGTAATTGCTGTGGTGAAACACAGTCACTAACAAATTAGCCTTGACTCTGCAAGGACAGGAAGGCTGGCCCAGGCCTCAACTATCCAAGCCTAGAACCGTGAAGGGGTCAGGGTGAGCAGGAGCCCAGTGGGAGGATTGTCCGAGAAATTACTGCTCCCCCCGCCCTCAATCCCCAGGCCCCGCTTACAAAACTGCCAGCAGGGGTGGGGTGCTCTGTTGGAGAGTCAGTAGAGACTTGATGGGCCGAATGGCCTCCTGCAATGTAGGGAATCAATGGTTCTGTGGGTGGACACAGGAGGAAGTTGCTTTGGGAGGGGGAAATGGATGTACGTGGTGGACAATACAAGGAGTTGATCAGAGATAGCCATATCTGTGATTGACACAATGGCAGTGGCATGATTACTCAAGATGGCAAGAACAAGGGACTAGCCTTGAAAAGGACTTGTGTGTTTATCTGGAAAAAGAGACAAAAGGGGGGGAGAGGGCATTTAACTCGGAGGATAGGGGGCATACTAAGTAGAGACCAAGTCTGAAATTGTCAAGGATGAGAAACTTTTTTCCATATGGAGGCAAAGAAAGAAAAAAAATGAAGATATTTTGGTGCGGAATTTAGTGTGGGGCATGATGGGTGAATGAAAGGCAAACCGGATTGGTACTTGTATTTGTGTAATGTAATAAAACACCTTGGGCATCACCCAGAACAGTGCCAGAGAATAAGTGATACTGCCACCCAAGGAAACATTAAGGCAATAACCAAAAGCTTGGTCACAGAGATAGGGACCTCAGTGGAATATGGAGATTTAGATAGGGAATTCCAGAGATTAGCTCCTTGAGCTTTGGCCACTAATTGTGAAACTATTAAAATCCGAGCCCTTCAGAGACCAAAAGTGGAGGAAAGAAGATCTCTTAGAGAATGTGGGACAGGATGAGATTACAGAGGAATGAAGGGGAAACGACCTGGCAGGATTTGAGGACAAGGATGAGAAATTTAAATTTGAGGTGCTGCTGGACTAGGATTGATTGTAGATTGGGGAGGATAGTGGTGAAATGTGAACACAAGCTGGTGCCTAGTAAGATATGGGCTGTAGAGTTTTTGGTGAGTTGAAGCTGGTAAAGTGTAGGAAGTTGGGAGAACAGCCAGGGGGACACTGGAATAATCACATTCAAAGTTATGATGAGGGTGTTATCGGCAGATGAGCTGAGATGGAGCAGAATCAGGCAACATTACAAAGGTGAAAAGATTTGGCCTTAGAGATGCTGCAATAACTAGGCTCAAAAGAGAAGATGCAAGAGGATGAGGAGGACAGAGCAAGTATTCAGTGATAAGAAACTCATTGCCTCTAAAATAGTCCAAATGCAAAGAGATTGAAATTACAGCCAAGTTACAGGAGGCTTCCTTTATGCTGGAAGTGCTTCCTCTGGGTGCTCCAGTTTCCTCCCACAGCCCAAAGATATGTTGGCTCTGAGGATTGGCCATTCTAAATGCTCGAGGTTACAGGAATAAGGTGGAGGGAAGGGCGTGGGCGGGATGCTCTTTCAGAGAGTCAATGCAGATTCGATGGGCTGAATGGCCTCTTTCTGCACTGTAGGGATTCTATGGTTCTAAGTGTCCCTAAAGGTCATAATGCCAACACTATCAGTTCCAATAAATTCATGATTGGCAAGGATCTCAACACACATGAAGAAACATTCCGGAGAGAAATGTGGAGCTGTGACAGCTGATCCACCAGCAGAGTCAGTGTGTCTCCACTGGGAACAGGATATAAAGGAAGGGGGATAAATGACCCCCAGTGATTGTAGGATGGTGAAGTAACAAGTGCACTCAGAGGAAGCCAAGGAAGTCATGGAGAGTAAATAAAATGGAGTGAAGTCTGGGACAGTGACTGGAGAATACAAATGATAAGGATTGTTGAAGGGTTGGCATAGGGATTTGGGAGGGTAGAAGTGGGGGGGGGGGGAAATTAAAGGAAGTGAATGTAACTCCTTTATTCAAAAAAGGATATGGGCAGAAAACAGGAAATGATAGGACAGTTAGTCTAACATCCAAAGGGAAAACATTCGAAGCTATTGTTAAGGTGTTATAGCAGGACACTTGAAAACATGTAAGGAATTCAGGCAGGGTTAGCATAGTTTTGTGAAAGAAAAATCATGTTTCACTAATTTATTGGCGTTCTTTGAAGGAGTCACATGCTGTGGATAAAGCGGAACCAGTAGATGTGCTGTACTTAGATTTCCAGAAGATATTTGATAAAGTTCCATATCAAAGGTTATTGTGGAAAATTAAATCTCATGGTATAGGAATGTAGTAAATACAGTAATTGGTGACCAGCAGCCAGTGAATGTATAACAGGTTTGTTAATATTCACACTGTTTACTGAGCACTGTAATGGATATCTTCATTCCTCAGCGCCAGGATCACTCTCTGCCAAAAACCCAGACCCTGCTTATTCCCCATTGGGCAATTGGATCACTGACCTTTCCAACTCTTAAAGGGGCTAGTTACTACAAGAGGTAACACATTGGCATGGATTGAAGATTGGTTAACTAACAGGAAACAGCTGGTACAAATGGATGTTTCTAGCTGGCAGGATGAGACAGGTGGTGTGCCACAGGGATCAGTGCTGGGATCCCAGCTTTTTACACTCTATAAAAGTGGTTTGGATGAAGGGACTGGAGATACTATTGCTAAATTTGCTGACAACATAAAGTTAGATAGGAAAGTAAATCGTGAAGAGGAAGCAAGGGGGCTACAAAGGGGCAAAAGTGAGCAAAAATCTGGCGAATGGAGAATGACGTGAATTTGTCCACTTTGGCAGGAAGAATAAAAATGCTCATTAACTAAATGGTGAAGGGTTATAGAGCTCTGAGGTGTAGAGGGATCTGGGTGTCCTAGTGCATGAGTCAATTTAGTGTACAGATATAGTGAGTAATTAGGAATGCTAATAGAACGTTGTTGTTTACTATGAAGGGAATGGATTATAAAAGTAGAAAGGTTATGCTCCAGTTGTACAGGGCATTGGTGAGACCATATCTGGAGTTGTCTGTATAGTATTTAAGGAAAGACGTAAATGCATTAGAAGCAGTTCAGCGAATATTTATTAATCTAATACCAGGAATGGGTGGGTTGTCTTAACAGCAAAGCTGAGATTTGTGTGCATTCAAGAGACTTGATCGAAACCTTTAAGATCCTAAGAAGTCTTGACAGGGTGGATGTGGAGAGGATGTTTCCTCTTGTTAGATAGAATCTAAAATTAGGGGTCATTATTTAAAAATAAGAGTTCGCTGATTTAAGATGGGGAGATGAAGAGTTTTTTTTCTGAAGATCACGAGTGTCTGGAACTCTCGTCCTCTGAAGGCAGTGGAAGCAGAGTCTTTGAATATTTTTAAAGTAGAGTGTGATAGACTCTTGATTAACAAGAGATGACAGGTTATTGGGGAAAGGCAGGAATGTGGGATTACAATCAGATCAGCCATGAACTTCCTGAATGGAGGAACAGGCTGGAGGGGCCAAGTGGCCTCCTAATTCTGATGTTCTTAAACATTGTGACAGAAGAATTCAGCATTAGAGGGGTAGAGGGTAAAAAGGAGAGGAAATAGAGGCGATGGACTTGAGCAATAGGCAAATGTGTGAATGGGCACAGATAAACCCATATTACAAAGAGGGAAGATGCAAGAATAGGAAAGTGCTGGTAACAGCTGAGGAATGAAGAAGACAATAGCTTAGAGTCCAGAATCCACTGGCAGGATCCACTCAGCACTTAAAGCAGACAGGATCCACTGCCCCGATACATCGCAGACAGGATCCACTGCCCTGATACATTGCAGACAGGATCCACTGCCCCGATACATTACAGACAGGATCCACTGCCCCGATACATCGCAGATAGGATCCACTGCCCCGATACATTACAGACAGGATCCACTGCCCCGATACATCGCAGACAGGATCCACTGCCCTGATACATTGCAGACAGGATCCACTGCCCCGATACATTACAGACAGGATCCACTGCCCCGATACATCGCAGATAGGATCCACTGCCCCGATACATTACAGACAGGATCCACTGCCCCGATACATCGCAGACAGGATCCACTGCCCCGATACATCGCAGATAGGATCCACTGCCCCGATACATCGCAGACAGGATCCACTGCCCCGATACATCGCAGACAGGATCCACTGCCCTGATACATTACAGACAGGATCCACTGCTCTGATACATTGCAGACAGGATCCACTGCCCCGATACATCGCAGACAGGATCCACTGCCCTGATACATTACAGACAGGATCCTCTGCCCCGATACATTACAGACAGGATCCACTGCCCTGATACATTACAGACAGGATCCACTGCCCCGATACATCGCAGATAGGATCCACTGCCCTGATACATTGCAGACAGGATCCACTGCCCTGATACATTGCAGACAGGATCCACTGCCCCGATACATTGCAGACAGGATCCACTGCCCCGATACAGTGCAGACAGGATCCACTGCCCCGATACATTGCAGACAGGATCCACTGCCCCGATACAGTGCAGACAGGATCCACTGCCCCGATACATTGCAGACAGGATCCACTGCCCCGATACAGTGCAGACAGGATCCACTGCCCCGATACATTGCAGATAGGATCCACTGCCCTGATACATTGCAGACAGGATCCACTGCCCCGATACAGTGCAGACAGGATCCACTGCCCCGATACATTACAGATAGGATCCACTGCCCCGATACAGTGCAGACAGGATCCACTGCCCCGATACATTACAGATAGGATCCACTGCCCCGATACAGTGCAGACAGGATCCACTGCCCCGATACATTACGTGGGTGTGCCGGCGTTGGACTGGAGTAAACACAGTAAAAAGTCTGACAACACCAGGTTTTAGTCCAACCGATTTATTTGATAGTAAACTCACTAGCTTTCGGGTTAGCCCCTCAGACGGCCAGAACTTTCCATTCACCTGACGAAGAGGGAGTCCCCTCGAAAGCTTGTGAGTTTACTATCAAATAAATCAGTTGGACTAAAACCTGGTGTTGTCAGACTTTTTACTGCCGATACATTACAGACAGGATCCACTGCCCTGATACATTACAGACAGGATCCACTGCCCTGATACATTACAGACAGGATCCACTGCCCTGATACATTACAGACAGGATCCACTGCCCTGATACATTGCAGACAGGATCCACTGCCCTGATACATTACAGACAGGATCCACTGCCCTGATACATTACAGACAGGATCCACTGCCCTGATACATTGCAGACAGGATCCACTGCCCTGATACATTACAGACAGGATCCACTGCCCTGATACATTGCAGACAGGATCCACTGCCCTGATACATTACAGACAGGATCCACTGCCCCGATACATTACAGACAGGATCCACTGCCCCGATACATTACAGACAGGATCCACTGCCCCGATACATCGCAGACAGGATCCACTGCCCTGATCCAGCGCAGACACGATCCACTGCCCTGATCCAGCGCAGACACGATCCACTGCCCCGATACATTGCAGACAGGATCCACTGCCCCGATACATTGCAGACAGGATCCACTGCCCCGATACATTGCAGACAGGATCCACTGTCCTGATCCAGTGCAGACAGAATCTACTGCCCCGATCCAGTGCAGACAGGATCCACTGCCCTGATACATCACAGACAGGATCCACTGCCCCGATCCAGTGCAGACAGGATCCACTGCCCCGATCCAGTGCAGACAGGATCCACTGCCCCGATACATTGTAGACAGAATCCACTGCCCCGATACATTGCAGACAGGATCCACTGCCCCGATCCAGTGCAGACAGGATCCACTGCCCTGATCCAGTGCAGACAGGATCCACTGCCCCGATACATCACAGACAGGATCCACTGCCCCGATCCAGTGCAGGCAGAATCCACTGCCCCGATACATCACAGACAGGATCCACTGCCCTGATCCAGTGCAGACAGGATCCACTGCCCCAATCCAGCACAGACAGGATCCACTGCCCTGATCCAGTGCAGACAGGATCCACTGCCCTGATACATTGCAGACAGGATCCACTGCCCTGATCCAGTGCAGACATGATCCACTGCCCTGATCCAGTGCAGACAGGATCCACTGCCCCAATCCAGCGCAGACAGGATCCGCTGCCCTGATCCAGCGCAGACAGGATCCACTGCCCTGATCCAGTGCAGACAGGATCCACTGCCCTGATCCAGTGCAGACAGGATCCACTGCCCCAATCCAGCGCAGACAGGATCCACTGCCCCGATCCAGCGCAGACAGGATCCACTGCCCTGATCCAGTGCAGACAGGATCCACTGCCCCGATCCAGTGCAGACAGGATCCACTGCCCCGATACATCGTAGACAGGATCCACTGCCCCGATCCAGTGCAGACAGGATCCACTGCCCCGATACATCGTAGACAGGATCCACTGCCCCGATACATTGCAGACAGGATCCATTGCCCCGATACATCGTAGACAGGATCCACTGCCCCGATCCAGTGCAGACAGGATCCACTGCCCCGATACATTGCAGACAGGATCCACTGCCCCGATACATTGCAGACAGGATCCACTGCCCCGATACATCGTAGACAGGATCCACTGCCCCGATCCAGTGCAGACAGGATCCACTGCCCCGATACATTGCAGACAGGATCCACTGCCCCGATACATCGTAGACAGGATCCACTGCCCCGATCCAGTGCAGACAGGATCCACTGCCCCGATACAGTGCAGACAGGATCCACTGTCCCGATCCAGTGCAGACAGGATCCACTGTCCCGATCCAGTGCAGACAGGATCCACTGTCCCGATCCAGTGCAGACAGGATCCACTGCCCCGATCCAGTGCAGACAGGATCCACTGCCCCGATCCAGTGCAGACAGGATCCACTGCCCCGATACATTGCAGACAGGATCCACTGCCCCGATCCAGTGCAGGCAGGATCCACTGCCCCTCATAATCTCTGGCCCCCAACCTCCATCGTTCCAGTGAGAACAAACCAAGTTTCTTCAACCTCTCGTACCTAATGCCCTCCATACCAGGTAACATACTGGTGAATCTTTGGAGAGACTCTCCAAAGTCTCCACATCCTTCTGGTAGTGTGGCAACCAGAATTGAACTCTATATTCCAAATGCGGCCTCACTAAGATTCTATAAAGCATCAACATGATTTGCCAATTTTTAAACTCAATACCCTGGCCGATGAAGGCAAGCATGCCGAATGCCTTCTTGACTACCTTCTCCGCCTGCATTGCCACTTTCAGTGACCTGTGTACCTGTACACCCAGATCCCTCTGCCTATCAATCATCTTAAGGGTTCTGTCATTTATTGTATATTTCCCATCTGTATAAGACCTTCCAAAATGCATGACTTCACACTTGTATGGAATAATATGTGTTCTGTTTCAAACAAAACAATCCCAGCTTATAGCTTTTCTGTTGGATAAAATTCTTTTATTCTTGGAAACATCCTTGTCGATACCCACTGTTTCTTCTCTGGTTCAGTCAGATCCTTTCTATAATACCATGTTTTTGAGCTGTGGTTCACCAGTGTTTCAGCATAACTTTGAGCATAACTTCCCAACTGTTGGTTAATACAGGAAAACATTCCATAAATCTTCTTAACCACATTATCTACCTGCTCTGCTATCTCCTGGGATTTGGGGGCCTGCATCTGGGGAGGGCAAACAAGGTCTGCTCAAAAATGATAAGATGAGGAGAAATATAGAACTGAATCTGTGAGGTGACCACATGCAGAAACACAGAGTTCTCAGCCTTACAGATAGGCCACCCTGATGCTAGTTACAACTCGAGTGAGGAAACTCACAACTCGAGCTGCTAGAGGTGAGGACATTCCTGTATATATTGTCTGGGATACAGGAAACTGCCACACGGTAGAGACTGTGTATTCGCAGAAGCTATGTGCCTTCTCATGCCAACTAAACGTCAGACTTGTCAATGATTTACTTCAAAACAACTCACTGGTTACTCACCAATTGCCTCGTGCTTTGTTCTGTTTTCTCTGATTGAAGATTTGATAGAGATGGAAATGAGTTGCTGTTTAATCACCTCCACAGCTCCTCCCCACAGTCACTGTGACAAAACTTAAAAATCTTCAGCAGAGATGTACCTGCCAGGACATTTTAGCTTCAAATGGTTGACCCCTGTCTCACTGGTATCAGGAAAAAAGAAAGACATATTTTTCTATTACCTTTTAAAAAGTTTGAAGTTTATTTATAGTGTCACAAGTAGGCTTACTTTAACACTGCAATGAAAATCTGTGAAAATCCTCTAGTCGCCACACTCCAGTGCCTGTTCAGGTACCCTGAGGGAGAATTTAGCATGGCCAATGCACCTAACCAGCACGTCTTTCAGACTGTGGGAGGAAACCAGGGCACCCAGAAGAAACCCACGTAGAGATGGGGAGAATGTGCAGACTCCGCACAGACAGTGACCCAAGGCAGGAATCAAAACCAGGTCCCTGGTGCCGTGAGACAGCAGTGCTAACCACTGTGCCACTGTGCTGCCCTACTTGTGACACTATAAATAAACTTCAAACTTTTTAAAAGGTAATAGAAAAATATGTCTTTTTCTTTTCCTGATACCAGTGAGACAGGGGACAACCGTTTGAAGCTAAAACGTCCTGGCAGGTACATCTCTGCTGAAGATTTTTAAGTTTTGTCACAGTGACTGTGGGGAGGAGCTGTGAGGGTGATTAAACAGCAACTCATTTCCATCTCTATCAAATCTTAACATAGAACATAGAACACTACAGCACAAACAGGCCCTTCGGCCCACTAGTTGCGCCGATCACTTCTATACCCAGTAAGCCATAGACCAATCTATAACCCACAATTCCATTAGATCCCATATACTCATCCAGAAGTCTTTTAAAAGACCCCAGCGAGTTCGCCTCCACCACCACCGATGGCAGCCGATTCCATTCACTCACCACCCTCTGAGTGAAAAACTTACCCCTAACATCTCCTGTGTACTTGCTTCCCAGCACCTTAAACCTGTGTTCTCTCGTAGCGACCATTTCAGCCGGAAAACAGAGCAAAGGGAGCAGAGGACACCTCAAAGGCAGTGGGAGTGGGTTTTTGGAAGTGTTGTCAGTGTTGTAATGTTAGAAACATGCTGGCTGGCTTGTTCACAGCAAGCTCCTTCAATCAGTAAGACAGTCATCTCATTTTGTGACACTGAGGGAGAGGTGTGGGTCTGAGCCCAAGGGTGACTGAGAGACAAGAAGGTTACTGTTCGAACCTGGCCCAGCTCAGGGACTAGTGCTTTCCTTCAGGGTGGCACAACATTGGGTGATTTCCAACTACATTACCCAATCCAATCCAATCAATACACCCTGTATACGCCACAGACACAAGTACTCGCACTGTCAATACTTCACCACCAGGGTGCAACAGGATGTCTTTCTGTCATTAGTGTCATGGACAATGAATGCATTCTGTCTGAATCTCTGATTATCTCTGCCTCTCAGATCATGATGCAGGCTCCGTGGCTTACTGTCAGACCAACATCGAAGGAAGTGCAGGTGAAGCACAACCTGGCAAAGAGATTGAACTCTCTCCGTTCTCAGCAGCAAACTCAGATGCATCACCTAGATCAGTGGCACAAGAAAGCTCTGATGGAACTGGAGAGAAAACCAGAGAAGCGAGGAAACAAGACACAGGTATGGAACTAAACGGCAGCAATGCGGACGCTCCCAACAGCCCACACGCTGTGAAAATACTATCAGACTCCCACCAGGATCGCTCATCACATCTCTTGTGGCAGAGGCAGCTGCCCAATTCACCAGATGTGTTACCATAGTTCAGTCTCATAACTGGGAAATACCACTGGGAACATCCCTGTTATTGGGGATATCTCTGTTATTGGAGATTTCTCTGTTATTGAGAATAACTCTGTTATTGGGGATATCTCTGTTATTGGGGATATCACTGTTATTGGGGAAATCTCTGTTATTGGGGATATCACTGTTATTGGGGATATCACTGTTATTGGGGATATCTCTGTTATTGGAGATTTCTCTGTTATTGAGAATAACTCTGTTATTGGGGATATCTCTGTTATTGGGGATATCTCTGTTATTGGAGATATCACTGTTATTGGGGATATCTATGTTATTTGGGATATCTCTGTTATTGGGGATATCTCTGTTATTGGAGATATCTCTGTTATTGGGGATATCACTGTTATTGGAGATATCACTGTTATTGGGGATATCTATGTTATTTGGGATATCTCTGTTATTGGAGATATCTCTGTTATTGGGGATATCTCTGTTATTGGGGATATCTCTGTTATTGGAGATATCACTGTTATTGGAGATATCACTGTTATTGGGGATATCTATGTTATTTGGAATATCTCTGTTATTGGAGATATCTCTGTTATTGGGGATATCTCTGTTATTGGAGATATCACTGTTATTTGGGATATCTCTGTTATTAGAGATATCACTGTTATTGGGGATATCTCTGTTATTGGAGATATCTCTGTTATTGGGGATATCTCTGTTACTGGGGACATCCATGTTATTGGGGATATCACTGTTATTGGGGATATCTCTGTTATTGGGGATATCGCTGTTATTGGGGACATCACTGTTATAGGGGATATCTCTGTTATTTGGGATATCTCTGTTATTGGGGATATCACTATTATTGGGGACATTACTGTTATTGGGGATATCTCTGTTATAGGGGATATCTCTGTTATTGGGGATATCACGGTTATTGTGGATATCTCTGTTATTGTGGATATCTCTGTAATTGGGGATATCTCTGTAATTGGGGACATCTCTGTTATTGGGGACATCTCTGTTATTGGAGATATCTCTGTTACTGGGGATATCTCTGTTATTGGGGATATCACTGTTACTGGGGATATTATTGCCAGTGATGTGGTGCTGAAAATAAAGAGTTGATTTGATTTGTTTAGAAGTTCTCAAAATCATGAAGGAATTTGATTGTGTGAATGGGGGGAAGCTGTTTACACTGACAGGGGGATTAGCAGCCACAGATTTCAACATAGACAAGAGGGAGATGAGATTTTCTTCATGCCCTGGGTTGTCCTGTCCTTGAAAGCACTGTCTGAAAAACTGGTGGATCAGATTAATTAACAACTTCCAAACCGATATTGAACATCCAGCGGAAAGGACAGGGCTGTGAGGATGGAGTGAGGCAGAGGTACAAATGACACAAGCAGCAAAAGCAGGTTGTTCTGAATCACTTGATGATTCTTTCGCTTGTTCATTGCTGTATTTATTGCCTCTGAGAGGCTGTGATTCTGCTCTGCTTCGGCTAAAACTGCTGAACATTCATTTCAGTGTTCTGGACACCCGAACCCTGTCTTTCCAGCTGTCTGTGTGCCTCTTCCTAACACACTGCCAGCAGAGGCATATCACTCCTTTCAGGATGAACTGAATATTTTAATCTCCCTCCCTGACTCATTCTGTCTTTCTTTAAGCAGGATTTCTGTCCAAAGAAGGTGAAGGTGAAAGGACCACGGACGCCCAGTACTGCCCCCATCCCCTTCAATCTGCCTACAGCTGCCTCACAGAATGTGGCTCTGCGTCCGGCTGCACAGGAGGTTGTGGAGGAACAAAAGGAGAATGTGCAACATCGCCACAGAGCCGCTGTCAAAGATCTCTTTCTACCTTTCATTGACCCATTGCCCTGACACTGTACGTATGTACACGTGTGTATCACTGGGTGCCGGGTTACATTGCACACTGTGCTGATATGTGATGTTTCTGAGTAGGAATCCTGCACACGCAGCTATCCCCATCTCACAGACACTCTTCAAATCTCCCAGCACCTCACACACACTGACATCAAATAATTTGACCATTTGAATAAACTCAGCTACCAATTCCCCAACCGAAAGCAGTGACCCGCCTCAATGACTGAATCTGTAAGGCTCTTAATATACATGGAAAGAGAGGGGAGAGACCACCACAGGTATCTGGGGATGGGGTCAATGCTGACTCACAGAGGGCGTTCACCTCCCTCCCTCCACCACCCGGACAAACATCTGATTTTCCCCCAGTAAGATCAGCCCTGTCATGTGGAACCTGAGGGTGGGGAATCAGGCAGGGGACAGTAACATTCAGCAAGATTCATGTTTGTTAATCTGGGCATCCAGCTCACTGGCCAAGGATAATCTAGCAGGAAGCTCTGAAGCTGGCATTGCTGCAACTTAAACTGGGCACTGAATCAAATACATCTCTTTCCATGACCTTTTCAAGGAAGGAGAGAGTAAATCTCTCTCCAGTATTCCCTCAAAGCAAGGAGGACATAGCAAGAGCTTGCACAGGGAGTTCTTTCACATGGGGGTGGCTCCCACCCAGTTCTGGCTGAGCAGCAGAGACATGAGCTTACAGGTTAGTAATCAACCACAAATACACCTTCCATGGTCATCAGGTCCTGGGGTACAATTCGAATGCAGAGCTTCTGACTCAGAGGTATGGACACTACCTACCTCACAGCAAGGAGGTAAATGGAGGATTGTGAGGCATGTTTTGTAGTGACAGAGATGGGTTGGCCATGCCCTGAGAACTCAGTGTAGAGATCCAGGCACATCTTCCCTGGGAATTCTTCCTAGAAGAACTCTCACAGCACCAGGTTAAAGTCCAACGGGTTTATTTGGTAATAAACGCCACTAGCTTTCAGAGCACTGTTCCTTCATCAGGTAAGTGGGGGTTAGCTGGTGTTAGACTTCTTACTGTGTTTGTCCCTGTCCAATGCCGGGATCTCCACGTATTGCTTGCTGTCACAGGTGAGAATGTCAGTACTGATACAATCCAAAAAGTATATATAATTGAAGGAAGATTTGAGTTGCAAAGGGATTGCTCCCAGGTGGATTGGGATCAAAGATTGCCTGTAAGATTGTTACTGGAACAGTGGGAGGCCTTCGAAAGGGATGGAATTTTGTAGAAACCTGGAAGGAAGGGAGTTGAAAGTTGGAGCTCCGTGAATGCCGAAGGATTTCGGGCTGGGATCTGTGCTGGTTTGCCGTTCTTCAGTCTGTTTGGATCGACCAAACCATTACAAAAGCATTCAGGAATGTCAAGCGCAAGTTACATCTGGAGCAAATTGAGTTTCTGTCATTTCTTGTTCTAGTTTAAAAAAGATCAAATTGGAATCAGACTGGGTCCACTGTCCGTGCCCCCAGATTGGGTTCATCACCACAGTCAGTTAGAACCATAGAATCCCAACACTGCAGAAAGAGGCCATGCAGTCTGCACCAACCCTCCGAAAGAGCATCTTATTCAGGCCCTCCCCTCCCCCCTGCTATATCATAGTCTCTATACTCGGCATGCTTACTTCTTCAAGGACTTCTACCTTTGTTCTTTTGTCCTCCTACTAGATTCCCAAGATCCTGCAAAGACAGTATTGTTGATGTCCTTGGACCTAGGGGCGGCACGGTGGCACAGTGGTTAGCACTGCTGCCTCACAGCGCCAGGGACCCAGGTTCGATTCCCAGCTCGGGTCACTGTGTGGAGTTTGCATGTTCTACCCATGTCTGCTTGGGTTTCCTCCAGGTGCTCCAGTTTCCTCCCCCGTGCCAAAGATGTGCAAGTAGGTGGATTGGCCAGGCTAAATTGCTACCTACTATCAGGGGGTCTAGCTAAGGTAAATGGGTTGTGGGGATAGGGCCTGGGTGGGATTGTGGTTGGTGCAAGCTTGATGGGCCAAATGGCCTCTTTCTGCATTGTAGGGATCCTATGATTCTGTGAACTTGTTGTCCAAGCCCTGGCACTGTACTGAAGTTTGGAAAAAAACATTTCCTGATACACTTTGGGTTTATTACTGAGTCCAAAATTCTTCCAAAGTTGAGTATGTAATTCACTGTGGATAAACTGGATTCAGTGAGGCTGTTTTTGGTGGGATTGAGATAGGTCGTTTTCATGACTGGGCGCTGAGGGATATTTTCATTCTCTAGTTTTTGGATAATAGAAAACGAGCACACCATCTCTTTACCAGTGATTCCACTTCTTAAAAAGCCATGGATGAATCAACTGCTCCATAACCAAGATTTGATGGCTACACTTCAGATCAGGATCACCCATGTGTAAGCTTTCTGTGTCCGTCCATCAGGGTTTCAATGAGGACATTTTCAGCTGATGAAGTTTATGATAAGGAGAAAAGGGGGTTGTATTTCTATAGCAACTTTCATGACTTCAGGATATCTTGTATGACTTTATATGTGAAATGTAATGTATCAAATGCAGCAAACAATTCACCCACAGAAAGCTCCTCAAACAGAAATGGGCAGGATTTTATGGCCCCACTCGGGCAAGAGCCCATCCCCAACTAAATAATCAACTGTAATGATCAATAAAGGCTAAACTTTAACCTGAAACATCACACGGAAATGGAGACGTCTGCAGCTGCTCTTTTAAGAATGCAGCCATTCTTTAAAATTTTGCAAGGCCGAGCATGAGTGTTATTGTAGCGGGAACTTGCCAAAACCAGCAAGCATGGGTAACCCCTTTACCAAAACCGGCAAGCATAGGTAACCCCTTTACCGAAACCGGCAAGCGTGGGTAACCCCTTTACCAAAACCGGCAAGTGTGGGTAACCCCTTTACCAAAATCGGCAAGTGTGGGTAACCCCTTTACCGAAACCGGCAAGCATAGGTAACCCCTTTACCGAAACCGGCAAGCGTGGGTAACCCCTTTACCAAAACCGGCAAGTGTGGGTAACCCCTTTACCCAAACTGGCAAGCATAGGTAACCCCTTTACCGAAACCGGCAAGCGTGGGTAACCCCTTTACCAAAACCGGCAAGTGTGGGTAACCCCTTTACCCAAACTGGCAAGCATAGGTAACCCCTTTACCGAAACCGGCAAGCGTGGGTAACCCCTTTACCAAAACCGGCAAGCATAGGTAACCCCTTTACCGAAACCGGCAAGCGTGGGTAACCCTTTACCAAAACCGGCAAGTGTGGGTAACCCTTTACCAAAACCGGCAAGTGTGGGTAACCCCTTTACCGAAACCGGCAAGTGTGGGTAACCCCTTTACCAAAATCGGCAAGTGTGGGTAACCCCTTTACCGAAACCGGCAAGCATAGGTAACCCCTTTACCGAAACCGGCAAGCGTGGGTAACCTCTTTACCAAAACTGGCAAGCATGAGTAAACCTTTTATCAATACCGGCAAGTGTGGATAAGCCTTGTAGTTAATACACAGTTAACAAGTTTAAGACGTCATTAAGACCTACTGAACGGTATCCAATTTCCTACGACAATGAAGCTACCTTTCTTATCCAGATTCTGTAAATACTCTCCACTAGGGGATCGTGTGATTCAAATAGAAAAGAGTGCTCAAGGTTAACAGAAGAATAAAGTATGAGATAGATTTAATTTTACATCTTTTTTTTAAACTATCAGATTAAATCCAGGACCCAGTTTTACCATTCCCAATTATTTGTGATACTGAGCAGCCATTGTCCGTCACAGACTGGCAGAGTAACACAGTGGTTAGCACTGCTGTTTTACAGCTCCAGCATCCTGGGTTTGATTCCCGGCTCGGGTCACTGTCTGTGTGGAGTTTGCACATTCTCCTCGTGTCTGTGTGGGTTTCCTTCGGGTACTCCAGTTTCCAAAGAAGTGCGGGTTAGGTTGATTGGCTGTGCTAAAATTGCCCCTTAGTGGCTTGAGATGTGTATGTTAGAGGGATTAGTGGGTAAAATATGTAGGGATATGGGGGTAGGGCCTGGGTGGGACTCTGGTCAGTGTCGACTCAATGGGCTGAATGGCCTCTTTCTGTACTGTAGGGTTTCTGTGAGGCCCTGTCATGCCAGCAAATAAAAAGTCTCACAACACCAGGTTAGAGTCCAATCAGTTTATTTGAAAGTAAGATTAATATCAAATTTGATAATAAGATTACTGTCAAATAAACCTGTTGAATTTTAACCTGGTGTTGTCAGACTTCTTTCTGTGTTTCCCCCAGTCCAGCACCGGCATCTCCACATCATGAATACCAGCAAGTGCCAGTGTCCAGCAGATGGTGCTGTGAGAGCTTCGGGTCATTTCACTAAATTCAAACTACGCAATTCAAGGTGCTTTACGTGATTGGGTGTGATTTCCTGGATGGGATCGGGGTCAGTGAGGGCAGCAGGAATCGTTGCAGATGGGACAGAATATCTTGGAGAGCATCCAAAAGTCAATAGATAGTGGCTGCTGAGACAAGGAAGTGGCAGCTTTGTCTTGCTTGCTTTATCTTATCTCTGAATGTAACACCTTACACATTCTCTGAATGTCCCAGAAGTGCAGTCACTGTCATAATGCAGGTAACAGGGCAACCACTTCATGCACAGAAACATCCCACAAACAGCAGCACGATTCTAACCGGATTAACAATTTTAGTGGTATTGGTTCAGCGGCAGATATTGGCCGGGACACTGGGGGAACTGCCATCCTTCTTCAGACACAGATCAGGCAGGGCCTGGGTTTAATGTTTGCAAAGAAGATGCCCCTGGCAGTGCAGGGCTACTGAGTATGTACTGATTTCCGTTCTGACAGATTGGTGCATGTGCAGTGTCCCACTCAGCGCTATTGCTGCCGGCCTGTCCAGTGGGAATAGGGTCCTGGGTTCTCAGCACAATTCACACTGAGGCACTCTACAGAGTGTGAGAGATTCACTTTGAAAATCCTGCTAAAAAACTCAGCAAAATTTACTCCAGTTTTTATGCAAATTTATCACTTTTAATTTTTTTTGGGAGAATCCCAGACCTCCAGACTTTGTCAACCTGAAAAGACCCATTTACCCTACTCTCTGCTTTCTGTTAGCGCACCAATCCTCTGTCAATGCTAATGTGTTACCCCAAAAGGAAAAGAACAGTTCAGCACAGGAACAGGCCCTTCAGCCCACCAAGTCTGTGCTGACCAGACGTCTCTCTAAAATTTTCTGCCTCTACATGGTCCTTATCCCTCTATTCGCTGCCTATTCATGTATCTGTCCAGACACCTCTTGAACATTGTTATAGAATCTGCTTCCACCACCTACTCTGGCAGTGTGTACCAGGCATTCGCCACCCTCTGTGTGAAAAACTTGCCCCTTACGTCTCTTTTCCCTCTCACTCTCAACTTATGCTCCCGAGTAATTGACCTTTTGACCCTGTGAAAAAGACTCTGACTATCCACTCTATCCAAGCCTGTCATGATCTTGTAAACCTCTATCAGGTCCCCCCTCGTCCTCCGACGCTCTAATAAAAACAATCGAAGTTTGTTCAACCTTTCTTCACAGTCCACATCCTCCAAACTGGGCAACATCCTGGTAAGCCTCCTCTGCACCCTTCCCAATGCATCAATATCCTTCTGGTAGAATAGTGACCAGAATTGTACACAATACTCCAAATTTGGCCAAACCAAAGTCTTTTACAGCTTCAACATAATTTTTCCAATTCCTATACTCAGTGCCCTGAGCAATGAAGGCCAGCATGCCATACACCACCTTAACCACCTGAGTGACCACCTTCAGGGAACAGTGGATCTGCACGTCTAGATCCCTCTGTGTGGTAATATTTCTAAAGTCTCTTACCATTTACCATATATTTTCCTTCTGCAGTGCAGGTTAAATGCCATCTTGCTTCTTTTAGCCCAGATCTCCAGCTGATTTATATCCTGCTGTATCCCCTGACAATCCTCTTCACTATCCACTACACCCCCAATTTTTGTATCATCTACAAATTTACTAATCAAACCATCTACATTTTCCTCCAAATCATTTATATATATATTCCAAACAACAGAGGCCCCAGCACTGATCTTTGTGAAACACTGCTGGTCACAGACCTCCAGTTAGAAATGCACTCTTCCAATGCTACTCTCCGCTCTCTATGCGCAAGCCAGTTTTGTATCCATCTTAGCAGCTCACCTCAAATCCAAAATGACTTCATGTTCTGTATCAGCCTGCCATGAGAAACCTTATCGAAGTCTTTAGTAAAGACCACGTATACAACACCCACTGCCCTCACCTCCTGCTGTAGCTGCGTGCCAACCTTCAGAGCCTGTTCCACCATGACATCCAGGTCATGTTGTACTTCCCTTTTCCTGAATTGCCACCGTTAAGGTAATAATCTTCTTTCTTGTTTTTAATCACCAAAGTGAATAACCTCACACTTATCCACATTATATTGCATTTGCCAAGTATTTACCCACTCAGCCAGCCTGTCCAAATCACCCTGCGGCCTCTTAGTATCCTCCTCACAGCACTCAGCCATCCAGCTTAGTCTCGTCTGCAAATTTGGAGTTATTACATTCAATTTTTTTATCCAAATCATTAATATATACTGTGAACCCTGCAGTATCCCACTAGTCTCTGCCTGATACTCTGAAAAGGACGTGTTTATTTCCACTCTCTGCTTCCTATCTGCCAACCAGTTCTCTATTCCATGTCAATACATTACCCCCAATACCATCAGCTTTAATTTTGCTCACTAATCTCTCATGTGGGAGTTTGTCAAAAACCTATTGGAAGGCCATATACACAACCTCCACTGGTTCACCCTTATCCACTCCACTAGTACATCCTTGAAACATTTCAGAAGATTTGTCAAGCATGAGTTCCTTTTAGTGAATCCATGTTGATTTGAACTGATCCTGTCACTGCTCTCCAAATGAGAGGGGGCAAGTGTGGGGTGGGTGGGGTTAACCTCCCACTTCCATGGGCTGTGAAAGCTCAGCTATTGGTAGATGGATAAATTTCTACAGATTAAAAACATGGAGTGATATGGGAAAATGGTGTGGAAGTAAATCAATCATAATCTCATTGAATGGTAAAACAGCTCAAAAGGCCAAATGGCCTTTTCCTGTTCCTAGTTTTGATGTTTTTATTATGTGTCATGCTTGGAGATATCTCAATGGTGTTCATAAACCATCTGATACTTTCAGTTCCTGAGTTTGGATCTTTATTGCATCATATTAAAGAATCATTAATGCTGCCTGACAGACACAATGAGTAAATTGTACTGATAACATTGGCTTTGACTGGAGTTAAACCCAGTCTAGGATGTATATCAGGGGCAGAAGCATGTCAATCTGTTCCCCTTTCTCCAGTGACTGCTGAGAATTGAGTTCATTACTCTGCACAATGACAGATACATTTTACCCTTTTAACATTGTTTGACTGTCACACTGATTTTAATCAAATCCACCAATATCTCTGGTAGCAGGAGAGGAAATTTAGATGAACATTTAAGACACGATTACCTTACAGTGCAATTTGTGTGCACTGCTATATTGAATTGTATCCAACACTTGGGTAGCTTAGGAACAAAACTTATGGGATTCTGCACCTTATTCCCAGACTACTCTTTCTTTAGAAATATTGGCCTGAATTTTATCGGCACACCTGCCCCGATTCCGGAAGCAGGCGCGGTGCAGAGAACCGTGCGAACCTCAGGCGGACAGACCGGTAAAATTCCACCCACTGTGTCGGGATTAGGTAACACCAACAAAGCTGCCATTTATTCCCTAACTCCAGATGGCCTGACAGGAGCCAATAAGCTTCCTCCTTGAAGTATTGGATGACACACGGTGAAGGTTCTCCCACATTGATTCTGACAGAGAATCACAGGGTTTGACCCAGTGACACTAAAAGAATGACCATATGTGTTTGACCTGGAGGGGAACTCAGACGTTCCCAAGAAGCTGCTGCTTTTGTTCCTTCTCACTGGTGGATGGGGGAGGAAGGTGTTAGTGAAATGATCTGGGCGAGTTACTGCATACACTGCATCACTGGTGGATATCGAATCCAGTGATGGGAGCACCAATCAAATGGATCACTTTGACCAGTAATGGCATTGAGCCTTTCAAGCATCATTGCAGCTTCACCCACTCAGTGGCAAGAAGGATGGTGGCATGGTGGCACAGTGGTTCTTGCAGGTTAGGTAGACTGGCTATGCTAAATTGCCCCTTGGTGTCAGGGGGAGTAGCAGGGTAAATACATGGAGTTATGGAGGTAAGGCCTAGAACATAGAGCATTACAGTGCAGTACAGGCCCTTCGGCCCTCGATGTTGTGCCAACCAGTGGAACCAATCTAATGACCCTCTAACCAAAACTATTCCAATGTTATCCATATGCCTATCCACTGACCATTTGAACGCCCTTAAAGTTGGCGAGTCCACAACTGCTGCAGGCAGGGCATTCCACGCCCTTACTACCCTCTGAGTAAAGAGCCTACCTCTGACATCCATCCTATAATTATCACCCCTCAATTTAAAGATATGTCCCCTCGTGTTAGCCATCACCATCTGAGGAAAAAGGCTCTCACTGTCCACCTTATCTAACCCTCTGAACATCTTGTATGCCTCAATTAGGTCACCGCTTAACCTTCTTCTCTCTAACAAAAATAACCTCAAGTCCCTCAGCCTTTCCTCATAAGACCTTCCCACCATAACCAGGCAACATCCTGGTAAACCTCCTCTGCACCCTTTCCAATGCCTCCACATCTCTTATAATGCGGCGACCAGAACTGTACGCAATACTCCAAGTGCGGCCGCACCAGAGTTTTGTACAGTTGCAACATGATCTCACGGCTCCAAAACTCAATCCCTCTGGGTGGGATTATTGTAGTCAGTGCAAAAGGAGGCCATTTGGTCTGTCGGGATTCTATGCATTCCCTCACACACACACAAATTCATCCACAAGTGATTTCTGAGGCTGCAGAAGTTGGATCCATTTACCAGCATGCTCCTGTAGCAAGTTTGGATATGACTGGTACAGCTAAACATCTGGTGACCCTGCTGCATGTTGACAGGAGAAGGTCGAGGATGATAGGGCAACTCTGTGATACTGGGAAAACTCTAGTGTACTGGGAAACTTTCTGAAGGGGGTGTTGATGAAGGTCTCTTGTTAGAGGTGAACATTGACTGAAGCTTTGGCAACTGAAGAACATGGACACGTGATATTCAGAGCAAAGTGTTGCCCCCTCCCTCAGCTGAAAATGTGATTTGGAATAGAGGCGCAAAGGCTTGTAGAGCGTACTGGTGCAGTGAGTTTGACTTAATTGATTTGGTTTATCCAAGTTTTCAACCTAATATCCTCAGGACACACATCTGTGACCTAGGCCAGCAGAACAAGCCACTGCTGATCCCCCCCCTCTGCAGCCTGCCGCAGGAACACAGGATCTCAGCACACACCACAGCCAGAGGGTTAGTCTCAAAGCGGAGGCATAGACTGGCAGCGAAAATTGTGTTTCTAGTGAGAAAGGGGGGTGGGTCAGAGTTAGTAAATCTTCACTCCGTCCTGTCAGCCAAATTGTTCAATATAATACTGAGACAGGAGTGAGTGAGGCCCCGTCATCATCACAGTCAACCCACAAGGAACAGTCACAGCAATACAGCAACCAATCGGCCACTGGATTCTCTGCTGTTTGCACAAGTCACAGTCTCAAATTATAGCTCATTTCAAATCTGTATTCAAAAACAATTCTACTGTACAGTTACAAAAATATTTCACAATTATTTCAGATGAGAGTGCTGAACAGAACGTACAGGCGATGGTTGGCACAGCATAGCCTGCCCAGGGAACGAGTGAATCCATCACCTCAGTCACACAATGATGACAGCCCTCAGAGTGAAGACAGGATACACCCTCAATGTCAGTGACACACTCCTCACACAGACCAGCATTCTCACAGGATTGAATCTGACCATGCCACCCATCCTGACATCCCCCAACACCCCACTCCCCCACTCTCTGTGACTGTGCCCCCCACTCACTGTGCCCCCATTCTATGCCCTCCACTCTGTGTGACTGTGCCCCCACATCTCACTCAATGTGAAACCCAAAACCCCACACTTGCTGCTCATGTGATAGTGAGTAAAGCCACTGGCTGCAATGTTTGATTGTTGGGTTATTATTTGTCTAAAGTGCTCACTCATTCTCATTGCTCAATTTGCTAGAGGGCTTCCTATTGATGCAGACGGGGAATTAGTGCAGAGATTGCACCTCCCTGAAGCTTGATACAGCATTAACAACCCTGTCCCCCCCCGCAGCCCCCCCACCACGCCTTTATTCTTCACTCTGACATTTGTTACACCCCAGTGACTGAGGCTCCACCCCCTCACTACCTACTATTGCCTGTCTTTCACTGCTGAGGGGAGGGGAGAGAGGGTATCTGTTGTTGGGGTGACTTGTACTTCAGTAAGCACCTCCACTCACAGCGACCTCACACAAGGAATGACCAATGCCAACTGCCCACCTTACCACCCCCCCCCCCTGCAAGCAGCACCAATTCCCCCTGTGCCAAACGCCAGTGGCTCTCACTTTGTCAGTATGTGTCAGTGATCAACAAAAAAAATTATTATATAAAATCTCTTGTAAAAGCACACACAAAAACATTTCTCCTTGATAA
The DNA here is from genome assembly GCF_965287045.1 of Carcharhinus amblyrhynchos. Lineage (NCBI taxonomy): Eukaryota > Metazoa > Chordata > Chondrichthyes > Carcharhiniformes > Carcharhinidae > Carcharhinus > Carcharhinus amblyrhynchos. The sequence continues at coordinate 42,274,299 of NC_137348.1, forward strand.
CCAATGAGAAGGCAAGTCTCTGGAGTGGTGTAGATTTCCATTGCCTCGTCCAGTTTTCCCAATGAGATTAAAGAGGAGGCTGAGGGTTTATGATGCCACCCTCTGGAACACTGCAGCCTCTCCCGCAGTCCATCACAGATCAAAGAGCTCAGGGTTGGTGAATCCTGAGCTCACGTTACCAGTCCAGACTGTCTTTCTGTGTTTGGAAGCGAGGGCTATTCGGGCTGTAAAACTGGGCGTACCAGCGGCGATGTCTGGCGATTCCCGAATCCTCCTTCACCAGCAGCGGCTTTGAGATGTACTTCTTATTGTTCCAGATCATCACATCCCTCTCAAACTGCAAGAGAAAGGAGCCAACAATCACACACCAACTTCAGCCACTCTTTGGCAGAGTCTTTGTGCCAATTTGGCAAACACAGCAGGTCATCCTAATGCCGACAACATCACAACCAAACTGCCCCATCAATCTGCTACTAACAGACCTGACCGTTTCAATACTCTCCTGCCCATTTTTCTCTCACACTCCAATTTCTCCCTCTTCAACATTTTTAGTCATTCTTTGCTGGTTCTTGAAATCCATCCGATCTTCTGACCTGCCACTAATCCTCACAGAATTGTTTAATTTGATAAATATTCTTAACTTCCTTACTTAACCAGGGATGATGCATCCATCTCAAAAGTTTTTCTTTTCACTAGGATAGATCTTTGCTGAGAGTTATTAACAATCTCCTAAAAGGTTTTCCACTGTATTTATTCTGTTTTACATTTTAACTATTTTCCAGCTCACTTTAACCAACTCTGCCTTCATACCCTTATAATTGCCTTTATTTAGGTTTCAGTTTCAGGCCCATACTTCTCATGCTGAAACTCAATGTGAAATTCTTTTACTATGATCACTATTACCTAGACACTTTTTACCTGAAGTTATTGATCAATTCTGTCTCATTGCACATTATCAGGTCTAGGTTACTCCGCTCCCTGCTTGGTTCTAGAAACCACTGCTCTATGAAATTGTCTCCTAGATTCTCTATGAACCCATTCTGCAGGATACCTTTGCCAATCTGCTTTTCCCAATCTCCATTCAGATTAAAGTCATCCCTGGTTATCACACTTCTTAACATCCCAATAATCTGCGCTGCCCTACAGTGTAGCTACTGTTAGAGACCTAAAAATTACTCCTGCAAGTAACTTCTTACCTTTACTACTTCCTATCTCTACCCAACCTGATTGTTCATCTTCCTTCTTTGACCTAATGTCATCCTTCATTAACAGAACTACCAAATCACATTTTTCTAACTGCCTATGTTTTGAAAATGTTAAATCCTCCTTAATATTCAGCTGCCGTCTTTGTTAAGCTTGCCACTGTAACAGCTATCAGGTCATTTTTCTATCTGCTAACAATTTATCCATTTTGTTACGAATGCTGCACACATTCAAATACAGAACCTTTAACTCTTTTTTTTAACCATTTTTGCAATCTCTGGCCTTATCTGCTAATGATGTGGGTATGCCGGCGTTGGACTGGTGTAAACACAGTAAAAAGTCTGACAACACCAGGTTTTAGTCCAACCGATTTATTTGATAATAGACTCACAAGCTTTCGAGGTTTCCCTCTTCGTCAGGTGAGTGGAGAGTTCTGGCCTCAGACAGAGCATATAAAGCACAGACAGTTTAGAGATTACTGATTAGAATGCGAATCCTTACACCTTCTGTTCAAGACCTGAAGTGGCTGACAATGTGAGTGGAAGGAGCACTGATCACAGGTTACAGAGATGTGTATTGTCTCCAGACAGTACAGTAAGTGAGGTTTTGCAAACCCAGGCAAGTCACGGGGGTTACAGATAGTGCGACATGAACCCAAGATCCCTGTTGAGACCGTCCTCATGTGTGTGGAACTTGGCTTATCTGCTAATGCACACTAAGTTTGTACTATCTATTCCTTTAAGTAACCCTGCTCGATTACCTTGTCATTTCTCTTACCCTCGCACAATCCTTCTCCTAACGTTTCATTTAGATCTCTCTCTACTGCCTGAGTTATACAATCTGCCAGAACACTGCTCCCAGCACAATTCAGATGAAGACCATTCTAGTGAAACTGCTCCCTCTTTCCCCAGTGCCCCAATAAATCGAATCCCAATTTTCGCATGCCACACATTCATCTCTCTAATCTTGTTCAACATCCCAATGGTTCCAGTAATAATCCAGAGATTATTATCTTTGAAGTTCTGTTTTTTAATTCAGAGCTCCAACTGCTCAGAATCCCCTTTCCTAGTCCTCTCTTTATTGTTGGTACCCATGTGAATCATAATAACAGGAACCTCCCACTCCCCCTGTAGCTTCCTCTCACAGGTTAAAGTCCAACAGGTTTATTTGGCAGCACAAGCTTTCAGAGTTTCAGGCTCCTTCTTCAGGTGAGTGAAGACTTGTGAAATAAACCTGTTGGACTTTAACCCAGTGTTGTGAGATTTCTTACTGTGCTTACCCCAGTCCAATTTGGTGTCAAATTTTGTTTCATGACCACTCCAGTGATATATTATGGGATGTTCTACTCCATTAAAGGTGTCATAATTGAAAGGACACAGAAGGGAAAAAGCAAGAATTATTGAGAGGATGAAGTGATTGTATTATGAGCAGCAATTATGTAAATTGTGCGTGATCTCACTGGAAGGGAAATGATGCTGTTTTTCTAAAATGAGACGATAATGTCGACCATGATGAGATATTCACCTTGTTCAGAATGAGAGTATGTGACCTGAGCTCGAGGGGAGTTAAACGTAATTCTCCCTATACCAAGGGAGAATTTAGCATGGCCAATGCACCTAACCAGCACGCCTTTCAGACTGTGGGAGGAAACCAGAGCAACCCCACGCAGACATGGGAGAGAACGTGCAGACTCCACACAGACAGTGACCCAAGCTGGGAACTGAACCTGGGTCCCTGGAGCTGTGAGGCAACAGTGCTAACCACTGTGCCACCCAGATGAGTAATTTGAGATCGAGATGTGCTGAGTGTAACGGGCTTGGCAGGAAAAGTTGAGTTTTTCTGGTTCCCAAAGTTCTCTGCCCCACCGGAAAAGACAGAAATATTTCCATAAATTACAGGCATCCAATATCAGTTAAAATACAGATACACCTCTGGAAACAGCTAAAGACAACAAAGGTTGCTAGAAATTGGACTAACGACCAATAATAAAACACAGATAATTCAGGAAGTAATGGAAAAGCTTTTTTAGTTCAGTTAAGAATGATATTCAAAGACAGATTATAAAAACACTCACTGGGTATGGGTGGAATATTAAATAAGTTCTTTGCATGGCCTTTGTTCTGGAAAATGGACTATTTAAAATTGAATGACTTTAATAATAAAACTGATAACATTAAATATGATGATAAGGCTGCAATTCTCCAGTCGTTCACACCCACTGCCAGCGAGAACAGAGAAGCAGGCGTTCAGCCAAATCTCCATTCACTGCAGCAGGACTGGAGAATCCTGGCTGCAGGTGAGGTTGGAGAATCCGGCCCTTTGTTTTAGATAGAATGAGGGAATTGAAAATAGATGAAGTAGCTGGGGAAATGGTTACGTAAAGGTGGTTAATGTAGTCTCCGCCTCTAACAATAGGTGACTCGGTGGTCCTGGCTAACTATAGGCTCATTACTAATGTCAGTAATAGGAGGAATGTCAAAGAGTAAATTCAAAGCAAAATATTGAAGGTGCTGGAAATCTGAAATAAAAACAGGAAGAAGTAGAAAAACTGAGCAGCATCTGTGGACAGAGAACTGTTTTGAACCCTCTTCAGAACTGAGAGAATCAATATGAGGGCAATATATAATTGTTTGGATAGGGAGGGACAGATTCGAGAGCTCAACGAGGCTTCATAAACAGATCTTATAAATCCGATAGTAGTTTTGAAGAATTCTTGAAGATGGTGGGTGGGAAAAGTCAGTAGACGTCATCTATACAAGCTTCCAAAAGTTCTTGATAGGTTTCCCATACAAGAGGCTTCTCTCCAAGATTAACAGCAATGGTATTAGTGAGAATATACTGAGCTGGAATGGAAACTGGATAGAAATATCCAGAGTGAAATGTAGTTATAGATAGAATGAATCTGTGTGAAGATGGGTCATCACTCTGCAGGGAATGTTATTGGGAGCATTGCTGTTTCCTCCCTTTATCTGGATAAGAGTGCCTGGGGAGATTTGTAGATGATATTCAGATCTGTGTGAGTGTTAAGACTTTGGACAACGCGTGATATTCAGGCTGATATTAACGTATCGGGAAATTGGGTATAACCAGTGAATGATGTTGAATTTGGAAGAGTGCAGTGTTATGGATGTGGACAGTGTAAACACACAAATCGAGCCACCCCCTCAGGGGAAAGCACTAAAGGAGGTTGAGAATGAGAAATCCAAGAAGCTCACACACAGATTAAAGAAAGCTACACCAGTGATGCTGTGAGGTAAAGGCAACATTTGGGACGTTTGTAGAGCGATTGATTACAAAATGACAATATTATTTAATCTGTGTACAGGATCTTGGTCAGGGCTTGGTTTTAGTCTCTTCGTACAGTGGGTGATATTGAGGTGATAGAGAAGGTATCAAGGAGATCCACGTGACTAATTCCAAGTATGAAAAGCACCTAAATGATCAAAATCAACTGAAAGAATTTGAACTCTGTTTTTAGAGGCATGTGGGCTTAGTGGTGATTTGATAGAGGTTCAATATAGGATGAACATAAAGACTGTATTCCAGTTGGAGGGGTTAGGCAGGCTCACGTTTGTTTCTCACCAGTTTTTCCTGGAGTTCCTGTCTGCCTCCACCAGGATTTCACACACAGTTGGTTGCAGTGAGTGAAGTGTGCAACTATTGAGATACACAGTTGTGAGGCTGATGCACCACAGGGTCATTACATGGAATCAATGTCCACATTCTCCTGACCCAGAGACTGGAGTTGGCATCCTGATAGAGACTGTCTGCAATGGTTAGTCAACGATTCCATTGCCACCAACTCCCAGGATGTCAGTAATGAACCTACGGAGCAAGCTCTTTCTTTAGCCAGTAATTCATCATTTCCTAATAAAGGCTCACCTTGAGAGACCTTTGCAATCTTACTTTCCCCTCCCCCCATTCTACAATCCCCCTCCTCCCAATCCCCCCATATCTCCAATCCCCCTCCCCCCAATCCCCATATTTTCCAATCCCCCTCCCCCCAAACCCCCTCCCCCATTCTCCGATCCCCCTCCCCCCAATCCCCACATTTTCTGATCTCCCTCCCCACAATCTCCCTCCCCCAGTCTCTGATCCCCCTGCCTCCAATCCCCCGATTCTCCGATCCCCCCCAATATTCTAGCCCCCAATCCCCCTTCCCACCAATCCCCCTCCTCCCAATCCTCCTTCCCCATTTCCTGTCCCTCCCATTCCCCCTTCTCCTCCTAACCCCCTGACCTCCCCTCCATCAGTCAGTGCTCCCAATCAGTGCTATTCAAAACAACTCAAATGTCTCTTGAGCTCAAAGACTTTCTCCAGAGGACTTTCCTGTATCAGCCTCTGGAGCAGCAACAGGAGCTGCTCCTCATTGCCGGAGACTCTCGTCAGCACAGGCCTGGGGACAGGATAATCAAAGCAGCATTAAACAGAGAATATCCCAGACAGCACTGGGACAGAGGGCAGTCACTGGGCCGGAACCACAGGAGGGGCACCGCCACTGGCAGCACCGGGAGGGGCACTGTCACTTACTGGGGGTATTACATTCAAACACCAGCCAGGATTATCTACTCAAATCTCAGGAATGGGACTTCAATCCAGCTCCTTCTGAGTCATTGCTTTAACACTGTTCCCTGGTATAAATCAACTCTCTGGTGGTCCTGACCATCACAACACACCCACAACACCCAGTATCTCTTGATGGTTGCTGTGCCAACACTCACCTGAATACACTCTGCTTTCATGATGAACCTGGGGATGATGGCAGGGATGTTGGCTTGGTAATAGATGGAATGAGTGACTCGCTGCAGCAGAGGCTCCACGGGTGTCACACAATGCAGGATAACCCCACGACCCAGGAAGTAGTGATTGAACAACATGTAGACGATGCCAGGGCCAACCTTTAACAAGACAGACAGCGTGAGGAGAGCAGAGAGGATACTGCAGGCACACACAGGGAGCGACAGCACATCTGACAGCACAAAACTGCATTTATATAGCACCTTTCTGATCTCAGCAAGTCCAAGGCACTCGCCAACCAATCAAGTCACTGTTCTAATGCGGCAGCCGATTTGTGCACAGCAAGATCCCATAACAACAGGCAGATACCAAGCAATCCTGGTGCTGATGGAGGGATCTATCCTGGCCAGCAGACTGAGGCGACCTCTCTCGCTTTTCTTTGATAGCTGTAGGATCTCTTATGTCCACGTGACAGGGCCTCAGTTTATTGTCTCACTGGAGAGACAATATCTCAGACAGTGCAGCACTCCCTCAGTTCCATGGCAGCTTAGGTTTTGTGATGAATTCCTGGAGTAAGACTTGAACCTACAAACATTCTGACACTGTGCCACACCGACACAGCTTGGATAGATCGATCCCAGAGAGGTGTTGTTGTTCCGGTGTGCAGGCACCGGGAGAATGGCTGTTATTTTTATTTCTTTAGGGGATGTGGGTGTCACTGCCACAGCAGTCATTTTGCATCCCTATCTGCCCTTGAACGGAGAATCTTTCTTGGCCTTTTCGGGGGCAGTTAAGAGTTAACCACATTGCTGTGGCTCTGGAGTTACATGTAGGTCAGACCGGGTAAGGAAGGCAGATTTCCTTCCCTAAAGGGACATTAGTAAACCGGATGGGTTTTTCCAACAATTGACAATGGCTTCATGGTCATCAGCAGCCTTTTAATTTGGAGTATTACCCTGGCTCTGAGTTACTGCCCAGTGACAATACCATGGCAGCACCATTGCTGGGCAGCGCGGTGTCAGAGTGGTTCGCACTGCTGCCTCACGGCACCAGGGACCTGGGTTCAATACCACCTTAGGGTCACTGTCTGTGTGGAGTTTGCATGTTCTCCCCGTGTCTGTGTGGGTTTCCTCCAGGTGTTCCAGTTTCCTCCCACATGCCGAAAGATGTGCTGGTTAGGTTGATTGGCTGTGCTAGATTACCCCTTAGTGTCAGGGAGACTAGCAGGGTAAATATGTGCAGTTACGGGGACAGGGCCCTGGGTGGGATTGTGGTCAGTGCAAACTCGATGGGCTGAATGGCTTCCTGCTGCACTGTAGGATTCTATGATTCTCTGATTGCTCTCCTATCGGACGTGGATTCAAACAGAGGCTTGTTCTTTGGGGATTTGCAGTTTCAAATTGTTTCCTACCTGCCTGGCCACAACATGAACGTTGAGCAGAGGGAACTGGCGGCCGAAGATGTAGAAAGTGTGGTTCAGCAGCATGCGTGAGCAGTGCTTACTGGGCTCCGGTTCTGGGTTCCACTCCACCTACAGAAAAACAGCAACAGCTTCAGGGAAGCTCTCTCTGTGATCAAACCCTCACACACCTCACTCCCATCCCGAATCAAACCCTCTGACTGATGATACCCTCAGTCACTGGGGAATCCCCTCTGCACCCTCCCCCACCCTTTGGCACATCATATGGTTGCCAGCTCCTTTAAAATGCTACCCAATAGTCGCATTCCCCAACACTTTCCCCATTGTTCTGGACATCTTCCCCCTTAAAGTATTCATCCAGTTCCATCATGAAAGTTGTACAAAATGCTTGGACCATTCTTTCAAGCAAGACATTCCAGATCCTAACAACTCGCTGTGTCAAAAGAAATCAATTCTCATCTCTCTCCTGCGAATTTTTGCCACTTGTCATAAATCCATGACATCTGGTTAACTTGTCTGTGGGAACAGATGCTCTCCATCTGTTCACCCAAAACCTGCATTAAATCCCCCTGAACCTTCCCTGTTTTGAGAACCAGCTTTCACTCTCTCACCTGGGAACTGGAACCTCTCTCAAGCTGGTATCGTTTGAGTAAATCATTTGGAATGTTCTCACTAAACTGCAGTGCACAGGATTCAACACAATATCCCAGCTGAGGCCTAATCAGTCACGTATACACCTTTTATATTACTGGGCAAGGCTAACCCTTTAAACTAATGATAACAATCAGTCTGATCACTCTTTCTGTTTCTTTTCCATTCTTTCATGTGGGTGTCACTGGCCAACATTTATTACAGTAAGAAGTCTGACAACACCAGGTTAAAGTCCAACCAATTTATTTGATAGTAAACTCACAAGCTTTCAGGGTTTGCCCCTTCGTCAGGTGAATGGAGAGTTCTGAAAGCTTGTGAGTTTACTATCAAATAGATTGGTTGGACTTTAACCTGATGTTGTCAGACTTCTTACTGTGTTTACCCCAGTCCAACCCCAGGCAGCCTTTGAGAACTCAATTTAAACCAGTTCTACAAAGTGCTGGAAACACTTAACAGGTCTGGCAGCGTCAACAGACAGAGAAACAGAGTCAATTTTCTGAGTCCATATCATTAAACTACAGAGAACCAGAGAGGGGAACAAAAGTGATGGATTTTATGCTGTTTGAGAGGAGGGAGAGTGGGGGAGCAAAGTAGAAGATGGGAGCTAGGAGAGATTGCACCCAGATATTTAAGACACAAGTCAAAGCGAGTGTTGGCGGCAGTATAAAAGGAGCTGATAGTGCCATAAATAGACGATCTGGAGGAGGAGGCTGAGTGTACGCTAACAAAATTTGCTGATGACACTAGGATGAGTGGAAAAGCAAGTTGCGTGGAAAGCGTGGAAAGTCTGCAGAGAGATCTGGATAAGCTGTGAATGGGCGAGGACCAGGCAGATGGAGTATAACGTTAGCAATGTGAGGTTATCCACTTTGGTAGAAATAATAGTAGGAGGGATTATTATTTAAAAGGCGAAAAGCTGCAGCATGCTACGGTGCAGAGGGACAACAAAGGGTATTCTGTCCACCCCATGGCTGTTCCATGTGTCTGGATGAAGAACTGGTTGTTGAAGGTGAAGACATTATGGTCCAGGATGAAGCGGACGAGTTGTGAAATTGCATCTGGAAACTGGCAGTTGTTGGCGTTGAGCGCTGAGGCAGTTGCAGAAATGCCATCATTGTGGGGGATGCTGGCCATCGACACACCCCCACTTCTTGCCTTCAAACAATCGCATAACCTCAAACAGACCATTGTCCGCAGCAAACTACCCAGCCTTCAGGAGAACAGTGACCACAACACCACACAACCCTGCCACAGCAACCTCTGCAAGACATGCCGGATCATCGACACGGATGCCATCATCTCACGTGAGAACACCATCCACCAGGTACACGGTAAATACTCTTGCAACTTGGCCAACATTGTCTACCTGATACGCTGCAGGAAAGGATGTCCCAAAGCATGGTTCACTGGGGAGACCATGCAGACACTACGACAATGCATGAATGAACATCGCTCAATAATCACCAGGCAAGACTGTTCTCTGCCTGTTGGAAAACACTTCAGTGGTCAGGGGCATTCAGCCTCTGATCTTTGGGTAAACGTTCTCCAAGGTGGCCTTCACGACACACAACAGTGCAGAGTCGCTGAGCAGAGACTGATAGCCAAGTTCCACACACATGAGGACGGTCTCAACAGGGATCTTGGCTTCATGTCACACTATCTGTAACCCCCCCATGATTTGCCTGAGCTTGAAACATCTCACTTACTGTCCTGTCTGGAGACAATGCACCTCTCTTTAACCTGTGCTAATGCTATCTCCACTCATATCGTCTGCATCCTTTAAGACTTGATTAGCTGTAAAGACTTGCATTCTAATCAGTATTCTGTAAACTGAGTGGGTGCCTTTATATGTCCTGTTTGTGATCAGAACTCCCCACTCAACTGATGAAGGAGCAGCGCTCCAAAAGCTAGTGGCGTTTGCGACCAAATAAACCTGTTTGGAATTTAACCTGGTGTTGTGAGACTTCTTATCCTGTTCTCTCCCCACAGACACTGTCAGATCCATTGAGATTTTCCAACATTTTCTGACATTTAACAAGCGGATCACTTATCCCTCAGGAAACCATTTTGATCTCTGTCCCTGCCCAATCCCAGTCAGAGCCACAATTCCCTGTCAGTCTGAGGAATATTATCCAGGAATCCCACTGGACACTTCACTGATCCAAGTGAACCTGATCCCAGGAAAAAGGCAGGGAAATCCTTCCCCACTCCTCTCACCTTCCAATCATGCTGTGCAAAGCCCCAGAATCTGGATCTGGTGTAACGTAGATCAGAACCACTCAGCATGCTGGGAGAGTGGAGGTAGGACAGATGGGCAATGTCAGCTGCGTTCTCTGGGATTTCCTGTCACAGAAACATGCCTGTTAATCGATGCAGATTCTCAGTTATGGGCACAGCACAGATAGTAAACAGTTACAAGATGGGAACGGCAGATCACAGCTCTCTAAACTGCAGCCTCACATCAATAGGCAACAACACAAGCTGCTTACTCACCTCCCGGGGTATTAGGAGCAATAATGAGCTGAGGGAAAGTATCTATATATAGTTGGAACAGCTAGTTGGAACGCTGAGTGCTTATCCACACAGAGGGCAGAATTTCCTCAGGAAAATTCTAAAGGGCAAATTTTCCCATTCCGCCTGCAATGGGAAACGTAGTGGGTGAGGAGCGGACCACTGACCACTGGTGGGATTTTCCAATTTCGGAGTGAGCACAGCTGGAAAATCGCACCCTAAGTATCAAAGAAAATGGGAGGTTTCCTCACCTGTTTATCAGCATGGCAATTTACGGCACTCAGAGGCATAATGTGAATCTCACCAGTGTGGGAGGGTGGAGTCTCAACTCACAAGGAAGCCAGCTGCTGAGCTGTAGGTGTGCCATTGTGCGGGTGCCCTGATCTCCCAGGATACTGGTAGATCTGTAACTCCCCCTCAAGACCACCCCATCCCCTCCAATCACCACCTCGGCTGATTGCCCATACCCTCCATGATCGCTGCCCTCAGCCGCCAATTGCCAGCCCCACCAATTAGGGAAAATTGGATAAAAGTATAAACACAAGACTATTCTGAACAGCTCGCAACAGAGAACTGGCAGAGATAGGATAGCTGAATCCAAAGATGTGTGGGTTAGGTGGATTGGCCATGCTAAATTGCACCTTAGTATCAGGGAGATTAGTAGGGTAAATGCCTGGGGGTGCGGGGATAGGGCCTGGGGGGGCTTGTGGTTGGTGCAGTGCCTTCTTTTACAAACGAATGATCTAGTTGGACCAATGAGCGGCACAGGCTTGGAGGGCCGAAGGGCCTGTTTCCTGTGCTGTACTGTTCTTGGTTCTGCACTGTAGGGATTCTATGATTTCTATGAATGGCCTCCTTCTGTGCTGTAATCCTCTACAAACTCTAAGAATCTGAAGAAAGCTGAACTCAAAAGACAACAGGACATGTTCTTATTGAAGGAATGAATGGCGAGTTACAAGGAGAACAGGGAATCAAAAAGGAATTCAATGTTATTGAGTCAAATCATTTTTTGCTGTTCCCAAAATTATCCCAGTTGGATGTGAAGTCCTGTGTTGTTAGATAAGCACAAAAAGAATTTTCTAGAAACAACAGCATTGAAGTTACTGATTACAATATCTGTGCAGTCCATGTAATATTGACAAATTATCTTGAATCTGCTTCATCATTTGCCCCCCCACTGGAAGCAGATACCCCCCCCTGCGCTCCCACCTGGATGTGACAATTGATGTAGTGCTCTGTCCTCCCGCGGTACACCCACTCTCCCGACTGGATCTCCTCCTGTTCGGGAATGCTCCAGCTTGGATCAATGCCATCGCAGTGAAACCACACAAACACCGCACAGTTCAGCTCACACGAGGGCCACGTTTTAACCTGGGCAAAGTCAGGCACTGGGCAAGAGAGAGGCAGGAGGTTACAGCACATCCACCCCGAACTTTAAATCTACTGACAGCCCCCCCCCACCCCACTGCCCAAACATTGTCCCATCCTGAGCACAATTGCAGACCCCTCCCCAAATACTGTCCCCATCCTGAGTAACCCATCCCCTCCACTCCCAGCTCTCTAATACCACATTTAACCTAAGTTTCATAATTTCATCCTTGTGTCTGGTAGATGCCCCCTTCTCCCCCCTCCCCCATTTCCTGCTTCCAGGTGCCCCCGTCCCCGTCCCCCCTTCTCCCCTCTCCCCCATTTCCTGCTTCCAGGTGCCCCCGTCCCCCCTCCCCCCTCCCCCATTCTGGGACTCAGCCCCAATCTTCAGTTTCTCAAATATATTTATCACCCATTTAGAGCGTCTGTCCCGATCAGTGTCTCACACTGTTCCCCAGCACATCCTGACCCACCGCCCCACCCCCGCCATACTCCCGGCTACCCCCACCCACCCTGGCTATCACCACCAGGACCCTCCATCCCCCAGCCCCTAGCTACCCCCTCCCCTCCCCCAGCTACCCATACCCAGGCCCCCCTCCCCCAGCTACCTCCACCCAGACCCCCCTTATCCGGCTATCCCCACCCGGAACCCTCCGCCCCAGCTATTCCCACCCGGACCTTTCCTCCCCTGGCTATCCCCCCACCTCACCCCACCCTGACCACCACTCCCGGCTACCCCCACCCTGACCTCTGCACCCTCCTCTCCTGTTGCCCTCACCCTGACATCACGGCTGCTACCCCCACTCGGACCCACCCTCCCCCGTCTACGCCCCCACCCACCCTGACCCCCCCCACCCCAGCTACTTCCACCCTGACCCCCCCTCCCTCTGGCTACCTCATCCTGAGCCCTGGCTACCCCCATTCTGACCCCCCACCCCCCCCATCCTGACCAACCCCCTCGGCTATCCGCACCCGGTCCCCCATTCCCCAGCTACCCCCACCCAGACCCCCCCTCCCTGGCTACCCCCATCCCACCCTGACCTCCCCCCTACCCCGGCTACCCCCACCCTGAACCCCCTCCCCCGCTATCCCCACTCTGACACCCCCCCCCCCCCAGTTATCCCCTGAACTCCCTCCCTGGCTATACCCACTCTGACCCCCTGACCCTCCCGGCTACCCCCACCCTGCCAGCCCCTTCCCTGGTTACCCCCACCTTGACTCCCCTTCCCCTAGCTACCCCCACCTGCAACCCCCCCCATCCCCAGCTACCCCCCACTCTGACTCCAGCCGGGCTTGAATCTCCGCTGCCCGTACCTTTCTCCGCATACGGAATCTTCACACATTTGCCGTCCTCACCACGGAACTGCCAGCCATGGAAGGGACACTCGATACAGTTGCCTGTCACCCTGCCCCCCACTGCCAGGTTAGCACCCAGGTGAGGGCAGTATGCATCAATGACATAGGCTCGCCCATCCTGCCCACGAAACACTGCAACCTGCTCTCCTGCAAAAGACAGAAACAGCTGAACAAGGCCGTAAAAACCAGCAGAAAGCCAGAGAGGCGCAAATACAAACATCGCCCAACTGCAGGGAGGAATCAGAGATCCACCACACCCAATGGTGTCTTCACTTCTATCTCCCCTCCCCTATTCCCAACCCTCACCCACTCCCTACCCTTCCCCAGGGTGGGGATACCACCACACCCTCAATACATCCAGTTACATTTGTCCCAAACCCAGTGAGGATTCACAGCACGAGGTGAAGCCGGATAGAGAGCCACATTGATTAAACACAGAAACTGTGCACTGATTCACAGTGAGATCCAGAGCTCCCCATACTAAACAATCTAATCTCATGATGTACATGTATACCTGGGGTCCAACTGGCACAGCAAATTAACGGCACTATATCTAACCCCGTGCTGTACCTGTCCCGGGAGTGTTTGATGGGGGGACAGTGTAGATGGAGCTTTACTCTGTATCTAACCCCGTGCTGTACCTGTCCCGGGAGTGTTTGATGGGGACAGTGTAGAGGGAGCTTTACTCTGTATCTAACCCCGTGCTGTACCTGTCCCGGGAGTGTTTGATGGGGACAGTGTAGAGGGAGCTTTACTCTGTATCTAACCCCGTGCTGTACCTGTCCTGGGAGTGTTTGATGGGGGACAGTGTAGAGGGAGCTTTACTCTGCATCTAACCCCGTGCTGTACCTGTCCTGGGAGTGTTTGATGGGGACAGTGTAGAGGGAGCTTTACTCTGTATCTAACCCCGTGCTGTACCTGTCCTGGGAGTGTTTGATGGGGGGACAGTGTAGAGGGAGCTTTACTCTGTATCTAACCCCGTGCTGTACCTGTCCTGGGAGTGTTTGATGGGGACAGTGTAGAGGGAGCTTTACTCTGTATCTAACCCCGTGCTGTACCTGTCCTGGGAGTGTTTGATGGGGGGACAGTGTAGAGGGAGCTTTACTCTGTATCTAACCCCGTGCTGTACCTGTCCTGGGAGTGTTTGATGGGGGGACAGTGTAGAGGGAGCTTTACTCTGTATCTAACCCCGTGCTGTACCTGTCCTGGGAGTGTTTGATGGGGACAGTGTAGAGGGAGCTTTACTCTGTATCTAACCCCGTGCTGTACCTGTCCTGGGAGTGTTTGATGGGGGGACAGTGTAGAGGGAAGTTTCTCGGTCTGTTTCTTTCCTCTCTGTATGACAGAAAGGTCACTGACCAGTTGCTGGAAAATAGGATTGAAATGAGGCGTTTTCCTTTTTGGCAGATCCAGGCACGATGGGCTGAATGGCCTCGTTCTGCACTGTAACTTTTCTATGGTTCTAATCAGACTTTACTGGGTGCCTCTCTCATGGGGACAGGCTCCCTAATTGTCACCCCCATCACTCTCACAGATGTGCCAGCACCTATGTTCACAGGCTATTTGACATTAGGGGGCATCACAGTTGAATCCAGTCAAGATCAGGTGTTGATATTTTATTGAACTGAGGACGTTATTGCTCAATTCCAGCTGAAGAAGCTCAGCGGTCGCTGCTCACATCAACTCTTACAGCTCAGAGCGAGGCTATTCAGCCCCTCTTGCCTGGGCTAGCTCTTTGACAGAGTGATCCAATCAGTCCCACTATCCCGTTCTTTCGTGATAGTTTTCCAAAATTCCCTTTGAAACAGTTAACCGATTTCCTTTTGAAATGCATGATTGAATCTGTTTCCAGTGCCCTTTCAGACAGCACGTTCAAACTCACCCTGAGTGAGTGAGGTGGTCCTCAGCAGTTATTGTTTGTAACGGGCCAGTCCAGCATTGTGTAAACACAGACCCAGCTCCACATTGCTCCCGTAAACCAGCCCAGGAGCTGATCAGATCACCAGGGGCAGAGAAAACTCACCTCTGCGTCATCTAGAGTCTCAGTGCCGAGACAGAGAGATCTGATCCGAGTCTCAGAGATTTTGTATCACAGTCAGTGCCAGTGAGTCATTAATGGTCCCAATATCTGACCAATCACTGCAGCAACTCAAACTCAAACAGAGCCAACAGTTTTTTAAAAAAATTATTCTTATATGGGATGTGGACGTCACTGACAAAACCAATATTTATTGACCATCCCTAATTCCCCTTCAATTCAGTGTCTCACATTTCAAAGGACAGTTTCGAGTCACCCACACTGCTGTGTATCTGGAGTCACATGTAGGCCAGACTAGGTAAGGATGGCAGATTTCCTTCCCTAAAGGAACATTAATGAACTGAATGGGGTTTTGTGATAATTGATGATAGCTTCATGCTCAGCATTACCGAGATTAGCTTTCAATTCCAGATTTTATTAATTGAATTTGAATTTTACCAACTACCTTGTTCTTTTGGAGTGTTGGTGCAGACTCGGTGGGCCGAATGGCCTCCTTCTGCATTGTGGAGATTCTATGGTGTATTCTGTCTGCCTTGTCCTTCACTATTTTCCCCAAAATGTCTTTTTGTCTGCGGTCTCTCAGTGTCCTCCTTATCTGTATCATCAGCAAATTTAGATATCCACTCCCCTCAAAGTCAGTAACTATGAGTTGTCAACAGCTGGAGCTGTTGATCCTTGTAGAATCACACTGGTTCCCACCTGCCAATGTCAACATGGCTGATTTATTCCTATCTCTGTCCATTAGCCAATCCCTCAATCCGTGCTAATATATTACCCCCAATCCCATGAGTCCTCATTTCACACAATAACATCTCATGTGACCCTTTAGTGAATACCTTTCGAAAATCCAAATCTATCACATCCACCGTTCCCCTTTATCCATTGTATTAATTGCACCTTCAAAAAAAACTAACAGATTTCTCAGACATAGTTTCATAAACCTGTGATGACTCTTCCTAATCAGGTTTTGATTAAAAGTGGTCTGTTCCTGTGTACTTAATAATGTATAGAATTAGAGGAGCTTATAGTGCAGGAGGCCATCTGGCCCATCAAGTCTGCACTGACCATAATCCCACCCAGGCCCTATCCCCATAACCCCGTATGTTTATCCTAATTAGTCCCCCTGATACCAAGGGGCAATTTAGCATGGCCAATCCACGGAACTCTCACATCTTTGGACTGTGGGAGGAAACTGGAGCGCCCGATGGAAACCCACGCAGACATGAGGAGACTGTGCAGACTCCACACAGTGACCCGAGGTGGGAATCGAACCTGGATTCCTGGCGCTGTGAAGCACCAGTGCTACCCACTGTGCTGCCCCCAATAACATATTCTCGCATCTTACTAACTGCTGATGTTAGAGCTTTCCTTCTTTCTTAAGTACCAGGATTATGTTTGAAAGCTTCCGATCCTGGGAATTGTTCCAGTATTTAAGGAATTCTGGAAGATCAAAACTAATGAACCCCCTGCAGCATCCTCACTTAAAACTCCAGGATCTAGGTCACCGGGTTCAAGAAATTTTCCATTTATTTTCTCATTAATTTCTTCCCGCATTACTTCTTGTACAGATTTCTTTAAGTTCTTCACCTTTGTCAGGCCCTCTTATTTCCAGCATATTTATTGTGCCTCCTCTTGTGAAGACAGATACAAAAACGTTGGATTTTCCCCTCCTGCACCAGCTCAGGGTTGAGTCAGGGACATGAGGCCCAGTGAATCGGAATGTCAAACCTGTCCTTCCTTTCCCAGACCGGGTCACAACCACACGCACCTGTCCTTGGACATGAGGGTGGCTGCTATATAACTGAGGGGAGGCTTGAATTCTGCCCCCACATCATTTCCGTCACAATGGGAGAGATTTAGAAGTTTACGGAAACCCGCTAGGTAAAGGCAGTTCATGAAGCAAAGGGGAAGCCTGCTAAGGAGTCAGGAGGCTTTTGACAGATACACATAAAAGCTTTTGCAGATTCCCCTCCCCATGCCCAATACCCCACATGCTCTCTCATATCCCACCATACCCCTTGCTCCTTCCAACCCCCAAGCATCCTCCATACCCAATCTTTCAACATCCACCACATAATGAACCAATGAGCTATAAGACAATAGTGACAAGTCTTTGAACTTCTCCAAGAACTGTCAAGATAAGCAGTCTTTGAAAATTAGTGTGAGAAATAACTGTTCAGTTTACATCTACAAAAAAAAATGTCAACCACAGTCATTCTTAGTATCAATAAATAAAACTGCAGTCCTCTGAGCACCTCTTGCTCTTGTCCAAATAAACATTGAAAAATCACATCAAAGAAAGAATAACTCATTGGTATTTTCATGAGGTTGTTAGGAGTTTTCTATTGGCCCCGAAATAATAATAGAGATGTGGAGGAGGAAATGGCAAAGCAGATTATGGATAGGTGTGGAGGTCACAGGGTATGTGGATAGGCTGACAAGAGGTGGGGCCACATTGGACTTGGTACTGGGTAATGAACCGGGCCAAGTGTTAGATTTGTTCGTGGGAGAGCACTTTGATAATCGTGACCACACTTCAGTGTCTTTCATTATTGCAATGGAGAGGGATAGGGCCATATGGCAGGGCAAGGTTTATAATTGGGGGAGGGGTATTTATGATGCCATTAGGCAAGAATTAGGGAGCATAAGATGGGAACAGAAACTGTCAGGGAAAGGTACAAATGAAAAGTGGTGCTTGTTTAAGGAACAAATACTGCGTGTCCTTGATAGGTATGTCCTTGTCAGGCAGGGAGGAAATGGCCGAGTGAGGGAACCATGGTTCACAAAGGAGGTTGAATGTCTTGTCAAGAGGAAAAAGGAAGTGTATGCAAGGATGAGGAAACAAGGTTCAGTTGGGTCCCTTGAGGATTATAAGGTAGCAAGGAATGAGCTTAAAAAAAGGACTTAGGACAGCTAGGAGGGGGCATGAAAAGTCTTTGGCGGGTCGGATCAAGGAAAACCCCAAGGCTTTTTACTCTTATGTGAGAAATAGAAGAATGACCAGGGTGAGGTTAGGGCCGGTCAAGGATAGTAGTGGGAACTTGTGCATGGAGTCAGAAGAGATAGGTGAGGCGTTGAATGAATACTTTTCTTCAGTGTTCACCAAGGAGAGGGGCCATGTTTTTGAGGATGAGAACATAATAAGAACATAAGAAATAGGAGCAGGAGTAGGCCATCTAGCCCTTCGAGCCTGCCCCGCCATTCAATAAGAGCATGGCTGATCTGTCGTGGCTCAGTTCCACATAACCCCATAACCCTTAATCCCCTTGCCTATCAAAAACCTATCAACCCGCGTCTTAAAAATATTGAGCGAGGCAGCCTCCACCACTTCAACGGACAGAGAATTCCAGAGATTTACCTCCCTTTGAGTGAAGAAGTTCCTCCTCAACTCCGTTCTAAACCGCCCCCCCTTTATCCTGAGGCTGTGCCCTCTAGTCCTACTGTCCTTTCTGAGCGGGAAGAGCCTCTCCACCTCTATCCTATCCATCCCATTCAACATCTTATACGTCTCAATGAGATCTCCCCTCATTCTTCTAAACTCTAACGAGTACAAGCCTAGTTTATTCAGCCTGAGAGTGCGATACAGGCTGATAGGATGGAGGATGAAGATGTTCTGAGGGAAGATGTATTAGCAATTTTGAAAATCCTGAGAGTCGTTAAGTCCCCTGGGCCAGATAAGATATATCCTAGGATTCTTTGGGGGGCAAGGAATGAGATTGCAGAGACTTTGGCTTTGATCTTTGTATCCTCACTGTCCACGGGGATAGTGCCAGAGGACTGGAGAGTGGTGAATGTTGTTCCCCTGTTCAAAAAAGGAAATAGGAATGACCCTGGTAATTATAGGCCAGTTAGTCTTACTGCGGTGGTCGGTAAGTTAATGGAAAAGGTCCTGAGAGATAGGATTAATGACCATTTAGAAAGATGCAGTTTAATCCAAGATAGTCAGCATGGGCTCGTGAAGGGTAAGTCTTGCCTCACAAATTTGATTAAATTCTTTGAGGAGGTAACTAAGTGTGTAGCTGAAGGTAGAGCAGTTGATGTCGTATACATGGATTTTAGTAAGGTGTTTGATAAGGTTCCCCATGGTAGGCTCATGAAAAAAGTAAGGAGGTGTGGGATAGAGGGAAATTTGGCCGACTGGATAAGTAACTGGCTGTCTCATAGAAGACAGAGGGTGGTGGGGGGAAAATTTTCAGACTGGAGGCCAGTTACCAGCGGTGTACCACAGGGTTCAGTGCTGGGTCCTCTGCTATTTGTGATTTTAAATCAATGACTTGGAGAGGGGGGGGACAGTAAATTTGCTGATGACACCAAGATTGGTGGAGTAGTGGATGAGGTGGAAGGCTCTTGCAGGCTGCAAAGAGACATTGATAGGATGCAGAGCTGGGCTGAAAAGTGGCAGATGGAGTTTAACCCTGATAAGTGTGAGGTGATTCATTTTGGTAGGACAAACTTGAATGTGGATTACAGGTTCAACGGCAGGGTTCTGAGGAATGTGGAGGAACAGAGAGAACTTGGGGTTCATATCCACAGATCTCTGAAGGTTGCCACTCAAGTGGATAGAGCCGTGAGGAAGGCCTCTAGTGTGTTAGTGTTTATTAACGGGGGTTTGAGTTTAAGAGCTGTGGGGTTATGCTGCAACTGTACAGGACCTTGGTGAGACCACATTTGGAATACTGTGTGCAGTTCTGGTCATTTCACTATAGAAGGATGTGGAAGCATTGGAGAGAGCGCAGAGGAGGTTTACCAGGATGCTGCCTGGTTTGGAGGGTAGGTCTTACGAGGAAAGGTTGAGGGAGCTAGGGCTTTTCTCTTTAGAGCGGAAGAGGATGAGACGCAACTTAATAGAGGTTTATAAGATGATGAGGGGGATAGATAGAGTGGACATTCAAAGACTATTTCCTTGGGTGGATGTAGCTGTTACTAGGGAGCATAAATATAAGGTTCATGGTGGGAGATGTAGGAGGGATATCCGAGGTAGGTTCCTTACTCAGAGAGTGGTTAGGGTGTGGAATAGACTGCCTGCTGTGATAGTGGAGTCGGACACTTTAGGCACTTTCAGGCGGTTATTGGATAGGCACATGGAGCGCTCCAGAACTATAGAGAGTGGGATAGCTTGATCTTGGTTTCGGACAAAGCTCAGCACAACATCGAGGGCCGAAGGGCCTGCACTATGCTGTGTTGTTCTACGTTCTATAAGGTTGCAATCCACCCAAACTTAGTATTCCCCTTCAAGCTGTTTCATCAGCCATTTTTAGAGCTCAGTTAAGCATGTATAGAGAGGTCATTTAGAAAATATATCAACAGAAGCAGTCTTTTTTCCAGGGAGCCACACATGAACGCTTGGCACTAATCCAAAACTGTCTAATGAGGTCAGCACAGTGAGGGTGGTTTATACAGCTTAATGAGAAATGTTGGCTTTGAGTGATTGACATCTTTATAGGTTATTCTTTCTTTGGTTTGACTTTTCACACACAATGATTTCCACTAATCTCTTCCGAGTAACACGTTACTCTGTTTTTATGTCTCGTATGCGTCAACTTCATATTCTACTTTCCCTTTATCAAGCTCTACTGAATTCCAAAATCCTCCTAATCTTCAGGGATACGCCTCTTTTAGACAACTTTCTAATCTTTTTTATTTGTTTGATGTGGGTGTCACTGGGTGGCCAGCATTTATTGCCCATTCCCGGAAGCATTTAAGAGTGAACCACATTGCTGTGGCTCTGGAGTCACATATAGGCCAGACTGGGTAAGGACGACAGATTTCCTTCCCTAGGATTCTTCCAACAATCAACAATGATTTTCACGGTTATCAGTAGATTCTTAATTCCAGATTTTTATTGAATTAATATTTCATTACTTGCTGTACTGGATTTGAACCAGGTCCCCAGACTCTCTGGATCACTAGTTCAGTGACAATACCACCATGTCACTGCCCCTATAATCTAATACTGGCTTTCATTCCTCTTGTTAGTTATGTTTTCTGTGGTCTTCTTATGCTTTAAAACGTGTTTGCTGCAATTGATATACTGATTCTGAAAAAGCCAATCATTATCGTCCCCATCATCATGAATGTAGTTTCCCAAAACACCTTGTGCAAACTGCCCCTCACACCCACTAAGTGTCCTTTGTTCACCAGCAAGATCCTAGCTTCAAAATTAAAGAAATAACTTCCAAACTTAACGTGTAATCAGATTGTAACTGCTCTCTACATTGCAAACTAATTTCTCTGTTTGCAGGATACTAGATCCAAAATAGTCCTTTCCCTAGATATAGTTACCTAGAAAATGATCATACATATTCCTTGAACTTATCTATCCTATCATCACTGCAGTTTTCACTTGGACTGTCGAGGTAAAGATTTAAATGCCTATATATTCACTTGTTAGATGTGCCTCTACTCTCCTGATTTATATACTGCCCTACTTTACAATGACTGTTAGAGAGCTCAGCAATAACTCCCAATGCTTTTTGCCCCTTGCTGTTAGCTCCACCCAAATGAATTCTATTCCTCCACTTTGAGCTCAGACATGGGGAGTGATTCTCACAGCCAGGAGACAAGTGGAGGCTGTTTAGTGGGCTGACCGCTGGCCGCCACATCTCTCCGGCCACCGGATTTCTGGTGTCATCAGCGCAGGGTTGATTTAAATATTGAAATCAGCATTTATATCTTATTAGCAGCCCCAGGACTGAATTCTCCTGGCCCCTCCCCCTCCGCTGGCCTCACCCTGCGCCCCCCCCGCCCAGGAGTGCTTCACTCCAGCGGTGTTTACAATACTTCCCACCTAACAGGGAGCTGCTAACCTGACCCCACTGGAGTGCAGGGAGGCCCTTGAGGACCCAGGGAGGTCAGGGAGTGGTGTAGGTGCCTCCTGGGCATTACCAGTCTTCCCATGCCAGCTTGCCACCAGTATTGCCCAAGGAGCAAAGTGGCAATGCCCAGGCATCTGGCAGTGATAAAGGGCAGGGCCAGAGGGGGTGGGGTAAGGGGTCCCACTGCCACTCTGCATTGGGATCAGTGACAGAGGGAGGGTGGACAGCGATCGGGGTCGGGGAGGGAGGGGCGTGGGGGTGGAGGAGGTAAATCAGAAGATCGGGATTGCCGGGACAGAGATCGAAGTGGGCCCAAAGACATCCGATCATGGAGTGGGGGGAATCGGAGGGGCAGAGAGGGGGGCTTGCTGGGCTGGCCAGCGATCGGGAGGTCAGCGGTGTGGGGCTATGTGCCGAATTGCACTCTAATAGATCAGCGCATGTGCAGTGTCCCGTTCAGCGCTATGCTGCCAGCTTCTCCAGCGGGAATAGGCCCCACTCACTGATTTTTAATCAGGATTCATGCTGAGGCACTCTGTAATGCAGGATGTGGGAGATTCATTTGGAAAATCCTGCTTAAAGAAAACAGCTGGATTTACTCCAGTTTTTACGCGAATTTGACACTTAGAATATTTTTGGGAGAATCTGGGCCCTTTTCTCCCTGCTACCCTAAGCACATCCATGTTGGATATTACACAGAAATGATTCATGTTCTCAAAACTTTCATCTGACAGTCATCAGGACAGCTCAGCAGAACTTACAGTTACAGAGGAACAACATTTTACACTGCATGGGAATGTGTGCTGGTTGGTTGACAAGTGGACTCTGACTGCTGAAGGTGTTGGTAGATACGATCAGTACTTTGCCTGTTAGAAATAGCTGGGGGACACAGCGTTTGAAATGACCCACTAGTCACTGGGATGTACGACCCACATAGCTGGCATCACAGCAGAATGAAATTCACAATCCACGTTGCTCAGTAGTGTGAGAGGCAGGATGTTTCTCTGGCTGGACAGCATCGTCCTGTTAGTGTCAAATACCACTCACAATCCTGATTGTTCTAAAAATTACACTAAAAACCAGTTGAAGATCGTTAGTTGGGCTAATAATATAGCACAATAATGCAAATTGACAGCCACGTACACTCACACTGGGCATCCTGCAAACAAAAGCAACCTGTCCAAACCTTACACGATTTTCAACTAAATCAAATCCTAGGGAACAGCTGTCCCCGGTTCACCCCTCAGGGCACCACTTTTATCAGAGATGACTAACCCAGTTTGAATTTGAATAAAACTGGGCAGTTTACTGTTGTATGCTGCATTCTCCATGGCAATGGCTTCACCACAGTTCACTTGCCCACCAATCAGCATTCTCTTTCTGTGCAATATGTATTGTTGTCGCCTCATTACTGTTGACGAATCTGTCCTGTTGAGTACAGGCTAAAAGGTTTTGGCAGCATGTCTCCTTTTTTCCAGCAATACTCATGTGCTGCACTACCAAAAGACCATTTTTAATTTTGGTAATCTGCTCTGAAAGTTAGGTATCTTGAAGTATTTAGTTCCCAATCTGGCTCACGCTGTAACCCCATCTCACTCTGTCCGTATCGATGTGGCTGGAGTTTCGGATCAGGTGCGCCACCAGAGGGAGCTCAGGCACAGGAGTGAAGGAGCCGATAGTGAAGGAATTTGTCAGAATGGGAATTCTGTGAAACTTCCATCAGTGCCATAGGCTGAGTACGACCCAGCGTCCCGCGTCCAACAACGTCCTGGTACTGAAGCCCACGCAGAGACAGAGGAGCAGATCATAGAATTCCTACAGTGCAGAATAAGGCCATTCAGCCCATTGAATCTGCACTAATTCTCCAAAAGAGCATCTTACCCAGGTCCTGCCCCACCCCACCCCACCCTATTTCTGTAACCCCGTGCATTTACCCTGCTCGTCCCCCTAAGGATATCATATAGAAATTTGGCGTGGCCAATCCACCTAACCTGCACATCTTTGGACAGTGGGAGGAAATCCTTGCGGACAATGGGGTTTAAACTCCACACATTGACCCAAACCAGGAGTCGAACCCAGGTCCCTGGCGCTGTGAGACAGCAGTGCTAACCCCTGTGCCACCCCTGCAGAGGGACACAGGTTATTGCGTAGTGAGGGGGCAGTGTTGGAGCTGCAAACAGACACAGTTCTGTGTGATGTTCCTTGAGATTGCCACAAGCAACTGGACAGATGGAAATGATCGTCCCTTTGGATCACCCTGTCCAGCCCTTCCAGCTGAAGACCAGAACTGCCGGGTGGAAACACACACGATTGGTCAAACTGATTTTGTTCAGTAGTCCCAGGCCCAGCCTGCACAGAAAGATCCCATGGTACTACTCAGAGAGGAGTAGACAGTTCTCCCAGTATCCTGGGAAATCCCTCCAAACAGCTGAAACCATCACAGGTCTGAGAGTCTGGTGTGGAGTTCGCTGTGTGCAACACTCAGAATTGATTCAGCACAGGGGGAAATACACACAAACAAGGAGGCCACTCAGCCCCTCCAGTCTGCTCCCCCATTCACTCAGATCATCACTGATCTAATCGTAACCTCAACCCCACATTCCTGCCTTTCCCCAATAACCTTTCACTTCCATGCTGAATCAAGAATCTATCACATTCTGCCTTAAAAATATTCAAAGACTTTGCTTCCACAGCCTTCAGAGGAAGAGAGTTTCAGAGACTCACCACCCTCAGAGAAAAAAATCTCCTCATCTTTGTCTTAAATAAGTGCCGCCTTATTCTTAAGCAGTGACCCCCAGTTCTAGATTCTCCTACATGAGGAAACATCCTCTCCCCATCCACCCCATCAGTAACTCCTCAGGATCTTGGATGTTTCAATCAAGTTGCCTCTTATTCTTCTAAACACCAGTGAGTACAGGCCAGTTCAATCATTCCTCATGAGACATTGTGCTGGTTCCGTGTATTATTCCAATCAACCATTCAGTTCAGGAAGTTGCTAGCTTTTTGAAAGAGTTATCTGGTTTTTAACCCCGAGTCCCTGCAGTAGTTTCTTCAGGTATTTATCCAAATCCTTCTTGAAAGAGATGTCTGATATTTCACTCTCCCCAAACCCTTCCTCCCCTCTCCCCACCCCCACAGCCCTTCTCCTCACTCTCTCCCACACCCCCTCCCTCCCCACTCCCACACCCCTTCTCCCACAGCCCCTCTCCCCTCTCCCACAACCCCTCTCCGCTCCCTCCCCTCTCCCACAACCCCTCTCCCCTCCCTCCCTCCCCTCTCCCACAGCCCCTCTCCCCACTCTCACACCCCCTCTCTCCCTACCCTCTCCCATCTCCACCCCTCACCTCTCCCCCACCCCCACTCACCCACCCCTCACCTCTCCCCCACCCCCACTCCCCCCACCCTCTCCCAACACCACCCCCCCCCAACCCACTGCCTCCATTCCACTGTATCATAACCATGTGTAAAAAGGGTTCTCCCCATCTTCCCTCAGTCAGGTGGCACTCGGTCCAGTGCAGCCAGGCACATGCCAATTAAGCTGCTCTCATTAGGAGCCATTGTTTGTGGTGGGCATGCTGCCAGTGCAGCAATGTGAAATCACTGAAGCAGCTCCATGTTGCCCACAACAAACCACAAACTGACCCAGGACACCGGCAGGGAGGGGGAGGGGGAAAGAGCAATGCAGGAAATGGATCGGGGTGAGGGGCTCAGTCAGCCCACATGGACAGTAATCCCTGGCTGAGGGAAAAAGAGGTATTAGAAGCATTGATGTAGAAAATGGTATTGTCGGAAGTGATACGATGGATATGGAGAAACTGGCCAATTGGATTCATTCTTCCAGAAAGCAGGATAGAAGCAAAATCTTCCCTGAACCATGAGAAAGTTTCCCTTCTCCTCACCTTCCATCCCACATCCAACAATCATCCTCCACCATCGCTACCACTTCTAGTTCCCCAACTTTCAACCCTTTCCCTGTTTAATTGCCTCTCCCACACCGTACATTATGGGTCTCCTTACCCAAGGAGGGATAACGTGGTTCTAGCGAGCGTGCAACAAAGATTCACCAGAACAAGTCTTGGGAGGACAGGACTGTTTTATGAGGTGAGATTAGGGTGAGCACTGCTGTCTCACAGCGCCAGGGACCTGGGTTCAAGTCCAGCCTTGAGTGATGTCTGGGTAGAGTCTGTACCTCTGTGTCAATCCAACTAACCCACACATCTCTGAACTGTGGGAGAAAAAACTGAAGCACGCAGATACAGGGAGAATACAAAGAACAAAGAACAACCCAGCACGGGAAACAGGCCCTTCGGCCCAACGAGCCCGCGTCGCCGCATCCTCCTACACCTACCCTGCCCTGCGTGTATGTGAGTGGAACCCCTAACTTAGCCAGATTCAGGGGAGAATAGTGTCAATTTGTTACACCAATCAGCCTAAGAGCACATCTTTGGGGTGTGGGAGGAAACCGGAGCGCCCGGAGGAAACCCACGCAACCACAGGGAGAATGCGCAAACTCCCACAGACACTGGCCCAAATCCATGTATCTGCACAGGTAGCAGTGCTAGTCACTGAGCTGTTGCGGCGTCTGTCTACTGGTCCAGGATTAAGCACACACACCGACACGAAGTACTAGGCCACTCCCGGAACCTCCAAGAGCAGCCCACACACGACCCACCGTGTGCATGCCCCTCGTTTGACAACAAGGTGGACTGACACCTGCGGAATAAAAGACAAAATGTGCAAACTCCAAGCAGAGAGTGACCCAAGCTGGGAATTGAACCCGGGTCCCTGGTGCTGTGAAGCAGCAGTGCTAACCACTGTGTCAGAGAGGAACAAACAAGGTAGAAGCAGCGGTGTCTGACTGTTAGCTTGATAGATTTGATGGTTCCTCCACCCATTGTTAAAGCTCATGTTCAAATACAAACTTTAATCCCACAGTCACCGAAACCTGAATACACTGTAAATGCAAATAAAGCACAGACGCACACGCACAGACATGCATGCACAGACACGCACGCACACACAGACACGCATGCACACACACTCCAGGAGAGGCAATGGCCTGCAGAACCAGGAACTAATGTAATGTTCTGGGGACAGGGTACGAATCCTGCCATGGCAGGTGATGGAATCTGAATTCAATAAAAAAATCTGGAATTTACTGATGACCATGAAACCATTGTCAATTGTGGGAAAAACCCATCTGGTTCACTAATGTCCTTTAGGAAGGAAATCTGCTGCCCTTACCCAGTCTGGTCTACATGTGACTCTTGAGAGTCAACTACATTGTTGTGGCTCTACTGCCCTCGGGCTACTAAGGATGGGCATTAAATGCTGTAGTAAGAAGTCTCACATCACCAAGTTAAAGTCCAACAGGTTTATTTGGTAGCACAAGCCACAAGCCTTCAGAGCGCTGCTCCTTCATCAGGCGAGTGGGAGTTCTGATCACAAACAGGGCATATAAAGATACAAACTCAATTTACAAAATAATGGTTAGAATGCGAGCCTTTACAGGTAATCAAGTCTTAAAGATACAGACAATACACATGTGTAGAGACAATACACATCTCTTTAACCTGTGCTTTATTGGAGTTCTATGAGGATGTGTCTAGGGCGGTGGATAGAGGAGAGCCGGTGGATGTGGTCTTTCTTGATTTTCAGAAGGCGTTTGACAAGGTACCTCACAAGAGGTTATTGCAGAAGGTAAGGGGGCATGGAGTTGGGGGTAGGGTGTTAGCGTGGATAGAGGATTGGTTGTCAAATAGGAGGCAGACAGTGGGGGTCAATGGGTGCTATTCGGATTGGCGGTTGGTGACTAGTGGAGTGCCTCAGGGGTCGGTGCTGGGGCCTCAGCTATTTACCATTTATATAGATGATCTGGAGGAGGGAACCGAGTGTATGGTGTCGAAATTTGCTGATGACACCAAGATTGGTGGAACAGCAAATTGTGCGGAGGGTGTAGAGAGTCTGCAGAAGGATCTAGATAGGCTGGGCGAATGGGCCAGGAACTGGCAAATGGAATTTAATGTTGGCAAGTGCGAGGTGGTCCACTTTGGTACGAATAATGGTAGGAAGGACTATTACTTACGGGGCGAAAAACTGCAGCAGGCGACGGTGCAGAGGGACCTCAGGGTCCTTGTGCATGAGTCGCAAAAACCCAGCCTGCAGGTGCAGCAGGTGGTCAGGAAGGCGAATGGGATGCTGGCCTTCATAGCGAGGGGGATTGAATATAAAAGTAGGGAGGTCTTGCTGCAGCTGTATAGGGCATTGGTGAGGCCGCAGCTGGAGTACTGTGTGCAGTTTTGGTCGCCGCACTTACGCAAGGATATTTTGGCCTTGGAGGGAGTGCAGAGGAGATTTACTAGGCTGATACCGGAGTTGAGGGGGTTGAGCTATGAGGAGAGGCTGAATAAACTAGGCTTGTACTCGTTAAGAGTTTAGAAGAATGAGGGGAGATCTCATTGAGACGTATAAGATGATGAATGGGATGGATAGGATAGAGGTGGAGAGACTCTTCCCGCTCAGAAAGGACAGTAGGACGAGGGGGCACAGCCTCAAGATAAAGGGGGGGCAGTTTAGAACGGAGTTGAGGAGGAACTTCTTCACTCAAAGGGTGGCGAATCTCTGGAATTCTCTGCCCATTGAAGTGGTGGAGGCTGCCTCGCTAAATATTTTTAAGACGCGGGTTGATAGGTTTTTGATAAGAGAGGGGATTAAGGGTTATGGGGAGAGGGCGGGAATGTGGAACTGAGCCACGACAGATCAGCCATGATCTTATTGAATGGCGGGGCAGGCTCGAAGGGCTAGATGGCCTACTCCTGCTCCTATTTCTTATGTTCTTATGTTCTTAACCCTCTCTCCACTCACATTGTCTGTACCTTTAAGACTTGATTACCTGTAAAGACTTGCATTCCAATCATTATTTTGTAAATTGAGTTTGTGGTTTTATATGCCCTGTTTGTGAACAGAACTCCCACTTACCTGATGAAGAGGCAGCGCTCTGAAAGCTAGTGGATTTTGCTACCAAATAAACCTGTTGGACTTTAACCTGGCGTTGAGAGACTTCTTACTGTGTTTACCCCAGTCCAACGCCAGCATCTCCACATCATCAATAAATGCTGGCCAGCCAATGACGCTCATGTTTCATGAATGAAAACACACACACACGTGCATGGAAGCACATGCACGCATGCAAACACCGCACGCACTATTGAAACTGATCAGTAAACATGGATTTAGAATGAGGGTGATCTGAACATTATTGAAATTCACATTGCCCCAGCACCATTACACTGCAGCCCCTAGAAAGCAACATTGCTGTAACACCGACTGAACTCAAACTGAACCATCCTCACCCTGCCAACTCAGCAGCTCAGGAAAACAACTCAACTCCCATCCCCAAACCAGCAGTGACCCAACACACAGCAAGAGCCGAGGAGATTGTAACGGCCACTGTCGACGGCAGTGTTTGAGGGAAAGCAATCAAGGGAAAGGGCAACGGATTCTACTCACACTTGTAATGAGTTATAAACCGGATATAGAAACAACCAGAAACTCAACACCAGCTCCTGGTCCCAGAGTCAGTGACTACAAACGGTGCAGCCACTGCCGCATGGAGAACTGGCGATGCACCCCGATACACGCCGGCACAGGGCGATGCACCCCGATACACGCCGGCACAGGGCGATGCACCCCGATACACGCCGGCACAGGGTCAACCACATTGCTGTTGCTCCGGAATCACATGTTGGCCCAAACCAGGTAATGACGGCAGATTTCCTTCCCTAAAGGGCACTGGTGAACAAGATGGGTTTTTCCGACAATGGTTTCATGGTCATCAGTAGACTTTTCGTTCCAGATTTTCACCATCTGCCATGGTGGGATTTGAACCGGGTGCCCAGAGGATTATTCTGGGTCTCTGGATTACTGGTCTAGTGACAATACCACTACACAACTAACTCCCCTTGGTTTCGGGACTGGGATTCCCCTGTGAGTTACATATTCACTGAGGCACCGGGAACCACATTGGAGTTGGGCCTCTTCCCATCGAAATGGCCAATGAGGAGTAAACTGCCCATCTCCACAGTGGAGACGGCAAGGGTGGGAGTGCTGTGTGCAACCTGGCTATCGTAACCCTCCCCCCCAACACCTCCACTGCAACAGGAATTAGATCCTGCCATTTTCTAAAGGCTCCCAGCTCATCCCAGCCAGGGGAATTCCAGCCAGTGGGTGGAATGTGAAACTGAAGCCCCGGATATCTGCTCAGAGGTACATAAAAAATAACTCCAGTGGAGGAGGTGCAGAGGGTCCCAATGTCCTGCTCCAGGTTTATTCCAGTTTAATTGGTTATTTATTCCATTACAACAGTTAACATAAACATATCGATCGTACTTCACTGGCTATTCTTGCAGATTTCCCAAGGTGCTGGAAGGCGCTACATAAATTCACATTCTTCTTTCAGATAAATTATTTAAACTCAGTGAAATGGGATTCAGGAATGAAGGAATCATATTTGGTGGTAGGGTGGGAAATAATTCAATGTCATTAGGGTGACTGGGTAAGGTGTGCCGGGCAGAGGGGGTGTGTGTGTGTGTGTGTGTGTGTGTGTGTGTGTGTGTGTGTGTGTGTGTGTGTGTGTGTGTGTGTGTGTGTGTGTGTGTGTGTTGGGTGGGGGGGAGGGGTGCAAGCAGGTGGAGGGGATTTGGGTGGGATTAGTTGAGTCATTCTTGTAAAGAAACAGCATAGACATGAAGGCCGAAAGACCTCATTCCCTGTCGTAACCATTCTATGTTTTTATGTTGAGAATTTGGATTGAGAAAATCAATATAGTACCCAAACGTGCAAATCCACAAATGGTGCGGGAAGAACAGGAGTTGAAGTGAAAAGAGATCACAGAATCCTATAGTGCAGAAGGAGGCCTTTCAGCCCATCGAGTTTGCAGCAACAACAATCCCACCCAGGCCCTATCCCCATAACCCCATGCATTTACCCGAGCTAGTCCCCCTGACATGAAGGGGCAATTTAGCATGGCCAATCCACCTAACCTGCACATCTTTGAACTGTGGGAGGAAGCTGGAGCACCCCGAGGAAACTCACACAGACACAGGGAGAACGTGCAACCTGCACACAGACAGTGACCCAAGTCGGGAATCAAACTCGTATCCCTGGTGCTGTGAGACTGCAGTGCTAATCACTGTGCTGCCATGCCAGTGAAATCTCAGATTTAAGTTTGTCACCCAAACTGTCCATAAATGGAGAGCTGCTGTGAACAGAGACAGTGTGCAGAGTCACTTCAACAACCTGGTAGGGTACCAGCTCCAGAAAACTAAGTCTACACAGCTCAACTCACATCACACCCACCTTCTGCATGCATCTGCTCACTGAAATACAGTGGAAATATTCAGAGTCATGACCCAGAGCAAGGAGGGGTCAATAACCAGGTCCCCAGGGGCACTGGAACAGTGCAAAGAGCGATCAAAAACGGGGTCCCCCGGAGCACTGGAACCAGTGCACAGAACGATCAATAACCGGGTCCCCCGGAGCACTGGAACCAGTGCACAGAACGATCAATAACCGGGTCCCCTGGAGCACTGGAACCAGTGCACAGAACGATCAATAACCGGGTCCCCCGGAGCACTGGAACCAGTGCACAGAACGATCAATAACCGGGTCCCCCGGAGCACTGGAACCAGTGCACAGAACGATCAATAACCGGGTCCCCCGGAGCACTGGAACCAGTGCAGAGAGCGATCAATAACCGGGTCCCCCGGAGCACTGGAACCGGTGCACAGAACGATCAATAACCGGGTCCCCCGGAGCACTGGAACCAGTGCACAGAACGAT
Organism: Carcharhinus amblyrhynchos; assembly: GCF_965287045.1. Classification (NCBI taxonomy): domain Eukaryota; kingdom Metazoa; phylum Chordata; class Chondrichthyes; order Carcharhiniformes; family Carcharhinidae; genus Carcharhinus; species Carcharhinus amblyrhynchos. Next base: position 42,306,238 of record NC_137348.1, read on the forward strand.
CAATAACCGGGTCCCCCGGAGCACTGGAACCAGTGCACAGAACGATCAATAACCGGGTCCCCCGGAGCACTGGAACCAGTGCACAGAACGATCAATAACCGGGTCCCCCGGAGCACTGGAACCAGTGCACAGAGCAATCAATAACCGGGTCCCCCGGAGCACTGGAACCAGTGCACAGAGCGATCAATAACCGGGTCCCCCGGAGCACTGGAACCAGTGCACAGAGCGATCAATAACCGGGTCCCCCGGAGCACTGGAACCAGTGCACAGAGCGATCAATAACCGGGTCCCCCGGAGCACTGGAACCAGTGCACAGAGCGATCAATAACCGGGTCCCCCGGAGCACTGGAACCAGTGCACAGAGCGATCAATAACCGGGTCCCCCAGAGCACTGGAACCAGTGCACAGAGCAATCAATAACCGGGTCCCCCGGAGCACTGGAACCAGTGCACAGAGCGATCAATAACCGGGTCCCCCAGAGCACTGGAACCAGTGCACAGAGTGATCAATAACCACCAGTGCAGGGTGGGCTCACAAGGCTGCTTCTCAAATGAAGTGTCAATTGGGGAAAGAATAGAGGAATTTCACACTGGAGGAGGGACACCAGAGAGATAAGATAATATTGTATCTCACGTATAGCGCATGTACATGATACCTTATCCTGCTCAGAGTTTAATCTAAACAGCCACAGGCTCGGTACTGTAACAAGTAATTCTATAGCTGTCAGAATATTCTTTATAAAATGCCTAATGTACAAAATATGTTCAGAGAATATTGATGGTAAAATTCTAAAACCATTTCACAACTTAGTGCTGCAATGGGGAGGGGGTGGGATTGGAGAATGTAAGGACAAGGGAGGGAATCTATGTGTGGAGCCAGGGGAAATGGGCAAGGTATTAAATGTGTACTTTGCATCAGTATTCCCCAAAGGGAAGGACTTAGTGGATGATGAGTTTGGGAAAGGATGTGTAGATAGTTTGAATCATGTTGAGATCAAAAAGGAGGCGGTATTGGGGCTCTTGAGAAACATTAAGGTAGATAAGTCCCCAGGGCCTGATGGGATATACCCCAGAATACTGAGAGAGGCAAGGAAGGAAATTGCTGGGGCCTTGAGAGAAATCTTTGTATCCTCACTGGCTACAGGGGAGGTGATGTGGAGATGGCGGCATTGGACTGGGGTAAACACAGTAAGAAGTCTCACAACACCAGGTTTAAGTCCAACCGATTTATTTGATAGTAAACTCACAAACTTTCGAGGTTCCCCTCTTTGTCAGGTGATTCACCTGATCATAGAAGACAGGGTAGCAGTGGGAGGGTGTGTTTCTGAATGGAGGGCTGTGACAAGTGGCATTCCTCAGGGATCAGTACTGAGACCTTTGCCTTTTGTAATATATGTAAATAATTTGGAGGAAAGTGTAACTGGTTTGATTAGTACGTTTGTGGACGACACAAAGGTTGGTGGATTTGTGGAAAGCGATGAGAATATTGCAGGATGTATATCAGTTGGAGACTTGGGCAGAGAGATGGCAGATGGAGTTTAATCTGGACAAGTATGAGTAATGCATTTTGGAAGGCCTAATACAGATAGGAAATATACAGTAAATGGCAGAACACTGAAGAGTATTGATAAGCAGAGGGATCTGGGTGAACACAGGTCACTGAAAGTGGCAATGCAGGTGGAGTTTAAAAATTGGCAAGTCATGTTGCAGCTTTATAGAACCTTAGTTCGGCTTGGAATAGTGTTTAATTCTGGTTGCCACACTATCAGAAAGAAGTGAGGCTTTGGAAAGTATAGAAAAGATTTACCAGGATGTTGCCTGGTATGGAGAGCATTAGCTATGGTTTGTTCTCACTGGAACGACAAAAGTTGAAGGGCGACCTGATAGAAGTCTACAAGATTATGAGGGGCATAGACAGAGTGGATAAAGAACAAAGAACAACACAGCATGGGAAACAGGCCCTTCAGCCCAACGAGCCCACGCCGCCATCTTAACAATGTGTTTTTCCTCCTCCACCCTTGACCCGTGTCTGTGCTTATGGTACCCCCATTGGAAACCAGATTCAGGGGAGAATAATTTAGGGACAATTTGTTACACCAATCAGCCTAAGAGCACATCTTTGGGGCGTGGGAGGAAATCGGAGCACCCGGAGGAAACCCACGCAAGCACGGGGAGAATGCGCAAACTCCCACAGACACCGGCCCAAATCCATGTGTCTGCACAGCTAACAGTGATAGTCACTGAGCTGTTGTGGTGCCCATCTGCTGGTCCAGTTTTAAGCATACACAAACGACGCAAAGTACTAGGCTACTCTCGAAACATCCAAGAGCAGCCCATGCACGACCCACCGTGTGCATGCCCCTCATTAGACAACAAGGTGGACTGACACACCTGCGGAGTAAAAGAAAAAAAATCAACACATGTAGCGTTAGATTTCCAGGAACGTCCTGAGGCTCTGATCCTTATTTAAAACAGTCTCCTATAACCCTCCATCCCTGTTTCACTCATGTGTCTATCTACGTAAACCTTAAACAAGTCCAGCATGCCTGCCTCCACCACCTTACTTGGCAGTGCATTCCATACCCCCACAACCCTCTGTGTGAAAAACCTCCCTCTAGCAACCAAGTTATACCTCTCCCCCCTCACCTTACGCCTGTGGCCCCTCATGATATTTGTCTCCAAACTAGGAAAAAGCCTGAAACTGTTTACTCTATCTATACCCTTCATTATTTTATACACCTCTATTAGATCCCCCCTTAATCTCCGTCTTTCTAAGGAAAAGAGCCCCAATTTACCCAATCTTTCCTTATAACCCAGTCCTTCCATACCAGGCAGCATCCTGGTAAACCTCCTCTGCACTCTCTCCAGGGTCTCCACGTCCTTCCGGTAGTAAGGTGACCAGAACTGGACGCAGTACTCCAAATGCGGTCTAACCAACGTTCTGTACAACTGTCGCATTAGACGCCAGCTCTTATACTCTATACCCCTTCCTATAAAGGCCAGCATACCATAAGCTTTCTTCACAACCTTCTCCACCTGTGTTGCCACCTTCAGAGACTTGTGCACTTGCACTCCCAGGTCCCTCTGCATTTCTATACCCTTAATAGGTCTACCCTTTATCATGTAACTCCCCTCTGCATTATTTCTTCCAAAATGCATCACCTCGCATTTATCAGGATTAAATTCCATCTGCCATTTATCGGCCCAATATACCAGCCTATCTATATCCTGCTGTGTCACCTGACACTCCTCCTCGCTATCCGCCAATCCTGCCATCTTAGTGTCATCTGCAAACTTGCTGATCACACCACGTACTCCCTCTTCCAAGTCATTTATATATATTACGAATAGAAGACGTCCCAGTACTGAGCCCTGTGGCACATCACTGGTGACAGACCTCCAGCTAGAAAAAGGACCCTTCCACTACTACTCTCTGTCTCCTGTTGCCTATGATGTGGGTATGCTGGCGTTGGACTGGCGTAAACTTTATCCTGTTGCCTAGCCAGTTTTCAATCCATCTAGATACCTGTCCCTGTATCCCATGAGCCTTAACCTTTTCAACCAACCTACCATAAGGGACTTTGTCAAAACGCCTTACTGAAATCCATACAGACGACATCAACGGCTCGTCCTTCGACCGTTTTTGTCACCTCCTCAAAAAATTCTACCAGATTCATAAGGCAAGACCTCCCCTTAACAAAGCCATGCTGCATATCCCTAATCAGATCGCAATGCTCCAAATGCTTATACATCCTATCCGTAAGAATTTTTTCCAACAACTTTCCTACCACTGACGTCAAACTCACTGGCCTATAATTACCAGGGTTATCCCTACTGCCCTTTTTAAACAGTGGTATCACACTAGCTATCCTCCAGTCCTCAGGGACCTCACCTGTGTCCAAAGAAGAGTCAAAGATTTACGTCAGAGGCCCAGCAATTTCATCTCTCATCTCCCTAAGCAGCCTGGGATAAATGCCATCAGGCCCCGAAGCTTTATCAGTTGTTATGCTGCCTAAAAACCCTAACACTTCCTCCATCGTAATGGATATTTCCTTCAACTGGTCTACAGCTCCCTCCAAGACATTACAAGGCTCCAAGCCCCTCTCCTTCGTGAATACCAACGCAAAATATTCACTCAGGATCTCCCCCGTTCCCTCAGACTCTATGCACAGTTCCCCTCCTTTGTCCCTAAGAGGACCGATTCTCCCTCTAACCACCCTCTTGTTCTTAATATAAAAGAGTAAAATGCCTTTGGATTTTCTTTAATCCTATCAGCCAAAGCTATTTCATGCCCCCTTTTCGCCCTTCTAACTCCCCTTTTGAGCTCCCTCCTACTCTCTCTATATTCCTCCAGTGCTCTCTCCGTTCCCAGATCCACGGCTCTCTGATCCTGCCTTTGCCATCCTTCCTGTTTACTGGCACATGTCTTTTCTGCAACCTTTTCAGTTTTCCCTTGAAAGCCTCCCAATTGCCGACCGTGGACTCACCCGCAAACAACCTCTCCCAATCAGTATCCAGCAGCTTATGCCTAATCCGGCTATAGCTTGCCTTCCCCCCGTTCAGCACCCTCCCCTTTGGACAGCAGTCATCTTTTTCCATTTTTATCCTAAAGTAGACAGAGTTGTGGTCACTGTTAGCCACATGTTCGCCTACTGCAACCTCAACCACCTGACCCAGCTCATTACCCAAAACTAAATCCAGTATAGCCCCCTCCCTAGTCGGGCTAGTTACGTACTGCTCCAAGGACCCTTCCAGCACACATTTTAGAAATTCTTCCCCATCCGAACTCCCAGCTCTGGGCACCTTCCAATCCACTCCAGGAAGATTAAAATCTCCCACTACAACAACCCTATTCTTTCTGCACCTATCCAAAATGTCTTTACATATGCCTTCTTCCACTGCCCTTGGGCTGTCGGGTGGTGTGTAGTACACCCCTAGCATAGTAATCTCTCCCTTCCTATTCCTCAACTCCACCCACAGAGACTCAATTCCTAACTCCTCAATATTAACCTCCCTCTGCACCGCTGTGATGTGCTCCTTAACTAACAACGCCACCCCACCACCTCTCTTCAACCCTCCTCTGTCACACCTAAAACACTTATACCCAGGAATATTTAGCTGCCAGTCCTGACCTTCCTTTAACCACGTCTCTGCCACTGCCACCACATCTAAATTCCTCACGAACATTAAGGCCCTAAGCTCATCCTTTTTACCCGTTACACTCCTTGCATTAAAACAGACGCAATCCAACTCTCCAGGCCCACTCAGATCCTCCTTCCCCCGGATAATTTTCCTTTCAACCAAACCTACCCTGTCACCCAACTCGCTCCCAATCCCAGTGCCTAATGAGCTATCAGTCTCATCCCCACCCCCCCTCGTTATTAGTTTAAAATTAGTCAGAAGCTTTTTCCCAGGGTGGAAGAATCAGTTACTAGGGGGCATAGGTTTACGATGCAAGGAGCAAGATTTAAAAGGAGATGTACAAGGCAGATTTTTTTTTACAGAGTGGTGGATGCCTGGAATTGGTTGCCAGGGGAGGTAGTGGAAGCAGATACGGTAGTGGCTTTTAAGGGGTGTCTTGACAAATAAATGTATAGGATGGGAATAGAGGGATACGGCACCTGGAAGGGTAGCGGGTTTTAGTTCAGTCGGGCAGCATGGTCAGTGCAGGTTTGGATGGCCGAAGGGCCTGTTCCTGTGCTGTAATTTTCTTTGTTCTTTGTTATCATGGATAGATGGAATAAGGTGGGCTGAATGGTCTGAATACCTGGATGGAACCTGACTCCACTACCCTCTCAGGGAGTTTGTTCCAGACTCCAACCCTCCTCTGGGTGTAAAACCTTATTCTCACTTCATCTTTACTCCTTTTGCCCATTATTTTGAACCAGTTCCCTCCAGTCCTTGGTCCTCCGAGAGGAAACAGTTTCTGATTAGTTGCCCTGCCCATACCGCTCAGGATCTTGAACACCTCTATCAAGTCTCTTCTTAGCCTTCCTTTCTCTAAGAAAAACAGACCCAACCTCTCCAATCTGTCCTCATAGCTACAGTTCCTTATTCATGGAATCATTCTTGTGAATCTCCTCTGAAGTCTCTCCAATATCTTCACATCCTTCTTCAAGTACGGTGACCAGAATTGGATGCAGTCTCCAGATGAGTCCTATCCTGTGATCTGTAATCAGCAGGTTTTTATTTCTACCACCTAGAAGTTTACATTCCAAATATAAGGAATACTCAATGACGGAATAGGCTCTCCACTTTAAGGGAGGCCTGGACTGAGACCTCTGGATACACAACTCACAGGTTTAATAGTCCCTCTGTCCAACTCATCCGCCAGTGATTTAATAGGCACAACACTCTCTGAAAGCTTCACTCTCAACATTTGTAACATTATCTCTCTTAACATTATGTACAATTCAGGAACCTGTTCCTCCACATAGTACTCTCTCTCACACAAATAGTCACACTCACTCTCTCTCACACAGGCACTGACACATTTCCACAGAATGATATTTCATTCCATATATACAATCCTCCAATCTCTTCATTCTCTCATTTATTGCTTTCAGTAAAGCCACACAGATTAAATTGCCAGCTCATGCTCTAACCAGCAGCACTGACTCACACACTTAACTCATTCATTGCCGTGTCGCTCACTACCTGCCACTCAGATCTCATTCTCATCCAGCTGAAGTCACTATTCATCCAAATTTGGCAAATTTAAATATTGATGATGGCAAAGAGGCCAGAGAAGAGATTGATAGACTGGCAGAATTAAGTGAAAGAGTGAAAAATAGGACTGACAGAAGGTCCAGAAGTGATTCTTGCATCATAAAATAATCAGATATCAGAGATAGAGCCTCCAATAGCAAATGAGAGCGATCTTGCAGGATGCTCCCAGTAAATTGCAAGTAGAAACCAAAGCTTGAAACAGATTGCACAATTAAATGAGGCCACAGAACTAGAAATTCTCTTGATTCTGTTATGATCCCAGCTGGTGTTACTGCTGCACCAGTCAGATTTCAGAGTGAAACCTGGTTTGATAGATCCTAACTCTTTTTTTGAAATTAAGGAGCAAAGTTACTGAATAAATTCACTGATGAAGTTAGGCCATAACAATTTTTTAAAAAATTAAACAAGAAAAAATTAACTACATTACACCAGACAAAAAGGCTGGAGAGATCTCAATACAGACACAAGAAAATCAAGGATAAGTAGGGATGTGACATTGAGGTTACAATTAGATCAGCCATGATTTTATCGGATGACAGAGCAGGCTTGAAAGACCAAGTGGCCTACTCCTGCTCGTAAATCGTATGTTCACACGTTCAGAAAGGGACTGTAGTATTTGAATGCAGCGAGCAGGTTTTGGCTGGTTGCCATAACAAGCAGCAGTGACAAGACCTGGTAGAAATGTTCCAGGTCACACCTCCCCAATCAGAGCTATTCAATCATGGAAGTGACTTCTGGGAAATCTTAATAGGCAAACGTCAATCTCATCTCAAATCAACCATCCAAACGGTTCCATTTCAACCTTCATTTCACTCCAGTGGATTCATTTGTCTTTTAAATGAATGTTTTATCAGTTTTCCCTCACAATACAGCGTGCGTAACCAGCATGCTGACACTCCCAGAGCTTTCAATGGGTCAGTTCAGCCTCTCTCCACTCTGGAAACTGCTGCTCTGTTCCAGCAGTAATACCAACTCACTGGACAGCCCAGTCAACCCCGAAATATTCACCCCCCATCCCAAAAACCTTGCTTCCGCCCTCCCACCCCTACTAAAGCAAAACAGCCAACACGCAGGACTGGGATTGTTTTCCCTGGAGAAAGAATGTTCACAGAGTAAATAAACTCTTTCCACCCATCAGCAATGGGGAGCGCGGGGTGGGGGGGGGGGGGGAGAAGAGAGAAGGGGAGTAGATTCTGATTTGAGAAAGAACGGGAGAGATGGATTGGGAGATTTCTTCCTGCACTGCCGTGATCTGGATGTCAGTGGAAGCAAACTCAAACAGAAAGTGGATCAATACAGGAGAGGAAGGAGTTGCAGACTATACACAAAGTGTGGGGAGGATGGTGGAGAGTTCTACCATAGAGCTAACACATGCCCGATGGGCTGAGTTTCCATTATTGCTGTATAATTTGATGGTTCTAAGCCGCTGATGAACAACCTTGGCCAGTGATGGGCTGCATGAGAGGCTCTCCCTCATCTCAGTGGGCCAGAAGATTGAGGTCACTAACTATGACCCAAATGAATAAGATTAAATATATTTAATACATGTTGAGTGTTTCATAATGAGTTATAGAAAGTGCTCATCATTAAAACTATCAACCTTAAATGGTAAAAACAAAATAAATATTTAAAGTTTACATTAACATTGCAATGAAGTTACTGTGAAAATCCCCTAGCCGCTTGTTCAGGTACACTGAGTGAGAATTTAGCATAGCTAATGCACCTAACCTGCACATATTTGGAGTGTGGGAGGAAACCAGAGAACCCGGAAGAAACCCATGCAGACATGGGGAGAACTGCACCAACAGTGACTGAAGGTGGGAATTGAACCCAGGTCCCTGGCGCTGTAAGGCAACAGTGCTAACCACTGTGCACCATACCACCCCAAGCTTTAAACACAGGGAGCACATGGCTTTCACAGTGTGCAATTAGCACACACTTCACTTGCCCTTGCTTTATCTGCGAATCACTTCAATCACACCAGTAGGGAAAAAACTACCCTGATGGAAATGAGGAGAATGTGGCAACCTTGTGCATGAGCAATGGTCAACAAAGTGTCTCCACTGTTCTAAGCTAGTGATTCTGTCACCCTCTGATAGAACTTCAAATGGATCTTGTGGGAATACAGCAAAAAGTCTGACAACACCAGGTTTTAGTCCAACCTATTTATTTGATAATATACTCACAAGCTTTCGGGGTTAGTCCCTTCGTCAGGTGAATGGAGAGTTCTGGCCTCAGACAGAGCATATAAAGCACAGACGGTTTAGAGATTACTGATTAGATTAGTAATCTCTAAACTGTCTGTGCTTTATATGCTCTGTCTGAGGCCAGAACTCTCCATTCACCTGACGAAGGGACTAACCCCGAAAGCTTGTGAGTATATTATCAAATAAATAGGTTGGACTAAAACCTGGTGTTGTCAGACTTTTTGCTGTGTTTACGCCAGTCCAACACCGGCATACCCACATCTTGTGGGAATGTCAGGAGGCAATACATGGGCTCCCTCCAGAGAATTTCCAAAGATAAGGTGAACATTATCAAGAGGCAATTTGGGCACTGTTATCACAAAGATAAAACCACTTACTAAACACCATGTAAATTCACTCCACACAATGGAAGAGATAAATCATTTCCATTAACATCCTACATCATCCTCACTCTCACTGAGTGAACTTTCTGGTTGGAAATTGCAACATTTGCGAAGGTCAGAGTTTAAGCCAATCTTGGGCCTCCAAGAATAACAACCATTTTTTCTCCTTTATCAATCAGAATTGGAACGATTTCATCGTCAGATAGAAAGCAAATATAAAACCCTGGCCATTCTTACACATGTTTAGCTTTTAAATTCTAGCAAGCTGCTTCTACACACCCTTCATTATGTCAAAGTAACAGGAATGTCCTGCAATCAAAGCCATCTCCCACACTGCCTCTGTCAGTACTCAGGGAAAGATTTCTCACTTCAGGTCTGCCAACTGCCCTCATTACAACGATCACTCCTCCCATTTCCCAGCCTCCCTGAGAGTTTCTGGCCTGTGTGCTTATGGGACAGTTTGTAACCATGGGCCATAATAGCAGCTTCTCTTATTTTAGAAATTTTACTGCAGGATCTAATATTGTTCTGAAATTCTCCCATTAACTATGTCTTTCGAAGGTTTTCAAAATCTTGTTCCGGCTTCCATTGTTCAATACTTATCAATCAAATATTTTCTTCGACAAATTCTGTGAGCTTGTGATTCCATCTGGGTGACACGGTAGCACAGTGGTTAGCACTGCTGCTTCACAGCTTCAGGGACCTGGGTTGCATTCCTGGCTTGGGTCACTGTCTGTGTGGAGTTTGCACATTCTCCTCATGTGTGCATGGGTTTCCTCCGGTACTCTGGTTTCCTCCCACAGTCTAAAGATGTGCGGGTTAGGTTGATTGGCCATGCTAAAAAAATTGCCCCTTAGTGTCCTGAGATGCGTAGATTAGAGGGATTAGTGGGTAAAATATGTAGAGATATGGGGTTGGACCTGGATGGGATTGTGTTTGGTGCAGACTCGATGGGCCAAAGGGCCTCTTTCCGCACTGTAGGGTTCTATGATTCTATGATATGATTCATCTCTTCCTCAGGTTTCTAATCTTGAGTATATAACCTTCTGGAATGGACTCATCCATCAATCACAGCTGTCTTAGCCATTTCATAATCTGCATGCTTTGGAAAAGTTTGGCTAAACCTCCAGCCCCATCCCAAACAGTCTGGAGTAAAATTGCCCACATTTCCCTTAGGCCATTGGAACTTAGCAACAATTCTTTCAAATGAGGCAAAATACATATCAGCTCCTTCCAGGCACTAGGCAAACCCCATTTGCCAAATGAAAATTAGAAATGAAGTTTGAATCCTTGTCAAGTCTGTCTGCTACACCCTGCTCCTACAAACACTGGTCATGCTAAATTCTCCCTCAGTGTACCCAAACAGGCACCAGAGTGTGGGGATTTTCACAGAAATTTCATCGCAATGTAAGCTGACTTGTGACAAATAAATAAACTTAAATTTATTTAACTCTATCCAGTCTGGCTGGGCTTGCCTTCCACCTGCAGCTAAAGCCCCTTCACTCAGCACCCTGAACAGATAGCAGCAGGCAACATTCAGAACAGGAGTCAAGGGGAGTGGGTCAAAGCCAGGATTTATCAACATGTAAAAGGAAGAGGAAGAAAACAATGAAAAATGAAAAGAATAGTCCTTTCATGAAGAGGTGTTTGTGAAGACTGTGAGTGTAGCATTTCCTATTCTGACATTCTCCTCACACGGACTCTGCACCCGTCCTGAGGCTACAGTGACTCTAGGAAAACCTAGACACAAACAGCTGACGCTGGATCCTCACACTCCTGCTCACTGCATTCAAGATGTGGATTCCAAATGAATCTCAGCTAACAGAGTATCAAATAAAGCAGCAATGCAGAGGTCCAGCAACATGCCATCAAACGCACAATTTGGCCAGCCCCCTTCAGTATTGGGCCTATATTCAGTTTGTCCACAAATTATCACCAGCTCTGGTCTCCTAGCCCTCCCACCAATATAGTGTCCACCACTAGGTCCACAGACACCGTTCCCCCCGCCCCCCACTTCCTCCAACAACAGCAACACTGTTTTCTAGGTGTCCCGTCACCAACAATCTGTCCTGGACCTCCTATACCAACATTATAATTGAGAAAGTCTACTTTCTCAGGAGGCTAAGGAAAGATGGGTTACTGGAGGGGCACCAATATCCTGGCTGGGAGTTTTGCTAGTATGGTTTGGGTGGGCTTAAACTAATGTGGCAGGGAGGTGGGGATCGGAACAATAGGTCAGCAAGCGTAGAGACTGGGGACGAGCATGGGCCCAAGAAAGTGCTAGCTAAGAGGAAGAGAAATCTGGGGGAAGATGAACTCAGTGGGCCTGGAGGTCTGGAGTGCATCTGCTTCAATGCAAGGAGCATAATGGGTAAAACAGATGAACTTAGAGCCTTAATGCATGAGCTTGAATGTGGTTGCAATGACAGAGACTTGGTTAAAAGGAGGACAGGACTGGCAGCTGAATATTCCAGGGTATAAGTGTTTTAGGTGAGACAGAGGAGGGGCTGGAAGAGGTGGGTGAATAGAATACTGGTTAGGGAGCATATTACAGTGGTACAGAGAGTGGACAATTTGGAATGATCATGTAACGAGACGCTGTGGATAGAGCTCAGAAACAGGAAGGGCGCAGTCACTATGCTGGGGGTATACCACAGGCCTCCCAACAGCCCATGGGAAGTCGAGGAACGGATATGTTAGGAGATTCTGGACAGGTATAGAAAAAATAGGGTTGTTGTCGTGGGAGACTTTAATTTCCCTCATATTGACTGGAAATCCCTTAGGGCTGGGGGTCGGGACAGGGAGGAATTTATAAAACGTGTCCAGGAAGGTTCTTTGGAACAATATGTTGATAGTCCAACTAGACAGGGAGCTATACTGGACCTAGTACTGGGGAATGAGTCTGGTCAGGTCATCAAAGTTTCAGTGGGGGAACATGTGGCAAATAGTGACCACAATTCTGTAAACTTTCGAATAGTCATGGAAAAGGATGAGTTTTGTCCTATGGATAAGGTGCTGAATTGGGGGAAGGCTAACTACAGCCGGATTAGGCAGGATTTGGTGGCTGTTGACTGGGAAAGGCTGTTCGAGGGTAAATCCACATCTGACATGTGGGAGCAGTTGATAGGAGTGCAGGACAGGCATGTGCCTGTAAAAGGAAGGACAGGAAAGGTAGGATTCAAGAGCCGTGCATGACCAAGGAAACTGTGGGTCTAATAAAAAAAAAGAGGCATACCTAAGGTCCAGGCAGCTAAAAACAGATAAAGCAAAGAAGGAATACAGAGAGAGTAGAAAAGAGTTCAAACAGGGAGTTAGAAGGGCAAAAAGGGGTCATGAAATGTCCTTGACAGAGTATAGACACAGAGGGGTCTGGGTGTGCAAGTCCACAATCCCTAAAGGTGGCAGCACAGGTGGAAAAAGGTGGTGAAGAAGGCATATTGCATGCTTGCCTTTATTGGACGTGGTATAGAATATAAAAGTTGGCATGTGATGTTGCAGTTATAGAGAACATTGGTTAGGCCACATCTGGAATACTGCATCCAGTTCTGGTCACCACACTACCACAAGGATGTGGAGGAGGCTTTGGAGAGAGTGCAGAAAAGGTTTACCAGGATGTTGCCTGGTATGGAGGGTATTAGCTATGAGGTGAGATTGAGTAAACTAGGGTTGTTCTCCCTGGAAAGGTGGAGGTTGAGGGGTGGCCTAATAGAAGTTTACAAAATTATAATGGGCATAGATAGGGTGAACAGTTGGAAGCTTTTTCCCAGGTCAGAAATGACAAACACAAGGGGTCACAAGTTCAAGGTAAGGGGGGCAAAGTTCAATACAGATATGCGGGAGACGTATTTTACACAGAGGGTGGTGGGGGCCTGGAATGCAGTACCAAGCAAGGTGGTTGAGGCAGACACGCTAGGATCATTTAAGACTTATCTGGATAACCACATGAACAGACTGGGAATAGACAAATACAAAAGGGATGGTCTAGTTAGGAACACATGGTCAGTGCAGGCTTGGAGGGCCAAAGGGCCTTCCTGTGCCATATTATTCTTTGAAATTCAGCATGTTGGCTATGGCTCTCACCAACTTTTACAGATGCAACATAGGAAACATTCTCTCTGATTGTATCACAGCTTGGTATGGCTGCTGCTCTGCCCAAGTCCGCAAGGAACTACAAAGGGCTGTGAATTTAGCCCAATCCATCACACAAACCAGCCTCCCCTCCACTGACTCTGTCTACACTTCCCGCTGCCTCAGAAAAGCAGGCAGCGTAATGAAGGACCCCATGCCTTCTTCCTTCGGGAAAAAGATATGAAAGTCTGAGATCATGTACCAACTGACTCAAGAACAGCTTCTTTCCTGCTGCCAACAGACTTTTGAATGGATCTACCTTGCAGTAAGTTGATCTTTCTCTGCATCCTAGCTATAACTGTAACACGACACTCTGCACTCTTCATTTCCTTCTCTATGAATGGTATGCTTTGTCTATACAGCACGCAAGAAACAATACTTTTCATGTATACTAATACATGTGACAATAATAAATCAAATCAAACTCTTGACTAATATTGTAAACATACTCAGCAGAGGCAGCTGTGACGTATGTGGGACGTGAGGAAGAAAGTGAATAAGGAATTGATTTCATAGAATTATAGAACCCTACAGTGCTGAAAGATGCCCTTCAAGTGTGCACCGAACACAATCCCACCCAGGCCCTACCCCCAAATCATACCCTCTAACCTACGCATCTCAGGATACTAAGGGACAATTTCTTAGCATGGCCAATCAACCTAACCCGCACATCTTTAGACTGTGGGAGGAAACTGGAGTACCCGGAGGAAACCCATGCAGACACAAGGAGAGTGTGCAAACTCCACACAGACAATGACCGGAGCTCAGGAATCGAACCCAGGATCCTGGAGCTGTGAAGCAGCAGTGCTAACCACTGTGCTACTGTGTCACCCAATTTGTTGCTGCACTCCTTCTCCTGAGCCTCACTCTGCCCAAGGCAATGAAAATCTCTCTGAATGTTTGAGAAACTTCCTCATACTTTGAATTCATTTTGATCTCCCACATACTGACAAAGCCTCCATCCTGGAGGAGATTGTCTCTGGCTGAAACCTCCAGAACAAAAATTCAAACATAAATATGTAAACAAGTCATCAACGTGAAACCGGACGTGCCAAAGTCATTTCACACAATGACTTTAATTGCGAACATTCTAGAATCCAAACATAACTGAAGAGGTCACATGCCTGGGAAGATCCCACTCATACATATTTAAATTGGCTGTAAAGAGCTTTTTGGGTGGACTGGTATCAAGGAACCTCGTCTGGAGGGGCACAAAAACAGAAAATGCTGGAAACTCCCAGCGGGTCTGGCAGCACCCGCAAAGAGAAAAACATTTCAAGTGTATTTGATTCTCCTTCAGAGCTCAGGGCATTGTCTGTTGGGGGATTGAAGCTCAGGATCCTACAGTGATATAGCTATAAGCATTATCCAAGATATATCACCATTCCTTTATCATTGCTGGGTTCAAAACCTGGAAGTCCCTCCCTAACAGCACTGAGAATGTACCTACATCTCAGGAACTGCAGCGATTCAAGGAGGCAGCTCACCATCATCTTCTCAAGGAGCAATTAGGGATGGGGAATAAATGTTGACCTAGCCAATATTCTGTAACTGAATTAAAAAAAGCAATACCCCTTTGTGAGCAGAATACAATCATTGTGCCCCTCACACACACATTTCTTCAAATTCGCCATAAAGCATCTTCAGCTATCACAGGGAGAAGAGCTATAGAATTCAATTCTGGAGCACATTAAGGAGAAGTTTAACAACTTGAGTGAGGAGTTATGATCAGACTCACTGCATTCAAACAGGACAAGTCATCTTGACAGAACAACAATATTGTGATATGGTCCCCCCACACGCTATTGTTTCAGGGTCACAGGGACAGGAGGTGAGCAGTTTGCCTCTCTCCAGCTTGTTCAGGCAATCAGACCATGGACGATCTGTACCCGTTTACCCATTGTCAATCTATAATTCCTCCATATCATATATAGAGACCTCAGGCTGACCTGCAGAACTCACTGCCTTTTGGGGGAAAAGAGTTCTAGATTTTGTTTCCCTTTCTTTGCGATTTCACTCTGAAATGATCCAGCTCTGATCTTAGCTTTCTGCCTCCTTGTTCCTGATCCTCTCACCAGAGAACATCATTTTTATCTCACCCTCCAATTTTCTAAGTTCAAGATCCAGGTTATACAACCTTCCTTCATAATCTAACCCTCGAGGCCTCAATTCATTCGGCTGAATCAGCTTGTCCAGGGTGAATATATCCTTCCTGAGATGTGGGGCAGAATTTTACAAGAATGTCTAGCTAGCATTAAAATAGGAGAGTTCCCAATCCATTTGTTGGGCGAGTTTTCGCGCCCAATCTTATGCATTTAGTTATTGAAAAAAAGGGCTAGACTGTTTCTAGTTGCTGCAGGCAGTGAGCTGGGCTCAATTCGCCAGCCAGCTTGTGGAGGAAGCTACTGCACATGTGTGATCCTGCACTTGCGCAATTTCAGCAGCAGAGTCGGACAGGCAAAGAGAGAGCTGTCAGGCCCCTGGCTGCTGCAGGCAGCCTGAATCAACCCCCTTCCCCTCACTGCAATCGTGGAGGTCCATGGCTAATCAAGAGCCCCACAACACACAAGAGATCTAGCCCCTGCTGCCCCTTTCATGCCCTCCTTCAGGACCAGTTCCCACAGGCTCTGACCTGGCAATGCCCAGTGGACAGTGCCAATGTGCCCACTGAGCACTGTCCAGGTGCCAGACTGGCACTACCCTTTTTGTTCTTTATTTCTCTGCCCCGCCTTAAAAAAAACATTTCTAGTTTTCCAGTGAAAGATCATCTTGCCCTGACACGCGCACTCCATTTCTTGCTCTACAGATGCTGCCTGATGTGCAGTTTTTTTTGTTTTATATCTCAGATTTCCAGTGTCCTTAGAATTTGCTTTTGCATCAATCATTACAAAAAGATCTTCTAACATCACAGCTTTCTAGACTAGTGGAGTGCCCCAGGGGTCGGTGCTGGGGCCTCAGCTTTTTACCATTTATATAGATGATCTGGAGGAGGGAACCGAGTGTAGGGTGTCGAAATTTGCTGATGACACCAAGATTGGTGGAACGGCAAATTGCGTGGAGGGTGTGGAGAGTCTGCAGAAGGATCTAGATAGGCTGGGCGAATGGGCCAGGAAATGGCAAATGGAATTTAATGTTGGCAAGTGTGAGGTGGTCCACTTTGGTAGGAAGAATGGTAGGAAGGACTATTACTTACGTGGCGAAAATCTGCAGCAGGCGACGGTGCAGAGGGACCTCGGGGTCCTTGTGCATGAGTTGCAAAAACCCAGCTTGCAGGTGCAGCAGGTGGTCAGGAAGGCGAATGGGATGCTGGCCTTCATAGCGAGGGGGATTGAATATAAAAGTAGGGAGGTCTTGCTGCAGCTGTATAGGGCATTGGTGAGGCCGCAGCTGGAGTACTGTGTGCAATTTTGGGCGCCGCACCTGCGCAAAGATATTTTGGCCTTGGAGGGAGTGCAGAGGAGGTTTACTAGGCTGATACCAGAGTTGAGGGGGTTGAGCTATGAGGAGAGGCTGAATAAACTAGGCTTGTACTCGTTAGAGTTTAGAAGAATGAGGGGAGATCTCATTGAGACATATAAGATGATGAATGGGATGGATAGGATAGAGGTGGAGAGACTCTTCCCGCTCAAAAAAGACAGTAGGACTAGGGGGCACAGCCTCAAGATAAAGGGGGGGCGGTTTAGAACGGAGTTGAGGAGGAACTTCTTCACTCAAAGGGTGGTGAATCTCTGGAATTCTCTGCCCGTTGAAGTGGTGGAGGCTGCCTCGCTAAATATTTTTAAGACGCAGGTTGATGGGCTTTTGATAAGAGAGGGGATTAAGGGTTATGGGGAGAGGGCGGGAAAGTGGAACTGAGCCACGACAGATCAGCCATGATCTTATTGAATGGCGGGGCAGGCTCGAAGGGCTAGATGGCCTACTCCTGCTCCTATTTCTTATGTTCTTATGTTCTTTCAGATTGGGAGACAATCCCATAAATACCAACTTTTAAAACTGCATAACTTGGTGCTGTAGTCCCACCCCTACAAGTAACATCTCACCAGTCCAGTACTGCCAGTTTTAAAGGCTGCATTCTCAGCGAGACATTCCTTTCACCCATGAGAATCTGGTATTGCTGCTGATAGCAAGACAGCCTGTGGAAATAAGTTACGCCACATGGTTTACATACTAGCTCACACAAAACCTTAACAAATGAGTGAGAGCCCAGGGTAGTTTCTTGCCTCAGGAAGTCACGGTTTAAATCCACTCCAGACTTGATCATGGAAAAACCTAGTGCAGTACTGAGAGAGTGCTGCATTGTTTTTCCAATTCACTGTTTAACACGGGCCTCTCCTGTGGCCTGACACTGAGAATGGCACAGCACCGTGTAACGTGCAAAAGGATTCTCCCCAAATACCCGGGAAAATATTCATTCAGCCCTCTTGGGTCATCATCATGTTGCTAGTTGTGGGATCTTACTGTGCACACATTAGCTGCCATATTTGCATCATTACAAAGGTACTGCATTGGCTGTAAAGTGCATTGAGACACCTTGAGGTTGTGGAAGGCGCTATGGAAATGCAAGTCTCTGGACTAGTGGCTGCAGCTGCAGCCAGTTCACACAGTGTTTGTGTGAGATCCAGTCCCTGGGTAAGTGATGCTATTTCAGGAACAGACCGTGCCCTGTGACTGGGCACAGTAGGTATCCTGCTATAGATCCTATCTCGGCCACAGAGTTCAATATCAGTCATGCAATACAACTGGGACTATCAATCCGTCTTTGTCAACTCTACTCACTCACAAAGCTGGTTAAAGATTAGACATTCTGGGCAATAAACACTGCAATTCTTTACCAGGTCTGAGCAGCAGCAAAGCTAACATCACATCCCCAAATTTCCATTCAGCAAATCACAGAGAGAGAGAGACAGAGAAAGACAGAGACATATTGAGACTGGCACTGGGGAGTAGAAAATAATCCTAGGTTAATGTAAGCTCATACTGAAAACAACTAACAAGCTTTATTGGATTGTGTTTATATACTTAATAATAACCCTGATATATGTGGAATCAGATACCTCCAGTGAAACATAAAGGGCTGTAAAACAAGTAACCGGAACTCCCTCTGTTCCAGCAATTCCAGTTGCTGAGTTTACTGAGTTCCTTCACTAGATCCCAGTCACATCTCTGTACCTCACTGGCTGTACTGAGGAAACACTGCAACCAATTAGAACACAGATATTTCCCATAACACCAGTGTAGCACTGGCCAGCACACCGGGGATAACTCCCCTGCTCTTCCTCAAAATAGTGCCGTGGGATCTTTCTGTGCATCGGATGGGATGTTCATATAAAAGATTACATCTCCCTTCCCAATAATTCATCCTTGCTATATTGGCCATCTGTCTCTAACCATAGACTCCTACAGTGCAGAAGGAGGTTATCTGGCCCATCGAACTTGCACCAACCCCACCCAGGCCTTATCCCCATAACCCCACATATTTACCTTCGTTAGTCCCCCTGACACTAAGCAGCAATTTAGCACGGCCAATCAACCTAACCTACACATCTTGGGACAGTGAGAGGAAACTGGAGCACTCGGGAAAAAACCAACGCAGACACAGGGAGAACTTGCAGACTCCACACCATGACCCAAGGCAGAAATCAAACCTAGGTCTATGGCGCTGGGAGGCAGCAGTGCTAACCACTATGTCCTCATGTCACCCCTAACAATTCTCACAATCACACTTGAGCTTTTACTCATTTCAATTTCATTTGCGTTATTAATGCTTCCGGCATTTAGTTTCGTCCAATTGTTTTGTTTTCTTTATAAATAGTGTAAAATGACAAGTTAGCGGTTAAAGAGAATAATGATCTAACAAATCCACAAGGATTCTGAATGCCCACAGAAGCTCTCCCTCAGAAGGTAAAAGAGTATCACAATACTGGGCAGCATGGTAGCACAGCGGTTAGCTCTGCTGCTTCACAGCTCCAGGGACCCGGGTTCGATTCCTGGCTCAGGTTATATGCTCATGGCACATGACAACGCAGAGTCGCTGAGCAGAAACTGATAGCCAAGTTCTGCACACATGAGGATGGCCTCAACCAGGATCTTGGGTTCATGTCACACTATCTGTAACCCCCACAACTTGCCTGGGCTTGCAAAATCTCACTAACTGTCCTGGCTGGAGACAATACACATCTCTTTAACCTATGCTCAACCCTCTCTCCACTCACATTGTCTATACCTTTAAGACTTGATTACCTGTAAAGACTTGCATTCCAATCATTATTTTGTAAATTGAGTTTGTGTCTTTATATGCCCTGTTTGTGAACAGAACTCCCACTTAACTGACGAAGGAGCAGCGCTCCAAAAGCTAGTGGCTTTTGCTACCAAATAAACCTGTTGGACTTTAACCTGGTGTTGTGAGACTTCTTACTGTGTTTACCCAGTCCAATGCCAGCATCTCCACATCCTGACTACATGTGACTCCAGAGTCACAGCCATGTGGTTGATTCTTAAATGAGAAACGCCTAGCAAACCTTTTGATTATATTCAAAAGGGAGCTCACAACCACCTTTCCTGGGGCAATAAGTTCTGGTCCTGCTAGAAGTGTCCACATTCTATAAATCAATTTGTTTTAAGCTTGTAAGATCATTAGTCTACAACTATTTAAGCAGAGATCAATTTAAGATTTTTTTATATCTATGACTGGAGCAAATCATAGCTCCAATTTTAATTGCACAGAACCATTGCACAATTTGAATTAACATTAAAATTTATTCCTACAAGTTTATAAAATCACAAAATGTCTCATACCTTCATAAAGTACAGAGCTAATAACAATAAAGGGAATCAGAGATAAAGTTACAACTCCAGATTAAATGTTAGTTTAAAGTGAATTTTAGAGTTCCATGTCTTGAACTTAAATCACCTCTTACTTCTGATTTCCCTAATCAGTAAAAACACAAGACCAGATTTGAGAAGTAATTGAATAGTAAACTTCTGCTTGCTATCTTCCAGCGCTGGGTGTAAAGTTATAATGCTTTCTTTTAGTTTATGACTCAGATTGGGTTGTTTTAAGCTGACGATTGGCTTGTTTCTATAGACAACAGATTGGTATCAAGGTGGAATAAAGATTAGCCTGTCAAAGGCATACGTTTAACCCAACAATGATGATTCGCACTCCAACACTCATCTACTCAGCCTGGACATAGAGAAATTTACAGCACAGAAGGAGTCTTTCATCAATTCAGCAGAGATTTATCTGAGAATTCTTATATAGAATCATTGAATCCCTACAGTGCAGGAGGAGGCCATTTGGCCCATCAAGACTGCACTGACAACAATCCCATCCAAGCCTATCCCCATAACCCTATGCGTTTACCCTGTTAAACCCCGTGACACCAAGGGGCAAATTAGCATGGTCAATGAATGTAACCCACACATCTTTGGAGTGTGGGAGGAAACCAGAGCACCCAGAGGAAACCCACATTGACATGGGGAGAACGTGCAGACAGTGACCCGAGGCTGGAATTGAAACCGGATCTCTGGAGCTGTGAGGCAGCAGTGCTAACCACTGTGCCACCGTGCCATCCCTGTGATTGGGGCAAATCATAGCTGTAGCTTTAATTGTCTCAGAATCATCATTCAATTTCAATTAACATTTTCTTACCCCTGCTCTAACCCCAAAGCCCTGCAAGTTTATTTCCTTCACCTCTCCCTTCCCCATTCCAATTCCCCACCCCTAGGTCCTTATCACAAGCTGTGTAAAAAAGGTTCTTCCTCACATAATCTCTTGCACAAATTCTTCCATCTCTGTTCCCCACAGTCTATGTACCATCAGTTAGTGGGAAAACAGTGTCTGCCTTCAAGTCTTGTACACTTAGAAACATAGAAGATAAGAGCAGGAGGAGGCCATTTGGCTCTTCAAGCCTGCTCTGCCAGTTGTTGCGATCATGGTAGATCATCTAATTCAATGGCCTTACTCCTGCTTTTTCTCCCAAGTGCCTCTTGAATACACTCAACGTTTTGGCATTAACTACTTCATTACTGTGGTAATGAATTCCACAGGTTCACCACTCTTCAGGTGAAGAAATATCTTCTCACCTCCGACCTAAATGGTCTACTCTGAATCCTCAGACTGTGACCCCTGGTCTGGACTCCCCCACCATCAGGAACATCCTCCTGCATCTACTCTGTCTAGTCCTGTTAGAATTTTGTAAGTCTCTATGAGATCCCTCCTCATTTGTCTGAACGCCAGTAAAAAAATAATCCTAACCTAGTCAATGTCTCCTCATACATCAGTCCAGCCATCCCCAGAATCAGCCTGGTACACCTCGAAGAAATCTCCCCACAATCTTATTTGCCTCACTGGCTGGGAAGTGTATGTCAAGTCAGCAACACCCAGTTGTATAATGGTCTCTTGGAGCTCAGAATGTGACCCATACACAATGGGGGAATGCATGTTCTCCTCGTGTCTGCGTGGGTTTTCTCCCATTTCCTCCCACAGTCTGAAAGGTTGTGGGTTAGATGGATTGGCCATGCTAAATTGCCCCATAGTGTCAGGGGGATTAGCTAAGGTAAATGCATGGGGGGGTAGGGCCTGGGTGGGATTGTGGTCGGTGCAGACTCGATGGGCCAAATGGCCTCCTTCTGCATTGTAGGGTTCTATGATTCTATGACAGAGTGTAAAAGATGTAAATAAGAAAATTGTCTAAAATCATGCTCGGTAATAATGGACAATAAAGGTGAGTTTTATGATAAATCACTGGGTCAGGAAAAATGATATGAATACAATCGGAAGAAAAGTAACATTAGCTGGAAACATCTAAGAATCAATGTTACACCTCTCCATGGTGAAGAAATATTGAAAATACTTCATTCATACTTTTCTCTGGCAAATGGTTGCCTCACCTGCCTATACTAAATAATGAGAGGAACCAAGCACGAGCTGAAGCTTTGGAGCCTGTGAAAGATCCCCACCCACCTAACTTTCCTCAGAAGATTAACTGAGAGCAGGAATGACTTGTGTTTGAATACATTCAGTATAATAACCATGTGTGTAAGTGAGGTATGTTGGGGCGATTCCCCCCAAAAATTCTACATGTGCTATTTGCATGAAAACTGGAGCAAATCCTGCTTGTTATTTTCAGCGGGAGTTTCAAAGTGAATCTCCCACACTCTGTGCACCGCAGAGTTCCTCAGCATGAATCACGCTAACATTCAGCGAGCAGGGCTATTTCCACTGGAGAGACTACCAGCATAGCGCTGAGTAGGCCACTGCATATGTCCCGATCTGTCAGTGGCCCCGCACTTCCGGCCTTCCAGATCGCTGACCAGCCCAGTGACCCCGTCATCACCCTAGTGGTGTTGCCACTGGACTAGTAATCCCAAGACCCAGAGTAATTCTCTAAAGAGATGGGTTCAAATCCGACCACAACAGACGGTGAATTTTTAATTCAATAAAAATCTGGAATTAAAAGTCTACCAATGACCATGAAACCATCATCAATTGTCAATTTCAAGAAAGGGAACAGGGACAGCCCCGGAAATTACCGACCGGTGAGTCTGACCTCAGTGGTTGGTAAGTTGATGGAGAGGATTCTGAGGGACAAGATTTATGAGCATTTAGAGAAGTTTAGAATGATCAGAAATAGTCAGCACGGCTTTGTCAAGGGCAGGTCGTGCCTTATGAGCCTAGTTGAGTTCTTTGAAAATGTGACTGAACACATTGACGAAGGAAGAGCGGTGGACGTGCTTTACATGGACTTCAGAAAGGCGTTTGATAAGGTCCCCCATGCAAGACTTCTTGAGAGGGTGAGAGGGCATGGGATCCAAGGGGCTTTGGCCTTGTGGATCCAGAACTGGCTTGCCTGCAGAAGACAGAAAGTGGTTGTGGATGGGTCTTTTTCTGTATGGAGGTCAGTCACCAGTGGAGTGCCCCAGGGATCTGTTCTAGGACCCTTGCTGTTTGTCATTTTCATACATGACCTGGATGAGGAAGTGGAGGGATGGGTTAGTAAGTTCGCCAACGATACGAAGGTTGGTGGTGTTGTGGATACTCTGGAGGAATGTCAGAAGTTGTAGCGTGACATAGATAGGATGCAAGACTGGGCGGAGAAGTGGCAGATGGACTTCAACGTGGATAAATGTGTAGTGGTCCATTTTGGCAGGACCAATGGGATGAAGGAATACAATATCAAGGGTAGGAGTCTTAGCAGTGTAGAGGAGCAGAAGGATCTTGGGGTCTTTCGGGCCACAGGACTCTTAAATCTGCCTCGCAGGTGGAGGATGTGGTCAAGAAGGCGTATGGTGTACTGGCCTTCATTAATCGAGGGATTGAGTTTAGGAGTTGGGAGGTAACGCTGCAACTTTATAAGACCCTTGTCAGACCCCACTTGGAGTACTGTGCGCAGTTCTGGTCGCCTCACTACAGGAAGGATGTGGAAGCTATTGCGAGGGTGCACACGAGAATTACAAGGATGTTGCCTGGATTGGGAGGCATGCCTTATGAGGATAGGTTGAGGGAGCTAGGTCTCTTCTCTCTGGAGAGACCAAGGTTGAGAGGTGACCTGATAGAGGTTTATAAAATGTTGAAAGGAACAGATAGGGTGGATTCTCGGAGGCTATTTCCCAGGGCTGAAATAGTCGCTACGAGAGGACACAGGTTTAAGGTGCTGGGGAGCAAGTACAGAGGAGATGTCAGGGGTAAGTTTTCACTCAGAGGGTGGTGAGTGAGTGGAATCGGCTGCCGTCGGTGGTGGTAGAGGCGAACTTGCTGGGATCTTTTAAAAGACTTCTGGATGAGTATATGGGATTTAATGGGATTGGGAGTTACAGATAGTTCTATGGCTTGGTAGGTATAGATGTGATCGGCACAACTTGTGGGCCGAAGGGCTTGTTTGTGCTGTAGTATTCTACGTTCTATGTAAAAACCCATCACTAATGTCCTTTAGGAAAGGAAATCTGCCGTCCTTACTCAGTCTGGCCTATACGTGACTCCAGAGCCACAGCAATGTGGTTGACTCTGAAATGCCCTAGCAAGTCACTTCATTTAAGGGCAATTAGGGATGGGCAACAGATGCTGGTCCAGCCAGCGATACCCACACCCTGTAGATAAATAAAGAAAATGTTAAGTTAAAGGGGTGTGCAGCCTGTCAGGAACTGAAATGTTGCGGCATTGGCTGCGCAGCTTAGAGGAAACACTGACAAATTGTTCATGTAACTCAGGAGGGTGAGAACGTGAACTGTGTCATACAGTACAGAAGGAGGCTATTCGGCCCATTGAGTCTGTATTGACCACAATCCCACCCAGGCCCTATTCCTGTAAACCTGCATATTTAACCAGGTAATCTTCCTGACACTAAGGGACAATTTAGCTTGGCCAATGCACCTAACCCGCACATCTTCGAACTGTGGGGGGAAACTGGAGCATCTGGAGGAAACCCACGCAGACACGGGGAGAACGTGCAGACTCCACATATACAGTGACCTGAGGCAGGAATTGAATTGAACTGACTCTCTGGTGCTGTGAGGCAGCTGTGCTAACCACTGTGCCACCTGCCGTGTTGTTCATTTGAATATTACATTTCTATTTAAGATTTGATATACACCCCATCAAAAAGTACCACTTTATTTCATGGATTTATCTATGTCAGATTATACTGCCGTAATATACAGCAACGGTCGGATTATACTGCCGTAATATACAGCAACGGTCGGATTATACTGCCGTAATATACAGCAACGGTCGGATTATACTGCCGTAATATACAGCAACGGTCGGATTATACTGCCGTAATATACAGCAACGGTCGGATTATACTGCCGTAATATACAGCAACGGTCGGATTATACTGCCGTAATATACAGCAACGGTCGGATTATACTGCCGTAATATACAGCAACGGTCGGATTATACTGCCGTAATATACAGCAACGGTCGGATTATACTGCCGTAATATACAGCAACGGTCGGATTATACTGCCGTAATATACAGCAACGGTCGGATTATACTGCCGTAATATACAGCAACGGTCGGATTATACTGCCGTAATATACAGCAACGGTCGGATTATACTGCCGTAATATACAGCAACGGTCGGATTATACTGCCGTAATATACAGCAACGGTCGGATTATACTGCCGTAATATACAGCAACGGTCGGATTATACTGCCGTAATATACAGCAACGGTCGGATTAT
Source organism: Carcharhinus amblyrhynchos (assembly GCF_965287045.1). Classification (NCBI taxonomy): domain Eukaryota; kingdom Metazoa; phylum Chordata; class Chondrichthyes; order Carcharhiniformes; family Carcharhinidae; genus Carcharhinus; species Carcharhinus amblyrhynchos. Next base: position 42,331,869 of record NC_137348.1, read on the forward strand.
ATTGCTGTAATATACAGCAACAGTCGGATTATATTACTGTAATATACAGTAATGGTCTGATTATATTCCTGTAAACTACAGCAATGGTTGGATTATACTGCCGTAATATACAGTAATGGTTTGATTATATTCCTGTAATATATACAGCAATAGTCTGATTATATTGCCGTAAGCATAGAATTCTACAGTGCAGAAGGTGGCCATTCGGCCCATTGAGTCTGCACTGACCACAATCCCGCCGCAGCCCCATGCATTTACCTTAACTAGTCCCCCTGACACTAAGGGGCAATTTAGCACAGTCAATGCACCTAACCAGCACTTTTTCGGACTGTGGGAGGCAACCAGAGTACAGGAGGAAACCCATGCAGGCACTGGGAGAACGTGCAAACTCCACACAGACAGTGACTCAAGCCAGGAATTGAACCCAGGTCCCTGGCACTGTGAGGCAGCAGTACTAACCACTGTCCCATGTAATTCACAGCAATGGTCTGATTATACCGCTGCTGACGAGATTCATGCGACAGATCGATGGTCAATAATTCTCACATTTCCGTCCTGCCCTCACTTACTAATAATGCATTTCCCGATGACCCTGTTCAGTGTTGGTGATAACCCACATAGTTAATTAGAAATTGATGTGGAAAATTGCTGGTGCAAAGTGTGTAAAATGAGTACTGGCCCTCACTATCATTTGACCTGGAATTGCAATGCTCATTTTCAAACAGTGAGTGCACGCGAGCCTCAATCATATTGTGTGCTAGTTGGTAAAATAGAAGGCGAGTGTTTATTGATGGCTGAGTCTTTTACTTCCTTGGTTACTGAATGGTGGCAGATGTTTGCTTAAAGCTACAGGCTTGAGGTACATTTACCCATATTGTGTGAGTTAGGCGTTTTCTATAATACGTGGCTTTGAGACAGCCATTGTTACACCTCCAGCCTGTCAGGGATTTCTACTGTACTCTGATTTAGATTTACGCAACAGGCAATTTCTTCACTGATTTGAGGACCACACCACACAGTTATCAGTTGAGGGAACAATGGGTATCATTTTGAGTCAGTGCTCAGTGCAATGTCAGTATTACACTAAACCCAGAACAATAGATTGCTTGGCATCACAGTTTTGACTGATTTGAGTTTGGGGCTGCACGATGGCACAGTGGTTAGCACTGCTGCCTTAGAATATCTGGGACTTGATTTAACTCCCGGCTTGGGTGACTGTGTGGAGTTTGCGTGGGTTTCCTCCGGGTGCTCTGGTTTCCTCCCACAGCCCGAAAGACAGGCTGGTTAGGTGTATTGGTCAGGCTAAATTTTCCGTCAGTGTACCCAAACAGGTGCTGGCGTGTGGTGACTAGGGGATTTTCACAGTAACTTCATTGCAGAGTTAATGTAAGCCTACTTGTAAGCTAACAAACAACTTTATAAATTTTATTTTCCCTTTAAAGAAGGCAGGGCAGCTTGGCCTCAAATTACCCTGGAAAGAAGTATCTGAAAAATTTCACCAACAGGTTAAGGATGTGGTTTTACCCTGTTACAGTGCAGAGGCAGCATAAGTGCTATTTCCACTCACAGGATGCTACCATTCTGTCTCTAAGAACATAAGAACATAAGAAATAGGAGCAGGAGTAGGCCATCTAGCCCTTCGAGCCTGCCCCGCCATTCAATAAGATCATGGCTGATCTGTCGTGGCTCAGTTCCACATTCCCGCCCTCTCCCCATAACCCTTAATCCCCTCACTTATCAAAAACCCATCAACCCGCGTCTTAAAAATATTTAGCGAGGCAGCCTCCACCACTTCAACGGGCAGAGAATTCCAGAGATTCGCCACCCTTTGAGTGAAGAAGTTCCTCCTCAACTCCGTTCTAAACCGCCCCCCTTTTATCTTGAGGCTGTGCCCTCTAGTCCTACTGTCCTTTCTGAGCGGGAAGAGCCTCTCCACCTCTATCCTATCCATCCCATTCATCATCTTATATGTCTCAATGAGATCTCCCCTCATTCTTCTAAACTCTAACGAGTACAAGCCTAGTTTATTCAGCCTCTCCTCATAGCTCAACCCCCTCAACTCTGGTATCAGCCTAGTAAACCTCCTCTGCACTCCCTCCAAGGCCAAAATATCCTTGCGTTAAGTGCGGCGACCAAATCTGCACACAGTACTCCAGCTGCGGCCTCACCAGTGCCCTGTACAGTTGCAGCAAGACCTCCCTACTTTTATACTCAATCCCCCTTGCTATGAAGGCCAGCATCCCATTCGCCTTCCTGACCACCTGCTGCACCTGCAGGCTGGGTTTTTGCAACTCATGCACAAGGACCCCGAGGTCCCTCTGCACCGTCGCCTGCTACAGTTTTTCGCCACGTAAGTAATAGTCCTTCCTACCATTATTCCTACCAAAGTGGACAACTTCACACTTGCCAACATTAAATTCCATTTGCCAGTTTTTGGCCCATTCGCCCAGCCTATCCAGATCCTTCTGCAGACTTTCCACACCCTCCGCACAATTTGCCGTTCCACCAATCTTGGTGTCATCAGCAAATTTCGACACCATACACTCGGTTCCCTCCTCCAGATCATCTATATAAATGGTAAATAGCTGAGGCCCCAGCACCGATCCCTGGGGCACTCCACTAGTCACCAACCGCCAATCCGAATAGCACCCATTGACCCCCACTCTCTGCCTCCTATCTGACAGCCAATCCCCTATCCACACTAACACCCTATCCCAACTCCATGCCCCCTGACCTTCTGTAATAACCTCTTGTGCAGCACCTTATCAAACGCTTTCTGAAAATCAAGAAACACCACATCCACCGGCTCTCCTCTATCCACCGCCCTAGACACATCCTCATAGAACTCCAATAAATTCGTCAGACACGACTTCCTCTTAACGAAACCGTGCTGCGTCTGCTCTACCAAACAATTCTCCTCAAGATGCCTCGCTATTTTCTCCTTGATCACGGATTCTAACATTTTACCTACAACAGGCGTTAAACTAACCGGTCTATAATTCCCTGCCTTTTGCCTGCCACCCTTCTTAAACAACGGCGTAACATTAGCCGTTTTCCAATCTTCCGGCACTTCCCCGGAATCCAGTGATGTTTGGAAAATAATCATCAAGGCATCCACTATCACCTCCGCCATTTCTTTCAGAACCCTTGGACGCATTCCATCTGGTCCTGGGGACTTGTCCACAATCAGTCCCTCCAGTCTGTTGAGCACTGCCTCTCTAGTAACAATAATGTCATTCAGGCCCTCCACTCCTACCATCTTTCCATCACTAACACCCAGCAAATTATTCATGTCTTCCTCCGTGAAGACCGAAACAAAAAAGTTATTCAAGGCCTCAGCCATTTCCCCATCCCCTACCACTAAGTCCCCCCTCTAATCCTCTAAGGGTCCAACGTTCACCCGAGTCAGCCTCTTCCTTTTTATATATTTATAAAAACTCTTACTATTCTTTTTTATATTAAGCGCTAGCCCAGCTTCATAGTTTATCCTACCCTTCTTTATCAACTTCTTCGTCATTCTCTGTTGATATTTAAACCTCTCCCAATCCTCTTCTCGCCCACTACTCTTAGCTACTGTAAATGCATCCGCTTTTAATTTAATACTTTCCTTTACCTCCTTCGTTATCCACGGCTGATTATCTCTCCTCCTACGATCCTTTTTAACCATCGGAATAAATTTCTGCTAAGCACCAAGAAAGATCTCCTTAAAGATCCTCCACTGTTCCTCAGCAGACCTACCTTCCAATGTGCTCCCCCAATCAACATTCGCCAATTCCTCTCTCATCCTATCGTACTCTCCTCTGTTCAAACAAAGGACACAGGTCCAGGAACCCACTTTCTCCTCCTCCATCTGCAACAGAAACTCCACCATACAATGATCACTCTTCCCAAGAGGATCCTTCACCACAAGGTCCCTAATTCTACCTGCCTCATTGCATACCACCAGATCCAAGATAGCTTGCTCCCTTGTCGGCTCCAAGACACACTGTTCAAGGAAACTATCCCAGTAGCATTCCAAGAACACAGTTGAGTCATGTAGTGTGTGGATTTCAGTGTAGGTGCAATGACAGGTATATCAATCATACGTCCCAGGGATTAGAGAATTGAATCAAACAGTATGTTCCTTCAGTTGTTTGTCATGGGCAGAGTGTACTCGACCAGCCCAGACCTGCATAAGCCAAAATAAGACTAAACAGATATAATTATTCCCCAAAAGACAGTACTTGCTGAGCAATCCTTGGAACTCTCTTCCCCAAAAGGCAGTGGAGGCCAAGTCCTTAAACATTTTCAAGGCAGAGGTGGATAGATTCTTGATAAACAAGGGGTGAAAGGTTATCCGGGATAGGTGGGAGTTTACAATCAGATCAGCCAGCATTTCACTGAATGGCAGAGCAGGAAAGAAAGCCCAGTGACCTACCCCACACTCTTTAGAAGCCTCATCCATTCATACATAGGGACCCATTCTCGGAAAACAAGAGGAATATTGGCTCAAACCTTTTCTGAATTACCCAGGAGTTTGGCGAGCCTATAGCACCCTTATTTCCTATGGTATAAATTGTTGTGATAGTTTGAAATTTGACATTCTTTCCTTTGTCCTGATGAGTGCAAGCTGAAAAATTTCAGCAACTTGTCTCTCTTTTCATCAACACTCAAATTCTGTGCTACCAAGCCCTTAAAAATTAAGAGTGTGTCAGCTTGTTGTCTGAGCTGAGAGATATGTACTTGCAATATATTAAAATGCCATCTATTTTTATCTAGTTCCCTGCAATAACAAAATTCCTATGTAAACAAGGAGTGCGTCACAATTCAATGCTTCTGACTACTGGGAGATTGAAATTTGGTATTTTGTTTACCTCTGAAGCAATCTGCTACACCTCTTGGTTTTATTCATTAATACACAAGGGAGAAAGAATCAGAGGATAGGCTGATGGAGTGAGTGAAGTAGAATGGGAGGAGGCCTTGTGGAGAAATACCACTACTGGACCATGGAGCTGAATGGCCTGTTCTGTAACTCATGCATTTCACAGAGTCATTACAGCCCAGAAAGAAGTCATTCAGCCCATTGAGTCTCGAGCAATGCACGTGGTGCTTTTCTCCTGTCAATCTTTCACGTTCTTCCTTTTCACTTAACGGTCTGAATACCTGACACTTTTGAATGCCTCAATTAAACCTGCCCTCCCCACACCCTCAGGCAGCGCATTCCAGGCCCTAACTACTCACTGCTTGCAAATATTTCTCCCCATGTATCTCTGTTTCTCCCTGTGTCTCCATTGCTTCTTTTCTCAATTCTCTATCCTTTCACCAACGGGAAAAGTTTCCCCCTAGCTACTCTGTCCATATACCTCATGATTTTGGACATCTCTATCAAATCTCTACTCAGCCTTCTTCTCTCCAAGAAAAACAGTCCCAACCTCTCCAATCTATCCACGTAAGTGAAGTTCCTCGTCCCTGGAACCATTCTCATGAATCTTTTCCACACTCTCTCCAATGCCTTCAAATCCTTCCTAAAGCGTAACTCCCAGTACTGGGCACAATTCTCCAGCTAAGGCTGAACTAGTGTCTTATACAATTGCCTTTTGCTCTTGTACATTTTGCCTCTGTTAATAAAGCCTAGGATCCTGTATGCCACTTTCAATGGCATGCACATGTACACCCAGCTCCCCTTGCCCCTCCAACACTCTCACAGTAGAAAGGTAATGTTATTTGTGACTAATGCACAAAGGAACATTGAAATGCCTTTGAGACAATTTTTTTTAGAGCAGCACATTCTGGAACCAACCAGAGAGTAGGTTATATTAGAGCTGGTATTGTGAAATGTAACAGGATTAATGAATGACTTCAGAGTAAAGGCAGTCCTCGAAAGCAATAACCACAATGTGATTGAATTTCATATGCACTATGAAGTGAAGAAGAGTGGGTCTGTGACTAGTGTTTTAAATGTAAGTAAGAGTGATTATATGGACATGAAAGCTGAGCTAGCTAAGGCCAACAGGGATGAGGCTAGAGCAATAAAGAAGCAATCTGAAACATTTAAGGGAATATTTCAGAATATTCAGAAGTATACTCCTATTATGAAGAAAAATTCTAAGGGATAGACCCACCATCCTTGGTTAACTAAAGTAGGAAAGTGTCAAACTTCAGGAAAAAGCATACAACTGCACAAAGATGAAGCAGGACAGATGATTGGCCAGAATATAGAGAACCACAAAGAAAGACTAAAAAGTTAATCAGTAGGATGTATGAGTGGGACAATGGTTAGTATTGTTGCCTCACATCACTGAGGACCCGGGTTCAATTCTGGCTTTTGGTCACTGTGGAGTTTGCATGTTCTCCCTGTGACTGCATGGGTTTCCTTCGGGTGCTCAGGCTTCCTCACGCAGTCGAAAGATGTGGGGGTTAAATGGATTGGCCATGCTAACTTGTCCTCCTAGTGTCCCAAGATGTATAGGTTAAGAGAATTAGTGAGGCAAATATGTGAAGGGACTGTGTTAGATGCTCTGTCGGAGAGTGGGTGCAGACTCAATGAGGCAAATGGCCTTCTTTTGCACTGTAGGAATTCTACAACTGAAAGAAATTAGAGTATGAGAGAAAGCTGGCTAGCAATGTAAAATGGATACTAAGAGTTTCTACAGGTATTTAAAAAGAAGAGTAAGTAACCTGAGTGTTGGTCCTCTAGAGATGAGAATAGGGAATTAATAGTAGATAATAAGGAAATGGTGAATGAAATGAACAAACATTTTGTTTCTGTCTTCACTATCAAAGATATAAAAACATTCCAGTAATAGCTGTAAATCAAGGGGTGGAAAGAAGGGAGGAAGTTGGTAAAATGACAATCACAAGGGAAATGGCACTGAACAAACTGATGGAATTGCGAGTAGACAAGTCTCCAGGTCCTGATGGACTTCACCCTTGTGTCTTAAGAGGTGGCGAGCGAGATCATTGATGCATTGGTGTTAATTTTCCAAAATTCTCCAGCTTCTGCAAAGGCTCCATCAGATTGGAATGTAGCAAATATAATCCCTCTATTCAAAAACTGACAGATGCAAGAAACAGGAAACTGTACATCAGTTAGTTTGATGTGTGTCATGGGGAAGGTGCTAGAATTGATCATTAAAGACAGCACTTAAAGAAATTCAAAGTAATCAGGAAGGATCACTGTAGCTTTGTAAATCACATTTAAACAATTTATTGGAATTCTTTGATGTAGTGGTAAGTGCTATGAATAAAGGGAAGCCTGTAGATGTACTGTAGGGTCTGCACTGGGGCCCCAACGTTTTACAATTTATAAATGGTTTAAATGAAAGGAGTGAAGGCATGGTAGCTAAATTTGCAGAAGTCGCAAGGATAGGTAGGAAAGTATGATATGAAGAGGACATAAGGAGGTTGCAGACAGATACAGATAGATCAAGTGAATGGGCAAAAGTTTGGCAGATGGAGTACATGTGGAAAATGAAGTTGTTCACTATGGCAGGGTTACTTAAACGAGGAATGACGACTGAATTCTAAAGTGCGGAGGGTCATAGAATCATAGAACCCTACAGTGCAAAAAGAGGCCCTTCAAGTCTGCACCAACCACAATCCCACTAGGCTCTACCCCCATATCCCTACGTATTTACCTGCTAATCCTTTTAACCTATGCATCTCAGGGTACTAAGGGGCAATTTTAGCATGCCCAATCAACTTAACCTGCACATCTTTGGGCAGTGGGAGGAAACCCACACAGACACAAGGAGGACGTGAAAACTCCACACAGACAGTGACCCGAGCCAGGAATTGAACCCAGGTCCCTGGAGCAATGAAGCAGCAATGCTAACCACTGTGCCACTGTGCCACCCCAGGTCTAGATATTCCTAGTGCATGAGTTATAAAAGGTTAATGTGCAGGTAAACATGTAACTAAGAAGGCTGTCCTTTATTACAAGATGAAGCAAACATAAGAGTAAAGATGTTATGCTTCAGTTATAGAGTATTGGTGAGATCACATCGCAAATATTGTATGCAGTTTTGGTTTCCTTATTTAGGGAAAGGGTAAATGTGTTGGAGACGGTTCAGAAGAGGTTTATTCGATTGATACAAATGGATGGAAAAGTTGGACAGACTGGGCTTGTTTCCACTGGAATTTAGAAGCACTAGGGGTAACTTGATTAAAGTACCCAAGACTCTGAACAGTATTGACAAGGTGAATGAGGAGAGAATTTTCCTCTTGCATGTGAATCCAGAACTAAGGGGCACTGTTTTAAAATTAGGGGTTGCCTATATGGGATGGAGATGAGGAGAATCTTTTTCAAGGTTGCGTGACTTTCGAACTCTCTGGCTCAGAAGGTGATGGAGGGAGAGTCACTGAATCTTTTAAAGAGGAAATAGATTGGATTTTCATCTAACAAGAATATAAAATTATTGGGGGTAGATGGGAATGTGGAATTTGATAAACAAACAGATCAACTATGATCTTTTTAAATGGCAGAACAGGCTCGAGGGGCCAAATGTTCTACTTGGGCTCCTATTTTGTATGTTTGTAAGAAAGTTGATTCCTGTTTTCTGAAGGTGCTTTGTAACTGAATTAATCCTGACAAACTTGAACCCTTCCAATCTGGATGACTTGAAACTCAGTCCTGGTAATCTTAAAACACTAGACCCCATGTCACAGCCCCTCAATATCGCAAACCACTTTAAACCGCCCCCCCCCCCCCACCCCTAGCAACCCTAAACCTCAATCCAACTCCTCCATGAGTCCCAATGGCACTGTGGTACAGTGGCTAACACTGAGTAAGATGTCCCATCAGAGAGTCAGTGCAGACTCAATGGGCCAAATGGCCTTTTGCACTGTAGGGGCTGTATGGTTCATGCAGATGCTGAAGATGAAGTAACATGGGACAAAATTCTGTCTAATAGTTTATATCAATATCTGCGTAGACCAAACTTAAACCAACCAAAGTGTTCTCGCTCACAGGAGATTGTCAGACAGTTCAGCGACTTGCAAAGGTTCTGAGAGACTTGTGTGTGTTCTGTGCCCACAAGCCCAGGATTAACCATTAGTTCCTGCTAAACACTGACGTTCACTCAGCTCTTTCTATTCCAGCACAATTGCTTTCAGTTTGGTGCTTCAGGTTTGGAGCCTCTGGGGTCCATCAGCACTGTCAACACTGCAGGAAATTTTATTCACAATACAGCAAGAGGACAGCGTCTCTTTGAGGCAGCTTCCTACTCAATCTCACTCAATGAAGAGCTCTTTTACAACCATGCCACGGATTGTCAAATCCCAAATCTGTGCAGCTCACATAGATTAACACTTGACAGTACTTGGCCCTGACTGCTGAAACTGTATACCGTAATTACTGACATACTGTCCACAACACAGGTTTATTATTCACCAGTAATTCCAGCCGGTGTGATTGTATATCAGATTCCCATCACTGTGGTTACAGATACCACCCCTTATTATAACAAAACTCACAGATTACACTGACCATTCAAAACCGAACATTAACAAATGCCCCAAGCACCTGCAAATCACATCAACCCTCCCCCAGTGCCCACAGAAACCCCCCACCCATTAACCCCACCCCAATGCCCACTGACCCCTCATCCCATAAACATTGGCCCAGTACCACAGAAACCCCTCACCCCACAAACCCTCCTCTAGTACCATGAAAACTTCTCACCACATAAACCCCACCCTAGTGCCCACAGAAACCCCTCACCCTATAAACACTGTGCCAAAACACATTCAAATCATTCACACAAAACCTGTACTCCCGACGCACACACCTGTCCCCAGCACCCACACACGCACACACCTGTCCCCAGCGCCCACACACGCACACACCTGTCCCCAGCGCCCACGCACGCACACACCTGTCCCCAGCACCCACGCACCCACACACCTGTCCCCAGCACCCACGCACCCACACACCTGTCCCCAGCACCCACGCACCCACACACCTGTCCCCAGCACCCACGCACCCACACACCTGTCCCCAGCACCCACGCACCCACACACCTGTCCCCAGCACCCACGCACCCACACACCTGTCCCCAGCACCCACACACCCACACACCTGTCCCCAGCACCCACACACCCACACACCTGTCCCCAGCACCCACACACCTGTCCCCAGCACCCACACACCCACACACCTGTCCCCAGCACCCACACACCCACACACCTGTCCCCAGCACCCACACACCCACACACCTGTCCCCAGCACCCACACACCCACACACCTGTCCCCAGCACCCACACACGCACACACCTGTCCCCAGCACCCACACACGCACACACCTGTCCCCAGCACCAACGCCCCCCTCGCCGCCTGCCAGGTCCCACCTTACCGAAGATGGTGATGTTCTTCACCTGTCCCTCCCGGAGTTGTTGCGAGTCCAGCACTCGGTACCAGCCATTGGGGTAGACCGGGGGCAGCTCCCCTTTCTTCCGCCTCCTCCGGACCTCATTGGCCGTCTGCCACTTGCTGGAGCCGGGCTCGGGGATGTAGCCCACCTGGTGAGCGGCTCGGAGAAGCTGCGGGGGGCCGGCCAGGAGGTACCGCAGGGAGAGGAGCAGGAGCAGGAGCCCGAGTGCCAGCTCCAGGCAGCCGGGCAGCAGAAAGAAGCCGCCGGCCAGCAGCCCCAAGCCGGCAGCGGGGAGCCATAACCAGGCAGCCGGCAGCTCCATGGCCCGCGGACACTCCCGCCTCCAGTCCCGGCTTCTTATCCTGAACCTGCCCCGGAACCGCCCCTTCCACCCGCGGCTGGGCGTCAGCCACACACCTGAGACAACAGCACCCGAGAGGGCAATAAACCCCAGAGAGAGAAGGGGCATTAAACCCAGAGAAAGAGGGTAATAAACCCCAGAGAGAGGGGGTAATAAACCCCAGAGAGAGGGGGTAATAAGCCCCAGAAAGAGGGGGCAATAAATCCCAGAGAGAGAGGGGGCAATAAACCCAGAAAGAGGGGGTAATAAATCCCAGAGAGAGAGGGGGCAATAAATCCCAGAGAGAGAGGGGGCAATAAATCCCAGAGAGAGAGGGGGTAATAAACCCCAGAGAGAGGGGGTAATAAACACAGAGGGGGGTAATAAACCCCAGAGAGAGGGGGCAATAAACCCCAGCGAGAGGGGGCAATAAACCTCAGACAGAGAGGGGCTAATAAACCTCAAAGAGAGGGGGCAATAAACCTCAGAGAGGGGGGTAATAAACACAGAGGGGGGTAATAAACCCCAGACAGAGAGGAGCAATAAACCCCAGAGAGAGGGAACAATAAACCCCAGAGAGGGGGGGTAATAAACCCCAGAGAGAGAGGGGGTAATAAACCCCAGAGAGAGGGAACAATAAACCACAGAGAGAGGGGGTAATAAACCCCAGAGAGAAAGGGGGTAATAAACCCCAGAGAGGGGGTAATAAACCCCAAAGAGAGGGGGCAATAAACCCCAGACAGACGGTTAATAAACACCAGAGAGAGAACATAAGAAATAGGAGCAGGAGTAGGCCATCTAGCCCTTCGAGCCTGCCCCGCCATTCAATAAGATCATGGCTGATCTGAAGTGGATCAGTTCCACTTTCCTGCTTTCTCCCCATAACCCTTAATCCCCCTGTTTTTGACAGACAAGGGATAGGTTTTTGACAGACCTATCCACCCATAACTTAAATATATTCAGCGAGGTAGCCTCCACCACTTCAACGGGCAGAGAATTCCAGAGATTCACCACCCTTTGAGTGAAGAAGTTCCTCTTCAACTCCGTTCTAAACTGCTCCCCCTCTTATCTTGAGGCTGTGCCCTCTAGTCCTGCTGTCCTTTCTAAGCGGGAAGAATCTCTCTACCTCGACCCTATCCAGCCCTTTCATTATCTTATACGTCTCTGTAAGATCCCCCCTCATCCTTCTAAACTCCAGAGTACAGACCCAGTCTATTTAGTCTCTTTTCATAGTCCAACCCCCTCATCTCTGGTATCAGCCTCATGAACCTCCTCTGCACTCCCTCCAAGGCCAATATATCCTTGCGCAAGTGCGGCGACCAAAACTGCACACAGTACTCCAGCTGCAGCCTCACCAGTGCCCTGTACAGTTGCAGCAAGACCTCCCTGCTTTTACATTCTATCCCCCTCGCTATAAAGGCCAGCATCCCATTCGCCTTCTTGATCACCTGCTGCACCTGCAGACTGGGTTTTTGCAACTCATGCACAAGGACCCCCAGGTCCCTCTGCACCGTAGCATGCTGCAGCTTTTCGCCCTTTAAATAGTAATCCCTCCTACTATTATTCCTGCCAAAGTGGATAACCTCACACTTGCTAACATTGTACTCCATCTGCCAGGTCCTCGCCCACTCACTCAGCCTATCCAGATCCCTCTGCAGACTTTCCACACCCTCCGCACAATTTGCTTTTCCACTCACCTTTGTGTCATCAGCAAATTTCGACACCCTACACTCAGCCTCCTCCTCCAGATCATCTATATAAATGGTAAATAGTTGAGGCCCCAGTACCGATCCCTGCGGCACTCCACGAGTCACCAACCGCCAATCAGAATAGCACCCATTGATACCAAGAGAGGAGCAATAAACCCCACAGATAGGGCAATCAATAAACTTGAGAGGGGGGTAATAAACACCAGAGAGGGGGTAATAAACCCCAGAGAGAGGGGCAATAGACCCAGAGAAAGGAGCAATAAACCAAGAGAGAGGGCAATAAACCCAAAGAGAGGGGGTAATAAACCCCAGAGAGAGAGGGGACAATAAACCCCATACAGGGGGGCAATAAACCCCAGAGAGAGGGGGCAATAAACCCCAGAGAGAGGTGGCAGTAAACCCCAGAGAGAGGGCAATAAATACCAGAGGGGGTAATAAACCCAGAGAGAGAGGGGTAATAAACCCCAGAGAGAGAGGGGGTAATAAACCCCAGAGAGATAGGGGGTAATAAACCCAGAGAGAGAGGGCAATAAACCCCAGAGAGAGGGAGCAATAAACCCCAGAAAGAGGGGGCAATAAACCCCAGAAAGAGGTGACATTAAACCCCAGAGAGAGGGCAATAAATACCAGAGGAGGTAATAAACCCAGAGAGTGAGGGGGTAATAAACCCCAGACAGATAGGGGGTAATAAACGTAGAGAGAGGGGCAATAAACCCCAGAGAGAGGGAGCAATAAACCCCAGAAAGAGGGGGCAATAAACCCCAGAAAGAGGTGACATTAAACCCCAGAGAGAGGGCAATAAATACCAGAGGAGGTAATAAACCCAGAGAGTGAGGGGGTAATAAACCCCAGACAGATAGGGGGTAATAAACGTAGAGAGAGGGGCAATAAACCCCAGAGAGAGGGGGCAATAAACCCCAGAGGGGGTAATAAACCCAGAGAGAGGGGGTAATAAACCCCAGAGAGAGAGGGGGCAATAAACCCCAGAGAGAGAGGGGGTAATAAGCCCAGAGAGAGAGGGTAATAAACCCCAGAGAGAGGGGGCAATAAACCCCAGAGAGAGGGGGTAATAAACCCCAGACAGAGGGACAATAAACCCCAGAAAGAGCAGGTAATAAACCCCAGAGAGCTGGGGCAATAATCCAAACCCTGGAGTGTAATAGCGAAATCCCTCTCTCCTCTTGGATTCATAATAGAGGGGTCCCTCTCTCTGGGGTTTGTAATAAAGGGTTCACCTTAAGATTTTGTATCTGAATGCTTGGAGCATTCAAAACAAAATGGATGAATTAGTTCCACAGATATGTGTAAAGGGGTATGGAATTGTTGGCATTATGGAGATGTGGCTCCAAGGTGAGTAAGGATGGAAACTAAACATTGATACTAAGGGAATAGATAAGATAGAAGCAGGGAAGTTGTTTTCACTGGCAGGTGAAACTAGAACTTGGGGGCAATGGCCTCAAAATAAGGGGAAGCAGATTTAGGACTGAGTTGAGGAGGAACTTCTTCACACAAAGGGTTGTGAATCTGTGGAATTCCCTGCCCAGTGAAGCAGTTGAGGCTACCTCATTGAATGTTTTTAAGGCAAAGATAGATAAATTTTTGAACAATAAAGGAATTAAGGTTATGGAAGTGGAGCTGAGTCCACGAAAAGATCAGGCTCCAGGGGCCAGATGGCCTACTCCTGTTCCTAGTTCTTATGTTCTTTCTACTTCGTCTTCACTGATGTAGACAGGGACATGTTCTCCTTGACGTTTTCTGAAGTCAATGACAATCTCCTTCGTTTTGTTAACATTGAGGGAGAGATTATTGTTGCCACACCAGTTCACCAGATTCTCTATCTCATTCCTGTACTCTGTCTTGTCATTGTTTGAGATCTGACTCATTACAGTGGTGTCATCAGCAAACTTGAAAATCGAATTGGAGGGGAATTTGGCCGCACAGTATAAGGAGTACAGGAGGGGGCTGAGGACACAGCCTTGTGGGGCACCGGTGTTGAGGATGATCATGGAGGAGGTGTTGATGCCTATCTTTATTGATTGTGGTCTGTGAGTTAGGAAGTTCAGGATCCATTCACAGAAGGAGTGCCGAGGCCCAGGCCACGGAGTTTGGAGATGAGTTTTGTGAGAATAATAGTGTTGAAGACTGAGCTGTAGTCAATAAATAGGATTCTGACATAACAAGGTGTCCTTGTTACCTAGATGTTCCAGGGTTGAGTGCAGGGCATTTGCTGTGGACCTGTTGCGACAGTAGGCAAACTGTAGTGGATCCAACTAGTCCAGGAGGCTGGGATTGATTCATGCCATGACTAACCTTTTGAAGCACTTCATCATGATGGATGTCAGAGCCACCGGCCAATAGTCATTAAGGCACGCTGCTTGGTTTTTCTTAGGTACCGGGGTGATGGTCATCTTCTTGAAGCAGATAGGGACCTCAAAGAGAGGTTGAAGATGTCTGTGAATACCTCTGCCAGCTGATCTGTGCAGGATCGGAGTGCACGTCCGGGTATTCCATCTGGGCCAGTCACTTTCCGTTGGTCGACCTTCAAGAAAGCTGCTCTGACATAGAACATAGAACATAGAACACTACAGCACAAACAGGCCCTTCGGCCCACGAGTTGCGCCGATCACATCAACACCTACCAATCATAGACCTATCTATAACCCCCAATCTCACTAAATCCCATATACTCATCCAGAAGTCTTTTAAAAGACCCCAGCGAGTTCGCCTCCACCACCACTGACGGCAGCCGATTCCACTCACTCACCACCCTCTGAGTGAAAAACTTACCCCTAACATCACTTCTGTACTTGCCTCCCCACACCTTAAATCTGTGTCCTTTCGTAGCGACCATTTCAACCCGGGGAAATAGCCTCTGAGAATCCACCCTATCTATTCCTCTCAACATCTGCAATAGTGACTCCAGATACAGCTTCACCCAGGGTGGAGAGCAAGCTCTCACTGACCTCTTGCTCAAAACGGGCGTTGAATGCATTGAACTCATCAGGGAGGGGTGCATTCAAGCCGGCGATTTTACATGCTTTCATTTTGTAGCCTGTTTTGCAGACCTTGCCATAGTCAGCAGGCATCAATGTGACTAACCTGGGACTCTAGCTTAGATGTGGGTATGCCGGCGTTGGACTGGCGTAAACACAGTAAAAAGTCTGACAACACCAGGTTTTAGTCCAACCTATTTATTTGATAATATACTCACAAGCTTTCGGGGTTAGTCCCTTCGTCAGGTGAATGGAGAGTGAATGGAGAGTCTGAGGCCAGAACTCTCCATTCACCTGACGAAGGGACTAACCCCGAAAGCTTGTGAGTATATTATCAAATAAATAGGTTGGACTAAAACCTGGTGTTGTCAGACTTTTTACTCTAGCTTAGTCCAGTATTGTCTTTTGGCAACTTTGATGGATCTCCTTAGATCGTATCTGGCTTTCTTGTATAAGTCTGGAGCAATATCTTGAGGAACCATCAAGAGACCAAGCCATCTTGGACTGGGAGTTGTACAAAGAGAAAGGATTAGTAGATAATTTAGTTAGGAGAGAATCATTGGGGATGAGCGACCATAATATGGTAGAATTCTTTGTCAAGGTGGATAATGATGTAGCTGATTCTGAGCCCAGGGTACTGAATGTCAATAAAGGTATGATGGACTGGGAAATATTGAAAGGAAAGACAGTAGACAGGCAATGGCAGTCATTTAAGGAACAAATAGGTGAACTTCAGAAGTTGTTTATTCCTGTTTAGCACAGGAGAGGTAGGGGAATTGTGGCCAAACCATGGATTACAAGGAAATTTGGAATAGTCTCAAATTCAAAGAAGCAGCATACAAATTGATTTGATCTATTATTGTCATATACAGTAGTATACAGTGAAAAGTATTGTTTCTTGCGTGCTATAGCGACAAAGCATACTGTTCATGGAGAAGGAAAGAAGCAAGTGCAGAATATAGTGTTGCAGTCATAGCTAAGGTGTAGAGAAAGATCAGCTTAATATGAAGTAGGTCCATTCAAAAGTCTGATGGCAGCAGGGAAGGCGCTGTTTTTGAGTCGGTTGGTATGTATTCTCGGACTTTTGTATCTTTTTCCTGATGGAAGAGACGATACCCAGGGTATGTGGGGTCCTTAATTATGCTGGCTGCTTTTCTGAAGCAGTGGGAAGTGTAGACGGTGTCAATAGGTGGGAGGCTGGTTTGAGTGATGGACTGGGCTTCGTTCACAACCCTTTGTAGTTTCTCATGGTCTTGGAGAGACCAGGAGCCATACCAAACTGTAATGCAGCCAGAAAGAAAAAGCAATAGGCCTAAAGATTGGGAGCAGTTTAAATTTCAGCAAAGAAGGACTGACTAAAAAGGACAAAATAGAGTATTACAGTAAACTAGTGGGCAACACAAAAACTGACTGTAAAAGTTTTTATAGATATATAAAGTGAAAGAATTTGACAAAAACTTACAATCAGAAACAGGAGAATTCATAACAGGAAACAAAGAAATGGCTGAGGAATTAAATTTGTATTTTACTTCAGGTTTGTAATAGACGGTTCCGCTCTCTCTCTCTCTGGGGTTTGTAATAGAGGAGTCCCTCTCTCTGGGGTTTCTAACAGAGGGGTCCCTCTCTCTGGGGTTTATAACAGAGTGGTTGTAATAGAGCACCCAGAGGAAACACGGGGAGGACGTGCAAACTCCACACAGACAGCGACCCAAAGCTGGAATTGAACCAGGGTCCCTGGCAGCATGAGGCAACAGTGCTACTCACTGTGCAGCCCAAAATAGGCCTGTCCTCTGAGGATTGACCTCAGGACCTTCAGATTATGAGAGTGATGTGTTGTCCCCTGCACTAAGAAAGCACCAAGAGGGAGAAGGAGAGGCAATGTTTTGCCTCTGGTAACTGCAGTAGTTCATGTCAGCCTGAAGCAAACAATATTTAACATTTTTGTCCATATTTTTGTGCATTAGCACAAATTAGTGTAAAAAAGTCAAATCAACATAAAGTAATCTGGACTGAGATATGACTGAACAATTTGTGTGTCAGGGTTTTAGCCTGACAGAGTTTGTGGACAGTGACACTGTTCAGACTGAACACATTTGCTGTTAGCGACTCCATCTGAATCTCCCCAACGCAGAGTCCCAGGATTTACACAAACTCAGCAACATCTGAATAGATCTATTCCAGACTTCCAATAGCCTGTGAACCAGAGTTAACCAAATTGTGGGTTGTGACACCCGAGGGGCAGTGATCTACCAGGCAGCAATGACTGCCACAGCCTGGACTAGTTTCTATTGGTTGGTGGGTGCAGCCTCAGACTGCTCTCTGAAGCTGAATTGCTGCAAATCCGATGGAAAGCTAAGAGTTTGCTTCTTTCTGAGAAACCCCATTCGATCACTGTATACCCTAATGCCAAACAGGTTGAGTGTGCCAACCTGACAATCCTTCCAAACATGCCAATGGCTGGCGGGAAGAGCGAGAGAGATTCCTCATTGGCCACACTTGATGTGGGGTGGAGCCCCTCCAGATGCAAGCCCCCTGACGACAGACCAACAAACTGTTCCAGGAAAAACCAGAGTGGAAACAGACGGGATCTGTCTCAGTCGCCACTAGGTGTGGGAAGAGAATGGGAATTAGACAATGTACTAGCTACCTGTAAGGATAAATGAAAGGCATTTGGGAGCCCTTGGAGCAGTCCAGATGGAGGTGGAACTGAACTGTCACATGACTGTTGTAGCGGATTCAGCAATGAATCTTTATCAGCAGATTGCAAATCTCGCAGAGCTTGTTATGGAGCCCATGCCACAGTGAGATGATTGCTAATCCACTTAATATTGGAGACGCAGAAAGCGAGCCCAGTCCTGTTCCATGCTTGGAAAAACAACATTGGGAAGGGAAACCAAGAGGTCCTGTTTGGAGAACACTGAGAACTAGGAGCAAATGTATAGGAGACCTTTAACTTCCTGATTATTAGTGAAGCCCTGGACAAATTGGTGGCGACAAGCGGATCAGGCAGGTGAACCACGGCAAATGAGAGAGGTGGAAATAAGAGGTTCCATTTACTAGGGCACTGACACAGGACTGGAGCAGGAAGGAACTGTATTGCTGGGACACTGGGTCTGAGTGGAAAGGATAAATAATGCAGTTACTAGAACATTAAAACAGTTAATGGCGGTTTGAGGTTCAGGTGGAAGTCGCAATATAGACAAGAGTTCCAAAACAAATGAAGAAGAGAGTTGCTGTCAGAAATTCTGAAATCAAGACAGAAAGTACCGGAAACACACAGCAGATCAAGCAGTATCTGTGGAGAGAAACAGAGCTAACGTTTCAGGTCGAGAAGATCTTTCGTAGAATCCATACAGTGCATAAGGAGGCCATTTAGCCCATCGAGTCTGCACCAACAGCAATCCCACCCAGGCCCTATCACTGTAACCTCGTGTATTTACCCTGCTAATCATCCTAACAATAAGCAGCAATTTAGCATGGCCAATCACCTAACCCACAATCGCCTAATCTTTGGACTGTGGGAGGAAACTGGAACACTCGGAGGAAACCCGTGCAAACATGGAGAGAAAGTGCAAACTCCACACAGACAGTGACCTGAGGCTGGGATTGAACCCATGTCCCTGGCGCTGTGAGGCAGCAGTGTTAACCACTGTGACATCCAATTTCATTCTGATGAAAGATCACCAACCCTGAAACGTTAACTCGGTTTGTCTCTCTACAGAAGCTGCCTGACCTGCTGTGCGTTTCCGGCACTTTCTGTTTTTAATTCCAGCATCTGAAGTATTTCGCTTTGGTTGTGATCAGAAATTGTGCTTCAGGCAATGAAGGGAAAAAGTGAACAAAAAGATGATGAGACCCAGAGAGAGAAAAAAACCTCAGGAAACTGAAGTATGAGGGCAGGAGGGCAGGTTAGGGTGTGTAACTCAAATAAACATTTTCCACAGAAATTCAGAACACGTCATGAATGAATCACAAGTTCCACATGACTGCCATTATTGACTGAAGACTATAACAAGATGGTCAAAACTGGGAACTAAGTAGAACAGATCATAAAGGTTTATCAGAAAAATGGAGAAATGGTAAGTAGGGAGGAGAAAACACCACAATAATTCTCAAGAATCGATGGAGGGGTGGAGAGGCAGTGAACATTTCAAAGGTGAATTAAGAAACGGAACAAGGTGAGAGATCACTGTGGGAGTTCCTTATAGGCCTTCTGGTGGTGTAGTGGATGGTATAAGTACAGAGATTCGAGTAATAAATGGCAAAGCTGAGTGCTTTATAGGCGGTTGTTTAGAGATGGGGAAATGGGGAAAAGCAAACCAATATGTGTTAGAGATACTAGCCACATAAATATACTGGCTACAAGAGCAGGTCAGAGACTAGGAAGCCAGCAGCGAGTAACTCACCTCCTTACTCTCCAAAGCCTGTCTACATGTACAAGGTTAATGTCAGGAGTGTGATGGAATACTCTCCACTTACCTGGATGGGTGCAGCTCCAACAACATTCAGGAAGCTCAGCACCATCCAGGACAAAGCAGCCCCACTTGATTGGCACCACATCCACAAACATTTACTCCCTCCACCACCAATGAACAATGTGTGTACCATCAACAAGATGCACCTCAGCAACTCATCAAGTCTCCTTTGGTAGCACCTTCCAAACATACAACTGCTACCACCTGGAAGGACAGGATATTCACTCGTCTCCATGCAGGGCAAGCTTGTCCACAACAAGAGCCACATCCAGGAGCGTCCCAAATTCCGGGAGGATGTTGCCAAGTTGGTGGGAGAAGACAGAGATTGCTCCTGTGGGATAAGTAAGATCAGTCCCTCCCAGCAGGATAGTACAGATCAGCCCTCCAGGAGCTGATCACATCCTAACTTTCACAGTGAGTGACACATTCAGCCTGTTCATCAACAAAATCTACCTTCTCTCTCTTACTAGCAGGTCCAGACAGACTAGCAGGAAGCCCCCAGTCCCAGCAGCCACCTCAGAGGAGGAATCTGAGGTTCCATTTGAAGAACACCCTCCATTGTGTTCACCCTCCATCAGTGCAGAGACACATGCCCCAGTGCATTAGAGTTCTAGGTCAGGCTTGGGGTCACATTCTGGGTAAACCTAACAAAACATCTCCACAACAGGCAAGGGCAATGGCAGCCCAGGTCCCTGGCACTCGGGGGATTACTGGAGGTGATCCAGTCGCTGATGGTGAGCTCTGAGCACAGCCATGTCATACACACTGGAGACATATCAACAGGAGGTGGACAATCAGCTGGAACTGTAAGAGACAGTCAGCAGACAGGGCAAAGCATGAAGGAGTCTGTCCACATTCTCTCTTATCTCATGGATCAGAAATGGGAAAGGGGACAGCTCCTTGGAGACCTTGCTCCAGTAGATCCTGTAGATTTGTGCTTGTACCGGCATTCCATCACTATAGGCTTTCGTGGGATCCATCAGGGGCCAGGCAAGAAGAGCGTGGGACCTCCCTCCAGACACCCCTTTTCCTCAGGGAGTCAGGTGGGGCCCCTCCAGCACTCACCCAGAAGCTGGGTTCCCAGGGCCATCCACCTCAGTGACTTATAGGGTCCAGTCAATCCCAAACCTTTCTGCCTTTGGTCACATCACATCCAGCTGTCCAGGCCACAGAGGGAGCTCCTATACCACAGCTGGCTGGGCCCTCCAGAAATTGGCCCTCTAGAGAACGCTCACCAAATTGAAACATATAAGATGATTAGAGGTTTAGATAGGGTGGACAGTGATATCCTTTTTCCTCGGATGGAGAAAGCTAGCACGAGGGGGCATAGCTTTAAATTAAGGGGTCGTAGTTATAGGACGGATGTCAGGGGTAGGTTCTTTACCCAGAGGGTGGTGAGGGATTGGAATGCCCTGCCTGCTGCAGTTGCAAATGCGCCTAGTTTGGGGGCGTTTAAGAGATCCGTGGATAGGTTTATGGATGGTAAGGGTTTGGTTTAGGTTAGAGGGTCATTGTTTTTTAACTGGTCGGCGCAACATCGTGGGCCGAAGAGCCTGTTCTGCGCTGTAATGTTCTATGTTCTAAAGCCATCAAAGACAATGTGGCAGAGAGCAGGCTGGCTCCACCTCTGCTGTGGATGTTGGGGATGAACCTAGACATAGTGGGAGGTTAGAAAAATGAAGAAACTTTGGCTTCTGGGTGTTTAATTACTGTCTTTATCATGCACCTTTGCACACAGTTTCCCTTCAGGAGAATGGTCTCAACATTTGACAGCACTGCGAGGGTGGGCCATGTTCCCACTCAGTCATCACCTCCTTTTGTAAGCGTCACGTTCCCACAATGTATAGCTGACTCACGGTGGTTATTAGCTCTTGTGTTACATCAGGGAGATGTGTCTAACTCATCACTGGAAGTATCTGCAACTTATGTTAGAAACCTCTTTCTTTTGAGACAACATGCAGTTTGGTGTGTCCAATAACTTCGCAGGATTAGCTGCAATGTTTCTCACAATAAGGTAACTGTCTTCATTGGTAGCAGGCACAGCCACATAGTCTCTATAGGACACCCATTGGTGCATCCATAGAACCACAGAAAATTACAGCTCAGAAACAGGCCTTTTGGCCCTTCTTGTTTGTGCCAAACTATTTTTTGCCTAGTCCTACTGACCTGCACTTGAACCATATCTCTCCACACCCCTCTCACCCATGAACCCATCCAAGTTTTTCTTAAATGTTAAAAGTGACCCCGCATTTACCACTTTATCCGGCAGCTCATTCCACATTCCCACCACTCTCTGTGTGAAGAAGCCCCCCCTAATATTCCCTTTAAACTTTTCTCCTTTCACCCTTAACCCATGTCTTCTGGTTTTTTTTCTCCCCTAGCCTCAGTGGAAAAAGCCTGCTTGCATTCACTCTATCTATACCCATCAAAATCTTATACACTTCTATCAAATCTCCCCTCATTCTTCTACACTCCAGGGAATAAAGTCCTAACCTATTCAATCTCTCTCTGTAACTCAGCTTCTCAAATCCCGACAACATCCTTGTGAACCTTCTCTGCACTCTTTCAACCTTATTTACATCCTTCCTGTAACTAGGTGACCAAAACTGTACACAATACTCTAAATTCGGCCTCACCAATGCCTTATATAACCTTACCATAACACTCCAACTTTTATACTCGATACTCCAATTTATAAAGGCCAAAGTACCAAAAGCACTCTTTACGACCCTGTCCATCTGTGACGTCACTTTCAGGGAATTCTGTACCTGTATTCCCAGATCCCTCTGTTCAACTGCACTCTTCAGAGTCCTACCATTTAGCCTGTACGTTCTACTTTGGTTTGTCCTTCCAAAGTGCAATACCTCACACTTGTCTATGTTAAATTCCATTTGTCACTTTCCAGCTCATTTTTCGTTTATATCCGTTTACTAAGATTTTATTTGGGAGTTATTTCAAGATTTAAGTGAAAAATAATTTGATTTTGTTTTGGTCATCAGAACAATCTGCAGAATAAATCCTTCCAATTTGGAGTAAGTTGTTCCAGGCATGCCATCATTTAGCAAGATGCTTTATTTCAGCGGCAGTGGGTATTTGGATGTGGACAGGACTGTGGCTGAGGACAGGAATATTGCAATCTAATTTTTCAATCAAGTCTTCCACTCCTCTCACTGCTTTTATTATTCTGAGCTTCTTTATATAATGCAGCAAAATGTTAGATTCTTTGATGCCCCTGAGCTGTAAAAGTGTCTGTGACGGCTATCTGCAGTTGGAGAATGGTTGTTGGATCCACCCATGTGTTTGCTGGGCATTGCTTAGAGCTCTCACCCGCTGTGTTTCAGCCTTTTGGCTAAGATCAAGCATCAGATCAAGTCCAAGATGGGCTGCAAAGCCTCATTTTGTCAGCTTGGTTACTGTTTGTTTCCCTTGCATTGAATTGCATTCAATTGGATTTTGGATTTGGAGAGAGCAAGGAATGGATTTGGGTTTGTCCAGTCTGCTCTGAGGATTAGCTTTGTAACATTCAGAATGGAGTAAAACATCAAAAAGTAATTTAAAAAAACTCATTGTCAGTCAAAATCTCAGCAAGACATATTTAATCAATCCAAAGTCAGAACAGATGCTCATCCTGGGTTGTCACCTGATGATGGGGGTCACATGGTGTGTCATGAGGGTGGAGTTTGACAGGATTACCTGGGACCTCGGGCTGAATAGCTGTGTCAGTGAGAATTTGTATATTTGGCTAATAAATCTCTTGTTTGCTCAAAGTTTCTCGTGTAGTAATTAATATAACAGATCACGTAGAACTACAGAGTAAAACTGGGGAGGCAGTGGGGTGGTGGTATTGTCACTGGACTAATAATCCAGAGACCCAGGGTAAAGCTCTGAAGACACGGGTTCAAATCCTACATGGCAGATGAAATTTGAATTTAATAAAAATCTAGTGTCTAACGATAATTGTTGTAAAAACCCACCTGGTTCACTAATGATCTTCAGGGAAGGAAATCTACCATCCATACCTGGTCTGGCCTACATATGACTCCAGAGCCACAGCAATGTGGTTGATTCTCAGCTGGACTCTGAAATGAAGGGCAGTTAGGGATGGGCAAAAAATGCTGGCTCAGCCAATGACACCCCCATCCCATTAATGAATATAAAGCATCATGGATAAATGTAAGATCATACAGGGCAGGCTGGAATCAATTCAGGTGACTTACTGAATCGCATCTGGTGAGTTGTATCACTGAGCAGAAACAGACACAAGCCAGTATAGAATAACGTGAACACAATAATGCAGGTTTATTGAATCGGTGATAACTCGAAAAAGCTTTGAGAGGCAAAGGCCCACAAAGCAGCAAATAGTGTCACAAACTATAAACATCATTAGACTCTTAAAGTGACAGTGCAACAACACAACAACAGCTCCATGGCATGATGGCACAGTGGTTAGCACTGCTGTCTCACACAGCCAGGGACCCAGGTTCAATTCTGGCTTGGGTCACTGTCTGTGTGGAGTTTGCACATTCTCCCAGTGTCTGCATGGGTTTCTTCTGGGTGTTCCAGTTTCATCCCACAATCCAAAGGAAACTATGATGGCATGAGGCACGGGTTGGGCTGTGATGGATTGGGGAATGTTACTTAAAGGGATGACAGTGGAAAGGTGATGGCAAACATTGAAAGAGTGCATGAGTATCATTGGATCCTTTGTTGACTTTCTCAACCAGTTGGTTTAACGGCGTTGCCTTAACCAAAAATTATTCATAGAATCCCTACAGAACAGAAAGAGGCTGCACTGACCACAATCCCACCCAGGTCCTAACCCCATATCCCTACATATTTATCCTCTTATCCCTCTAACCTACGCATTTCAGGACACTAAGGGCAATTTTAGCATGGCCAATCAACCTAACATGCACATCTTTGGACTGTGTGAGGAAACTGGAGCACCCGGAGGAAACCCACACAGAGGAGAATGTGCAAACTCCACACAGACAGTGACCCAAGCCGGGAATTGAACTCAGGTCCCTGGAGCTGTGAAGCAGCAGTGCTAACCACTGTGCTACCGTGCCGCCCTCTCTGTGTGTTTTTGTGCACTGAATGAGCACATGGATGAACTGCAACAATTATTCAATCTTGTTTGGTGCAAAAATATAGGAAAGGTGGCCAAACCAGGAAAGAGGCATAAAAATTTGATCAAGAGAAGCAGCAGACCAGAGCATAGGGAGCAGTTTAGAATTCAACAACAAAAGACAAAGGCATTGATTAAGAAGGGGAAACTAGAGTATGAAAGCTTGCAGGGAAGAGAACATAAGAACATAAGAAATAGGAGCAGGAGTAGGCCATCTAGTCCTTTGAGCCTGCCCCGCCATTCAATAAGATCATGGTTGATCTGAAGTGGATCAGTTCCACTTTCCCGCTTTCTCCCCATAACCCTTAATTCCCTTGTCTATCAAAAACCTATCTACCCGCGTCTTAAATATATTTAACGAGGTAGCCTCTACCACTTCAACAGGCAGAGAATTCCAGAGATTCACCACCCTTTGAGTGAAGAAGTTCCTCCTCAACTCCGATCTAAACTGCCCTCCTAATCTTGAGGCTGTGTCCTCTGGTCCTGCTATCCTTTCTAAGCGGGAGGAATCTCTCTACCTCTACCCTATCTAGTCCCTTCGTTATCTTATACGTCTCTATAAGATCTCTCCTCAGCCTTCTAAACTCCAACGAGTACAGACCCAGTCTACTTAGTCTGTCTTCATAGGCCAACACCCTCATCTCTGGTATCAGCCTAGTGAACCTCCTCTAGGTAAGAGATAAACTAACAGATCAGAAATGTTTGACAAACACAGAATTTAGTGAGAGAGAGGAGATAAAGGAAATCAGGAAGGGAGAAGGAGGACAATGGACGGGAGGGGAAATGGGGGAGAGCAAAGAGGGTGGTGGAAGAGAGGGAGACAGGGAGGGAGTGAGGGAATGGTGGAGAGATGGAGGGGCAGAAAAGGGAAAGGGAGGGAAAGAATCGGAGGGAGAGAGTAGGAGGTAGGGATTGAGGGAGCGAGATAGTGACAGGTAGAGAGAGACAGGGAGAGGAAGACAGAGATAGAGAGGTAGTGAGAACGGACAGAGAGAGAGCGATGGGGCGAGGTGGATGTAGGGAAGATGACTGAAAGAGACAGAGCAAGATAGACAGTGAGAGAGAAGAAGGCAGAGAGAAAAAGAGAGACAGACAGACAGAGAGGTAAAGGGACAGAGAGACAGAGAAGGAGTGACAGAGGGGAAGAGACAGTCACAGAAAGAGACAGAGAGAGAGAGAGGGAGGGAGACAGACAGTGAGACAGAGAGAGAAAGGACAGAGAGAGCTAGAGATTGAAAGAAAGAGACAGAGGGAGACAGACAGAAAGAGAGACTGAAAGGGAGAGAGATTAAGAAGGATAGAGCGAGAGAGAGAGAGCGAGAGTCATAGAAAGGGAGAGAAAGAGGGTGATGGTGAGAAAAATAAATTAAATCAATAAGAACCAATAAGCACCTTGGATGATGATTAAAGATAGATGAAGGTGAGGAGACAGAGTCTTAGAATCCTCGACTGATTTGATTTATTATTGTCACATTTAATAGCATACAGTGAAAAGTGTTGTTTATTGCACACTATACAGACAAAGCATAACATTCATAGAGAAGGAAAGGAGAGGGTGCAGAATGTAGTGTTACAGTCTTAGCTAGGGTATAGAGAAAGATCAACTTAATGCGAGGTAGGTCCATTCAAAATGGCAGCAAGGAAGATGCTGTTCTTGAGTCAGTTGGTACGTGACTTCATACTTTTATATCTTTTTCCCAATCAAAGAAGTTGGAAGACAGAACACCCAGGGTGTGTGGGGGCTTAATTATGCTGGCTTGTTTCTGAGACGGCGGGAAGTATAGACAAAGTCAATGGATGGTAGGTTGGTTTGAGTGATGGACTCGGCTTTGTTCACAACACTTTGTAGGGTGGTCTTGGACAGGCAGGAGCCACACTAAGCTGTGATACAACCAGAAAGAATGTTTTCTGTGATGCATCTGTAAAAGGTGGTGAGACTCATTGCTGACATGCCAAATTTCCTTAGCTCCTGAGAAAGTAGAGATGTTGGTGGGCTTACTTAATTATATCATTGGCATGGAGGGACCAGGGCAAGTTGTTGGTGATCTGGACACCTAGATATTTGAAGATCTCGACCATTTCTATTTGATCCCCATTGCCCCAGATCACAGAGTTTAGAAATGAGTTTTATAGGAATAATGGTGTTGAAGGCTGAGCTGTAGTTGATAAATAGGAGTCTGACATATGTCTTTGTTATCTGGGTGTTCCAGGGTTGAGTTGCCAGGGAGGTGGTGTCTGCTGTGGAACTGTTGTGGTGATAGGTGAACTGTAGTGGATCCAGGCCATTTGGAAGGCTGGAAGTGATTCATGCCGTGACTAACCTTTCAAAGCAATACAATACAGCAAGTAGCCATTTGGCTCATTGAGTCTGTGCTAGCCCTTTGATCCATCCTGTTAATCCCACTCCCCCAGCTCTTCTTCATAACCCAGGTGAATCTTTCTCCTTCAAGTGTTAATTCAATTCCCTTTTGAAAGATATTATTAACTCAGCTTCCACCACACTTTCAGGCATTGCCTTCCAGATCACAACTTACTGCGTCAATGTTTCCTTATCTCCCACCAATCAACTTCAATCTGCCCCTCTGCTTAATCACTTTCCTGCCAATGGAAACACTTCCTCTATCAAAATCCTTCCTGATTTTCCTTTAAATCTCCTTTTAACCATCTCGAAGCAGAACTTTCCCAGAAAGGGAGTGGGAGAGAAGAATGGAAAGAGGATAAGGAGAGTGTGGATGCTGGGGAGAGCTGGAAGTGAGGGGGAGAGGGAGTGGGGAGTGAGAGAGAGAGAATGAGAGGAGTCATAGAATCATAGAATCCTATAGTGCAGAAGGGGACCATTCGGCCCATTGGGTCTGTACTGACCACAATGCCACCCAGGCCCTATCCCCATAATCCCCATGCACTTATCCTAGCTAGTGCCCCTGACACTTAGGGGCAATTTAGCATGGAGTGTGGGAGGAAACCAGAGCACCTGGAGGAAACCCACGCAGAAACGGGGAGAACATGCAGACTCCGCACAAACAGTCACCCAAGCTGGGAATCAAACCTGAGTCCCTGGCGCTGCATGGCAGCAGTGCTAACCACTGTGCCACTGTGCCACCCGTGCTGCACTTCTCTGAGAGGAAGGGAGAGTGAGAGGGAGAATGAGGGGAGAGAGAATGGTTGACGGAGGGAGGGAAAGGAAAAGAGAGAGTGTGGGAAAGGGAAGGGAGGAGAGGGAGGGAGAGGGGAAGAGGAAGAGTTGACAGAAGGAAAAAGGGACAGAGGGAAGAAGGGAGTGTGTGCGAGGGAGCGAGAGGAAAAAGGGGAGGGTTGACAAAGGATACAGGGAGGGAGGGAATGAGGGAGGGAGGTAAAAAAGGACGGAGAGAGGGAGATTACAAAAGCCTCTTGCTTTCTGCTTCAATATGGTTATCAGGGTGACAGTATTTCCATATCTATTTTCCTCTCTGGGATGGATTACCCATAGCAACCAGCTTTGAAAGGATGAGATTGAAAATGGTACAGCCAATCAGAGAGATTGAATCAGGAATTACAAATTTAGGACCAATAATAAGGGAGACTTTTGCAACCTCAGTGCCAATGATGCAGGAGCTGGATGCAGCATTGCAGCATCACTGGGAGCTGGGAGGAAAGGGGCTTCTCTCCTCCAGACAGTGAGAGGCCAGCGAGACAGACAGCAGCGGCGGAATCTGTGTTTGCAGTCACTCAGGCTGTGTCCCAGGCTGGCATCCTGAGCTGGGACTGCAGACAGGAGGCAGGCTCCGGGCAGGGGCGGGGGGGGGCTACACAGGCAGCAGCCCCACCAAGATGCAGCATCGCATGCCGCTCCTCATCACCTTCATGGTGCTGTTCCCGGTGCAAACCCAGACTGCGCCCAAAGTGGTGAATATCGGAGCGGTCCTGAGCACCAAGAAGACGGAGAATATCTTCAGGGAGGCGGTGGCGAAGGCGAACCGTAAACACGGCACCTTCAAAATCCAACTCAATGCCACGGCTGTCACTCACAAACCCAACGCCATCCAAATGGCCCTGGCAGTGTGTGAGGATCTCATCAGCAGCCAGGTAAACCTGCCAGCGACTCACTAGCACACTAACTAGCACACTAACCAACACTGAGCATTCTGCATGGGGACTAACATCAGCAACATCTATGATATCAGATATTAACCAGCAGGAACGTAAAATACTCACTGGCAGCTTTTACTAATCAGTAACATTGGGGATGGCGGGGGTGGGGGGGGCGGTAGGGTTGGGGATGGGGGTGGGGAAGGGGGGAATATAAATATAAAACATTTGAGGTTTAGGAACTAAACGTGATCACCGAGGATGGGGCGTCAGAATTTGCGGCAGTGACAAGGAGGGTGTTGGGGGAGGGGGCGGTGGGGGGGTTTTGGTGGAGGGCGTTTTGGGGGTGGGGGAATTGGGGAGAGGGCTGTTGGGGGGAAGGGGCTGTTGGGAGAGGGGAGGTTTTGGGGAGAGGGTATTAGGGAGAGGGTGTTGGGGAGGGGGTGTTGTGGGAGGAGGGTTTTGGGGTGAGAGATTTGTGGGGGGAGGGCGTTTTTGGGGAAGGGTTTTGGAGGAAGGGATGTTGGAGGAAGGGGGTGATGGGGGAGGGGGTTTTGGGAGGAGGGGATGTTGAGGGTGAGAGATTTGGGATGGGGAGGTGATTTGGGGTGGGGATTTGAGAATGAGCAGCCACTCTGGAGAATTCTGGAAAAATCATCTGGGGACTGGTCCCAAATATCTGAAGGAGAAATGTAAGAGTGGAGTGACTGGGGGCTGGCTGATGGAGTGACTGGGGGCTGGCTGATGGAGTGACTGAGGGCTGGCTGATGGAGTGACTGAGGGCTGGCTGATGGAGTGACTGAGGGCTGGCTGATGGAGTGATTGAGGGCCAGTGATGGAGTGACTGAGGGCTGGGTGATGGAGTGACTGAGGGAAGGGTGATGGAGTGACTGAGGGAAGGGTGATGGAGTGACTGAGGGAAGGGTGATGGAGTGACTGAGGGCTGGGTGATGGAGTGACTGAGGGAAGGGTGATGCCGTGAAGATCTTGCTGATGAATGGGATGGGGAGGATGTGGGACGGGGGAGTTGAATTTGAAATGCAACAAGAAGAATTTCCAGTGATCTTGGGCTTTCAGAATGCCATGTGGTCCCAAAGTAATATCAATAAATATTAACCCTGAACCATCAGGGCAGCCAACTAAAAACTTTCACACAGGCAACTGAAAGAGAGAGGGGTGGAGAGGTTTTGGGAAGGAATTCCAAACATTCCTATCTTGGGAGCTGAAGACATTGCCACCAATGATGGCTGAATGGAATGAGGGTACAATCGATTGGTGATTTCCACCCTAACCTCAGTCACTCCCTGACTGAAACTCTGCTCCCTGTGACCAGAATTCGTGCAGATACCTCAGAGGGTTGTAGAGGCTGCAGGAATGAGGGGCAGATGTGAAATTTAAACATCAGGGTGTTGCTAATGTAAATCAGCAATCAGAGGTAATGGCCATGCAGGTTTGGATATGAGATGTGGGCTGAGGGTTGCTGAGTGGTGAGAATGTAATGAAATTACATATTGAAGGAGCACTGTGTTTGGGTAAAATCAGATAACCGTTCAGCCAATTAACACACAAATGTTGATGCACATCTAACTCTTAATGCACAAAATATGATCCCTTTTGATGGTTTATATCTTAAACCTGCAACAAGCACTCAAACAGCTGACATCTAAAATAATATCTCCCTTTTTTATGTGGATGTTCTCTGGATATTTCAGGTATGTTTCACCCTTTTTAAAAAAAAATTTATATCAAATATAACTAGGTGCCGGGGAGCTGTCAGACAGAATTGCCTGTCTGATTAACCCTTCCCATGCTGGGGAAGTCTCTGCAGGTACTGCCTGGTATCTCCTGGCTTATTCTGACTCTGTTGAAACTCTTGAGTCCATTCACACTCCGTGGAGTGCTGATGTTGCATACAATCACACACTCATTGCCAAGTCATTTGCTAACCACCAAATCTGTGCATTGCTGGATATTACCCAGACTTTACAGCACCCAAGTGGGGTAACGGAGTTCTCCCAGTTCCAGTTTTCCATTGCCCTCCCCCCTCCCACCTCAATGGGCATAACCAGGATGGAGAGAGTGAGGAAAATCTATACAGATAATGTTTCCCAGCATTTCGGCATGTCCAAGAGTATTTGACAACCGATGTCGTATGATTAAAGAATAGTTCCTGATGTAATGTAGGAAATGCATCTAAATCTGGGCATAGCAAGATCCCATAAAAAGCACCATTTTAATGATCAGATAATCTATTTTAGTGATGATGGTTGAAGGGCTGCAGGCAGCACTTTACCAAGCATAAATAACCATGGAGCAATCTAGTTGAAGTCCGGGGTCACTCTTGCCCTTTAGGGTATGGTACCTGAGGAGGAGGCAAGGGATAAGTATTGGCCAGAACACCAGGGAGAGTTCCCCTGCTCTTCTTCCGTGGAATGTTTTGCTGAGGCTGAGAGGGGAGTTGCTTTAACGCTTCACCAGTAAAGCAGTAACTCACACAGAGCAATACTGAATTATACACTTCAATAATCTGATCCAGAAATGTAAGTGAGAGAGACCTTGCATTTGTGTAGTTCCTCAGGATGTTCTGAAGCACTTTACAGTCAATGAAGTCCTTTCGATGTGCAGTTTTTGTTATAATGTTGAACTAGCTCAGTGCTGCTTGTTGGATAGTTTTCTGCAGAATAAGTGTCATGTTTGTCTACACTAACATGTCTGTGGTTTAAATGCCAGCTATGTCTCTTTGTTAATATTAATTTATGTTTGTGGCACTGGGCTCCCAAGCAGCAGACTGAAGGAAGGAGGTTTGTTGCCTTCTGGGAGATTCTCCAGTTGGCCTATAAATAATGGTCATGCGGCCCTGTTGCTGAGTCTGTGTGTTTTAAGAAAGGAGATTCTTGGGATGGTGTTCATTAAAAAAGTTTTCATAGTCTTCTGAATGTTAATAGCAAGTCTTTACACATATATACATTAAGGAGTATCAGCAAGGAGATATCGCCATGTCAACATCTCCAACCAGCCCTGGCAGAACCCCACAATGATGCT
The DNA here is from genome assembly GCF_965287045.1 of Carcharhinus amblyrhynchos. Taxonomy (NCBI): domain Eukaryota; kingdom Metazoa; phylum Chordata; class Chondrichthyes; order Carcharhiniformes; family Carcharhinidae; genus Carcharhinus; species Carcharhinus amblyrhynchos. The sequence continues at coordinate 42,363,973 of NC_137348.1, forward strand.
AGGACTGGGTCATGTGCTCTTTTAGTTTATTTATTTGTGTCACAAGTAGGCTTGAAATTACTGCAAAAACCCCCTAGTCGCCACACTCCGGCACCTGTTTGGGTACACTAAGGGAGAAGTTAGCATGGCCAATGCACCTAACCAGCACATCTTGGAACGATGGGAGGAAACCAGAACACCCGGAGGAAACCCTCACAGACATGGGGAGAACGTGCAAACTCCACACAGCCAGTGACCCAAGCTGGAAATCGAACCCGGGTCCCTGGTGCTGAGGCAGCAATGCTAACCACTGTGCCACTCCACATCACTGTTGTAGGTGGTACTGTACCCAGTCCCACATTAACCCTATCTGTGCCAGACCCTTACACTACAGGGGTCAACTTAGCTTGCTCCACATTGGTACATACTTGGGAAACGTGCACCTTTCATGTTACCAAACTGTACTTCTTAGAAACAGAGACACAAACTAGCATTAATTATCTGCAGTATTGGATGAACACTGGAGAGTGATTCTTGTTTGGCCTTGTGCTCCACAGTTTTACAGCAACCACTACTAGCTCTGGCTGTAGTCAACTTCAGGAAGTGTAGTGAAACACATACCCCTGTCTACATCAATGGTGATGAAGTGGAAATGGTCGAGAGCTTCAGGTTTCTAGGTGTCCATATCACCAACAATGTGTCCTGATACCCCCCCATTCTGTGCTATAGTTAAGAAAGCCCACCAACAGCTCTACTTCCTCAGGAGGCTAAGGAAATTTGGTATGTCCGCTATGACTCTTTTACAAATGCATCACAGGAAGTATCCCTTCCGGATGTATTACAGCTTGGTATGGCTCCTGTTCTGAGTAAGGTTGAAAGAAATTGCAAAGAGTTTGGAGAATGGAGTTTGCACATCTCCCCTTGTCTGCGTGGGTTTCCTCCAGGTGCTCTGGTTTCCTCCCATAGTCCAAAGATGTGCAGGTTAGTTGGACTGGCCATGCTAAATTGACCTTCGGGTCCGAAGATTTGTAGGTTAGGGGAATTGGCAGAGTAAATATGTGGGGTTATGGGGATAGGACCTGGGTAGAATTGATCTTAGTGTAAGCTCAATGGGCTGAAAGGCCTTCTTCAGCATTGTAGGGATTCTATGAGTTGTGAATGAAGTCCAGTCCATCACACAAACCAGCCTCCCATGCATTCCGTCTACATTTCCCGCTGCCTCTGAAAAGCAGCCAGAAAATCAAAGACCCCACCTCAGGCATTCTCTCTTCCATCTTCTTCCATCAGGAAATACAAAAGTCTGAGGTCATGTACCAACCAACTCAAAAACAGCTTTTTCCCTGTTACCATCAGACTTTTGAATGGACCTACCTTATATTAAGCTGAGCTTTCTGTACACTGTAGCTATGACTAACACTACATTCTGCACTCTCTCCTTTCCTTCTCCCCCATGAACAGTATCTTTTGTCTGTATAGTGCAAAACAAACAATACTCTTCATTGTGTCCCAATACAGATGACAATAAGTCAAATCAAATCAGCCCTGCCTGTATCTGTGAAGTTCCTGTTCCACAGTTTACTGTAGCCCCTACCAGCTCCACCTATATCTGTGAAGTTCCTGTTCCACAGTTTACTGCAGCCCCTACCAGCTCCACCTATATCTGTGAAGTTCCTGTTCCACAGTTTACTGTAGCCCCTACCAGCTCCACCTGTATCTGTGGAATTCCTGTTCCACAGTTTACTGTAGCCCCTACCAGCTCCACCTGTATCTGTGGAATTCCTGTTCCACAGTTTACTGTAGCCCCTACCAGCTCCACCTGTATCTGTGAAGTTCCTGTTCCACAGTTTACAGCAGGTTTGATTAGCTCATTTGTGTTGAGTTTTTGCACACAGTGTAATGCTATTTCAGGATTCTCCCACCCACTCACGTCTGCTTGTGTTCTGTGGAATATTCTGAGTAAATGCCATTGTGAATTCCTTCAAGAGGCTGATGTAAGGCTCTGTATAATCTGTCCTATCTAATTACATATGATTTGCGCACTCATACAAATTGAATACGATCACCTTCTGCACATATCTGCAACATGTACCAACATGTGTGTACACATACCACTAAAGCACACTTATAATCATCTGTAGGATGCATGATCTGATCCCTTATCGCCAGCAAGGGTTAAACCCGACAATCACCGTCACCTCTCTCTCTCTGCAGTCATATGTGTGTCACTGCAATGTTAAAAATACAATGAAATCTGAAATAACAGAAACACTGCGCAATCCTGTCCTGGAATTGGCTGCATACAGTTTCAACTTGACTTTAGTAACAGCGTTCATTCGTTACTGCTCTTGTCAGATGCCGACTGACCCTGTTTCTGCCCGTACCTGAGATCCTCTGGTTCATTCCCTGAACTTGCCTTTACCCTGAGACAATCCCGTGTCCCTGATCTTCAGGGACAGACAGTGGCACAGAGGAAGCAGCTGAATCGGAAGGCTCCTTGCTCTAATGGGAGTTTGATTAGCAGTTTGTAGATAGTGTGTGTTCTTGAAAGCACTGACTGAGGTGGAGGGGGTGGGGGTGGTTTACATATTGGACACTGAACCTTAAATTTACGATGTGGATGTGCCGGCGTTGGACTGGGGTTTACTGCAGTGGGGTCCCTGGAACATTTGATTTGGATTTGTGCTGACCGCTCTCCATTAGTGATTTTGTGAGAGGTTATTTGCCTGTGAGTCTCAGTATCCCTTGCTGTGAGCTACTTCCAACTGACTGCATTGTTGATATGATGGACTCAGTGCAATAACCGTCCGATATTAAATGCTGCTTTAGGCAAATCATATTATAAACAGTTTAACTGCAATCTTCAAAAACCATCTGAAATCAGAGCCATATCCACGTCAGGATCCAACTGAGTTAGTGCTGCTGATGCAGTGCAGACCTCCGCATCCAGATTTACTAACACGCAGCAATATCGGTGCACAAAAAGAGCAAGAAAAGATCATTTTGACTCATTGGGCATTACCTCCGATCCTAACTCACCCGCCCGTTCCTACCTCATCCAAACATCCCCCACCCTACCTCACCCAAACACCCCCCCGACCCTAACTCACCCAAACCTCCTGAGCCTAACTCACCCAAACACCCCCCATCCAAACTCACCCAAACCCCCCCGACCCTAACTCACCCAAACACCCCCCATCCTAACTCACCCAAACCCCCCCGACCCTAACTCACCCAAACACCCCCCATCCTAACTCACCCAAACACCCCCCATCCTTAACTCACCCAAACACCCCCCATCCTTAACTCACCCAAACACCCCCCATCCTAACTCACCCAAACCCCCCCGACCCTAACTCACCCAAACCCCCCCGACCCTAACTCACCCAAACACCCCCCACCCTAACTCATCCAACCCCCCCCCCACCCTAACTCACCCAAACCCCCCACCCTAACTCACCCAAACACCCTGAGCCTAACTCACCCAAACCCCCCCCACCCTAACTCACCCAAATACCCTGACCCTAACTCACCCAAACCCCCCCCACCCTAACTCACCCAAACCCCCCCCACCCTAACTCACCCAAATACCCTGACCCTAACTCACCCAAACCCCCCCCACCCTAACTCACCCAAACACCCCCCCGACCCTAACTCACCCAAACACCCCCACCCTAACTCACCCAAACCCCCCCACCCTAACTCACCCAAACCCCCCCCACCCTAACTCACCCAAACCCCCCCACCCTAACTCACCCAAACCCCCCCCGCCCTAACTCACCCAAACCCCCCCCGCCCTAACTCACCCAAACCCCCCCGACCCTAACTCACCCAAACCCCCCCCCCGACCCTAACTCACCCAAACCCCCCCCCCCGACCCTAACTCACCCAAACCCCCCCACCCTAACTCACCCAAACCCCCCCGACCCTAACTCACCCAAACCCCCCCCCCCACCCTAACTCACCCAAACCCCCCCGACCCTAACTCACCCAAACCCCCCCGACCCTAACTCACCCAAACCCCCCCCCCCACCCTAACTCACCCAAACCCCCCCCACCCTAACTCACCCAAATACCCTGACCCTAACTCACCCAAACCCCCCCCGCCCTAACTCACCCAAACCCCCCCGACCCTAACTCACCCAAACCCCCCCCACCCTAACTCACCCAAACACCCCCCCGACCCTAACTCACCCAAACACCCTGAGCCTAACTCATCCAAACACCCCCCACCCTAACTCACCCAAACCCCCCCGACCCTAACTCACCCAAACCCCCCCCCACCCTAACTCACCCAAACCCCCCCCCCACCCTAACTCACCCAAACCCCCCCCACCCTAACTCACCCAAATACCCTGACCCTAACTCACCCAAACCCCCCCACCCTAACTCACCCAAACCCCCCCCGCCCTAACTCACCCAAACCCCCCCGACCCTAACTCACCCAAACCCCCCCCACCCTAACTCACCCAAACACCCCCCCGACCCTAACTCACCCAAACACCCCTGACCCTAACTCACCCAAACACCCCCCCGATCCTAACTCACCCAAACACCCCCCCCACCCTAACTCATCCAAACACCCCCCACCCTAACTCACCCAAACCCCCCTGACCCTAACTCACCCAAACACCCCCCCGACCCTAACTCACCCAAACCCCCCCACCCTAACTCACCCAAACCCCCCGACCCTAACTCACCCAAACCCCCCCCGCCCTAACTCACCCAAACCCCCCCGACCCTAACTCACCCAAACCCCCCCGACCCTAACTCACCCAAACACCCTGAGCCTAACTCATCCAAACACCCCCCACCCTAACTCACCCAAACCCCCCCGATCCTAACTCACCCAAACACCCCCCCGACCCTAACTCACCCAAACACCCTGAGCCTAACTCATCCAAACACCCCCCACCCTAACTCACCCAAACCCCCCTGACCCTAACTCACCCAAACACCCCCCCACCCTAACTCACCCAAACACCCCCCACCCCAACTCACCCAAACCCCCCCACCCCAACTCACCCAAACCCCCCCCCACCCTAACTCACCCAAACCCCCCCCACCCTAACTCACCCAAACACCCCCCCACCCTAACTCACCCAAACCCCCCCCACCCTAACTCACCCAAACCCCCCCCCACCCTAACTCACCCAAACCCCCCCACCCTAACTCATCCAAACCCCCCCCACCCTAACTCACCCAAACCCCCCCCACCCTAACTCACCCAAACCCCCCCCACCCTAACTCAACCAAAACCCCGAGCCTAACTCACCCAAACCCCCCTGACCCTAACTCACCCAAACACCCCCCACCCTAACTCACCCAAACACCCCCCACCCTAACTCACCCAAACATCCCCCACCCTAATTCACCCAAACCCCCCCGACCCTAACTCACCCAAACCCCCCCGACCCTAACTCATCCAAACCCACCCCACCCTAACTCACCCAAACCCCCCCGACCCTAACTCACCCAAACCCCCCTGACCTTAACTCACCCAACCCCCCCCACCCTAACTCACCCAAACCCCCCCAACCCTAACTCACCCAAACGCGCCCAACCCTAACTCACCCAAACCCCCTGAGCCTAACTCACCAAAATCCCCCCAACCCTAACTCACCCAAACCCCCTGAGCCTAACTCACCAAAATCCCCCCAACCCTAACTCACCCAAACCCCCCTGACCTTAACTCACCTGAAACCCCTGACCCTAACTCACCCGAAAGCCCCTACCCTAACTCACCCAAAACCCCCGACCTTAACTCACCCAAAACCCCCAACCCTAACTCACCCAAAACCCCCCGACCATGGAATAAGGGGAAATATGAAGACATCAGGAAGATAATTGGACGAGTAAACTGGAAGGAGGTGTTCTTGGGGAAAAGTACTGAAGGAAGGTGGCGGATTTTCAAGGAATGTTTGACTGGAGCTCTGCACGACAACGTTCCGATTAGACAAGGAGGTTTTGGTAGGTCGCGGGAACTGTGGTGCACGAAAGTTGTGATTAACCTAATCAGGAAGAAAAGAAAGGCGTACAAAAGGTTCAGAGAGCTAGGAGATGTTAAGGATCTCGAGGAGTATAAGGCTTGTAGAAAGAAGCTTAAAAAGGAAATTAGGAGAGCCAGAAGGGGTCATGAGAAGGCCTTGGCAGGTAAGATCAAGGAGAATCCCAAGGCCTTCTACAAATATGTGAAACGTAAAAGGATGAGAAGTGAAGGGATAGGACCTATAAAAGGTGAAGGGGGAAAAGTCTGTGTGGAACCGAAAGAAATGGCTGAGATGCTTAATGAGTACTTTGCCTCGGTATTCACGGTGGAAAGTGATCTGGGAGGTTGTACTACAGGTTTGCGGCAGTCTGAAAAGATTGAGTATGTGGATGTTAAGACAGAGGATGTGTTGGAACTTTTAAATTCTATCAAGATAGATAAGTCGCCGGGACCGGATGGGATGTACCCCAGGTTACTGTGGGAGGTGAGGGAAGTGATTGCAGAGCCCCTGGCAATAATCTTTGCATTGTCGATGGAGACGGGAGAGGTTCCGGAGGATTGGAGGATTGCGGATGTGGTTCCTATTTTCAAGAAAGGGAACAGGGATAGCCCAGGAAATTACCGACCGGTGAGTCTGACCTCAGTGGTTGGTAAGATGATGGAGAGGATTCTGAGGGACAAGATTTATGAGCATTTAGAGAAGTTTAGAATGATCAGAAATAGTCAGCATGGCTTTGTCAAGGGCAGGTCGTGCCTTACGGGCCTAGTTGAGTTCTTTGAAAATGTGACTGAACTCATTGACGAAAGAAGAGCGGTGGATGTGGTTTACGTGGGCTTCAGCAAGATGTTTGATAAGGTCCCCCATGCAAGACTTCTTGAGAAGGTGAGAGGGCATGGAATCCAAGGGGCTTTGGCCTTGTGGATCCAGAACTGGCTTGCCTGCAGAAGGCAGAGAGTGGTTGTGGATGGGTCTTTTTCTGCATGGAGGTCGGTCACCAGTGGAGTGCCCCAGGGATCTGTTCTAGGACCCTTGCTGTTTGCCATTTTCATAAATGACCTGGATGAGGAAGTGGAGGGATGGGTTAGTAAGTTCGCCGACGATACAAAGGTTGGTGGTGTTGTGGATAGTCTGGAGGGATGTCAGAAGTTGCAGCATGACATAGATAGGATGCAAGACTGGGCGGAGAAGTGGCAGATGGACTTTAACGTGGATAAATGTGTAGTGGTCCATTTTGGCAGAACCAATGGGATGAAGGAGTACAATATCAAGAGTAGGAGTCTTAGCAGTGTAGAGGAGCAGAAGGATCTTGGGGTCCGCGCTCAAATCGGCCTCCCAGGTGGAGGATGTGGTCAAGAAGGCGTATGGTGTACTGGCCTTCATTAATTGAGGGATTGTGTTTAGGAGTCGGGAGGTAATGCTGCAACTTCATAAGACCCTTGTCAGACTCCACTTGGAGTACTGAGAGGGTGCAGAGGAGATTTACAAGGATGTTGCCTGGATTGGGAGGCATGCCTTATGAAGATAGGTTGAGGGAGCTAGGTCTCTTCTCCCTGGAGAGATGAAAGTTGAGAGGCGACCTGATAAAGGTTTATAAAATGTTGACAGGAATAGATAGGGTGGATTCTCGGAGGCTATCTCCCAGGGCTGAAATGGTCGCTACGAGAGGACACTGGTTTAAGGTGCAGGGGAGCAGGTACAGAGGAGATGTTAGGGGTAAGTTTTTCACTCAGAGGGTGGTGAGTGAGTGGAATCGGCTGCCGTCGGTGGTAGTAGAGACGAACTCACTGGGGTCTTTTAAAAGACTTCGGATGAGTATATGGGATCTAATGGGATTGGGAGTTACAGATAGTTCTATGGCTTGGTATTTATGGATGCGATCAGCACAACTTGTGGGCCGAAGGGCCTGTTTGTGCTGTAGTGTTCTATGTTCTATGACCCTAACTCACCCAAAACCCCCGACCCTAACTCACCCAAACCCCCCCGACCCTAACTCATCCAAACCCCCCCGACCCTAACTCACCCAAACCCCCCCGACCCTAACTCACCCAAACCCCCCGACCCTAACTCACCCAAACCCCTCCGATCCTAACTCACCCAAACCCCCCCGACCCTAACTCACCCAAACCCCTCCGATCCTAACTCACCCAAACCCCCCCGACCCTAACTCACCCAAACCCCCCCGACCTTAACTCACCCAAACCCCCCGACCCTAACTCATCCAAACCCCTCCGATCCTAACTCACCCAACCCACCTCCACCCTAACTCACCCAAACCCCCCGACCCTAACTCACCCAAACCCCTCCGATCCTAACTCACCCAACCCACCTCCACCCTAACTCACCCAAACCCCCCGACAACGCCTCCTACCACCCCCTCCACCATCCCTGCACCCTAACCCTCCCATCACAATGTTTGTTGCTATTAGATGAACTCTGAGAACATCAGAAAGGCCCAGGAATGAGGTCTATATTTACCTGTTTTGGGCTGCAGCAATGGAGGCAGAAAAGAACATAAGGTGCTTGCAGAGTCTGAAGGACAGGAAGAGTTCTCATTAGGAAGCCTTACCCACCTTCAGTCTTCCAGGGGACATTTCTCCCCTTTACCCCAGCCAGGAGCAGTGTATTGGTGATGCCGATCCTCCATGGAGTTGCTCACAGAACCCTGCCACCTCTCGAAGCAGACCAGCAGCCTCAGAGCAGGGTGCCCAAAGTCATGTTGCCCCAAACCTTTTCACCAGTAAATCGTCCAGGTTGGAATCGGCGAGGCAGAAAACACCTTGTAGTTTTCCATGCATCGCTGCACCCACAAAGGCTCTGCGGAGCAAGAGAGAGGAAGAATCAAATGGAATGGGCTTTCCCACAGTGCAGTGTGCCATGGACAACACAGATGTGACCTTGAAGGTGCCATATCTCAATGCTGAGATGCATCCCAATTGCAGAGAGTGTCTGTTACACCCAGCACATTACCCTGCTGAATGATTACTATCTAGCAGCACTCATGATATATTCACCCCTTGCCAGCAATTTTCAGCCTCTCCATCAAACCCAAGGCTGGCTTCTTGGCAGTGAGGGTTATTTGCTCTGCACCTGTCTAATGACTCCCCTTCACAGCCCATGGCACGTGGCCAGTTCAGACAGCGAGAGGCAGGCTGCAATAAGGAGCAGATTTTCTGTGTGTTCTCTGAGCTGTTTGTGTGGAAGCCACCCCCTAGCAGAATGGATGGGCTTATGAATCTGTTGCCATCAAAGGGGCACAGCCTTTGCTGTCAAGTGTTTGGTGATCATTTCGGGAGGAGGAAGAGGGGAAGGAAGAAGAGAAAGGGAGAAGGAATCTGACAGACTTGTGTTCTGTTTGTGAGCATATCATCAGACGCTGGCTTCAAATGAAAGGCCAGATCCCCATTGTTCAACATTTCCCTGTCGCTATCCTCCTCCACAATGTTGAAATAAGATACGCAACTATTCAATACTATTTTGATCCAACATTGTGTACAATACTCAGCCTTGTCTCCTTGTTTCCTCTGCTGCCTGTATTGAGGTTGCCTTGTCCTGACCTAATGTTTTGACCCTAGTGGCTGCAGCATGGTTAGTGAGAAGCTGTTACCTTTCCTTGGGCTCTGCCAACAGCCTTGGAGGATGTGGCAAGGCTGCAGAGTTTTGATATGGGGTTGCTTTGCTCTGTTGGTCACATGCTGCTCTTGCTGTTTAACACACACAGCGCCGTGTGTTGGAGCTTCACCAAGCTGCGGAAAATCTGTTTGACTTGTGGGAAGTACACAACATAGGGGTAAATATAAAATCAAAAGACTTACATTTTGACAATGTCTTTCACAACCAGAGGACATCTTAAACTGTCTCATGGTCAATGAGCTGTAGCTACTGCTGTGATGTTGGAAATGTGGCAGCCAACATATGCACAGCAAGATCCCACAAATAGCAAAGAGCAGATCATCTGTCATTGTGATGTTGGCTGAGGGATAAATATTGTAAGAAGTTTGACAACACCAGGTTTAAGTCCAACTGATTTATTTGATAGTAAACTCACAAGCTTTCTATCAAATAAATCGGTTGGACTTAAACCTGGTGTTGTCAGACTTCTTACTGTGTTTACCCCAGTCCAACGCCGGCATCTCCACATCAGGATAAATATTGGCCAGGTCACTGGGGAGAACTCTCCTGTAAGATCAAATCAAGAATTTAGGAGGAATGTCTTTACTCAGAGACTGCTGGGAATGTGGAAGTCTTTACCACATGGGAGTCACCACTCCAGACACCAGTAATGCATTTAAAGGGAGGCTTGATATAAACAAGGGGAAAGGGAACACGGAGAAGTGGGTTTAGATGGCAAATGATAGGAGGCTTGTGAAGAGCCGGAACACTGGCACAGGCTCAGGCTGATAACCTGTTTTCAGTGAGGGGCAGGGAGGGGGAGAGGTGTGTAATTTCTTGACTGGGGAGGGGGAAAGAATGCACCAACTGGGCGTATTGTAAATTGTGTGGCCAGTGTAGAACTTCAGAAGCACATAGACAAATTGGTGCAGTGGGCAGATAGGTGGCAGATGAAGTTCAATGAGGAGAATTGTGCTGATGCATTTTGACAGGAAGAACAGAAGAGACAATATAACATAAGGGGGTAAAATTCTAAAAGGGGTGTAGGAGCAGATAAACTTGGATGGATGTGTGCATAGATCATTGAAGGTGACAGGACAGAGGAACAGTGCAGTTAATAAAGCATAAAGTATTCTGGACTTTATTAAAGTGATGGATAGACTTGAAACTGGGAGTGTTTTAGACCAGTTCTGAGGTGCCTCTACACACACTCTGCCTGAAAAAACTGGACTTCTGTGGAGCATGTCTATTTCACACTGATTCTGGATGGGCGAATGCAGAGATAAAGGGGTAAGTGCTGGTAGGGTTGGACGTGTGGCTCATTAAATCAATTTAAATGCATGCAAGCCTGCTTCCAGCGTGGCCCCAATCGTGGTCATTTTCAGGCCTTGGTAAAGGGGGAACTGGAATGGAGGCGGGTGTGGATCACATACTCGTTTCATGTCCTATTTTACCAAGATTTTGTGCCCTAAAACAGGCGCAATGCAAAAGTAAAACCTGGCCCTTAGAGTCCAAAAGCAAGGGCGAAATGCTGAACTTATACAAGACACTAATTAGACTTCAGCTGGAGTATTGTGTACAGTTCTGTGTGCCACACTATAAGAAAGATGTGAATGCATTGGAGAGAGAGCGCAGAACAATTTACAAGAATGGTTCCAGGGATGAGAAGGGTCAGTTATGAGGATGGATTGGAGAGGTTGGGCTAAAAGGAGATTTGATAGAGATCATGAGGAGGCTGGACAGAGTACATAGAAACTGATCCTCCTTAGAAAAGGATCAAGAACAAGAAGGCGCAGATATAAAGTGATCTGCAAAAGAAGCAAATGTGATGTGAGAAAGTAAGTTTTCACACAGCGAGCGGTTGGGGGTCTGGAATGTTCTGCCTTGAAATGGGGTGGAGGCAGATTCAATTGAGGCATTGGAATTAGATGATTATTTGAACAGAAACAATTTGCAGGGGGACAGGGAAAATGCAGGAGAATGGCACTAAATCATTATGTTTATTTGGAGAGCAGTGCAGACATGATGGGCTAAATGACCTCCTTCTGCACCATAACAATTCTATCAACTGGGGCAATAATGGAGAGAGAGAGAGTCAGGCGTGATGGACAAGTGTAAGGGAAAGAATGTTATTAATAACCAAGTGAAAAGGATTGAATATCTGAGTGAGGATATGAAACAGAGGAGTGAAATCAAGATTGCTCCTGGCTGATTGTGGTGGAGAGTCTGCGGGTTAATGATGCTGTGATATTGGAGGAGTTTTGTGTGTGTTTTCACATCATTTTGTGTGGTTCTTCCCCACCAGGTCTATGCGATATTGGTGAGTCACCCACCTGGTCCAAGTGACCATCTCACACCAACTCCTGTATCCTACACGGCTGGCTTCTATCGAATCCCTGTGATTGGCTTGACCACACGTATGTCAATATATTCTGACAAGGTAAGGGACACCCAACCAATAAGGGCGACTCGGTCTGAAATTTAATACCTCAAATTGGAGTGAGTCACTACCTTTTTCACATCATCTCTTGATAACAACTGAGTAAAATTCACAGTCAATGAGCAGAGATTCAGAGATTCCCACTTTAGTTACAGTCACAACTGGGGCCTTCCATTCTGTATACAAACTACCTGTTTCACTCAATGAGACTTTCTCCTGGATATCTAGTAGATTTCTAAGCGCTACAGAAGGTAGGTGGCTTGGAGTGCTAACTGAGCAGATATTGTACATCTATGCATTAGTATATTTTAATACATTAAAATAGCTTAGGGGAGTGGGAGGACAGGACACCTACTTGCATTGCCCCTAAGAAATTAGACAATGCCGTACAAAAATAGACAAATTATGTTAATAATACTAAATTCTTAGATACATAGAAAATAGGAGCAGGAGTAGGCCATTCGGCCCTTTGAGCCTGCTCTACCATTCATTATGATCTTGGCTGATCATCCATCTCAATACCACAATGTGATTGGCAAGCTGTCTTCTGTTAGAACATAGAACACTACAGCACAAACAGGCCCTTCAGCCCACAAGTTGTGCCGATCACATCTATACCTACCAGGCCGATCTATAACTCTCAATCCCATCCAGCGGTCTCTTAAAAGACCCCAGCGAGTTCGCCTCTACCACCACCGATGCAGCTGATTCCGTTCACTCACCACCCTCTGAGTGAAAAACTTACCCTGACATCTCCTCTGTATCTGCTCCCCAGCACCTTAAACCTGTGTCCTCTCGTAGCGATGTCCTGTAATGAGATGTTTCCTCAGTGGAGGGATATTTCCTCTGGATTTCTATCCAGCTCCCTTATATTGAATCTGTTCACTGTCCATTGATTGGTTTGTAGACAGGGTGAGCTCCTCTTGCTGCTGTTCGGCCGCTGAGTTATCTCATTGTTCAACAAGACCATAGTCATTATGTCTCCCTGTATATCAACTTCACCCTAGAATCCCTTCATAATTTTGGATAATAAAAACCAAGCAATCTCTGTTTTAAAATTAAACATTTGTTTTGAATTAATGGCCATTTGTAAAAGGTGGAGAAATCCCAAATATTTCTTAATTTCACTCCTGTGCTGTATGTGCTGAAGTTGTGCCTATGCTGTATGACTGGGGTAGGGGCTGTGCGACTGAGGGTGGGGCTCTGTCACTGGGGCAGAGACTCTGACTGGGGGAGGGGCTGCATGGCTGGTGGAGAGTAATGAACTCTTGGAAGAGTTCTGTGAGTTTGGGTTAAGGCAATGGCGTCTGGGGGAGAGGGAGGGTAGTTGTGTCAGATTGGTTGTTTCTGGGGGTGGGGGAGTTGCATCTGAGGTAGGGCGGTTGTGACTGTGGGATGGCAGTTGTGTCTGGGGGAGGTTGAGTTTGCGGGAGGTTGTGTCTGGGGGAGAGTTGTGTCTGGGGGAGAGTTGTGTCTGGGAGAGAGTTGAGACTGGGAGAGAGTTGTGTCTGGGAGAGAGTTGTGTCTGGGGGAGAGTTGTGTCTGGGAGAGAGTTGTGTCTGGGAGAGAGTTGAGACTGGGAGAGAGTTGTGTCTGGGAGAGAGTTGTGTCTGGCGGAGGGTGTGTTGAGTCTGGGACCTCTCTCTTTGCTGACTGATCCTGTGTTGTTCCACAGAGTATCCATTTGTCTTTTCTCCGCACTGTGCCACCGTACTCCCATCAAGCTCAGGTCTGGTTTGAAATGATGAGACGATTTCGGTGGGGACACATCATTCTGGTGGTTAGCAATGACCATGAGGGCCGAGCAGCTCAGAAGAAGCTGGAAACTCTCCTGGAAGAAAAGGAGTCAAAGGTTAGTGTGTAGCCTTTGTGTCAACCCCCAGCTGTCCTGTGTATGTAGATATCTGTACGTGAACACATTTTCTCTCCATTATGAACATGGCTAACATTATGCTTTAAGCATCTACGGTGTCTTGAGTGGTACCTGACAAAACTTGTATTTATCATTCCACGTGCTTCATCATAATCAATATCTGCTACGTGTAATCAGCGACAGGATGAGAGCCGTACACTGGAGCTGTGCAAAAAAAATCTACCTGCAGCTCTTCTTAAAGTTGGACCAAATCCTCCTCCCAATGGATCATTATCAACCCAGTGGCACCAGGATGCTGCCCACTGTCACCCTCTCTGTTAAGCTGCCACTCACCGCAGCACAGCTTCAACATGACTCCTGAGACCGCCACACTCCACCCGTCCCATTCCTCTCCCAGTCCCCATTCCTGGTCCAGTTAATGGAATGGATGAGAATGACTTTGACCCCACACCTTTCTTTAAGCCTCAAGGCATCTCCCGCTCCATTGGCCTTTTGTGTATTGAATGTGCAAAGAGAGTGAATTTACCACATTGGCAATCTGATTGCCAATAAATCCTGGTCTATTGGCCATAGGAGAGCTGCTCAAACCCAGAAGAAGACACAGCAACGTCAAGCAACTGATATATGAGTAAAGTAATTAACATTCCCACTTGAGAATCTCTCCAGCTGCTTCCCGCCCTCACCAGCTATCCCAGCGATTTACCCCTGAACATCCCCTCACCATCTCTCCCACCTCACTTACCCTCAAACATCCCCACCCCCAACCTTCCCACCTTCCCTATCCCTCCTTTTCTTCACCTCCCATCATATTTGTCTTGTTCAGATGGTGTAGGGTTAGTTGTGCCACTAACGCAAGGCGCTGACCATCACATTTGGGCAAATGATGCAGTGAGAATGGACTAGTTGAAGGGTGAATAGGTGAAGGGTCACTCATCCAGCTGGGTAAGGGGGTGACGGTAGCAGTCTGATCTTATGGAACAGTCTGTGAAAGCTCAGTTTTGTGTTTCGTGATTTGTTCAGAGTCAGTGGTCTGAATCAGTGAAAGGTCAGTATTCAGACAGGCTGAGGGGTCAGAGATTTGGATGGAATGAGAGGTCAGTGATTATGTTAGTTGAGGAGTTTCTGGCCTGGTTTAGCTCAGGTTAATGTTTCAGGTGGATTGGGATTTGATGATCCGCTGGTTTGATACTCACTGCCTGATGGGGCAGTTATCAATCTGGATTAGTGATTCCTGAACTCCTGGATCAGAGGTTAGAGATGCGGGGAGGAGGGGGGAGGGGGAGGTGAGGGGTTAGAAATGTGGGTGGGGTGAGATATCTTGGTGGGTGAGGGATTAGATATCTGGGTGGGATGAAAAGTTAGAGATGTGGGAGGAGTGAAGGGTTACAGATGTGGGTGGGGTGAGGGGTTAGAGATGTGAGTGGGGTGAGGGGTTAGATATCTGGGTGGGGTGAGGGGTTAGATACCTGAGTGGGGTTCGGGGTTAGATACCTGGGTGGGGTTCGGAATTAGATATCTGGGTGGGGTTCGGGGTTAGATACCTGGGTGGGGTTCGAGGTTAGATACCTGGGTGGGGTTCGGGGTTAGATATCTGGGTGGGGTTCGGGGTTAGATACCTGGGTGGGGTTCGGGGTTAGATATCTGGGTGGGGTTCGGGGTTAGATACCTGGGTGGGGTTCGGGGTTAGATACCTGGGTGGGGTTCGGGGTTAGATACCTGGGTGGGGTTCGGGGTTAGATACCTGGGTGGGGTTCGGGGTTAGATACCTGGGTGGGGTTCGGGGTTAGATACCTGGGTGGGGTTCGGGGTTAGATACCTGGGTGGGGTTCGGGGTTAGATACCTGGGTGGGGTTCGGGGTTAGATACCTGGGTGGGGTTCGGGGTTAGATACCTGGGTGGGGTTCGGGGTTAGATATCTGGGTGGGGTTCGGGGTTAGATACCTGGGTGGGGTTCGGGGTTAGATATCTGGGTGGGGCTCGGGGTTAGATATCTGGGTGGGGTTCGGGGTTAGATATCTGGGTGGGGTTTGGGATTAGATATCTGGGTGGGGTTCGGGGTTAGATACCTGGGTGGGGTTCGGGGTTAGATATTTGGGTGGGGTTTGGGGTTAGATATCTGGGTGGGGTTCGGGGTTAGATATCTGGGTGGAGTTCGGGGTTAGATATCTGGGTGGGGTTCGGGGTTAGATATCTGGGTGGGGTGAGGGGTTAGATATCTGGGTGGGGTTCGGGGTTAGATATCTGGGTGGGGTTCGGGGTTAGATATTTACATGGTATGAGGGGTTCGAGATATGGGGTGGGGTTATTTATCCAGGTTGGGTGAAGGCTTAGAGACCTGGATGGGAGTGACAGATGCGGGTGGATTGAGGGGTTAGATATCTGGGTGGGGTTCAGGGTTAGATACCTGGGTGGAGTGAGGGGTTAGATATCTGGGTGGGGTTCGGGGTTAGAAATCTGGGTGGGGTGAGGGGTTAGATACCTGGGTGGGTTTAGGGGTTAGATATCTGCGTGGAGTGAGGGGTTAGATACCTGGGTGGAGTGAGGGGTTAGATATCTGGGTGGGGTGAGGGGTCAGATATCTGGGTGGGGTGAGGGGTTAGATATCTGGGTGGGTTTAGGGGTTAGATATCTGGGTGGGATGAGGGGTTAGATACCTGGATGGAGTGAAGAGTTAGATATCTGGGTGGGGTTCGGGGTTAGATATCTGGGTGGGGTTCGGGGTTAGATATCTGGGTGGGGTTCGGGGTTAGATATCTGGGTGGGGTGAGGGGTTAGATATCTGGGTGGAGTGAGAGGTTAGATATCTGGGTGGGGTGAGGTGTTAGATATCTGGGTGGGGTGAGGGGTTAGATATCTGGGTGGGGTGAGGGGTTAGATATCTGGGTGGGGTGAGGGGTTAGATATCTGGGTGGAGTGAGGGGTTAGATATCTGGGTGGGGTGAGGGGTTAGATATCTGGGTGGAGTGAGGGGTTAGATATCTGGGTGGGGTGAGGGGTTAGATATCTGGGTGGGGTGAGGGGTTAGATATCTGGGTGGGGTGAGGGGTTAGATATCTGGGTGGGGTGAGGGGTTAGATATCTGGGTGGAGTGAGGGGTCAGATATCTGGGTGGGGTGAGGGGTCAGATATCTGGGTGGGGTGAGGGGTCAGATATCTGGGTGGGTTTAGGGGTTAGATACCTGGGTGGAGTGAGGGGTTAGATACCTGGGTGGGGTGAGGGGTTAGATATCTGGGTGGGGTGAGGGGTTAGATATCTGGGTGGGGTGAGGGGTTAGATATCTGGGTGGGGTTCGGGGTTAGATATCTGGGTGGTGTTCGGGGTTAGATATCTGGGTGGGGTTCGGGGTTAGATATCTGGGTGGGGTGAGGGGTTAGATATCTGGGTGGGGTGAGGGATTAGATATCTGGGTGGGGTGAGGGATTAGATATCTGGGTGGAGTGAGGG
Organism: Carcharhinus amblyrhynchos; assembly: GCF_965287045.1. Classification (NCBI taxonomy): domain Eukaryota; kingdom Metazoa; phylum Chordata; class Chondrichthyes; order Carcharhiniformes; family Carcharhinidae; genus Carcharhinus; species Carcharhinus amblyrhynchos. Next base: position 42,381,306 of record NC_137348.1, read on the forward strand.
GTTAGATATCTGGGTGGGGTTCGGGGTTAGATACCTGGGTGGGGTGAGGGATTAGATATCTGGGTGGGGTTCGGGGTTAGATATCTGGGTGGGGTGAGGGGTTAGATACCTGGGTGGAGTGAGGGGTTAGATATCTGGGTGGGTTTAGGGGTTAGATATCTGGGTGGAGTGAGGGGTTAGATACCTGGGTGGAGTGAGGGGTTAGATATCTGGGTGGGGTTCGGGGTTAGATATCTGGGTGGGGTTCGGGGTTAGATATCTGGGTGGGGTGAGGGATTAGATATCTGGGTGGAGTGAGGGGTTAGATATCTGGGTGGGTTTAGGGGTTAGATATCTGGGTGGAGTGAGGGGTTAGATACCTGGGTGGGGTTCGGGGTTAGATATCTGGGTGGGGTGAGGGGTTAGATATCTGGGTGGGGTTCGGGGTTAGATATCTGGGTGGGGTGAGGGGTTAGATATCTGGGTGGGGTTCGGGGTTAGATATCTGGGTGGGGTGAAGGGTTAGATATCTGGGTGGGGTGAAGGGTTAGATATCTGGGTGGGGTGAGGGTTTAGATATCTGGGTGGGGTTCGGGGTTAGATATCTGGGTGGGGTGAAGGGTTAGATATCTGGGTGGGGTTCGGGGTTAGATATCTGGGTGGGGTTCGGGGTTAGATACCTGGGTGGGGTTCGGGGTTAGATACCTGTGTGGGGTTCAGGATTAGATACCTGGGTGGGGTGAGGGGTTAGATATCTGGGTGGGGTTCGGGGTTAGATATCTGGGTGGGGTTCGGGGTTAGATATCTGGGTGGGGTTCGGGGTTAGATATCTGGGTGGATTGAGGGGTTAGATATCTGGGTGGATTGAGGGGTTAGATATCTGGGTGGATTGAGGGGTTAGATATCTGGGTGGGGTTCGGGGTTAGATATCTGGGTGGGGTGAGGGGTTAGATACCTGGGTGGGGTGAGAGGTTAGATACCTGGGTGGGGTGAGGGGTTAGATATCTGGGTGGGGTGAGGGGTTAGATATCTGGGTGGGGTGAGGGGTTAGATATGCAGGGGGCAGAGGAGGATGAGAGATGTGGATGGGATGAGGGGTTACAGATGTGGGTAGAATGAGGGGTAAGATCTCTGTGAGGGGTTAGATATCTGGATGGGGTGAGGGTTTAGAGATTGAGATGGGATGAGGGGTTAGATATCTAGGTGAGATAAGGGGTTAGAGATGTGGGGGAGGGGTGAGGGGGTAGAGATGCAGGGGGGCTGAGGGATTAGAGTTGTGGGGAGGGGTTAGAGATGTGGTAGGGTGAGGGGTTAGAGATGTGGTAGGGTGAGGGGTTAGAGATGCGATGGGTGAGGGGTCAGAGATGCGAGGGGGGGCATGAGGGGTTAGAGATGTGGGGGGTGTGAGGGGTTAGAGATGTGGTAGGGTGAGGGGTTAAAGATGTGGTAGTGTGAAGGGTCAGAGATGCGGGGTGGGGTGAGAGGTTAGAGATGCAGGAGGGGGCGTGAGGGGTCAGAGATGTGGTAGGGTGAGGGGTTAGAGATGCGATGGGTGAGGGGTCAGAGATGCCGGGGGGGAGGGGGCGTGAGGGATTAGAGATGTGGGGGTGCGTGAGGGGTTAGAGATGTGCTAGGTTGAGGGGTTAGAGATGTGGTAGTGTGAGGGGTCAGAGATGCGGGGTGGGGTGAGGGGTTAGAGATGCGGGGGGGGGCTGTGAGTGGTCAGAGATGTGGTAGGGTGAGGGGTTAGAGATGCAGGGGGGGTGAGGGGTTAGAGATGCAGGGGGGTGAGGAGTTAGAGATGCGGGGGGGTGAGGGGTTAGAGATGTGGGTGAGGAGAAGGGTTAGAGATGTGGGGGGGGGGTGAGGGGTTAGAGATGCAGGGGGGTGAGGGGTTAGAGATGCAGGGGGGTGAGGAGTTAGAGATGCGGGGGGGTGAGGGGTTAGAGATGTGGGTGAGGTGAAGGGTTAGAGATGTGGGGGGGGGTGAGGGGTTAGAGATGTGGGTGAGGTGAAGGGTTAGAGATGTGGGTGAGGTGAAGGGTTAGAGATGTGGGGTGGTGAGGGGTTAGAGATGCGGGGGGGGTGAGGGGTTAGAGATGCAGGGGGGTGAGGAGTTAGAGATGTGGGGGATGAGGGGTTAGAGATGCGGGGGGGGTGAGGAGTTAGAGATGTGGGGGGGGTGAGGGGTTAGAGATGTGGGTGAGGTGAAGGGTTAGAGATGTGGGGGGGTGAGGGGTTAGAGATGTGGGGGGGTGAGGGGTTAGAGGTGCAGGGGGGTGAGGGGTTAGAGATGTGGGTGAGGTGAAGGGTTAGAGATGTGGGGGGGGGGTGAGGGGTTAGAGCTGTGGGGGGGGTGAGGGGTTAGAGATGCAGGGGGGTGAGGGGTTAGAGATGCAGGGGGGTGAGGGGTTAGAGACGGGGGGGTGAGGGGTTAGAGACCGGGGGGGTGAGGGGTTAGAGATGCGGGGGGTGAGGGGTTAGAGATGCGGGGGGGTGAGGGGTTAGAGCTGTGGGGAGGGTGAGGGGTTAGAGATGCAGGGGGGTGAGGGGTTAGAGATGCAGGGGGGTGAGGGGTTAGAGATGTGGGGGGGTGAGGGGTTAGAGATGCGGGGGGGTGAGGGGTTAGAGCTGTGGGGGGGGTGAGGGGTTAGAGATGCAGGGGGGTGAGGGGTTAGAGATGCAGGGGGGTGAGGGGTTAGAGATGCGGGGGGGTGAGGGGTTAGAGATGCGGGGGGGTGAGGGGTTAGAGCTGTGGGGGGGGTGAGGGGTTAGAGATGCAGGGGGGTGAGGGGTTAGAGATGCAGGGGGGTGAGGGGTTAGAGATGCGGGGGGGTGAGGGGTTAGAGATGCGGGGGGGTGAGGGGTTAGAGCTGTGGGGGGGGTGAGGGGTTAGAGCTGTGGGGGGTGAGGGGTTAGAGATGTGGGGGGTGTGAGGGGTTAGAGATGCGGGGGGGTGAGGGGTTAGAGATGCGGGGGGGTGAGGGGTTAGAGATGCGGGGGGGGTGAGGGGTTAGAGATGTGAGTGAGGTGAAGGGTTAGAGATGTGCGGGGGGGTGAGGGGTTAGAGATGCAGGGGGATGAGGGGTTAGAGATGCAGGGGGGTGAGGGGTTAGAGATGTGGGTGGGGTGAAGGGTTAGAGATGTGAGTGGGGGTGAGGGGTTAGAGATGTGGGGGGTGAAGGGTCAGAGATGGGGGGGTGGTGAGGGATTAGAGATGCGGGGGTTGTGGGATGTGGGGTCCAGATGGAGAGAGGGTTTAGATGTCTGTCTGGGCTGAGCTGATGTGATTGAAATGGTGTGAAGGATAATGATTTGGATTGAGTAATGGCTCTGTCACCTCGACATAATATTTGTCCAGTGATCTGGGTGTTACGTATGGCTCCATGATCCAATGGGATTGAGTGTCAGTGATCCCAATGGAATGACAAGTGACTGTCCTGTGAGGGGAAACGGCCTTTCAATCTATGATGCTAAGCCCCCTCAGAATCTTAGTTCAATGAGATTGCCTATCTTTCAAATAAATGTCAGCAAATATAGGTGAACTCATGAGAGGACAGCCCTCTCACCCCTAGACCCAGGTAGTTTGTTTCACATCTTCACACACACTTTTCCATTGAGGAATAATGGGCAAGTGTTGGGAGGATTAGCAAGCTGATTACTAACCAATCTATTACAACCAAAGTATATCTTCGCTGTGCTGCCTCCAATATAACATTTAAATGTAATAAACACAGAAAATGTCAGAAGCACTCTGCACGACAGGCAATATCTGTGCTGAGAGAAACATCTGTTACTCATCCCAGATGAAGCCTTGCTTGCTGAACATTTCTGACATATTCTGTTTTTATTTCAGATGTCCAGCACCTGCAACTATTTGCTGAAGTATATCATGAAAATGGATTGTAAAAAGCTCCAGCACTGACCCTCAAAACACCCTAATTATAGCCTGACCCATTGGAAACACCCTATTTATCAATATCTGATTTCTCTAGCCATGAACATCTATTCCCAACTCCATAAGCCCTTGTGTAAGATCATTTTAGTGTGGCACTTTATCAAATTAATTAATACAATTTAAAAAGTCAAATATACTGCATCCACTGGTTCCCTATTATCTATTCTGGTAAATCTCAAAAATTCTAATACATGTTTCAAACATGATTGCCCTTTCATAAAGGCATGTTGCTTCTGCTTAATCCTGTTATGGTTTTACAAGTGCATTGTCACCACTTCCACAATAACAGATTCCAGGATTTTCCAGATGTCAGGCAAATTTTGTAGTTTCCTGTTTCCTCTCCCTTCTTTTCTCGAGTAACAGTGTTACAAGTTGTTTGAAGGTATTTTGTGGTGAAATGATCATGGTAACATTGCGGAAGGTGATTTTATGGTTATACCATGCAAATTCTGCTCTGAGAAGAGCGATTGTTATCTTCAGAGTTCCTTGGAAGAGGTGATAGGCCTGAAAATTTCAGCAGCGTACTCTGCCTATCTCCCAGAGGAACAGGTGAGGGAGGTCATTACCTACAGGTGGACGGTGGGATTATGGGCAGGATCTTACTGTTTATTGGTTGGCTGTTCCATTTGTAATATGTCAATATATATTAACATTCTTGCTGCTGATTGGTTGGCTGTACAGATGATAATGTGTTTCTTCACTAAGGGAAACCTAATCTCATTGCTGACTTTACACATGATTAACACACGCCCACTTGTTACTTGCTGCCTAATAACTCCTTTATTATGTATGGCAAGATCCAACCTCCCATACACTGTGCACATATGACAACGTATACACAGGACATAGGATCTTAATGTCCAACACAGCTCATTGAAGAAGCCTTTCTCCAGAAGAGCTGGAGATTTACCAACACCACGCCATCCCCAAAAACAACATCCTTTTGTGTAAAATTGAACACCATGGGATTAAGGGTAATGTATTAAGATGGATAGAAAATGACAGGAAACAATGAGTAGGAAAAAACAGGTATTTTTCTAAGCGGCAAGCAGTGACTAATGGCGTACCGCAGGGATCAGTGCTGGAGCCCTAGCTATTCAAAAATTTATTTATTAGTCACAAGTAGGCTTACATTGACACTGCAATGAAGTTATTGTGAAAATCCCTGAATCACTAGAATCCAGCGCCTGTTTGAGTACACGGAGAGAGAATTTAGCATAACTAATCCACGTAACCAGCACATCTTTGGATAATGGGAGGAAACCGGAGCACCCAGAGGAAGCCAATGCAGACACAGGGAGAACGTGCAAGCTCCACACAGACAGTGACTGAAGCCGCAAATTGAACCCAGGTCCCTGGGAGGCAGCAGTGCTACCACTGTGCCACTGTGGTGCCCATAGAGTTTACAATAGATAAAATAGGTAAAATAGGTCTTGATAGGTAAGTGCTGTCTATAGGTCACCTGTCCATACTTGTCCCAAAAAGAGAGTAATCACATTATATGTTAATGATTTAGATGAGGGAACGAAATGTAATATCTCTAAATTTGCAGATAACACAAAGCTGGATGGGAGAATGAGCTGTGAGGAGCATGCAGAGAAATATTGGTGTGATTCGGACAAGTTGAGTGACTGGGCAAATGCATGGCAGATGCAGTATAATGTGGATAAATGTGAGGTTATCCACTTTAGTAGTAATAACAGGAAGGCAGATTATTATCTGAATGGCTGTAAATTGAGAGAGGGGAATGTGCAATGAGACCTGGGTATTCTCATATACCAGTCATTGAAAGTAAGCATGCCAGTGCAGCAGGCAATGAAGAAGGCAAATGGTATGTTGGCCTTCATAGCGAGAGGATTCAAGTACACGAGCAGGAAAGTGTTGCTACAGGACCTTGGTGAGGCCACACCTAGAATTTTGTGTGCAGTTTTGGTCTCCTTTTCTGAGGAAGAATATTCTTGCTATGGAGGGAGTACAGCGAAGGCTTACCAGACTGATTCCTGGGATGGTGGGACTGACGCAAGAGAAGAGATTGAGTCGGTTAGGATTGTATTCACTGGGAGTTTAGAAGAATAAAGGAAGGTCTCGTAGAAACCTATAAACTCCAAACAGGATTAGACAGGGTAGATGCAGGAAAAATGTTCTGATGGTGGGGGAATCCAGACCAGGAGTCACAGAATGAAGGTACGGGTAGACCATTTGGACTGAGATGAAGAGAAATTTATTCACCCAGAGAGTGGCGAGCCTGTAGAATTTGCTACCACAGAAAGCAGTTGAGGTCAAAACATTGTATGTTTTCATGAAGAAATTAGATGTATCTCTTGGAGCTAAAGGGATCAAATTATATGGGGAGACTGTGGGAGCAGGTTATTGAGTTGGATGATCAACCATAGTTGCAATGAATGGCAGAGCAGTTCGAAGGGCCGAGTGACCTCCTCCTGGTCCTATTTTGTTTGTTTCTCCTCAGTGACATCTAACTACCTTTATTGTGCAAACACATTGCCAACCATCCTGCATAGTCAATCAATCAGGCACAAGAATGTTAACATGTTTTAATCTATTGTTAACATAGTAGCTGGACCAATCCTATCAATTCTACCAAGGAACTCTGAAGGTTTTTAGTCCCATTAATTTCTCTAGTACTCATTCTCTGCTGGTTATTAATCTCCTCACCCTTTGGTTCCTCAATATGTGTTTTGTGTCTACTACCATGAGGACAGACACAAGCTATCTGTTTAACATTTCTGCCATTTCCTTAATCCCTATTATAATTTCTCCTATCTCATCGTCCAGGGGTCAGTTGTTTCCTTTTACATCCCTCCTCCCTTTTCCATACTTGCAGAAGTTCCGACAGTTGTTTTTAATATTTCTCTAATTCTCCCAATCCTCATACCTGCTCTTCTTGGCAATATTATAAGCTTCTTATTCAAATCTAACACCAATCTAGCCATGACTGGATCTCTTTTCCTATGGACTGGTTCTTTCTTAAACGGGTGTATTCTCCTTGAGAATTTTGAGCTATTTCTTTAAATATTTGCCACTTGTTATTGCGCTCCATGTCTTTTAACCTTATCCCCCAACTAATCTTAAACAACTTGTCACTCATATCTATGCAATTGGCTTTATTTAAGTTGAAGTTTCTTGCTTGGTACGTCACTCTCAAACTGAGGCCAAGGTTTTCCATCTGTGGAAACAGCTCACCACTGGCCACCAATAGGATCTTCCAGTTCCACCGAAGCCAATGGCCATCTGCATTGCTCGCTGACTTCACCGTCAGGAAACCCAGCATGGACATTGCCTTTGTGAGACCGGACAATCCCAACCTTAATGTATAATTCTAACATATTCTCATTACTCAGCCCCATGCAGTCCTTTACTGTGAGATCACACTATACCTCCAACTCAAGATCTAAGATCAATTTATCACTACTCAGTTCCATGATGTATTGTTCTGGGAAACTGTATCGAAAGCTAAACAATGAACACATTCTACAAACTAATTGACCAATTTGCCTGGTTCACTGCTCTGAAGATTAAGTTCAGCGAGCGTCCGTAACCCAGACACAATGAGAGGGTCAATGTGCAGATGGTGGGAGGGAGATCAGTGTGCAGATGGAGGGAGGAGGTCAGTGTCCGGATGCAGGGAGGGGGTCAGTGTGCAGACAGAGGGAGGTCAGTGTGCAGATGGAGGGAGGGGGTCAGTGTGCAGACAGAGGGAGGTCAGTGTGCAGATGGAGGGAGGGGGTCAGTGTCCAGATGGAGGGAGGGGATCAGTGTCCGGATGGAGGGAGGGGGTCAGTGTGCAGATAGAGGGAGGGGGTCAGTGTCCAGATTAGGGTCAGGTTCCAGGATGGGGGTCGGGTTGTGGGTTGGGTACTGGATGGGGGTCGAGTTCCGGGATTGGGGGAGTCAGTTTCCAGATGAGGTTTGGGTTCCAGATGGGGGTCGAGTTCTGGATTGGGGTCGCTTTCTGGGATGGGTGTTCAGGTTCTGGATTGCGATTGGGTTCCGGGATGAAGGTTGAGTTCCGGATGAGGATTAGGTACCAAGATGGGGCTCGGGTTCCGAATGAGGGTCGGGTTCCAGGATGGGGGTTGGGTACCGGATGAGGGTCGGGTTCTGGAGTGGGGGTCAGGTTCCGGGACGGGGGTCAGACTCCTGCTGAGGGTTGGGTTCTGAATTGGGGTCGGGTTCCGGATGTAGGTCGAGTTCCGGGACGGTGCTCGGGTACTGGCTGAGGGTTGGGTTTTAGATGGGGGTCGGGTTCCGGGATAGGGGTCGGATTCCAGATGAGGGTTGGGTTCAGGATGTGAACCGGGTTCCGAATGAGAGTTGGGTTCTGGATGGAGGTTGGGTTCTGGATTGGGTCTTGTTTCCGGGATGAGGGTTGGGTTTCAGGATGGGGGTCGGGTTCTGGGATGGGGGTCAAGTTCCGGATGATGATTGGGTTCCAGATGAGGTTTGGGTTCTGCGATGGGTGTCGGGTTTCGGGTGGCAGTCGGGTTCCGATGGGTGACGTGTTCTGGATAAGGGTCATGTTCCGGATCAGGTTCGGATAGGGGACAGGTTCTGGATGAGAGTCGGGTTCCAGGATGGGGATCGGGTTCCGGATGAGGATTGGATTCCGGAATGGGGATGGGTTCCAGATGAGGGTCAGGTTCGGATCAGGGTCGGGTCCAGGTGAGGATCAGGTTCCGGAATGGGGGTCGGGTTCTGGATGAGGGTCAGGTTCGGATGAGGATTGGGTTCAGGATGAGGATCGGATTCTGGGGTGGAGGTCGGGGTCCGGGATGGAGGTCGAGTTCTGGGATGGGCAACAGGTTTCGGATGTCGGTAAGCATTCCAGATTAGGGTCAGTTTCCAGATTGGAGTCGTGTTCCAGATGTGGGTTGGGTTCTGGATAGGATGAACATTCTGGATGCGATGAGCTTACGGATTGGCTTCAGTTTCCAGATGAGGATCACGTTCTTGTTTTGGGTCCGGTTCCGGGATAGAGGTCGGGTTCTGGGATGGAGGTCGGGTTCCGGGATGGGGTCTGTGTCCAGAATGGGGGTTGGGTTCCGGATGGGAGTCAGGTTCCGGGATGGGGGTCGCAATCCAGGATGGAGGTCACATTCCAGGTAGGGGTCGGGTTCCGGGATGGGGTCGGGTTCCGGAATGGGAGTTGGATTCCGGATGGGGGTCTGATTCTGGGATGGGGATTGGGTTCCTGATGGGGGTCAGGTTCTGGGAGGGGGTCAGGTTCTGGGATGAGGGTTGGGTTCCTGATGGGGGTCAGGTTCCGGGAGAGGGGTCAGGTTTTGGAATGGTGGTTGGGCTCTGGCATGGGGGTCGGGTTCTGGGATGGGGATCGGGTTCCGGACTTCGGTAAGCATTCCAAATTGGGGTCAGTTTCCAGATTGGCGTCAGGTTCCAGATGGAGGGTCATGTTCCTGATTGAGGCCAGGTTCCGGGATGGGGATTGGGTTCTGGGACAGGGGTTAGATTCCAAGATGGGGGTCGGCTTCTGGGATGGGGGTCAGGGTCCGGGATGGAAGTCGAGTTCTGGGATGGGGGTCAGGTTCCGGGATGGAGGTCGAGTTCTGGGATGGGGGTCAGGTTCCGGGATGGGGGTCAGGTTCCGGGATGGGGGTCGGGTTCCAGGATGAGTGTCAGGTTCTGGGATGGAAGTCAGGGTCCGGGATGGAGGTCAAGTTCTGGGATGGGGGTCTGTTCTGTGATGGAGGTCAGGGTCCGGGATGGAGGTCCAGTTCTGGGATGGGGGTCAGATTCCGGGATGGAGGTCGGGTTCTGGGATGAGGGCCGGGTTCCAGGATGGGGGTTAGGTTCCAGGATGGGGTCGGGTTCTGGGGTCGAGGTCGAGTTCTGGGATGGGGGTCAGGTTCTGGGATGGGGGTCGAGTTCTGGGATGGGGGTCGAGTTCTGGGATGGGGGTCGAGTTCTGGGATGGGGGTTGAGTTCTGGGATGGGGATCAGGTTCTGAATTGGGGTCGGGTTCTGGGATGGGGGTCGGGTTCTGGGATGAGGGTCGGGTTTCCGAACGAGGGTCAGGTTCTGGGATGGGGTTCAGTTTCCGGGATAGAGATCGGGTTCTGGGATGAGGGTAGGGTTCCGGGATGGGGGTCGGGTTCCAGGATGGGGGTCGGGTTCCGGGATGGGGGTCAGGTTCTGGGATGGGGGTCTAGTTCTGGGATGGGGGAGGGGTCAGGGTCTGGATGGGGGCAGTGGTCAATGATAAAGATTGTTAACTCGTGTTGAGTTGTAAAATGCTAATTTCGTGTTCTCCCTGCTCTGACCTATCACTGTAATAGGAGGAGGCCATTCAGCTTCTTGCACCTGATCCCTCTTTGTATTAGATCATGGCTGATCCAGCTTAAACTCTTTGTTGCACATCTCTTGGCACTTTTGGGTCATGTCAGGACTAAGACGGTCAAGAAAGCTGCCCAAGTGATCATGAGAAATACCACAGCCGATGCCATCAACAAGGGGGAGGTTATCAACTTCCCAGCAAGAAATCTCACAGTGTATTGATCTATTGATTTTATCCATGAAAGCTCTGAAACTCCATGGGCTTAGGAGGAGAGAGATTCCAAATTTCTACTGTAATTTGAGTGAAAAGGTGCTTCCAATGTAATGTGACTCTAATTGTAAAATGATGTCACCTCGTTCTGAATTTTCTTACCAGAAGAAAGTTTTTTTTAATCAACCCAAACATTTAAACACCTATATTAGATCAATCCTCAACCTTTTATACTCAAGGGAACACAGGTTGTCTTCGAATGTCTTAACATTATCCTTAGACCAATAATACCAATTGCTGCAAGGCCTATATATACACAATATATATCATTTCTGAGGTACAGGACCCAATCCTGATCACAGTCTTTCAAATGTCTTTAACCAGAGTTTTATATGACTGCAGCATAACTTCCCCCACACTCTGTACTCTAACCCTATTTGAGATAAAGACCAACAATATATTAGTCGTTTTGATTACTTTCTGTGTCTTCATCCAAGTCATTGATAAGTAGGGTAAAATACCTTACATTTATCAAGCAGACAACATTACCTCATGTTTGCTAATAATGCTCTCTTCAGAACCTTCATAAATCTATATCAACAATGTCCATGGACACTCCCTCTCATCCACTGTCTGTGACCCCTTCAAAAAATACTCAGATTCATCTCACATGACTGACTGCACACAAATCTATGCTCATTCTGGCTAAGTTAAGAATTGTCTAACTGTTCAGTCACTCTGTCCCCAGTAGCAGATTCCAGTACCTTGCCCACAACGGAGGTTAGTCTCACAGGGTTGTGGTTATTTCCTGGTTTCTCTCCCACCCTTACAGTGTCAAAGATATACACAACACAGGAAATTGCCCTTCGGCCCATCATGTCTACGTTGGTCAAAGTCAAACCACCTAACTATTCTAATCCCATTTTCCAGCACTTGGCCCATAGCCTTGTATGCCTTGGCACTGCAAGTGCACATCCAAATTCTTCTTAAATGTTATGAGGGTCCTGCCTCCACCACCCTTTCAAGCAGAGAGTTCCAGACTCCCACCTCCTTTGGGTAAAAAAGATTTCTGTCACATCCCCTCTAAACCTCCAACCTCTTACCTTAAATCTCTGCCCCTGGTATTGATCCCTTCACCAAGGGGAAAGGTTTCTTCCTGTCTCTTCTGTCTACGCCCTACATAATTTTATACATCTCAATCATGTCCCTCCTCAGTCTCCTCTGCTCCAAGGAAAACAATCCCAATTTATCCAATCCCTCTTCATAACCATATAATGAAATGGTGTCTACAATTCCCAATCGAATGGCACAATTCCCAAGAGAGGGCTAGAAGAGATTGCAGAAAGGATGGGAGAGGCTGTAATAATGGGATGAGAATGTAAAATTTGACATGAGGATAATGGGTCAATGCAACATGGTGCAAAGTAAGATACAAGCCACGGAGTTTTGGAGGAGCTGAGGTTTATGGAGAGTGGAAGGAAGGCTTTGGAATAGTTCTGTTTAGAGTGGCAGAGAAATACAGGAGGATTTCAGCATCTGATGAACTGAGATGGGTAGAGAGAAAAGTGCTGTTACAGAGATAAAAGTAGGAGCTTTCATCCAGAAAGCCCAGAAACTCAACTCAGCAAGTTGTCTGCTTATGGTTAAATCTGATTAGAGACCTATTTGTAACAAAACACAGACCACTGTGGAGTGACAAGCCCAGAAAGACTAAGTAAGTACAAGGTGTGATAGATAGTCAAAGACAATGGCTTATAATTAGGTGAAATTTCTTCACTCGGAGGGTGGTGAACCAATGGAATTCTCTACCACAGGAAGCTGTGGAGACCAAGTCACTGAATATATTTAAGAAGGAAATATACAGGTTTCTAGACTCTAAATGTGTCAAGAGGTATGGGGCGAATGCTGGAGTATGGTGTTGAGATAGAAACATGTCTCAGCATGATTCAGCATTCCAGCTGACTTCTGCTCCTATTTTCTGTGTGATCATCCAAATTGATAAGGTCACTCTGCTAATGTGCTCAGAGTCACCTTAATGTGGCAATTGGAAGTAAATGGTGAAAAGAGTTACTGATATTTTGTTGAGTAGACCCATGGAATAACTCATTAGGAAAGATCATTAAAAGAAGTCAAGTGAAGATGTAACTAGATATGCTTCTACACAATCAAACAGTACCAAGGCATGAGCCTCACAGGTCAATGTGAGGAATTACACAGCAGAAACTAAGGGACATTTCTTCATCATTGGCCACTACATCTCATACAGCAAGATAACGAATTTGGAAGCAGGAATAATCACTGACCCACTTGAGACCTCTATTCAGCCATCAAACCAGTTCACGGATGAATCTAAGGACACAGTAACATACAGCCCAAAAACAGGATGGTAGAGTGAGTGGGACAGGAGGCAGATAAAATTCAATGCAAAGAAATATGAAGTGATTCATTTTGATAGGAAAAAGATGGAGAAACAATATAGAATTAAGGAAATAATTCTAAAAGGGTTGTGGGAGCAGAGAGACCCGGGAGTATATGTGCGTAGATCCTTGAAGGTGGCAGAACAGGTTGAGAGTGTGGCTAATAAAGCATAAAGCATCCTGGATTTTAACAATAGAGGCATACAGTGCAAAACAGGGAGTTAATTGTAAGAAACACTGGTTAGACTTCAGTGAGAGTATTTCACCCAGTTCTGGGAACCACACTTTGGAGATGGATTGGAGAAATTAGGACTGTTTGCCTTGGAGAAGGGAAAGTTGAGAATGTTTGGACAGAAGTGTTCAAAATCATCAGGGGTCTGGATAGAGCTGATAAGGCAAAACTCTGGCCATTGGTGGAAGGATTGAGAAACAGAAGGTACAGATTGAGGTAGTTGGGAAAAGAAGCAATGGAGACATGAGAAGAAACTTTTTTTCAAGTATTAATGTAAGCCTACTTATGACACTAATAAATAAACTTTTCAAACTAAACACTTGGAAGGATGATCTCATTTATGTTAGCTAAAAGAAGAGCAGAAATGACAGCCCAACTGGATGAGCAGGGTAAAGAAGAAGTCAGGGAGTCATAATATTGAAGAATATTAAAGAAATATGACAGATGTGAGGAGGGATGATGTGCTAGAATGGTTGAACTAAGGAATTAAAAGGGACAATCACATCACTGGGAAAGTACTACAGATCCCAATCAGAAAAGTAAATATATAGTGGAGCTGAGAATCAGCAAGGGGCAATAACCATGAGTAGGGGTTGTATATAGACCCCCAAACTGTAGTGATGATTTTGGGAATGGCATTCAACAGGAAATTTGAGACACATGCAGTTAAGGAACATCTGTAATTATGGGCAGCTTTAATTTACGTATAGATTAGGCAAATAAAATTAGTCACAATATGTTAGGGGAGGAATTCCTAGAGTGCGGATAAGATGGTTTTCTGGACTGAGGAACCAACAGGCCAACCTAGACTGGATATTGTGTAATGAGAAAGGAATAATTGGCAATCTAGTTGTGTGAGAACCTTGGGGATGAGCACCTGTAACATGATAGAATTTTTCATCAAGTTGGAGAGTGAATTGCTGGCTGTGAGACTAGTGTCCTGAATCTAAATAAAGGAAACTATGAATGGAGTGAGGCACGAGTTAGGCTGTGATTGGGGAATGTTACTTAAAGGGATGATGGGCAATAGCAAACACTCGAAGAGTGCATGGGTAAACTGCAACCATTATTCATTCCTGTCCGACGCAAAAATATAACAGGAAAGGTGACCAAATCATGGCTTACAAGGGAAATTTGTGATAGTATTAGATCCAATGGAGAGGCATATGGATTGGCCATAAAAAAAACAGACCTCAGGATTGGGAGCAGTTTAGAATTCAGAAAAGGAGGACAAAGGGATTGATTAAGAAAGGGAAAGTAGAATATGAGGATAAGCTTGTGGAGAACATAAAAACTGAATGTAAAAGCTTCTATAGGTATGCGAAGTGTAAAAGATTGGTGAAGACAAATGTAGGTCCCTTATAGTGAGAAACAGAGGAATTTATAACAGGGAACAAAGAAATGGCTGACCCACTAAATACATAGTTTGGTTCTGTCTTCACAACGGAGGACATAAATAATGCACCAGAAATGTTGGAGACACAGGGTTTAGTGAGAGGGAGGAACTAAAGAAAATCAGTAGTTCGGTATTAGTAGGAAAATGTTACTGATGAAATTAAAGGGATTGAAGAATGATAAATCCCCAGGGCCTGATAATCTACATCCCAGGAAGTGTCCCTGGAAATAGGAGATGCATTGGTGGTCATCTTGCAGGATTCTATAGACTCTGGAACAGTTCGTACAGATTGGAGGATAGCTAATGTAACCCCATTATTTAAAAAAGGAAGTAGAGAGAAAATAGGGAATTATAGAACAGCCAGCTTGATGTCAATAGCGGGGAAAATACTAGAGCCCATTACAAATGATTTAATTGCAGACCACATTGGAAAACAATGGCAGGATTGGACAGAGTCAGCATGGAATTACGAAAGGGAAATCATGCTTGACAAATCTACTGGAATTCTTTGAGGATGTAACCAGTGGAGTTGATGAGGAGGATCCAATGAGTGTGGTTTATTTGGACTTTCAGAAGGCTTTCGATAAAGTCCCACATAAAAGATTAGCTTGTAAAATTAAAGCACATGGGATTGGGGGAAGTGTGTTGGGATGGCTAGAAAACTGGTTGGCAGACAGGAAACAAAGTGTATGAAAATATGGGTCTTTTTCCAAATGGCAAGCAGTGACTGGTGGGACTTCGCAGGGATCAGCACTAGGATTCAGCTACTCACAATGTATCTTCATGATTTAGTTGGGGGAACTATACTTTTGAATTTGCAGATGATACAAAGCTGGGTGGTAGGGTAAGCTGTGAGAAGGATGCAGAAATGCTTCACTGTGATTTGGACAAGTTGAGTGAGTGGCAAATACATGGGAGATAGAATATAATGTGGGTATATGTGAGGTTATTCACTTTGGTAGCAAAAACAGAAAGGCAGATTATTAACTGAATGGCTATAGATTGCAAGAGGGGAATGTGCAACAGGATCTGGGTGTCCTCATACACCAGTTGATGAAGGCAGTAAAGAAGCCAAATAGTATGCTGGCCTTCATAGGGAGAGGATTTGAATACAGGAGCAGGGATGTCTTGGTGCAGTTATACAGGATCGTGAGGCCAGAGCTGGAATATTGTGTGCAATTTTAGTTTCCTTATCTGAGGGGGGGCGGGGAAAAGAGAGATAGAGAGAGAGGTGGGACTGATGTATGAGGAGAGATTGACTTGGTTGGAATTATATATGATGGAGTTTAGAAGAATGAGGGCAGATCTTATAGAAACCTATAAAATCCCAAACAGGACTAGACAGCATAGATGCAGGAAGGATGTTCCCAATGGCGGAGAATCCAGAACCAGGGCCACAGTCTGAGGATATGAGATAAACAGTTTAGGACTGAAATAAGAAGAAATCTCTTCATTCAGCATGGTGAATGTGTGAATTCGCTACCACAGAAAACAGTTGAGGCCAAAACCTATGTTTTCAAGGGGGGATTAGATACAGCACTTGGGGCTAAAGTGATCAAAGGATATTGGGAGGAAGTGGGAACTGTTTATGGAGTTGCATGATCATCAATGATTATAATGGATAATGGAGCAGAATGGTCTACTCCTGCTCCTATTTTCTGTTTCTATACAGGCAAATATTAAGACAAATATATAGGCGTTCTGAAAAGTGCAGAAGCACAAAGGCAGTAATAGTGGGAATGTCAACTACCCTAATATTAACTGGAATAAAATCACAGCGTTCTTACAATATTTTCAGCAGAATTTTTTTTTAGCTAGTTTGCAGCAAGCCCTACAAGAGATTTTGGGTTCAGTTTTAGAAAATAAATGAAAGGGGTATCAGTGGGAGAGCATTTTCTTGATTGTGATACTAACATATTTTAACTTTGAGTTAGTTATGGAAAAAGTTAAGGGTACACTGAGATTTGGCCGATTTAGTCTGCACCGACTCTCCAAAAGAACATCTTACCCAGGCCAAAAAAATCTCCTGTCAGATGCTGAGAGGTCAATACTGCAGGGAGCTGAGAGGAGTACAGAAAGCTCAGGAATGAAATTAAAAACAAAATTAGGACAGCAAAGACAGCATGAAAAATATGGCAAGTAAAATCAAGGAGAACGTTCAGATATTTAATAAATATATAAAGAGCAAAATGATAACTAAAGAAATAATAGGGCCAATTAGAGATCAAAATGTAACTTGAGTGTGGAGATGCAAGACATTGTTATGGTTTTTAATGAATACTTTGCATCTACTTTCACAAAAGAGCGTGACAAAGCACAGAGTGTAGCTAAGGAAGGGATTGTGATAAACACAGTGAGGGAGAAAATATCAAAATGTTTAATACCCTGAGTGGCAAAATCACTGGGCCTATATGGGACATATCCTTTGTTGCAAAGGGAAGAAATAGCAGAGAGTCTGACCATCATTTCACTATTCTCTCTGGCTACAAGCATTGTGCCGAAGGTCTGGAGGATTGCTAACTTTGTAGCATTTCTTAATAGGGGAAGAAAGGCTAATCCAAGTGTCAATACTGTGGCTTCAAGAGCAAGAGCAAGTAGCACACGGTCTGACTCCCCAAAGCCTGTCCACCATCTAAAAAGTCAGGAGTATGTGGAATATTCTCCACTTGCCTGGATGAGTGCAGCTCCAACAACGCTCAAGAAGCTCGATACCATCTAGGACATGGCAGCCCCGCATGATTGGCACCCCACCCACCCCCTTCAAACATTCATTCCCTCCACCACTGATGCACAGTGGCAGGTTTTCTTTGGCCTGGGTAAGATATTCTTTTGGAGAGTCGATGGAGACTCGAAGGGCTGAATAGCCTCCTTCTGCACTGTAGGGATTCTAGGAATTTGAATATTCCATGAATTCTATCCAGCTGTTTAATGTCCATTTTTACCAAATCATACCTCACCATAGTAACAAGACATATCAGGTGCACTGCAGCAACTCACCAAGGCTCCTTAGGCAACACCTTCCAAACCCATGACCACCTCCATCTAGGACAAGAGCAGCAGGCACATGGAAACACCACCACCTGGAGCTTCCCCTCCAAGTCATTCACCATCCTGACTTAGCAATATATTGCTGTTCCTTCACTGTTGCTGGATCAATATCCTGGAACTCTCTCCCTAATAGCATTGTGGATGTACCGACACCACATGGAGTGCAGCTGTTCCAGAAGGTAGCTCACTGCCACCTTCTCAGGGAAATTAGGGATGGGCAATAAATGCTGGCCTAGCTAATAAAGCCCACATCACAAATTTTTAATGAAGTAATTTTAAGCCACTCCATCTGGTACTTCTGATGGGCAAATTATTGGGGGGAAAAAAATCAGAGAATTGTCATTTAAAAAAGCCAGTATTAATTAAGCACAGCCAGCATAGATTTGCTGAGGGAAGGTGGTGTCTGACAATCTTGTTTGACATTTTTGAGAAGGAGACAGATTGATCAGTAAATTAACCACTCCTGGGACTGCAAAAGGTTAGGGTGCACGGACTTCGGGGGTAAGGTGTTAGCGTGGATTGAGGATTGGTTGTCTAACAGGAAGCAGAAAGTTGGAATCAATGGGTGCTTTTCTGGCGGTTGGTGACTCATGGAGTGCCGCAGGGATCGGTGCTGGAGCCTCAACTGTTTACCATTTACATAGATGATCTGGAGGAGGGGGCTGAATGTAGGGTAACAAAATTTGCTGATGACACGAAGATGAGTGGAAAAGCGAATTGCGTGGAAGGTGTGGAAAGACTGCAGAGGGATCGGGATAGGCTAAGCGAGTGGGCGAGGACCTGGCAGATGGAGCATAACGTTAGTAAATGTAAGGTTATCCGCTTTGGTAGAAATAATAGTAGGAGGGATTACTATTTAAAGGGCGAAAAGCTGCAGCATGCTATGATGCAGAGGGACCTGGGGGTCCTTGTGCACGAATCACAAAAACCCAGTCTGCAGGTGCAGCAGGTGATCAAGAAGGCGAATGGGATGTTGGCCTTCATAGCGAGGGGGATAGAATATAAAAGCAGGGAGGCCTTGCTGCAACTGTACAGGGCACTGGTGAGGCCTCAACTGGAGTACTGTGTGCAGTTTTGGTCCCCACATTTGCGAAAGGACATATTGGCCTTGGAGAGAGTGCAGAGAAGGTTCACCAGGCTGATACCGGAGATGAGGAGGTTAGCCTATGAAGAGAGACTGAATAGACTGGGTCTGTACTTGTTGGAGTTTAGAAGGCTGAGGGGGGGATCTTATAGAGACTTACAAGATAATGAAGGGGCTAGATAGGGTCGAGGTAGAGAGATTCTTCCCACTTAGAAAGGATAGCAGGACTAAAGGGCACAGCCTCAAAATAAGGCGGGGGGGGAGCAGTTTAGAACAGAGTTGAGGAGGAACTTCTTCACTCAAAGGGTGGTGAATCTCTGGAATTCTCTGCCCATTGAAGTGGTGGAGGCTACCTCACTGAATATATTTAAGTCTCGGGTAGATAGATTTCTGATAGACAGGGGAATTAAGGGTTATGGGGAGAAAGCAGGAAAGTGGAACTGATCCACTTCAGATCAGCCATAATCTTATTGAATGGCGGGGCAGGCTCGAAGGGCAAGATAGAACATAGAACATAGAACATTACAGCGCAGAACAGGCCCTTCGGCCCACGATGTTGCGCCGACCAGTTACAAAAACAATGACCCACTAGCCTATACCAATCCCTTTTCGTCCATAAACCTATCCAGAGATCTCTTAAACGCCCCCAAACTAGACGCATTTACAACTGCAGCAGGCAGGGCATTCCAATCCCTCACCACCCGCTGGGTAAAGAACCTACCCCTGACATCCGTCCTGTAGCTACCCCCCCTTAATTTAAAGCCATGCCCCCTCGTGCTAGCTTTCTCCATCCGAGGAAAAAGGCTATCACTATCCACCCTATCTAAACCTCTAATCATCTTATATGTTTCAATAAGATCCCCTCTTAGCCGCCTTCTTTCCAACGAAAACAACCCTAGATCCCTCAGTCTCTCCTCATAGGACCTCCCCACCATACCAGGCAACATCCTAGTAAACCTCCTCTGCACCCTCTCCAACGCCTCCACATCCTTCTTGTAATGCGGGGACCAGAACTGCACACAGTACTCCAAGTGCGGCCGCACCAGAGTAGTGTACAGTTGCAACATTACACTGCGACTCCTAAATTCAATCCCCCTACCAATAAACGCCAAGACACCGTACGCCTTCTTGACAACCTTATCTACTTGGTCTACTCCTGCTCCTATTTTTTATGTTCTTATGACCTGGGGCAAAGCTGAATCCAAAACTGGCTGAATGGCGGGAAGCAAAAGGTCAATGGGTGTTATTGTGAATGGAAGGCTGTTTCCAGGGGGATCCCACAGATTCACCACTGAATCACCACTGAATTCCTTGCTGTTTATTGAACAATTATTTAGACTTGCGTGGAGGGGGCATGGTTAAGCCATTTGCAGATGTGTAAAGAATTGGCTGTGTGGATGAGTGAGGAGGAGATGGCAGGAAGTGAACAATGGGCTTGTCAGACTGACAGAAAAGTGGCCAACAGAATTCACTCAGGAGAAATGTGAGGTTAGGGTTAGAGTGAACAAGGGGAAGGAAAACACAATAAATGGTGGGATACTGAGGCATGTAGAGGAACAGATCCCTGAATGATGCAGAGCAGGTAGATAAGGTCAACAAGTGGAATACTCTCTTTTATTGACTGACACCTAGAGTATAAAAGCAGAGTGGTTATGCTCAATGTGTTTAAAACACTAAATAGGCTACAGCTAGCATTCCATATACAGTGCAGGTCACTGCATTATGGGGATGGTGGCATAGTAGTAATGTCACTGAACTAGTAATCCAGAGGCTCAACTCCTCCATAGCTTGGGGACAAGGGGTTAAATTCCATCAAAGTAAGTGGTGGATCGGAATACCATAAGACATTGAAGCAGAAATAGGGTACTCAGCCCATCGAGTCCGCTTTGCCATTCAATGAGATCATGGCTGATCTAATATGATAATCCTCAACACCACTATCTATCTCAGCGCTGAATATACTCAATGACCCAGCCTCTACACCCCTCTGTGGTAAAGAATTCCACAGATGCACTACCCTCTGAGAGAAGAATTTACTCCTCATCTCTGTTTTAAATGGTGATTCTTACTCTGAGGTTATGCTGTCTGGTCCCAGACTCTCCCACAAGGGGAAGTAACCTCTCAGCATTTAACCTGTCAAGCTCCTGAGCAATGGCGGACCTACACTTTGTGAGTCCCCATCATTTCTGCGGCCCCCCCCAATGATGTCATGCCCTATTCCCCCCCCCCATGACATCACACGCCATCCCCAATGATGTCATACCTCGCCTCCAACGATATTTGCGTTTCAAATATTAAATAATTATTGGTCTTACTCCAGCTGATGTTCATCCTTCAAGAACGGAAGTTATCAACTCAGATTAGTATTTTACACTCCCAATTAATATTGCTAAATGTGACGATACAAACATTTATAAATAGTTTCAAAAACTTTCTAAAATATAACCTGTGTTGGTAGACACACGCCCATGTGTGTAACTTCAAGCCAGGCTACAACATAAGGCCACAGAGCCCTAGAATCATACAGCACAGAAACAGGCCCTTTGGCCCACCATGTTTATGCCAACCATCAAATACCAATCTACACTAATCCCATTTACCAGCACTTGGACCATAGCCTGCTAATGTCTTAATGATTTAAGTGCTTGTTCCAATACATCTTAAATGTTGTGAGACTAACTGCCTCCATCATCTTTTCAGGCAGCACATTCCATATTTCTGTCACCCTCTGGGTGAAAAATGTTTCCTCAGATCCTCTCTAAACCACTTACTCCCCACCTTAACCTACACCCTCTGGTCTTAGACACCTCAGACATGGGGAAAAATTCAAATGATTTACCCTATCCATGCCTCTCATAATTTTATATACCTCTATAGAGTAGAATATAGGGCTAACGGTAGGACTCTGAATAGTGTTGATGAACAGAGGGATCTAGGTGTATGTGTACATAGATCCCTGAAAGTTGGGAATCAAGTAGATAAGGTTGTTAGGAAGGCATACAGTGTCTTGGCGTTTATTGGTAGGGGGATTGAATTTAGGAGCCGCAGCGTCATGTTGCAACTGTACAAAACTCTGGTGCGGCCGCACTTGGAGTATTGTGTGCAGTTCTGGTCCCCACATTATAGGAAGGATGTGGAGGCATTGGAGAGGGTGCAGAGGAGGTTTACCAGGATGTTGCCTGGTATGGAGGGGAGGTCCTATGAGGAGAGACTGAGGGATTTGAGGTTGTTTTCGTTAGAAAGAAGGCGGCTAAGAGGGGATCTTATTGAAACATATAAGATGATTAGAGGTTTAGATAGGGTGGACAGTGATAGCCTTTTTCCTCGGATGGAGAAAGCTAGCACGAGGGGGCATAGCTTTAAATTAAGGGGTGGTAGTTATAGGACGGATGTCAGAGGTAGGTTCTTTACACAGAGGGTGGTGAGGGATTGGAATGCCCTGCCTGCTGCAGTTGTAAATGCGCCTAGTTTGGGGGCGTTTAAGAGATCCGTGGATAGGTTTATGGATGGAAAGGGATTGGTTTAGGTTAGAGGGTCATTGCTTTTTAATTGGTCGGCGCAACATCGTGGGCCGAAGGGCCTGTTCTGCGCTGTAATGTTCTATCAAATCTCCCCTCAGCCTCCTCTGTTCCAGGGAAAACAAAGACAGCCTATCTAGTCTCTCCTTGTAGCTGAAACTTTCCATCCCAGGCAACATCCTGGTGAATCTTCTCTGCACCCTCTCCAGTGAAATCCTTATTAAATTCATGAGCTCCATAGCAAAGTCTCAAATATATGCACAAGGTTTTCAAAAGTGGTTCTATTGCTTGGATTGTGTTCCCAACATTTTTTCATGATAATGTGGTGATATTCCACCTGTGGTCTAACCAATGTTTTATTAACTTGTACCATGTCCTCCCTACTCCAGTATTCTATGATGTGGAGACAGCGGCATTGAACTAGGGTAAGCACAGTTAGAAGTCTCCTAAATTCTTTTCCCCAGTTAATTAAGGCAGACATTCCATGTGCCTTCTTCACCACCCCATCAACCTGTGCTGCCACCTTCAGGGATCAATGGACTTGTACACCAAGGTCTCTTTATTCCTCAATACTCTGTAGAGACCTACCATTCACTGATTTGATTTGATTTATTATTGTCACATGTATTAGCATACAGTGAAAAGTATTGTTTCCTCACGATACAGACAGAGCATACCATTCATAGAGAAGGAAACAAGACAGTGCAGAATGTGGTGTTACAGTCACAGCTAGGATGTAGGGATAGATCAACTTAATGCAAGGTAGGTCCATTCAAAGTCTGATGGCAGCAGGGAAGAAGCTGTTCTTGAGTCGACTGGTACATGACCTCAGACTTTTGTATCATTTTCTCGACAGAAGAAGCTGGAAAAGAGAACGTCCGGGATGCGTGGGGTCCTTAATTATGCTGGCTGCTTTGCCAAGGCAGCAGGAAATGTAGACAGAGTCAGTGGATGGGAGGTTTGCATGATGGATTGAGCTACATTCATTATTTTTTGTAGCTTCCTGCTATCTTGGACAGAGCAGGAGCCATACCAAACTATGATATAACCAGAAAAAATGCTTTCTATGGCGCATCTGTAAAAGTTGGTGAGAGTTGTAGCTGACATGCCAAATATCCTTAGTCTTCTGTGAAAGTAGAGTCATTGGTGGGCTTTCTTAACTATAGTGTCGGCATGGGGGAACCAGGACAGGTTGTTGGTGATCTGGACATCTAAAAACTTGAAGCTCTTGACCCATTCTACTTTGTCCCCGTTGATGTAGACAAAGGCATGTTCTCCTCTACGCTTCCTGAAGTCAATGATAATCTCCTTCATTTTGTTGACATTGAGGGAGAAATTATTGTGTATATTATTGTGTATATCCTCCCTTCATTAGCCCATCCAAAATGCATCACCTTACACTTATCAGGATGAAATTCCATCTGCCATTGCTCTGTCCAACTTACCAGCTGATCAAAATCAGGCTGTAGCCTTAGACTATCCTCCTCACTATCAACAACATCACTAATATAACAAACACCAAGGGTCCTAGCATCGATCCCTGTGGTACACCACTGGTAACAGGCTACCAATCACAAAAACAACCTTCCACTTTTGCCCTTTGCCTCTTATTAACAAGCCAATATTGATTCCAATTTGCCAACTTGACTTGGATCCCACGGGTTCTAACATTTCAGTGCAGCCTTCTGTGTGGGAGCTTGTCAAAGGCTTTACTTAAGTGGGGTGGCACGGTAGCACTGTGGTTAGCACTACTGCTTCATAGTTCCAGGGTGTGGGAGGTGTTATCCTGGCCACTTTGGTTTTGTCCTTCTTCATCTTGTCTCTTTTGGTGATGAAATCGTTGAAGTTCTTGACATCTCATTCGGCTATGCTGGGCTGGGAATTGGGGCTGGGCTGAAGCCAGACACTCTCAGCCATCCCAACGACTCAGGGAGACAGGGCAGTGCAGGAGGGACTGGGATCTGACCAGAGCTGCCCGGAGCATTCTGTACAGGGGCATGGAAATTAGGGACAGCATTGGCAATAGATGGTCCACAATTTGCCACCTGGATTGCTGGAATTGACCTTCTGAAATCTGACTGGGCGGTTGCAATATCCTCAGTTTCTCATCTGTTGTCAGTGCACAGTATGATCGAATCCTCAGGGTTTTAACGGGAGGGGGTTGAGTATTAAGCTGGGCTAGCGTTTAATATAAAAAAGGACAACAAGTGTTTTTATAAATATATAAAAAGGAAGAGGCTGGCTAGGGTGAACGTTGGACCCTTAGAGGATGAGAAGGGGGACTTAGTGGTAGGGGATGGGGAAATGGCTGAGGTCTTGAATAACTTTTTTGTTTCGGTCTTCACGGAGGAGGATGTGAATACTTTGCCGGGTGTTAGAGATGGAAAGGTGGTAGGACTGGAGGGTCTCAATGACATTATTGTTACTACAGAGGCGGTGCTCGACAGACTGGAGGGACTGATTGTGGACAAGTCCCCAGGACCGGATGGAATGCATCCGAGGGTTCTGAAAGAAATGGCGGAGGTGATAGTGGATGCCTTGGTGGTTATTTTCCAAACGTCGCTGGATTCCGGGGAAGTGCCGGAAGATTGGAAAACGGCTAATGTTGTTTAAGAAGGGTGCCAGGCAAAAGGCAGGGAATTATAGGCCGGTTAGTTTAACATCTGTTGTAGGTAAAATGTTAGAATCCGTGATCAAGGAGGAAATAACTAGGCATCTTGAGGGGAATTGCTTGATAGAGCAGACGCAGCACGGTTTCGTTAAGGGGAAGTCGTGTCTGACAAATTTACTGGAGTTCTATGAGGATGTGTCTAGGGCGGTGGATAGAGGAGAGCCGGTGGATGTGGTCTTTCTTGATTTTCAGAAGGCGTTTGACAAGGTACCTCACAAGAGATTATTGCAGAGTTGGGGGTAGGGTGTTAGCATGGATAGAGGATTGGTTGTCAAATAGGAGGCAGAGAGTGGGGGTCAGTGGGTGCTATTCGGATTGGCGGTTGGTGACTAGTGGAGTGCCCCAGGGGTCGGTGCTGGGGCCTCAGCTATTTACCATTTATACAGATGATCTGGAGGAGGGAACCGAGTGTATGGTGTCGAAATTTGCTGATGACACCAAGATTGGTGGAACGGCAAATTGCGCGGAGGGTGTGGAGAGTCTACAGAAGGATCTAGATAGGCTGGGCGAATGGGCCAGGAACTGGCAAATGGAATTTAATATTGGCAAGTGTGAAGTTGTCCACTTTGGTAGGAATAATGGTAAGAAGGATTATTACTTACGTGGCGAAAAACTGCAGCAGGCGACGGTGCAGAGGGACCTCAGGGTCCTTGTGCATGAGTTGCAAAAACCCAGCCTGCAGGTGCAGCAGGTGGTCAGGAAGGCTAATGGGATGCTGGCCTTCATAGCGAGGGGGATTGAATATAAAAGTAGGGAGGTCTTGCTGCAGCTGTATAGGGCATTGGTGAGGCCGCAGCTGGAGTACTGTGTGCAGTTTTGGGCGCCGCACCTGCGCAAGGATATTTTGGCCTTGGAGGGAGTGCAGAGGAGGTTTACTAGGCTGATGCCAGAGTTGAAGGGGTTGAGCTATGAGGAGAGGCTGAATAAACTAGGCTTGTACTCGTTACAGTTTAGAAGAATGAGGGGAGATCTCATTGAGACATATAAGATGATGAATGGGATGGATAGGATAGAGGTGGAGAGACTCTTCCCACTCAGAAAGGACAGTAGGACTAGGGGGCACAGCCTCAAGATAAAGGGGGGGCCATTTAGAACGGAGTTGAGGAAGAACTTCTTCACTCAAAGGGTGGTAAGAGAGGGGATTAAGGGTTATGGGGAGAGGGCGGGAATGTGGAACTGAGCCACGACAGATCAGCCATAATCTTATTGAATGGCGGGGCAGGCTCGAAGGGCTAGATGGCCTACTCCTGCTCCTATTTCTTATGTTCTTATTAAACATGACTCTAATTGATCCCACAATCTAAGGGGACTCAACCAGAGTTCTGATGTTGTTCTGCATTGTCTGCTGATAGTTCTGCACTTTTTGGTGTGCTCAAGAGCCTGTCAGGCTCTAATTGATGCCCCCACAGCCAACAGCCAGCATGCAGTATGTTTACTGGTGAGGCCTTGTGCCAAGGCATGGTGTGTTTTGTTGTAAGTCCACCTCTGCCCCTGAGAATCCAATATGTCTCAATAAGGTCACCTCTCATTCTTCTAAACTCCCAGGCCCAACCTACTCAACCACTCCTCATAATAAAGTCCTTCCATACCCAGGGTCAACCTAGTGAACCTTCTCTGGGCAATTTCCTTAAGGAAAGATAAGGGGACTAAAACTGTTCACAGTATTCCAGCTGTGGTCTACTATACCTTGTATAGTTTTAGCAAAACTTCCTTATTTTTATTCTCCATCCCTTTTGAAATAAAAGCCAACATTCCATACCTGCTGAACTTGCATGTTAGTTTTTAGTGATTAATGCATGAAGACCCCAAATCTCTCTGTGCTGCAGCACTTTCTGCAGTCTTTCTCCATTTAAATAATATTCAGCTCCTTTATTCTTCCTACCAAAGTGCATCAATTCACATTTTCCAACATTATATTTCATCTGCCAAATTCCTCCACACACCTAACCTGCCCATATCCCTCTGCAGATTCTGTGTCATCCTCACCACTTGCCTTCTCATCTATTTTTGTGTCAGCCACAAACTTGGCAATAGAACATTCACTTCCCTCGTCCAAGTCATTAATATTTTTGTAAACAATTGTGGCCCCAGCACTGATCCCTGAAAGACTTCATCGTTACAGATTGCCATCTTGGAAATGCCCCTCTTATCCCAACTTTCTGTCGTCTGTCAGTTAGCCAATCCCCTATCCATGCTAATATACTACCCCCAACACCATGGGCTCTTATTTTATTAAGTAGCCTTTTATGCATCACTTTATCGAACGTTGTTTGGAAATCCAAGTATATTACATCTACTGTTTCCCCTTTATCTATCCTCCTTGCTACCTCCTCAAAAGATTCCAATAAATTTGTCAGGCATGATGTCTTCTTCATGAAGTCATGTTGTCTCTGCTTGATTATATTAATTATTTCTAAATGTTCTGCTATTACATCCGGGGGCAGCATGGTGGTTAGCACTGCTGCCTCACAGCGCAAGGGACCCAGGTTCAATTCCAGACTTGGGTAACTTTGGTAAAATGAGCTGTAGTCCAGAAGCCAGTGTTGAGGGTAATGAGGACTGAGGAAGGTATCAAGGTCGCAGGAGTGTACAGGCAGACAGGATGGTGGATTGAAGTGTATCTACTTCAATGCAAGGGGCATCCGAAATAAGGTAGGTGAATTTGGAGCGTGGATTGGTACTTGGGACTATGATGTTGTGGCTATTACAGAGATGTGGTCAGAACAGGGACAGGAATGGTTGTTGGCAGTTCCAGGGTATAGATGTTTCAGTAAGAATAGGGAAGGTGGTACAAGAGGTGGAGGAGTAGCATTGTTAATCAAGGATAGTTTAACGGCTGCTGAAAGGCATTTCAAGGGGGATCTGCCTACTGAGATAATATGGGCTGAAGTTAGAAATAGGAAAGGAGCGGTCACGTTGTTAGGAGTTTTCTATAGGCCCCCAAATAGTAATAGAGATGTAGAGGAGGAAATGGCAAAGCAGATTATGGATAGGTGTGGAGGTCACAGGGTAGTTATCATGGGTGACTTTAACTTTCCAAATATTGATTAGAATTTTTATAGGTGGAATAGTTCGGATGGGAGACTTTTTGTACAGTGTGTGCAGGAGGGTTTCCTGACACAATATGTGGATAAGCCGACAAGAGGTAGGGTCACATTGGACTTGGTACTGGGTAATGAACCGGGCCAAGTGTTAGATTTGTTTGTGGGAGAGCACTTTGGAAACAGTGACCACAATTCGGTGTCCTCCATTATTGCAATGGAGAGGGGTAGGGTCACACAGCAGGGCAAGATTGTAATTGGGGCAGGGGTAATTATGATGCGATTAGGCAAGAATTAGGGAGCATAAGATGGGAACAGAAACTGTCAGGGAAAGGCACAAATGAAAAGTGGTGCTTGTTCAAGGAACAAATACTGCGTGTCCTTGATAGGTATGTCCTTGTCAGGCAGGGAGGAAACAGCCGAGTGAGGGAACCATGGTTCACAAAGGAGGTTGAATGTCTTGTCAAGAGGAAAAAGGAAGTGTATGCAAGGATGAGAAAACAAGGTTCAGTTGGGTCGCTTGAGGATTACAAGGTAGCAAGGAATGAGCTTAAAAAAAGGACTTAGGACAGCTAGGAGGGGGCATGAAAAGTCTTTGGCGGGTCGGATCAAGGAAAACCCCAAGGCTTTTTACTCTTATGTGAGAAATAGAAGAATGACCAGGGTGAGGTTAGGGCCGGTCAAGGATAGTAGTGGGAACTCGTGCATGGAGTCAGAAGAGATAGGTGAGGCATTGAATGAATGCTTTTCTTCAGTGTTCACTAAGGAGAGGGCCCATGTTTTTGAGGATGAGAGTGTGATACAGACTGATAGGATGGAGGAGGTAGATCATATGAGGGAAGATGTATTAGCAATTTTGAAAAACTTGAGGGTCAATAAGTCCCCTGGGCCAGATGGGATACATTCTAGGATACTTGGGAGGCAAGGGATGAGATTGCGGAGACTTTAGCTTTGATCTTTGGGTCCTCACTGTCCATGGGGATTGTGCCAGAGGACTGGAGAGGGACGAATGTCAAGAAAGACATAGGAATGACCCTGGCAATTATAGGCCAGTTAGTCTTACTTCAGTGGCCAGTAAGTTAATGGAAAAGGTCCTGAGGGATAGGATTTATGACATTTGGAAAGATACAGCTTAATCTGGGATAGTTAGCACAGATTCTTGAGGGGTAAGTCTTGCCTCACAAATTTGATTGAATTCTTTGTGGAGGTAACCAAGTGTGTAGGTGAAGGTAGGGCAGTTGATGTTGTATACATGGATTTTAGTAAGGCATTTGATAAGGTTCCCCCTGGTAGGCTCATGAAGAAGGTGAGGAGGTGTGAGATAGAAGGAAATACGGCCGATTGGATAAATAACTGGCTGTATCATAGAACACAGATGGTGGTGGTGGAGGGAAAATTTTCAGACTGGAGGCCAGTTACCAGTGGTGTACCACAGGGATCAGTGCTGGGTCCTCTGCTATTTGTGATTTTAATCAATGACTTGGAAGAGGGGGCTGAAGGATGGGTTAGTAAATTTGCTGATGACACCAAGATTGGTGGAGTAGTGGATGATGTGGAGGGCTCTTGTAGGCTGCAAAGAGACATTGATAGGATGCAGAGCTGGGTCGAAAAGTGGCAGATGGAGTTTAATCCTGATAAGTGAAAGGTGATTCATTTTGGTAGGACAAACTTGAATGCGGATTACAGGATCAATGGCAGGGTTCTAAGGAATATGGAGGAACAGAGAGATCTTGGGGTTCATATCCACTGATCTCTGAAGGCTGCCACTCAAGTGGATGGTGTGTTAGCGTTTATTAACAAGGGGTTTGAGTTTAAGAGCCATGGGATTATGCTGCAACCGTACGGGACCTTGGTGAGACCACATTTGAAATATTGTGTTCAGTTCTGGACACTTCATTATAAGAAGGATGTGGAAACATTGGAAACAGTACAGAGGAGATTTACCAGGATGCTGCTTGGTTTGGAGGGTAGGTCATATGAGGAAAGCTTGAGGGAGCTAGGGCTTTTCTTTTTAGAGCGGAGGAGGGCGAGAGGCAACTTAACAGAGGTTTATAAGATGATGAAGGGGATAAATAGAGGGGACGTTCAGAGACTATTTCCTCGAGTGGATGTAGCTGTTACTAGGGGACATAACTATAAGGTTCATGGTGGGTGATATAGGAGGGGTGTCCGACGTAGATTCTTTACTCAGAGAGTGGTTGGGGTGTGGAATAGACTGCCTGCTGTGATAGTGGAGTCGGACACTTTAAGAACTTTCGAGCAGTTATTGGACAGGCACTTGGAACACACCAGAATGATAGGGAGTGGGATAGCTTGATCTTGGGTTTGGACATAGCTTGGCACAACATCGAGGGCCGAAGGGCCTGTACTGTGCTATAATTTTCTATGTTCTATGTATGTAATTATGTGGAGTTTGCATATTCTCCCTGTGTCTGCGTAGGTTTCCTCTGGGTGATCCTGTTTCCTCCCACAGTCCAAAGATATGCAGGGTTAGGTGGATTGGCAATGAAAGAATTGCCTCTTCATGCCAGGGGGACTAGCTAGGGTAAATACATGGGTTATGAGATAGGATCTGAGTGGGATTGTTGTCACTGCAGACTTGATGGGCTGAATGCCCTCCTTTCTGCACTGTAGGGCTTATATGATTGATAAAGGATTCTAACATTTTCCCAATGTGAATTCAATTAATAATTCTGGAATATAAAGCTAGTCTCAGTAAAGGTGAACACGAAACATCATCAATTGTCATAAAAACGCATCTGGTTCATTGATGACCTTTAGGGAAGGAAACCTGCTGTCATTGCCAGTCTGGCCTACATTCCTGATCCACAGCAGTGTGCTGATTCTTAACTGTCCTCTGAAATTGCCTCACAAGCCACTCGGTTTAGGGACAATTAGGGATGGGCAACAAACGTCAGCCTGGTCAGTGATGCCCACATCTCATGAAATAGCTTTGAATAGGGTGTGACTGCACTCAAGAGTGTACCAGAGGTGGTTCACAAAGGTGAAGAATCGAAGCTAAAGGATGAAAAATTGAATAGGCTTGTGTTATTTCCTAGAAATGGAGGAGCCTGAGGGGAGATTTAATTGTTGTGTATAAAGATAGGAGAGGCCTGGACAGCACCCATTCCCCTGAACAATGAACAACAACATCAATAACCAAATCATTGGTGAAACGATTAGAGGTGAGTTGAGGAATTTTTTGAGAATATTGGGAGTCTGGAACTCACTGCCTGAACTCTTGCTGCATTTAGAAACATTTGGACATGAACATCAAAGCCACTATAAACCAAGAGCTAGAAAATGGGATTTGTCTGATTAGAGCTTTTATCAGTTGGCATGCAGATGATGGGCTGAGTGGCCTCCTGTTGCAAATCTACGCTTCTATATCTCTCAGAATGAAAGATCCTTCTCACAAGACCAGTAGGTGTAAGTGTCCCTTCTCATTAGATCTCACAAATTGGAATGCAAGATCCCTCTCATTGGATCAGTAGGAATGAGATCTGTCTCATTGGGTCAATAAGAATGAGAGATTAGTCTCAGTAGATCACTTGGCTTCAGACATTTGCCCTAGACGTGATCCGGGATCACTCATGAGCTGGCTGGAGATCAACCAATTCTCCCACTGCAACACTGGGATCAAGCATTTGTCCAGTGAGAACTGTCCTCTCTGAATGGGAAGCTCTTCCGGATGTTGCGATTGAACAGCTTTGTTATTCATTGTTTCACTGGACATTCTCACTCTGGGAATGAAAGGAGGGGTTGTTGTCCGGGACTGATGGAGATCCACATTTTCCCTTTGCAACACTAAGAGACAAAGGGCCTCTTTTTGCCAGAAATACAGAAAAACCTCCTCCAAACTCCAAGATCTGCAAAGGATTGAGCTTTTCCTAATCCAGGGACCAGAAACAAACTCACCTCTTGTAATCCCGGAGTGGTTGCAGACTCCCTCCACATCAGTATCCTGATGTCACATTCTCTTGACCTCCACCACTGATCGGATACTGTCCCTATTCAACTTTAACATCATGTATTCCCATACCGGATGCTGGCACTCAATAAGCCCCATGCTATGGGGAGATATGATGTTAATCAGAATCACCATCTTGCCCATCCCCATCCCCAGCATCCCCTCCTTCCCCCACCAGCCCCTGCATTGCAACAATACAATGCAGCAAGTTGGCAAGCAGCCAATCAACAGGAAGGACTCACAAAGTCAGTGTCACTGAGCCAGTGGCACAGAAACTGCATCAGAAAGCTTATGTGATAGAACCACTCACACAGAACCAGTGTCATGGAGCCAGTGTGAAGAAGCCACATTTGTAGTGCCAATGTGCAAGAGATAGTCTCAGAAAGTCAGTAACAAACAGCCAGATTCACAGAGCCACTATCAAAGATCAAATTCACAGATCTAGTGTCCCAGGGTCAGAAGGCCAGTGAATCAATGATGGTGAAATGGAACCAATATCACAAGGTCAGTGTAACAGATGACAGAGTCAGGATTATACTGCCTGTATTACTGAGCCAACATTGAAGCCCCAGTCTCACAGAGCCTGTTACAGACCTACTTCCACACAACCTGGAATATTGTGCTGGTCTAATGTCACAACATTACTCACAACAGGGCTCACCTTAAGAAGGAGCAGTGCTTTGAAAGCTCATCTTACCAAATAAATCTGTTGGACTTTAACCTGGTATTGTGAGCCTTCTAACAATGTCACAACAGACTCACTGTAGTCCAGTCAGGGTCATAGATCCACTTTCATGGCGATAGTTTCAGAGTTGCGTCATTAAGCCAATCTCAAAAGCTCATTTCATAGATCCATTGTTCTGGAAAGAGTGTCACAGAGGCAGGTCAAAGTGCTGACGCCATGAGGATTTATAGCCCTGTATCCAGTGTTGCAGAGCAAATGTCATAGAACCAGTCTTCGAGAACCAGTGCTAGACAGCCAATGCCACAAGGCCAGTGTAACAGAACTAATGTCACTAAATGACTCTTTGTCACTGTGACAGAGAACCAGCTGCAAAAAACCAGTGTTACACCAGTTCAGCCAGTGCTCACTCAGTGTCACACCAATTCATACAGCCAGTGCTGAAAGCCAGTGTTATACAAATTCACATAGCCAGTGCCTCAGAGCCAGTGACACACCAATTCATATAGCCAATGCTCAGAGCCAGCGTTACATAGCCCATTCAAAGGGGCAGTGTATCACGGCCAGTCTCAGAGAGACAAAGAGAAGGGTCCAGATTTGGATGCAGAGATCCGATTGCACTGAGTTAGTGTTGTAGAGTCAGTGTTGTGGAACCTTTGATATGCAGCCAGTTTTATGGAGCCAATCCATGCCACAGATCAAGTACCATAAAGAGGGGATGTATTCATGAAGGCAGGGGGAATGGCTGAGGTATTAAAGGAATACTTTACATGTCTTTAACTAGCAAGAAAATGTTACTGAGGTCCTGGTGAAAGGAGGTAACTCAGATCCTGGATGGGCTGAACAGTGATGAAGGGCACGTATTAGAATGGCTGACTGTGTTAAAAATTAAGTCAGCAAGACCAGATAGGACACATCCAAGGATACTGAGGGAGGTGAAGGTGGAGATTGCAGCATTGGTGTTTCAGTCTTCCTTAGACTTGGGGTTGGCATCAAACACTTGGAGAATTACACTTTGTTCAAATACAAGTGTAAAGATAAACCTGGCAACTACAGGACAGTAAAAAGTCTGACAACACTAGGTTTTAGTCCAACCGATTTATTTGATAGTAAACTCACAAGCTTTCGAGGGGACTCCCTCTTCGTCAGGTGAATGGAGAGTTCTGGCCTCGGACAGAGCATATAAAGCACAGACAGTTTAGAGATTACTGATTAGAATGCGAATCTTTACACCTAACCTGCTGTTCAAGTCCTAAAGTGGCCGACAATGTCTGTGGAAGGAGCACTGATCACAGGTTAAAGAGATGCGTATTGTCTCCAGACAGCACAGTGAGTGAGGTTTTGCAAACCCAGGCAAGCCACGGGGGTTACAGATAGTGCAACATGAACCCTTAGGTGTAAATATTCACATTCTAATCAGTAATCTCTAAACTGTCTGTGCTTTATACGCTCTGTCTGAGGCCAGAACTCTCCATTCACCTGACGAAGAGGGAGTCCCCTCGAAAGCTTGTGAGTTTACTATCAAATAAATCGGTTGGACTAAAACCTGGTGTTGTCAGACTTTTTACTGTGTTTACCCCAGTCCAACGCCGGCACATCCACATCATAACTACAGGACAGTCAGTTTAGCCTCAGTAGCGGGAAGGATTTGCAAATGATAACTTGGGACAAAATTAACCAGTCACTCGGACAAATATGGATTAGTTAAGGAAAGCAAGCATGGAATTGTTAAGGAACAGCTGGATTTAACTACTTTTTAGGAGTTTTCTGAAGCAGCAACAGAGAGAGTTGATGAGGATAGTGTGGTTGGTGTACGTGGACTTCCAGAAGGCATTTGATAAAGTGTCTCACGACAGGCTTGACGGCAAAGTTGAGGCCCACAAAATAAAAGGGACAGAGACAGCAGAATTATGGAAGGAGTAAAGATGAACAGATGTTTTTCTGACTGGAGGGTGGTATACATGGGGAATCCTAGGGGTCGATGCGAGGACACCTGCTTCTTGATGCCTTCACTGGCTTCATGTCATTGATCCACAGCACTGCTCTGAAACATTGGCTGCAGATCTCTAGATTTGTGACACTGAATCTGTTTTTATTCATGATCTTGGCTTGGGTGCACAGGACACCATTCCAAAATCTGTATATCACACAAAACCTGGAAATATTGTGAAATGATAAACTTCAGGACAAATCCAGGTTGGTGAAATGGGCAGACAAGTGGCAGAAATTTAATGCAGACAAGTGTGAAGTGATTCAATTTGGTAGGAGAATAAAGAGATGCATTATAAAGCAAAGGGTACATTCTAACAGTGGGTGCAGGAGCAGAGAAAGCTGGTGGTATTTATATACAAATCATTGAAAGTGGCAGAACCAGCTGAGAGAGCGGTTAACGAATTATACTGGATCCTGTAGAGTTGATGTGTAGAGCAACTCTCAAAGATTCATTATCACAGACCTGACTTGCAGAGCCAGTATCTCAGATCCAGTGTCACACAGCCAGATTCACAAATCCGGTTTCACAATTCTAGTGTAACACAGCCATGCAGCCACAAAGGGCCAGCTACCTACCATACAGGTAGATTACAGTTACAGATTTCAGAGGCACCTTCACAGAGCCAGTATCACAGAGCTAATGTCATACAGTCAGTCTCACAGTGCCATTGCCATTGAGCCAGTGTAAGGCCGCCAGTGTCATAGTTCCATTTGCCCAGGGCCAGTGCAGCAGTGCTATAACAAGAGTGCCAGCCACCCAGAGCCAGTGTCACACAGGTAGATTCACATTGCCAGTATCACACAGCCAGTGGCACATAGAGCCAGTGGCACACAGAACCAGTATAGCATGACTAGTGCCACACGGAGCCAGTGCCACACGGAGCCAGTGCCACACGGAGCCAATGTCACACGGAGCCAGTGTCACACGGAGTCAGTGCAACGTGCAGCCAGTGTCACACTAAGCCAGTGTCACACAGAGCCAGTGCCACGTGGAGCCAGTGTCACACTGAGTCAGTGTCACACGGACCCAGTGTCACACGGACCCAGTGTCACACGGACCCAGTGTCACACAGAGCCAGCGTCACACAGAGCCAATGTCACACTGAGTCAGTGTCACACGGAGCCAGTGTCACACGGAGCCAGTGCCACGTGGAGCCAGTGTCACACTGACCCAGTGCCACATGGAGCCAGTGTCACACAGAGCCAATGTCACACAGAGTCAGTGTCACACTGAGCCAGTGTCACACGGAGCCAGTGCCACATGGAGGCAGTGTCACACGGAGCCAGTGCCACATGGAGGCAGTGTCACACGGAGCCAGTGCCGCACGGAGCCAGTGCCACACACAGCCAGTACAACACAGCCAGTGTCATGGAGCCTTCAAATAAGTGAGGAGCTGTTTTTTTTGCGAGCTCCAGTGATACGTTTGACCCTGAGGAGGAGAGAGGGTTAAATTGCTTACTACACGTCATTTTCAACTGTTTATAATATTCTTCTGTGTCTACATATTTTCTCTGTGCACATTACTCATCAGAATAAAAAAAGGAACTTTGAAAACAACGACCAACATTCGTATGACAGCAGGCGAGGACCAAAGGTATATTTGCATGTAAGACTGCACGAGCCAGCAATGGTAAACTAACGGAGTAGCTCAGCCACAGTCACACAGTAACCAATGAGACTGTTCTGGTAGCACGCTGTTAGTTTCAAACAGATTATTTTGGTTTGTCAATGAGAATGGTTAAAGAACATGAGTCGCCCCTACCTAACCAAATCTTGTTATAAGGACACATGCATGTTGAATAAAGACTAACTTGCAAGTTTCTTAAAGTACATTTTAGAAATCGAAGCCATGACCGTTTTCCTCTGACTTCACCCTGTTTAAGACTTTTTTTTGAAAGACCGACCAACTCTCTTTCAGGTTGAGATGCATTTCCCCCTCTCTATTCTACTCTATAAGATGCACGCACCCTTTTTTTGGTCTTGTTCTATCTTAGTTTGCATGCCCAGTACAGAGACCTCTGTAGCTCACATTGGCTCCACCCGGGCCCAGTTACCTGATCGCCTTTAAGCTGATCTATGCTGGAGATCAAAGGCGTCGTTGATGGAAAGAGGCCGAAAAGGATGGGTTTTGGACAAATCGTGTAGTAATTCTGAATCCCTGCACCAACTACAGGCTGAGAAGGTCCTACAGTTTGAACCAGGCACCACAAACATGACATCAATGCTGCTTGAAGCCAAGGAGTTGGAGGCCAGAGTCATCATCCTGTCAGCCAAGTAAGTGACAAACTGTCGAAGAATATCAACACCAGTTCCTGTCCTGTGTGTCTGTCTCCTCCTAGTTCCACCCTGAGCATTGTGGCCCACTCTCTACTCTGACACTCAGCAGACATCCAACTCCATCCCTCTAGTATCCATGCCCTCTGGTCTGTACACTCCCTCTCCAATTCTTGGGTCTGTAAACTCCCCCAGGTCTGTACAAACCCCCTCCATTCCCCTGGTCTGTACACTCCCCGGTCTGTACACTAATCTAGTCTTGTACACTCACTTAGTCTGTACACTTCCCTAGTTTGTATAATCCCCCAATCTGTACACTCCCCCAGGTCTGTACACTTCCCCTCCATTTCCCGATCTGTACATTCCTCAGTCTGTATACTCAGCCAAGTCTGTAACTCCCCCAGGTATGTACACTCCCCCTCCGCTCCCCAATCTGGATACTCCCTGGTCTGTACATTTCCCTAGTCTGTACACTTCCCTGGTCTGTATAATCCCTTGGTCTGTATATTCTCCCGGTCTGAATACCCCCTCATTCTGCACACTCCCCTCTATATTCCCCTTGTCTATACAGGTCCCCGGTCTGTACACTCCCCTAGTCTGTACACTCCCCTGGTCTGTACAGTCCCCTAGTCTGTATACTCCCCTAGTCTGTATACTCTCCCAGTCTGTATACTTTCCCGGTCTGAATACCCCTCATTCTGTATACTTCCCCCCTCCATTCCCCCTGTCTGTATATCTTCCCATGCTTCTGTCTGTTCCTGCTCCTTTTGTTAGGCTTTGTCTCCACCAGCTAAACTTCCACTGTATATATCTGTACCCAGCTCCATTTCCCCAGAGTCTTTGTATATCCAAGATGGTGGGGGCTAGGGGTACACCCCGCTCACAATCTGACAGCCCTACTTCCATTTTACACTCTAACGAGCACTGATTGGCATTAGGCGGAATTTCCACAGCTTGCCAATGTGGAAGCCTCCTCTTGGAGAGCTGCCCACCAATCAGATTGGCCAGCAGCTCTCCACCAACTCCATAAACAGCGCTGCAGTGGCTGGAAGAGGCACTACAAGGAGCTACCAGAACCAATGTCCCAGGAATGGGAAACTCAGGTAAGTGTCAGGGAGTCAAAGTGAGGAAGTTAGGGAAGGCCTAAGGTATTGCAAAGGGGTTGACTGTACCCAGTTTCACCCCGCAGAGTCGGACTGTACCCAGTTTCACCCCGCAGAGTCGGACTGTACCCAGTTTCACCCCGCAGAGTTGGACTGTACCCAGTTTCACCCCGCCGAGTTGGACTGTACCCAGATTCACCCCGCAGAGTCGGACTGTACCCAGTTTCACCCCGCCGAGTCGGACTGTACCCAGTTTCACCCCGCAGAGTCGGACTGTACCCAGTTTCACCCCGCAGAGTCGGACTGTACCCAGTTTCACCCCGCAGAGTCGGACTGTACCCAGTTTCACCCCGCAGAGTCGGACTGTACCCAGTTTCACCCCGCAGAGTCGGACTGTACCCAGTTTCACCCCGCAGAGTCGGACTGTACCCAGACTCACCCCGCAGAGTCGGACTGTACCCAGACTCACCCCGCAGAGTCGGACTGTACCCAGACTCACCCCGCAGAGTCGGACTGTACCCAGACTCACCCCGCAGAGTCGGACTGTACCCAGACTCACCCCGCAGAGTCGAACTGTACCCAGATTCACCCTGCAGAGTCGGTCTGTACCCAGATTCACTCTCCAGAGTCTGACTGTACCCAATGTGACTTCCCAAAACTATTTCCACAGCAAAATCTGTCTGGACTCAGTGTAATTTCCTGTGAAACACATTGTATCTTGCTGCATTCCTTCTGTGCCTCCATCTCAATTCACTCTGATTCTGTTTATACAGAACATCATTGCACCGATGCCCTTAGTATACACCTTCATTCCCAAAGTCTTTCTGTAACTCATTCAATTCCCATCAATGTGACTCCAGTTGTAATCCTGGAATCTAACAGCATTCAGCAACAATTCCCAGAATCCGTCTCTTCCAAGGTTCCTTTCTGTAAGTAGTTCCATTACACTGTGACTGGCTGTAACTGGTTCCATTACACTGTGACTGGCTGTAACTGGTTCCATTACACTGTGACTGGCTGTAACTTGTTCCATTACACTGTGACTGGTGTAACCAGCTCCATTAACACTGAGACAGGCAGCAAACATCTCCGGTACACTGCTTCTGGCTATAAGAAGTTCCATTAACATTGCGACTGGTGTAACTTGTTCCATTGAAACTGTGACTGGCTGTAAGTAGTTTCTTAGATACTGTGACGGGCTGTAACCCGCTCCATTGACACTGTGACTGGATGCAACGGCTCCATTAACATTGTGACTTGCTGTAACCAGCTCCAGTAAGACTGTGACTGGCTGTAATCAGTTCCATTAACACTGAGACTGGCTATAACCACTCCAGTAACACTGTGACTGACTATAACCAGCTCCATTGACACTGTGACTGGCTGTAACCCACTCCATCAGTACTAAGAACACTGAGACTGGCTGTAACCAGCTCCAATAACACTGATTGGCTGTAACCCGCTTCATTAACACTGTGACTGGCTGTAACCAGCTCCATTAACACTGTGACTGGCTGTAACCAGTTCCATTAACACTGAGACTGCCTGTAACCAGTCTACTAACACTGTGACTGGTTGTAACCAGCTCCATTAACACTGAGACTGGATGCAACCAGCTCCATTAACACTGAGACTGGCTGTAACCAGCTCCAATGACACTTTGATTGGCTGTAACAAGCCTCATTAACACTGCCACTGTCTGTAACCAGCTCCATTAACACTGTGACTGGCTGTAACCAGTTCCATTAACACTGTGACTGGCCGTAACCAGCTCCATTAACACTGTGACTGGCTGTAACCAGTTCCATTAACACTGTGACTGGCCGTAACCAGCTCCATTGATACTGTGACTGACTGTAATCAGTTCCACTAACACTGTGACTGGCCGTAATCAGTTCCATTAACACTGTGACTGGCCGTAACCAGCTCCACTGACACTGTGACTGGCCATAACCAGCCCCATTTACACTGTGACTGCCTGTAACCAGCTCCATTGACACTGTGACTCGCTGTAACCAGTTCTATTAACCCTGTGACTGGAGATAACCAGCTCCATTAACACTGTGACTGACTGTAACCAGCTCCATTGACACTGTGACTGACTGTAACCAGCTCCATTAACACTGTGACTGGCTGTAACCTGCTCCATCAACACTGAGAATACTGAGACTGGCTGTA
Source organism: Carcharhinus amblyrhynchos (assembly GCF_965287045.1). Lineage (NCBI taxonomy): Eukaryota > Metazoa > Chordata > Chondrichthyes > Carcharhiniformes > Carcharhinidae > Carcharhinus > Carcharhinus amblyrhynchos. The sequence goes on from NC_137348.1 coordinate 42,421,370, forward strand.
ACCAGCTCCAATAACACTGTGATTGGCTGTAACCAGCTCCATTAACACTGTGATTGGCTGTAACCAGCTCCATTAACACTGTGACTGGCAGTAAACAGCTCAATTAATACTGTAACTGGAGATAACCAGCTCCATTAACACTGTGACTGACTGTAACCAGCTCCAATAACACTGATTGGCTGTAACCAGCTCCATTAATACTGTGATTGGCAGTAACCAACTCGATTAACACTGTGACTGGCTGTACACAGCTCCATTACACTGAGACTGGCCGTAACCAGCTCCATTGACACTATGACTGACTGTAATCAGTTCCACTAACACTGTGACTGGCTGTAATCAGTTCCACTAACACTGTGACTGGCTGTAACCAGCCCCATTGACACTGTGACTGGCCGTAACCAGCTCCATTAACACTGTGACTGGCTGTAACCAGCTCCATTAACACTGTGATTGGCTGTAACCAGCTCCATTAACACTGTGATTGGCTGTAACCAGCTCCATTAACACTGTGACTGGCAGTAAACAGCTCAATTAATACTGTAACTGGAGATAACCAGCTCCATTAACACTGTGACTGACTGTAACCAGCTCCAATAACACTGTGATTGGCTGTAACCAGCTCCATTAACACTGTGATTGGCAGTAACCAACTCGATTAACACTGTGACTGGCTGTACACAGCTCCATTACACTGAGACTGGCCGTAACCAGCTCCATTGACACTATGACTGACTGTAATCAGTTCCACTAACACTGTGACTGGCTGTAATCAGTTCCACTAACACTGTGACTGGCTGTAACCAGCCCCATTGACACTGTGACTGGCCGTAACCAGCTCCATTAACACTGTGACTGGAGATAATCAGCTCCATTAACACTGTGACTGACTGTAACCAGCTCCATTAACACAGTGACTGGTTGTAACCCGCTCCATCAACACTGAGAACACTGAGACTGGCTGTAACCAGCTCCAATAACACTGTGATTGGCTGTAACCTGCTTCATTAACATTGCCACTGCCTGTAACCAGCTCCATTAACACTGTGACTGGCAGTAAACCTCTCAATTAACACTGTGACTGGCTGTACACACCTCCATTACACTGAGACTGGCTGTAATCAGTTCCATTAACACTGCAACCGGGGGTAACCAGCTCCATTAACACTGTGACTAGCAGTAACCAGCTCCATTAAAACTGTGACTGGCTGTAACCAGCTCCATTGAAACGGTGACTGGTTGTAACTAGCTTCCATTAATACTGTGACTGGGGGTAATGAGCTCCGTTAACCCTGAGTTCTAGAGAGGTTGAGGAAAGGATTGCGGAGACAATCCTGGATAGGAGTGAAAGTAATAGGGTAATTGTTATGGGGGACTTTAACTTTACTAATATTGATTGGAATAGCTATAGCTCTAGCTCATTAGAGGGGTCAGTTTTTGCACAAAGCGTGCAGGAAGGTTTTTTGACTCAGTATGTAGATAGACCAACTAGAGGTGAGGCTATATTGGATTTGGTGCTGGGAAATGAGCCAGACCAGGTGTTAGACTTGGAAGTTGGTGTGCATTTTGGTGATAGTGACCACAATTCGGTTACGTTCACCTTAGTGATGGAAAGGGATAGACTGGAACCTCGGGACAGTAGTTTTACCTGGGGGAAGGGTAATTATGAGGCTGTTAGGAGAGAATTAGGAAGCATAGGTTGGACTAGGAGACTACAGGGGCTGGGAACGTCCGAAATGTGGAGTTTTTTCAAGGAGCAGCTACTGCGAGTCCTTGGTATGTATGTCCCTGTCAGGCAAGGAGGTAATGGTCGAGCAAGGGAACCGTGGTGCACTAAAAAAGTTGTTTCGCTGGTTCAAAGGAAAAAGGAGGCTTATGTCAGGATGAGACTTGAGGGCTCAGGTAGTGCACTAGAAAGCTTTAGATTGGCTAGGAGGGAGTTAAAGAGTGAGTTAAGAAGAGCTACAAGAGGACACGAGAAGACTTTGGCTGATAGGATTAAGGAGAATCCTAAGGCGTTCTATAGATATGTTAAGAACAGAAGATTGGTTAGGGCAAGATTAGGGCCAGTAAGAGACTGCAGTGGGAAGTTATGTGTGGAACCGGAAGAGATTGGAGAGGCATTGAACCAATATTTTTCTTCGGTATTCACGCAGGGAGACATAAATGTAGCTGTGGAGAACACTGGGTTACAGGGTTGTAAACTGGATAGTATTGCAGTTGATAAGGAGGATGTGCTAGATATTCTTGAGCGTTTGAAAATAGATAAGTCCCCTGGGCCGGACGGGATTTACCCTAGGATTCTCTGGGAGGCAAGAGAGGCGATTGCAGAGCCTCTGGCTCTGATCTTCAGGTCGTCGTTGGTCACAGGTATAATGCCAGAGGATTGGAGGATAGCGAATGTTGTCCCATTGTTTAAGAAGGGAAACAGAGACTTCCCCGGGAATTATAGACCGGTGAGTCTTACTTCTGTTGTGGGCAAAGTTTTAGAAAAAATTATTAGGGATAGGATTTATAGTTATTTAGAGAGTAATGTATTGATTGGAGATAGTCAGCACGGTTTTGTGAAGGGTAGGTCGTGCCTTACTAACCTTATTGAGTTTTTTGAGAAAGTGACCAAAGAGGTGGATGGGGGTAAGGCAGTTGACGTGGTATATATGGACTTTAGTAAGGCGTTTGATAAGGTTCACCATGGAAGGCTTCTGCAGAAAATGCAGATGTATGGGATTGGGGGTGATTTAGTTAATTGGATCAGGAATTGGCTAGTAGATAGGAGACAGAGGGTGGTGGCTGATGGAAAGTATTCGTCATGGAGTTCGGTTACGAGTGGTGTGCCTCAGGGATCTGTTTTGGGGCCACTGCTGTTTGTAATTTTTATAAATGATCTGGATGAGAGTATAGTTGGGTGGATCAGTAAATTTGCTGATGACACCAAAGTCGGAGGAGTGGTAGATAGTGAAGAGGGGTGTCATAGTTTACAGAGAGACTTGGACAAGTTGCAGAGCTGGGCCGAGAGGTGTCGGATGGAGTTTAATGCGGATAAGTGTGAGGTAATTCACTTTGGCAGGAATAACAGATGTGTAGAGTATAGGGCTAGCGGTAGGACTCTGAATAGTGTTGATGAACAGAGGGATCTAGGTGTATGTGTACATAGATCCCTGAAAGTTGGGAATCAAGTAGATAAGGTAGTTAAGAAGGCATACGGTGTCTTGGCGTTTATTGGTAGGGGGAACTGAATTTAGGAGCCGCAATGTCATGTTGCAACTGTACAAAACTCTGGTGCGTCCGCACTTGGAGTATTGTGTGCAGTTCTGGTCCCCACATTATAGGAAGGATGTGGAGGCATTGGAGAGGGTGCAGAGGAGGTTTACCAGGATGTTGCCTGGTATGGAGGGAAGGTCCTATGAGGAGAGACTGAGGGATTTGGGGTTGTTTTCGTTAGAAAGAAGGCGGCTAAGAGGGGACCTTATTGAAACATATAAGATGATTAGAGGTTTAGATAGGGTGGACAGTGGTAGCCTTTTTCCTCGGATGGAGAAAGCTAGCACAAGGGGGCATAGCTTTAAATTAAGGGGTGGTAGATATAGGACGGATGTTAGAGGTAGGTTCTTTACCCAGAGAGTGGTGAGGGATTGGAATGCCCTGCCTGCTGCAGTTGTAGATGCGCCTAGTTTGGGGGCGTTTAAAAGATCCGTGGATAGGTTTATGGATGGAAAGGGATTGGTTTAGGTTAGAGGGTCATTGTTTTTTTAACTGGTCGGCACAACATCGTGGGCCGAAGGGCCTGTTCTGCGCTGTAATGTTCTATGTTTAACACTGTGACTGGCTGCACACAGCTCCATTCACACTGTGACTGCTTGTAACCAGCTCCATTCACACTGTGACTGCTTGTAACCAGCTCCATTCACACTGTGACTGCTTGTAACCAGCTCCATTCACACTGTGACTGCTTGTAACCAGCTCCATTCACACTGTGACTGCTTGTAACCAGCTCCATTCACACTGTGACTGCTTGTAACCAGCTCCATTCACACTGTGACTGCTTGTAACCAGCTCCATTCACACTGTGACTGCTTGTAACCAGCTCCATTCACACTGTGACTGCTTGTAACCAGCTCCACTGACACTGTGACTGGCTGTAATCTGTTCCATTAACACTGAGACTGGATGTAACCAGCTCCATTAACACTGTGACTGGCTGTAACCCGCTCCATTAACACTGCTACTGCCTGTAGCCAGCTCCATTAACACTGTGACTATATGTAACCAGCTCCATTACACTGACTGACTGTAACCAGCTCCACTGACACTGTGACTGGCTGTAATCTGTTCCATTAACACTGAGACTGGATGTAACCAGCTCCATTAACACTGTGACTGGCTGTAACCCGCTCCATTAACACTGCTACTGCCTGTAACCAGCTCCATTAACACTGTGACTATATGTAACCAGCTCCATTACACTGACTGGCTGTAACCAGCTCTGTTACACTGTAACTGGCTGTAAGCAGTTCCATTAACACTGTGACTGGCCGTAACCAGGTCCAATAACACTGTGGTTGGTTGTAACCTGCTTCATTAACACTGCCACTGCCTGTAGTCAGTTCCATTAACAATGTGACTGGCCGTAACCTGCTCCATTGACACTGAAAACACTGAGACTGGCTGTAACCAGCTCCAATAACACTGTAATTGGCTGTAACACGCTTCATTAACACTCCCACTGCCTGTAACCAGTTCCATTAACACTGTGACTGGCTGTAACCAGCTCCATTGATACTGGTGCTGGGGCCTCAGCTATTTACCATTTATATCGATGATCTGGAGGAGGGAACCGAATGTATGGTGTCGAAATTTGCTGACGACACCAAGATAGGTGGAACGGCAAATTGTGCGGAGGGTGTGGAAAGTCTGCAGAGGGATCTAGATAGGCTGGGCGAATGGGCCAGGAACTGGCAAATGGAATTTAATGTTGGCAAGTGTGAAGTTGTCCACTTTGGTAGGAATAATGGTAGGAAGGACTACTACTTACATGGCGAAAAACTGCAGCAGGCGACGGTGCAGAGGGACCTCGGGGTCCTTGTGCATGAGTTGCAAAAACCCAGCTTGCAGGTGCAGCAGGTGGTCAGGAAGGCAAATGGGATGCTGGCCTTCATAGCGAGGGGGATTGAATATAAAAGTAGGGAGGTATTGCTGCAACTGTACAGGGCACTGGTGAGGCCGCAGCTGGAGTACTGTGTGCAGTTTTGGTCACCGCACTTACGTAAGGATATCTTGGCCTTGGAGGGAGTGCAGAGGAGGTTTACTAGGCTGATACCGGAGTTGAGGGGATTGAGCTATGAGGAGAGGCTGAATAAACTAGGCTTGTACTCGTTAGAGTTTAGAAGAATGAGGGGAGATCTCATTGAGACATATAAGATGATGAATGGGATAGGTAGGATAGAGGTGGAGAGGCTCTTCCCGCTCAGAAAGGACAGTAGGACTAGAGGGCACAGCCTCAAGATAAGGGGGGGGGGGGCAGTTTAGAACGGAGTTGAGGAGGAACTTCTTCACTCAAAGGGTGGTGATCTCTTGAATTCTCAGCCCGTTGAAGTGGTGGAGGCTGCCTCGCTAAATATATTTAAGACGCGGGTAGATAGGTTTTTGATAGGCAAGGGGATTAAGGGTTATAGGGAGAGGGCAGGAAAGTGGAACTGAGCCACGTCAGATCAGCCATGATCTTATTGAATGGCGGGGCAGGCTCGAAGGGCTGGATGGCCTACTCCTCCTATTTCTTATGTTCTCATGTTCTTATGTGGCTGGCTGTAATCAGTTCCACAACACTGTGACTGGCTGTAACCAGCTCCATTGACACTGAGAACACTGAGACTGACTGTAAACAGCTCCAGTAACACTGTGAATGGCTGTAACCCACTTCATTAACACTGCCACTGCCTGTAACCAGCTCCATTAACACTGTGACAGGCTGTAACCAGCTCTGTTACACTGTGATTGGCTGTAACCAGTTCCATTAAAACTGTGACTGGAGATAACCAGCTCCATTAACACTGTGATTGACTGTAACCAGCTCCATTGACACTGTGACTGGCTGTAACCTGCTCCATCAACACTGAGAACACTGAGACTGGATCTAATTAGCTCCAATAACACTGTGATTGGCTGTAACCTGCTCCATTAACACTACCACTGCCTATAACCAGCTCCATTAACACTGAGTCTGGCTGTAACCAGCTCTGTTACACTGAGACTGGCTGGAACCAGTTCCTTTAACAGTGTGACTGACTGTAACCAGCTCCATTAACATTGTGACTGGCTGTAACTAGCTTCATTAAAACTGTGACTGGCTGTAAGCAGTTCCATTAATACTGTGATTGGCTGTAACCTGCTTATTTAACACTACAACTGCTCCATTAACAATGTGACTATCTGTACACAGCTCCATTGACACTGACTGGCTGTAACCCGCTCCATCAACACTGAGAACACTGAGACTGGCTCTAATTAGCTCCAATAACACTGTGATTAGCTGTAACCTGCTTCATTAATACTGCCACTGCCTGTAACCAGCTCCGTTACACTGCAACGGGCCGTAACCAGCTCCATTAACCCTGTGACTGGAGATAACCTAGTCCATTAACACTGTGACTGACTGTAACCAGATCCATTAACACTGTGACTGGCTGTAACTAGCTTCATTAAAACAGTGACTGGCTGTAACCAGTTCCATTAACAATGTGACTGGCTGTAACCTGCTCATTTAACACTGCAACTGGGGGTAACCAGCTCCATTGACAGTGTGACTGGCTGTTCACAGCTCCATTGACACTAAGACTGTGACAGCAGTAATCAGTTCCATTAAAACTGTGACTGGCTGTAACCTGCCCCACTGACACTGTGACAGGCTGTAACCTGCTCCATTAACACTGTGACTGCGGGTAATGAGCTCTGTTAACACTGTGACTGGCTGCACACAGCTCCATTACACTGACTGCCTGTAACCAGCTCCATTCACACTGTGACTGCCTGTAACCAGCTCCATTCACACTGTGACAGCCATAATCAGTTCCATTAACTCTGTGACAGGCTGTAACCTGCTCCACTGACACTGTGACAGGCTGTAACCTGCTCCACTGACACTGCGACAGGCTGTAACCTGCTCCACTGACACTGTGACAGGCTGTAACCTGCTCCACTGACACTGTCATTGGCAATAACAAGCTCCACTGGCACTGATACTGGCTGTAACCCACTCCAATAAAACTTTGACTGGTTGTAACATGCTCCATTGACACTGAGGCTAGCTGCAACCCACTCTATTTAACACTGAGTGGCTGCAACCAGCTCCTTTGCCACTGTGACTGGATCTCACCAGCTCTACTGACACTGTGGCCAGCTGTACACAGCCCCATTAACACTGTTACTGGCTGTAACTGGCTCCATTAACCCTATGATTGGCTGTAACAAGCTCTATTGATACTGTGACTGCCTGTAACCCGCTCCATTAACCCTGAGACTGGCTGTAACACTCTCCATTAACACTATGACTGTGTGTAACCCGCTCCATTAACACTGAGACTGGCCGTAACCCGCTACATTAACACTGAGACTGGCTGTAACACTCTCCATTAACACTATGACTGTGTGTAACCCGCTCCATTAACACTGAGACTGGCCGTAACCCGCTACATTAACACTGAGACTGGCTGTAACGCTCTCCATTAACACTATGACTGTGTGTAACCCGCTCCATCAACACTGAGACTGGCTGTAACCCTCTCCATTTACACTGTGACTGTGTGTAAACTGCTCCATTGACAGTGAGACTGGCTGTAATCCGTGCCATTTACACTATGCGTGTAACCTGCTCCATTAACACTGTGACTGGCTGTAATCCGCTCCATTAACACTGTGACTGGCTGTAACCACCTCCTTTGACACTCTGACAGGATGTAACCAGCTCCATTGACACTGTGGCTGGCTGTAATCTGCTCCATTAACACTGACTGGCTGTAACCCACTCCATTAACTCTAAGGCTGACTGTAACCCACTCCATTAACACTAAGGCTGACTGTAACCCGCTCCGTTAACGCTGAGACTGGCTGTAACCTGTGCCATTAACACTGAGACTGGCTTTAACCAGCTCCATTAACAGTCTGACTAGCTGTAACCAGCTCCATTAACAGTCTGACTGGCTGTAACCTGTTCCATTAACACTGGGACTGGCTGCAACCACCTCTTTTGATGTTCTGACGGGATGTAGCCTGCTCCATTAACAATGTGACTGGCTGTAACCTGCTCCATTAACACTAAGGCTGACTGTAACCAGCTCCATTAACAGTCTGACTGGCTGTAACCAGCTCCATTAACAGTCTGACTGGCTGTAACCAGCTCCACTAACAGTCTGACTGGCTATAACCTGCTTCATTAACACTGGGACTGGCTGCAACCACCTCCTTTGATAGTCTGACGGGATGTAATCTGCTCCATAAACACTGTGGCAGGTCGTAATCAGCTCCATTACAATAAGACTGGCTGTGACTTGCTCCATTAACACTGAGACTGGCTGTAACCATCTCCATTGACACTGTGAGTGGCTGTAACCAGCTCTGTTGACACTGTGACAGGTTGTAAATATCTCCATTAACACTGAGACTGGTTGTAACCCGCGCCATTAACACCGAGACTGGCTGTAACCTGCGCCATTAACAGTGTGACTGGCTGTAACCTACTCCATTACACTGCGACTGGCTGTAACCAGCTCCATTCACACCGTGACTGCCTGTAACTGGCTCCAGTGACAGACTGTAACCAGCTCTATTGACTCTGTCACTGGATGTAACGTGCTCCACTAACACTGTGACTGGCTGTAACAAGCTCCATTCACACCGTGACTGGCTGTAACCAGCTCTGTTGACACTGTTACAGGTTGTAAATATCTCCATTTATACTGAGACTAGCAGTAAACAGCTCCATGGACACAGAGACTGGCTCTAACCCACTCCATTAACACTGAGATTGGCTGTAACCTGCTCCATTAACATTGTGACGGGCTGTAGCCCGCTCCATTGACACTGTGACTGGCTGTAACCATTCCAGTAACACTGTGATTGGCTGTAACCTGCTCCATTACACTGTGACTGGTTGTAACCCACTCCATTAACACTGAGCCTGGCTGTAACCCGCTTCATTAACACTGAGACTGGCTGTAACCAGCTCGATTGATACTGTGACTGGTTGTAACCCACTCCACTAACACTAAGGCTGACTGTAACCAGCTCCATTAACACCTTGACTGGCTATAACCCGCTCCATTAACACTGAGACTGGCTGTAACCATCTCCATTGACACCGGAACTGGCTGTAACCAGCTGCATTAACACTGTGATTGGCTGTAACAAGCTCCACTGACACACTGATTGGCAGTACCCACTCCATTAGCACTGTGACTGGTTGTAACCTGCACCATTAACACTGTGACTGGCTGTAACCAGCTCCATTACCTGTAACCAGCTCCATTACAACTGTGACTGGTTGTAACAAGCTCCCTTATCACTGTGACTGGCTTAAGACAGCTCCATTAACACTGTGACTGGCTGCAATCAGCTCTATTGACACTGAGACTGGCTGTAATCTGCTCCATTGACACTGAGACAAGCTGTAACCAGGACCAGTGAGACTGTGACTGACTGTAACCAGCTCCATTAACACTGTGACTGGCTGTAACCAGTTCCATTTAACACTGAGACTGACTGTAACCAGCTTCATTAACACTGTGACTGGCTGTAACCAGCTCCATTGACACTGTGACTAGCTGTAACCAGCTCCATTAACACTAAGGCTGACTGTAACCTGCTCTATTAACACTTTGACTGGCTGCAACCATCTCCATGAACACTGTGATGGCTGTATCAAGCTCCATTGACAGTCACTGGCTGAACCAGCTGCATTAACATGTGATCAAGTGTAACCAGCTCCAGTAACACTGTGACAGACTGTAACCAGCTCCATTAACACTGTGACTGGCTCTAGCCAGGTGCATTAACACTGTGACTGTGTGTAACCAACTCCATTTAACTCTGTGACTGGCTGTAACCAGCTCCATTGTCACTGAGTGGATGTAACTCGCTCCATTAACACTGTGACTGGCTATAACCCTCTCCATATAAGACTGTGACTGTCTGTAAACCACTCCATTAACATAGTGACGGGCTGTAACATGCTCCATTGACACTGAGACAGGCTGTAACCAGGACCAGTGAAACTGTGACTGACTGTAAGCAGCGCCATTAACACTGTCACTGGCTGTAACCAGCTCCATTAACACTTTGACTGGCTCTAGCCAGCTGCATTAATAGTGTGACTGTGTGTAACCAACTCCATTTAACACTGAGACCAGCTGTATCCAGCTCCATTGTCACTGTGAGTGGATGCAACCTGCTCCATTAACACTGTGACTGGCTATAACCCTCTCCATATAACACTGTGACTGTCTGTAAACCACTCCATTAACACTGTGACGGGCTGTAACTCACGCCATTAACATTGTGACAGGCTGTAACTCATGCCATTAACACTGTGACGGGCTGTAACCCGCTCCATTAACACTAAGGCTGACTATAACCCGCTGCATTAACACAGACTGGCTGTAACCATCTCCATGAACACTGTGATTGGCTGTAACAAGCTCCATTGACACTGTGACTGCTGTAACCCACTCCATTAATACTGTGACTGTCTGTAACCAGCTCCATTGGCTCTGTTACTGGCTGTAACCACCTCCACTAATACTGCGACTGGTTGTCACCAGCTCCATTAACACTGTGACCGGCTCCATTTCCACTGTGACTGGCTTTAGCCAGGTGCATTAACATTGTGACTGTGTGTAACCAGCTCCATTTAACACTGAGATTGGCTGTACCCAGCTCCATTGTCACTGTGACTGGATGTAACCCGCTCCATTAACACTGAGACTGGCCAGAACCCTCTCCATTTAACACTGTGACTGTGTGTAAACCACTCCATTAACACTGTGACGGGCTGTAACTCACACCATTAACACTGTGACGGGCTGTAACCCGCTCTATTAACACTGAGACTGGCTGTAACCCACTCCATTAACACTGAGACTGGCTGTAACCCACGCCATTGATACTGTGACTGATGTAACCAGCTCCGTTGACACTGTGACTGGCTGTAACGCGCTCCATTAACACAGGGACTGGCTGTAACCCACTCCATTAACACTGAGACTGGTTGTAACCCGCTACATTAACACTGTAGCTGGCTGTAACCAGCTCCATTGACTCTGTGACTTAGAACAAAGAACAAACAAAGAACAGTACAGCACAGGAACAGGCCCTTTGGCCCTCCAAGCCTGTGCTGCTCATGCGCCCAACTAGACCATTTGTTTGTATCCCTCTATTCCCAGTCTGTTCATGTGGCTATCTAGATAAGTCTTAAACAATCCCAGCATGTCCGCCTCAACCACCTTGCAATCCCCCACAACCCTCTGTGTAAAATACATCCCACTGATATCTGTGTTGAACCTTGCCCCCTAACTTTGAACCTGTGACCCCTTGTGTTCGTCACCTCCAACCTGGGAAAAAGCTTCCCACTGTTCACCCTATCTATACCCTTCACAATTTTATACACCTCTATTAGGTCACCCCTCATCCTCCCAGGGAGAACAACCCCAGTTTACCCAATCTCTCCTCATAGCTAAGACCCTCCATACCAGGCAACATCCTGGTAAACCTTTTCTGTACTCTCTCCAAAGCCTCCGCGTCCTTCTGGTAGTGTGGGTTACTTGCTGTAACCCACTCCATTAACACTGTGACTGGCTGTAACCAGCTCTATGCAGACTGTGACTGCCTGTAACCAGCTCCATTGACACTGAGATTGGCTGTAATCTGCTCCATTAACACTGAGATTGGCTGTAACCCGCTCCATTAACACTGAGATTGGCTGTAACCCGCTCCATTAACACTGACACTGGCTGTAACCCGCTCCATTAACACTGACACTGGCTGTAACCCACTCCATTAACACTGAGACTGGCTGTAACCCGCTCCATTAACACTGAGATTGGCTGTAACCTGCTCCATTAACACTGAGATTGGCTGTAACCTGCTCCATTAACACTGAGATTGGCTGTAACCCGCTCCATTAACACTGAGATTGGCTGTAACCTGCTCCATTAACACTGAGATTGGCTGTAACCTGCTCCATTAACACTGTGACTGGCTGTAACCAGCTCCCTTAACACAGTGACCGGCTGTAACCAGCTCCATTGACAGTGATTGGCTGTTACCCACTCCACTGACACTGAGACTGGACGTAACCTGCTCCATTAACACTGTGACTGTGTGTAACCTGCTCCATTAACACCGACACTGGCTGTAACCAACTCCATTAACACTGAGGCTGGCTGTAACCCGCTCCATTAACACTGAGATTGGCTGTAACCTGCTCCATTAACACTGAGATTGGCTGAAACCCGCTCCATTAACACTGAGATTGGCTGTAACCCACTCCATTAACACTGTGACAAGCTGTAACCAGCTGCATTAACACTGTGACAGGTTGTAACCATCTACATTGGCACTGGTACTGGCTGTAACCAGCTCCAATGACACTGCGACTAGCTGTTACAAGCTCCATTGACACTGTGACTGGCTATAACCAGCTCCATTGACACTGTGACTGTCTGTAACCCGCACCATTAACACTGAGACTGGCTGTAACCTGCTCCATTAACACTGTGACAGACTGTAACCAGCTCCACTGACACTGTGACTGGCTAAAACCAGCTCCATTTAACACTGAGATTGGCTGTAACCAGCTCCATTGTCACTGTGACTGGATGTAACCCACTCCATTAACACTGTGACTGGATATAACACTCTCCATTAACACTGAGACTGTCTGTAACCAGCTTCATTAACACTGCGATTGGCTGTAACTTGTTCCAATGACACTGTGACTGGCTGTAAGCAGCTCCATTAACACTGTGGCTTAACAAACTCCACTGACAGTGTGACTGGCTGTAACCTGCTCCATTAACACTGCGACTGGATGTAACAAGCTGCATTAACACTGTGACAAGCTGTAACCAGTTCCATTAACACTGTGACTTGCTGTAACCCACCCTATTAACACTGTGGCTGGCTGTAACCAGCTCCATTCACACTGTGATTGCCTGTAACTGGCTCCATTGGCTCTGTGACAAATTGTAACTAGCTCCATTGACTCTGTGTTGGGCTCCGCTCCATTAACACTGACTGGCTATAACCCTCTCCATTAATACTGTGACTGTGTGTAACCCGTTCCATTAACACTGAGATTGGCCGTAACCCGCTCCATTAACACTGTGACTGGCTGTAACCAGGTCCGTTGACACTGTCACTGGCTGTAACCTGCTCCATTAACACTGAGACTGGCAGTTACCTGCCAATTAACACTGTGACTGACTATAACACACTCCATTAACACCGAGACTGGCTGTAACCAGCTCTATTTAACATTGAGACTGGCTGCAACCAGCTCCATTGTCACTGTGACTGGCTATAACCCTCTCCATTAACGCTGTGACTGTGTGTAACCTGCTCCATTAACACTGCGACTGGCTGTAATCCGCTCCATTAAAACTGAGACTGGCTGTAATCCGCTCCATTGACACTGAGACTGGTTCTAACCCACTCCATTAAAACTGAGATTGGCTGTAACCTGTTCCATTAACATTATGACTGGCTGTAACCTGCTCCATTGACACTATGACTTGTAACCTGCTCCATTAACACTGTGGCTAGCTGTAACCCACTCCATTACCACTGACACAGGCTGCAACACGCACCATTAATACTGTGGCCGACTGTAACCTGCTACATTAACACTGGCTGGATGTAACCAGCTCCACTGACTCTGTGACTGGCTGTAACCAGTTCCATTAACACTATGACTTGCTGTAATCCACTCCATTAACACTGGGACTGGCTGTAACCTGCTCCATTGACAATGTGATTGGCTGTAACCCACACCATTACACTGTGAGTGTCTGTATTCCACTTCAATCTGGTTTCCAATGGGGGTACCATAAGCATAGACATGGGTCAAGGGAGGTGTAGGAAAAATGCTTTGTTAAGATGGCGGTGCGGGCTCGTTGGGCCGAAGGGCCTGTTTCCCGTGCTGTGTTGTTCTTTGATGTTTTGTTCCATTATGACTGAGACTGGCTGTACACCACTCCATTGACACTGTGACTGGCTGTAACCAGCTCCATTAAAACTGTGACTGGCTGTACCCACACTATTAACACTGTGACTGGCTGTAACCCGCTGCATTGACACTGTGACGGGCTGTAACCCGCTCCATTAACACTGAGACTGGCAGTAACCAGCATCGTTAACACTGATACTGGCAGTAACCCATTCTATTGACACCGACTGGCTTTAACCAAGTCCATTGACACTGTGGCTGACTGTAATCAGCTCCATTAACACTGTGACCAGCTCTAACCAGCTCCATTGTCACTGTGACTGGCTGTAACCCATTTCTTTAACACTGTGACTGGCTGTAACCAGCCGCATTAATACTGTGACTGGCCTTAACCAGCTCCATTAACACTGTGACAGGCGGTAAACAGCTCCATTGACACTGTGACTGTCTGCAACCATCTAAATGAACACTGTGATGGGCTGTAACCAGCTGCATTAAGACTGTGACTGGCTGTAACCCGCCCTATTGACACTGTGACTGGCTGTAACCTGCTCCATTAACTGAGACTGGCAGTAACCTGCTCCATTGACACCGTGACTAGCTTTAACCAGATCCATTGACACTGTGGCTGACTGTAACCAGTTCCATTGTCACTGACCGGCTGTAACCAGCTCCATTGTCACTGCGGCTGTAACCAGGTCCACTGACACTGTGATGAGCTGTAACCCACTTCATTAACACTGCGACTGGCTGTAACCAGCTCTGTTTAATACTGCAACTGGCTGTAACCCTCTCCATTGCTACTGAGAATGGCTTAAACCAGCTCCACTGGCACTCTGACTCGCTGTAACCAGCTCCATTAACACTCAGACTGGCTGTAACCAGCTCCACTGACACTGTGACTGTCTGTACCCCGCTCCATTACCACTGAGACTGGGTGTAACCCGCTCTATTATCAGTGTGACTGGCTGTAACCAGATCCATTGATACTTTGACAGACTTGCCAGCTCCATTGACAGTGTGACTGGATGTAACCTGCTCCATTAACAATGTGACTGGCAGTAACCAGCTCCATTCACATAGTGATTGGCTGTAACCCGCTCCACTAATACTGTGGCTAGCTGTAACCCGCTCCATTACACTGAGACTGGCTGTAATCCGCTTCATTAACACTACAACTGGCTGTAACCAGCTCCATTGTCAGTGTTTCTGGCTGTAACCAGCTCCATTAACACCGTGACTGGCTGTAACCAGCCCATTTGACACTGACTGGTCTTAACCAGCTCCACTGACACTGACTGGCTGTAATCAGTTCCTTGGACACAGCGACTGGCTGTAACCAGATCCATTGACACCGTGACTGTTTGTAACCAGCTCCGTTAACACTGTGACTAGCTGTAACAGCTTCATTACCGCTCTGGCTGTAATAAGCTCCGTTAACACAGTGACTGGATGTAACCAGCTCCATTTACAAAGTGATTAGGCGTAATCTGCTCCATTGACACTGTGACTGCATGTAACCCGCTCCATTAACACTGAGACTGGGTGTAACCCGCTCCATTGACACTGTGGCTGGCTATAACCCGCTCTGTAACTACTGAGACTGGCTGTAAACAGCTCCATTAACACTGTAGCTGGCTGTAACCATCTCTATTAACAATGACTGGCTGTAACCAGCTCCATTAACACTGAGACTGGCTATAACCCGCTCCATTAATACTAAGACTGGCTGCAACCCACTCCAATCACACTGTGACTGACTGTAACCAGCTTCATTGACTCTGTGACAGACTGTAACCAGCTGCATTAAAACTGAGACTGCATGTAACCCACTCCACTAACACTGACTGTGTGTAACTCGCTCCATCAACACTGAGACTGGCTGTAACCTGCTCCATTAACACTGTAACCAGCTCCACTAACACTGTGACCGGCTGTAACCTGCTCGATTGACACTGTGACGGCTGTAACCTGCTCGATTGACACTGTGACTGGCTGTAACCATCTCCATTGACACTGTGACCTGCTGTAACCATCTCCATTGACACTGTGACTGGCTGTAACCATCTCCATTGACACTGTGACTGGCTGTAACCATCTCCATTGACACTGTGACCTGCTGTAACCATCTCCATTGACACTGTGACTGGCTGTAACCATCTCCATTGACACTGTGACTGGCTGTAACCATCTCCATTGACACTGTGACCGGCTGTAACCATCTCCATTGACACTGTGACCTGCTGTAACCAGCTCCATTAACACTGTGACAGGCTGCAAACCGCTCTATCAACACTAAGATTGATTATAACCCTCTCCATCATCACTGAGACTGACTATAACCCTCTCTATTAACACTGTGACTGTGTGTAACCTGCTCCATCAACACTGAGACTGATTATAACCTTCTCCATTAACACTGTGACTGTGTGTAACCCGCTCCATTATTAACACTGAGACTGGCTGTAATCCATTCCACTAACACTGAGACTAGCTGTAACCCGCTCCATTAACACTGACAGGTTGTAACCAGCTCCATTCACATTGTGACTGTCCACAACCAGCTCCACTAACACTGTGATTGGGTGTAACCTGCTCCATTGACACTGTGATTGGGTGTAACCTGCTCCAATGACACGGAGATTGGCTGTTCCCGCTCCATTAACACTGCGATTTGCGGTAACCAGTTTCATTAACACTGTGACTGGCTGTAAACAGGTCCATTCACACTGTGACTCGCTGTAACCAGCTCCATTGATACTGTGACAGATTAACCAGCTCCATTGACACTGTCACTGGATGTAACCTGCTCCATTAATAATGTGACCGCTGTAACCTGCTCTATTCACACTGTGACTGGTTGTAACCAGCTCCATTTACAGTGATTGGCTGTAACCAGCCCCATTCACACTGTGACTGGGTGTAACCCGCTCCATGAACACTGAGACTAGCTGTAACCAGCTCCATTAAAACTGAGACTGGATGTAAACCACTCCATTAACACTGTGACTGGGATGGATAGGATAGAGGTGGAGAGGGTCTTCCCACTCAGAAAGGACAGTAGGACTAGAGGGCACAGCCTCAAAATAAAGGGGGGGCGGTTTAGAACGGAGTTGAGGAGGAACTTCTTCACTCAAGGGGTGGGGAATCTCTGGAATTCTCTGCCCGTTGAAGTGGTGGAGGCTGCCTCGCTAAATATATTTAAGACGCGGGTTGATGGGTTTTTGATAAGAGAGGGGATTAAGGGTTATGGGGAGAGGGCGGGAAAGTGGAACTGAGCCACGACAGATCAGTCATGATCTTATTGAATGGCGGGGCAGGCTCGAGGGGCTAGATGGCCTACTCCTGCTCCTATTTCTTATGTTCTTATGACTGGCTGTATCCCGCTCCATTAACACTGATACTAGCTGTAACCCGCTTTATCAACAGAGACTGGTATAACCCTTTCCATTAACACCGAGACTGACTGTAACCCACTCCATTGACTCTGTGACTGGCTGTAACCCACTCCATTAACACTGTGACAGTTTGTAACTCGCTCCATTAACACTGAGACTGGCTCTAACCCACTCTATTAACACTGAGACTGGTTGTAATCTGCTCCATTAACACTGTGTGACTGGTTGTAACCAGTTCCATTCACACTGTGACTGGCCATAACCAGCTCCATTGACACTCTGACTGGATGTAACCAACTCCATTAACACTGTGACCGGCTGTAACCAGCTCCATTACCAGTGTGACTGGCTGTTACCTGCTGCATTAACACTGTGACGGGCTATAAGCAGCCCCATTGACACTGGGACTAGCTGTAAGCAGCTCCATTAACACTGTGACTGGCAGTTACCTGCCAACTGACACTGTACTGGCTATAACCCACTCCCTTGACACTGTAACTGCATGTAACTTACCCCGTTAACACTGTGACCAGCTGTAACCAGCTCCATTCACACTGTGACTGACTGTAACCAGCTCCGTTAAAACTGAGGCTGGCTGTAACTCCCTCCATTAACACTGAGACTGGATGTAACCCATTCCATTAACAATTGAGACTGACTGTAACCCACTCCATTGACTCTGAAACTGGCTGTAATCCACTCCATTAACACTGAGGCTCAATGTAACCCACTCCATTGACTCTGTGACTGGCTGTAACCCACTCCATTGACTCTGTGACTGGCTGTAACCCACTCCATTAACACTGACTGTGTGTAACCCGCTCCATTAACACTGTGGCTGGCTGTAACCCGCTCCATTGACTCTGTGACTGGCTGTAACCCACTCCATTAACACTGACTGTGTGTAACCCGCTCCATTAACACTGACTGTGTATAACCCGCTCCATTAACACTGAGACTGGCTGTAACCCGCTCCACTGACACTGTGACTGCATGTATCCTACCCCATTCACACTGTGACAGGCTGTAACCAGCTCCATTCACACTGACAGGCTGTAACCAGCTCCATTCACACTGTGACTGGCTGTAACAGCTCCATTCACACTGTGACTGGCTGTAACCAGCTCCATTACTCTGAGACTGGCTGTAACCCTCTCCATTAACACTTGACTGGCTGTAAACCGCTCCATTACACTGAGACTGGCTGTAACCCACTCCATTAATACTGGGACCAGCTGTAACCCGCCAGTTGACACTGTGACTGGCTGTAACCCACTCCATTAACACTGAGACTGGGTGTTATCCACTCCATTAACAGTGTAACTGGCTGTAACCCCGCCCCGTTAACACTGTGACTGGCTGCAACCATTCCAATGGCACAGTGACTGGATGTAACCAGCTCCATTAACACTGTGACTGGCTGTATTGTGCTTCATTGACACTCTGTCTGCCTGTAAATTGCTCCATTAACACTGAGACTGCCTGTTCCTGCGCCATTAACACTGAGACTTGCGGTAACCAGTTCCATTAACACTGTGACTGGCTGTAAACAGGTCCATTCACACTGTGACTCGCATAACCAGCTCCATTGACACTGTGACTGGTTGTAACCTGCTCCATTGACACTGTGATTGGCTGTAACCTGTTCCATTAACACTGTGACCGGCTGTAATCAGATCCATTTACACTGTGACTGGCTGTAACCCGCTTCATGAACACTGAGACTGGGTGTAACCCACTCCATTAACACTGAGACTGGCAGTAACCCACTCTATTAACACTGTGACTAGCTTTTACCTGTTGCATTGACACTCTGACATGCTGTAAGCAGCTCCATTAACACTCAGACTGGCTGTAACCAGCTGCATTGACACTGTGACTGGCTGTAACCCATTCCATTAACACTGTGACTGGCTGTGTCCCACTCCAATCACACTGTAACAGACTGTAACCAGTTCCATTGACACTGTGACCTACATTGCATGTAACCTACACCATTCACACTATGACCAGCTGTAACCATCTCCATTACCACTGTGATTGGCTGTAACTCCCTCCAATCATACTGTGACTGGCTGCAGCCATCTCCATTGACACTGTGTGTGTAATGCACTCCATTAACACTGAGACTGGCTGTAATCCACTCCATTAAAACTGAGAGTCACTGTAACAAGCTCTATTGATATTGTGACAGACTAACCAGCTCCATTGACACTGCCACGGGATGTAACCTGCTCCATTAACAATGTGACCGGCTGTAACCAGTTCCATTCATTCTGTGACTGGTTCTAACCAGCTCCATTTACATTGATTGGCTGTAACCAGCTCCTTTGACACTGTGACTGGCTGTAATCCGCTCCATGAACACTGAAATTGGCTGTAACCAGCTCCATTAAAACTTAGACTGACTGTAACTTGCTCCATTAACACTGTGGCTGGCTGTAACTGGCTCCATTACCAATTGAGACTGGCTGTAACCCGCTCTATTGACTCTGTGACTGGCTGTGACCCACTCCATTAACACTGTAACTGTGGGTAACCCGCTTCATTAACACTGAGACTGGCTGTAACTTGCTCCATTAACACAGAGTCTGGCTTTAACCCTCTCAATTGACACTGTGACTGCATGTAACCTACCATATTAAGACTGCGACCAGCTGTACCCAGCTCCCTTCACACTGTGACTGGCTGTAACCAGCTCCATTAAAACTGAGACTGGCTGTAACTTGCTCCATTACCAATTGAGACTGGAT
This sequence comes from Carcharhinus amblyrhynchos, assembly GCF_965287045.1. Lineage (NCBI taxonomy): Eukaryota > Metazoa > Chordata > Chondrichthyes > Carcharhiniformes > Carcharhinidae > Carcharhinus > Carcharhinus amblyrhynchos. Next base: position 42,441,733 of record NC_137348.1, read on the forward strand.
GTAACCCGCTCCATTAACACTGACTGTGTAACGCGCTCCATTAACATTGAGACTTGCTATAATCAGCTCCATGAACACTGTGACTGGCTGTAACCCACTCCATTAACACTGTGACTGGCTGTAACCTGCTCCATTAACACTTTGATTGGCTGTAATCAGCTCCATTAACACTGTGGCTGGCTGTAATCAGCTCCATTCACACTGAAACTGGCTGTAATCCACTCCATTAACACTGTGACTGGGTGTAACCAGCTCCATTACCAGTGTGACTGGCTGTTACCTGCTGCATTAACACTGGGACTAGCTGTAAGCAGCTCCATTAACACTGTGACTGGTAGTTACCTGCCAATTGACACTGTGACTGGCTATAACCCACTCCATTGACATTGTGATTGCATGTAACTTGCCCCATTAACACTGTGACCAGCTGTAACCAGTGCCATTCACACTGTGACTGACTGTAACCAGCTCCATTGACACTGTGACTGCATGTAACCTACCCCATTAACACTGTGACCAGCTGTTACCAGCTCCATTCACACTGTGACTGACTGTAACCAGCTCCATTAAAACTGAGACTATCTGTAACTCCCTCCATTAACACTGAGACTGAATGTAACCCATTCCATTAACACTGTGGTTGGCTGTAACCCGCTCCATTAACAATTGAGACTGACTGAAACTTGCTCCATTGACTCTGTGATTGGCTGTAACCCACTCCATTAACACTGTATAACCCGCTCCATTAACACTGAGACTGGCATAACCAGCTGCATTAACACTGTGACTGGCAGTTACCTGCTATCTGACACTGACTGGCTATAACCTGTTCCATTGACACTATGACTGCATTGTAACCTACCCCATTAAGACTGTGACCAGCTGTAACCAGCTCCATTGACACTGTGACTGCATGTTTCCTACCCCATTCACACTGTGACAGGCTGTAACCAGCTCCATTCACACTGTGACTGGCTGTAACCAGCTCCATTACACTGAGACTGGCTGAAACCCATTCCATTAACACTGAGACCAGCTGTAACCCACTCCATTAACAGTGAGACTGGCTGTAACTGGCTCCATTAACACTGTGACTGGCTGTAACCAGCTCCATTGACACTGTGACTGGCTGTAACCTGCTCCATTAACACTGAGACAAGCTGTAAGCAACTCCATTAACATTGAGACTAGCTGTAACCACTCCAATGGCACAGTGACTGGCTGTAACCATCTCCTTTGACACAGTGACAGGTTGTAACCAGCTACATTAACACTGTGACTGGCTGTATTGTGCTTCATTGACACTCTGTCTGCCTGTAAACTGCTCCATTGACACTGAAACTGGCTGTTCCCGCTCCACTAACACTGAGACTGGCTGTAACCCACTTCATTAACACGGAGACTTGCGGTAACCAGTTCCATTAACACTGTGACTGGTTGTAAACAGGTCCATTCACACTGTGACTCACTGTATCCAGCTCCATTGACACTGTGATTGGATGTAACCAGATCCATTTACACTGTGACTGGCTGTAACCAACTCCATTGACACTGTGACTGGTGGTAACCCACTCCATTAACGCTGTAACTGGCTGTAACCAGCTGCATTGACACTGTGCCTGTGTGACTGGCTGTATCCCACTCCAATCACACTGTGACAGACTGTAACCAGCTCCATTGACATTGTGACTGCATGTAACCATCTCCAATACCACTGTGATTGGCTGTTACCCGCTCCAATCACACTGTGACTGACTGTAGCCATCTCCATTGACACTGTGACTGGCTGTAGCCATCTCCATTGACACTGTGACTGGCTGTAGCCATCTCCATTGACACTGTGACTGGCTGTAGCCATCTCCATTGACACTGTGACTGGCTGTAACCAGCTCCATTAACACTGTGACTGGCTGTAACCCGCTCCTCTATACTCTGACTTACTGTAAACCGCTCCATTAACACTGAGACTGGGTGTACCCAGCTGCATTAACATTGTGACTAGCTGTAGCCAGCTCCATTGACACTGTGAGTTTCTGTAATCCGTTCCATTAACACCATGACTGGCTGTAACCCACTCCGTTAACACTGTGACTGGCTGTAACTCGCTCCATTAACACTGTGACTTGCTGTAACCAGCTCCATTAACACTGTGATTGGCTGCAACCATCTCCATTGACACTGAATGGCTGTAACCAGCTCCATTAACACTGTGACTGGCTGTAACAAGCCCCATTAACACTGTGACTGGCTGTAACTAGCTGCATTACCACTCTGGCTGTAACAAGCTCCATTAACACAGTGACTGGTGGTAACCTGTTCCATTACGCTGTGACTGGCTGTAACCCGCTCCGTTAACACTGAGACTGGCTGTAACCCGCTCCGTTAACACTGAGACTGGCTGTAACCCGCTCCATTAACACTGTGGTTGGCTGTACCCACTCCATTAACACTGGCTGGCTGTAGGGGCAGGACTGGCAGCTGAATAGGGACAGGAGTGGCAACTGAATATTCCGGGGTATAAGTGTTTTAGGCGAGACAGAGAAGAGGCTAGAAGAGGTGGGGGAGTAGCAATACTGGTTAGGGACAATATTACAGCGGTACAGAGGGTGGACAATTTAGAGGGGTCATGTAACGAGTCACTGTGGATGGAGCTCAGAAACAGGAAGGATGCAGTCACTATGCTTGGGGTATAGTACAGGCCCCCCAACAGCCCGCGGGAAGTGGAGGAACAGATATGTAAGGAGATTCTGGATAGGTGCAAAAAAAAAGGGTTGTTGTAGTGGGAGACTTTAATTTCCCTTGTATAGACTGGAAAGTGCTTAGGGCTGGGGGTCTGGATGAGGAGGAATTTATAAAATGCATACAGAAAGGTTCTTTGGAACAATATGTCGATAGTCCAATTATAGAGGGGACTATACTGGACCTAGTACTGGGGAATGAGCCCAGTCAGGTCATCAAAGTTTCAGTGGGGGAATATGTAGCGAATAGTGACCACAATTCTGTAAACTTTAGGATAGTCATGGAAAAGGATGAGTGTTGTCCAATGGGTAAGGTACTGAATTGGGGAAAGGCTAACTATAGCCAGATTAGGCAGGATCTCATGGCTCTTGATTGGGAGAGACTGTTCCGAGGGAAAATCCATATCTGGTATGTGGGAGTCTTTTAAGGAGCAGTTGATGGGGTTGCAGGACAGGCATGTGCCTGTAAAAAGGAAGGATAGGAAAGGTAGGATTCAAGAGCTGTGGATAACCGGGGAAATTGAGGGCCTGATCAAAAAGAAAAGAGAGGCATACATAAGGTCCGGGCAGCTAAAAACAGATGGAGCACAGGAGGAATACAGAGAGAGTAGAAAAGAACTCAAATGGGGAGTTAGAAGGGCAAAAAGGGGTCATGAAGTGTCCTTGGCAGAAAGGATTAAGGAGAATCCTAAGGCATTTTATTCACAAATTAGGAACAAGAGAGATGTCAGGGAAAAAATCAGCCCTCTCAGGGACAAAGGAGGGGAATTATGCTTAGAGTCCAAGGAAGTAGGTGAGATCCTAAATGAATACTTTGCATCAGTGTTCACAAAGGAGAGGGACGTTTGACTGGGAGTATCTCAGAGGGATGTGTTGACCCGTTAGAGAAAATCTCAATTACAAGGGAGGAAGTATAAATATAAAAGTAGGGAGGTCTTGCTGCAACTGTACAGGACACTGGTGAGGCCGCAGCTGGAGTACTGTGTGAAGTTTTGGTCGCCACACTTGCGCAACGATATTTTGGCCTTGGAAGTGCAGAGGAGGCTTACTAGGCTGATACCAGAGTTGAGGGGGTTGAACTATGAAGAGAGGCTGAATAGACTGGGTCTGTACTCATTGGAGGTTAGAAGGATGAGGGGGGATCTTACTGAGACGTATAAGATGATGAAGGGAATGGATAGGGTAGAGGTTGAGAGGTTCTTCTCGCTCAGAAAGGACAGCCTCAAGATAAGTGGGGGGCAGTTTAGAACAGAGTTGAGGAGGAACTTCTTCACTCAAAGGGTGGTGAATCTCTGGAATTCTCTGCCCGTTGAAGTGGTTGAGGCTACCTCGCTAAATATATTTAAGACACGGGTAGATAGGTTTTTGGTACGCAAGGGGATTAAGAGTTATGGGGAGAAAGCGGGAAAGTGGAACTGAGCCACTTCAGATCAGCCATGATCTTACTGAATGGCAGGGCAGGCTCGAAGGGCTAGATGGCCTACTCCTGCTCCTATTTCTTATGTTCTTAAGTGTTAGGTTTTCTAAAGAACATTAAGACAGACAAATCCCCAGGTCCTAATGGCATCTATCCTAGACTGCTCAGGATAGACTAGACAAGAGATGAAATTGCTGGGCCTCTAACAGAAATCTTTGTCTCTTCATTGAACACAGGTGAGGTCCCAGACGATTGGAGGATAGCGAATGTGGTCCCGTTATTTAAGAAGGGTAGCAAGGATAACCTGGGTAATCATAGGCTGGTGAGCTTGATGTGCATGGTAGGGAAATTGTTGGAGAGGATTCTTAAAGATAGGATGTATGCACATTTAGAACGGAATAATCTCATTAGTGATGGACAGCATGGTTTTGTAAGAGGGAGGTCATGCCTCACAAATTTAGTGGAGTTTTTTGAGGAGGTGACAAAAACGATTGACGAGGGAAGGGCCGTGGATGTCGTCTATATGGATTTTAGTAAAGCATTTGACAAAGTCCCTCATGGCAGGTTGGTGCAAAAGGTTAAATCACACAGGATAAAAGGAGAGCTGGCTAGATGGGTGGAGAACTGGCTTGGCTATAGAAGACAGAGGGTAGCAGCGGAAGAGTCTTTTTCCAGCTGGAGGTCTATGACTAGTGGTGTTCCACAGGGCTCTGTAAGGGGACCTCTGCTGTTTGTGATATATATAAATGATTTGGAAGAAGGTGTGACCAGTGTGATCAGTAACTTTGTGGACGACACAAAGATGGCTGGACTTGCGGATAGTGATGAACATTGTCAGAGAATACAGGATATAGATAGGCTGGAAAATTGGGCAGAGAAATGGCAAATGGAATTTAATCCAGGTAAATGTGAAGTGATGCATTTTGGTAGAACTAATGTAGGGGGAGCTATATAATAAATGGCAGAACCATCAAGAGTATAGACACACAGAGGGACCTGGGTGTGCAAGTCCACCGATCCTTAACGTTGGCAACACAGGTGGAGAAGGTGGTGAAGAAGGCATATGGCGTGCTTGCCTTTACAGGATGGGGCATAGAGTATAAGAGTTGGCGTATGATATTGCAGCTATATAGAACGTTGGTTAGGCCACATTTGGAATACTGTGTCCAGTTCTGGTCACCTCACTACGAGAAGTATGTGGAGGCTTTGGAGAGAGTGCAGAAAAGGTTTACCAGGATGTTACCTGATATGGGAGGTCTTAGCTATGAGGAGAAATTGGGTAAACTGGGGTTGTTCTCCCTGGAAAGACAGAGGGTGAGGGGCGACCTAACAGAGGTGTATAAAGTTATGAAGGGCATAGATAGGGTGAACAGTGGGAAACTTTTTCCCAGGGCGAGGTGATGAACACAAGAGGTCACAGGTTCAAGGTGAGGGGGGGCGAGGTTGAACACAGATGTCAGAGGGACATATTTTACACAGAGGGTGGGGGTGCCTGGAATGCACTGCCAAGCAAGGTGGTAGAGGCGGACACACTGGGATCGTTTAAGACTTATCTGGATAGCCACATGAACAGACTGGGAATGGAGAGATACAAACGAATAGTCTAGTTAGAAGCATGAACGGTGCAGGCTTGGAGGGCCGAAGGGCCTGTTTCCCGTGCTATTTTGTTCTTTGTAACCAGCCCCATTAACACTGTGACTGGCTGTAACCCGCTCCATCACCACTGTGTTTGAGTGTAACCAGCTCCATTAACACTGTGACTGGCTGTAACCAGCTGCATTATCACTCTGGCTGTACCCGCTCCATTAACACGGTGACTGGCTGTAACCAGCTGCATTATCACTCTGGCTGTAACAAGCTCCATTAACACAGTGACTGGTGGTAACCAGTTCCATTAGACTGTGACTGCTGTAATCTGCTCCATTAACACTTAGACTGATGGTATTCCACTCCATTAAGACTAAGACTGGGTGTACCCCGATCCATTAACACTGACTGGCTGTACCTGCTCCATTAATACTCTGGTTGCCTGTAACCAGCCCCATTGACACTGTGACTGGCTGTAACCCGCTCCATTAACATTGTGACTGGATGTTACCTGCTCCATTGACACTGGGACTGGCTGTAACCAGCTCCATTAACACTGGCTGTAACCAACTCAATTTGTACTGTGACTAGCTGCAACCAGTTCTGGCTGTAACCAGCTCCATTGACATTGTGACTGGCTGTTACCTGCTCCATTGACACTGTGACTGGCTGTAACTAACTCCACTGACACTGTCTTTGGCTGTAACTAAATCCATTGACACTGTGACTGGCCTTAATTAGCTCCATTAACACTGAGACTGGCTGTAACCAGTTCCATTAACACTGTGGCAATCTGTAACCAGCTCTTCTGACGCTGTAACTGGCTGTAACCATCTCCATTGATACTGTGACTGGCTGTCACCGGCTCCATTGACCCTGTGACTGTGACTCGCTGTAACCAGCTACATTGACACTGACTGGCTGTAACTAACTCCATTAACACTGTAACTGACTGTAACCAGCTGCATTACCACTCTGATGGCTGCAATAAGCTCCATTAACACAGTGACTGGCGGTAACCAGTTCCATTACACTGTGATTGGCTGTAACCTGCTCCATTAACACAGTGACTGGCGGTATTCCGCTCCATTAAGACTGAGACTGTCTGTACCCCACTCCACTAACACTGATTGGCTGTACCCACTGCATTAGCACTGAGACTGGCTGTAACCCGCTCCATTAAAATTGTGATTGGCTCTACCCATTCCACTAACACTGTGACTGGCTGTAACCAGCTCCATTACAACTTTGATTGGCTGTAACCAGCTGTATTACAATTCTGGCTGTAACAAGGTCTATTAACACAGTGATGGCTGTAACCAGCTCCATTAACACTCTAACTGGCAGTAACCAGCTCCATTAACAGTGTGACTGGCTGTAACCAGCTCCATTAACAGTGTGACTGGTTGTATCCAGCTCGATTACACAGTGACTGGCTGTAACCCACTCCATTAAGACTGAAACTAGCTGTACCCTGGTCCTTTAAAATTGTGACTGGCTGTACCCATTCCACTAACACTGTGACTGGCTGTAACCAGCTCCATTGACACTGTGACTGGCTGTAACCACCTACATTAAGACTTTGATTGGCTGTAACCAGCTGCGTTACCACTCTGGCTGTAACAAGGTCCATTAACACAGTGATGGCTGTAACAAGCTCCATTAACACTGTGACTGGCTGTTACCTGCTTGTTTGACACTGAGACTGGCTGTGACCAGCTCTATTGACATCAGACTGACTGTAACCCGCTCGATTATGACTGTGACTGGCAGTAACATGCTCCATTAACACTGAGACTGGCTGTAACCTGCTCCATTAACACTGAACTGGGTGTAACCATCTCCATCGACACTGTGGCTGTAACCATCTCCATTGAAACTGGGACTGGCTGTAACTCCCACCATTAAAATTGTGACTCACTACAACCAGCTCCATTGACACTGTGATTGGCTGCAACCTGCTCCATTACATTGTAACTGGCTGTAACCTGCTCCATAACCACTGTGACTGGCTGTAACCTGCTACACTGACAATGTGACTGGCTGTAACAAGCTACATTGACACTGTGACTGGCTGTAACAAGCTACATTGACACTGTGACTGGCCGTAACAAGCTACATTGATACTGTGACTGGCCTTAATCAGCTCCATTAACACTGACTGGCTGTAACCAAATCCATTAACACTGAGGCTGGCTGTAACCAGCTGCATTATCACTGTGACTGGCTATAACACGTTCCATTAACACTGAGACTGGCTGTAACCAGCTGCATTGACACTGTGACTGGCTGTAACCCGCTCCATTAACACTGTGACTGGCAGTTACCTTCCAATTGACACTGTGACTGGCCATATCGCGCTCCATTGACACTGTGACTGCATGTAACCTCTCACATTAAGACTGTGACCGGCTGTAACCAGCACCACAGACACTAAGACAGACTGTAACCTGCTCCATTCACACTGTGACTGGCTGTAACCAACTCCATTCACACTGTGACTGGCTGTAACCAGCTCCATTTGCACTGTGACTGGCCGTAACCAGCTCCATTTGCACTGTGACTGGCTGTAACCCGCTCCATTGACACTGTGACTGGCTGTAATAAGCTCCATTGACACTGTGACTGGCCTTAACTCGCTCCATTAACACTGACTGGCTATAACCAGCTCCATTAACACTGAGACTGGCTGTAACCAGCTGCATTATCACTGTGACTGGCTATAACACGTTCCATTGACACTGGGACTAGCTGTAACCAGCTGCATTAACACTGAGACTGGCTGTAACCAGCTGCATTGACACTGTGACTAGCAGTTACCTTCCAATTGACACTGTGACTGGCTATATCGCGCTCCATTGACACTGTGACTGCATGTAACCTACCACATTAAGACTGTGACCTGCTGTAACCAGCACCACTGACACTAAGACAGACTGTAACCAGCTCCATTCACACTGTGACTGGCTGTAACCAGCTCCATTCACACTGTGACTGGCTGTAGCCTGCTCCATTGATATTGTGACGGGCTGTAACCCGGTCCATAACCACTGTGACTGGCTGTAACCTGTTCCACTGACACTGTGACTCGCTGTAACCAGCTCCATTCACACTGTGACTGGCTGTAATCAGCACCACTGACACTAAGACAGACTGTAACCAGCTCCATTCACACTGTGACTGACTGTAACCAGCTCCATTCACACTGTGACTGGCTGTAACCAGCTCCATTCACACTGTGACTGGCTGTAACCAGCTCCATTCACGCTGTGACTGGCTGTAACCAGCTCCATTCACACTGTGACTAGCTGTAACCTGCTCCATTCACATTGTGACTAGCTGTAACCTGCTCCATTCACATTGTGACTAGCTGTAACCTGCTCCATTGACACCTTGACTGGCCATAGCAAGCTACATTGACACTGTGACTGGCCTTAACCAGCTCCATTAACACTGACTGGCTGTAACCAGCTCCATTAACACTGAGACTGGCTATAACCAGCTGCATTATCACTGTGACTGGCTATAACACGTTCCATTGACACTGAGACTAACAGTAACCAGCTGCATTAACACTGAGACTGGCTGTAACCAGCTGCATTGACACTGTGACTGGCTGTAACCCGCTCCATTAACACTGTGACTAGCAGTTACCTTCCAGTTGACACTGTGACTGGCTATATCACGCTCCATTGACACTGTGACTGCATGTAACCTACCACATTAAGACTGTGACCGGCTGTAACCAGCACCATTGACACTAAGACAGACTGTAACCAGCTCCATTCACACTGTGACTTGCTGTAACCTGCTCCAGTAACACTGACTGGCTGTAACCAGCTGCATTATCACTGTGACTGGCTATAACACATTCCATTGACACTGGGACTCGCTGTAACCAGCTCCATTGATACTGTGACTGGATGTAACCTGCTCCATTTATACAGTGATTGGCTGTAACGAGCTCCATTAACATTGTGACTGGCTGTAACCAGCTCCATAACCACTGAGAGTGGCCGTAACCTGCTCCATTAATGCTGAGGCAAGCTGTAACAAGCTCCATTGACACTGTGACTGGCTGTAACCCGCTCCATTAACAGTGTAACTGGGTGTAACTGCTGTAACTGGCTGTAACCCACTCCGTTAACACTGAGATTGGCTCTAAACTGCTCCAATAACACTGAGACCAGCTGCTCCCTGCTCCATTAAGACGGTGACTGGCTGTAACCTGCTCCATTACACTGCGACAGGCTGTAAACAGGTCCGTTCCCACTGTGACTCGCTGTAACCATCTCCATTGATACTGTGACTGGATGTAACCAGCTCATTTACACAGTGATTGGCTGTAACCAGCTCTATTGACACTGTGACTGTGTGTAACCCGCTCCATGAACACAGAGACTGGCTGTAACACTCTCCATTAACACTGCCTTTAACACTCTGACTGGATCTAACCAGCTCCATTTACACAGTGATTGGCTGTAACCTGCTCCATAACCACGGAGACTGGCTGTAACCAGCTCCATTAACACTGTGGCTGTCTATAACCAGGTCCATTGACACTGTGACTGGCTACAAACCACTCGTCTACACTGTGACTGGCTGTAAACTGCTCCATTGAACTGACTGGCTGTAACCAGCTCCATTAACACTGTGACTGGCTGTACCCACTCCATTAATACTGTGGTTGGCTGTAAACAGCCCCATTGACACAATGACTGTCTGTAACCAGGTACATTAAGACTTTGGCTGTAACCAGCTGCATTACCACTCTGGCTATAACAAGGCCCATTAACACAGTGATGGCTGTAACCTGCTCCATTAACATTGTGACTGGCTGTAACAAGCTACATTGACACAGTGAGTGGGTGGAACCAGCTCATTTACGACTGTGATTGGCTGTAACAAGCTACATTGACACTCTGACTGGCTGTAACCAGCTCATTTACGACTGTGACTGGCTGCAACCTGCTCCATTGACACTGAGACTGGCTATAACTTGCTCCATTAACACTGTGACTGGCTGTAACCTGCTCCATTGACACTGAGACTGGCTATAACTTGCTCCATTAACACTGTGACTGGCTGTAACCTGCTCCATTGACACAGGAACTAGCTAGAACCAGTTCATTAACACTGGCTGTAACCAGCTCCATTAACACTGAGACCAGTTGTAACCAGCTGCATTGACACTGTGACTAGCTGTATCCATATCATTAACACTGTGGCTGACTGTAGCCAGCCCCATTGACACTGTGACTGCCAGTAACCTGCACCATTAACGCTATGACTGGCTGTAACCAGCTCCCTGAACACTGTGACTGGCTGTAATCAGCTCCATTAACACTGTGACTGGCTGTAATCAGCTCCATTAACACTGTGACTGGCTGTAATCCGCTCCATTAACACTGTGACTGGCTGTAATCAGCTGCATTAACACTGAGACTGACTGTACCTCGCTCCATTAACACTGTGACTGTCTGTAACCAGATCCATTGACACTGTGACTGGCTGTAACCTGTTCAATTAACACTACATAGCTGTAACCAGCTCTATTGACACTAAGATTGGCTGTAATGAGCTCCATTAACACTGTGACTGGCTATAACAGCTCCTTTAACACTGTGATTGGATGTAAGCAGCTCCATTGACACTGTGACTGGTTGTTAGTAGTTCCATTTGCACTGTGACTGGCTGTAACCAGCTCCATTAACACCGTGACTGACTGTCACCAGATCCATTAACACTCTGACTGGCTGTAACCAACTCCATTTACACTGTGACTGGCTGTAACCCACACCATTAACACTGACTGGCTGTAACTCACTCCATTAACACTGTGACTGGCTGTAACCAGCTCAATTAACGCTGTGACTGGCTGTAACAAGGTACATTGTCACTGTAAGTCGCTAAACCCAGCTCAATTATCACTGTGATTGGTTGTACAAACTACATTGACACTGTGACCGGCCTTAACCAACTCCATTAACACTGAGACTGGCTGTGACCCACTCCATTAACACTGTGACAGTCTGTAGCCTGCCCCATTGATACTGTGACTGCCAGTAACCCACACCATTAATACTATGACTGGCTGTAACCAGCTCCCTGAACACTCTGGCTGTAATCAGCTCCATTAACACTGTGACTGCCTGTAACCAGCTGCATTAACGCTGTGACTGCCTGTAACCAGCTGCATTAACGCTGTAACTGCCTGTAACCAGCTGCATTAACACTGTGAACAGATGGAACCAGCTCCATTACCACTGTAATTGGCTGTAACACACTCCACTGGCACTGTGACTGGCTGTAACCAGCTCCATTGACACTGTGACTGGCTGCAACCCACTCCATTACACTGTGACTGGCTGTAATGCATTCCATGATCACTGAGACTAACTGTACCTCACTCCATTAACAGTGTGACTGTCTGTAACCAGCTCCATTGACACTGAGACTGGCTGTAATGAGCTCCATTAACACTGTGACTGGCTGTGACCCACTCCATCAACACTGGGACTGGCAGTATTCCATTCCATTAAGACTGAGACTGGCTGTAACCCGCTCCATTAACAGTGTGACTGGCTGTACCCGCTCCATTAACACTGTGGCTGGCTGTACCCGCTTCATTAACACTATGGCTGGCTATAAACGGCCCCATTGACACTGCAACTGTCTGTAACCAGGTACATTAAGACTTTGATTGGCAGTAACTAGCTGTAAACAGCCCCATTGACACTGCAACTGTCTGTAACCAGGTACATTAAGACTTTGATTGGCAGTAACCAGCTGTATTACCACTCTGGGTGTAACAAGGTCCATTAACACGGTGTGGCTATCACCAGCTCCATTACACTGAGACTGGCTGTAACCCACTCCATTAAGACTGAAACTGGTTATACTCCACTTGATTAACATTGTAACTGGCTGTACTTGTTCCACTAACACTGTGACTGGCTGTAATCAGCTTCATTAACACTGGGACTGGCTGTGACCCGCTCCAGTAACACTGTGACTGGCTGTAACCAGCAGCATTACCACTCTGGCTGTAACAAGCTCCACTAACATAGTGAATGGTGGTAACCAGTTCCATTACACTGTGACAGGCTGTAACCAGCTCCATTAACACTGTGACTTGCTGTAAACAGCTCCATTAACACTGTGACTGGCTGTAACCCACACCATTAACACTGTGACTGGCTGTATGTAACCCACTCCATTAACACTGTGACTGGCTGTAACCAGCTCAATCAACACTGTGACTGGCTGTAACAAGGTACATTGACACTGTAAGTGGCTGTATCCAGCTCAATTATCACTATGATTGGCTGTACAAGCTACAAAGACACTGTGACTGGCCTTAACCAGCTCCATTAACACTGTAACTGGCTGTAACCCACTCCATTAACACTGAGACTGGCTGTGACCTGCTCCATTAACACTGCGACTGGCTGTAAACAGCTCTATTAGAACTGTGACCGGCTGTAACCAGCTTAATGAACACTGTGATTGGCTGTAACCAGCTCTGTTATCACTGTGATTGGCTATAACCCGCTCCATTAACACTGTGACTGGCTGTAACCAGCTCCATTAACACTGTGACTGGCTGGAAGCCGCTCCATTACACCGTGACAGTCTGTAGCCTGCCCCATTGACACTGTGACTGCCGGTAACCAGCACCATTAACACTATGACTTGCTGTAACCAGCTCCCTGAATACTGTGACTGGCTGTAATTAGCTCCATTAACACTGTGACTGGCTGTAGCCAGCTCCATTAACACTATGACTGCCTGTAGTCAGCTGCATTAACACTGTGAACAGATGGAACCAGCTCCATTACCACTGTAATTGGCTGTAACATGCTCCATTGGCATTGTGACTGGCTGTAACCAGCTCCATTGACACTGTAACTGGCTGCAACCCACTCCATTACACTGTGACTGGCTGTAACACATTCCATGAACACTGAGACTGACTGTACCTCGCTCCATTAACACTGTGACTGTCTGTAACCAGCTCCATTGACACTGTGACTGGCTGTAACCAGCTCCATTGACACTGAGAATGGCTGTAATGAGCTCCATTAACACTGTGACTGGCAATAACAGCTCCATTAATACTGTGATTGGATGTAAGCAGCTCCACTGGCACTGACTAGTTGTAACTAGTTCCATTTGCATCATGACTGGCTATAATCAACTCCATTTACATTGCGACTGGCTGTAACCAACTCCATTGACACTGACTGGCAATAACAGCTCCATTAACACTGTGACTGTCTGTAACCACTTCCATTAACATTGCGACTAGCAGTATCCCTTGCCATTAACACTGTAACTGGCTGTAACCCGCTCCATCAACACTGTGACTGGCTGTAAGAACATAAGAAATAGGAGCAGGAGTAGGCCATCTAGCCCTTCGAGCCTGCCCCGCCATTCATCAAGATCATGGCTGATCTGAAGTGGATCAGTTCCACTTTCCTGCTTTCTCCCCATAACCCTTAATTCCCTTGTCTATCAAAAACCTATCTACCCGTGACTTAAATATATTTAGCGAGGTAGCCTCCACCACTTCAATGGGTAGAGAATTCCAGAGACTCACCACCCTTTGAGTGAAGAAGTTCCTTCTCAACTCCGATCTAAACTGCCCCCCCTTATTTTGAGGCTGTGCCCTCTAGTTCTGCTATCCTTCCTAAGCAGCAAGAATCTCTCTACCTCTACCCTATCTATCCCCTTCATTATCTTATATGTCTCTACAAGTTCCCCCCTCAGCTTTCTAAACTCCAATGAGTACAGACCCAGTCTATTTAGTCTCTCTTCATAGGCCAACCCCCTCATTTCCGGTATCAGCCTAGTGAACCTCCTCTGCACTCCCTCCAAGGCCAAAATATCCTTCTGCAAATGCGGCGACACTCCCTCCAAGGCCAAAATATCCATCTGCAAGTGCGACGACCAAAACTGCACACAGTACTCCAGCTGCGGCCTCACCAGTGCCCTGTACAGTTGCAGCAAGACCTCCCTGCTTTTATATTCTATCCCCCTCGATATAAAGGCCAACATCCCATTCACCTTCTTGATCACCTGCTGCACTTGCAGACTGGGTTTTTGCGATTCGTGCACAAGGACCCCCAGGGCCCTCTGCACCGTAGCATGCTGCAGCTTTTCGCCCTTTAAATAATAATCCCTCCTACTATTATTTCTACCAAAGTGGATAACCTCACATTTGCTAACATTATACTCCATCTGCCCCATTGACACTGCGACTGTCTGTAACCAGGTACATTAAGACTTTGATTGGCTGTAACCAGCAGTGTTACCACTCTGGCTGAAAAAAGGTCCATTAAAACTGTGACTGGCTGTAACCCGCTCCATTAAAACTGTGACTGGCTGTAACCTGCTCCATTAACACTGAGACTGGCTGTAACCCACTCCATTAAAACTGAAACTGGCTATACTCTGCTCAATTAACATTGTAATTGGCTGTACACATTCCACTAATACTGTGACTGGCTATAATCAGCTTCATTAACACTGCGACTGGCTGTGACCTGCTCCATTAACACTGCGACTGGCTGTAACCAGTTCCATTAACACTGTCACTGGCTGTAACCATCTCCGTTGACTGTGGAACTGGTTGTAACAAGCTGCATTAACACTGTGACTGGCTGTAAGCAGCTACATTGACACTGTGACTGGCTGTAACCTGGTCCATTAACACTGTGACTGGCTGTAACCAGCTCCAGTAACACTGAGACTGGCTGTAACCAGCTCCATTAACACTGTGACTGGCTGTAACCAGTTCCATTATGCTGTGACTGGCTGTAACCAGTTCCATTAACACTGCAACTGGCTGTAACCCGCTCCATTAACACTGAGACTGGCTGTGACCTGCTCCATTAACACTGCGACTGGCTGTAAGCAGTTCTATCAACACTGTGACCGGCTGTAACCAGCTTAATGAACAGTGTGATTGGCTGTAATCCGCTCTGTTATCACTATGATTGGCTATAACCCGCTCCATTAATACTGAAACTGACTGTAACCAGCTACATTAACACTGTGACTGGCTGGAAGTTGCTCCATTACAACGTGACTTGCTGTAACCTGCTACAGTAACACTGAGACTGGCTGTAACCAGCCCCATTGACACTGTGACTGGCTGTAACCAGCCCCATTAACACTGTGACTGGCTGGAACTCGCTCCATTGCAACGTGTCTCGCTGTAACCAGCCCCATTAACATTGAGACTGGCTGTAACCAGCCCCATTAACACTGAGACTGGCTGTAACCAGCCCCATTAACACTGAGACCGGCTGTAACCAGCTCCATTAACACTGTGATTGGCTGTAACCAGATACATTAAGACTTTGGCTGTAACCAGCTGTGTTACCACTCTGGCTGTAACAAGCTGCATTAATATAGTAACTGCCGGTAACCAGTTCCATTATGCTGTGACTGGTTGTAACCCACTCCATTAAAACTGTGATTGGCTGTAACCCACACCATTAACACTGTGAGTGGCTGTAAACAGCTCCATTACACTGTGACTGGCTGTACCCCACACCATTAACACTGTGACTGACTGTAACCCACTCCATTAACACTGTCACTGGCTGTAACCATATCCATTGACTTTGGGACTGGCTGTAACCAGCTCCAGTAACACTGAGACTGGCTGTAACCTGCTCCATTAAAACTGTGACAGGCTGTAACCAGCTCCATTGAAATTGTGACTGGCTGTAACCAGCTCCATTAACACTGTGACTGGCTGTAACCCACTCCATTAACACTGTCACTGGCTGTAACCATATCCATTGGCTTTGGGACTGGCTGTAACCAGCTCCAGTAACACTGAGACTGGCTGTAACCTGCTCCATTAAAACTGTGACAGGCTGTAACCAGCTCCATTGAAATTGTGACTGGCTGTAACCAGCTCCATTAACACTGTGACTAGCTGTAACCAGCTCAATGATGGCTGGCTGTAACCCACACCATTAACACTGTGACTAGCTGTAACAAGCTACATTGATACTGTGACTGGCCTTAACCAGCTCAATTATCAGTGTAACTGGCTGTAACCTGCTCCATTAATACTGTGGCTGGCTGTAACCTGCTCCGTTATCACTGTGATTGGCTATAACCCACTCCATTAACACTGCGACTGGCTGTGACCTGCTCCATTAACACTGCGAATGGCTGTCACCAGCTCCATTAACACGGTGACTGGCTGTAAACAGCTCCGTTAACACTGTGACCGGCTGTAACCAGCTCATGAACACTGTGATTGGCTGTAACGAGCTCCATTAACACTGTGACTTGTTGTAATCCGCTCCATTGACACTCTGACTGGCTGGAAGCCGCTCCATTACACTGTGACTGGCTATAACCCGCTGCTGTAACACTGTGACTGGCTGTAACCAGCTCCATTAACACAGTGACTGGCTGTAACCAGCTGCATTACCACTCTGGCTACAACAAGCTCCATTAACACAGTGACTGGTAGTAACCAGTTCCATTGCACTGAAACTGGCTGTAACCCGCTCTGTTGACACTGAGACTGGCAGTAACCAGCTTGTTGACACTGTGACTGGGTGTAACCCGCTTCATTAACACTGACTGGCTGTAACCTGCTCCATTAACATTGACTGGCTGTAACCTGCTCCATTAACACTGACTGGCTGTAACCCGCTCCATTAACATTGACTGGCTGTAACCTGCTCCATTAACACTGACTGGCTGTAACCCGCTCCATTAACATTGACTGGCTGTAACCTGCTCCATTAACATTGACTGGCTGTAACCTGCTCCATTAACACTGACTGGCTGTAACCTGCTCCATTAACATTGACTGGCTGTAACCTGCTCCATTAACACTGACTGGCTGTAACCCGCTCCATTAACATTGACTGGCTGTAACCTGCTCCATTAACATTGACTGGCTGTAACCCGCTCCATTAACACTGACTGGCTGTAACCCGCTCCATTAACAGTCTGGGCAGAATCTTTGCACAAATTTCAGTTTTGGGTTGAGAAAGTAGCATGGAGCCTCTGTGACAATGGGAACTGTTTCCTGCTGAATTGCATGGCACTTAAGGAAAATAATTAGTAGGTATGAGTTCCACACCTTTTCTGTTGGTGGGCAGCCAGAGGTTTTCCTCAGCCCTTCACTGGTCTGGGTGCCATATTTAGAAGCTGTCCTGCACAGCTCACACACTCAGAGTTCACTGGGAAATGATGGTGCCAGACCCAGGGATCACCCAGCACTCACACTTACTCACATTTACTTCAGGCACCTGCTAATCACAGTGGAGACTTTCCTCGATTATTAGTACCAATGCCCTGGGCAAAGATATGCAACTAGTGTGACTAATCATGTGTTTTACAGCAAGGAGGAGGCCCTTTGGCCCATCGTGTTTGTGCCATCCATCAAGCACTGATATATTCTAATCCCATTTTCCACCACTTTGTCTGTAACTTTGTATGCTATTGTGTTTCGAGAGATCATCTAAATGCTTCTTAAATGTTGTGAGGGTTCCTACCTTTACCACCCTTTCAGGCAGCGAGTTCCAGATTCCCACCACCCTCCAGGAGAAAATGTTTTTCCTTAAATTCCTCCTATATCTTAAGTCTATGCCACATGGTTACTTAACTCTCAACTCAGGGGAAAAGTTTCCTCTTGTCTACCCTCTCTATGTCCCTCATAAATTTGTACCTCAATCAGGTCCCCCCTCAGTCTTTTCTGCTCTAAGGAAAACAACTGCAGCCTAACCAGCCTCTCTTCATAGCTGAAATGCTCCAGTTCAGAAACCACAGTCGTGACTCTCCTTTGCACCCTTTCTAGTGCAATCACATCCTTCCTATAGTGTGGCGACCAGAGCTGCACACAGTACTCAAGCTGTGGCAACAAGCATTTTATACAGCTCCATCATAACCTCCCTGCTCTTATATTCTATGCCTCAGCTAATAAAGGCAAGTATACCATATGTCTTCTTAGCTATCTTATCTACTTGTCCTGTTGCTTTCAGGGATTTATGGACATGTACCCCAAGATCCCTCTGGTCCTCTGTACTTCCTGGTGTCCTGTCATTCATTGTGTTTTCCCTTGTTACCCCCAAAATGCATCACCTCACACTTTTCAAGGTTAAGTTCTATTTGCCGCTGTTCTGCCTATCTGACCAACCTGTCCTGTTACCTAAAGCTTTTCTTCTCACTATTTACCACACCACCATATCATCTATGAACTTACTGATCATAGCCCCAACTTCACGTCTGGATCATTAATGTACAAACAGTCAGCGACCCAGCACCAATCTGGATCACAGGCTTCCAGTCACAAAAACAACCTTCAGCCATCACTCTTCGCCTCCTGCCATGAAGGCAATTTTAGATCCAATTTGCCAAATTGCACTGGATCCCAAGGGCTTTTACCTTTTTGATCAGTCTCCTATACGGGACTTTGTTAAAAGTCTGACTGAAGTCCATGTAGACAACATCAATTGCACTGTTCTCATCTACACACTTAGTCACCTCCTTGAAAAATTCAATCAAATTTATTAGACATGATCTCCCCCTGATAAAGCCACACTGACTATCCTTGATAAATCTTTGCCTCTCCAAATGGAGATTAATTCTGTCCCTCAGAATTTCTTCTAATAATTTTGCTACCACTGATATTAAATGCACTGGTTTATTTCTTCTTAAATAATGGTACCACTGTCTTCTAGTCCTCTGGAACTTCTATGGCCAGAAAGGATTTGAAAATTAGCATCAGAACTCCTTCCATCTCCTCTCTTGCCTCACATAACAGCCTAGGATACATCTCATCTGGGCCTGGGGATTTGTCCAATTTTAAGCATGATAAAACCACTAATATCATCTCCCTCTCAATGCTAATCTCTTCAATTCGAGATTAATTAAACCTCCCTCTCTTCTTTCTATACCTACATTTTCTTTCTCCATAGTGAACACAGATGCAAAATACCCATTTGATACCTCACCTACATCTTTCAACTCCACACATAGATTGCGACTTTGGTCCTAAATGGACCCTACTCTTTCCCTGGTTACCCTCTTGCCCTTAATATACTTAGAAAACACCTTAAGGGTGTCCTTCTTAATGCCAGCATTTTCATGACCCCTCTTCAGCCTCCTAATTTTTTTAAGAACTCCCTGCATTTTCTCTATTCCAAGGCATCCACTGTTTTGTGGCCCTCTATCTGCCATAAATCTTTCTGTTTTTCCTTATCCAATCCTGTATATCCCTTGACATCCAAGATTCTCTGGACTTTTTGGTCCCACCTTTTACCTTCACTGGAAAATGTTGGCTTTGCACTCTCTCTGTTTCCATTTTGAATGATTCCCACTGCCCTGATATGAATCCTCCCACAAATAGCTGCTCCTGGTCCATTTTGGCCAGCTCCTGTCTTATGCTATTAACTTTCCTGGATTCACTTGAAGAATTGCATCCCCTCTAAGCTTTCACACTTTGATTATCCCAATTAATATTGAGGAAGTTGAAATCCTTCACTATTATTTCCCTATTACTTTTACACTTCTTTGAGATTTGCCTGCATTTCTGCTCTTATGTCTTTCCCTGACTTTTGGGGGGAGTGACAGTGGAGGTACTGGTAGTAGTGTTCAGTGGCAATGTCTTACAAAAGAGGATCGCCATCCAGTGCTGAAAGATGAAGACTCCTCTTTTCGCCAGAGTAAGTTACTCTTCTCATCACTCACAAACTCTCACACATACCCAACATACATCTACAGGAATGCCACTCACTGCCAGGTCAAGGGACTTCACCACTCACTCTCTCACACTCACATTCACCTCCCCTGCAGGCCAGGTCCTCATCACCTCCCTGGTCTCACTCACCACCCACACAGCCAGGCATCTTCACCATCTGCTCTGACAGCATCTATGAAGACAGAACAGAGCCAATGTTTAAAGTCTCGATGATTCTTCATCTAGACTCAAAATGTTGGCTCTATTCTCTCTCTACAGATGCTGTCAGACGTGCTGAGATTTTCCAACATTTTCTGTTTTTGGTTCAGATTCCAGCATTTGCTGTTACCTTTATCATCGGCACTGGCACGCACCCTGCTTACACTCACTCCATCTATCCTCATGCAGGACAAGAGGGAGAGATCCCAGACAGGTGAGCGATGCACTGGAGGTCCTCACAGAGGAGTCATCCAGCTGGGATAGTGAGGGTGTGGACTGTTCCCGTGCTGATGGTGAGGTTGGTAGTGTTCAACCAAGTGAGGACCCAGCACTGCATCATCCATCAGACTGCAATGCTGTGAGCATGTCCCCTGTTTCTCAGGCTCCTGCCACGCACTAATCTCCTCTCCTACTATAGCAGGCACATCTGGGAAGAGGCTCGGAGGGTCCACTAACCAGATCCTCGACCCCAAATCCTACAACAGCATAGAAGAATCCATATGGTTCACAGAGACCAACATAAAAGAACCATCATAGCTTTCACTCACACCTTCCACTAGCACAGAGACGCACAGCCCAATGGAACCTAATTCTAGAGTAGTCTTGGGGTGACAACATGGTGAACACATCACATTCTGCAGAAATAGGGGCGTCCAAGGATGCCAGCAAAGGATTGCTGGAGGCCAGAAATCTGCTGAGTGCCAGTCAGATGATGAGCCTTTGGACTCAGTCATGACTCAGCTGCTGAAGCTGCAGAGACAATCTGAGGAAAACCAGGAAGGAATGTCTGTACACTCCTCGGATTGAAAGGCTCCATGGAAAGTCAGACTGAGGTGATTGCACCAACATGCCCACACACTGTCAGACGAAGGGGCTAACCCGAAAGCTTGCGAGTATATTATCAAATAAATAGGTTGGACTAAAACCTGGTGTTGTCAGACTTTTTACTGTGTTTACACCAGTCCAACGCCGGCATACCCACATCAATGCCAGAGGATGGCAGGGCTTCTCTCAAGCTCATGCCAGCTGCCCCTCCCTCTCAAGAAGGAACAAAGGACCAGTGGACACCCATCAGGAGGTGCATCAGCTGGTGCACACCCTGGAACCACCTACTGCGGTGACTCTGGGAGTGTCCCATCCATCTGAGTCCCTCCTTCCAGTGGCTGCTTCAGCTCCAGCTCCACAGACTGAGGAGGGTGACACTGCCACATGGCAGCACTCCAGAAGCCTGCCAGGTCCTCCAGTGGTTGCCCATCAAGGTCATCACAGACAACAGGGTGTAGCATTCAGCAGACTACTGCGACCTTACAAAGAGTACAAAGAGTACAGCACAGGAACAGGCCCTTCGGCCCTCCAAGCCTGAGCCAATCATGTTGTCTAATCTAGACCAACTGCCTGTATTGCTCTATTCTCTGCCTATTCGTGTGTCTATCCAGATAAATCTTAGATGTCACTAACGTGTCTGTCTCAACCACCTCACTTCACGTGCCTTCCAGGCCCCCTTCACTCTTTGTGTAAAAAAGTTCCCCCACACATCTCCACTGAATGTTCCCCCCCTTATCTTGAACTTGTGCCCTGTTGTAATTGTCATTTCTGCCCTGGGGAAAAGCTTCCAACTGTTCACCCTATCTGTACCCCTCATAATTTTATAAACTTCCATCAGGTTGCCCCTCCACCTCGATCTTTCCAGGGAGAACAATCCCAGTTTATTCAACCTCTCTTCATAGCTAATACCCTCCATACCAGGCAACAGCCTGGTAAACCTTTCCTGCACTCTCTCCAAAGCCTCCATGTCCTTCAGGTAGTGTGGTAACCAGAGTTGGACACAGTATTCCAAATATGGCCCAACCAACGTTTTATATAACTGTAACATAATTTGCCAACTTTTATACTCGATGCTCCATCTGATGAAGGCAAGCATGCCGTATGATTTCTTCCCCACCTTTGCTGCCACTTTTAAGGATCTATAGACCTGCACACCCAGATCTCTCTGTGTGTCTATGCCCCTGAAAGTCCTGCCATTTATTTCATAGCTCCCACCTGAAATGGATCTACCAAAATGCATCACCTCGCATTTGTCCGGATTAAATTCCATCTGTCATTTCTCCGCCCAATTTTCCAGCCTATCAATATCCTGTGACAATTTTCATCACTATCTGCAACTCCACTTTCGTAACAAAAACAGAAAGGCAGGATATTATCTGAATGGCTATAAATTGAGAGAGGGAAATGTGCAATAAGACCTAGGTGTTCTCATACACCAGTTGTATGCAGATCCAGCAGATGGTAAAGAAGGCAAATGGTATGTTGGCCTTCATAGTGAGAGGATTCGAGTACAGGAGCAGAGTGTCTTGCTGCAATTATACAAGGCCTTGGTGAGGCCACATCTGGCAGGTTGTGTGCAGTTTTGGTCTCCTTATCTGAGGAAGGATGTTCTTGCTAAGAGGAAGTGCAGTGAATTCTGCCATGGATGCTGGGGTGCACCTAAAGTTAGCAACAGGGTAACGTAGGACAAGAAGTTGTAATTGCACAGTGTGAGTGCAAGTGTTAATCATTGTATATGGTTATGATGAGTAGTGTTCCCGTCAGGCTGAAGCGCAAAATTGATTCCAGCACAAGATAAAAGCAGAGTACACAGTCCAGAGCGTCCTCTCTGTGCTTTGTTCAACTTTTCCAGCGAACATTGGAACATTGATGACGTTCCTTCAGAGCAACTGAGCACATCAATCTTCCCTTTATCTCAGTGGGAATTCTAATGTCTGTCAGAATGTCCTGAGCTGGGGTCACAGAGTTCATTCACCCTCCCCATGAGCTCTCTGAATCTTTTGAGATGCTTTGTAGGTATAATGGGACGCTGCTGCATCCCCATGACAGCAACCTTAGTAGACAGGGTGTCTGCTCCATCAGACAAGGGAAGCTAAGTGAAGATAATGGGATGTTCTTACTGGATGTCCTCATCACCCTCCAAGAATCTAGCGGCAGTCAGCGTATCCCAATCTCATCTGCCTGATCTGAACATTGCCACTGCCTCATTGTTGACATCCTCTCCCAAGAGGAACTCCTCAGCCCCATCCCCTTCAATGTCCACCTTATTGGAGGACTCCATCTCCTCCGCAGGCAGTTCCTCCATGATTGAAGTACCAGGTTATGCAGGGAGCAGCAGCCACAATGCATGATACCCTCTGCTGGTGGTATTGCAGGACTCCACCAGACCAGTCCAGGCACTGGAGTCTTATCTTCAACACCCCTATGGCTGGCTCCACCACAGTGTGAGTTGCAGCATGGAATTTCACAGAGGTCACCTGTAGAGATTTGGAAGGAGCCACTGGCATAAAAATTGAACACCACCCTTCTCACTCTTCTAAAGTCCAGGGAATATAATCCTAACCGATTTAGTCTCTCCACATATGATAGACCTGCCATCCCAGGAACCAACCTTCCTCTAAAGCAAGGATGTCCTTCCTCAGAAAGGACACAAAAATTGCACACAATATTCCAGGTGTGGCCTCACCAACACCCTATACAATAGCAGCAAAACATCCCTATCCCTATACTCAAATCCTCTTGCCAACAAGGCCAACACATCCTTTGCTTTCTTTACTGTCTGCTGCACCTATGTGTTACTTTCAGTGACTGATGCACAAGGACATCAGGATCTTGCTGAGTATCGACCTCTCTCAATTTACACCCATTCAAATAATAATGTCAAACAATTCAAATGATAACAATGTGCATCTGTTTGTAACCAGTTCCATTAGCCTTATGTTTGTTCCATTCAGATTCCATGTCTATTTTTGTTTCTTTTCCAGAGTCTATCTTTAACCACGTCCTTTCTCAGACTCCTCAAGCCTTGGGGCTTCCAATTCCTTTTTTTGCAAAAATATACTTATGAATAAAATATCTAAAAGAGCATTACAAAACATTGTAAAATGCTCATTATAGAAAGTGCAATGATATTCAAACTATTTACATTGATCAAGTTGCACTGTGAGATGTTTCAGAACAATTATGCTACATGTAATATTCGGTGAGTCATCCAGCCCAAGGGGATTCTATATAATTCCCCTCTCCACAGTTCACTGTGGTTGAAAGATCTTAGACAGCAACTTTCCCGATTGCACCTCTGCAATGACTGCCCCAAGTTTTAGTGCATCCCTCAGTACTTAGTCCTGGGCTTTGGAATGTGCCAGTCTGCAACACTCGATCGGGGACAACTCCTTGCACTGGAAGATCAACAGGTTTCAGGCAGACCAAAGAGCATCTTTCACCACGTTGATGAACCTCCAGCAGCAGCTGATGTTTGTTTCAGTGTGCGTTCCTGGGAACAGTCCATAGAGCACAAAGTCCTGCATCACTGAGCTGCTTGGAATGAACTCAACAAATACTGCTGCACCTCACTCCAGACCTTCTCTGCAAAGGCACATTCCACAAGGTGGTGGACAACAATCTTTTTCCCACCATAGTCACCTCACGACAACATGCAGATGGGGTGTGATTCCGGACATGTAGGATCTGACAGGGAGAGCCTTTCTCACCACCAGCCAAGCTAGGTCTTGTCGCTTTTTTGAAAGTTTGGTGATGAGGCATTCTGTCAAATGATTCTGACAGTCTGCTAAGGGAACCATCTGATAGGATTCATCTTTTCCCTCAGGGCCTTGAGAATGTTACGTGCAGATCACTGCCTGATGGACTTGTGGTCGAATGTATTTTTATGCATCAATTTTTCCACAAGGAACAGGTGGTACGGCATAGTCCAACTGCTTGGAGTGTTCCGCGGCAGCGAGGCCAGACCCCTCCTTCACAACACCAGAATACGCAGAATCTCAGCATATAGTGACACTTTGTGTTTTCGAACTGAGGGTCTACATACAGCTTGATGTGCTTCTAATTACTTCCCCAGAGTTATTCTGTACTTCCTCCATTCTGCTTTGTCGAACAGTACCAGCTAGCTTTTTCCTGAGTTTGCCTGTACCAGTTTTTATTCACTGTGTCTATATGTACCATACAATCCATAGAATCCCTACAGTACAGAAGGAGGCTATCTGGCCCATTGAGACTGTACTGACCACAATCCCACTCAGGCCCTATTCCTGCATTCAACTTGAGTCCAAAGCTACCATGTGTAATCCGCTGCATTCCCCTGTCTCTAACCAACCACATCCCCTGGAATGTTTGCACCCGTCTCCGTAGCAACCTGATATAAGAATACAAGTATTCTGGAAATGTGAAATAAAAACTGAAAATGCTGGAAATGTCCAGCAGGTCTGGCAGCATCTGTGGAAAGATAAACAGAGTTAATGGGCAGAATTTTACGCCTAGCCTGCCACGGGAATTGGAGTAGGTGAGGGGCAGAATGGGAAGGTCCATTGACCTGGGGTGGGATTTTACGGTTTCGGGACGAGTGAGGCTGTAAAATTCCACCCCTGTTTTAGGGAGGGGGGGGTGTGGTGGGGGAGGGGGGAGTGGAAGGTGTAGGGGGGAGTGGGTGGTGTAGGGGGGGAAGGGGAAAGTGGGTGGTGTAGGGGGGAGTTCAGGGGGTATAGGGGGGAATGGGGGGTGTAGGGGAGGGGGAGTGTAGGGGGAGTGGGGGTTATTGGGGGAGGGAGGAATGGCGGGAGTGAGGATGTGTTGGGGTGTGGGAGGTTGAGGAGGGATTGGCAGGGGAGTGGGTGGGAGAGGAAGAGTGAGTGGGGAAGAGGGAGTGAGTGGGGGCTGGAGGGGAGGGGAAGGGGTGGGGGGAATGAGGATTGGCAGGGCTGGGGGGAGTTGGGAGAGGGGGCGCAGTGAAGGGGATGGGGAAGAAGTGGAGTTGGAGGGGGAGTGAGTGATGGGTAGAGGGGAGAGGGGATCGGTGGAGGTGGGGGAGGGGGAGTAGTGGGGGGGAGGGAGTAATTGGAGGGAGGAGTGGGGGGCTATGCTGGTGCATCTGTGAGAGCAGGATGCAAAAGTCAAAACTACAGAACCAATCAGATCAAATATTAGGTGGTAAAATCCAGGATTGTTTATCACCCACAGGCAGTTACCAAGAAAAATAACAAAGATGTCTTTAAGGGAAAACAATAAACAAAAGCAAAAGATAGACAGGAGGATGGGTTGAAAGGAGGATAGGTTAGATGATCAGGGTGAGAAGTTTGTATGGAGCATGAACACTATCAGGGCATTAGGCCAAATGGCCTGTTTTTGAGCTGTAAATACTTTGGAATAACATTCACGTGAGGGGGAGGATTCCTGTGAGCTCACCCCCTTCTGTGTCTTGTTCCTCCAGTTCTGGCTGTCTTTTCCCTCTGCCAGATCTTCCTCTGCCTCCTTGCAAAAGGATTCCTGATCAAGAAAGAAGCATAAAGTATGTAGCAGGTGGTGAAGGAACCAACAAGAGAGAAAAACATACCTGACCTCGTCCTTACCGATCTGCCAGTAGCAGATGCATCTGTCCATAACAGTATTGGTAAGAGTGGTCACCGCACAGTCCTTGTGAAGACGAAGTCCCACCTTCGCATTGAGAATAATGTCCATCATGTTGTGTGGCACCATTACGCTGCTAAATGCGCCAGTCTTCAAACAGATCTAGCAACTCAAAACTGGATGTCCATGAGGTGTTGTGGGCCATCGACAGAAGTGGAACTGTACTCCAGTGCAATCTGCAACCTCATGGTGTGGCACATCCTCCACTCAACCAATACCGTCAAGCTAGGGAATCAACCCTGGTTCAATGGAGAGTGCAGGAGAGCATGCCAGGAGCAGCACCAGGCATACCTAAAATTGAGGGTTCAATCTGGTGAAGTTACCAAATAAGACTACTTGCATGTCAAACAGCAAGTGATAGACCCAGAGCTAAGCGATCCCACAAACAATGGATCACATCTAAGATCTGCAGTCCTGCCACATCCAGCTGTGAATTTGGTGGACAATTAAACAACTCACTGGAGGAGGAGGCTCTCCAAATATCCCCATCCTCAATGGTGGAGGAGCCCAGCACATCAGTGCAAAAGATAAGGCTGAAACATTTGCACAATCTTCAGCCAGAAGAGACAAGTGGATGATCCATCTTGGTCTCCTCCAGTGGTCCCCACCATCTCAGATGCCAGTCTCCAGACAATTCGATTCACTCCACGTGAAGAAATGGCTGGAGGCACTGGATACTGCAAAGGCTGTGGGCCCTGACAATATTCTGGCAATTGTACCGAAGACTTGTGCTCCAGAACTTGCTCCTCTAGCCAGGCTCTTCCAGTACAGTTAAAACACTGGCATCTAGTCAACAATATGTAAAATTGTCCTATGTCCTGTACGCAAAAAGCAGGACAAATCCAATCTGTCTAAATTTCCACCCCCTTGGTCTACTCTCGATCATCAGTAAAGTGATGGAAGGGGTCATCAAAAGGGCTACAAGCAGCACCTGCTCAGCAATAACCTACTCAGTGGCAGCCTGTTGGATTCTGTCAGGGTCACTCAGCTCCTGATCTCATCACAGCCATGGTTCAAACATGAGCAAAACAGCGAACTCCAGAGGTGAAGTGATAATGACAGACTTTGACATCAAGGCCACATTCAACCGACTGTGGCATCAAGGAGCCCTAGCAAAACTGGATCAATGGGTATCAGGGGCAAACTCTCCACTGGTTGTGGTTGTGAAGGTCAGTCATCTCCACTCCAGGACAGCTCTACACAGTCCCTCAAGTTGGTCCTAGGCCCAACCATCTTCAGCTGCTTCATCAATGACCTTCCCTCCATCAAAAGGTCAGAAGTGGCGATACTTGCACAATGTTCAGCACCATTCGTGACTCTTCAGATACTAAATCAGTCCATGTTCAAATGCAACAAATGCAATATCCAGGCTTGGGCTGACAAGTGGCAAGTAACATTCGTGCCACACAAATGCCAGGCAATGACCATCCTCAATAAGAGGCAGCCTAACCATTCAATGGTATTACCATCACTTTATCTCCCATTGTCAACATCCTTGGGGTTACCATTGACCAGAAACTCAACAGGACTCACCACATAAACACAGTAGCTACAAGAACACGTCAGAGGTTGGGAATACTGGGGCGAGTAACACACTTCCTGACTCTCAAAGCCTGTCCACAATTTACAAGGCACAAGTCAGGAATGTGACAGAATGCTCCCCACTTGCCTGGATGGGTGCAGCTCCAACAACACTCAAGAAGCTTGACACCATCCAGGATAAAGCAGCCTATTTGATTGGCACCGCGTCTACAAACATCCAGTCCCTCCACCACTGATGTTAAGTAGCAGCAGTGTGTATTATCTACAAAAAGCACTGCAGCAATTCACCAAAGGTCCTTAGACAGCACCTTCCAAACCCATGACCACTTCCATCTAGAAGGACAAGGGCAGCAGATACCTGGGAATACCACCACCAAATTCAAGCTCCCCTCCAAGCCACCCACCATCCTGACTTGGAAATATATCATGATGTAGAGATGCCAGCTTTGGACTGTGGTAAACATAGTAAGAAGTCTCACAACACCAGGTTAAAGTCCAACAGGTTTATTTGGTAGCAAATGCCACTAGCTTTTGGAGTGCTGCTGCTTCATCAGGTGAGTGGGGAGTTCTGATCACAAACAGGGCATATAAAGGCACACACTCAGTTTACAGAATACTGATTAGAATTCAAGTCTTTACAGCTAATCAAGTCTTAAAGGTGCAGACAATGTGAGTGGAGATAGCATTAAGCACAGATTAAAGAGATGTGTATTGTCTCCAGACAGGACAGTAAATAAGATGTTACAAGCTCAGGCAAGTCATGGGGGTTACAAGTAGTGTGATTTGAACCCACAATCCCGGTTGAGGCCATTCTCACGTATGCGGAGCTTGGCTATCAGTCTGTACTCAGCGGCTCTGCGCTGTCATGTACTGTGAAGGCCACCTTGGAGGACATTTACCCGAAGATCATAGGCCAAATGCCCGTGACCACTGAAGTGTTCGCCAGCAGGAAGAGAAGTCTTGCCTGGTGATTGTCGAGCGATGTTCATTCATGCGTTGTCATAGTGTCTGCATGGTTTCCCCAATGTACCAAACCTCGGGACATCCTTTCCTGCAGCATATCAAGTAGACAACGTTGGCCTACCAGATGCGCTGCAGGAAAGGATGTCCCGAGGCTTGGTACACTGGGGAGACCATGTAGACGCTATGCCAACACATGAATGAACATCGCTCAACAATCACCAGGCAAGACTGTTCTCTTCCTGTTGGCGAACACTTCAGCGGTCACGGGCATTCAGACTCTGATCTTCAGGTAAACGTTCTCCAAAGTGGCCTTCACGGCATATGACAGCGCAGAGTCGCTGAACAGAGACTGATAGACAAATTCCACACACGAGGGTGGCCTCAACGCTATTTGTAACCCCCACGACTTGCCTGAGCTTGTAACATCTCACTGACTGTCCTGTCTGAAGACAATACACATCTCTTTAATCTATGCTTCATACTATCTCCACCCACATTGTCTGCACCTTTAAGACTTGATTAGTGTAAAGACTCGCATTCTAATCAATATTCTGTAAACTGAGTGTGTGCCTTTATATGCCTTCTTTGTGATTACAACTCCCCGCTCACCTGACGAAGGAGCAGCGCTCCAAAAGCTAGTGGCATTTGCTACCAAATAAACCTGTTGGATTTTAACCTGGTGTTGTGAGACTTCTTACTTGGAAATACATTGCTATTCCTTCACAGTCGCTAGGTCAAAATCCTGGAATTCCCTCCCTAATGGCGTTGTGGGTCAATCCACAGCACATGGACTGCAGCGATTCAAGAAGGCAGCTCACCACCACCTTCTCAAGGACAAGTAGGGATGGGCAATAAATTCTTGCCAGCCAGCGACACCCATGTCCCACAAATAAAAAAAAAGTGCAGACTTTCCTTTCAATGTCCCATCCAGAGTTGATGGGTGGGGATAGAGGGTGGCATTAGTCAGGCCACATCCATGTCCATTCCCAGTGATAGACCATCTTCTTCCCTGTTGGGCGGGGGCTGAGAGGGTAAATTTGGCCCACATAGATCCTCTGTTTTGCCTCTGAAGATTTGCTTGCTCTTGCTTCACGTTGTTCTCACTTTTCCCTCCTCCACTGATTTGTTAAAATTTACATTTCCAGAAGAACCTCCTTTGAAAAGTAACTGCATTGCTGGGAAGCCCAGTTGAGTTCTGAGCATCCTACAGGCCACAGCAAGCTGTTTACAATTATTCCAAGAGCAAAAATCTGAAAAGCAGGACAAGCAAAATGTCTGCAAAACTGCCCAGTACTTTAGCTGACAGCAGCTGATGACCCTTTCTAGACAGACTTTGGGGGAGAAATCAGCAACTAACGATTTCAAGTGGGGCAGGAACAGAAATGATGTGAAACATTGTGATTACATCGTCCAACCTTGATTAGCATTTATTTATAAATCCTGACCTATTTCAAGAGGAAGGTGTGATCATTGAAATTGAGGTCAGTTTGAAGTTGGAGTAACCACATTTGATGATGGATTGGGACTTTAGTCTCCCTAGATGGTCTGGTCCCTTCCATCCTGTGCTTTGACACTAATCAAGCGATAGGGACTTGATCAATCCATCAAAGTCTGACCCTTTGATCAGGATCAGAGAGAGCCTCAGTCCAAAATAAAGCAGAGAGGTGGTGAGATATTTATAATGAAAAGGTAGCCTGTGGAGTGTTCAGCAGTGGTTGAGTTTGTCAGCTCCAATCTCAATTCTCCACAACTATCTCGCCGAGAGAATTGATACCAAAGCTCGAAGGCTCCTTCCTTAGTCTGAGTGCCCAGTTATTTCACAGTGTATATAAACTGTCCAGTGATGCAGAATTTATTTCTTGTGTTTTGACATTGTCAAATCCAGCTGGACAGATCAACATCCAAGTGCCCACAAGCCCAGTGAGTCCATTACAGTAGTTACAGGCTGATAACTGCCTCATCAAACATTAATGTCTTCCTCTTCATCCTCCTCAGTGAAGATGATGCTGTAACAATGTACAAGACTGCAACACTGCTGAATATGACGGGGCCTGGCTATGTATGGCTTGTTGGAGAAAGAGAGATATCTGGCAGGGCCATGCAACATGTTCCAGAAGGTATGGTGACAGTAAATTGCTGAATTGCAATTCAAACCGTGTTCTTTAGTGTATCCACACCTTCCTCATCAATTTCCTTATGTGTCATCCAAACATACTGGCCTTCACATAGCCCTCACTGTAACATTCTGATACACCCAAACCTCTCACTGTAACACTTTGATATACCTCACACCCCTCACTGTAACTTTCTGATATATCCCAAACCCCTCACCATAAAATTCTGATATACCCCACGCCCCTCATTGTAACTTTCTGATATATCCCACACCCTTCACTGTAAAATTCTGATATACTCACACCCCTCACTGTAAAATTCTGATATAACCACACCCCTCACTGTAGCACTCTGATGTAGCCCACACCCCTCGTTGTAACACTGGTATAGCCCACAGCCCTCTTTGTAACAATCTGATATATCCCACACCTCTCAC
Organism: Carcharhinus amblyrhynchos; assembly: GCF_965287045.1. Classification (NCBI taxonomy): domain Eukaryota; kingdom Metazoa; phylum Chordata; class Chondrichthyes; order Carcharhiniformes; family Carcharhinidae; genus Carcharhinus; species Carcharhinus amblyrhynchos. The sequence continues at coordinate 42,473,934 of NC_137348.1, forward strand.
TGTAATACTCTCTGATACACCTCAGACCCCTCACAGTAACACTCTGACATAGCCCACAGCCCTCAATGTAATGCTCTGATCTACCCCATGCGCCTCACTGTAATATTCTCTGATACATCTCAAATCCCTCACTGTAATATTCTGATATACCCCACACCCCTCACTGTAAAAGTTTGATATAGCCCACACTCCTCACTTTAACACACTGATATAGCCCATACCCATCACTGTAACATTCTGATATACCCCATAGCCCTCACTGTAATACTCTTAGATACCCCACATCACTCACTATAACACTCTGATCGACCTCACACCTCTCACTGCAACACTGTGATATAGCCCACACCCCTCCCTGTTACACTCTGATGTACACCACACCCCTCACTGTAACACTCTTATATACCCCACGTCACTCACTATAACACTCTGGTCGACCCCACACTCCTCACTGCAACACTCTGATATAGCCCACACCACTCACTGTAACACTCTGATATATCCCAGACCCCTCACTGTAACACTCTGATATGTCCCAGACCCCTCACTGTAACACTCTGAAATAGTCCACACCACTCACTGTAACATTCTGATACACCCTATACCCCACAACTTCACTGTAACACTCTGATATACCTCACATCCCAGAATGTAACATTCTGATAAAGCCCACACCCCTCACTGTAACATCCGATATATCCCACAGCCCACTAAACACTCTGAAGTACCCCACACCCCTCACTGTAACTCTGATATATCTCACACTGCTCACTGTAGCATTCTGATATACTCCACACTGCTCACTGTAACACTTCAATGTAGCCCACACCCATCATTGTAACAATCTAATATAGTCTACACACCACATTGTAACACTCTGATATAGCCCACAGCCCTCTTGTGATATACCCCACACCCCTACTGTAATACTCTCTGATATACCCCACAACCCTCACCATAACTCTCTGTTATACCCCACAGCCCTCACTATAGCACTCTAATGTAGCCCACATCCCTCATTGTAACAATCTGATGTAGCCCACACACCTTATTGTAACACTGTGATATAGCCCACAGCCCTCTTTGTAACAACCTGATATACCCCGCATCCCACACTGTAATATTCTGATCTACCCCACATTACTCACTTTAACACTCTGATATACCCCACACCCCTCAATGTAACAATCTGACATACCCACACCTCTCACTGTAACACTCTGATATAGCCCACATCCCTCGTGGTAACATTCTGATATAGCCCGCACCGCTCACTGTAATGCTCTGATATAACCCATACCCCTCACTGTAACACTCTGATATAGCCCACACCCCTCACTGTAACATTTTGATATACACACCCTTCACTGTAACATTCTGATGTACCCCATGCCCCTCAATGTAACACTCTGATATACCCACACCCCTGACTAAACACTCTGATGTAGCCCACACACCCCTTTGTAACACTCTGATATATCCCACATCCCTTAGTGTTACACTGTGATTATAGCCCACAGCCCTCTTTGTAAAAATTTGATATACCAAACACCCCTCATTTTAATAGTCTCTGATATACGCCACACCCCTCAGTGTAAGGCTCCAATATGCCTCACCTGCCTCACTCTAATACTCTGCGATATACCTCACACCCCTCACTGTAAGACTCTGATATACCCCACACCCCTCACTGTAACACTCTGATAAATCCCACACCCCTCACTATAATATTCCGATATACCCCATATCTTTCACTGTAACACTCTGATATACCCTACAGCTCTCACAATAACATTGATATTACCCCACACCCCTCACTGTAACATTCTGATAACCCCACAACCCTCACTGTAACACTCTGATAAATCCCACACCCCTCACTATAATGTTCCGATATACCCCATATCTTTCACTGTAACACTCTGATATACCCTACAGCTCTCACAATAACATTGATATTACCCCACACCCCTCACTGTAACATTCTGATAACCCCACAACCCTCACTGTAACACTCTGATAAATCCCACACCCCTCACTATAATATTCCGATATACCCCATATCTTTCACTGTAACACTCTGATATACCCTATAGCTCTCACAATAACATTCTGATATTACCCCACACCCCTCACTGTAACATTCTGATAACCCCACATCCCTCACTGTAACACTCTGATAGACCCCACACCCCTCACTGTAACACTCTGATAGACCCCACACCCCTCACTATAACACTCTGTTGCATCTCATGACCCTCATAGTATCACTCTTATATCTCATATCCACTTTCTCCAAATATCAATGGATTTTGTCTGGCTCAGCAGATTTCCTGTATTGGGTTGGCACAATGGGTCTGGAACATCCCAGGCCACGGTTTTCTGCTTTGATATGTGCTGGTTTGAATTCCTGTGCAGGTGTAATTGGTTTGCAATTGATCGATGGTAAAAATGAAAGTGCTCACATTAATGACGCTGTTGGTATCGTGGCACAATCCATCCATGAACTCTTTGAAAAGGAAAACATTACTGACCCTCCGAAAGGTTGTGTAGGGAACACCAACATCTGGAAAACAGGACCACTGTTTAAAAGGTATGAAGTTAATTCCAGGCTTATATTCACTGTATTCATGATGCTGTATATCTTCATCTTTAAATAATCACCTCAATGCTTTGTGTGGAATGCTGGACCTGCTCCTTTTATATCCTACATGTTCACTGCTGGAAATGAATTTCTTTGGGAGTTTAAAATATGTTGTTAGCGGAACAAAAGTCAGTTAAAAGAAGTGTGGATGCTGTAGTGTAAAGGTCTGGCACGGAGAGGTTTAATGTGTACAGTACCATCCATATAGTGATGTAAGAAATCACATGGCTCAGTCCAAGGGTCAGTGTGGGCTGGAGTTGGGACTGGTTAAAGACCTCGACATGGGGATAATTCCTTGCCGATACTCATTACTGTATATAGAGTCACAGAGGTTTACAGTATGGGAAACAGACCCTCCGGCCCAACTTGTACATGCCGCCCATTTTTTTTAAAAACCCTAAGCTAATCCCAATTGCCCTCATTTGGCCCATGTCGCTCTATACCCATCTTACCCATGTAACTAGCTAAATACTTTTTAAAAGATAAAATTGTACCTGCTTCTAATACTACCTCTGGCAGCTTGTTCCAGACACTCACCACCCTCTGTGTGAAAAAACTGCCCCTCTGGACACTTTTGTATCTTTCCCTCCCACCTTAAACCTATGCCCTCTAGTTTTAGACTCCCCTACCTTTGGGAAAAGATATTGACTACCTACCTTGTCTATGCCCCTCATTATTTTATAGACCTCTATAAGGTCACCCCTCAGCCTCCTATGCTCCAGAGAAAAAAGTCCCAGTCTGTTCAGCCTCTCCTTATAATTCAATCCATCAAGTCCCAGTAGCATCCTAGTAAATCTTTTCTGCACTCTTTCTAGTTTAATAATACCCTTTTTATAATAGGGTGACCAGAATTGCACACAGTATTCCAAGTGTGGCCTTACCAATGTCTTGTACAACTTCAACAAAACATCCCAACTCCTGTATTCAATGTTCTGACCAATGAAACCAAGCATGTGTTTACAGTTACAAATAGTTAATAAAGACTTGCTGTTAACATGTAGAAGATTGTGAAGAATTCTTTAACAGACACATTCCGTAACCCCAACACCATCCCAACAGACTTTGTGGTTTACTGGAGAAAAGTGAGAAAGGAGAAAAGTGAGAAAGGAAGAGGTTCTGAGTGATCTGAATTTTCAGGATGGTAATCGCTTGGCGCCCATCATCCAGAAAGTCAGCAGGAAATGCCTCCTCACTGTCTCCAACAGATCCACTCTTATTTCATGCTCTAATGAACATTGATTGGTGGCAGTTTAGGTCTCACTTGGAAGGAAGTCCCACTTTGGCGAATTACTTGTTTTTTGTCTCCCTCTGATTTTGAATGTGTGATTGGCAGTTTTCCAATCAACTGGATCAATTGCCAGAATTTAGGTATTATGGAAGGTTATTGCCAAGTGCACCCACAATCTCTGCAAGTAGTCTCACCTGAGATCAGGAGCAGTATTGACCACATGGAGTTTAGGATAGGCTTGAGCCTCAGTAAAATAGTCCACAAGTCAGCACACACACATTAACATTTAGCCACTATCAATTTCAGGAGATAGGGCACTCAGATCTGATTAATTGTAGTTATGTCCACATTATAGTTGCTGAGGTGTTGTGTGTCCATTCCCCGCAGGGTTCTGCTGTCCACTAAATATCGTGAAGGCTTCACAGGACAAGTGGAGTTTAATGATGAAGGGGATCGAAAGTTTTCTAACTACAGCATTGTCAACGTACAGAAAGGGAAACTGGTGCAAATTGGAGTGTACAATGGGACAAACGTACGTATGAGAAACTGAGAGTTAACCTTAGCATTGAACTGGGATTGATCCTGACCCGGACACTACCCGAACACTGACCCTCATTGTTCCTGATCAAGTGTAGCACTGGGGGGAAACAAGCACATTGTTTAATTTTCTCTCTGTGAAGCAACCAGGGCGGCACAGTGGTGCAATGATTAGCACTGCTGTCTCACATGCCAGGGACTCAGTCATCTCAATGCCAGTGCTTAGTCATCTCCACCCCTGCCTCAACTAATCTGCTTCTGAAACCCTCATGCATGCTTCTGGTAGCTCCAGACTTCATGGCCGGTATATAACATTGCTTGGGCGAGGCTCATAAAATCCCACCCAAGGACAACAAAGGACAATTCCATTCTGCAAGCCATGCCCACCCATCCTGATTCCAGGGCAGGCGTGGTGGTAAAATTCCAGCCCAATATTCCAATGCTGTCCTCAGCTTCCACTGTCTGTAAACTGGAGTTCATCCAAAACACTGCAGATTGCCCATCTCCTTTCTCATAACGAGTCCTACTCACCAACACCCCTCTGCTCACTGATCTCTGCTGTCTCTCAATTCAGCAATTTAAATTTTTGAATCCTTGTTTTCAAATCACTCCATTCTTCACCCCTTCCTATCTCTCTCTTCCAGCCTAACAATCCTCTGGGATATTTACACACCTCTTGTACAATCCTGATTTTAATTACTCCATCACTGGCAGCCGTGCCTTCAGCAGCTTCAGTCCCTAATTCTGGAAATGCCTCCCTAAACACCTCTGTCTCTCTAAGCAATCTGACTTGATCAGAATCAACTTAAACATCCCTCCACTCACCATGCATAGTAAGAGAATAAGAACATAAGAACATAACATAAGAACATAAGAAATAGGAGCAGGAGTAGGCCATCTAGCCCTTCGAGCCTGCCCCACCATTCAATAAGATCATGGCTGATCTGAAGTGGCTCAGTTCCACTTTCCCGCTTTCTCCCCATAACCCTTAATCCCCTTGCCTACCAAAAACCTATCTACCCGCGTCTTAAATATATTTAGCAAGGCAGCCTCCACCACTTCAACGAGCAGAGAATTCCAGAGATTCACCACCCTTTGAGTGAATAAGTTCCTCCTCAACTCTGTTCTGAACTTACCCCCCCTTATCTTGAGGCTGTGCCCTCTAGTCCTGCTGTCCTTTCTGAGCGGGAAGAGCCTCTCTACCTCTACCCTATCCATCCCCTTCATCATCTTATACGTCTCAATATGATCCCCCCTCATCCTTCTAAACTCCAACGAGTACAAGCCCAGTCTATTCAGCCTCTCTTCATAGTTCAACCCCCTCAACTCCGGTATCAGCCTAGTGAACCTCCTCTGCACTCCCTCCAAGGCCAAAATATCGTTGCGCAAGTGCGGCGACCAAAAATGCACACAGTACTCCAGCTGCGGCCTCACCAGTGCCCTGTACAGTTGCAGCAAGACCTCCCTACTTTTATATTCAATCCCCCTCGCTATGAAGGCCAGCATCCCATTTGCCTTCCTGATCACCTGCTGCACCTGTAGGCTGGGTTTTTGCGACTCATGCACAAGGACCCCCAGGTCCCTTTGCACCGTAGCATGCTGCAGCTTTTTGCCCTTTAAGCAGTAGTCCCTCCTACTATTATTCCTGCCAAAGTGGATAACCTCACACTTGCCAACATTGTATTCCATCTGCCAGGTCCTCGCCCACTCGCTCAGCCTGTCTAGATCCCTCTGCAGGCTTTCTACACCCTCCGCACAATTTGCTTTTCCACTTATCTTTGTGTCATCAGCAAATTTCGACACCCTACACTCAGCTCCCTCCTCCAGATCATCTATATAAATGGTAAATAGCTGAGGCCCCAGCACCGATCCCTGGGGCACTCCACTAGTCACCAACCGCCAATCCAAATAGCACCCATTGACACCTACTCTCTGCCTCCTATTTGACAGCCAAACCTCTATCCACGCTAACACCTTACCCCCAACTCCATGCCCCCTAACCTTCTGTAACAACCTTTTGTGCAGCACCTTATCAAACACCTTCTGAAAATCAAGAAACACCACATCCACCGGTTCCCCTCTGTCCACTACACTAGACACATGCTCATAGAATTTCAAGAAATTCGTCAGACACGACTTCCCCTTAACGAATCTGTGCTGCGTCTGCTCTATCAAACAATTCTTCTCAAGATGCCTCGCTATTTCTTCTTTGATGACAGATTCAAGCATTTTTCCTACAACAGACGTTAAACTAACCAGCCTATAGTTCCCTGCCTTTTGCCTGCTACCCTTTTTAAACAGCGGCGTAACATTAGCCGTTTTCCATTAGCCATTTAACATTAGTCGTTTATAGAATGTGTGCTCTATACAAGATGCACTGCAGCAATTCACCAGTCATCCTTCAACAGCATCTTCTAAACCACAACCATCTAGAGACCTAGGTGCATATACCTGGGAACATTACCATCTGCATATTTCCCAGCAAGTCACTCACCATCCTGACTTGGGAATATATCACTGTTCCTTCACTGTCATCGGGTCAAAATCCTGGAACTCCTTCCCAAACAGCACTGAGGATGTACCTACACCACAGTCTGCAGCAGTTCAAAACGGCACCTCACCACTATCTTCTTAAGGTTGGTTAAGGATGGGCAATAAATGCTGGCCTAGCCAGTGGATGCCCAAATCCCACGAAATAATAAAATTTCTTATTCCTCCTTTAAGACATCATGGGCAGGATTTTACAGCCTCACTCATCCCGAAACTGTTAAATCCTACTCAATGGACCTTTCCACGATCCGCCCCAATTCCTGTGGTGGGCAAGGCAGTAAAATTCTGGCCAGCATCTTTGATCAAGCTTTTGATCATCTGATCTAATGGGAGACAACAGTGAGGGCTGTAGCAAGATATGCCAGTCACAAGACTCCCAGAGACTTGAGCGTAATGAGCTCCATGCTGGAAAGCAGCGCGGTGCTGATTATGATATTATTTAAAGTTTGTTTATTGGTCACAAGTAGGCTTACATTCACACTGCAATGAAGTGACTGTGAAAATCTCCAAATCGCCACACTCCGGTATCTGTTTGGTACACTGAGGGAGAAATTAGCATAGCTAACACACCTAACCAGCACGTCTTGGGACTATGGGAGGAAAACCACACAAACACGGGGAGAATATACAGACTCCGCACAGACAAACCGGGAATTGAACTGGGTCCCTGGTACCGTGAGGCAGCAGTGCTAACCACTGTGCCACCGTGCCACCATTGAAATTGCAATTTATGATTAGCGGACTCGGAACAGCATGCTCCAGGTCCACTAGCATCTCTCCCCATTGCCATCCCTACCCCACCCAATAGGAGTGGTTCTCTCCAGTGGTATTTATGACTACTGCCCACTAATGGGGGAGAGGCACCTTGACCCTGCTGCAGTGGATCTTAGGGCACTGAAGCCCCCCAGGAAGGTCAGGGGTCAGGGAAGACATCTTGGCACTGCCCACCAGGCACCTTGGCAGATCAGCGCATGCGATGGCCTGCTCAGCTTATGCTGCCAGTTTGTTGGGTGGGAATAGGCCCCAGCCTTTACTTTCCAGAGTGAATTCCACAGAAGCATTCTGCAATGCTTAGAGTGTCAGAGAATCGCTCTGGTAAGAACACTAAAAGAACTGGCAAGAAATACTCCTGTTTTCCCGCATGTTGGGCATTTGATTTTTTTTGGAAGAATCCCAGCCAATATCTCTTCCGTATGGTCTGGTGTCAAATTTTGTTTGATATCCCTTCTGTAAAGGGACTTGGAGAATTTTACAGTGTAAAGGTGCTATATGAATGCAAGTTATTGCTGGTTTTGTTGCATGGTGGTAAAATTAGGGTTAAGCCATATTTTAATTATTTCAATCAACCTAGCTCCCCAGAACTCCATGGTGAAGTGATAGATATTCACCTGACTTGACTGGCTCCCGGCATAGCTGACGCTAGTCAGCTCTCTCCTGATCTTGAAATCACTCTGATCTTGAAATCAGGAGGGTACGGATACAAGCCTCACTCCAGACACCTGAGCACAAAACCTAGGCAGATTCTTCACTGCAGTATTGGGGGAGTGCAGCATTGTCCAGAGTACCATATTTCAGATGGGATGTCAAACTGAGGCTCCATCTGACCTCTCATAGATATAAAAGGATTCCTGGTACCAGTCAAGAAAGGGGGAATTCTGGCCACTAATTACCCCTGAGCCAGCAGCACCACACAAGCAGAGTAACTGATTATCACATTGCTGTTTGTGGGAATTTGCTGTGTACAAATTGGTTGCCACGTTTCCTTCATCACAACAACAATACTTAAAAAATCCCTCACTGGCTGTAATGCACTTTAGGATACCATGAGAACCCAAGTTCTCCCTCATTTAATTGTTTATCCCGTTAAATGAAAAAAGAAATAACCCCTCACTTCTTTGTCTCAGACTTCCCATTCTACATTAGATGAACCTCGTAGGTAAAATGCAGGAATGCTCACAGGATTGTAAGTTAGGTGTTTTCTACCTTTATCTTTTATTAAGTATTCTCACCCTGCTGCATTGCTGTTACAACATAAAAAATGCAGCTCTGATCATCCTAAGAGAATTAATTTTGTTTTATGATTGCGTAAGAGCTTAAAATAACTCAGCCTTTTTGTGCTCACTGAAGCCCTGCTGTGAGTCTAATTGCACCAGAGTGATGTGGAGTTTTTCTGTGACTGTTGAACATGGGGTTGTTGGTGTGATAACAAGTACCCAGACCCATACACTGAGTTCATTTCTTCCACATTCTAATGTTTCTTTTAACCAAAGAAAAGTCAAAAATTTTGGTACTTGCCAAATCATAAAATGTTTAAATTGAACATCATATGTTAATCAATCATATCCACACCTCAGACCCAAAGATTGTAAAATACCACATACAGATAAATAAATAGAACAATTGGAAAGGTGATTTTCAGAACATTAAGTAGGTGGTTATTTACAGCTTGTGGCAAGTACAAGTTAAAGGGCATGTTGGCAGTTCTGACAAAATCATACAATACAGTGTAGAAGGAAGCATTTGGCCCATCAAGTCTACACTGACAACAATCCCGCCCATGCTCCATTCCCATAACCTTGCTACTCCCTCCAACACTAAGGAGCAAATTAGCATGGCCAAACAACTAATCCGCACATGTTTGGACTGTGAAAGGAAACTGGAGTGCCCAGAGGAAACCCATACAGACATGAGGAGAACATTCAAACTTCATACTGACAGTCACCCAAGGCCGGAATTGAAACCGGGTCCCTAGCGCTGTGAGGCAGCAGTGCTAACCACTGTGCCACCGCGGCACCCTTTTTTATACTGACAAAAGATTGAAAAAGATTGCATTTCCAGCTCCCTGTAATGTATTAATATTAATAATTTACTTATTATCTGTAATAGGATTGACTGCTAGTTGGACACATACAGATATCAATGATTGGAACAATCTTTGCTTAATAAAATCACTGAAAGACTTCCTGCAATCTAATTAATCATATTGAAAGTTGTAATCCACTTTTGGAATTTTTGAAATGTGGCAGTTCGGTATTTTCATAAATTTTCCCTGTTAGTCACTCCATGTCAATGGAAGTAAAACTTGTTGAGCTGGTAATAGAGCAGATGGTATTTTGTTAGAAGCTTCGGCTGGAATTTTCCGGCCATTCATGCTGGCCATTCACGCCAACAAGATTCTCCAGCCCCGCTGCTGTGAATGGAGATCTGGCTGATTGGTAAATTCTCCATCCTCACTTGCAGCAGTGACAGGGCGTGAATGGCCGGAGAATTCTGCCTTTGTGCTTAATTGTTCTCCCTTACTGAGTCTACCTTCCATATCGAGAATGTTTTTCTGACAGTATGTGATCAATTCCACAGGTTCTGCTGAATGACAAGAAAATAATTTGGCCAGGAGGAGAGTTAAATACACCCAAAGGCTTTCAGATGTCGACAAAATTGAAGGTAGAAACCTGGCAAAATTACTCTAGCAGTCCAGCAGCTGTGAGGCTAAAACATTGCATTCTCTGCAGTAATCCTGATGTCGAGAATAGTTCAACTTCAGTGCTTGAGTCATTATAGATAGGGATTAATGTCCAGTTTCACAATACAGAAACCAGGACTGCTAGCTATTCGTGCAGTAAGTTCCCAGTTAGCTGGACAGCTGGTTCTTGATGCAGAGCGACGCCAACAGCATGGGTTCAATGCCCCGAATCGGTTGAGGTTATTCATGAAGGCTCTGCCTTCTCAACCTTGCCCTTCACCTGAGGTGTGGTGATCCTCAGGTTAAATCACCACCAGTCAGCTCTCCCCCCTTCAAAGGGAGAGCAGCCTATGGTCACGGACTATGATGACTTTCCCCTTACTTTAAGCTCATGGTTTGACGTCCAAGTCAATATCAATGAAGGAGGAGAGGAGGGTGAATGGCCTGAATTGCAGTATGAAGGTAAGGGAAGAGTGTGAATCACCAATGATAGAGTAAAGGGATGAAAATCCCAGATTAATGTTCAGGGCTTATGCAGGAGAAGTGGCTCTGTTCTTTACTTACATTTTCAGACTAATAACGGTTGCAGTAACTGCAACACACTGTTTGTACTGAAAATAGTCCAACTATCTGTTCAATATACAATAACTTAGTCCCATACTTTCCAATCTAAGCTGCAAACTGGTACAGACTATATTCATTTATTCCAATCGATGATATATTCAAACCAACCTGAGTACAATGCCAGGGGTTTGCTGTTTTCCTCTCACTCGCAGGAGTGATCAATGATGCTGAAGACAAGGAAATCATTTCACATAAAACATTCCAACAACTATCAATCTGTGTATGTTTATGTAACATGATACAAGATCCTGGGAATAAATGAGGAGAATTGTATTGATTTCCACCATTGCTGAATGGGTTCAATAAAAAGCCTACATTGTGGAGTTCAGTGTGTGGCATCAGGGACCTATAATGGAAGATGTTTCAAACGTAATGGTAAAAGGCCTATTACAGCTGCTAAGAGGCTGGGTTATTTAACTTCAGCATTTACAGCCTAGATTTACACAACTCTCAGGACAATATTTTACCATTCTGATTCTAAATGCTGGGCGGACTTGAAACTGGGAGTGTTTTAGATCTGACTTTTAGAACCATTCTCTGCCTGAAAATAATATCAGCAATACTGAATTGTGCTGCAGAAGTCTGTGGGCGGGGCTTAATGCACCAAAAATCCTGCAGCTCCAATCAGTGCCTCCAACTACGCACACGCAGAAACAAATATGATAGAATGCTGCTCCCCTGCCACATTGCTCCCGAACTGAATAATGCCTCCCCATGGCCCCCACAGATATTGCCCTACCTCCCACAACATTACTGACCCCCTTATCCCACCACCTCCCTGCCACCCAGACCGATCACGGGCCCCTCCCCACTTTTCCCCCTCACTGATTTCAGGCAGACTGGCAGCGGACCTCCCTTACATAGAGAACATAGGACATTACAGTACAGTACAGGCCCTTCGGCCCTCAATGTTGTGCTGAGCTATGTCCAATCCCAAGATCAAGGTATCCCACTCCCTATAATTCACCCCTACTAATCTCATGCAGAGTGGCAGTGGACCCCCTTCCCCCTCACTGATCTCATGCAGAGCGGCCGCGGACCTCCCCGCCCCCCACCAATCTCCAGCAGAGAGCCAATGGACACTCAACACTTACCTCCTCACGAACCGGAGCACTCGAATTGGACTTTTATGGAGCATGTATGGTTTGCCCCATTTCTGGATGGGCGAACATGGAGGTCAAGGGGGAAGTGCTGGTAAAGTTGGGCATGCAGCCCATTAAGTCAACTTATGTGTATGCAAATGCATTTAAATGGCTGTTGCACCCATTTTGAGTGCGGCTCCGATCGCAGTCATTTTCGGGCCTTGGTAAAAGGGAAATGGGCACTGGCCTCATGCCTGACTTTACCAAGTTTTCGGGCTCAAAAATGGGTGCATAGTCTCCTGCCTTCAACATGAAGCTCCTAACTTTGAAGATTTTGTTCTAATGTATCATGTCTAAACTATAAACAATAATAACTCGTTACATTTGGGGAGATTTTTCTTACTTTCCATGTAAACTGTTTATAAACTGCTCACAAGGAAATACTTTATGTAGAAAGGTGATTAGATTTTTTTCACTTTATCCAAAGATTGTCAGTATTTATCAGGAGCCTTTTGTATATGTGAAGCCAACATTACCAGATGGAACATGTGAAGAAGAGTTTACAATTAGTGGTGACCCCATTAAAAAGGTGATCTGTACAGGACCCAATGCAACTGTGCCAGGTAAGCCATGTTATGTCACTATCACTGTTCGCAGCAAACATAATCTTGGGCAGAATTTTACGAACATCATCACACACTCAGACAATGTCTCAGTCAGCAGGCATGGGTCAGCAGCATGGCCATCAGCAGTTATGAAGCCACCCGAGAGGATTGTCTCTGCAATTGTTCCCAATATTATGGTGCTCGTGCTGTTTTTATGTGATCACATGGACACATGGCCAATCCATTTTTACAGTTTTCTCATCCAAGGGTGGGATGAAAGGGAACTAGAGGGAGCTAGTTCTGTCTGAGGCCAGAACTCTCCATTTACATGATGAAGGGACAAACCCCGGTAGCTAGTGAGTTTACTATCAAATAAATTGGTTGGACTTAAACCTGGTGTTGTCAGACTTTTTACAGCTAGAGGAAAGGCAGGCTGAGAATGAGGAGTTTTTGGGAGTGAGGTGAAGGGCTTTTTCTAAGCATTTTCAGTGTTATCTCTGCATTCTGTGGAAGGTTCAACATAGCCTGGAGCTTCAGGACATTGCTGTCCTCTGATGTTGGAAATCTGGGTTCCAAAGTTACCCTCCGTGTACGGTTCAGACCCACTTGCATTTGTGCAGATAGGTATAGTCTACTCAGTAGCATATCTGAGAAGGAGGCAGACAGGGGACAGATGGAGAGGAAGCCAGGTGGCTGCAGGCACAGAGTACTCAGGGAGGGTAAGGAGGAAATCCCCAAGGAAGACACCACTATTCACCTGTCAGAGTATACAAACAGTGAAGCAACTACCCTGACATGACTAAGGTGCAGTGCCACAGGAGACTATAGTTTTCAAGGGAAGCCGTCACGATCATTTGTCAGATGATTGGACCAGAGATAGCTTCCAGTTGTGTGGGTGGACACCTGATGCCGTGTCTTTCAAGATCACTGTGACACTAAACACATGCATGTGGAATTTTTCAGGGTAATCTTTATGAATTCCTGTGTCAGCTGCACACAAGCTGGTGACTGATGCTTTATTCAAAAGGGTGAGAACATTCATTCATTTCAAGTCTAAGTCAGCCAGGTGCAAGAGGCTTTGCTGTAATTGTAGTGGTCTTCCAGATCCAGGGTGCATTGATGGTACCCATGTGGCTGTCAAGGTGCCAGCTGGTCAGCCAGGTGCCTTTGTCAACAGGAAATGATTTCACTCCTTGATATTTAGATAGTTTGTAAGCACAAGACCCAGATTCTGTGGTCTGTGGGAGGTACCCTGTCTGCTCTCATGATGCCTACATTCTTCCTCACTGACAAGGCTGTACACGGCTCCAGCTCACCTCAAAGACTGGATACTGGGTGACGAATGAATTTGAAAAGGTGACTGATAATGCCTCTCTGACACCCAAAGACAGAGACAGAGAAAAGATATAATCACTGCCAGTATCCACAAGGTCAAGAGAGGACCATTAACCTGCTGAAGAGGAGGTTCCAATGCCTGGACCAATCTGGGGGTGCCACATTCACTCTGCTAGAGCGAGTGTCACTCCTATCATTGTCTGCTGTGCTCTTTCGAATGGGGAGCCACTGAACCAGGGAGCCGCTGATACTGCTGCACCTGCCTCAGAGGAGGAATCCAGCATTGACTCAGATACAGAAGTTGGCAGCCAAAAGGTGAGGACAAAGAGGCTGAAATCACAAACCTCCAGGGAGTCCAGGACACCAAGGAGGCCTTGATTCAGCATTTCTCGAACTAGGCTGGCAGGCCTGTCTTTCCCACTGAGTCTATGGGCACCACTTCCATCCAAACAACTCACACTTAACCACTCCATGAGCCCACTGTGGCATGACTGTCCAAGTAACAAAGTCAGATACTCCAAATGTTTCCCCTGGGGCACTGACGAGACTGACCACCTATCAAACTATACTGAAAACTTACAGCTTGTGGGTAAGCAGTGATAACATTAACTTAAAACAAAGCAAAACCATCCAGTTGGATCATTTATAAACTCAGGTGATATGAAAAGAAAACATAGGCTTCCAGTGCAAACTTCTGCTGAGGTCTTAAGCTAATGTTTGTGAATGTAACATGTAGGTGTCCCCCTTCTCCCCTCACAGAGAGTGGTATTAGAGGCAGGTTGCTGACTGTTATGTCCTGTTGGTATTGATGATCTTGGTGGTCATCCTCTGGTTGGAAGAGCCTGAGCAGGCACCTCCAGGGGGTTGCACTCAGCAAGGGCACACCTCACTGCCCAGGGCTCAGAGGATGGATCTGTGGATGGCATTGTAGCACAGTGGTTAGCACTGCTGCCTGACAGCACCTGGGACCCAGCTTTGATTCCCAACTTGTGTCACTGTGTGGACTTTGCATGTTCTCCCCGTGTCTGTGTGGATTTCCTCCGGGTATTCCAGTTTCCTCCCACAGTCTGAAAGAAATGCTGGTTAGGTGCATTGACTCGAACAGATGTCGAAGTGTGGCGACTAGGGGAATTTCACAGTAAATTCACTGTAGTGTTAATCTAAGTCTTACTTGTGGCTAATAAATGAACATTGACCGACAGAGGGTGGAGGAGCTGCTGTCCTCATTCAGAATGCCATGAGAAGAGGCCCCAGAAATGGTAGGCCGCTTGTGTGCCATTGTGAAGTTTATCCTCACCTCCCTGCTCATCAATGAAGGATGGGCACTCTCTGTGAGACAGGGTGCTGCACCCTCCTCCCACACTGTGACCTCCTGAGGTCAGTGTCCATGTGAGGGCTTGCAGGTCTTTTTGAAAAATCTGAGCCTGGCCCCAGGCTCAATGTTCTCCAGGATCTTTAACTGATGCAGGCTGGAAGCAATGGGACAGGAGCAGAAATTTCCCATTGAAATAAGAAAGTTATGGACCCCTTGAGGTCTCACATGCATTTCGAGCATTCTTCTTGACCATCTTAGCACTGATTCTAGGAAATACAATTTCTCAGTGTTAGATGATTTTAATTAACTATTAAGTGTTACTGCAGCAACATTCCATTCAGAAATTGTATTTTTAAGTTTACACTTTTTGACAATCATATGCATTTCAGATATTTTTAAACAACTGTGCTGTGATGTATTGAAATATAGAAGCTGTTAGTTAAGAAGAAGAGCAAAGAACAAAATCAGCCCGGAAAACAGGCCTTTCGGCCCAACGAGCCCGCGCCGCCATCTCAACACCACCAGTCCACCTCTCTACCCACGACCCCTGTCTAATGTTTTATGGCCATCCAGATTGAGGGAAATTGATTTAGGGACAACTTATTCCTGCCAATCAGCCTAACAGCACATCTTTGGGGTGTGGGAGGAAACTGGAGCACCCGGAGAAAACCCACGCAAGCACGGGGAGAATCCCACAGACACCGGCCCAAATCCATGTGTCTGCACAGCAATCAGTGATAGTCACTGAGCTGTCGTCTTGCCCAAAGTTGTAAGATGTTTTGATTGAAGCCATGATAACTGCGCTCCATGTTGTATTTGGCAGGTCGCCCCATTGTTCCTCAGTGCTGCTATGGATTCTGTATTGATTTGCTCATCAAGCTTGCAAGCACTCCTGCACTGAACTTTACCTATGAGGTTCACCTCGTCCAAGATGGGAAGTTTGGGACACAGGAACGAGTAGGTATTTCTTCTCTCATTTAACATGGTGAAGGAGTGAATGAGGGACAACTTGGGTAAGATCTGAAAACATGTACGGGGTTTGTGGTCCATTAATAACCCACAGTCAATTCATTGTGTATTAGATGTCATGAATCTTTAAATGTAAGATGTCTTCCCAAAGTTAGCCGTGAACAAAATGGATATAAAACGTGAGCGTACGTGAGTGTGTGCACGTGTCTGTGAATGTGTTTGTGTGAATGTGTGTGTCCGTCATTGTGTGTGTGCGTGTGTGTGTGTTGTGTCTCTCTGTGTGCCTGTGTACATACATATGTGTATTTTCCTACTTGTGGACTGAGAAATTCAATTTAAAATAACCCAGATTTAAAGCCTCTTTAATAAAAAAGGTCAGCTTAATTTTCATTATTGTTTTGGTAGGTACCTAACCCATAAACAGTGCTGGATGAAGTGCTGGGGGGGTGGTGGGAGCAGTGGCAGGTGGAGTTATCTGGCTAACTGTCCCAGCAATGAGGGATTTCCAACAGAGAAGTTCTAGAGTTTTGTGAAGAAAAGTCTCCAATCTGTTTTAAATAAATGTTAAAATGTTTTTTAAAAAAATGATTCGTACTGCAGCTTTGAAAGGGAAAAAATAGAACCAGTCAGAGACATTCTGAACCTGTATTGATACATTTGTTTGAAATACACCTGCAAAGAGAGGCCAACTACATCTGAGCAATAACTGTGTGCATGTGTCTGTTACACTTCATATGCCAATGCATTCAAAGCAGCAACCACAAGAAGAAACAACGGCAATGGACAGGCAAATCAGAAAAGACAGACAGTAACTCTCGTAAAGGGAATTCCTAAGCAACGCAAAACCTCAGCAGAGGAAATTAAGACTTCAAGGAAGGGACAGCACCACACTCAGAATAGATAGTAAAAAATCCTGGAGTCGGGGGAGCACACTGGAAAACCCAGGAGAAAGCTGAAGTACTGCAAGACCTCGGAGAGGGAGGAATACAAATGGAACTCAGCAACAGAGGTCGTAGAAAGGAACTCGAGAAAGGCCAATGAAATCCCAAGTAATGGATGCTATCTGTTTTGTGATCAGTGAGAGAACTGCTCATCTCAGAATGAAGCACCTCAAGGATTTGATCCATGGAACACATGTAGGACATCCTGTATCATCAACTCCAAGAGTAGAATCTGTTGAGGCAGAAACTGGAGCAGAGCTATTATCTCCCAGAGCCATTAATGGGAATTCTCTAGAGATACAATTGTATGATCAAATGACTTATCATGTGGAAAATACAAATGAGCTGGAGAAATTGGTATTCTGCAGAGAGGGAGAAACTGTCCGTGTTCCAGGGTGCTGTGGAGGACGTAGTAATGGAAAAACCCAAAGGGAGAACACAACTGTTGACCAAGTTAACAATTTAGGAGAATTGACTAATAAATATAACAAGAAGCAGGAAGAAATGTTGAACGTAGAAGTAGAGTTTGTTGCAACTACAACAAAAGCAACGTGTCAGTTCTCTGAAAACATGCAAAGCATGAGTAGGGAAAAATCATTATCAAATATTGTTAGAAGAGATTGTATCTTGGAAGAAATTCAGAAATGAATAAACTGAATGAATTTCAAAAGCAGAGCGATGGGCTAAAGAATGATTGTGATTCTCTTTGACAGGGGAAGTTATTCTGACTGAAAAACTGTAATAGTTTGAGGAAGAACTCCAACATGCTCAGCAATAGAGTGCTAAGCTGAATAAAGATGTCAGTGCACTGGAAATTTCTCATAAAGAGCTGGAAGTTGAGGTCGGAATGTTGAAGAAGCAATGTTTACAGAAGACAATGTAAAATAAGCTGAACTCCATGGAAAAGCCACTCGAAAATAAGAACATGTTCAGTGAAGAATTGGAGCAGGAGAATGAGAGCATGAATAACAGAAGCTTGGCAATGAGAAATTAACTGAAGGGATAAGAAATGATTGACACTGCAACAAAATTGGCAATTCAGAAAATAAACTAAGATTGTGCCACAATAATAGAAAAGCACAAGAATCAATATAATAAAATGGTTGATGAAAAAAATGCTGAATTAAAATGTTAGAAAGAGAAGAAACTTTATCACATGGGCCAAGTACCAGAAATAGAATGCCATCACTATTTCCTTCACATGTGACAGACAATTTGTGAATGAGTTCTCAAGACATAAGATTGTGTTGCATTGTGACGAAGGTACCTGCATACATTATAGAGTAAGATGCTTGACAAAGAAACAATCAACAGCGGAGAGTGACACTGTTCACAGAGTAAAGTATGTGGTCCTTGGTAAGTGCACAGTCTGGGACAGAACTCAGAAAGCAGCAAATCTGAATAGAAGGATCCCTTGGTTGGGATTTTGCGGCCTCGCTTGGGCGAGACTGGAAATTCCCACCTGAGGTCAACAGAGATATCTGTTGTTGGACTCTTGCTCGTGCTGATTCCGTGGTGGACAAAGTGGTAGGGTTCCAGCCTATATTTGAAATTGTGCATAGTTGAAGCCTACTTGTAGAAGTGTTACGTTAAAATGCAAACCTCAAGATTTCATCATTGAACAATCACTACATTGATTTGCCAATGTCTAACTTGTGTACATAATGTTTGTTTAGAATGTGGGTTTGAGTAAATCAATTTTGAACATTGTATATAAAAAGTTAAAGGTGAAGGGATGTAGTGATTGTTGTCTATTTCTTTAAGACAGCACAGTGGAAGAGGGTAACCTGGTTTGAGGGATCACTAGGAACTAAGAATGAATGAGGGTGGAGTCCTCTCTCAGGGTAGAGTACATCTGGAAGTCATGAAATAAGCATGTAAAGATAGGGACAGCCAAGGGCTGCACACCCCAATATCAAGTTTCTGTTTATCAGTAAATACCTTTTGTTCTTAACAAAGTCTGAAGTTTCTTGATGACGCTTGGGGTGCCATTACACAACATTTTGTATTCCTGCATGCTTGGATCCAGCACCTGGGAGAGAGTTTCAGGAGTCAATGATGATGTTTCTATTTTGTGCAGTATTTTAATGAGCTGATGACTACAAACACAACGTTGCAAAAATTCATTATTAATTTTTAGAATGCCATCAATCTTATGGAGGGTTGAAGACATGGTTACATCTTTGTGAGACTCGGTGGTGTGGAGTAAGTTCAGCAAATCCAATGGCCTGTGGGATCTTCAGTTCAGTCCATGGGCAAGAACTTGGTTTAATCTCCAGCTAAATAAATAAATGCCAGCAAGGCGGCATAGTGAACTGGCTGACTGTCCAAATTTGCTGCTTCAGTTTTTCCAGCAGATTTTAGGGGTTGGGAGATTGGTGTGGTCAATAAGTATGATACCAAGGGATTTGTGTACTTAAAGGTAAGTGATTGCATGGGAGGACAGAACGTTTGACTTATTTAAGATTGTTAAGCATTGCCAAAACTTGCAGCAGACAAGACAGGGAAGGAATTGTGGAAGCTCTAAAAATCCAACACAGAGGTACAAGTCAGACACAGTGCCAGAACATTTTCACCCCCATGCCACCAGCACCACCCTGAAGCTCTGGAAAAGAGGCCACACACAGCTGCAGGACTAGACGTTTCAGGTTTCTGTAGTTCAACAGATCCTCTATAGAGGGCAGTACCGCACCTTTGCTGGCACCAGATATACAAGACTTTACACAGGAACATCCTGAAAGTAATCCTCTTTGAAAAACCAGGATGATGGAATTGAGACCGTGATTCTCACATCCCAAAACATTAACGCAGCAGGCTGGCAGAATCCCACGGTGGCTGATTTGCAGGGTTTGCGCAAATGTTCGCACCCCACTTGCGTCTCCAGAGCCAGATTTCCGGTGGCGTCTGTTCCACACTGGAAATCGCAGAGAGATGCATAGACTATTTAAATGGTCATTTCAATTTCAGTTGCATGTAAATGGGGGTGGCATTTGCAGACCCCCAGATTTTGGCCGGGGGGGAAGGGTGCCCCTGGCCATTGGCACTATAAGAAGTCTCACAACACAAGGTTAAAGTCCAACAGGTTTATTTGGCAGCACAAGCTTTTGGAGTCCCAGGCTCCTTCTTCAGGTGAGTGAGGAGTTGTATTCACAAACAGGGCATATTTAGACACAAACTCAATTTACAAGATAATGGTTGGAATGCGAGTGTTTACAGGTAATCAAGTCTTAAAGGTACAGACAATGTGAGTGGAGAGAGAGTTAAGCACAGGTTAAAGAGATATTGTCTCCAGACAGGACAATTAGTGGGATTTTGCAAGCCCAGGCAAGTCATGGGGGTTACAGATAGTGTGACATGAATCCAAGATCCCAGTTGAGGCCATCCTCATGTGTGTGGAACTTGGCTATCAGTTTCTGCTCAGTGAATCTGCATTGTTGTGTGTCGCGAAGGCTGCCTTGGAAAATGCTTAACCAAAGATCAGAGGCTGAATGCCCATGACCGCTGAAGTGTTCTCCGAGTGGAAGGGAACACTCCTGCCTGGTGATTGTTGAGCAGTGTTCATTCATCCGTTGTCGTAGCGTCTGCATGGTCTCCCCAATGTACCATGCCTCGGGACATCCTTTCCTGCAGCGTATCAAGTAGACAACGTTGGCTGAGTCGCAAGTATAAGTACTGTGTGTTGGTAGACAGTGTTCTCACACGAGATGATGGCATCTGTGTCGATGATCCAGCACATCTTGCAGAGGTTGCTGTGGCAGGGTTGTGTGGTGTCGTGGTCACTGTTCTCTTGAAGGCTGGGTAGTTTGCAGCAGACAATGGCTTGTTTGAGGTTGTGCAGTTGTTTGAAGGCTAGAAGTGGGGGTGTGGGGATGACTTGGTGAGATGTTCGTCTTCATCGATGACATGTTGAAGGCTCTGGAGAAGATGTCATAGCTTCTCCACTCCAAGGAAATACTGGACAATGAGGGGTACTCTCTCTGCCCTGTCCCATGTTTGTCTTCTGAGAGGTCGGTGAGGTTTTTTGCTATAGTGTGTTGGAACTGTCAATTGATGTTCTTATGAGGGCATCTTTCAGCATCTGTAGATGTCTGTTGCGATCCTCCTCATCTGAGCAGATCCTGTGTACATGGAGAGCTTGTCCATAGGGGATTGCTTCTTTAATGTGTTTGGGGTGGAAGCTGAAGAAATGGAGCATCATGAGGTTATCCATGGGCTTGCGATACAGTGAAGTGCTGAGGTGACTGTCATTGATGGAGATGCATGTGTCTAAGAATGCAACCGATTCCAGAGAGTAGTCCGTGGTGAGTCTGATGGTATTCAGTTGACTCCATGTCTGCATATGCCCTGTTTGTGAACAGAACTTCTCACTCTCCTGAAGAAGGAGCCTGAGATGCCAAAAGCTTGTACTGCCAAATCTGGTGTTATGAGTCTTCTTACTGTGCTTACCTCAGTCCAACGCCAGCATCTCCACACCACTGGCACTTTGGCTGTAGACATCTGTGCCCCTGGCACTGCCCAAGGGACAAAGTGCCAATGCCCATTGGAGACCTTGGCCCTGCCCATTGGGCATCTTGGCACTGCCCACCAAGCACTGGGTAGTGCCAAGGGAACGGGGTTTGATGAGGCAGGGCTTACGGAGCGATCGGTAGGGGTAGGGGATCCCAATGCCATTCTGCAGTTGGGATTAGTGGCAGAAGGAGGGAAGCCAGCAATCGGGGTGGGTTGGGAGGGGGGTTGGCACTGCGGGTATTGACACTGTGGAGGGGGTAATGTGGGGGGGGGGGGGTGGTATGTGGAGGGGAGTGGCTGGAGACCGCGGCGGGCTGGGGGTGGGGCTTGTGGCTGGGCCGGGAAATAGTTGGCGGATGGAGAGCCAGTGTTGCGAAGGCACGGGGCTGGCCAGCGATTAGGAGGCTAGCAGTGCGGGGCCACTGCGCATGCAGCAATCTTGGCACTGACCGATCAGCGCATGTGCAGTGGCCCACTCAGCACACTGATTTCAGCCTCTCCAGTGGGAATTAATGATATTCACACTGGTGGCCTCTGCTTTCCACAGAGTGTGGGGTAATCTTGTCTGAACTCCCACTGAAGAAAAACAGCATGAATTACCCCAGTTTTCACGCAAATTCAACACTTAGTGCATGCAGCACTTTATGGCTTTGCTTGAGCGAGACTGGAAATTCCCACCCGAGCTCAATGGATATTTTCATTGGACCCTCCTGACCCGCTCCAATTCCATGGAGGGTAAGGTAGTAGAATTCCAGCATTAGAATTTACTTGTGACTAATAACTTTAGAATATTTTTGGGAAACTTACACCCAGAATGTTTGCAACTGAAGACAATCAGTTTGCAGAGGTGGGTTGGGAACGTTACTCAGAATTAGTTTCCAGTTCTCCCTCTCTTAATGTCTTTGCCATTAATGTTTCAGAATGCTCACACAGATGTTTTAACTATTTCCAGGTGAATAACAGCAATAAGAAGGAATGGAACGGGATGATGGGGGAGCTGCTGAGTGGGCTTGGTGACATGATTGTTGCCCCTCTCACCATCAATAATGAACGTGCTCAGTACATTGAATTCTCCAAACCATACAAATATCAAGGACTCACCATTCTAGTGAAGAAGGTATCGATCCAGCTAATCGATCCCCCAGCTCACTATTCACCCAACCATTCAACCATGTAATCATGCAGCTTTCTAGTCATCCATCATTGTCCGTCAAGGTGCTTCGCAATGTTTATAACAAGTAAATGAGGTTGGCTTTCTGTTTATTTATTCTTTTCACGGGATGTGGGATTCACTGGTAAGTCCAGCATTTATTGTCCATCCCTAATTGCCCTTGAGAAGGTAGTGTTGAGCTGCCTTCTTGAATTTGCTGCAGTCCAGTGGTGTTCGGGAGGGAGTTCCAAGATTTTGACCTAGTGACAGTGAAGAAACAGGTGATATATCTCCAAGTCAGGATGATGCGGAACTTGCAGGTGGTGGTGTTCCTAGCTATCTGCTGCCCTTGGCTTTCCACGTGGTAGAAGTTGCGGTTTTAGAAAATGCTGTTGAAGAGTGCTTGGCCAATTCCCGCAGTACATCTTGTAAATGCACACTACTGCCACTGTGCATTGGGTGGAAGGAGTGAATGTTTTACTAGGTACTTATCAGTGTTAAAGTTAGTTTACATTAACATTGCAATGAAGTTATTGTGAAAATCCCTTAGTCGCCACACTCCGGCACCTGCCTCGAGTACACTGAGATAGAATTTAGCATGGCCAATGCACCTAACCAGTGTGTCTTTCGGACTGTGGAAAAAAGCGGAGCACCCAGAAGAAACCCATGAAAACATGTGGAGAACATGCAGACTCTGCACACAAAGTAACTCAAGGTGGGAATCAAACCCAGGTCCCGGCGTTGTGAAGCAGCAGTGCTAACCACTGTGCCAATCCAGTGGGCTGTTTTGCCTTGCGTGTTGTTGGAGCCACATTCATTCAGGCAAGTGGAGAATATTCCACCATACTCCTACTTAGGCCTTGTAAATGATGGACATGCTTTCGGGAGTCAGGACATTTCCTCTCTGCAGAGTCCCTAGCCTGTGGCCTGTTCTTAAAGCCGCAGTATTTATATGACTAGTCCACTTCACTTTTTGATCAACGGTAACCCTCAGGATGTTGGTAGTATGGGAATTCAGTGATGGTAATGTCACTGAAAGTCAAGGTGCGATGGCTAGATTATCTTCTCTACAGAAGGGTTTAAGATTTCAGAGTGAGCAGGAGAAGTAGTAGTTAAGGAAAGGAGACTCTAGTTAAGAGTTTGGAAAACTGATAAGTGATAGACCAGAAGTAAAAACAGGAAATGGTCAAAATACTCAGCAGATCAGGCAGCATGTTTAGCGAGAAACATTGTTAATGCTTTGGACTGATATGATCCTCCATCAGATTTGAGGGAAAACAGAAATGTCACAGCTTACGGCACAGTCTCAAACAGTTCTGCCACCTTCAATGAAATACACCCTGGTCCCTCTTTTCCTGCGCATCATTGAGAGTCGCACACTTTATTTTATACTGTCTCTCCATGTTCTTCCTGCCAAAATAAATCATTCACGCTTTTCTGCATTGAATTTCATCTGTCACTCCCATTTCACAATCTGTCTGTGTTCTTTTGATGTTCCACATTATCCTCATCACAGTTCATGATTCTTCAAAATTTTTGTAACTGTGGACTATACACAAAGATTCTAGTCATTAATAATTATCAGGAAGAGCAGGACTCCAAACACAGACCCCTGGAAGAACTCCATCTTCCTCTGTTCTGATAAACAACTGTTCGCCACTACTTCCTGTTTCCTGTCACACAGCCAATGTCATATCCATGTTGTTACTGTCCCGTTTATCCTTTTGTTCACGAGTCTGTTGTGTAGCACTTTATCAAATGCCTTCTGGAAGTCCATGCTCATCACATCAACTGCATTACCCTCATTAATCTCGTCACAGACACACTATCCAATATCTCCTCCTTATCAAATTTAAACCCTTCAAGAATCTGAACTGCCAACTCTTCCACCATGACCTGTGCAAAATCATCTTCCTTGGGAAAGATGGATGCAAAGTATTAATTTAATATCTCATCTCTGCTCCTTGGTTCAATGCATAAATCTCCTGTTTTGGTCCCCAGTCAGCCACTGCTTCTTTTACCACCATTTTAATATTTATGTGCCTGTAGAAGACTTTTGGATTCTGTTTTGTGTTAGTTTCCAGTCTCTGCTCATATTCTCTCTTTGCTTCCACTGATTTGCTTTTTCAGTTCCCTCTGAATCTTCTACATTCAGTTTGGTTCTGAGTTGACATTTGTCATAAAAATACTTTTACTTCTTCAATTTTCCTTTTTTGATATCCAGGAAGCTCTGGAATTTTTGAACTTACCTTTTCCCTTTGTGGGACTATACCTTGACAATGCCCCAACTATCTCTTCTTCAAAGGTGCCCATTGTTCAGGTACAGTTTTGCCTCTCAGCCTTTTACCCCAACTTACTTGACCCAAATCAGTTCTTACCCTTTTGAAGTTGGCTTTCCCCATTGGTCTCACTTTGGATCAAAATTTGTCCTTTTCCATAATCAGCCTAGACACTGTGATACAATAATCACCATTCTCTAAATAATCCCCTTCTGACACTTGAGCTACTTGGCCAATCTGATGTCCAAAAATGAGGTCTCGCAATGCTGGCTGTCTGGATTGGAAATATATTGCTGTAGCAAATTCTCCTAAAAATACTCTCAGAACCCTTACCCTTTTCTGCCCTTTACACTTTGCTCTCCGAGTCTATATTTGGATAATTGAAGTCCTCCATTATAACTACTCGATCATTCTTGCAATTCACTTTAGTTTCTTTGAAAATTTACTTCCCAACACCATTCTCACTAGTTAATATCCTATAGGTTACACCAAGCAATGTAATCGCACCTTTTTTATTTCTTAGCTCTAGCCAGATAGATTCTGCCCGTGACCCCTTGTGGTGATCTTCTCACTGCAGCAATGCAATGTTCTTCTTAATCAATACTGTCACTCTTCCCCTTTTCTTTCTTCCTTTCCTCCATGTATTCAGGAATATTTAGGAGAATTCCCATCTCAGGCACTTTGAAAAGGGCCTGCCTGTGTGCTGCAACACTTAGTTGAATACAATTAAAAAATGATTAAAACAAAAAACAGCCCGTAAGCATTGCCCCCCCCATTTACAATCTCCATGCCCCATATGTGTCAACCTAAGCCATCTGACGCCCCCATTCCCATAGCCCCTCATACACCCCTGTGCCCCACATCCCTATGGCTCTTTATATAGCCCTATTCCAATTTAGTGCCAGCACATGACTCCACCCACCACCCTTTTCCCTTACCGCTCCATGCTACAACACCTAGTATCCACGATGGACGAACCTCAGGAGTTGTGTCAACATAAAATAAAATTATGTCTATTGGTGACATCACTATTTTAAACAAAAACACTCCCACTGATTTAAAAAATATATACATTGAAATTCCTTCAATGATTCTCTTATGAAAAAAAAATTATTCCATTACCACTTGGAACTGTCAATCTAATTGTTCACTTAACAGGCACCCACTGTGATATTATTAGATTGCAAAATCAGTTATTGCAACACACATCTCATTATGATAACCTCAGGTTCATGTCAATGGACAAAATAAAATATCAACTGATTATTTAAATTAAATTCCAGGCTGATTTTTTTGTATTTAAAGCCCAGCAGAGTTAAATCCATTGACGGTCTGACAGTTCCAATTAATTCATGCACTTTTTACACGTATTTACTTTTAACAATTCCAAAGAATGCCATACCTCTCTCAAAGGTGCCATATCCCTCTCAAAGGTGCCATATCCACAGGGTAATTTGGCAATCCAAATGAATCCAGCAAGTTCATTCCCTTTCTCCCTGCTTGCAGGGTGACCATATCAATAAACATGTTATCCATGAGGATCTCAAGCTTATGGATGTGTTGCAGTGATGCCAACTGCTGCTCACAATCTGAAACTTGGTAATGAGTGATTTTGATGGCTGTCAACCTCTTGGGTAGGAAAAAGTGGCCTGAGCAGAAAGAGACAGCAAGTACATTGAAGCTTATGGGAAGTGAGAGATTGAGATATGTTTATTTTGTTGTTTCCACTACATTACATACACTGCTGTAAGAATGAGGCCAACCTTGTGTACACTGACTGTTCTGTCTCTGTTTCTGTTATCCAGGAAATTCCGCGCAGTACTCTGGATTCATTCATGCAGCCGTTTCAGAGCACACTGTGGCTGCTGGTGGGCCTATCTGTTCATGTGGTAGCTGTGATGCTTTATCTCTTGGATAGATTCAGGTTTGTGACAATTCACTTTCTCCTTTTCCTCCCTTCATCTGATAGGATCAGATGCCTGTCTTTCCTCAGTCACAGTTACTTTTACAGATTGAAATTAAGGGCTGTAAAAAGGGCCTGGTTGATAGGTATGCAACATTTTGATGAATGGCAAGTCTGACAAAGAAGTGACAGAATTATCAACTCAATACTTGAGGTGTACAAAATATCAACGGTAAAAAGGAACAAAGAAATAAGTTGGGGTAAGGAAATTAATGAATTTACTCTAAGTTTTCTTTAATTGGTAATGGTGATGTTACTCAGACCTTAGAATACCTAAATATTGAGAAGTTGATGGACTTCAACAGTAAAAATAGAAAATGCTAGAAGTACTCAGCAGGATTGGCAACATTGTAGAGCAAGAAACAGTGCTGATTACTGACACTGATGGGGATTGAGGTAACCTAACATTAACTAGCCCTATACTACTGCAACAGGATGCCACCCTACAGCTCGACAGTCTGAGGTAAATTAGGGAAATTTCATCAGTTGGTTGCCCAAACGTCAAAATCGACCCCATTGTAATGTACTGAAAACCAGTGATTATTGTGACAACAGTGTAAATAGTAATTTTGTACCATTAACTTTCAATATTTCATTCTGTATCAAGGACTCTATCTTGTGAGGAAGACTTTTCAAGGATAATCTTTGATTGTTACATAAATTGGCAACCCATAGATCTCTGGTGATTGTAACATCTGAAGCTTCTTTCTTCCAGTCCTTTTGGGAGGTTTAAAGTGAACAGTGAGGAGGAGGAGGAAGATGCGCTGACACTGTCCTCAGCAATGTGGTTCTCCTGGGGTGTCCTCTTGAATTCTGGAATTGGAGAAGGTAAGAGGGAGGAAGGCTGGGTACCTACAGCATACACAGCCTCAGAGAATAATTACAGACTCCTACTGATGGTAATAATTCAGTTTCTTGTTTGCAGTTAGTCATACAGTCATAGAGGTTTACAGCATGGAAACAGACCTTTTGGCCCAACTTGTCCTCACCGCCCTTTTTTGTTTAAAACCCCTAAGCTAATCCCAACTGCCTGCATTTGGCCCATATCCCTCTATACTCATCGCCTCTACTACAATCTCTGGCAGCTTGTTCCAGACACTCACCGACCTCTGTGTGAAAAAATTGCCCCTCTGGGCATTTTTGTATCTCTCCCCTCTCACCTTAAACCTAAGCCCTCTAGTTTTAGATTTCTCTACCTTTGAATGCAGTCAGCCTGCATTCAGAAGAAACTCCCATTTCCCAATCAGTTCTCCTGCTCTGATTCCCAAACTATCATGCAGTTTGCTGCATAATTATAGATATAAATCAATATTTTTCATATTAAAAACAATGGTTTTAATATGGGGGTCTATATTCCCTGATCCAGTTATCCATTCTGTCTAACCCTGTCTCATCAGAAGATTCATTTGGGCTTGATTCCCTCTGTATAAACTATGGGAAATTTACTTGTTAAAAATCCAATCCAATTCTCAGCTGGTTCATTTATAATGAAGCATAGTCATTGACAAGACCCCTCCGAGTCAATTGTAAGTGTCTGGATGCTCAGGCAATTGGAACTTTCAATTCTTAAGTTGATAGATTTTTATTTGGTATGAGTATCATGAAATCATAGAATCCCTACAATGGAGAAGGAGGCCATTCGACCCATCAAGTCTGCACTGACCACAATCCCACCCAGGCCCTATCCCCATAACCCCAAGCATTTATCCTAACCAGTTCCCCTGTTACTAAGAGACAATTTAGTATGGCCAATCCACCTAACCTGCACATCTTTTGATTGTGGGAGGAAACTGAAGCACCTGGAGGAAACCCACGCGGAACACACAGAGAATGTGCAAACTCCACAGGTGGGTGAATGTCGTTGAATTCCAGTTCAGCCATGATCTAACTGAGTGACTTGAGGAGCTGAATGGCCTTTCCCTGTTCTGATGTTCTAATGCCTGCTCCTATGCTCCAAGACACATACATTACCAAATGAGGGGGGAGAATAAACAACTGACTTGGGAGAAGGCTAGAGTTTCATAAGCATTGCATTTGGACAGTGCTTTCTGGTGCTCTGGAATCTGAGAAAAACTGATTAGAAAGTGGAAAGTAAAGTGTCTTAGCAGTACAGAGAGGGTAGAGTGAGTCTGAGATGGTAAAGAATGAAGTCACTTAGCTCTAATATGATGCCTCTCCAATCTGCATTCCCAGGGGCTCCGAGAAGCTTTTCTGCTCGAATCTTGGGGATGGTTTGGGCTGGATTTGCTATGATTATTGTTGCCTCATACACTGCCAACCTGGCAGCTTTCCTGGTGTTGGACAGACCTGAGGAACGGATCACCGGAATCAACGATCCCAGGGTAAAGCTTTCATGCTAATATCACTGCTCCAAGTGCTGCAGCGACAGCACACCACAGAGCACATATCTCACAATTCTCACATCCTCAGATTGCATGAACTGTTGAGCAGAGCTTCTTAAACCACATCTCCGAATTCAATGATAGAAGTTACCACTGCCACTTTGTGATAATACTACGTTCATTAATGTTAGAATTCTCCACACTTCCACACTCAAATTTGAGATCATATTTTCACCCATGGCCACAACAGCTAACACAGTAAGAAGTCTCACAACTTATATAAAATCAAATAAACTGGTTGGACTTTAACCTGGTGTTGCAAGACTTCTACATAGAACATTACAGCACAGCACAGGTCCTTCAGCCCTCAATGTTGTGCCGAGCTATGTCCAATCCCAAGATCAAGCTATCCCACTCTCTATCATTCTGGTGTGCTTCATGTGCCTATCCAATAACCACTTGAAAGTTCCTGAAGTGTCTGACTCCACTATCACATGTTTACCCCAGTCCAACGCTGGCATCTCCACATCATCACAACAGCTAACCCCAGGTATTAACGTTTTTTTGGAACGAGTCCGCGGAATGCTTCTCCAGAAAGTAGTGATTTTTCACGCGTTATTTGGAAAGTATTTTAGTAGTATGCTGTAGAATTTTTGTACATATTTCAAATGCATACATGTTGTTGGATAGCTACCAGCTGTATCAGGCCCATTGTGGCAATCTCCTCTGCTTTTTGATATTTCTTTCAGTGAGTTTCTTACTGAGACACTTTAGTGAGCCTAGTTTTAACCAGAGTAACCACAAACACTTCAGATCTTTATAAAATGCTTCTTTATCTATTATTTTTCCCTGGTATTTTGAGTTTTGTTGTAGCAGGGAAGGTTAAACAAAGCTACCATTAAAATTGCCATTTTACTCCAATCTGAAGTCCACACTGGAATTGCCTTCCTAACTCACTAACTGTGGGATAAATTTTCAATGGAAATGTTAATTGTATCATTTCTGAACTGGTGGCTGATACCCAGGTGAAAATCTACCTCAGTGTCTCTAGTCATTGCGAATTTGAAGTAAGAACCCAAACTCTTATAACTGATTGTTATTTTGTTTACAGCTTCGAAATCCTTCCGATAAGTTTATTTATGCTACAGTGAAGCAGAGCTCTGTGGATATCTACTTCCGCAGGCAGGTGGAACTGAGCACCATGTACCGCCACATGGAGAAGCACAATTACGAAAATGCAGCTGACGCTATCCAGGCTGTACGAGATGGGTAATACTTTCAACAACCATTCATTAATCCTTCCCATACTGTTCCTGGAGATACAAAGTCATAGCACTTTTCCCTGTACAGTCCTGAATGCTTGTAAGCCAGATAGTTCAATTTTCCATTTCTCAGCCTAAGTTAACTGATGTCAGGAAAAGCAGCATTGAGATTTCTACAATTTCTTTTAGCAGCAATGACTAATGAAGTAAATATCAGCCAGCGACTCTCAAAAGCACAAAAGTATATAGTGAATGTTGCAAATGGTCCATAGTCATTTAGCCAGATGGCATTCATTCTCTAAAAATCACATCTGAAACCTGGGACAACTTGGTGAGATTGTGCAAGATGTGGTGTCTATGATGGATGCACTGGGTGATGCAGTGCATATTGAGGGTGATGCACTGAACCAGTCAGTGCAGGTTGTGTGTCTGAGCTACACAGGAACTCTCAGATTCCATCTCGAGTTGTTAATGTTAGTTGATCTCAGCTTGTGCAGCAGTTAGATGCATGACTGACATCAGTACCATGGGGTAAGTGAACAGGGAAAAATCAGACAAGATTCCCAGTCACAATCCAGAAAAGTCTGAAAAACATATTCTTGTCAACTGAGAACCATTTGAGGTTAAAGCCTGGTCTGTATATCCTTAGAATAAAGGTCAGAAATCCTGAAGTCTGTGAGGCTGAAGCCCAAGAAGGAGTCTTCCAATGTACGTAAAGAAAGAGCTGCATTTATATGCACCTTTCGCAACTGGACAACTCAAAACACCTTCCAGTCAATGAAGGCTATGGAGTGAAGCTTGGGGCAGTGCCTGTGCCTTAGATTTGAGCTCAGGCCAAAGCTGTGGCCACTTGGTCAAACTGTGAGGGGCTAGGGTGGTGTTGTCCATTCAGGGAGCAAGTGAAAGACAAGTCATCAATGTGGTGGCCAGCATCTGAATCACTGGCTGTCGAGATGCAGCTGCCAAGGTGAATGGGAAATAGAAGAACCCTGGGAGACAAAAGCTAACCTTCACTTTTGCAGTGATGTGTGCAAGGGAAAGATGGAGCCTGTGTAACTGGCTACCATTCTCTTGGCACATAGAGAGGAAAGGAGACATCAGTGGGGGGCCTGGCTCTCCAGAGGCACAAGAAGAACCCTGAGGAGGAATGGGTGCTTCACTGCCATAGGAGGGACCCCAGAGAGTGGCTGCTCAGAGGTATCATTCCAGATGGCTAACCTTCCTGCAGGCAAGTCAGAAGCAGTGTCGGCGAAGACTTTATCTGTCAAGGGAACTGGTGCCTTGCTTATGTATCCTTCTGCAGGAGTTGGTGCCACAGAGACTTGTAGAGCATCCACTCCCTGTGGCATTGGAAATCACAGCACTCTCAATGTTTACACAACTGGTTCTTTCCAGGGCTTCATACGTGTTCTTTGCGGCCTCGCGCAAATCTCCGCAGGCAGGTGCATCTAGGAGTTGTCAGATGCACTCTTCACTAGAGCACACAACTGAGTTTGTTTCAACCAGGATTTGCTCAGCTGTTCGGTTTTCTGTAGTTGCAGGATACCATTGAGTGCATTCACATAGCTCTCCGATAGCCATGGCATCAAGGAGTACAGTTCGTGAACTGCAAGGGCTCCCACTCACAAAATGTTCAGCTGGTCAGCGATCACACAAAATGCATCCTCCAGTGTGTCCTTGCTTCCCAGGGAGTGTGCATGATTCATACATCCTGAGCTACTCACAGTTCCCCGCCATGTTTGAAGATCTACAATGACTACAGTGATGGCTCTTTGGAGACAAAAGATACCCATTTAGGACATGGTTGATGATGCTAGCAGATTCAGTGAGGCTCACACTGCTACTCACACTTTGGTGGAACAGACCATAGTGATGCTAATGATTAGGTTCTGGTGCCTGGGCTGGGCTGCTGGAGCTTTGCAATACAATCCACAGAGTATGTCACACATCTTGGTCATCTGCTACACCCTTCATGGCCTGGCACTGCAATAGAGCTAGGAACTGGCTGAGGAGATGGAAGAGCAGCACGATAAGAAGCATGTCGAGGTGGTCAATAAACAGGAGGTCTTGGAAGGGAAGATGATGGCCGGGGCCAGTGGCAATGACCAAGCGGGGCAGACGAGTTACAGATGCCCTCATAATTGCCTAATTCATTGATGGTAATGAGACAAATTACTGAGGACATCCCATCATATTGACATTCCTTCCATGGTCATTGCTCTGAAACCTGACTGCTGACAACACACACCCTCACTGATAAGGCTCCTGTCACAGGAGACAGCAGCTGCCTATAGTCCCAGCAGCTGCAGTGAGCTCAAGAAGCCCTGCTGTCCTCTAGCATTGGCACTGATGGATCCTAGCAATCACCCGCACCACGGAGCGCGTATCCCATGCCACGAAGTGCGCGTCCCATACCAAGGAGCGAGTGTTCTGCAGCAGTGCAGAACTGAGATCTTGCACCAAGGTTTCCACGGCAGCCACCACTTTTACTGTGTTGATCTGGTGACCACGGAGTGTTGGCACTGTCGCCTTGGACAGAAAACAATAGGACTCCTCATTCTGTCGGGCAATTGAAGGTAAGTACCAGGTATCATTTCCTGATGCCCAGAGGCACATCAGCTGATTGGGCCTCAGTAGATTTCTAGCCTCTAGCAATTTTCTGAGCGGCAGCACCCTGGGTCATCCCTGTCTCCACTCGCTGTGGATCAGAGAAAGGGAGGTCCTCACCAGTTTGTGACCCCCAAGGCTTCTTTAAAACTCAGTCCCACCAAAATGTATTTCTCTGCGCTGGTGGAGGGTGTGGATGAAAGCTATGACAGTTCTTCAATGTCCACATCTGGGAAATCATCTTAGCTGATGTTGGAGCTCTTGTGGATCTGGCTAGTCGACTCCCTGAGCTGCTCCCCTTGTGTGTCTATGAGAGGAGGGAGATTTCTTTATGAATGGCAAGTGCCTTCATTTACAGAAGACATGAGTCACATCACCTTGATGTGATGGATGATGGTGTACTGGATCCTCACTTGGTTAATCAGCGCCCGCATCACCATTGGCACCATTGGCAAGTCGACTTCCTCCACAGCCAGCTGAAGGATTCCCTCCTTCAACTCAGGCATCCCTCCACCTATCTGGGATCTCTCCCTCTTGCTGTGTGCCAGCTTGTCCTGCATGAAGACAGGCGGAGTGTAAGCAGGACACTTGTCAAGGCAAATGCTAAGGATACTTGGCATGTGTGGTTGGTGAATAGGAACAGTGAGGTGATGAGGACATGACCCATAGGGGAGATGAAGATATGCATGGGAAAGCGAAGTGTGTCCCCACTGAGTTGGCAATGAGTGAGCTCCCTGTGAATGTATGATGGGTGTGGGTGTGTTAGAGTGGAGATGGGAAGGAAGACTTACCCTGGTTGAACAGAGATCATTCATCCTTTTGTGGCACTAACTGCCCATCCTCTGCAGGGGGTTGGCGTTGACCAGCACTGCTACCACCTCCCATGTTTTGTTGGTGTCCCTGATAGTTGGGTTCCTCCCTGTGAGGATACAGGATGTCATGCCGCTTCTCCACAGCATCTAGCAGTCTGTTGAGGGGGGCATCTGGGAACCTGGGGCAGATCTCCTTGCAGCAATGAGTAGCTGTAGACCAAGAAGTGGCTGATGTGTGCTGGAACTCCTTCATGATTAAAGTGATGGGATGATGGCGGGATGGGTCAATCCAAGGCCATGGAACCAGCATGAATCACGTGGTCTGAATTTTTTCTCTAAAGTGCGTAACACCACAGCGTGAAAACCTGCCATCGCCACCAACAGTTAAACACTGCTTTGCCCATCTGCTGCCATCACACTTCGCTAAATATAGGAAAAATTCCACCCTGTGCCTCAAGAAGAGTTGGATTGGGTTAATCTGGCTGGACTGTCAGAGAGAAAATTGATTCTTGTGATAGCAATAGGCAGGAGGTCAGATGGTCAGATTATAGCCTGTATATAATGCAGACTGGATGTTATGCTCAGTGTTGTAAAGTGACATTGAACATTTTTGTTAGATAAAACTAGTCACAGAAGAGTCAAACCATGAAATTAATTTGGGTAGATGGCAAGGGGTTGTTTGATACAGTTAAGTCCTGCTGCAATTCTGAAAGTGTTTTGGCGATATTTCTGAGATATTGATGGACTGTTAGACTATTCAGATCCTTTAATAGATACAGAGAAAACTGCTGTTAATCAGAGTTTGTTTCATTCTAGCAAATTACACGCATTCATCTGGGACTCGGCAGTTCTGGAGTTCGAAGCCTCCCAGAAGTGTGACCTCATCACCACAGGGGAACTATTCTTCCGATCAGGGTTTGGTATTGGGATGCGCAAGGACAGCCCATGGAAACAGGCTGTCTCACTCGCTATATTGAGGTAAGGACACACTATGCTAATGTTTCAGAAGCCAAGCTTATAGCTGCACCTTTATCTTCTTGGAGAGATCAGTGTTTGACATTGTAACCTTAAAATTTTCTAATCTATCTGGCTTTCCCCGTCACTCTGAGCCCACCACATTTAGTTTATCATACTCAAAGCTCAGCTCAGTCTAAATCAATCATTTCCCCCATATCCTCTCAAACTCAACACAATCATCCTTCTCAAAGAATAGTAAAGCACAGTAACAGGTCCTTCAGCCCACCAATTTTGTGCTGACACAGATGCCTCTCTAATATTTTCTTGCCTCTACATGGTCCATATCCCTCCACTCGCTGTCTATTCATATATCTATCCAGCTGCCTCTTGAATGTTGTTATAGAATCTGCTTCCACCACCTCCTCCGGCAGCATGTTCCAGTCATTCACTACCCTCTATGTGAAAAACTTGCCCCATACATCTCTTTCAAACTTTCTCCCTCTCACTTTCAATCCAAGCCCCTGAATAATTAACTCTTCGATCCTGGGAAAAAGACTCTGACCATCCATTCTATCCAACCCTGTCATAATCATGTAAACACATAAGAAGTCTCACAACACCAGGTTAAAGTCCAACAGGTTTATGTGGTAACAAAAGCCATTAGCTTTCGGAGTGCTGTCCCTTCATCAAGTATATGCGAGTTCTGTTCACAAACAGGGCATATAAAGACACAAACTCAATTTACAAAATAATGGTTGGAATGTGAATCTTTACAGGTAGTCAAGTCTTAAAGATACAGATAATGTGAGTGGAGAGAGGGTTAAGTACAGGTTAAAGAGATGTGTATTGTCTCCAGCCAGCACAGTTAGTGAGATTTTGCAAACCCTGACAAGTCATGGGGGTTACAGATAGTGTGACATGAACCCAAGACCCCATTTGAGGCTGTCCTCACGTGTGCAGAACTTGGCTATCAGACTCTGCTCAGCAACTCTGCATTATCGTGTGTCATGAAGGCTGCCTTGGAGAACACTTACCCAAAGATCAGAGGCCAAATGCCCATAACTGCTGAAGTGTTTCTCAACAGGAAGAGAACACTCTTACCAGGTGATTGTCGAGCGGTGTACATTCCTCCATTGTCATAGCATCTGCATGGTCTTCCTAATGTACCATGCCTTCGGACGTCCTTTCCTGCAGCATATCAGGTAGAAAACGTTGGCCGAGTTGTAAGAGTACGTACAGTGTACCTGGTGGATGGTGTTCTCACATGTGATGATGGCATCCATGTCGATGAACCGGCACGTCTTGCAGAGGTTGCTGTGGCAGGGTTGTGTGGTGTTGTAGTCACTGTTCTCCTAAAGGCTGGGTCGTTTGCTGTGGACAGTGGTCTGTTTGAGGTTGTGCGGTTGTTTGAAGGCAAGAAGTGGGGCTGAGGGGATGGCCTTGGCGAGATGTTCGTCTTCATCAATGACATGAAGGCTCCGGAGAAGATGTCGTAGCTTCTCCACTCTGGGGAGGTACTGGACGATGAAGGTACTCTGTCCGCCATGTTCCATGTTTGTCATCTGAGGAGGTTGGTGCGGTTTTTTGCTGTGGCGTGTCGGAACTGTCGATTGATGACTCGGCCAACATTGTCTACCTGATACGCTGCAGGAAAGGATATCCGGAGGCATGGTACATTGGGGAGAACATGCAGACGCTACGAGAACAGAGGAATGAACACCGCTCGACAATCACCAAGCAAGAGTGTTCTCTTTCTGCTGGGGAACACTTTTGTGGTTACAGGCACTCGGCCTCTGATCTTCGGGTAAGCGTTCTCCAAGGCAGCCTTCACGACACAGAGTCGCTGAGCAGAGACTGATAGCCAAGTTCTGCACACATGAGGACGGCCTCAACCGGGATCTTGGGTTCATGTCACACTATCTGTAACCCCCACGACTTGCCTGGGTTTGCAAAATCTCACTAACTGTCCTGGCTGGAGACAATACACATCTCTTTAACCTGTGCTTAATCCTCTCTCCATTCACATTGTCTGTACCTTTAAGACTTGATTATCTATAAAGACTCGCATTCCAACCATTATTTTGTAAATTAAGTTTGTATCTTTATGTGCGCTGTTTGTGAACAGAACTCCCACTTACCTGACGAAGGAGCAGCACTCCGAAAACTAGTGGCTTTTTCTATCAAATAAACCTGTTGGACTTTTAACCTGGTGTTGTCAGACTTCTTACTATGTTCACCCCAGTCCAACTTTGAATCTCCACATCATAATCATGTAAACCACTATCAGTTCCCCCTCATTCTCTGACGCTCCAATGAAAACAATCCAAATTTGTTCAATCTTTCTTCATAATCTATATCCTCCAAACCTGGCAACCTCCTGGTAAATCTCCTCTGCACCCCTTCCAATGCATCAATATTCTTCCGGTACTGTTGCGACCAGAATTATATACAATACTCCAAATGCAGTCTGACTAAAGTCTTATACAGCTGCAGCATGATTTTCCAATTCCTATACTCAATGTCTCGACTGATGAAAGCTACCATGCCATATGCCTTTTTGAACACCTTGTCCACTTGAGTTGCCACCTTCAGAGAACTGTGAATTTGCATGATCCCTCTGGATGCTAATATTTCTAAGGGCTCTATCATTTTCTGTATACTTTCCTTCTGCAGGAGACCTTCCAAATGGCATCATTTCACATTTGTCTGGGTTAAATTCCATCTACCATCTTTCAGCCCAGGTCTCTAGCCAATTTATATCCTGCTGTATCCTTTGACAATCCTTTTCACTATCCACTACTCCCCCAATTTTTGGAATGGAGTGGATAGTCAGAGCATTTTTTCCCAGAGTTAATTAACTTAATTACTCAGGGGCATAGATTGAAAGTGAGAGGGGGAAAGTTTAAAAGAGATGTATGGGGCAAAGTTTTTCACATAGAGAGTGGTGAATGCCTGGAACAACCTGCCAGAGAAGATGGTGGAAGCAGCTTCTGTAACAACTTTCAAAAAGCATTGGGATAGATACAAGAATAGACAGGGAATAGAACTGTATTGACCACATAGAGGCAAGAATATTCACTAATCAGACCACCGACATTTTCTTCCAAATCATTTATATAAATATTACAAACAACAGCGGCCCCAGCACTGATCCTTGTGGAACACCACTTATCACAGATCTCTAGTTAGAAAAGTTACCTTCCACTGCTATTCCCTACTCTCTATGCCCAAGCCAATTTTGCATCCATCTTACCAATTCACCCCAGATCCCATATGACTTCACCTTCTGTATCAGCCTGCCATGAGGAACCTTATCGAAGGCTTTACTAAAGTCCATGTATACAACATCCACTGCCCTGCCCTAGTCAATTCTTCTTGTCACTTCCTCAAATAACTCAAATCAAGTTTGGTAGATATGACCTCTCCTTCACAGAATCATGCTACTATCACTAATAAGTCTATTCTCTTCCAGATGTGAGTACATCCTGTCCCTAAGAATCTTCTCCAATAATTTCCCCACCACTCATATAAGGCTCACAGGCCTGTAATTTCCTGGATTATCTCTTCTGCCCTTCTTAAATAGGGAAACAATGTTAGCTACTCTCCAATCCTCTGGTACCTCACACGTGACTAAAGAGACACAAAGATTTTGACCAAGGCCTCAGCAATTTCTTCCCTTGCCTCTCTCAGTATTCTGGGATAGACCCTATGTGGTCTTGGGAACCAGTCCACCTTAATGTTTTTCAAAACCTCCAATACCTCCTTTTTAATCACAACATGTCCTAGAATGTCAACATCCTCCTTTCTACACTCACCATCCACCACAAAGTACTCATTAAGGACCTCATCCATCTCGTCTGGCTCTTGGACCTTTCCTTTCCTTAGCTACCCTCTTCTTCCTTATATATGCATAAAAAGCCTTAGGATTCTCCTTAACCCTGTCTGCCAAGGGCATTATATGGCTCCTTTTTGCCCGCCTAAGTCCCTGTTTAAGTTCTTTCCTGCTGTTTTTGTATTTGTCACAAGCCTTATCCACTTTCAATTTCCTGAAACTTACGTATGTCTCATTTTTCTTTTTCGCTAAGCTCACAATCTCTCTTGTAATCCAGGATTTCCGAATCTTGCCACCTTTATCCTTCATTTCCACAAAGACGCACTTGTCCTGAATTGTTAACAACTGACTTTTAAAAGACTCCCACTTATCGGATGTGAACTGACCCTCCAATAGCCAATCTCAGTCTACATTCTCTAGCTCCTGCCTACTGCTGTCATAGTTAGCCTTCCCCCAGTTTAGTACTTCCACTCTGGGACTACTCTTCTACAAGTATCTTGAAACTTATAGAATTGTGGTCACTGTTGCCAAAATCATCCCACACAGAGACATCAATCACCTGGGCTTGTTTCCCAGAACCAGGTTTTATTCAGCCCCTTTCCAAGTTAGACTATCTACATACTGCCTCAAGCAGCATTCTTGGACACACTGAACAAACCCTGCCTGGTCCAAGCCCCTGGCACTAAAGGAATCCCAGTCTATGTTGGGAAAGTTAAAATCGCCCATCACAACCCTGTTGCTGATACATCTTCCCATAATCTGCTGACATATCAGTTCCTCCATTTCACACTGGCTGTTGGGAGGTCTATAGTACAATCCCGACAGTGTGATTGCACCACTCCTATTCCTGAGTTCTACTCATATGGTCTCACTGCATGATCCCAACAAGATGTCCTCCCTCTGTACTGCTGTGACATTCTCCCTAATCAGAAATTGATCTACACGTTCTTTAATTCCTAGTCTGGATCGATCAGCTACTCTTAGAAGAGAATCCATAGAATCTCTACAGTGCAGAAGGAGGCCATTCAGCCCATTCAGCCTGCACCAACCACAATTCCACCCAGGCCCTATCCCCGCAACGCCATGTATTTACCCTGTTAATCTCCCTAACGCTGAGGGGCAATTTAGCATGATCAATCAATCTAATCCACATATCTTTCGGACTCTTTGTTGAGGTTTAGTTAGATGGATAATATCTAAACAGGTTAGAAACACTTAGCAGCAACTGTGGAAAGAACAGATAAATTAATGATCCCTTTAGCAATGCCCTCTCTGAGCTCACTTTGTCTATGGGATCCATCTCCAGTTTCCAGTTAAATTGCCGACCACCCAACTTCACTTATTTTGCCTCATATTATTGATACTTCTCTCCCTTCAGATACTGTCACTCTCTCTTTCAGAATTGGTGTCATCAGCCCGTCTTCAAAAAAACCAAACCTTCACCCCACTGTCTTTGCCTGTCACATAGGGTGCCTTATCCATCCCACAGATATTTTACCCTCCCAAAGTGTGTCTGATCTCTCCCATAGTGTGTTTTACACTCATAAAGTGTGCAAGTTTTAGATTATATGATGGTCTATACAAAGAACTTGTCATCAAACCTTTTGAATAAAAACAAATGTACAAAGTTTAAGGAAGCTTCAATCTAGAATCTGCTTAAATATTCTGGTTCCTCAATATGATTTTCCCAACACAAGTTTATGGAATTGCAAAATATGCATGACATACTGTCAAAGCAGAGTAATGATATATTTTCAGCAGAATTTAGCTATCAAATAAATCCACAAAATGACAAAATGTACAGCAAAGAAACAGGCCATTTGGCCCAACAGATCTATGCTAGCATTTATGTTCCAATGACCCTCCTCCTGCCCTACATTAAAATAACCTATTCTTGTTCCTCCCTCACATACTTGGCTTACATGCATCTAAATTATTTGCCTCAACTATCTCATGTGGTAGCAAGTTCAACTTTCAAACCACAATCTGGGTAAAGACATTTCTCCTGAAGTCCTTATTGGATTTTTGATATTCGTTGCTAGGATGTGGATGTTGCTGGATAGGCCAGCATTTGTTGTCCATCTCTAACTGCCCTTGTGACGCTGGTGGTTAGTGGCTTGCTCAGACATTTCAGAGAGCAAATAAGAGTCAACCACATTATCATGGATCTGGAGTTCACATAAGACCAGAGCGAGTAATTTCTTTCCCTAAAGGATATAAGTGAACCAGATGGATTTTTTAGTAGTTTTGAGGTGATCATTAACCAAGGCAACTTTTTATTCCAACTAAAACTCAGGTCTCCAGATTATGACATCTGAATTACTAGTCCAGTAAAACTGTCACTACACAACTATACCCTTGATTATTAATGGAAAAAACTTGATTCTTTGACAGTGATTGGCTCCAAATACTGTGATTTTCCAATATTTGTTTGCCCAGTTCCTGGAGGCACACCTCATCACCTTGCTCCATGCCTGTGGAATAGTGTGCCTTAAACTATATAATCTGTTATCTCTCTCTGATGGAGAGAGGTGTCCATGGTCCTTTGTGTACTAGAGTTAACTGGCATCATCATTACCACACCATTCAATAAACCTAGGTGGAGTCCAGGGGAAATTGGTGACACACAGGGAGATGAGTTCCCTAAAGCGCACACATACAAATTAGAAGCAGGAGTGGGCCATTTGGCCCCTCAAGCCAGTACCTAGAACATAATGTTCAGTTCCTCTCAAAAACTTTAGTAACTAGTTCTTTTTTTTTCATCTTTTTCTAGTTTCCATGAGAATGGCTTTATGGAGGACCTGGACAAGACCTGGGTTAGATATCAGGAGTGTGACTCTCGTAGCAATGCTCCAGCAACTCTGACCTTTGAAAACATGGCAGGTAAGCTATCCAAGTACCTGATGGAAAATTCCATATTTTGCTGCTTTGGAGGAGCCCTTAGGAATAAAAGACTTCAAGGACCCAATGCCTGATCAAATCACTTTTCAATCCCCTCTTAATCACACTGCCAGCATAATAATCAACCCAACATCATCCATTTGTATTGCCAGTATAGAAAGCAAAGGCAGGAAGGTACAATAGAGGCACAGGACTCGTTCCACAGCCTGGCACTACCATGGCGATTCGTA
This sequence comes from Carcharhinus amblyrhynchos, assembly GCF_965287045.1. Lineage (NCBI taxonomy): Eukaryota > Metazoa > Chordata > Chondrichthyes > Carcharhiniformes > Carcharhinidae > Carcharhinus > Carcharhinus amblyrhynchos. The sequence goes on from NC_137348.1 coordinate 42,516,068, forward strand.
ATGATCAAAGATGAGACAGTCAACTATTTTCATCCATCAATATGAGAACAATTGGATATCAGAATTTATTTTAAATTTAAAAGCCTGCCTTTTAGTGGTTTCTTGCAATTGCTGTTATACAACAGTCAATATTCACCTCTCCAGAGCTGCCAACATCCTCCAGGTAATTGGTGAAAGAGTAATGACCATGGAGAGAATTTGATAACTGGAAGGGCTGTTTCCAGGGTAACATGACAGCGAGCTTTGATTAAAGTTGTACTCGGCATTGATGAGTACAGGTTACCGCATCGTAGTCACATTTATGTTGTTTGTGACACAAGTTGCAGTCAACCTGTGAATGAAAATCTCGCAGCAAGGATTTGTTCAATGTTGTTCTCTGGGAGGCTAGAGAGGTGATTGCAGAGCCTCTGGCTCTGATCTTCAGGTCATCAGGTCATCGTTGGTCTCTGGTATAGTACCGGAAGATTGGAGGACAGCGAATGTTGTCCCCTTGTTTAAGAAGATGAACAGAGACTTCCCCGGGAATTATAGACCGGTGAGTCTTACTTCTGTTGTGGGCAAGGTTTTAGAAAGAATTATTAGGATAGGATTTATAGTTATCTGGAGAGTAATGAATTGATTAGAGACAGTCAGCATGGTTTTGTAGCAGGTAGGTCGTGCCTTACTAACCTTATTGAGTTCTTTGAGAAAGTGACCAAAGAGGTGGATAGGGGTAAGGCAGTTGACGTGGTGTATATGGATTTTAGTAAGGCGTTTGATAAGGTTCACCATGGTGGGCTTCTGCGGAAAATGCAGATGTATGGGATTGGGGGTAATCTAGGTACTTGGATCAGGAATTGGCTGGCAGATAGGAGACAGAGGGTGGTGGTTGATGGTGAATATTCGTCATGGAGTTCAGTTACGAGCGGTGTGCCTCAGGGATCTGTTTTGGGGCCACTGCTGTTTGTAATTTTTATTAATGATCTGGATGAGGGTATAGTTGGGTGGATTAGTAAGTTTGCTGATGACACCAAAGTCGGTGGTGTGGTAGATTGTGAGGAAGGGTGTCATAGTTTGCAAGGTGACTTAGACAGGTTGCAGAGCTGGGCCGCGAGGTGGCGGATGGAGCTTAATGTGGAGAAGTGTGAGGTAATTCATTTCGGTAGGAGTAACAGATGTGTTCAGTATAGGGCTAACGGGAGGACTTTGAATAGTGTGGAGGAGCAGAGGGATCTAGGTGTATGTGTACATAGATCCCTGAAGGTTGGGAATCAAGTAGATAAGGTAGTTAAGAAGGCATACGGTGTCTTGGCGTTTATTGGTAGGGGGATTGAATTTAGGAGTCGCAGCGTCATGTTGCAACTGTACACAACTCTGGTGCGGCCGCATTTGGAGTACTGTGTGCAGTTCTGGTCCCCACATTACAGGAAGGACGTTGAGGCTTTGGAGAGGGTGCAGAGGAGGTTTACCAGGATGTTGCCTGGTATGGAGGGGAGGTCATATGAGGAGAGACTGAGGGATTTGGGGTTGTTTTCGCTGGAAAGAAGGAGGCTAAGAGGGGATCTTATTGAAACATATAAGATGATTAGAGGTTTAGATAGGGTGGATAGTGATAGCCTTTTTCCTCGGATGGAGAATGCTAGCACGAGGGGGCATGGCTTTAAATTAAGGGGTGGTAGTTATAGGACGGATGTCAGGGGTAGTTTCTTTACCCAGAGGGTGGTGAGGGATTGGAATGCCCTGCCTGCTGCGGTTGTAAATGCGCCTAGTTTGGAGGCGTTTAAGAGATCTATGGATAGGTTTATGGACGAAAAGGGATTGGTTTAGATTAGTGGGTCAGTGGTTTTTTTTTAAAACACTGGTCGGCGCAACATCGTGGGCCGAAGGGCCTGTTCTGCGCTGTAATGTTCTATGTTCTATATGTTGTCACCCCTGACAAATACTCTGTGAGATTAGTTAACAACTGACACATACCCATCAAGCGTGTTAAGAATAGGTGTGACATACACTGATTAGAAAAGAAATGGGATTTGCTGGGACTTGCAATTTGAATCTTTTATTTGAGTTTCATTCTGGGGAATCAGTGCTTCCATCTCTCACTGAACTTTGTTCCTTATTTCCTTTCCTTTAGGTGTATTTATGTTGGTTGCTGGAGGGATTGTTGCAGGAATATTCTTGATATTCATTGAGATTGCTTACAAGCGCCACAAAGATGCTCGGAGGAAGCAGATGCAGTTGGCTTTTGCTGCTGTCAATGTTTGGAGAAAGAACCTGCAGGTATGTTTTAGAACTTGGTCCCAGAATCTTCCAGATCACATCACTGAGGTACTACTAGTGACATAAATCCTGCTTAAAGATTGCAAAATAGCATTCTTCTGTGCTATACCATTCAGCCTAGTGAGCCCAATCCCGTTCCTGGCACAAACAATTTAACTAATCCTTATAGATCTTGGAACCTTTTCTCTCAGATGTTTATCCAATTGAAAGTTACAGCTGAAGCTGCCTCCACCACACTCCCAGGCAGTACATTCCAGATCCTAACCATATGCTGTGTAAGGAAGTATTTCCTCATCTGACCATTGGTTCTTTTGCCAATTAATCACCTTAAATCACTGCCCCACCTTAAATCACTGCCCTCTACTTTAGGATCCTTCTGTGAATGAGAACAATGTCTCCTGATTCACTCTGCCCAGATTCCCCATGAATCTCTATCAAATATCCTCTTAACCTGCTCTTCTCTAAGGAGAACAGCCCCAGCTTAAGTACATTAGCACTTGGAAATAGGAGCGGGAGTACACAGTACAACCTGCTCAGTTATCCAATACAATCACAACTGAATTTCTGCCTCAGCTCCACTTTTCTGTCTGTTTGTCTTAACTCCCTGAGAGATTAACATTTCAGTTATCATTCCTCCGTAACCCTCTGGGATAGAAAGTTTTAAAGATTTGCAACCAGGTGAGTGAAGAAATTTCTCATCATCTCAGTCCTGAATCATTGTTCCCTTAAACTGAGACTGCTCCTATGTTCTAGACTCCTCAGCCAGCGGAAACAACCTCTGTATTTAACCCTGTCAAGCCCCTTCAAAGTCTTGCGTGTTTCAATGAGATCATCTCTCATTCTTCTAAACTCCAGAGAATATAGCCTCAATTTATTCAGCTTCTTATCACAGGAGAACCCTCTCATCCCAGGAACTAATCCAAAGAATCTTCGCTGTACCACCTCCAAGGCAAGTATATCCTTCCTTAGATACGGAGACCAAAACCATGCACCATACTTGAGGTATAATCTCACCATATACAACTATAGCAAGACTTTCTTGTTCTTGTACTCCAATCTCCTTGCAGTCAAGGCCAATATGCCATTTGTCTTTCTAATTGCTTGCTGCACCTGCATGTTAACTTTCTCTTTTCCTAGTATGAGTACAAGTCTCTCCAAACATCAACACTGAAAAGTTCCATACCTTTCAAAAATATTCTTTTTTAATTCTTACTACAAAATAAATAACCTAACACTTGCCTATAGTATATTTCATCTTTGGTTTGTTGCTCACTCACTCAACCTGTCTATAACTTTTTGCAACTCTTTGTGTCCTCCTCACAGCTTACGTTCCCAACTAGTTTTGTATCATCAATGTCACTCTCAGTCTCTTTATCTAAGTCATTAATATTGTTTGTAAATAGTATGGCCCTTACATTGATCTTTACGGCACTCAAAGTTACAATCTACCAATTTGAAGACACCCCATTTATCCTGAATCTCTGTTTTCTGTCCATTAACCAATCCTCCATCTACATACATTATCATGAACTTTATCTTACAAGTTAACTTCCTGCATGGCATCTTATGAAATGGCTTTTAGAATACTAGGTCTATTAATTCTCTTTTATCTACCCTAATAGTTGCATCTTTAATCAGCTTCCCCAATTTATCCATGTAACTGAAGGCTCCTCATTCTCATACCCATTCTCTTAAATCTTTCGCCACCCTCAAGCCTTGACATCCTCCCTAAGGTACAGTGCTTAGAATTGAGCATAAACTCCATTTAAGACTGAACCAGTGTTTTATAAAGGTTCATCATAATGTCATTACTTCTGTACTCCATTGCCAGAAATTTACGTCTGCCCCGATTCTGGGAACAGGCGAGGCTCAGAGAATGGCATTCTCCGTTGGCTTTGGGCAAAACTCAGGCGGACGTGTCGGTCAAATTCCGCCCTATGTCTCAAATTATAAAGCCCTAGACTTCATATTTTCTTCCTCAACCTGCCCTATCACCTTCAATGATTTATACACGTGCTCCCAACTCTCCCTATTCTTGCACCCCCCTCCTGTAGAATTGTACCTTTATTTTGTATTGCCTTTCCTCTTCCTACCTAGCAAAACAAAATACTTCACACTTAGAATCATAGAGTCACAGAGGTTTACAGCATGGAAATGGGCCCTTCGGCCCAACTTGTCTATGTTGCCCTTTTTTTCAAACCCCGAAGCTAATCCCAATTGCCTGCATTTGACCCATATCTCTCAATACATTTCATACCCATGCAATTATTTAAATGTTTTTTAAAAGACAAAATTGTACCTGCCTTTATTACTACCTCTGGCAGCTTGTTCCAGACACTCACCACCCTCTGTGTGAAAGAATTGCTCCTCTGGACACTTTTGTATCTCTCCCTCTCACCTTAAACCTAAGTCCTCTAGTTTTAGACTCCCCTACCTTTGGGAAAAGATATTGACTATCTAGCTGATCTATGCCCCTTATTGTATAGACATCTATAAGATCACCCCTCAGCCTCCTATGGTCCAGAGAAAAATGTCCCAGTCTATCCAGTCTCTCCTTATAACTCAATCCATCAAGTCCCAGTAGCATCCTAGTAAATCTTTTCTGCACTCTTTCTAGTTTAATAATATCCATTCTATAATAGAGTGACCAGAATTGCACACAGTATTCCAAGTGTGGCCTTACCAACGTCTTGTACAACTTCAACAAGACATTTCAACTCTTCTATTCTATGTTCTGACCAATGAAACCAAGCATGCCAAATGCCTTCTTTACCACTCTGTCTACCTGTGACTCCACTTTCAAGGAGCTATGAACATGTACCCCTAGATCTCTTTGTTCTGTAACTTTCCCCAACGCCCTACCATTTGCAGAGTAAGTTCTGCCCTGGTTCAATCTACCAAAATGCATCACCTTGTATTTGTCTAAATTAAACTCCATCTGCCATTCGTCAGCCTGCTGGCCGAACTGATCAAGATCCCATTGCAATTGGAGATAACTTTCTTCACTGTCCACTATGCCACCAATCTTAATGTCATCTGCAAACTTACTAACCATGCCTCCTATATTCTCATCCAAATCATTAATATAAATGACAAATAACAGTGGATCCAGCACAGATCCTTGAGGCACACCACCAGTCACAGGCCCCCAGTTTGAAAAACAACTCTCTACAACCACCCTCTGGCTTCTGTCAAGAAGCCAATTTTGTATCCATTTAGATACCTCACCCTGGATCCCGTGAGATTTAACCTTATGCAACAATCTACCATGCCGTACCTTGTCAAAGACCTTGCTAAAGTCCACGCAGACAACATCAGCTGCACTGCCCTCATCTACCTTCTTGGTTACCCCTTTGAAAAACTCAATCAAATTTGTGAGACATGATTTTCCACTCACAAAGCCATGCTGACTGTCCCTAATTAGTCTTTGCTTTTCTAAACGCCTTCTAACAATTTACCCACCACAGATGTCAGACTCACTGGCCTGTAGTTCCCAGGCTTTTCCTGCAGCCCTTTTTGAACAAAGACAACTTCTCTGCATTCAACTGAATTTGCCTTGTATCCGTCCATTCCACCACCTGTCTATATCCTCTCAAAATCTATCACCATTCTCCTTATAGTTCACAATACTTCCAAAAATTGTGTTACCTGCACCCTTTTGAAATTGTGCCCTGGCCACCCAAGTCTACACCATTAGTATAGATAAAGAAAAGCAATGGTCCTAATACTGACCCCTGAAAAACCCCACTGTGCACCATGGTGTAATCTGAAGAACACCTGTTCACTACTCTGTTTCCTGTCTCTCAGTCAACTTTCCTTTCCTTTCTGTCCCACAGCCTTCAATTTTGCTAACAAACCTGTTACATGGCACTTTATCAAATGCTTCTTGTTATTGTCTCAACAAAACTGTGCACATAAACAACCCGAGAATCTCACAGTCCTCTCTTTAACATTTCTGGGGAATAATTGAAGTGTGCTGTTGGTTGTGATCATAGAACATAGAACACTACAGCACAAACAGGCCCTTCGGCCCACAATTTGCGCTGATCATATCCCTACCTACTGTGGAGTGATCACCACTCCGCAGATTGCAGTTAATTTCACAAACTATTTTCTTCATCAGTGTTGCAATATCACACATTGGTGTAGCTATCTGACTGCTTAACAAGTTACACTCCTTCATTAGTTTAGAATTTGGAATTTTCTAAATCAGAACGAGGAGATTATGCGGATGTCCCACTGACTACACTGGGCCCTCTGTATTTTATGATATACATTACTGCCCTAATTTCTCACAAAACAATCCTCAAGCCCTTTGTTCATGAAAACCACTACCACGTAGCCAACTCCTCTCCCATCCAAAGTCCTTGAATGAGTTGTTAAATCTTAAATCCATGCCCATCTTTCCCAGAACTACATGTTTTAAATCCTCCAGTCACATTTCCACTGCCACAGTACTCAAACAGTTCTTAAAGATAAACTATCCCTCCTTGTCCTTGACGATCTGTCTGCATCTTTTAACCTGGTCGACCATCCTCTTCCAAAGCCCCTTCACTGTCTGGATGGGACTAATCTCACCTGATTTCATTCTTATCTGTCTAATCTTAGCCAAAAAATCATTTCCCCCTTTTGTTCCATTATGTCTAGTGACTCCCAAGAATCTTTCTTTGCCCCCTCCCATTTTTCATCTACAAACTGCCCCTTGGTAACATTATCCAAGTGTCAGGGCCCACTTGTAAGCTGGCAATCCTCAGCTCTACCTCACTTCTCTTGATCATTTCACTGTCACTACATTATCAAGCTACATGCCTGACATCCAATACTGATGAGCAGAAGATTCTTCCAGCTAAATACTGGGAAAATTAAAGCCAATGGCTGGTGTCTTTCAGCCCCCCACCCCTCCCGTGCCAGCGGCATGTTTCCCATGTCAGAGGCAGCTCGCCATTGGCCACTGGTGGAATTTTCCTGTGTCGCTGAGGTCTCTGACATTTTGCATGACTTGCCCACCCCACTGCTGAGGAACCCACCGTAAGGGAGCACTTTCAGAGGGACTGGAAAATCCCACTGACAGAAACGCTGGAAAATCTTATCCATTGTCTTTGGTACCCACTGCAAATTCCATCCATTTTCACCACTGTAACACTACCCAATTCCTCTCCTGCCTCAGCTCATCAGCAGCTGAAAACTTCATCCATGCCGTTTTTACTTCTAAACCTGTATACTCAATGCACTTGAGGCCAGCTCTCCAAATACTACCCTGCATAAATGTGCGGTCATTCAAAACTCTGCTGCCCATGTCCTAACTCACACCAACTCCCATTCATCAATCCCCACTGTGGTCACTAAACTGCATTGGCTCTGGATAAGCAATGCCTCCATTTTAAAATTCTCATTCTTGTTTTCACATCCTGTTTCACACCATAGCCTCCTGCTCGCTAACCCTGTAATCTCCACCAACCCTATAACTCACTTAGATCTCTCCACCCCACCAATCCTGTTCTCTTAGGCACTCCCGATTTTAATTGCTCCATCACTGGCGGCCTTGCTTAGGCCCCTAAACTCTAGAATTCCCCCCTTAAATCTCTATGCTTGTCTTTCCTGCTTTAAGATGCTCGTTTAAAACATATCTCTTTAACAAGCCTTTGGTCATTTGGGATAATACCTCTTTATCTAGATCAGTGTCAAGTTTTGTTCTAGAATGCTCCTGTAAAGCATCTTGGCATGTTTATTATATTAAAAACGCTATATAAATGCAAGTTATTTTTACTGTTGCTTTGTGTACTCTGTATATGTCCTGACCTTGTAATGTGCACTCTGTATATGTCCTGATCTCGCAACGTGCACTGTGTATATGTCCTGCCCTTTGCAACGTGCACTGTGTATGTGTCCTGCTCCCTGTGATGTGTATCTGTGAAGCAGAGTATGGAATTCCCTTCACAGATTTGGATTTGGCCACCAGGTGAAACAGATTGCTTCTTTTACAAGTTTAGAAACTACGTGGTTTGTGATAAATTTCTGCTGATTTTTCAAAAGAATTGGTCTTAATGTAATCTTGTCAGGGATGGAATTGCATTTGTTTTAAAACCTTGTATAAGTGTAGTTTCTCCCCCTCCCTTAATGTTTAAGTCTAATGTATATTTCCATATGTGATATAGAGTCCATGATCGAAGCATTGATGTATTACATAGACTCAGTACCTCTATGCCCTCCAAGTGGGGCAGAGACACTAAAAGGTGTGTGAGTTTGGGCACCAAAGTGCCTGGCTTGGGACCTTACTCAAATGGGCATTTTCCCAGTGGGTGCTGAACAGACTATTTAAGATTCGAATGATGCTGTAATGAGAACCCTGTGATGCCACGCCTCTGATTTCCATAATGGCTGTCAAGAGCACCCAAAAGGTAAGTGACTGTTCCTCTGTGATTTTTTGAGCACTTTACTGATTTCTGTTTGGGAATATTAGCTCAGGGAATAGTCACAGATCCGGTTCCAATTGTGACGTTAACTTTCTAGGGTTTTAGAGAAGTGCTCTTGTCATTGGTTTTGGTTGTCGTTTGGAAAGATGAATACATGGAGAGATGTTGGGCTTCTTCTAGATGGTGGGAGCATCAGAAACGTTTGAAATGTACAATGTCTGGTGGCTTACTGGGGCTTTGTTGCAGTGTAACCCTGTTCGGCACTTTGTCCACATAGTGGAGGTCTGTGGGATTCCAGATGGGTGGGTGGGGGGAGACATTGTGGCACTGTGGGGAGCAGGGGGTGAGGGTGATGAGGGTGAGGTGCTTTGCAAGACTGCGGTCATAGTCATCATTTGAATAATATAATCATGTTTAGCTTTTGAAATGAAATTATATCAGGTGGGCACTTGTGTGCCTTCCGGTAGCAATTATCAAAGTGCAGGTGACACTTTCTTCATTCAGCACCTTCCATAGGCCTGGAAGCAAGTTTCATCACGAGAATTTTATCACAGTGCCTACTCTCTTTTATCACTTTTAGTCCAAAGCCTGAAATATTTGCAGCTTCTGTGAAGGTTCCTGGCTCCTCAGAAAATTCACAGATTAGACTCGCCACAAGCAGTTCGGATTTTCCAGAAAAGCAACTGACTGGAAAACTGTTTTATCAAGAGCTCCTGTCCAGGGAACAGATGGATATTGATATATGGAATTGCAATCCATAACATTTTTAGCCCATTAAGTACATTCTCCTTCCCTGACAAGCCTGTCTTTTGATGAGATCTCAGCACAATTTGAATTGCTCTCTAACCCACTTCTTTATTTGTAACTCAACCTAAAAAGAAAGGTTTAAATAGCACCTTCCAAGACTTCAGGACATCCGAAAAAGCTTCACAGCCAGTGAAGTATCATTATTATTGTAGAGCAATGCAACCATCAGCATTCAGCAAGGCTCCACTACCAGATGTTATAATTTATTTCAATGCTATTGACTGAGGGATAAGTATTAGCAAAGTTATCAGAAGAACACCACATTCTTTTTGAATAGTTCAGTGGGATCTTTTGCAAAATCTGAGCAGGAAAATGAGTTCTCAGTTTAACATCTGATCTGAAGCAGAGTTCAGCTGAAGGACAGATTTCTGTCAGCCTATAGTACATACTCAACTCACTGCAAGATCAGGACTTGAATCCACAACTTCCTGACTCATAGGTTGAGTGAAAAATGTTCAGATTGCCGGACCACAAGGGACATTATAGCCAATCTGGATACACTTTGACCTTGGGTCCCTTCCAGCAGGGCTGCTGGATTTTATTAAAGAACAATGGCCAATGTTTCGTTTCACTGGACGACCTGACACTGAGGAAAAGTTTAGTGCCTTCCAGCAGTGTCAGATGATGTTTCAGAAGACTGTCTCAGCTGCCTCATCGAACACTCAGCTCATTAGATATAAATAAGGGGTCTTACACCTATTGTTCAATGACAGCCTGGTCCACTCAAGAGGTTGTCAATGGTTACTGCAGTTAAGCAGCAAACACCAACATCTTTTTGTAAAATGAGATGTAGAGATAGGAAGAGAAAAGAATCTTCTGGCTCTGCGGCCCACCCGAAATTTGCTGCCAGCGTGCAATAAGTCCCCTTTTTCAATCTTTCCCTCCTTCCTTTCTACATACTCTCCTCGCCCTCTCAGGACATATCTGAGGGCTTCTGTACACAAGGCAAACAGCCAAAATTAATCTTTGCGAAATGGGCGAGCAGCCTCTGGACACACCGCAGACAGATCAGGTTGGCAGATCATGCAAGTGATTGAAATTCGGCTCAATCCTCTGTCTCGGGTGAGCACCAAGCCATAGATAATTTCTACCTCACTTTCTCTGTGAGCTGAGCAAGCTGGGAATATCATGCCACTGTGAATTGAGTGCAGCAGGAAGACAATGGAAAATGTTCACTGAGATAACTTTTAGAGAAGTGTTGGCCTAACTGGTTTCTTGGAAATACAAATATCATTTGTCTTCTCTTTCTTTAAGAAACACTGAATTGTGAATTCTAGGCATGGTTAAAATTAACAAACTAACATCTATTTTATTGTAAAAGTTCAAAATCCTTCTGTGGAACAAGTACAAATTCTTCTAGGAATGCAATATCTACTTTGTGTCTGCAAAATCTAGATATCTCCATTACCTTTCCTGTATGTATTTATAGTGCTTTCCAATATGATAGAAATAGAATGACAGAAACCCTGCAGTGCAGAAAGAGGCCATTTGGCCCACCAAGTCTGCACCAACCACAATCCCACCCAGACCTTACCGCCATATCCCCACATATTTTACCCAATAATCCCTCTAATCTACGCATCTCAGAACACTAAGGGACAATTTTAGCACGCCAATCAACTTAACCCACATATCTTTGGACTGTGGGAGGAAACCAGAGCACCCGGAGGAAACCCACACAGACACGAGGAGAATGTGTAAACTCCACACAGACCGTGACTCAAGCTGGGAATTGAACCCAGGTCCCTGGAGCTGTGAAGCAGCAGTGCTAACTGTGCTACCATGCTGCCCTTATAAACCATCAAGAACTCACTGTGCATTGGAATGTGTATTCATGGTTGGAATTTGTACATCTGGTTCAAGGTTGCTTGTTGTGGTTTCAAAAGTAATGTTGATGTTTACAATGTGATCCTGGGATTTGGGATGTGGATATTATGAATGGAAGGATTTTTCTTGTTTTAATTTCCACCCATGGATTTGGCTTTATATAGATTAGATGATCTGGAGGAGGGAACCGAGTGTAGGGTGTCGAAATTTGCTGATGACACCAAGATTGGTGGAACGGCAAATTGTGCGGAGGGTGGGGAGAGTCTACAGAAGGATCTAGATAGGCTGGGCGAATGGACCAGGAAATGGCAAATGGAATTTAATGTTGGCAAGTGCGAGGTGGTCCACTTTGGTAGGGATAATGGTAGGAAGGATTATTACTTACGTGGAGAAAAACTACAGCAGGCGACGGTGCAGAGGGACCTCGGGGTCCTTGTGCATGAGTCGCAAAAACCCAGCTTGCAGGTGCAGCAGGTGGTCAGGAAGGCGAATGGGATGCTGGCCTTCATCACGAGGGGGATTGAATATAAAAGTAGGGAGGTCTTGCTGCGGCTGTATAGGGCATTGGTGAGGCCGCAGCTGGAGTACTGTGTGCAGTTTTGGGCGCCGTACTTACGCAAGGATATTTTAGCCTTGGAGGGAGTGCAGAGGAGGTTTACTAGGCTGATGCCGGAGTTGAGGGGGTTGAGCTATGAGGAGAGGCTGAATAGATTAGGCTTGTACTCGTTAGAGTTTAGAAGAATGAGGGGAGATCTCATTGAGACATGTAAGATGATGAATGGGATGGATAGGATAGAGGTGGAGAGACTCTTCCCGCTCAGAAAGGATAGTAGGACTAGGGGGCATAGCCTCAAGATAAAGGGGGGGCGGTTTAGAATAGAGTTGAGGAGGAACTTCTTCACTCAAAGGGTGGTGAATCTCTGGAATTCTCTGCCCGTTGAAGTGGTGGAGGCTGCCTCGCTAAATATTCTTAAGACGCGGGTTGATGGGTTTTTGATGAGAGAGGGGATTAAGGGTTATGGGGAGAGGGCGGGAATGTGGAACTGAGCCACGACAGATCAGCCATGATCTTATTGAATGGCGGGGCAGGCTCGAAGGGCTAGTTGGTCTACTCTTGCTCCTATTTCTTATGTTCTTATGTTCTTTATGTGGCATTTTGCAATGTGTATCTATTTCCTGGGGACTGTGGAATGTACACTTATGGTTTGGAGAGTATATTATAGTTTGGAATATGGATTGTAGTTTGAATGTGCATTGGAATGTTGCACCTCTAAATATGGCTTGCACCTGGTACCTGTGCTTTGAAATGTCTTATAGTTTGGCACGGGTATGTGCGGGAGTGGTCCATGTGGATCCAGGTCAGGTCTAATCACACAGGTCTTCAGTATCATGAAATGAGCAGGCTGCCAACTAACTCATATAATACCATGTATCCATGATCTTATGTAAGAACAGCCTGTGCTCTTAAAGGGGAGGTGCCATTTTGTGATAGGCAATCAGATGCCAACTGAGATGACAGGAGAAGGAGTAGCTTTAGGTGTCTCCTGCTTCTCCGATGCAGCACTGGATATCTTGGTGGAGGCAACTGCCATAAGGGGGGATGTACCTCTCCACCAAGTGTAGGAGCAGGAAGGTATCCTGCAAAGCAGCAGTGGACACAGGTGGCAGAACACATCCATACCAGGAGCATGCAGGAAGTTCAGTCACCTGGACAGGGTTGTTGAGGTAAGATTCCCAATTCCTGTCACTCAATATAGTCTCAATATAGTCTCAATATAACCCTGCACTAGCTGAAATCCCAAAACCCACCCCTTTTTTCATCCTCTGATGAGAAGCATTCCCTCCATCAATGCAGCACATTTTCCTTCATCTCCTCCTGCTGCATTCCATCTCTCCTCAATATCACTTCCTATTTTTCTAAACACGTTTGCTAACCCTCATACACAGGTAGCACTGTTTGACCTTGACATGCACATTGTTATGGTTCAGGTCAGAAATTCTGAAGTATTTTATGGAGCCCACCTGGATCATAGGTTTTGCTAGTTCAATTTGGCTAGGACAAGTATGATGTGTTTTACTTCAGGTGTGATTCAAAAGGCCCACTAGGGAGCTTGTATCAAAGTTTAATTAAGGATATAGTTAAGATGTATAATAAGAAAATTAGCAATAACTTTTATCAATTACAACCAACACAACAACCAAAATAATGTATAATCCTTAACAATATATCTATGATGTTCCAATCAAACCAAAACCATTTAAACAAGCTCAACACAGCAAAGTATATTGCAGCATTGCAAATGTCAGAGCAGCCTTTGCAAAGGTCAACCCACAGAAAATGACTGGTCCAGATGGGGTACTCGGACAAGCACTCGGATCCTGTGCGGATCAGCTGGCGGGGGTATTCAGAGACATCTTCAACCTCTCTTTACAACAACCTGAGGTCCCTACCTGCTTCAAGAAGACAACCATCATCCTGGTACCAAAGAAAAGCCAAGCAGTGTGTCTTAATGACTGTCTTCTGGTGGCTCCAACAACTACTATTAAGAACTACTTCAAATGGTTAGTCATCGCACGAATCAATTCCGGCCTCCCAGATTGCCTGGATCCACTACAGTTCGTCTACCATAGCAATAGGTCCACAGCAGACGCCATCTCCCTGGCCCTGCTCTCAACTCTGGAACACCTAGATAACAAAGACACTTATGTCAGACTCATATTTATTGACTACAACTCAGGGAACAACACCTCCTCCACAATCACCCTTAACACAAGGCTGTATCCTCAGCCCCATTTTCAAAGTCTGCTCCCTGTATACCAAAGCCTTTCAATAAGAAGAGTGGCCAGCAGAGAGCTTACCCACCAGCACAAAGCATGTCAGAGTCCAGCTCTGGCTTTTTGTTTGTTTTTGCATAGAATGTGAAATTTGTTGACAAGGCCATCATTTGTTGCCCGTTCCTAATTATCCTTTCTAGAAGGTGATAGTGAGCTGCCTTCTTGAATCACTGCAGTCCATCCAGTACAGGTATACCCACAGTGCTGTTAGAGAGGGAGTTCCAGGATTTTGACTGACAGAGAAGGAGCAGTAATATAGTTCCAATTCAAGATAGTGTGTGATTTTCAGGGGCACCAGCAGTTGGTATTTTTCCCACGTATCTGCTGCTCTTGTCTTTCTGGGTAGTAACAGTTATGGGTTTGGAAGCTGCTGTTGAAGGAGGCTTGGCAAGTTGCGTCTTAGCTATGTTACCACTGTGTACTGGTGGTGGGGTGGGTGAATGTTGAAGGTGATGGAAAGGGGGTCACAAGCTACTTTGTCCTGGATGGTGTTGTGCTTCTTGAGTGTTGTTGGAGCTGTGCTTATCCAGACAAGTGGAGAGTATTCTATCATACTCCTGACTTGTGCCATGTAGATGGTGGACAGGCTTTGAGAAGTAAGGAGGTGAGTTACTCATTGTAGAGTTCCCAAACTCTGATCTTACCTTGTAAACACAGTGTTTTTAGTGTTCCAGTTCAGTTTCTGGTCACTGTAACACCCAGGATGCTGATGGTAGGCAATTTTGTGATGGTCACTGTTATAAAATTGGGTAAATGTAGTGTTATTGTGCTGCCACTTTAAGAGTCTAGACATGTTTAGTTTGTGATATCATCAGCACCTTCTCAGGTATTTAGTGAATCTAGAACAAGCCTTTGTGCAGTGAACAACTTCTCAATAAACTTGCCTTGTTGACTGCAACCAACCTATGCTCTGCAATTCCACTTTCTTTTATCTTCACAAGCGCAACAAATACAACAAAACTGCCACAGGAAGTCAAGGATCATGATCTCCATCGAGATCAGTTTTAGTAAGTTAGAGGTTGGAGAAACTTGGTTTGTTCTCACTGAAACAATGGAGGTTGAGGGGTGACCTGATAGAAGTCTACAAGGTTATGAGGGGCATGGACAGAGTGGATAGTCAGAAGTTTTTCCCAGGGTGGAAGAGTCAATTACTAGGGGGCATAGTTTAAGGTGCGACGGGCAAAGTTTAAAGGAAATGTTTGAGGCGAGATTTTACACAGAGGGTGGTGGATGCCTGGAACTCACTGTTGGGGGAGGCAGTAGAAGCAGATACCATAGTGACTTTTAAGGGATGTCTGGATAAAAACATGACTAGGATGGGAATAGAGGGATATGGTTCCCAAAATGTTAGGGAGTTTTAATTCAGTTGGACAGCATGGTCAGTGCTGGCTTGGAGGGACCTGTTCCTTTGCTGTAATTTTCTTTGTTCTTTTGCTGCTTTTATGGTTCTAATATCTTATCAGCTTTCTAATAAATGAAGGGAAGTGTTGATGTTCTGAGGGGAGGATAGAGGGAGTGTTGGTGTTATGAGGAATTGTTGGTGTTATGAGGGGAGGATTGAGGGAGTGTTGGTGTTCCAAGGGGAGAATTGCCAAGGAGAATCTTTCCTTAATAACCTTACCTCTGGCAACTGGCTTTGTATTCCTGTTCCTCAGCATCCTCTTTTTTCTCCATCTCCTTCTTCATTCTCTGAAGAACTTCTTCCTCCTTCCCCTTGGTCCTCTGAATGCTGAATGTTGCACAATTATATCAATCTACTAAATGTTTAGAAACATGTACAGGTCTGTAATACAGCTCTCAATTGGATTGGTCCAGGCTCCAGACTTCTGCAGTTTCCCCAGTAAGACCTTTGGATTAAGTATGGTTCTCAGTCTCTTTGCACTTTGCATCAGTATGTGGGTTTCTGGCAGGAGTGCTAGCCAGATGTAGAGGGAAATCTACTGTCCATCAATAGTCAGCCTCACAACTGCTGGTCTGGGTCAAAGACAGGGTGGATCGAGGATCCTGATGACTCAAAGATAGAATAGAAGCATCACATTACAAAGTGATATTGATAGGTTAAGTGGCTGGACAAAACTGTGGCAAATGGACTGCAATGCAGCCAACTTTGAGTTCATCCACTTTGGATCTAAAGAGGATAGAAATAGATCATTTCCTAAATGAAGAAAAGCTCGAACAGCAAAGGTCAAAAACACTTGGGAAATCCAGGTTCACAGATCTTTAAAATGTTATAAACAAATATATAAAATAATCAAAGCGGCTAACAAAATATCTAGTGGATTAGAATTCAACTATACAAAACCTTCGTTAGACCAACACCTGGATTAACAGTAGGATTAAGGAAAATCCCAAGGCTTTTTATACATATATAAAGAATGAGAGGGAAGCCAGGGAGAGGGTTGGCTTACTCAAGGACAGGGGAGGGAATCTATGCGTGGAGCCAGAGGAAGTGGGCAAGGTATTAAATGAGTACTTTGCGTCAGTATTCACCAAAGGGAAGGATTTGATGGCTGATGAATCTGAGAAAGGGCGTGTAGATAGTTTGAGTTGTGTTGAGATTGAAAAGGAAGTAGTAGAGGTTTTTGAGAAACACTAAGGTAGACAAGTCCCCATGGCCTGATGGAATATTCCCCAGAATACTGAGAGAGGTGAGGGAATAAATTGTTGGGGCCTTAAGAGAAATCTTTGTATCCTCACTGGCTATAGGGGAGCTCCCAGAGGATTGGAGAATAGCCAATGTTGTTCCTTTGTTTAAGGATTGCAAGAATAATCCAGCGTCAATGGTAGGGAAATTATTGGAGAGGATTCTTTGAGGCAGGATTTACTCCCACTTGGAAACAGGTGGACATATTAATGAGAGGCAACGTGGTTTTGTGATGGGGAGGTCGTGTCTCACAAACTTGATCGAGTTTTGGGGAAGTGACGAAGATGATTGATGAGGATAGGGCAGTGGATGTTGTTTATATAGACTTCAGTAAGGTCTTTGACAAGGTCCCTCATGGCAGGCTGGTGCAGAAAGTGAAGTCGCATGGGATCAGAGGTGAGCTGGCAAGGTGGGTACAGAACTGGCTTGGTCATAGAAGACAGAGGGTGGCAGTGGAAGGGTGTGTTTCTGAATGGAGGGTTGTGACATGTGGCATTCCTTAGGAATCAGTGCTGGGACCTTTGTCCTTCATAATATATAAATGATTTGGAGGAAAATGTAAGTGGTTTGATTAGTAAGTTTGTGGACAACACAAAGGTTGATGGATTTGCAGATGAGGACTATCAGAGGATACTGATCAGTTGGAGACTTCGGCGGAGAGATGGCAGATGGAGTTTAATCTGGACAAATATGAGGTAATGCATTTTGGAAGGTCTAATACAGATAGGAAATATACAGTAAATCGCAAAACCTTAAGAATATTGATAGGCAGAGGGATCTGCGTGTAGAGGTACATAGGTCACTGAAAGTGGCAACGCAGGTGCAGAAGGTAGTCAAGAAGGCGTACAGCATGTTTGCCTTCATCAGCCGAAGCACTGAGTTTAAAAATTGGCAAGTCACTTTGTAGCTTTGTAGACTTTAGGTTAGGCCTCACTTGTAATACAGTGTTCAATTCTGGTTGCCACACTACCAGAAGTGCAATGTTCCTCCTGCAGGATGTTTGAGGTGAGGGATGCCGTTAGTGTCCCTGCTAAATTCACCTGTGGGAAGTACACCCATCTCCAGCTCCTTAAAGATTGCGTTAGGAAACTGGAGCTGGATGAACTTTGCATCATTCGAGAGGCAGAGGTGATCACAGATAAGAGCTTCAGGGATTTGGAGACTCCAAAAAATGAGAATAAATGGGTGACAGTGAGAGGGGCTGACAGGAAGCAGCCAGTGCGGGGATCCCCTGTGGCTGTTCCCCTCAGCAAACAAGTACACCGCGTTGGATACTGTTGAGGGGAATGACCTACCAGTGGTAAGCCAGAGCGACCGGACTTCGCGCACTGAGTCCTTCCCTGTGCCTCTGAAGGGAAGGGAGGAGAGCAGAATAGTAATTGGGGACATGATGGTTAGAGGGACAGATAGGAGGTTCTGCGGCAGCAAAAGGGACTCATGGATGGTATGCTGCCTCTGGGTGCAAGAGTCCGTGATGTCTCGGACCGTGTTTTCAAGATCCTTAAAGGGGAGGAGGATCAGACACAGGTCATGGTGCACATTGGTACCAACTATGTAGGTAGAAAGAGGGATGGAGATTTAAAACAGGAATTTAGGGAGCTAGGCTGGAAGCTAGGACAAAGCATATTGTCATCTCTGGTTTGTTGCTGGTGCCACGTGCTTGCGAGTTGAGGAACAGGGAGAGAGTGCAGATTGACATGTGGCTGCATGGATGGTGTAGGAGAGAGGGTTTCATTTACTTGGATAATTGGACCACATTCTGGGGAAGGTGGGACCTGTACAAACAGGACGGTTTGCACCTGAACCAGAGGGGCACCAATATCCTGAGAGGGAAATTTACATCTGCTCTTCGGGGGGATTTAAACTAATTTGTTAGGGGGTTGGGAAAATGAGATGTAGTCCAAAAGTCAGTGTTGAGGATCGCAAGGTACTGAGGAAGGTACCAAGGTCACAGAAGTGAACAGGCAGGCAGGATGGTGGATTGAAGTATATCTACTTCAATGCAAGGGGCATCAGGAATAAGATAGGTGAATTTGGAGCATGGATTGGTACTTGGGACTATGATGTTGTGGCCATTAAGGAGACATGGTTAGAACACGGACAGGAATGGTTGTTGGCAGTTCCAGGGTATAGATGTTTCAGTAGAAGTAGGTAAGGCAGTAAAAGAGGTGGAGGAGTAGCATTGTTAATCAAGGATAGTTTAACAGCTGCTGAAAGGCAGTTCGAGGGGGATCTGCCTACTGAGGTAATATGGGCTGAAGTTAGAAATAGGAAAGGATCAGTCACATTGTTAGGAGTTTTCTAAAGGCCCCCAAATAGTAATAGAGATGTGGAGGAAATGGCAAAGCAGATTATGGATAGGTGTGGAGGTCACAGGATAGTTATCACGGGTGACTTTAACTTTCCAAATATTGATTGGAACCTTTATAGCTGGAATAGTTCGAATGGGGCACTTTTTGTACAGTGTGTGCAGGAGGGTTTCCTGACACAATATGTGGATAAGCCGACAAGAGTTGGGGCCACACTGAACTTGGTACTGGGTAATGAACCAGGCCAAGTGTTAGATTTGTTCGTGGGAGAGCACTTTGGAAATAGTGACCACAATTTGGTGTTGTTCATTATTGCAATGGAGAGGGATAGGTCACACTACGAGGCAAGGTTTATAATTGGGGCAGGGGTAATTATGATGCGGTTAGGCAAGAGTTAGGGAGCATATGGGAACAGAAACTGTCAGGTATGGGCACAAATGAAAAGGGGAGCTTTTTCAAGGAACAAATACTACGTGCCCTTGATAGGTATGTCCCTGGCAGGCAGGAAGGAAATGGTCGAGTGAGGGAACCATGGTTCACAAAGGAGGTTCAATGTCTTGTCAAGACGATAAAGGAAGCGTATGTAAGGATGAAAAAACAAGGTTCAGTTGGGTCGCTTGAGTGTTACAAGGTAGCAAGGAATGAGTTAAAGAAAGGGCTTAGGAGAGCTAGGAGGGGGCATGAGAAGTCCTTGGCAAGTCAGATAAAAGAAAAGCCCAGGATTTTTTACTCTTATATGAGAAATAAAAGAATGACCAGGGTGAAGTTAGGGCCAGTCAAGGACAGTAGTGGGAACTTGTGCATGGAGTCAGAAGAGATAGGAGAGGCATTGAATGAATACTTTTCTTCAGTGTTCACTAAGGAGGGGCCATGTTTTTGAGGATGAGTGTGTGATACAGGCTGATAGGATGGAGGAGGTAGATGTTCTGAGAGAAGATGTATTAGCAATTTTGAAAAACCTGAGGGTGGATAAGTCCTCTAGGCCAGATGGGATACATCCTAGGATACTTTGGAAGGCAAGGAATGAGATTGCGGAGACTTTAGCTTTGATCTTTGGGTCCTCACTGTCCACAGGGATAGTGCCAGAGGACTGGAGAGTGGCAAATGTTGCTCCTCTTTTCAAGGAAGGAAATAGGAATGACCCTGGTAATTATAGGTTAGTTAGTCTTCGGTAGTCAGTAAGTTAATGGAAAAGGTCCTGAGAGATAAGATTTATGACCATTTGGAAAGATTCAGTTTAATCCGGGAGAGTCAGCACGGTTTCGTGAGGGGTAAGTACTGCCTCACAAATTTGATTGAATTCTTTGAAGAGGTAACTAAGTGTGTGGATGAAGGTAGAGCTATTGATGTCGTATACATGGATTTTAGTAAGGCGTTTGATAAGGTTCCCCATGGTAGGCTCATGAAGACGATAAGGAGGTGTGGGATAGGAGGAAATTTGGCCAATTGGATAAGTGACTGGCTGTATCATAGAAGACAGAGGGTATTGGTGAAGGGAAAATTTTCAGACTGGAGGCCAGTTATCAGCTGTGTACAACAGGGGTCAGTGCTGGATCCTCTGCTTTTTGTGATTTTTATCAATGATTTGGAAGAAGGGGCTGAAGGGTGGGTTAGTAAATTTGCTGATAACACCAAGATTGGTGGAGTAGTGGATGAAGTGGAGGGCTCTTGCAGGCTGCAAAGAGACATTGGTAGGATGTAGAGCTGGGCTGAAAAGTGGCAGATGAAGTTTAACCCTGGTAAGTCTGGGGTGATTCATTTTGGTAGGGCAAACTTGAATGCAGATTACAGGGTCAACGGCAGTGTTCTAAGGAATGTAGAGGAATCTTGGGGTTCATATCTACAGATCTCTGAAGGTTGCCACTCAAGTGGAGAGAGCCGTGAAGAAGGCTTATAGCGTGTTAGCATTTATTAACGGAGGTTTGAGTAAGAGCCGTGGGGTTATGTTGCAACTATACCAGATGTTAGTGAGACCACATTTGGAATACTATGTTCAGTTCTGGTCACCTCATTATAAGGAGGATGTGGAAGCATTGGTGAGAGTGCAGAGGAGATTTACAGGATGCTGCCTAATTTGGAGGGTAGGTCTTATGAGGAAAGGTTGAGAGAGCTGGGGCTTTTCTGTTTGGAGCGGAGGAGGATGAGAGGCGACTTAATAGAGGTTTATAAGATGATGACAGGGATTGATAGAGTGGACGTGCAGAGACTATTTCCTCGGGTAGATGTAGTTGTTACTAGGGGGCGTAACTATAAGGTTCATGGTGGAAGATATAGGAGGGATGTCCGAGGTAGATTCTTCATTCAGAGAGTGGGTGGGGTGTGGAATACACTGCCTGCTGTGATAGTGAACTCGGACACTTTAGGAACTTTCAAGCGGTGATTGGATAGGCACATGGTGCACTCCAGTATTACAGGGAGTGGATAGCTTGATCTTGGGATTGGACATAGCTCGGCACAACATTGAGGGTCAAAGGGCCTGTACTGTGCTGTAATGCTCTATGTTTCTATGATGTGAAGGCTTTGGACAGGCTACAGAAAAGATTTACCAGGATGAGGGCAGTAGCTATGAGGAGAGATTGGGGAAATCAGGACTGAAATGTTTGTGTTTTAAGTTTCACATTCCTATTTACCCTTGATTTGTTTCCTTTACCCTAACAAGAATCTGCTTTAAAAATATTCAGGCAGTTTCCACTGCCTTCGAGGCATAGAGTTCCAAAGTTGCACAATACTGAAAGAAAAAATGTCTCCTCAGCTCTGTCCAATAAGAGCGACCCCTAATTTTAAAACAGTGCCTGTTAGATTTATACTCAGCCACAAAAGGAAACATGTTTCCAAGTCTACCTTGTCAACACTGTTCAGGATCCTATACACTGCAATCAATTCTTCAAATCACACATTATGCTCATGCTCGCTAACTGACATTGACTCCCAGTTAAGCAACAATGCCTCAGTTTGAAAAATTCTCAATTTTGTCTTCCAATTCCTCCTTGACCAGCCCACTCCCTATCTCTAGTCCAGGGAACTATACAAACAATTTTTCTGTCATAGAGGTTTACAGCATGCATGGAAACAGGCCCTTTGGCCCAACTTGTCCATGCCACCTAGTTTTTACCAATAAGCTAGTCCCAATTGCCCATGTTTGGCCCATATCCCTCTATATCAATCTTACCCATCTAACTATCTAAATGTTTTTTAAAAGATAAAATTGTACCCACTTTTACTACTACCTGTGGCAGATCATTCCAGACACTCACAACTCTCTGTGAAAAAATTGCCCCTCTGGACCCTTATGTATCTCTCCCTTCTCACCTTAAATCTATGACCTCTAGTTTTAGACTCCCTCCCCCTAGTGTTGGAAAAGATAGACACATCACCCAAACATGTAGACTCTTTGATATATTTTTGATAAGAGAGGGGATTAAGGGTTATGGGGAGAGGGCGGGAAAGTGGAACTGAGCCACGACAGATCAGCCATGATCTTGTTGAGTGGCGGGGCAGGCTCGAGGGGCCAGATGGCCTACTCCTGCTCCTATTTCTTATATTTATTCTCTCTTATAGGATAAGATGGCACAGTTGCACATTGCAACTTCTTCCTTCTTGAAAGGGGAAGTCCTCATGCTGATAGCACACCATTATTAGAATGGCCACAATTGAGGTTGTGGCTAATGACAGGGTTGAAAGGTTTGAAGATGATGGTACTTTACACGTAGCCCTCCTTTTTACATTCATTTCACTCATACCACAACATTTTCTAAATTACAAGCTACAGATGGTGTGAGTATTTACCTTTCCGCAAAGACTTCAATAGGGCAGGGAAGGCATGTTTGGTGCCTTGGCAGTCTGCTAGGAAATCTACAGTCAACATCAAGGAGCACTGCGGAGTCAGCACTAACCTTGCTCAAGGCTTTGTGAAGAGCATGGCGCCCATCCTTTCTAAGCTGGATGTAGCAACCAGCAGCACTTGTGGATCCAACCATAGTGCAATGTCTAAGGCCAATGTCTCAGCTTCCATTACAGCACAAACAGGAACTACCCAAATTCAGACTGCTGCCACAATGGGAGAAGATGACAATGCTCAAAGAAGCATGCAGGATGTCATAGCAATTCAGTAATCTTTCCTCCAACAGCTCACAAGAATTGCTGAGGCCCACCCTGAAAACTTGGCAGTGGAAGCACAATCAAAATGTCCATTCTTCTGATGGCGGCCTTCATCTTCGCACCACTGCTGTTACCTATCAGCCAGCCTGGACTGGTACACTCCATATGGCGTTTTGCAGTCTGAGGCTGGGCCTTCTATAGGAAAAGCTGTGCATGATCATCCTGCATGACAATCTGCAGTGTCCCGCGCTGAAAATCCACAGCCACGCTGCACAGTGTAGGAGCACTCAGTTAAACAAAGACACATGGAATCCAGGCAAAAAGAGAATGCACAAACACATATGTGTGTTTAGTTGACTTCTGTAATGGAATATTGGATAGTTTG
The DNA here is from genome assembly GCF_965287045.1 of Carcharhinus amblyrhynchos. Taxonomy (NCBI): domain Eukaryota; kingdom Metazoa; phylum Chordata; class Chondrichthyes; order Carcharhiniformes; family Carcharhinidae; genus Carcharhinus; species Carcharhinus amblyrhynchos. Next base: position 42,539,642 of record NC_137348.1, read on the forward strand.
ATTGATAAAGTTGGTTTTGGGTGATTGTTTTGTGGTAACTTTAATATTGACAATGTGGCTATGATAGCGTAGTGAGACTGTTACTGAAAGAGGAATTGGGGTCTACATCATTGATACAGCACTGAGGGAGCAAGTCACAGATAATCTGACCAGTAAAGATTCTTCATCCCTTCCTCTTCCTGCACCACCCTCTCTTCCTTTCATTCCTCTCCTCAGCTCCTTACCATTGGAACTGTTGGCAAGGGCTATGCCCTCATTCATGATGGCATGATTGTGCAGGATGCAGTAGATCATGACAAATTCTGGTTCATTGGACAGTACTGCAGGGCTCTCTTGAGCAGTCGAGGCACAACAAACATTGCTTAAGCAACTTAATGTGGCAGCATGGCTCTTACTATATATTATATATATATAACCAACTTTGTGTGGGTTCACAGCAAAGTTATGATGCAGCTGGTCAGTTAACCTTTTTGACCAAAACAGGCCCTCAAATACTGATGGTACAGTGGACTGGTGCAGAATAAAAGTATAACGACTGTTGCCAAGATGGTGGGCACTGACTCGGATAATATGCTATGTATAGTCACATATTAATTGGACTCCAGAGAATGGCAGTCCGTGGAACCCTGCATCATAGGGATGCTGCACGCTCTCTTTGCCTGCATTTCCCTGGATTTAACAGGGGATGGCAAACTGCAAGATGTTTAAGTGTAGAAGGAGCCCAACACAAAGAGGTTCATGGCCACAGTCATCTTTACAGACACTGGCATGCCGCCCTCAGCTTGCTCCGAAGCTGCAGTTCTGCCTGAAACAGGTGGCAGGTTTCAGTGAGGATCTCCTTGTTGAAGTGACAGTGTGACTCACACAGTGCCCCTCCCTTAGCTTGAGGCAGGAGAATTGCTCCCTCCCGGCTCGAGGTGAATATGGCTTCCTGCTGAGAGTCCCTGTCTGCTCCTCTTCCCACTTTGTGGTCCTCTACTTCTGCTCATTTTCCCTATCATGCTGCAGACTAAGGCAGGTACAAACTCCATGACTGGGAGCAAGTGGGCTGAGCAGAACAAAAACCAGCATACCACACCACAGCCATTTCACCAACTTCAGGTAGGAACACAAACATCCAAGCATTTCTACCAGCTCAGAAACATGCACTCTAAATCAACCATCAATTAACCTGTTCCCTTCTTGTTGTTCAATGCCTGTTTAGCCGTGCAAGGTTAAGAAAGAATATTAGCTAAAGTATCAAGGTAGAAGTGACATCCTTAGAGTCAAAGCAGCATCACACACTGACTGATGTCACAGTGTGGCTACTACCCTCTGCATATTTTCTATAAAGTTGCTGACCTGCGTAAAAAGGATGACAAAGGATTACAACTTAAACAGTTTACTATAATATCTTCAGCAGCTCTTACACAACATGCCCGTAGCTACACTGATGGGAACTCCTATACGACTAACACGTCACCTCCTGTGTACATGTCATTGTGATAAAGACATGAATACACATTCTACATCATTCCCATTTTAGTTGAGGCAATCCATACTCACACGAAAAGCTCAATGTTGAATGCAGTAACAGAATATTGAATATTTAAATTGCACAGAACATGAACATGGGCCACAGACCCTGGCACAAAGCCCAAGCTTGTCTCTCCCACTGCCACCCCACTTTTTTTAAAAAAACAGCACATACAGACCCAAGGTACATAGACCTTGAGATTGGGGTTTGGTCTGCTCAGCCACCCTCAGTGTGTAATTACACCAGTTTGCTGTGGTCAGAATGCACCCGGGTTATTATCCACAGTGGGTGGTATCAAGTGTTCCTGGTGTATGCATGATGGCTGCAGGACTTGTTGAATTGGTAACAAGAGGGTGCTCCATCTCCACCGGTGCAGGGGCCGTACACTGTAGACTTGGTATATCAACCTCTGCAGCAGTTGGTGGTGATGATTCAGCTAACTGTAACAGATGATGCTAGTTCCTGACATACAAAGTACCATCTGAGATGACCATGTAACTGTCTGATTGGGGGGCATGGCTGCGGACCACTGTCAGTTTGTCATAGCCACATGTTTTGCATTCTGACCGTTTGGCCTGTCTCCATAGCGCAGAGTCTGTGGATCATGGTATCTTTTCTCTGTCGCATTTCATGAGGACTCCCCTCACATTCATTTCCACTTGGGTAGCAGCAGGGCCTTGGCGACAGGGATCATGGCTCTGGTGTATCTGGATACCATTCCTGAGAATTAATTAACACAGAGTAGATGTCTCTCATTCCACTCAAATATATTTGCCACAATGAGTGATCATGGAAGGTCTGGGACCTCAAGGAGGTGCAGTGGTTCTCTGGGTTGTTGAAGCTTGAACGTTTTGCATGATGCACATCTGGACACTTCTCTATGTCACTGTACATTGAAGGCCAATACATAGTTTGCTTTGCCCTACATTTCACTATAGTATGTTTTTGTTGCCTCTCGGTATTTGGTATAAACCAGTTAAATTTATATAGTTCTATAAAACCTAAATGTTACAGCAATTACACAAAGTCTATATAAAATATATATCAATGCTTGAAAGTGATTGTGTGCTAAACGTAACAGTACATTCAACTAATTGATACTAAAATTTAAAAGAGCTACAGAGTTACAAAAGCTACTTACATAACTCAACTCTAAATGTACACAATGATGGTTACCTACTGTGAAAGAAAGTAACTTCTAAACATCACAAGTTAAACTGCACTAATTCAATGTACAAGGCTGAATGTTTTAATATTTGCTTTTCTTGACACAATAGGACTTTGAATTTAAAGAATGGAGCTGATCATTTTAATTGCAGGGGAGATTCATTCCAGGAATTGTCCAACCTTGACGTCTTGCATCACTACCTTAAGGCCATATATTCTTTCTCCCTTGTGAAGTTTGAGTGTGATGCTATGACCAAGTCAAGTGATGAGAATGTCCCCCAAAATTCAGCATAAGACCATATTGGGGTTGACATTTTTTGATTGTGTGTAAACTAAACTAAAACAAATCATTAAATATCAATTTCTCTACAACATCCAGGATGCTGAAAACTTTAGCATGCGCACATGTTGGTTATGACCTGCTCAACTGTCTTAATAGGATAGTGGAGTTTTGGAAGTGCTTTATTTAGGTGAACTGGGATATTGACTGTGCCATCTCTCTTTCCCACAGTTGCCAAAACAGAAACTTATGGGGACTATGACACCCAATCTCATCATTCTATCCAATTTCTCAATTATCTATTGTTTCATGGCAAGGTGTTCTCTTCTTGCAGCAGAGAGCAGGTATTACTACGTTGACCAACCTCATGTGATATATGACAAGCAGCTTCCCAATAATATCATGGTCAAACATGCCTTTGTATTCTAGCATCTCTAGGGAATAGTGATGTAGGGTGTGTATATCCGACCCAAGGTGGATTAGCCCCATTGCAATGATATCTTGGAGACCCAACAGTGGTTTAATGTTCTGGTTCAACATAAGAACGTAAGTTGGTTCACTACATGGAATTGGAATGTGCCTTAAGTGCAGTGCAGGGTGACTATCCCTTCTGTGCATATAGTTAGTCTGGTATGTGCAAAGCGATTTACTTCGCTGGTGGAACCTAGTGCAGCAAGGGGATCAATTTTCTGGAGAAGCAGCTCAACAAAACATTGCATTCTGTCCCGGTGTTGATTTTGACTTTAAATTTCGTATTGCTGTGAGCAATGTTTAACATTGTGAAGATATGTTTTTTCCCAAAATAAAGTCAGCACTTTTGCAGAAGAATGTTTTAAGGGGCTTGCTGCTTTGGTCCTTTTGATTTATCTCCAGTTCATTCATGTTCACGTTCCGAACCTTGGCAGAGTAGCCAGCTGCGATGTGACTTACGGCAAATTGCTATGGTTTTGACCTGCAAAGCCCAGCAAAGTAATTTCATTTGAAACAGTTATTACAATGCTTATTAACTGTGAAGCTCAGTTTTTTTGTGGATGCTGGCCACTGCAGTTCAGGCTGTTTCTCTCCTTAATTCCTTGGTGTTCCACTCAGACTGTTGATTTAGTATGCAGATACCAATGGCAGATTTCAATGTGAGTTTTTTTTCGAGGAGCATCTGCTTGTACACAGCATCACTGTGTATTCCACACAGTAAATGGTCTCTTATGAGTTCCTCAAATATGCACTTTTTGCTAGAATTTTCACTGTTGAAGCATATAATTGTACTGATTCATTGAGGTGCCAGTCGGTGGTATTAAAAATGTGTTTGGCCATGATGGTAGTTTTCAGAGTCATGCATATCTGTTCAATTTTTTTTAATAGCAGATCAGGATCCTCTTGGTCTTCCTGGCCTTGGCAGATCAAGGATTGAGATTTTTCAATGGCCTCCAGGCTCACTAAGTGAAATGGTGTGTGTATTTTCTTTGATTTATAGGATAGTCCAGCACAGCAATATACGTAATGCCTTTTCAAACTTTTTCCAATTGTCGACGAAGTTCTCATTGAAGATGACGGAGTTGATGCTTCGAGGTCCTTGTGCCAACACAGCTAATTCCTGACATGTACAGTTGCTGGGTTTTGTAAAAATGATGACAAAGGACTACAACCAAAACAGTTTACTATAAGATCTCCCCCATGCCTGTAGCCACACTGGTCATAGAGGTTTACAGCATGGAAACAGGCCCTTTGGCCCAACTTGTCCATGTCGCCCTTTTGTCTTAACCTCTAAGCATATAAATTGGCCATGTTTGGTCCATATCCCTCTATACCCATCTTATCCACGTAACTGTCTAAATGCTTTTTAAAAAACAAAATTGTACTCGCCTCCATTCCTACCACCTCTGACAGCTTGTTCCAGACACTCACCACCTTCTGTGTGAAAAAACTGCCCCTCTGGACCCTTTTGTATCTCTCCCCTCTCACCTTAAACCTATGCCCTCTAGTTTTAGACTCCCCTACTTTTGGGAAAAGATATTGACTATGTAGTTGATCTATGCCCCTCTTAATTTTATAGACCTCTATAAAGTCACTCCTAAGCCTCCTATGATCCAGAGAAAAAAGTCCTCGTCTATCCAGTCTCTCCTTATAACTCAAACCATCAAGTCCCAGTAGCATCCTAATAAATCTTTTCTGCATTCTTTCTAGTCTAATAATATCCTTTCTATAATACCGTAACCAGAACTGTACACAGTATTCCAAGTGTGGCCTTTTTACAACTTCAACAAGACGTTCCAACTTCTGTATTCAATGTTCTGACCAACGAAACCAAGCATGCCAAATGCTTTCTTCACCACTCTGTCCACCTGTGACTCCATTTTCAAGAAACTATGAACCTGTATCCCTAGATCTCTCTGTTCTATAAATCTCCCCAACGCCCTATCATTAACTGAGTAAGTCTTACCTGATTCAATCTAGCAAAATGCATCATCTCGCATTTATCTAAATTGAACTCCATCTGCCATTCATTAGCCTACTGGCCCAATTGATCAAAATCCCATTGCAATCCTAGATAACTTTCTTCTCTGTCCCTATGCCATCAATCTTGGTGTCATCTGTAAACTTACTAACCATGCCTACTAAGTTTTCATCCAAATAATTTACATAAATGACAAATAACAGTGGACCCAGCACCGATCCCTGAGGCATACCGCTAGTCACAGGCCTCCAATTTGAAAAACAACCCTCTACAACCACCCTCTGGCTTCTGTCATCAAGCCAATTTTGTATCCATTTGGCCACCTCACCTTGAATCTCATGAAATTTAACCTTATGCAACAACCTACCAAAGGTCTTGCTAAAGTCCATGTGGGCAACATCAACTGCATCACCCTCATTTACCTTGGCTACTCCTTCAAAAAAGTCAAACTTGTGAGACATGATTTTCTACTCACAAAGCCATGCTGACTGTCCCCTAATCAGTCCTTGTATCTCTAAATCTCTGTAGATCCTGTCTCTCAAAATACCTTCTAACAACTTACTCGCTACAGATGTGAAGCTCACAAGGCTGTAGTTCCAGGCTTTTCCCTGCAGCCCTTCTTAAACAAAAGCACAACATTTGCCACTCTGCAATCTTCAGGCACCTCACCTATGACTATCAATGACTTAAATATCTCTGCTAGGGGATGTACAATTTTCTCCTTAGTCACCCACAGTGTTCTGAAATACACTTCATCAGTTCTAACTTTATGTGCTTTAACATTTCCAGCACCTCTTTCTCTGTTATATATACACTCCTCAAGACATCATTATTTATTTCCCCAGTTCCCTCACATCCATGCTTTTCTCAACAGTGTATACTGATGAGAAATATTCATTTAGGATCTCCCTCGTCTCTTGTGGATCTGCACACAGATGACTTGTTGATCCTTAAGAGGTCTTATTCCCTCCCTAGCTATTCTTTTGCCCTTTGTGTATTTGTAGAAGCTGTTTGGATTCTCCTTTGCCTGATCTGTCAAAACAATCTCATGTCCCCTTTTTGCCCTCCTGATTTTTCTCTTAACTCTACTCCTACACGCTCTATAATCTTTGTGCCTCCTTTTTCTTCTTGACCAGGGCCTCAAAATCCTGAGTCATCCAGGGTTCCTTACTTCTACCACTGTAAGAGTAGTGTACTTACCCTGAACCCTGGCTAAAACACTTTTGAAAGCGTCTCACTCACCAGATGTCCCTTTGCCTTCCCACAGACTCCCCCAATTAACTGGTGAGAACTCCCAGTAGTGAATATATATAATTTATTGCCATAGAAGGCTGTGGAAGTCAGGTCATTGAGTATATTGAGGATGGAGATAAATAGGTTCTCAATTGGTAAGGGGATCAAAGATTTCAGAAAAAAGGGGTTGAGAAACTTATCAGCTCTGATTGAAAGGCAGAAAAGACTCAATAGGCTCAATGGCCTAATTCCATTCCTATATCTTATGGTCTTATAATGGTCTTGTGTTACCGACATTTCAATTCCTGTGTACATGTAATGGCAACATATTCTACACTTCCGATGCACACCCTTGGCGCATAACCAAAATGCCATTCAGCATGACCCAATACATACAAGTACATACATGGTGCACGTCATCATGGTCCCAAACCTGACTCATTGTACTGAAAATACAGACACTACACAGCCACATTTTGTGACACATGTCTCGCGTGTGCATTCATCTTAAAGAATGTTCACAGCTGCTGTCTTTTTTTAAACAAGCATAACAGTTGCTATGGTCACTTGCGGAATATAAGTTGTTAGTTACGTATTTTGAAGGGAATCTGAAGGCTTGGACTCAGGAAAATATGAATTATTTTATAAGTTCAGTATAACTGACTTCTGCGTTTTTTTAATCTATCTCAGTGTTTTTTTTTGGCAATAAATTGTGCTATACTTGTGTGTTGTCTCAATGAGATTAAAATTGTTGAGAGCCTTGCAATGAGGAACAGATTTGCAAATCTGCACTACATGTAACTCCACGTTTTTCTTGTAGATAAGGAGCTAATTTGTAATTGTGCTTTTAATGTCTCCAGAAAAGCAATAGCCTTTTCTACATGAAGTGTGACATGCAAAAGGAGTATTTGTGTAAATTTGTTACCCCAAAATAGAAATAATTTTTTGGTAGTAACAATTAATATAGCCAACAGAAAGGGACATTTTATTTAAAAAACTGTATCTGCTACTATTGGTTTTCAAAGCAGCTGTTAGTCAACTGATTTTATATTCACATCTGGAATTCCAAACCATTAATGGCCTTAATTAACTCTTGGCTAAAGGAGTAGACTTTACCTTGCTATTTAGGACACCTGATTTTGATGGAGTACTGAAAATATAGATCTGACACCTTAGCTGAAATATTAGGTGAGAAGTTTTATTTTGGTCAAAGCACTAGATGAGGTAGGCTTTGAAACTCTCTGCCTGAGAAGGTGGTGGATGCAGGATCATTGAATGTTTTTAAGGCAGATAGAGATAGATTCTTGTTTAGCAAGGGAATCAAAGGGTGGCAAGGATGGATGGAAATGTGGAATTAGAAACACAAACAGATCAGTCATGATCTTAATGAATGATGGAGCAGGCTCAAGAGGCCAAATGGCCAATTCTACTTCTATTTTATATGTTTGTATGAATTATTTTTGTTCAATGCATTAGACGGAGTAGTACATTTAAATGAAAAGGATTTAAATTGCCTAGTATGGTAATAACAATAAATGTGTTAATGCATTTGTATCAATTCCTTTGTCTGCTATTTCAATTATGACATTAACCCATTTATGTTAAAAAGCTTAACATTTCCATTAAAATTGTGGTTAAAGAAATTTCTTATGAACATATCCATTGCTAATGTTGCTTGTACAATCTCCACCATTGGCTGTTTCACTGCACCAACTGCACCTGTCAATAGAGAGCATTGTGAATTTTGAAAGAATGTTATGTTGTATATCAGAAAACTGTTTATGTAACTTTGTATAAGAGCATAAAATAGAAGGTCTTATATAAGATTACCTCAATGTCATTCCTGGAGCCAAATTAAGAACAAGTTAAGGAAACTAAAACAAAAATTGAGTGAACAGTAGAGGTAACAGAAATGGTTGTTTTTTGAGATTCCAACTTTCCTTCATTATGTAGTTAGTGTTCGAAAGAAGTACAAAATAGAGATGTAATCTGCATTGATTACTTATGTAAAGAGTCCCTATTCAGTATCAGTGCTAATTTCAATCCTACAGTGACTTTATAGCGATAAAAGGCTAATGTACCTGAGGCTCTTGTGCAATTTAACATTTGCATCACACAAACTGGATCAATGCTATGAAAATCATCTTGCCCTGGTGTCTGTCTTTTGAGTGTCTTGACTGTCTATCAGTCCATGTGCTGTTTACTAGCATCTGTCTCTCTGCCACAGTCTTTTTGAATGTAAAAATTCTTTTAAAAGAATTCCAGTTTTGTTTTCAAACTTGGCAGACATTGTCTACATTGGCACTCTTGTTACTGTGCTTTTGACTCCACAATTCAGTGCTCAAGATTTTAAAAACCCTATATAATGTTTTTATTTTGGTTTGAAACCAAATAGTAACGGATCCAAGCAAATGAAGAGTCCAGCTTCACACAGAAATAATGACTGCAGACACCTCAGCCTTAGATATATGAAGTGGAGCCTACTACTGGCTGTTTGAGTCAAGGTTCTCAAAAGCATTCCTCTGCATTCTTTGAAAAGGACTCCAACTCTTCAGGATACTAATGGAGAAATCAATTTGGAGCAAGAGTTACTCATTGGAAGGACCTGATTGTTTTGCCTCAAAATAATATACTGTTCACAACACAAAGTCATCGATTTTTAAAAAAGTAATAGTGTGAATGTGATTTAATGATAATGGTGCATTTTGTTTTACAGTATTTAGAAAGTACTTATTTTGTTTTGAATTCATACTGATTCTAACAATTTGTTAGATTTTATTTTACTTCTAAAATTGTTTTAGAACTCACACAAAGAACACTAGTGTATTAGTGACAAGTGCACTACATACACAAAGGTTCATACATTCTCATCTTCAAGATCTGAGCCACATTCATTAGATTCACTGCTCTTTCACAAATCTCAGCTTGTGGTGAACTTTTTCCTTTGATTCTACCATTAGTGCTGCTTGACAGACCCTCCTTTGCCAGATGACAATATGGACCCTGATAGTGATTAATCACTTCCTTTCCTGGACAGTTCACTAGAGCTGCCTTTCTTGGGCCAGGTTACCACAAATATTTGCCGAGCCAAATATCTGTAGTGTACATCTACTTGATTTCTGCTTACCAGAACAATTATTAGACAAAGGTAGATTATAAATAGCTACTACCAACAGAAAAAAGTCAATAACATCAAATATATCTGTTCTAGGATAGAAAAAGTGGTAGCGCAGAGCCTGACCCTAAAAAGAAAGCACCTTTTAGATCGCTCACTTCAACACTGACCTCCAGCTTCAAGAGACGTAGGTCTTCCAAAGACACGGTAAGAGGAATTGGGACTCCTTTCACCATGCCATGAGTCCATTAGCCCAAAGTTCATTCGGTGCAATTACATATCCACCTCACCACATGCCCATGTGAAACAGCTGCATTACATCTTTAACACTGGGCAAAGGAAGGAGGCGAACTTGGGAGAACTCCAGAAGTGTTGATAACATCCTTGAATGTTTATGTCTGACACTTGTTCTTACTCTCATTGCCATTGTTAGTTGCCCTGGTGTTCTAAAGAAAATTCCCCATGCTGATTGCTGATCCATTCATAATGAGAATAATCTTCAATTAAATCCCACAACCACCACAAGAGTCTAGGTTCATTCCCAAGATTCATATATTTCATCCTTCCTAAGCATCATGTCTTCTGCCATGTCCAAGCATCATGTTTTACACTATTTCAACAAATCATGTTCTTTATCATTCACAAGAATCATTGACAAGGATCATGTTCTTTCAACTGCTTTTTGATGATGGTGATGATGAGGATGAAATTTCTAAATTAAATTACTGACATGACTTTTTTTGATACATTTGTTAACTGTGATGATGTAATGATGTTTTTTTTCTCTCTGCAGACACTTTTTCTTCCTTTTAGATTTTTTTCTTGGCCAATTTTATCAAGTTCTTGTTGAAATTCATCTTTATCTTGGCTTGTTGCTGTAAGGTCACCAAAATCACCTAATAATCGCACATTATCAATTGCAAACTTCCTTTACTTTCATCTTGACATTTTTCACCTCCTATTTTGGATTTCTTTTCCATGTATTTAGTGATATATTTATAGGGTGGATTTCTGTTTTTTGGCTACAGACAAGCTCAGGAGTATTCCAAAAAGAGATCTTATATAAAGTTGGGGAAGGGTGGTTGGGGGGGAGAGGGAAAACACAAGGATGTTAATTTTGACTTGGTTCAGTGCTCATATGGAGTTTGAAAACAGGAGCTAGACCCTTATTGAATATGCATTCTCACCAAAGTGAGCTGGACCATTACTGAAACTATACACAACAAATGGGAGTTGGACTTACGGTACAAAGCTGAATTTGGTCACACCATCACAAAAACAAGCTGAGATGTAATAAGCTTGGGTCTGGCCTTGCTCAATTTAGATTTCATCCACAGAAATTGAGCTGGACCACAAAATAATTTGGGGCTGAAGTTTCTCAAATGAAAAACAGCACGATGAATGTTCTAGCTAACAACCAACTAGCAAAATTGCAGGAATGCATAGCTTTGAAATGCGTAGCACCTGATAATGTAATTTTGTTAACCTATCTTACATTTTGAAGAAAAGTAGGCATTCTCCTGTTTTTCATTAGAAGATAAATTTGACTTCCAAATGTCACAGCATTGATGTCCATGCACATGATAACATCACGAAACCATTTTAGCTGCTTCAACATTTTTCTGGTTCAACTGTAATTTAGTAGTGTTCTTTTCACATTTATGTTACTGAATTTTCTGTTTAATATCGTTGTTTCCCTTGAAAATAGATTTTATGAGAAAAATTAATATAAAGCCAGGAAGTCCCTGGAGCACTGGCAATACATGAAAAACTGAAAAATTAAGACATTTTGATTGAATGCATGAAAACTACTGTGTAAATTGAATAGCAATATGAGAAATATAGCCAACCCATCTACTGTAAAATAAATTAAATGAATCATGGCAGGACAGAACAGCAAAGTAAGGTTTGTTCAGGGCCTGGAAGGCAGGGAGCATTGAATCAGGCTGCCTGGTTCATGCTTTTTTTGAATTCTAATCACAAATACAAGCTTAATAAAACTTAATGTCAAAATTCACAACTGCAACCGAGCACAATGCTGGTACACCTTTCTGTTCCCTAGAGCTGTTAAGCAAATTTAAAAGCTGGGAGTTGCTCTGTCATTTGTCATCCTGAATAGAGTCAGTTATTAGCAGGCACAATATAGAAGACAGTTCTCATTTACTGCCACATGAACAACGCATATGAATCTATGCTCTCTCCTTCTATTAACTATACAACAGTGCTGTAGATCCAAAATAGGATTGCCAATTCTGGTTGGACATATTCCTGGAGGTTTCATCACCTGACCTCCTGCTGCAACAGCCCCATTGTCAGATCCTCACAATTGGTCACTCGGCATGTCCATCCACATGGTGCACAACCTTCTAAGCCAACGGTAAAATGCATAAACTCCTCATTTCTCAATTGGATGATTTTTTTTTAACCATGAGTTTTCTCCATGTTCAATATTTTTTACAAACAAAAGTGTTCTTAGAACATTTTCAAATATGTTTTAATTAGCCTATTTTTCTGCTGGTGTACCTTGCAGCCTGAAGTCTGGAGACACCAAGGCAATCCTGGAGGGTTGGCAACCCTAGTCCTGAATAATCATGCCATTCTGCTTCTTCAATTGTACTCATTCTGAGAGGCTTGCCATGTTTCCTGGAAATTTTTTCATGCTTTTTAATGAACCCATTGCTTAACATGCATTTCTTATTTCAAATACAGGGCTCTAAGTTGTGTTCTGTTATATTCCTCTGGCTGCCTGAGGGACCCTTGTTTTATTTGATGTCTTCATCACCTCACCAGTCATAGCTTAAAATCCTATTGTTTCCAAAGTGTTTCAAACTTCATTTATATTTTTAAAATCAGACAATGTGACACATCAGAAAATCTGCATCAGTAACTCTTGGTTCCCATTCTCCTTAATTGTACACTGTGCCATTATCCTTTCAGATCTTGTTTAGAGAATTTTAATGTACTCTTTTTAAACTGAAGAAGCATTTTACTTTCTGAATAAAATAAAATGCAAAAATACTTGTCTTGTCTGTCCGCCTGATTTATGTGCCTTCCTAGTCTTTGATATCAATTGAACAATTTCATCTTCAACAAACTCCAATGTTGCTAGTTTCATGTGTCCCTCATATCTTCTGCTCCATTGTGCAAGCTCAGCCTGCCAGCTGTCATTTCCCAAACCCAGCCACATTGGCGGTCCTCAAGAAGGCAGAATCTTTATATGCTGTAGTTTTTATTCTGTTGTTCTGACAAGAAACCATTTCTCTTTCTCCTTGCTTTCAGACTGAACACTGATGCTTCTTTCTGCTTCTCCTTCTTTAGATTAGAAGGTAGACTCCCCAAGCAAAGAAAATGAATGCATACCATTTGTGAACTGCTTCTTCACCTCAGTCTGGCTCTCTAGAACTATTGCAAAGACCAGCAAGCTAGGCATGATAAAATCCATATTAGTAAAATGTAACTTGGGTACTCTTTGTTTTCTCTTTGAATAATAAATGGCATATAATGCGGTTGCTTGGAAAATGGTGACCTCATAGGGTCATGCGTACACAGGTGGTATTTGTAAAAGTTTAGAGATCCTTGCTTTAATGAAGGAAAGGATATTGATGCAGTGGATTCTGGTTCACATTTTCACCCAAATCATAAAAATCATTGGGCGTTTACTTCTGCAGCACTCCAACTGATCCTTACATTATCTCATACTGTCTTGTAATATAAGTCAAAATCATCATGCAACAAATTTTATTGTATTAGATACTGTATTGTAATTTGTGTTTTAGATTAATATACATAATGCTAATTCCAGATGCTTACAATTATTCACCCACCATGAAGGATATAACAAAATTAATGTATTCTTATTAAAACACTCTATAAAAATAAAAATGCAAAAAGATTATTTCCAAGAGCAAGTATGATATGGATGGTGACACAGTCCACGATGAGGGCAGTGAACAAAATGGATTGAAATTGTTCACCTGAGTGAGGGGTCAGCCCAATGTAAAGGTTCATGACCTCAACTGTGACAATTAGAGGACATAGAGTTTTATAAATGGAGACACACACAATCACCATCACTGGCAGTAAGTACACCTAGTTTTAGTGCATTAAGAATTTCCACATGCACTGCCTACTCCTCAGTGTTCAAAAAGGGCTGGACTTGAATAAATAACCATTTGGTTTTGAGAAGGAAGCATGTCATGTGGGAAATTCCACAGATTCATTTTTTTTTGTGTTCCTTTCTAATACATTTATTTCACTGAGTAACTATTGGTACCTAGTTTTACTGATTGTATAGTTGCTAACTGGATTTTTGTCACTTACTATCACTTTTGGGTTATGACAGTCCTTGATAAGTCCCAATTGTTTCCCTGATTTCTAGGTTTCAGGTTGATCCTGGACTATCCTTATAATCCCCATCTTCCTTCAACCATCACTACACCAACAGTTGACTATGTGAAATTCTGAAGTCAAAAATAGCTGACAGTTCAGCTGATGAACTTTTGTGAAGTAGTAAAGAAAATACTGGCCCTATCTGGTTTTCTATGACATTGAGTTTTGCCAAAATGTAGGGTTGATCACAGATGTTCAGCTGAACATTATTAAACTGTATGCCCCAACTCTAAAATGACCTTACAGCCATTATTTCTTGAGAGCATAACACAGCCTGAGAACTCTGATCTTGCACAGTATTTCTGATTTAATACCCAATAGTTTTCCTAAATATATCAATAAATATATCTGTGGTCAATCATTTCAAGAGCCACAATGACTTTGGACAACACACTTGAAATTGAAAATGCTGTGGATTCCTATAATCTGCATCAACACAATACTTCAAATTGATCGCAAGGTCTCAGATTTGTAAGCAGGATTTTTCAGAAATTCTGTCTTAGAAGCTTCAATTTTCTGCTGATCTCTTATTTCCGACATGCATGGTGGTTATCACCAGCAATGACAAAACCAACTCTCAACCTCACCACATTCCCAATCATTAATGTTCACAATAGCAGATGAGTTTTGAACAATCTTATTCACTGATAATAGCATTCATAATATGCAAGGTTTCAGGTTACGTTTAGTTCAATAGGATTGCAATCATTTTTATCTCTTCTGATGAACTGATACATTTTAAAATAAGCTTGTTTTGAAGCACTAATCTAATAGTTTGAAATAATTTCCATCCCTGACAGATCGAAAACCCTATTAAGATCAAGAATTTAGTTGCTCAGTCCGATTAATTTTGTTGGGACTCTCCTGTCTCTTTATCCCTATCCTTCTCCTGTATGTTACTGTTCGTACTTGATGCGGATTCTACAGTGTGACCACTCACTCTTCCATACCAAACATCTGTCAATGGCAGGATAAACACAGCTGGCAAAAACACAAAATTGTAACAGAATCAAAAGAGCTTGAAGTCAGAAGGACAAGAAATTGGCTGAGTTGAAACTGGACAGGTCCAAAGCAGGAAAAAAAAATGCTATTAGATTTTCTTAGAAACATAATTATTTTGTTACTTACAACTAGTGGCACCATTTCAGAATAATGGAATCGCCCATTTAAGATAGCAATGAGAAGAAGAATTCCTTCACTTGGAGAGTCATTAATCCTTGGAATATTCTCTACTCCACAGAGCACAGTGGAAGCTGGGTCACTGAATAAATTCAAAGCTGATATAGGCAGATTTTTGATTTATCAAGGAAATGGTTACAGTAGCAGGCAGGAAAGTGGAAATGAAGCCAAAATTAGACAACCATGATCTTATTCAATGGAAAAACAGGACATGGGGCAAAATGGCTTACTCCTGCACCGACTTTTTACGCGTTTATGTAAGAGCTTCAACATCCAGGCACACATTTCTCAACAAAATTGGGCAAATATCACCTGAAAGTCCAATAAGCATCTATTGTACTAATTTGTTCACCTGAACGAACCTTCGGGCGGGCCTTTAAATGTGCTCACTTAAAAGCCCCCCTTTAGCAGGTCAGCAATCCCTGCAAAATCAACAGAAGAACATTTAAATATGTCGCTGGGATCCTTTGCACGAGATAGGGTCCCAGTTGCAACGTTTGTTGAGAAATGGGCAAAGCATGTAACTACTTGCCAATCCTGTTTCTCCAAGTGCTGAGAGACCTAATTCACAATCCAGAAGTTGGAGGCTTCTCCCCAAATATAATATTTGGTAGAGCCAGAGAGAGCAACTCTGGCATCCAGTCCTCTCCCCAAATAGACATTACTGGAGGCAGGCTATGTCAAGTAGCTGAGCAATCTTATTCCCAATGAAGTGTTGAGTTGCAGCAAGTTTTGTCTATTTAATGATTACTGCTTGCTGAGAATATGTTAATGAAACCTGAACCTGAAAGTGGTTTGGCCTAGCATATGCTACGATGGAGGAGTATCACCATTATCATGCCTAATTAGTGCCCAACACAGAAGTCCCTTAACTTTCCATTTGACAGTTCACCTAAAGATTATATAACTTGTCATCTGAGGGTAATACTGATTGGTTCAAATGCACATCCATGGTCACTTTCAATTTCACTGCCTAATCTTATGAAGTGAGTCACTTGCTTGTTGTAGAACTTGCTAAAAATCAATGACATAAAATGGGTAAGTTTTGAGTAATTCATGCTGCCAGATTAACACCCAGGCAGTGGAAGTGAAAATTACTCCTTTCCACGAGTACAGAACTTTGAGATATATATTAAGAGCACTCCTTCGGGATCACTGTGGTGATCAGTGTTAAATTTAGCACCTTTCTACTTTCAAATTAGAGACCATCTCTGCTGGATTGATGTAATATTACACAATCACTGACATGCCATGCAGAGTAGTCGAAAGACCGAAGATGTGTAATAAAAAAGTGCAATACTTGATTTATCAATCATTGCTGTTGGCAATGATGAGTCAGATTCATGTTGAATCTAAACTGCTTCCAATGTACTATTTTGCTTGTCCTTCATTAATAAATACAAGTATGACATTTCTTGACAAATTCAACATATATTTGTCAGACTTGAATAATAAACTCTATAGCTGTCACTAAAGTTAATGCCTAGAGTGAAGGCATAGTCCTAGAGACAGATGTTTGGGACGGAAGACACACTGATTCTTCAATGTACTTGTGGAATACTGGCACTAACTTCTCTCTCTTTTATTTTGCAGCAATACCACCCTACTGATATAAGTGGGCAACTGAACCTGTCAGACCCCTCTGTCAGCACTGTGGTGTGATTCTGCCCAGAACATAGATGTTTAAAACCAGAAAGAAATAAAAGACTCCAGAATTATTGTCCAACAGCAGCAAGACTTTAGAACACCAGCAATGACCAGAGTGAAAGGGAAGGAGAGTAAAATGTTGTAATGGAATCATAAAATCATCAGTGTTAGTGTATTCTGCAAACTTTCAGTGTTAAGGTTACTGAGCCTTCAGTGTTACCCAGCAAAGCATTAGTCACACTATCAGTGTTTTATTTACTTACCAAGCATTTACTATTAGTTAACCCACGAAATTTTCACTCAAAATCATTCAGCAAAGCTGCAGTATTCCTCTCTGAGCTATTAAAATTACTCAACAAATGATTAAAACAGAAAAGCTGTGTGGCACAGTGAGCATGGCGCACCTCTGGGACCTGCCATGAATCAATCCTATACCAGGGTAATTTTAGGACAGTTTCAAGTCGGTATGCAGTAGGCATTATCCCACAACACAAAATTACTCTTTGTTCAATATATATCTTGGCATCTAAATGACAAACTCAATTACAGAGACAACAAGGAGCGCTATTGGTATAACAGATTGCTTCTGAAGGGGCAAAGGCAAATTGTGAGCCAGGGAGAGTAGAATCAACTTGTGTTTGTTTAAATAATTCTTATTCAAAATCTACAATTATTATTGAAGAGTTTTGCCATGATAAACATTGAAACTACGCTTGTTTTCCGGCCATGTTTTACTAATTATATATAAGGGGTGAATATTTTTTTCCACTGGCTAACATTAGTGAAATAAACCAATGTAAGGACAGCAAAGATTTAACAATATGATACAAGGAACGAGAGGTTAACGTCTGGAAAAACTGTTTTTCCTCTGGAACACGATAGTGAAGTAAAAAAAGGAAGGTTATTTTGAAAGGTATCTTTCATTTCTTCAGCACCCTGGAGTTGGGTTTGGAGACCAGAGGGGAGGAGCAGGGGTGCAGGGTGGAATGGCAAAAAAAAACGATTGGATCAGCTCCCTGACGTGTACTCACTTGCTTTCATATTTATCTAAAATAATTTCAGACATGGGACAGCAACCCATCTGTCAGCAGTAGGAAACTTATTCAGCTAATTATGAAGGCAATTAGCAGACGTTTTTGGAAGGCTATGGAATTCAGTCAGTGGTATTTGAGATTCGTACTGGGTCTTCAGCTCATCTATGCCCAGGAACCAAGAACAGAGACGGATATCGGAGTGTCATATGATTCCTATGCAATGGTCACTTGAGACAACAACTTATACGTTTCTAATGTCAGAACAGGATTGGCAAACTACAGGACATCCACGAACAAAAGTTTGTTACTGCAGGTTGGAAATTGAGCCACTGGATAGTGCTGGGCATGAAGAATTAGCTGTTGATCCCATTGGCACAATGACACTTCTAATCTTTGACATCCTTTCTTTCTCCATTCAACTCAGCAGCATGCAACATTTACAGTGGGTCTCCTAGCCACCCTTCTCTCTGGGCGCTCTGTATCCACCTGCTCTAATTGGAGGCAGCTTCACAATTGGCTTCCTCTGAGAAAGTCGCAGTAGATGTTCCATCACATGCACATCAGGATTTGCAGCCTGAAAATCAGCCCAATGTTGGGATTCATATCAAGCAGAAAATTCAACTCATGGTTCTGATACTTAATTTAAACAACTACAAGTAGGCATAAACTCAAGATCATTTTCAGAAGAATGATGGGAAAGTTGGAAGAAATGCTACAGAGAATCATAAGACATGGAATGCTTTACCATGCTGCAGGTTGTAACTTCATTTAAATGGAATTGTGTAAGTTTTTGAAAAGGAAAACATAAAAGCAAGAGAAAGAGAAGGGAAATAAGATTAGAAGAGATATCTCAACTTGAAGAGCTAGCGCAAAACAAGAAGTGATGGGCCAGAAGATCTCTTTCTGTATTGCAATTTTTATGAAAGTGAGAAGGCTTGCTTTATGGTCATACCAATTCCTTTGCTAAGATCAATGAATAGAAGAATAGGAGAGTTAATTTGCTGGGGGCTCACTAGTTATGTCCGGTGACCGGGGCCAGTATCATGATGGACTATCAACTTCATTATACATGCCTTTAGTGTTGGGTTTACTCATTGAACAGATTGTAACAAATAGGATTCCAACATGTATTCTCTCCCTTTAGAGTGAATAATAATTCCTTTCATATGCAACCAGTGTTATCTCTAAGGCAACCAAAATACAAAAGAATGCTGCCATACCTGCCCCCAGAAGTAGGAAAGCAGCAGTCAGGAAATCCTATGAAATTTCCTCCTGTCTACTTTGCACTGAATTTTAAGGTTATCCAGTTTTTTTGGAATAGAGGAGTTGGGTTTTGCTACCTAGACCTCCCATTTAAAGCAGGCAAAAGACTTATTAATATATTTAAATTGGAGATACATAATGTTATTATAATCCCATCGTGATTTCCTGATCTTTCTGTCCACATTTCTTAATCTTGCTCACCAATGAGGGGCAGTGGAAGACAGGAGGGTGTTTCAAACAGTAATTAACTAGTTTTTTAAAAGACAGATGTGTTTATTTATTAATACAGTAAGTTCTATATTTTGGAGGAGCTTTTGTTTACAGATTGAAGATTATTGTATATTTAGTTAGTCCAGCCTTATTATAGATCTTGCAATCCCACTCTGGGATGACAACAGAAAGAAACGAGAAGAACTGTAGCTGGAGGAATGAAACCTTAACCTGGCTGCTATTTTTGGGAGAATTGGGGTGGTTGCCAATGTACACTCCAGTGTTCACCAGTCTTCCTCAATTTTACTTTAAAAATTCTTTTAAATAACTATTCTTGAAGCCCTTTTCTTGACCTGGTCTGCCAGTGGAGCCCATTAATGTGTATCTGGAGGCCAGTATGCCTCTTCTCACCTGATGTATTGGTCTTTCAGTTTCTGTGGGATCTGTGGGAATCACTAGAACACCCCAAAGATCTATACGGCCTTGAAACCTTAAGTTTATGAAAGTTTTACACATTAATAAGGCAGAGATCCTTCCTTGAAAGGAATTGAATTAGGATATGAAATGGGGTAGGGACAGTAGAATAGTTAATATTTCCCAGCTAATCCTTTGTGACATCGTACCTCATGCAGGGCATTGTCAAAGAAAACATCTCACATCAGCTAAACTCAACTGAATCACCACCTTCTAATTCACTGGTAGTTGTCCTCTACATTCCTGACTCAACAGAACATTCTGAAAGTATCCTGCTGATCTCTGGAGAAAGTCATACAGGTTTACAGCATGGAAACAAGCCCTTCAGCCTATCTTGTCTATGCTGCCCAGTTTTTAACCACTAAACCAATCCCAATTGCCCTCATTTGGCCCATATCCCTCTACACCCATCTTACCAATGTAACTGTCTAGATGCTTTTTAAAAGTCAAAATTGTATATGCCTCTACTACTGCCTCTGACAGCTCATTCCAGACATTCACCACCCTCTGTGTGAAAAAGTTGCCCCTCTGAACCATTTTGTATCTCTCCCCTCTCACCTTAAACCTATGCCTTTGGGAAAAAATGTTGACTATCTACTTAATCTATGACCTCGTTATTTTACAGACCTCTATAAGATCACCTCTCAGCCTCCTACACTCCAATAAAAAAAGACCCAGCCTTTCCAGCCTCTCCTTATAACTCAAACCATCAAGTCCTGGTAGCATCCTAGTAAATCTTTTCTGCACTTTTTTGAGTTTAATAATATCCTTTCTATAATACTGTGGCCTTACCAATGTCTTGTACAACCTCAACAGGACATCTCAATGCCTATTCTGACCAATGAAATTAAGCATGCTAAATGCCTTCATCATCCTGTCCACCTGTGATTCCACCTTCAAGGAGCTTTGAATCTGTACTCCAAGATCTCTTTGTTCTATAACTCTCTCCAACGCCCTATCGTTAACTGAGTAGGTCCTTCCCAATTCAATCTACCAAAATGCATCACCTCACACTTATCAAAAGTAAACTCCATCTGCCATTTATCAGCCCCCTGGCTCAATTGGTCAAGATAGTGTTCGTTGCTGACCCTTTGTCAGAACTTCCTCAGTCCTGATGTCATCGACCTGAAAGGTTAACTCTGAGTCTGTCTTCACAGTTGCACAGTAAGAAGTCTCACAACACCAGGTTAAAGTCCAACAGATTTATTTGGTAGCAAAAGCCACTAGCCACAGGGCATATAAAGACATAAACTCAATTTACAAAATAATGATTGGAATGCGAGTCTTTACAGGTAATCAAGTCTTAAAGGTACAGGCAATGTGAGTGGAGAGAACATTAAGCACCTGTGAAGATTCACGTTCCAATCATTATTTTGTAAATTGAGTTTATATGCCTGGTTTGTGAATAGGACTCCCACTCACCTGACGAAGGGGCAGGGCTCCAAAAGCTAGTGGCTTTTGCTACCAAATAAACCTGTTGGGCTTTAACTTGTTCTTACTGTGTTTACCCCAGTCCAACGCCGGCATCTCCACATCTTCACAAATGCAGCCAGAACAGTGGAGTATTTCCAGCATTTTCTGTTTTCCTTTCAGATTTACAGCATCAGCAATACTTTATTCCACAAAATTCACTTCATTTATTTTGCAATATTGTCTTAATTAAATCTTACATAAAGCATCTAATATCCCCAAACTTGTTTAGGACTAAGATTGAAGACCATGAGTGAAGCAATAACATTATTACTGCTCTATCTTCCCAAGAACCTCTCTAAAGTGCATTTTAGACAGCATTCCTATTATTGACCTTTAAAGCTAAAAACATAATAGCAATTACATCCCTTATACGCACATAACACATTTTATTCCAACATACACCTGTAGAGTAGATCTGTACTCCTGTGGATTTTGTTGCCCCTCATATTGCGCTGATTAAGTATTCCCTATTTGCCCCGGGAAGGAAGGCTATAGAGAAATGCTGCACGCTATTTTCTTTTATTGGACTGAATGGGAATTCTTACATAATGAACTTCCAAAATATTTGTGAACATGACAGAAATTATTCTTCCACATTTACTGTGACAAGAACTAAAGATCTGTTAATTCATTTTTATATTGTGAATTGTGATTAGTAATTGTGATTATATGTTAACACTAGGGAGCTACTGTCATGCCTGCTTTCTTCAAGGAATTCCTGTAATGTACTTAACCTGTCTCATTCACCACTGCAGGAGATTTGATTGGTAATGTTCCCTATGTGAGTGAACAATAAATATACGGTGCCTGAGAATGTTCATGTTAGCTCAGTCATCTGTATTGGAACTCACAATAGGTAATGCATAGTACTGAAATGGACACACTTTTTTCAATAATTCAGATGCAATTAAAATTAATCATTTTAAAAAATGCTTGACATTTATGTGGTATTTTTTGCCTGAATGCATTCTGAAACTGCAGGTTTTGGTTCAAGTAAAACTCTTTGCAGGACATCTGTTCCCCAAAGTCTATTAACATTCCCCCATGTTGATGCTATAGTTAAGAGTCCACCAACTTTCTCAGAAGACTAAGGAAATTTGGCATATCCACTATGACTCTCACCAGCTTTTACAGATGCCCCATAGAAAGCATTCTTTCTGGTTGTATCACAGCTTGGTATGGCTCCGTTCGGCCCAAGATTGCAAGAAACTACAAAAGGTTGTGAATGTAGCCCAGTCCATCACACAAACCAGCCTTCCATCTACTGACAGTGCCTATACTTCCCGCTGCCTCGGAAAAGCAGTCTGCATAATTAAGGACCCCCACACCCCAACATTCTCTCTTCCACTTCCTTCCGTCGGGAAAAAGATACAAAAATCAGATGAAACGTAGCAAACGACTCAAGAACAGCTTCTTCCCTGCTGCCATCAGACTTTTGAATGGACCTACTTCGCATTACGTTGATTTTTCTTTACACCATAGCTGTAACACTATATTCTGCACTCTCTCCTTTTCTTCTCTAAATGTTATCCTGTCTGCATATTGTGCAAGAAACAATACTTTTCACTGTATACTATTATATATATATCTCACTGTATATTAACTGTGACAGTAATCAAATCCAGGATTTTAACCCAACATATCTGGGTGGAAATATGCCATGGTCCTGCCAGTTAGTTCAATGGTGAGCAGGGTGGTGGGAGAACTTAGCAGGAATCCAAAGATCAGTTTTACACCAGCATGAAGTTTCTGTGGGACCTTCCACTTGTGCCCCCTATGGAAGACTGGGAAACCCACTAGAAGCTAGCATGAAACTGATTTACATCCTGCTACTGAGATATCGGGGGAGGGGTGATTTTCCCAGCCTGCTGCACTGCTCTAGTTTCATGGGCTTTCTGCTGGGCGTCACGCCTCCCTGTGCGCCTCTCAAAGCAAAGATTTCTGATGTAATCAGCTCTGCACCAGAAATCAGTGAGGAGCTGATCACATGAAAATAACATGGTAATTGACATTTCCACACTATTAGCGGGCCTGGGACTAAATTCCCTGGCCTGCTAGCGTCTCACCCCCTGCCAGGAGTGGCTCCCTCCAGCAGGGTTTACTACTGTGCCCTATTAATGGGGAACAGGCAGCCTGACCCCGCTGGAGGGAAGAGAGACACTGAGGCCCAACGGGGCAGTGCCATGGAGGTGGATGATCTACCACCACTCTGCATTGAGATCACAGAGAGGGAGGGAGGGCATTTGGGATTGCTCACCAAGTTTGTTCAGGAGGTGGCGGGGGATACTGGCCAGGGAATGCCCGGGGGGCCAGTGATTGGAAGGTAAAGGTAGTGTCAGCAAAGCCTGCAATGGGGGGTTGCTGAGCTGGCCAGCAATCGGACTGGCCAGCGATCTGTAGGCTGGCAATGAGGAGGCCAATTGCTCATGTGCTGATCTCCGCACTGATAGACTGGCACATTGTGCAGTGGCCTGATCAGCGGTATGCTGCCAGCATCTCGGATTCTGATTTTCTGTGTGAATCCCGATAGGGCACTCTGTGATGTACAGATTCATTCCGGAAATCACACTAAATGGCGGGATTTACTCCCATTTTCCCGCATGTTGGAAACTTTTAGGAGAATCCTGGCCATGATGAGAAGGAAAAGAAAAGCTTTTTTTTAAACAGATATAAGGGGAGCAAATCAGTGGAGGCATTAGTAAAGTATAGAAAGTGCAGGGTGCAGCTTAAGAAAGCAATTAGGAAAGCAAAGAGGGATATGAGAAAGCTGACTGATAAAAGTAGGGAAAATCCCAAGACACTCTATATCAATTGGAAGAGGATAACCAGGGAGAGTGGGGCCGGTTAGAGACCAATGGGGCAATACGTGGGTGAAGCCAGAGGACATTGGCAGAGTGTTGAATGAATAATTTACATCTGTCTTCACCCAAAAGGATGGGGATGAAGTTTGGAATTTAGGGAGACTGCGAGGTTCTTGAGCAAATTAACTGGAAAGGACAAAGTATTGGAGGTATTGGCAGGCTTAAAAGTGATCAAATCTCCAGATCCGAATAAATTTGTTTCCCAGGCTGTTGAGGGAGGCAAAGGAGGAGATTGCCCTTTCTGTGGGAAGTGCCAGAGGACTGGAGAACAGCTAATGTAGTTTTGCTATTTAAGAAGAGTTGTAGAGATAAGCCAGGGAACTACAGATCTGTGCATCTCATGTCAGTGGAAGGGAAACTATTGGAGAAAATTCTAAAAAAGTGTCTATTTCCACTTGGAGAGGCAAGGCTTGATCAAGGATAGTGAGCATTGTTTCATCAGAGGGAGGTCATGCCTAGCAAATTTGATTGAATTTTCTGAGATGGTGACCAGCTGTATGGATGAGGATAATGCAGTTGATGTAGTTTACATAGATTTCAGCAAAGCCTTTGACAAGATCTCACATGGGAGTCCCCTAAAGAAGGCAAATAAACATGGGATAGAAGGTAATTTTATAAAGTAAATTCAAAATTTGTTCAATTGTAGGAGACAGAGGGCGACGACAAAAGACTGCTTTAGTGACTGGAAACCAGATGTAACATATCACAAGGATCTATGCTGGGATCCCAATATTCGTCCTATTATTTCTATTATTAAATTCTATTATATCCCTATCATTTATATAAATGATATAGATGCAAATGTAGTGGACAGGATTAGTAAGTTTGCAGATGACACAAAGATTGCCCAAGTGGTTAACCATCAAGTGCCTTGGGTTACAAAAAGATATAGATGGAATGCTCAAATGGGCAGATAACTGGCAGATGGAATTTAACCCTGAAAAGTGTAGTGTGATAACTTTGGAAGGAGTAATTTGACAAAGAAGTTTCAAGGAGCAGCATGACACTAGGAAGTTCTGTGGAACAGAGGATCTTGGTGCGTTTACCCATATATCTCTGAAGACGGAAGGGTACGTTAGTCCGGTGGTGAAAAAGGCTTATGAAACATTTGCCTTTATCAATCGAGGCACAAATTACCTCATGAGGGAAGTCATGTTGGAGTTATGTAGAACTTTGATAAGGCCACAGCTAGAGTACTGTGTGCAGCTTTGGCTGCCACATTATAAGAAGGATGTGATTCACTAGAGAGAGTGCAGAGGAAATTAATCAGGATGCTGCCTGGGATGAAACATTTAAGTTAAAAAGAGAGGTTGCATAGGCTTGGGTTGTTTTCATTGGATCAGAAAAGACTGAAGGGTGACCTGATTGAGGTACAAGATTTTGAGGGGCATGGATAGACTGGATAAGGAGTAGCTGTTCACCTTAGTTGAAGAGTCAGGCACAAGCGGACACAAGTTCAAAGTGAGGAGTAGAAGGTTTTAGGGGGGATGTGAGGAAAAACCTTTTTAGCCAGAGGGTGGTGATGGTCTGGAATGTGATGCTAGGAGGGTGGTAGACGTAGACTGCCTCACATCCTTTAAAAAGTATTGAATGAGAATTTGGCACATCAAAACATTCAAGGCTTTGGGCCTTGAAATGGTAAATGGGATTAGATGGGAAGTCAGATGTTTCTCATGTGTCGGTGCAGACTTGATGGGCTGAAGGGCCATCTGAATGATTAGGCAGATGAAAGCCTAACCAGGATCTTCCACCTACGCTTGATTCTCCATGACACCAATGGGTATTCACTAGGCCAGAACACGTTTGGAACAACGTGGTGTGCAGAAGTCAGGATTTAACTGAACTATGCCCAGGGCTGCTTCCAGAACTAGGGTAGAGGCCACCAGCATTCCTGGACCTGGAGGTATGGGGGAGCAACTACAGGTGGATCTTTCAGATTCAATGTTATCGAGGAGGTCCATTTTCCAACCTTCAAGCTTCCCTGGAGATCTATCTTCTTTTTCAGGAGGTCCAACTTTTTTCTTCAACAGTGGGTTAGTGATGTTGGGTACCTTTTCAATATGGCCCCCAAATATGACTAGTGCCATCACGTCTGCTCCGCCACAGAACATGATGCCAAATCGCTGAGTGCATAATTAATGAAGTCAGAGCAGAAAATATGCCAGACTCCATAGAGTGAAATACTCCTCTTCCCCACCGCCGCAACTTAGTTCCAGATAGGCAAATTCTGCCAGTGTGTCATTTTTTTCAATTAATTTATACAATGTAGGTGTCACTGGCAAAGCTAGTATTTATTACCCATTCCTAACTGTCCTTAGGAAGATTGTGGTGAGCCACATTCTTGAATCGCTGCAGTCTTTGCATCTTTGTAAGCCACCTAGTTTGAATTAGTAACTTTCCTATAGTAATTTTATTAATTACTAATTTATTAATTAATAATTAATTTATTAATTAATTTTACTAAGCGGCTTATTAGGCCATTTCAGGGAGCAGTTTACAATGAACCACATTGGGTCAGGAGTCACAGATAGGCTAGACTGGATAACAACAGTAGATTTCCTTCCCTAAATGAAATTAGTGAGCAAGCAACCTGATAGCTGCATGATCATTATTCGTGAGGTTAGCTTTTTAAATGCAGATTTATTTAGTGGAGCGGTGGGACTTGAACTCATGACTCTGAAACAGTAGTCAAGCTCATGAATTACTAATCTAATAATAATGCAACTATAATACTGTCCCCAATAACCTGAAAGAGAGCTTGGATGTGCTGGTGTTCCCATGCATCGGCTGTCTTTGGGGCAGATTTAGAAATCACAGAAACCCTACAGTACATAAAGAGGCCATTCGGCCCATCGGGTTTGTACCAACCACAATCCCACCCAGGCTCTACCTCCATATCCATATATATTTTACCCACTAATCCCTCTAACCTACTCATCTCAGGACACTAAGTGGCAATTTTAGCATGGCTAATCAACCTAACCCGCACATCTTTGGACTGTGGGAGAAAATCGGAGCACCCCGAGGAAATCCACACAGATACGAGGAGAATGTGCAAACTCCACACAGACAGTAACCCAAGCCAGGAATCGAACCCAGGTCCCTGGAGCTGTGAAGCAGCAGTGCTAACTACTGTGCTACCATGCCTGATGAGACTGGAACAGAAGCAGGACAGTAGAAAACATGGCCACAGTGAATCACAACCATGACTCCTACCTCCATTTACACCCTTGATTATTTTCCTAAGGGCGGGACAGAAAACAAGTTTCAAAATAGGCCAACTCCTGTTAATGAGGTATCTATTATTGCTGTGGGCTCCTTCCTGATTTTAAATAATTTGTCACTAGTGTATGCTGTCCTGGATTCTAGGTCTTCGACTGCCCTCCAAAATGTAGGAAATTTTACGTCCTAAAAGTTTAAGGAAAAAATGGAATCACAGCAATGGCTGGCAAAGCAAGGTATAGTGTGGCCTGCTTTGCGATTAATCCTGCGCAGTTACAGGTTCATTGAACAACCTTAGGCAATGAACTTCACGACTCAATGAAAGTTGTAGCCATTTCTTATTTTGTCTTGATGGCGAGTTTGTGACCCGGAATCAATCCTGCCTCCAAGGGGAAAATCCAGCCCATTTTGTTTCCATATGGTACAGGCTGCAGGTTTGGGAGCTACTGTTAAAAAGCCTTAGCAAGTTGCTAAAGTGCACCCTAGCATTGCTGCATACTGTAGCCACACTTCACATGCCGTAGTACTTATGTGGCTGGTCCAGTTAAATTTCTGGGCAGTGGTGACATCCAGAATATTAATACTGAGGGAGCTAATGATGGTAATATCATTGATTATCAACGTAAGTAGTTTAAATTCTGTTCTGTTGAAGATATTAATTGCTTGTCAATTGCGATGTGAATGCAACTTGTCGCTATCAGCCCAAGTTTAAATGCCAAAAACAATAAATCGATAGAAGATGATAGATAGAGTAGAAATTGGTGGGAAGGATATACTGGAAAAGCTGGCTATGTTTAGAGTGGATAAGTCACCTGATTAGAATGGCTTGCATCCCATCTGGCTAAAGGAAGTGGGAATGGAGAAAGTGGAAGGCAGTGTCATAACCTACCAACTTTCCAAGATAGATTGCAGAGTGGCAAAACAATATGAGAGAGGAACAACAGTGAAAGGCACATATTGCAAAGTGACTTCACACGACAAAGAGTCACATGTGCTGGATAGACTGTTAAGCTTTGAACTTTTGTATTAATACAATTTTATTTAAATGAGTTAACATTAAAGATTAGATCAATTAATAAACATATACCTGAGGCAAACTTGATAATTTACAATATGTTCAATTATTTATAAGATCTAGGGGATAAAGTTTAACATTAAATAAAGTTTATTAGTGTCACAAGTAGGCTTACATTAACACTGCAATGAAGTTACTCTGATAGTCCCCTAGTTGCTACAATCCAGTGCCTGTTCAGGTACACTGAAAGAGAATTTAGCATGGCCAATGCACCTAACCAGCATGTCTTTCAGACTGTGGGAGGAAACTGGAGCACCCATAGGAAAGCGATGCACTCACGTGCAGACCCCACACAGACAGTGACCCAAGCCAGGAATCAAACCCGGATTCTTGGTGCTGAGAGTGTAAACCACTGTGCCACCATGGCACCCCAAATAGGAAGGGATATTAACATTAAAGGGTTCCATGTATTTCAGAAAATTAAAGTGTAAGGCTGTTGGAAATCAGGAGTTAAGTAAAAATATTTCAGTAACCTCCTTACCAAAGGAAGTGACATCAGCATAAGAGAGGCAGCTGATGGGTCATTGGTTATTCAAGTTGTAAATTTTATTGCCAGATGTGTGCAGCATGTGCGCTGTCCCATCTGGAAGCTTTAGCATTCCCCTCATGTTCAGAATTTGCCTGTTCCATTTCAAACTTGAATTTGAGTGTAGGATGGAGCCTATTAAGGTATATAAGGAATTTTTTATGCTCTGCTACAGGTTCAAATATAGCAAATGTATTGTCTACAAAATGGATGTATGAAAGGGATAGGAAGTTAGGTGTCATTTTAACAAAAAGCTGGGCCTAAAGATGAGCCCATGACAACAGCATCTACTCAAGTATTCATGGTGTTGTTAAACCTGAACTTAACTGCAAGTTGCTGAGTTCACAAGTTCAATGAATACAGATCTGGTGCATGCATATTGTGGGATTGGCTAATTTTTACATAGTTGAATATCTGGTAATATTCTGATGGCTCAAGGCCAATCCAAACATACATATCCATAAACACAACAAATCGACTAGTATAGCCATCTTAAACAAGTGTGATTATATCAACATGCTGTTCTTAATGACGGGTCCAATGTGTATGCATTGGATCTATCACTAAGCATTACCACACAATCCTGCTTGAAAGAAAGTTATTACAAAAACAGAAAATGCTGGATAAACTCAGCAGGTATGGCAGCATCTGTGGAGAGAGAAACAATTAACCTTTTCAGTCCACATGAGCCTTCTATAGAATTCGTGCAGAAGGGTCAGAGGGACTTAAAACTGTACCTGTGTTTCTTTCCACAGATGCTACCAGATTTGCTGAATCTATCCAGTATCATCTATTTTTCTTTCAGGTTTCCAGCAACCCCAGTGTTTTGCTTTTATTACAGAAATATTTGTTGGAGACATGTA
Source organism: Carcharhinus amblyrhynchos (assembly GCF_965287045.1). Lineage (NCBI taxonomy): Eukaryota > Metazoa > Chordata > Chondrichthyes > Carcharhiniformes > Carcharhinidae > Carcharhinus > Carcharhinus amblyrhynchos. Next base: position 42,569,621 of record NC_137348.1, read on the forward strand.
AGAGTAAAAAGCTGCCAGATGGCAATCCTCATGTATGTAATGGGGTGTCCAAGTCATATTAAAGTGATGTCTTGTTACACCCTATCTTATTTACGATTAGTCCTGCACAATATGAATTGACCAAATGGTTGAGCAAGTTGCTACAACAGTTCTGAGTAAGTTTTCACATACAAGATGAAGCATTCCTTCACCTTTTTGAAGAACTTACATATTGGTACCAATACCGTGTCCATTTACTCATCCAATATTGCTGGCTGATCCATTAATATACTGAGTGAGGAAGCCAGACATTTGCAGTGTCATTATGTCATGGTGATTTTGATGTAGCACCACTGTCTCAATCTGTATTCATTAAACTATTCAATGAAAGGGTGTAAAGATAAGCCCAACAAGTGCAGACTAGTCAGTTTAACTTGGTGGTGGGGGAAACATCTAGAAACAATAATTTGGAACAAAATTAATTGTTACATGCAGCTTAAGGAATGGCAACATTGATTTCTTAAGGGAATATCATGTTTAATCCTACCCCCTCCAGGGTCTTGTTGTTCAGTTTTGCTTTCACCGAGCACTGACCTTTGTTCTCCTATTAACACATTTTGCTTTCTTATCTGTATGCCACTTCTTCAGTCCTTAATGCCACCAATAACAGCCCTTACTTAACTCCAACCTGTCCCTGATCTTCTATTCTGCCTCACTCATATCATTCATTACATTTCTATTCTCTTCAGCTCTGAAAAAGTCAGATGGATTCAAAACATTGGGCAGAATTTTGTGACTTCATCATGCCCGTTTGGCAGCAGGAAGAAAGCTGTAATATCGGGTATTATGCAACTAGCGGGAATAGTGCCCATTTTCACACCTATTCCCATTTTACCAAGGAAAAGAAATTGGTGCAGTCAGGACCCTGCCGAAAACGGGTGAAACGTCAATTTGCATTTTTTGAATTCATTAGTGAGTTTCACTCCCAATCGTTCCAGCTCAATTGCCTTAATGACCTCGTTCACTGCAGCCGCATTGGTCACGAAAACACCTCAAATATAAAAGTCACATTCAGGCGCTTGAGCAGTGAGAGTGAGCGAGAAGGCAAGTCTTGGCCTTCAAACTGCTCCATGTTGCTCAACGGGAGTTATTTTGTGGCAGCCATGTTGCAATTCAGGTTGGGAGGGCCTGCGAGCATGTATGGGGATGCGGCTGTTCACAGGGTCTGAATTCAGCCTCTCAGCATGGACCTGGGTCTTAGCACTGACTCTGGGTCCTAATGCTCACAGCAGCAAGCACTATTGCTGGTGGGGAATGGGCTGGGAACTCTCTGAACAGGCAGTGCTACAGGTTCAGGACTGTCTGGGGCCACTACTGCACAGGTTCTGGATGTGTGTTTGCGAGTTGGGGCGGGGGGGGAGGGAAAATGATGCTGGGGAGCTGTGGGGAATGTGTGCTGCTAGGCTGGGGGGCAAGCAGAGTTCTTTAAACTCTCCATCTTTCTCTCCTTTACTCCAAACTTTCCCCTCCCTTTAGATTGACAAGATGGCTTTTGTAGTGCAACCAATTGATCTGGCTGTTTTCTTGGTTGCTGCTGGAGCTGAGGAAGAGGAGTAGGAGGATGAATTGCAGGCAGAGGCGGCCCAGGCCTTACCACTCGCAGAAGGGAGATGGCCATCAGAAGCAGAATGTGGCCACCATTCACACCAAGGGAGTGGGAGGCAGGGGCAAGAGAAAATGGAGACTCCAGCAGTTCCACACGCGATATCCTTTAAGCAACTATTGGACATCACGTTTCGCTGACAGCTCTGGCTCCAAAAGGAGACAGCACGACACCTGTGCCATCTGTTGCAGCCCTTGGCACCTGGGGGAATGGGGGTGCACCCACTCCCAGTAGCTGCGAAAGTGACAGTCACCTTAAACATTTACGCCACTGGGTCTTCCAGGCTGCCAGTGGAGACCTTCGTGGCATTTCCCAATCATCCATCCACAAGTGTGTGAAGGTCATGGATGCCCAAGCTGGCCAGTATATTAAATTTGACCTGGACCAGGCCCAGCTGGAAGCCCGGGCTGCAGAATTCACAGTCATCATGGGGATGGGGAGGCGATGGACTAGTGGTAATATCGCCATTAATCCAGCAACTCAGCTAATGTTCTGGAGACCTGGGTTCGAATCCTACCATAACAGATGATGGAATTTGAATTCAATAAAAAAAATCTGGAATTGAGAATCGACCGATGACCATGAAACCATTATCGATTGTTGGAAAAACCCATCTGGTTCACTAGTGTCCTTTAGGGAAGGAAATCTGCCGTCCTCTGTTCCATGGAGCTTGAAGAGATTCCTGTTTGTTTTGTAGTTTAGCTCCACTCCAGCAAGGAGCAGAGATTATTGCATCAAAGAAGATTGAGAAGAGCGTTAGTGTGGTGACACTACAGCTTATGAGGAAAATTATAGCTCATGGTATCAAAGGGACAGCAGCAAGAAGGATACAGAATTGGCCGAGCAACAAGAAACAGGCATGGCTAATTAATGTTCTTCCTCAGGGGTCAGTTTTTGGAGCCTTGATTTTCCTGCTATATGTTAATATCCAAGACCTTGGTGTACAGGGCACAATTTATACTGAACGACTTTTGAAAACTATACAAAACCTGAAAGCCCAAGCCATTTTCTCCCCATACAAGCTTGATGCTGAAATACAGCACCATCGAAGCTGTCTGACAGGAGCGTGGCTTCCCCGATCAGATTATTGCTCACTGTATGTCACGCAAACATATGAATGGGCATAAGGCTTTCACCTTTGGTCCTGAAAAGTGCCCAATCTTTCTCAGATTATGTGGAAGGGTAAGGTGTCCCAAACATTTGATATAAATTTAATATACTGGCCAGCCTGGGCATCCATGACATTTCATGTGCAGCAACACAGATGATATTCTTCACTAACAGGGTGCTACCATCAGGTCAAAAGGAAATTGCACTGACCGCAAATAAGTAATGTGGTGTACCAATCTCAGTGCCATATGATGCCAGGTATACAGGTTGTATGTGCCACTGGCTGGTGGATTGTATCAAATAAGCAAATGTCCCTTTGGCTGTCTGTAACAGGCAAGAAGTACTGACCATACCCAACCAGCCCCTATTCAGAAAATTCAAAATATAGCCAAAATTCTCCGATCTCGCCCATGGCTGGAATTATCCAGGCCCACTACTATGAATGGAGATTCGGCTAAGCGCTAAATTCTCTGTTTTCACTGGCAGTGGAGCATGCAAGACCAGAAATCAGCTCAAGTGTTCAAAATTGGATGTAAGAACATAAGAACATAAGAAATAGGAGCAGGAGTAGGCCATCTAGCCCTTCGAGCCTGCCCCGCCATTCAATAAGATCATGGCTGATCTGTTGTGGCTCAGTTCCACTTTCCCGCCCTCTCCCCATAACCCTTAATCCCCTCTCTTATCAAGAACCCATCAACCCGCGTCTTAAAAATATTTAGCGAGGCAGCCTCCACCACTTCAACGGGCAGAGAATTCCAGAGATTCACCACCCTTTGAGTGAAGAAGTTCCTCCTCAACTCCGTTCTAAACCGCCTCCCCTTTATCTTGAGGCTGTGCCCCCTAGTCCTACTGTCTTTTTTGAGCGGGAAGAGTCTCTCCACCTCTATCCTATCCATCCCATTCATCATCTTATACGTCTCAATGAGATCTCCCCTCATTCTTCTAAACTCTAACGAGTACAAGCCTAGTTTATTCAGCCTCTCCTCATAGTTCAACCCCCTCAACTCCGGTATCAGCCTAGTAAACCTCCTCTGCACTCCCTCCAGGGCCAAAATATCCTTGCGCAGGTGCGGCGCCCAAAACTGCACACAGTACTCCAGCTGCGGCCTCACCAATGCCCTATACAGCTGCAGCAAGACCTCCCTACTTTTATATTCAATCCCCCTCGCTATGAAGGCCAGCATCCCATTTGCCTTCCTGACCACCTGCTGCACCTGCAAGCTGGGTTTTTGCGACTCATGCACAAGGACCCCGAGGTCCCTCTGCACCGTCGCCTGCTGCAGTTTTTCGCCACGTAAGTAATAGTCCTTCCTACCATTCTTCCTACCAAAGTGGACCACCTCACACTTGCCAACATTAAATTCCATTTGCCATTTCCTGGCCCATTCGCCCAGCCTATCTAGATCCTTCTGCAGACTCTCCACAGTGACTCTGTGTTTGGAGAGCACTTACTAAACAATCCTGATAGTGTAATTCTTAGCACAATCAATTTCAGATGAATAGTCAAGCTCGCAGTATAGCTCACTTATAACATAAATTCATGCTGAGAGAAGCTTTGACAAAAAACTCTATTTTTCAGCAATACGCTATTTCTGCTTCATCGTCCTTAAGTTTATTTATTACTCACAAGTAGGCTTACATTTACACTGCAATGAAGTTACTGTGAAGATCTCATTGTCGCCACACTCCAGCACTTGTTGGGGTTCACAGAGAGAATTTAGCATGAGCAATGCATCTAACCAGCATGTCTTTTGGATTGTGGGAGGAAACTTGAGCACCTGGAGAAAACCCACACAGACACGAGGAGAATTTGCAGACTCCGCAGAGACAATGACCCAAGCCGGGAATCAAAGCTGGATTGCTGGTGTTGTGAGGCAGCAGTGCTAACCACTGTGCCATCATGTAGCAAATAATATTATTTCACAAAGTATTATCATGCCAGGTGTAAAGGGTTGTTTTATGCTTTTGTACAAGCCATGATGTGGCAAAGCCAGCATTGGACTGGGGTGAGCACAGTAAGAAGTCTCACACTTCGAAAAGAGGCAGACACTCCAAGAAGTGTGGAAAACATGCAGGCCTGCAGGTGAGGCTGAAACAACGCTGTCCCAAGGCCCCCTCCCCTTGCAAATGTCCAATCTCTGGAAAACAATCTAGACGAACTTACAGCCAGACTCACTTTCCAAAGAGAACTGACAGACTGCTGTGTACTCTGTTTCATGCAGACATGACTCACCCCTGCTTCACCGGACAGTGCCCTACAACCAGAGGGCTTCTCAATCCATCAAACTGACTGTACAGCGGCCTCAGGCAAGACTAGGGTAGATGGGGTCTATTTCCTAATCAACACCTTGTGGTGCCTAAACGTAGCAACACCGGCAACTTTCTGCTCCCCGGACCTAGAATACCTGACGCCCCTACTACCTTCCGCGGGAGTTGACCTCCGTTATCCTGATGGCAGTTTACATCCCAACTCTTGCAGAAGCGAAGATCGCGCTGGACGAAATATACACCACTACGAATACCCTTGAGATGAAACATCCCAAGGCCCTGTTCGTCGTGGACAGATACTTCAATCAGGCCAAGGTCAAGAGCATACTACCAAGTTATCACCAACACATCTCCTGCTCCACCAGAGGCCCAAACATCCTAGACCACTGCTACATAAATATCAAACATGCCACTGCTCTACTGCCCGCCCACACTTTGGCAAATCAGACCAGGCTGTGCTCCTGCTGCCAGCTTACAAGCAAAAACTGAAACAAGAGAATCCATCAAAGAGAGTCGAGCAATGTTGGTCTGAGGAATCGGATGATCTCCTACAGGGCTGCTTGGAATCAGTGGACTGGTCTGTAGTTTAAAACACTGCAACCAGCCTGAACAAGTACGCCACTACAGTAACTGACTTCATTAGTAAGTGTGTAGATGACTGTGTGCCAAAGAAGCAAATCTGTGTGCTCCCCACTCGGAAATCATGGATGAACAGGGATATCCATTGCTTATTAAAGTCCAGGTCTGAAGTGTTCAAGTCAGGCGACACTGACCTATACAGGAAAGCCAGATACGATCTAATGAGATCCATCAAAGATGCCAAAAGACAAAATTGGACCAAGCTAGAGTCCCAGGTTAGCCACACTGACGCCTGCTGACTATGGCAAGGTCTGCAAAACAAAACAGGTTACAAGATGAATGCATGTGAAACGGCCAGCTCCAAAACACCCCTCCGTGTTGAGCTCAATGCATTCTAAGCCCATTTTGAGCAAAAGATCAGCAACAGCATGCCCTTCATCCTGGATGAACCTGTATATGGGGTCACCGTTGCAGATGTCAGAGCAGCTTTCTTGAAGGTTAACCCACGGAAAGCAACTGGCCCAGAAGGGGTACCCAGATTTGCACTCAGATCCTGCGCAGATCAGCTGGCAGAGGTACTCACAGACATCTTCAACCTCTCTTTACAACAATTTGAGGTCCCTATCTGCTTCAAGAAGACCACCATCATCCTGGTAGCTAAGAAAAACCAAGCAGCATGCTTTAATGACTGTCGGCCGGTTGCTCTGACACCCATCATTATGAAGTGCTTCAAAAGGTTAGTCACGGCACCAATTAGTTCCCAGACTACCTGGATCCATTAGTTTGCCTACTGCTGCTACAGGTCCACAGCAGACATATTTCCCTGGCCCTGCACTCAACCTTGGAACACCTAGATAACAAGGATACCTATGTCACTCTCCTATTTATTGACTACAGCTCAGCTTTCAACACTATTATTCCCACAAAACTCATTTCCAAACTCCATGGTCTGGGCCTCGGCACCTCCCTCTGCGACTGGATTCTGAACTTCCTAACTCACAGACCACAATCAGTGAGGATAGGCAATAACACCTCCTCCATAATCATCCTCAACACTGGCATCCCACAAGGCTGTGTTCTTAGCCCCTTCCTGATATCCTTATACACCTATTACTGTGTGGCCAAATTCTCCTCCAATTCGATTTTCAAGTTTGTTGATGATACCACCATAGTGGGTCAGATCTCAAACAGAGATCCAATCCACTACAAGACAGAATACAGGAATGAGATAAAGAATCTGGTGAACTGGTGCAGCAACAATAATCTCTCCCTCAATGTCAACAGAACGAAGGAGATTGTCATTGACTTCCGAAGGCGTAAAGAAGAACGTGTCTACATCAATGGCGACAAAGCAAAAAGTAGAAAGGGTTGAGAGCTTCAAGTTTTTAGGTGTCCAAATCACCAATAACCTGTCCTGGTCCCCCCCATGCCAACACTGTAGTTAAGAAAGCCCACCAACACCTCTACTTTTTCAGAAGACTAAGGAAATTTGGCATGTCAGCTACAACTCTCACCAACTTTTACAGACGCACAATACAAAGCATTCTTTCTGGTGTATCACAGCTTGGTATTGCTCCTGCTCTGCCCAAGACCACAAGGAACTACAAAAGATTGTAAATGTAGCCCAATCCATCATGCAAACCAGCCTCCCATCCAGTGACTCTGTCTACACTTCCCACTGCCTCGGCAAAGCAGCCAGTATAATTAAGGTCCCCATGCACCTTGGGCATTCTCTCTTCCTCCTTCTTTCTTCGGGAGAAAGATACAAAAGTCTGACGTCACGTACCAACCGACTCAAGACCAGCTTCTTCCCTGATGCTGCTAGACTTTTAATGGACTTACCTTGCATTAAGTTGATTTTTCTCTACAGTCTAGCTATGACTATAACACTACATTCTGCACTCTCTTGTTTCCTTCTCTATGTACGGTGTGTTTTGTCTGTATTGCATGCAAGAAACAATACTTTTCATTGTAAGTTAATACATGTGACAATAATAAATCAAATAAAATCAAACATCTGGTTAAAGTCTAACAGGTTTATTTGGAATCACAAGCTTTCGAAGCACTACTCCTTGACTCATCTATTGAAGGAGAAGTGCTCTGAAAACTCATAATTCCAAATAAACCTGTTGGACTTTAACCAGGTGTTGTGAGACTTGCTATTGTGCTTTTGAACAAGCTTGATCTTAGACAAATTTGCTTCAGTCAACCAAAGTTTAATTATTCTAACATAGAACAAGAAAATCAACTGCAAGTTTTAAACAGGTGTGCAGGAAAATTGAAGGAATAACAGACATTAAACATAGAATTTGTTATTCTAAACATCAGAAATAAAACTGAACTTATTTCCAAATGATTTCACAGTCAAATAATTTCCTGAAAAGTATATTACTACTTCTCAGTATTGGATCTAAAACTGACAGTTTTTGTCACCTGTATTTGAGTACTGTTGAATATTAATATTTTGCCCATCTTGATATCCAGTGTTCCACTGCAATCTTCATTTACAAATATCCTGCACATACATGAATAAATGCGGTCAAGATGATGTAATGTTTTCTTATGCCAGTATCGGTAACTAAATGATAATTTAAAATGATATAATTTAAAAGGCAAATGCCAAGTACAAGGTTTACTTTATGTATAGCATTTAGATCTACTTGAGTCAGAATAATAAACATAACCTCTTCTTGACGTGGCTTCAGAGAAATTTCACATTTCAATGAATATGAACCTTTTGGATCTAATATCTTCAAAAATATTAGCAATACAATCTTAATAAAAGTAATGCTTGAATGGTCATTGATGGATTTATTTTATCAGATCTTTGCTAATACTTATTTAGTGTCATCCACAAGGTTGATTTTGGGCTCAACTGTATTGGCTGTAAAGGAGCAGATTATACACATTGACAAGCAAATGTTAGATGTGTTTTGAGTGTTATAAATTTTGGGTTAGCCTTAGAGATATTCTTTCATATTTGGCAATAGTTTTCAGTCCCCTACATGGTCCCAACATTGAACAGTATGCCGATACTGCCCAATATCTAATCACATGATAACATATAATAATCTCTTGTAATGATGGCAGGGCCTATAAAAAAAAACAAATAAACAACACTGCTTTATGCTGAGATCATCTGGACATCAGAAGAATAATTTGTTTCTTCACCACCTCGAGCCTCCAATATGAAGGATCGCAATCTCTCCAGCCATCATTTACTGGTGGCTGGGACAATGCTATATAGAGAAGCATTAGACTGGTAACCTGCATAAGAAGCTTTGCACTTTGCATTTTGTTGGCTTTTGTCGATGAAACTATTGCCTCAAACTTGTAGCCACCTTTATAGTATGTCCTCCATCAATCAGTTGCCCAAAATTCAAAATCAATCCCTACATGTGATAGTTGTTAAGAGGAAAAGGAGGATGAGGAAGAACATTTCAAAGTCAAGAAAGCAGCATTATTTGAAGAAGAAGGAACCTTGCTTTCCCTAATTCTGTAAAATGCATGGCACAATGTGATTACCTTGACCTGACAAAGTATTAATGCATTCAGAGCTAAATATTTTCCTTGGAGATAGTAATCAAATTATGAACAAACTCGACAGGATCTCTAGCTAAATTCCAGGGCAAGATGACATTACTAGTGGCAGAGAGAATTACAAAAACCATGGGCAGAGGTTTACTCTGGCGGGATTTTACAGTCCTGCTGAAGTCAGTGGGACTTTTGAATGGCTCGCTCCCCTGACATGACTGGGTTGTAAAATTCCATCCCATGAACTTGTTTGCTTTGAGCTCTATCCAATTTGCCAATGAGAACATCAGTAGTATCATTCAGTCTGCAATGCATTGGTGTATATAGCAGGTAACTTTGTTTGCAAGATTAAATATGTGATAAGCAATGAGGCAGATTTAATTAACGATCTAATTGTGCAGGATCATTATCAAACAGTGACCATAATATGATTGATTCAATGTAGTGTGATAAAGTGAGAAAAACGGAATTGCTACTAAGACTCAAGACTGGAAAGGTTGACTTCAGTGCTATGAGACAGGGATTGTCTGCAGTAAACTAAGTCTGTCAGTGGGTAAAATGACAGAAAACTAGTGGGAGACCTTCAATAAAGAGTATAATACAAAACCAGTTTATACCAGCAAGAGTTCTGTTCGTCAAAAGGGCAGTTATCAATAAACAAAGAGATGAGATAAAACCAAAAGAAAAAATGTGCAAAAAATTAGCAGAGCTCCTGGTAAATGGGAAATTTACAAAGAAAAAACAGAATGAAAAACCAATAGTGGGGGTTCAAGAGAGTATGAAAAGAAACTTGCAAAAAGGATGTAAATCAACACAAACAGTTTTACAGTTGTATTATGAAAGAAAGATTGGTGAGGAGCAATGTGGGTCCCTTGAAAACTGATGAGATGAATGAAAGTAAAGAAATGGCAAATACTTGAAATTAATGTGTCAATGCATACAACTGGAGGCTGAAGTCAGCATGACTAATGTCCCATGGAAACCAATACTAAATCAGGGACAACTACTCACCAAAGTTAACAGAAATAAAATAACTGTATCCAATAAAATAATGATGCCAAACAGTGACAACTCCTCAGGACCAGATGATTTAATTCACAGGGTTTTAAAGGAAGTAGATGAGAACAGTGCTATACAATCTCTAACTTTTTTTTTCTTAATTTGGGAACCTTAAGGATAGAAACTGATGCATATCATACTGCTTTTTAAGACAGACAAGAGAGGCAATCTAGGAAATTATAGACCAGTTAGCTGAACCATCATTGAGAAATTATTAGTCTATAATTAAAGATAGAGTAACTGAACATCATGAAAACGTTTCAGATCAAATTTTGTCCTCCAGTACTATCTAGCCAATTACCCCTATCTCCTAAATCATTTGGCACCCATTAAGTATAGGTGCTCCTTCATTTGCCCACTCTGTTCCACAACTCACATTTGGTTTGCTTTCCTTTGTTTTTCCATCTCATCTAGCCTCTATGTTGGCAGAGAAATATGAAAACATACGTTGAGCTTTTATAAAACAGTAAACATAATTCTATAATCCAGCACTCCAAATTCCATCATACTCATGTATGGAGCCGATGATTTTTCACATGAATAGCACTGTTCATCTATTCCCACAATACAGCCACCTACCTTTAATTAGTCACATTTTCCTTCAGTGAGCCCCAGGTTGGACGGGAACTAAATCAGGCGCTCACATAAATTATTAAATATTTTAAATATTTCAACATTTTAAAGCTACCTCCTCACCACCACCACATGACACTGATGTTTGTAACTTACTTAAGCGGAACCTGGCAAGACAGGCCTAATCCTGTTTGTAAAATAGTTTAAATCCATCTAGATATGCTTCGTCATTGACTGTTAAGATAGTAGCACCTCCAAAAATCCTTCCCTTTGCCAACATTACCACTGAAGCCTCGTTTTCATTCAAAACCTCCTCAGCGTTATCTAAAGAAAACAGGAAAACTTTATGAAAGTAATATTTACATTTTCAAAAACTTTCAAGTTACAACACGGGTTTAATTTTAATTGTCTATATTTAAGATTAACTTTGCTCTGAGAGGATTAAAGATCATTTGCATGAGAGAGTAGGGCATTGGAATCAAGATCTAATCTGGATGGTAAATAAATAATTCACAGGGAGATGGTGATGTAGTGATAATTTCGCTGGCCAGATAAGAAAGCCAAGGCTAATGTTTTGAGGAGATTAGTTCAAATCCCACCACGACTAATGATGGAATTTAAATCAATGAGTAAATTCAATTAATAAAGAAAAATCTGAAATTGAAACAGCATCAATAGAGGTAACCATGTAACTATAAATTATTATAAAAACTCAGGTTAGCTAACATCCTTTAGCAGGAAATCTACCATTCTTATCTGGTCTGTCCTACGTGTGATTCCAGACCCATGATTGACACTTAACTGCTCTCAAACTTTAGCCTTGCCAATGATACGCATACCCTGCGAATGTTATCATTGTATGTCTTTACCCTTTGAGATCAGACCAAAGGATATCATATAGGGAAAAGCCTCTTCGTTTCCGCACACTGCTTATTTTCTTCATCACTGATGATTCCACTGCAGAATGGTCTCCAGGATCCGAAAGGACCAACCTCTGTCTATGATACCTCAACCTTGGTTCTTCATAGGTTATTCAAACAGGCCAAAGACGCTTGTCCTCCGGACACCTAATAGCAGGTACAAAGATCTGGATGTCCAGGGATAATCACTGACTATCCTAGGTCAGAAGATCATGCTTCCCAATTTGTTAAGCAGTGGCAGGCCTCAACCTTCACAGTTTGAGGATCCTTGGCAGTCACTTGCGGCATCACTGATCCAGGCCTTAAGGGACAATGTTCCCAGCAGGACCAATGGGGAGGCACAAATCACTCTCGTATTGAAAAGGCCAAGATCCCCACAGATACAGTAGCTAGCCCACTTAGCGCATGTGGAAGGAACACCAACTAATTTATAAGTCGTGCATATACCGCTCCACTTTAAATGTAAACAACAGAAAATAATTCCACTTACTTTATCTTGTACAGTTTAATTTTTCAAAACATTTCCAACAACTATCTGATTTGAAATGCAACATAAAATAATTTAATTATGATCTCAGTACAGATCAATTACATTTAAAAAGGTTTGAGCTGCCAGTTATTAACAGAAGTAATTACACAAGTTTTCACATTTTAAGCAAAAAGTTTACTGTGCAAGATACAAACCAAATAAGTACTATTAACTTGACACTATGGGCATGATTTTGTCAATGGGAGGGCTGCAATGGGGGTGCCAGTCATGACTTTCTCAGGCCGTTTTATATGGCGTAGTCAGCCAGGTACTGGAAAACAGCGCAAGGCTGATTGCAGTATGGAAATTGACATTACCATCTCATTAGCGAGCCCAGGATGGTACTATCCAAGCTCACTAACGTTCCTGATCCTGCCAAGGGAGGTTCTCACTAGTGAGAATTAAAGATGGACCTCAGGGCACCAGCCATTATGGCCTTGTTGGCAGGGACAGAGACCATTGGGGCCCCCAGAGAAAATCAGGACATGGGGGCAGGGTGGGGGGGGGACCCCACCCCGCCTAGCGGCCTGGCAGTGTTCACAAATCACTGGGCCATGCTCAGGAAGTGGGACCAGACTGGAGGCTTGCTGATCAAAGGTGGTAAGAGGGGAAAACGCTGCACACTTAGCAAGCAATTGGAGGAGGAGGGAGGGAGAGTGGTGATCAGACTTGGCCATGGCAGGGGGTGGTGGTGGTGGTGGTGTCAGCGATTAGGTGAGGGGGAGGAGTGGGTTGGGGAGACAGGCGATTAGCGGAGGGAGCGGTGATTCTGGAACCCACTGGGAGGCCAGCAATCTGGAGACCACTGATGGGGGCAGGATGAGGGGAAGGTGCAGTGCGCATGCATGATTTCCCCACCAGGAGATCAATATATGCGCAGTAGCCTGCTCAGCATGCTGATGCCAGCTCGGTTGGGATTAGGCCCCTTACCAGTGTGAATCCCCCAGCGGACTCTGCAAACCACAGAATGCCAGAAATTGAACTAAGTGCACCCAAAAAACAGTTGGGAAAATCTCCCATTTTCATACTGTCCCCTTGTGACTGACTCTTCAACCAAGGGAAACAGCTGCTCCTTATCCACTCTATCCATGCCCCTCATAATCTTGTACTCCTTGATCAGGTTACCCCCTTAGTTTTCTCTGCTCCAACTAAAACAACCCAAGCCTATTCAACCTCTCTTCATAACTTAAAAATTCCATTCCAGGCAGCAACATGGAGTTTCCTCTGCGCCCCCATCAGTGGCGGGGTTTGTCCCTTCACATGAGGACGGTCTCAATTGGGATCTGGGGTTCATGTTGCACTATCTGTAACCCCTATGACTCGCCTGGGTTTGCAAAACCTCACTTACTGTACTGCCTGGAGACAATACACATCTCTTTAACCTGTGCTTAATGCTCTTTCCACTCACATTGTCAGCATCTTTAAGATTTGAATAGCAGGTTAGATGTAAAGACTCGCATTCTAATCAGTAATCTGTAAACTGTGTGTGTTGTTATATGCTCTGTCTGAGGCCAGAACTCTCCATTCACCTGATGAAGGGACAAACCCCGAAAGCATGGGAATTGTGCCAGAGGACTACAGAGTAGTGGATGTTGTTCCTCTCCAAGAAAGGAAATAGGAATGACCCTGGTAATTATAGGCCAGTTAGTTTTACTTCAGTGGTCGGTAAGTTAATGGAAGGGGTCCTGAGAGATAGGATTTACCACCATTTAGAAAGATGCAGTTTAATCCAGGATAGTCAGCATGGTTTCGTGAGAGTAAGTCCTGCCTCACAAATTTGACTGAATTCTTTGAGGAGTTAACTAAGTGTGTAGACAAAGGTAGAGCAGTTGATGTCATATACATGGATTTCAGTAAGGCATTCGATAACGGTCTCCATGATTGGCTTGTGAAGGTAAGGAGGTGTGGGATAGAAGGAAATTTGGCCGATTGGATAAGTAACTGGCTGTATCATAGAAGACAGAGCGTGATGGTGGAAGGAAAGTTTTCTGACTGGAGGCCAGTTACCAGCTGTGTACCACACAGGTCAGTGCTGGATCCTCTGCTATTTGTGATTTTTATCAATGACTTGGAAGAGGGGGCTGAAGAGTGGGTTAGTAAATTTGCTGATGACACCAAGATTGGTGGAGTAGTGGATGAGGTGGAGGCTCTTGCAGGCTGCAAAGAGACATTGATAGGGTGCAGAGCTGGGCCGAAAAGTGACAAATGGAGTTTAACCCTGATAAGTGCGAGGTGATTCATTTTGGTAGGACAAACTTGAATGCAGATTACAGGGTCAACGGCAGGGTTCTGAGGAATGTGGAGGAACAGAGAGATCTTGGGGTTCATAGCCACAGATCTCTGAAGGTTACTACTCAAGTGGATAGAGCTGTGAAGAAGGCTTATAGTGTGTTGGCGTTTATTAACGGGGGTTTGAGTTTAAAAGCCATGGGGTTATGTTGCAACTATACCACATTTTGGTGAGACTACATTTGGAATATTGTGTTCAGTTCTGGTCACCTCACTATAAAAAGGATGAGGAAGCATTGGAGAGAGTGCAGAGGTGATTTACCAGGATGCTGCCTGGTTTGGAGGGTAGGTCTCATGAGGAAAGGTTGAGGGAGCTGGGACTTTTCTCTTTAAAGTGGAGGAGAATGAGAGGCGGCTTAATAGAGGTTTATAAGATGATGAGGGGGATAGAGTGGACGTGCAGAGACTATTTCCTCGGTGGATGTAGCTGTTACTAGGGGGCATAACTATAAGGTTCATGGTGGGAGATATAGGAGGATGTCCGAGGTAGATTCTTCACTCAGAGAGTGGGTGGGGTGTGGAATACACTGCCTGCTGTGATAGTGGAGTCGGAGACTTTAGGAACTTTCAAGCGGTTATTGGAACGGCACATGGAGCACACGAGAATTATAGGGAGTGGGATAGCTTGATCTTGGGTTTGAACATAGCTCGGCACAACACTGAGGGCCAAAGGGCCTGTACTGTGCTATGTTCTATGTTGTTTCACTGATGCATGCTTACTGTTTGCAGTATGGCCAGTCAATGTTTGTGGCGCCTCTCACCAATCAAGTTTCAATGAGTGATGTTACAACAGGGTGCAAGCAGGTGTAATACCTTTAGCTGTTAGATTTTAGTAACTTGAGCATATTCGATTAAAATTCCTCCCATGCATCTAAAACAGACTAGAATTTTCAAGTCCTTCTGACACACCTATTTAATAGGGTGGTTCTGTGTGTAAACAAATTATTCTTTTTAATAGAAGAAACATGAAAAAATTAGCAAGACATGATTCTTGATGAAAAGTCCCTCAACTGGGATGAAAAATCAGGCTACAATGTTGAGGTCACATCTTTCCATAATGCACGCTGCCATCCTCAGCAAATAATGCTACAAAATTATCTCCATTTTGTAGTTAATTTTCATCCATATTCATGTTGAAATTAAATAAATGAAAAAGAAACATTTCACTGGGTTGTTACCTTGTAAGATTTTTCATCTATCATTGATCAATTTACTGTAAATAAAAATTAAAAGCCTGAGGTACTTGTGCAGGGTTTCAGTGGCACTAACCCCATTGTAAATTAATCATGATACTTGAAGGAGAGGCTGAGATTTTATGCAGCAGCAGGAGCGCTGGAGGAAGCAAGCAATGAAGTAAACTGGGCAACCAAATCAGCATTGTCCGCGGCAGACTTCAGAGAGATGGACCCGTGTGTCTTTGTAATGAATACATAGAACAAGAGCAACAAATCTTTTCTGGGTTGACAACCACTGGCAAATATTTTTCTGCTATGATACACTATGGGTCCCGGACAAGGAGCAATCCAGTCGGATACTAACCTGGGCAAACTGGGATACAGTCAGTGCAGTCTATGCCAAGTTTACTTTGCGCACAATAATTTCTGCAGGCTTTCACCGGAAGACCACACACTATGAAAAAAGTATAACATTATTGTATTGAATATCAGCTACTCTGCTACACATTGATTAAACATAAGAACATAAGAAATAGCAGCAGGAGTAGGCCATCTAGCCCCTCGAGCCTGCCCCGCCATTCAATAAAATCATGGCTGATCTGTCGTGGCTCAGTTCCACCTTCCCGCCCTCTCCCCATAACCCTTAATCCCCTAGCCTATTAAAAACCTATCAACCCGCATCTTAAGTATATTTAGCGAGGCAGCCTCCACCACTTCAGCGGGCAGAGAATTCCAGAGATTCACCACCCTTTGAGTGAAGAAGTTCCTCCTCAACTCCGAGCTAAACCGCACCCCCCTTTATCTTGAGGCTGTGCCCTCTAGTCCTGCTGTCCTTTCTGAGCGGGAAGAGCCTCTCCACCTCTATCCTATCCATCCCATTCATCATCTTATATGTCTCAATGAGATCTCCCCTCATTCTGCTAAACTCTAACGAGTACAAGCCTAGTTTATTCAGCCTCTCCTCATAGTTCAACCCCCTCAATTCCGGTATCAGCCTAGTAAACCTCCTCTGCACTCCCTCCAAGGCCAAAATATCCTTGCGTAAGTGCAGCGACCAAAACTGCACACAGTACTCCAGCTGTGGCCTCACCAGTGCCCTGTACAGTTGCAGCAAGACCTCCCTACTTTTATATTCAATCCCCCTCGCTATGAAGGCCAGCATCCCATTTGCCTTCCTGACCACCTGCTGCACCTGCAGGCTGGGTTTTTGTGACTCATGCACAAGGACCCCGAGGTCCCTCTGCACCGTCGCATGCTGCAGTTTTTCGCCACGTAAGTAATAGTCCTTCCTACCATTATTCCTACCAAAGTGGACAACTTCACACTTGCCAACATTAAATTCCATTTGCCAGTTCCTGGCCCATTCGCCCAGCCTATCTAGATCCTTCTGCAGACTTTCCACACCCTCCGCACAATTTGCCGTTCCATCAATCTTGGTGTCATCAGCAAATTTCGACACCATACACTCGGTTCCCTCCTCCAGATCATCTATATAAATCTGTATAAAGCTGAGGCCCCAGCACCGATCCCTGGGGCACACCACTAGTCGCCAACCGCCAATCCGAATAGCACCCATTGACCCCCTCTCTCTGCCTCCTATTTGACGGCCAATCCCCTATTCAAGCTAACATCCTACCCCCAACTCCATGCCCCCTGACCTTCTGTAATAACCTCGTGTGGCACCTTATCAAACGCCTTCTGAAAATCAAGAAACACCACATCCACCGGTTCTCCTCTATCCACCGCCCTAGACACATCCTCATAGAACTCCAATAAATTCGTCAGACACGACTTCCCCTTAATGAAGCCGTGCTGCGTCTGCTCTATCAAACAATTCTCCTCAAGATGCCTCACTATTCTCTCCTTGATCACGGATTCTAACATTTTACCTACAACAGACGTTCAACTAACCAGCCTATAATTCCCTGCCTTTAGGCTGTCACCCTTCTTAAACAACGGCGTAATATTAAAGCCATGAAATAAGTAAGGATTCTCTCTAATTTACTTTTCTGCAGCATAGTGGCAACATATGACTTTTTTCAAAATGGCTTTAACGGCTTGGAAACAAAGGAAAGTATGAGCATCTTTTTTGCTTAGAATTCTACCGTGCAGAAGACGACCACTTTTGGCCCACTAAGCACCGACAACAATCCCACCCAGGCCCTATTGCCGTAACCCCAAGTATTTACCTGCCATCCCCTGACACTAAAGGTCACTTTAGTATGGCCAATCAACCTAACCAGTGCATCTTTGGACTGTGGGAGGAAACTGGAGCACCCAGAGGAAACCCATGCAGACACGGGGAGAATGTGCAAACTCCACACAGACAGTGGCTGAAATCCAGGTTCCTGGCACTGTGCGGCAATAGCGTTAACCACTGTAGTGCCCGCATTCCACCTTATCAGTTTAAGTTTACCCCTTGAACCCATGGAAAATTCTCTGCCTCTCAAGAACCATGGCTGGGATTTTCTCAGTCTGCTGCGCTGCTCGAGTAGTGCAGCAAGCCAGGAGACAACAGCGGGAGGCCTTTAGCAAGATTCACAACTGGTGCCCGGCCGGTCACAAGTCTCCGAGGCCCATTATTTAGCGCAATCAGCTCCATGCTGAAAATCTGCGCAGAGTTGATAAGAACATAAGAAATAGGAGCAGGAGTAGGCCATCTAGCCCTTCGAGCCTGCCCCGCCATTCAGTAAGATCATGGCTGATCTGTCGCTGCTCAGTTCCACTTTCCCGCCCTCTCCCCATAACCCTTAATCCCCTCTCTTATCAAAAACCTATCAACCCGCGTCTTAAAAATATTTAGCAAGGCAGCCTCCACCACTTCAACAGGCAGAGAATTCCAGAGATTCACCACCCTTTGAGTGAAGAAGTTCCTCCTCAACTCCGTTCTAAACCGCCCCCCTTTTATCTTGAGGCTGTGCCCCCTAGTCCTATTGTCTTTTCTGAGCGGGAAGAATCTCTCCACCTCTATCCTATCCATCCCATTCATCATCTTATACGTCTCAATGAGATCTCCCCTCATTCTTCTAAACTCTAACGAGTACAAGCCCAGTTTATTCAGCCTCTCCTCATAGCTCAACCCCCTCAACTCCGGTATCAGCCTAGTAAACCTCCTCTGCACTCCCTCCAAGGCCAAAATATCTTTGCGCAGGTGCGGCGCCCAAAACTGCACACAGTACTCCAGCTGCGGCCTCACCAATGCCCTATACAGCTGCAGCAAGACCTCCCTACTTTTATATTCAATCCCCCTCGCTATGAAGGCCAGCATCCCATTCGCCTTCCTGACCACCTGCTGCACCTGATTATCATATGAAAATTGACATTTCCATATTATTGGTGAGCCTGGGACATATTCTCCGGGCCTGCTAGCATTCCCTCCCCCGCCAGGAGAGATTCCTACCAGCAGGGTTTACAACTACCCCTCGTTAAAGAAGAGGAGGTGACCTCAGCACTGGTGGGGACTACTGCCAAAGAGGCCTGGAGGTTGGGGGCAAGGGGAAGTTGCCCTTTGGCACCCTGGCACTGCCCAAGGGGCAACTGGCACTGCCCAAGCACCTTGGCACTGCCCACCAGGCAGGGCCAGAGGTGGTGGGGCATACTGGTGGCGAGGTCTATTGGGGTGTTTGGTGGTGGGGGGACCCACTGCCACTCTGCAATTGGGATTGGTGGGGGGAGGGACTGACGGGGCAACCCCACTGACCAACTGGCGCATGCGCAGTGACCCACAAGTATTATGCTGCCAGCCTCTCAGGCAGAATGAGGACCCAATCCCCACTTTCCAGAGTGAATCTCTCTCAGGCACTCTGCATTGCAGTGTCGGAGATTCATTCAGATAAGTGCAGCCAAACAGTGGGCAGGAAATTCTCCCATTTTCCCGCTCTTTGGGCCCTTAGTTTGTTTTGGGAGAATCTGAGCCCATGTTTTTATCATCTGAGGATTGAATTAAAAAAATGCCTGTATTTAAATAGAAGCTAAAACATTTTATTCACGTTGATGTTAAATTTTCTAATCAGGAGTATCAAAAGCACGCATAAAAAAAATCACTTGATGAAATTGCTTCTAAAAGCCCGGATTCTCTTATTAATGAAATGTTAAGCCATTTAACTCACTTGGCTGATTAGATCTTTCAGTGCCTTTCTGAAGGCCAGTACAGCTCAACTCTCATGCCAACCCTCAATCTAATAGCGATTCTTTTCTGGCCTTCTCTTCTGAGTCTTATGGAGCAAACTCCATAATTTAGGGAGTCCCTGCTTTGTGCACTTGGTGTCACTGGTTAGTAAACGCCAAGTGGAGGTTCCATCCTTACAAGACTCACTGGGATTTCCAATATCCACAGTGACTCAACTTATATAGAATCACGTTGGATTTTGATGTAACTCACAAGGTGGGCACAATCTTACAAAAAAGAGTTCCGAGTGCGGAAAGGCAAGTACACAGGAGAGTTTCAGACTTGTGTTTTGGACGAGTTTGAAAACACAATCTTATGGAGAACCTTATGCAAAAGAAGTACCAGGATGCAATTCTAACCAGCAGGGTAGGGGTGCATGGAGCCTAAGCCCACTGGTGAAACTGGCTGTTGAGCTCTAGGGGCATTATATCATAGGTGTCCCATCTCTCAGTGCACTGGGAGATCTCTTGCTTCCCCGCCACACCCCCCCCCCCCCAACCACCCCCACACTCCCCTACACATGGACATCAACACCCTATCAGAGCTTTGTCCCTCCCTTCCTGATCATGGATTCGCCCCCCTTCCTCCCCACATAGATGCCTTCACCCCCCCGGCCAGCAGAGATTCCCCCTCCCTCACTGCTGTTGGCCAACCCCCTCCACAGAAGAGTTGCCCCCCAACCCCCTTCCCTCTCACCCTGGCAGACCACTCTGCCTCCCACCGCTACAAAGCTCCTCGCTTGACAAGGGAGGGGGGGGGAGACATGACTCTGCCCTCTGGCTCTGCACTCTTGGCACTGCCTATGGCATTGTAAAGGTGCCAGTATGCCTGGTGGGTTCTGCCAGGATGGCTCTGCCCCATTGGCACTGCCTGGCCTTCCTCCTGATACCCAAGAACTTTGATGGCCTTCGATTCCCTTGCACCATAGCTATCGCTTTTCAGCCCCATTGGTGGGCACCACGTGATTCTCGTCAGGGAGATTCTCGGCCAGTGGGGTAAGGGCAAGTGAACCTGGACAATAGCATCCAGGACTCATTACTGATGGTGCATAGCTGATTTCACCAGCAAAACAGTGCTTATAAGACTGGGGGGGAGCAAAAAACAGGGCGTGAACCTGATTTTATGACTCCTGCCTGATTTTACCAACTCACTTCACCAAACCATGAGTGGGCTGAGGTTTTAAGATTGTAGCCAGAAAATTTAGCCATTTTTTCCAGGTATTCTTGCGCTGTGCTCCTCTATTTAATACTTCATTAAACGTTAACATGCGTCAGTGTATCAATTTCTGAGAAGCAGCAAATTTTCAGACTAAGTGCTCATGCCAGTGTGAAAACAAGTCTTTCCCACTAGCACTGGCAGCGTCTGTCAGGTGGGATTCAATCACCTAAAAGATGCAAATGAGGCCAAATCAGGGATCCTGACAGTTATTCAGATTGAAGTGTACTTTAAAAATGGTGCCCCAATCTCCACACTGGGAGATAGGTCCCTCTCTGGTTGGAAATGCCAGGTTCGCACTGCCCAAGGGTTACCCCCTCTTACCCTCAATCTTGCCAGAGGGATCCCAATGGCCTCCATTTATACTGGCTAGGCAATCACAACTGGTTCCCATTTGCAGGGGCCATACATGCCAGAGACAGCCTCACCCCTCAAGGCCACAAAAAGTCACGTGGGCCTGGACGATTGCATATTGGGCTCATTAAATCCATGTAAATGCTGTTTAAGATAAATTTAAACAATCTATTCAGCTTCTTGCCAGAAATAGGTGAGGGGCTGAATACTTCTAATATCCAGTGCTGGTAAAATCGCAAGAGGCGAGGAATCAGCATGAACCTGATTTCTTGGTTCTCTTGCAACTTTACTGGCTCGCATCATAGGGCTGGCCAAGCCAGTAAAATCTCTTCCCTGCCAGATCCACTTTGGTGATTAGCAACATCAAAATCCACTCGGTGAATTTTCTGCTGTGGGGGTGTGGTGGTGGTGGTGAATGGGCCAAAGGGTTTGTGTATGAATAAGGTTGCCACCTGCTTTGGGCGGGCACCCAATTGGGGCTGGCAGGACGGGTTGGGCGAATCCTCATAGTCCTCACACCCGGTTGTGATACCAAAGTCAGTGGGATTCCTGCCATGGGCAAAAGGGACTAGTAAGTCCCCCCATATTTTCTTTTGAGTGTAAATAATATGAAATCACAATTACAGTTTTCATTTAAATAACATCCTTAACATAGAAAAAAATCCAGTGGTCTTCACAAAGATATAAATTGCATGCACAGGCTATTCCCAAGGCTGTATTCTATGCAAAAACAATGCACTAGCAAGGTTAAGAGAATGAAAAGTTCACACACTGATGAATTAATTCTATACTCTTCTCTATCCCTGTACATAAATGTAGGCCATAATTCAGCTGCCATGCTACCCATGGGCTCAAATTCCATAATGCCCATTAAACCTCGTGAGAAGCCAAAAACAGGATTTACCTAGCCAAGATTTCAGTTTGGGATCTTTCTTACTCTCTCCAAATGATGCAATCAGCTTCACGCCCAGACAGGACGCAAGCCTGGTTAACATATTTTAGCATAGACTATGATATAATTCGCGGGCTTGAAGACGCCACTTCTGACAACATATCTTTCCACCCAACCAGCATGATGTCATAACTGTACAATTCATAAACCAGTTGTGATGACCATGCCAGGGGTGCACAGGTAAATATAAACCCCCAGGTGGTGAGGGGCAACAATAGGCAATGCACTGTACCCAGGTAGTGGCCTTACAGGAGCCCTTGGCTCTGCTTCCTGGAAACAGTGTCAATATGTGTGTGTGTGTGTTGGGGGGGAGCTTATGTCTGAAGGGAGTGTATGGCCTGATGCTTGTGAGGCGGTGAGGGTGTACCCCATGCTTGTAAAGAGTGGGAAATCACCTAGATGTGTGTGTGTGGAGGGAGGGGGAGGAGGAGGAGGAGGAGAAGGAGGAGGAGGAGGAGGAGAAGGAGGAGGAGAAGGAGGAGGAGGAGGAGAAGGAGGAGAAGGAGGAGAAGGAGGAGAAGAAGAAAGGAGGAGGCACTCCTTGATGCTTGTGGGGTGGAATCATGCCTCAACGCTTTTTGGGTGGGGGGACATATATAATAGAAGCTGAGATTTCCCAGTATAGAATCCTACAATGCAGAAGGAGGCCATTCAGCCCATCGAGTCTGCACCGACCACAATTTCATCCAGGCCCTATCTCCATAACCCCATACATTTACCCTAGCTAGTCCCCCTGACATTAAGCAGCAATTTAGCATGGCCAATCCACCTAATCCACACATCTTTGGATTGAGAGAGGAAACTGAAGCACCCGGAAGCAACCCAAACACAGGGAGAATGTGCAAACTCCATATAGACAGTGATGCAAGCTGGGAATCGAACGTGGATCCCTGGCGCTGTGGGGCAACGGTGCTAACCCCTGCGTCATCCTTGACACTTGCGGGGTGGGAGGGCTTATTTTTAATGCAGATTGGGATACCTTCACAAATGGCACCCCACTGTCCATAGAGCAAGCTCTGCCAGCCCTATCTGTCCCCAACCTGCCAGAGCGACAGTGCAAACCATGCCCCAGATTCTCTGTGCACCAAATGCCAGAGAACCTGGAGAGAAAATTCAGTTGTGCAGCGGGAGAGCTACACACTGGTTTTCAGTCTGAAGCTGACAAATTCTGGCATGATTCCACCAGCAATTTATGCAGTTTTCACAAATTATTTTGACTTCAATGTTGGTTCAACCAGAAAGGGAAGGTTAGTAATCATACCTTCAAATAAATTTGTCTTTACAGTACCGTTGCAATCACACATCTCATCATCAAAACCACACTGTGATCCTGGAAATCCTGAAACGCACACTTTAAAGAAATCAGAGATGATACTGAGAAACAACATTAACTAATGTGAAGCCTGGAATATAAAAATAAATGCTTTAAGAACTAAGATTATTAACTTTCCAATAAATCCGCTGGCAGCAGTTTAATGGACTCGAGCATTGCAGGAATCTTTACTTGAATCGCATAAATATTTTAAAGATTTTTTTAGCCTCGTGTTTAGTCAAATTTCCTTACTTGAGGCCAAATGATTTTATACAAAGTGTATTACATTTTTGATTTTGATTGATTTATTATTGTCCATGTACTTACAGTGAAAAGCGTTGTTTCTTGTGCACGATACAATGCATACTGTTCATAGGAAAGGAAATAAGAGAGTGCAGAATGTAGCTTTACAGTCATAGCTAGAGTGTGGAAAAAGATCAACTTAATACAAGGTAAGTTCATTGAAAAGTCTGACAGCAGGGAAGAAGCTGTTCTTGAGTTGGATGGTACGTGATCTCAGACTTCTGTATCTTTTTCCTGATGGAAGAAGGTGGAAAAGAAAATATCTGGGGTGCGTGGGTCCATTATAGGTCCATGAGTAAATATATCAGTTGAAGAGTCTTAGATTGTGCATTCACCTAAAACTTAATAGCCTTGAATGCAAATTTATTTTTACTATAATTATAACTAAAATATATATTTATGATATATGCATATATTATGATCAAATTACATAATAGGAAAGTTTCCTAGTTCCCCAGCTTTGCATTTAAGTTTATTTATTAGTGTCACAAGTAGGCTTACATTAACACTGCAATGAAACTGCTATGAAAATCCCCTAGTCACCATACTCCGGCACCTGTTCAGGTATACTGTGGGAGAATTCAGCATGGCCAATACACATTACCAGCACATCTTTCAGACTGTGGGATGAAACTGGAGCACCCAGAGGAAACCCATGGAGACACGGGGAAGACACGCAGATTCCACACAGACAATGACCTGAACAGGGAATTGAACCCAGGTCTCTGGCACTATGAGGCAACAGTGCTGACCACTGTGTCACCGTGCCATGCATTTGGGAGGGTACTGCCAATGATATGCTGAAGAATCACTCTAGGAAGTTCCTGGGTAAGGGTTTACCCAGCAATTGACCAGAAATGCAAACTTTCTCTGGCCAGCAATTAAAAGTGATTTAAATTGCTAACTTCAGAGGGTGCTGCCAGTTTTACACTGATTTGGAAGGAAAAAAACCTTTTCTAATTTTACAATAAATATTTTAAAGACCCAGACTAATCCCTGCCTGAGAACACCCCCAAGCCCCAAAGAACCCTACATTGACCCACCCCCAACCAAATACCCCTCTCAAGCCCAATCCCTTACACTCTGATAATCCCAGTGCGCCCACCAACCTGGCCCAACACTGGACACCTCCACCATTCTCCCAGCACAACCTCTCTCCTTCACCACCAGCACAATCTGTCACTGGATATCTTCCCACAAAGCCCTACACCTATCGTGCCCCCCCACTACCATCCTCTTCCCCAGTCCAACACCCTCACTCCCCAGCCTAGCATGACATCAAACCCCACTCCACCTTACACCATCTGACCCACGACCCAAAATTGGACATTTGGATACCCCCCTCACCAATCCTGAAGCCCGACAGCCCCGGTCCAATTCCCCCTCCCTCAGATACATACTTGTAATGTCAAACGATATTTATCAACTGACATCTTTGTCATCAATTTCTGTACTGCAATGATGATAGCAAAATTTGGCTATATACACAGCCAAAACTTTCCTGAGTCTCAGCTGATTATGCATGATGTCTGTAGGGTCACACTCGCACCCCCTTCCCTCACACACAACCTCTCTCTCTTCCTCCCCTCTATCCTCTCCCTCCTACCAAATTCCTTATTTCCCCCCAATTGTCTCTTACTCTTCTCCCTAACGCTTTCTTTCCCCTTTCCTTTTCCCTCTTCCCTTCTTCCTCCCCTCTTTCGATTCTCCCCTTCCCTTCCACTCTTCCCCTATCTCCCTCCCTTCTCTTCCTCCATCCCTACAAACTGATGATCTCACAGTTCACAGGGCTTGGCTGGAAACCAGAAGTGATGTTTCCTGGAGCGACCCTGTGAAGGTTTGAAATCGGCATGGGAGCAGCGCGGATTGTGGAGTGTAGTGCAAGGCCACGACTGGGATAGACGAATTGAGGCCTGGGTCAGACCAGAGCAAAGTGAGGCTTTGGTTTGAGCAAGGCAAAGCCTGGATGAGAACAAGGCCAGACAGGGGACATGGGGAGACAAGGCTAGGGCTGGAGCTAATTGAGGCCAGGGTCAGAACGGGATGCAGCCAGGGCTGGAGCAAGGCCACACCAGAATCAATGCAAGGTGAGGCTCCAGACAAAGAGTGAATGACGGCGAGTTAAATGCGGGGTCACTTTTAACATTTAAGAAAAACTTGGACAGGTACATGGATGAGAGGGGTGTGGAGGGATATGGTCCAAGTGCAGGTCAGTGGGACTAGGCAAAAAAAATGGTTCCGCACAGACAAGAAGGACCAAAAGGCCCGTTCTGAGCTGTAATTTTCTGTGGTTCTATGGCCCAGGGATTGGAGGGAGGGAGCAAGTTCCTGGAAAGAGGGGCTGAGAAGTTTGAAGGGGAGTCAGAGAGAGAGAATGTAGAGACAAGAAGAGAGGGGGGAGATTTTGGAGGCTGGAGGGAAATGCGAGTAAAACTACCCATTAAGATAGAATGAAGTGAGGTCAACAGCTGGAAGCTTTGAGGTAAAAGTTCTCTCTACCTGATAACATTCCATATCACCCTATTCCAGGACTAAGTTTTGAAGTTTTTCAATATACTAGGTTCATTTCCAAATTTAAAAGAAATGATGTAGAATCCTTTCTTGCCATTTCTGAGAAAGTAGAAGAGAACTAAAATGGGCATCAGATATCTAGAATTTTTGATGCAAGGGCAACTGTCAGGAAGATCCCAAAAAGTCTATTCTATGTGATGTTTGGGGTGGGTGGGGGAGTGACAGATCTCACAATGCACTGTTTGCTCTTGTATGTGCAGTGCTGCTCCTAGAGCTCAGAAATTGGCTTCCTGGCATGTAGAGGCTCTGTCCATTTCCCCCTACTGGTGAGAATTAAACTTTGCCTCTTTTTTTCCTAAGTGCCATACAATTGTACCTAGGAGCTGGACCAAAAATTGGGGATGATTTTCTGCCATTTTCATGTTTGTTTAGCACTTAGAATTTTTTGATAAGATTAGCCCTTGACTTCTCAAACTTTGGAAATCACATGAACTAATACTCAGTTCTGCAGTTCTCTTCCTGTTGTTACGTACAGGGCCCTATTTTACCATTTTGATTTAAGTGCTGGGCAGACTTGAAACTGGGAGTGTGTCAGATCCAACTTTTAGACCAGTTCTGAGGTGCCCTCCCTCGCACTCTGCCTGAGAAAATATCAGCAATTCCGAACCGCACTACACAAGCCTGTGGATGAGATTTAACGCACCCGAAATCCTGAAGCTCCAACTGGTGCCTCCAACTGCGCATTGCAGAGAAAAAGCATAAGATGTCGCCCTCCTGCCACATCACTCCCAGACCAGTTAATGTCTCCTCCTAGCCCCCACAGACGTTCCCCATGCCCATAACATTACTGATTCCCTTATCTCCCAACCCTCCCCACCATTCAGACTGATCGTGAACCCCTCCTCCTTTCCCACTCACTAATCTCAGTCAGAGCGGCAGTGGACTCCTTCCCCTTCACCTCAGGCAGAGTGGTGGCGGACCCCCCTCCCCTTCACCCTTAATGATCTCAGGCAGAGTGGCAGAATGCTATTCGACTCACGCCCGACTTTACTAGGTTTGTGCCCTAAAGCAGGAGCAACTTGACTGTAAAAATCAGGCCGTAGTTGCAAATCCTTTTTTCTATCCTCCTTACTGTACATGTATGGGCCTGTGAGGTTGAGAAAATTACCCCTATCCACCTCCCAGCTTTAAATTTGAATAAACTAGCTCCCTGAGTTAACCTTAATGTGAGTTTTCCGCAAATTATTATTAAATTGAATAGCACAAATTGAGCATTTGAGGAAATAGCCTATTTTAAACGCCTTTTGGCTAAGATCAAGCGCAGTATCAACATGCTGTGCTTGGTTCAAATCATCAGGCTACATTTTAGCTTCACTTGAAGCAATTTTTAAAAGCAGCATCTTGCCCTTTTGGCTTAGATGCAAATGAGATCAAGCCTTGGAAGAGGAGCTATACCTACTCCAACCAGCTTGGATCATGTAGATCAAGCTCAAGACAGGTGGTGAGAGCTCTGTCGTGTCAGCTTGGATCAGGAATGTCTTAACTTGTTGAGACTGAATTGGACCTGATTTGATTGAATTGGAATAAAAAACAAACAAAAATAACACCTCTGCTCACGGACAGATAAAAAGAAGAAAGAAGTGCAATTTCTCTCTCTTGTCCATAACTGATCTCTTATCACTTTCTTAAAATCTGATTCCTATTTTTAAAAATTCAACCCAGTTTAACTGTCTTCTTAAGCAATTCCTTCTCAACAGCAACTGTTTCCTTTGGTTGAATGCAACTTTTTAAAATTATTTGTGGGACATGGCCATCACTGGCATTATCGCCAGCATTTACTGCTCATCCCCAGTGGCTCTTGAGAAGGTGATGGCGAGCTGCCTTCTTGAAACATTGCAGTCCATGTGCTGTGAGTTGACCCACAATGCCATTAGGGAGAGAATTCCAGGACTTTGTCCCAGCGACTTTCGAAGGAATGACAATATATTTCCAAGTCAGGATAGTGGGTAGCTTGGATGGGAACTTGCAGGTGGTGGTGTTTTCATGTATCGCCTGCCCTTGTCCTTCTAGATGGAAGTCGTCGTGGGTTTGGAAAGTGCTGACCAAGGATCTTTGGTGAACTTCTGCACTGCATCTGTAGATAATACACACTGCTGCTAACGAATGGTGCAGGATATAGAGGTTTGTGGATGTGGTGCCAATTAGGTGGACTGCTTTGCCCTGTACGGTATTAAGCTTCGAGTGTTGTTGGAGCTACACTCGTCCAGGCAACTGGGGAGTATTCCATCGTACTCCTGACTTATGCCTTGTAGATGGTGGGCAGGTTTTGGGGATTCAAGAGGTTAGTTACTGCAGTATTCCTAGCCTCTGATCTGCTCTTGTAGCCACGGCGTGGCCAAATGGATACAAAATTGACCTGATGACAGAAGACAGGGGGTGGTTGTAGAGGGTTGTTTTTCAAACTGGAGGCCTGTGACCAGTGGTGTGCCTCAGGGATTGGTGCTGGGCCCATTGTTATTTGTCATTTGTATCAATGATTTGGATGAGAATTTAGTAGGCATGGTTAGTAAGTTTGCAGATGACACCAAGATTGGTGGCATAGTGGACAATGAAGAAGGTAATCTCGGATTGCAATGGGATCTCGATCAATTGGGCCGTGGGCTGACGAATGGCAGAGGGAGTTTAATTTAGATAAACGTGAGGTGATGCATTTTGGTCGATCGAACCAGGGCAGGACTTTTGATTTGATTTGATTTACAATTGTCACGTGTATTAATACACAGTGAAAAGTATTGTTTCTTGCATGCGGTACAGACAAAGCACACCGTTCATAGAGAAGGAAACGAGAGACTATAGAATGTAGTATTACAGTCATAACTAGGGTGTAGAGAAAGATCAGCTTAATGCAAAGTAAAGAGGCTCTCAGACAGGAAATTGGAGGCTTAAATTGGAAAGAGGTTCTCTCAGGGAAATGTATGGAAGAAATGTGGCAAATTTTCAGGGAATATTTGCCTGTCCTTCTGCATAGCAACGTTCCAATGAGACAGCAAAGTTATGGTAGGTTACAGGAAACATGGTGTACAAAGGCTGTAATAAAACTAGTCAAGGAGAAAAGAAAAGCTTACAAAATGTTCAGAGAGCTAGGTAATGTTACAGGTCTAGAAGAGTACACGGCTAATAGGAAGGATCTTAATAAGGAAATTAGGAGAGCCAAAAGGGGTCTTGAGAAGGCCTTGGCAGGCAGGATTAAGGAAAATCCCAAGGCATTCTACAAGTATGTGAAGAGCAAGAGGATAAGACGTGAAAGAATAGGGCCTATCAAGAGTGATGGTGGGAAAGTTTGTATTGGGCCGGAAGAAACAGCAGAGGTACTTAATGAATACTTTACCTCACAGTAGAAAAGGATCTTGGTGGTTGTAGTGCAGACTTGCAGCAGACTGAAAAGCTTGCGCATGTAGATATTAAGAAAGGGGACGTGTTGGAGCTTTTGAAAAGCATCAAGTTAGATAAATCGCCGGGACCAGATGGGATGTACCCAGGTTACTGTGGGAGGCAAAAGAGGAGATTGCTGAGCCTCTGGCGATGATCTTTGCATTATCAATGGAGACGGGAGAGGTTCCGGAGGATTGCGAATGGCGTTCCTTTATTCAAGAAAGGGAGTAGAGAGAGCCCTGGAAATTATAGACCAGTGAGTCTAACCTCAGTGGTTGGTAAGTTGATGGAGAAGATCCTGAGAGGCAGGATTTAAAAACATTTGGAGAGATATGATTAAGAATAGTCAGCCTGGCTTTCTCAAAGGCAGATCAAGCCTAACGAGCCTGATTGAATTTTTTGAAGATGTGACTAAACACATTGATGAAGGAAGAGGAGTAGATGTAGTATATATGGACTTCAGCATGGCATTTGATAAGGTGCCCCATACAAGTAAGTGAGGGGGCATGGGATCCAAGGGGACATTGCTTTGTGGATCCAGAACTGGCTTGCCCACAGAAGACAAAGAGTGGTTGTAGATGGGCCATCTTCTGCATGGAGGTCGGTCATCAGTGGAGTACCCCAGGGATCTGTTCTGGGACCCTTACTCTTTGTGATTTTTATAAATGACCTGGATGAGGAAATGGAGGGGTGGATTTGTAAATTTGCTGATGACACAAAGGTTGGAAGTGTTGTGGATAGCGTGGAGGGATGTCAGAAGTTGCAGCTAGACATTGATAGGTTGCAAGACTGGGCGGAGAAGTGGCAGATGGACTTCAACCCAGATAAGTGTGAAGTGGTTCATTTTGGCAGGTCAAATAGGATGGCAGAATATAGGTAGGACTCTTGGCAGTGTGGCAGATCAGAAGGATCTTGGGGTCCGAGTTCATAGGACGCTCAAAGTAGCTGTACAGGTTGAAGCTGTGGTTAAGAAGGCCTTCATCAATTGAGGAATTGAGTTTAGGAGTCGAGAGATAAATGTTGCAGCTATATAGGACCCTGGTCAGACCCCACTTCGAGTACTGTGCTCAGTTCTGGTTGCCTCATTACAGGAAGGATGTGGAAACCATAGAAAGAGTGCAAAGGAGATTTACAAGGATGTTGCCTGGATTGGGGAGCATGCCTTATGAGGATAGGTTGAGTGAGCTCTGCCTTTTCTCCTTGGAGAGACAAAGGATGAAGGGTGACCTGATAGAGGTATACAAGATGTTGAGAGGTACTGATCGAGTGGATAGTCAGAGGCTTTTTCCCCAGGGCTGAAATGATTACCACAAGACAACAGAGGTTTAAGGTGCTGGGGAGTAGGTACAAAGGAGATGTCAGGGGTAAGTTTTTCACTCAGAGTGGTGGGTGCGTGGAATGGGCTGCCAGCAACAGTGGTGGAGATGGATTCGATAGGGTGTTTTAAGAGGCACTTAGATTAGTACATGGAACTTAATAAGATAGCGGGTTATAGGTAAGCCTAGTAATCTCTAAGGTAAGGGCATGTTCAGCACAACTTTGCGGGCTGAAGGGCGTATTGCGCAGTAGTTTTTCTAGGTTTCTATGCAAGTCCATTCAAAAGTCTGACAGCAGCAGGGAAGAAGCTGATCTTGAGTCAGTTGATATGTGACCTCAGACTTTTGTATCTTTTTCCCGATGGAAGAAGGTGGAAGACAGAATGTCCGGGGTGCGTGGGGTTCTTAATAATGTTGGCCGCTTTGCCAAGGCAGCGGGAAGTGTAGACAGGGTCAGTGGATGGGAGGCTGATTTGCGAGATGGATTGGGCTACATTCACGATCTTCTGTTCCTTGCAGTCCTGCTTACTCAGTTAACTGATTACTCAGTTAATGGTAGAGCATTGGGGAGAGTTATAAAACAAAGATCTAGGGATACAAGTTCATAGCTCCTTGAAAGTGGAGTCTCAGGTGGACAGAGTGGTGAAGAAGGCATTCTGCACGCTTGGTTTCATTGGTCAGAATGTTGAATTTAGCAGTTTGGACATCTTATTGAAGCGGTACAAGACACTGGTAAGGCCACACTTGGAATACTGTGTACAGTTCTGGTCACCCTATTATAGAAAGAATATTATTAAACTAGAAACAGTGCAAAAAAGATTTACTAGGATGCTCCCAGACTTGATGAATTGAGTTATAAGAAGAGGCTGGATAGACTGGGACTTTTCTCTGTGGAGGCTTAGGGGTGATCTTATAGAGGTCTATAAAGTTATGAAGGGCACAGATCAGCTGGATAGTCAATATATTTTCCCAAGGATAGGGAAGTCTAAAACTAGAAGGCATAGGTTTAAGATGAGAGGGGAGAGGTACAAAAGCATCCAGAGGGACAATTTTTTCACACAAAGGGTGGTGAGTGTCTGGGACAAGTTGCCTGAGGTAATAGTAGAGGTGGGTACAATTTTGTCTTTTAAAAAGCATTTCCACAGTTACATGGGTAAGATGGTATAGAGGAATACGGGTCAAATGCGGGCAATTGGGTCTAGGCATGGACTAGGTACGAAAAAAAGGGGCTGCGTGGACAAATTGGGCTAAAGAGCCCGTTTTCGTACTGTAAACCTCTATGGCTTTAAATCCTGCTTTAAGTGTCCAACGGACAGGAAAACAGAGAATTTCTCGCCTGTTTTTTGGACATACTTACCTGAATGAATCTCCGACATGTGCAATGCAGAGTGCCTCAGGCTGATTCATGCCAGAAAGTGGAGGACTGGGCCTTATTCTGCCCGAGAGGCTGGCAACACAACACTCAGCAGGCCACTACTCGTGCTGGTCTGTCTGTGTGGGAATCAGTGCACATGCACTGCTCCCTGCCATCCCCATTACCAGCCTCCAATCACCAGTTTCCCAGAGTTCCTGAACCAACACCACCCTCCCCCACTCTGACTGCTGGCCTTCCTGACCAGGTTAACTTGAAGCTAAGAAGAATTTGGATCTGCAACACATGGCCTTACCTGCTGGGATGTACGCAGTATTTCTGGGGTTGGAGATAAACGTGACTGGAGTATCAATAACATAGAAAAGGTTAGAGGCAGCAACGTTCAGCACAGCTGTGCACTTTGCTCCTTTCTGCAAACAGACAATTTTGGCTTCAGCTAGGGTTGCTTCTGACTGATAAAAATGTGCGTGTCTGGTTATTATTCCCGTCTTCTCCTTCTTCTGAAACCAATCCATAGCTAAATGGAATAAATTTAACAGTTCTAAATCATTTTGAAATTTTATCTGTAAAAATGGAAGAATAAAACTGATTATTTGTTAATTAAATAGTATATTATTTATTTTGTGCATTCCTTTCCTGAAGCTTTAATTTATATTCGGAGCATAATTTTTGTTAGTGAAGCTGGTAACTTGGGTCAGGCAGTTTCCTGAGTCAGTGCACCCAACTTGGTAGAAATTTCTCTTCAAACCCAATTTTTACTCTGGGCATGCAGGGATGGGAGATAGTTGGGCCCACCAACCCAAGAAGCAGATTGGAGGCAGCTGAGTGTTCAGCTGGGGTGGTTAAAAGGCCCGCCTTGGTTCTCTGGAACTTCATCCCAGCTATTTGCTTACATCGTAAGCTCTCTAGCCCTCACTCCTCATGCTCCATCACCCCTCCAACCCACTCCTCATCAATGTGTCAATGCCAACTTATGCTCCCTATTTTTCCCCAACAGCTCCTCACACCCTCCACACCAATTCATGCCACTTCCACTCCCATTCACCCAGTATACACCAGTAATACTTTGTCGAATTTTACATTATGGGCCTAGGGTCTATGGCAAGGACAGGAACCATGAGTGTTTCTCATTTTGGAGGACAATGGGAATTTGCACAAAATCATGAGACACCGACTGAATTATAAATGCAGTTTGGGGGTTTCCAATATTTTATGAAACAGGGTGGGCTGATTGGCACACTTTCCACCATCATATCCAGGTTCCATATTTAACATCCAGTTACCCGCCACTGAAAGAGGAAATCACAGGAAACACCAGCCCCAGATTCAGTGATGCATCCCTCAAAGTGCTGCTCAATGCAGGGGAGGCCAGGAGGGACATCCTTTATCCTGAGGAAGGAAAGAGGAGGTTGGGCCATCTGAAAAGCTCTGCGTGGGAGGAAGTCTCCAAGGTGGCCAGTGCCCATGACCTCCAACACAGAACCGCTCTTTAATGCTTCAACAAGATGACTGACTTCTTCCGAACTGCCTCATCTACTTACACTCACATCACTGAATAGTTGAGAGGATAAGGGTTTCTGTAAAAGTGGCACCATCCATGCGGTGCATGCATTAAAGAACAACACAATATGGTAAGGTAATGTTTCTGAGCCCACTGCAGTCCATTTAGTCTGTAGGTGGAGAGAGGACTGACAGTGCCTGACCATTCCATAGACTCTTAAACAAATATGTGATGCCCCGCCTCCCTCATCACCTTGACAGGCACATTTCAGACTGGGTCTATGTCTCCACAGTCATGCATATGTAGGGAATTAAAGATATTTGGTAGGGCCTTTGCAAGCCATGTACAAGAAGTCTCTCATCACGTTGCCTCATACGTTCATCTGTTCCAACATCCTAACATTTTATGTATTGCATATGGGGTTCCTTCAGTTGTCCAATTAAGATGACTTGCTCTTCCACCCACATCCACTGACCCAATTCCCATGCAGCCATCTGAGACCTCCACCACAAAGCTGTGAGCAGCCATGACTTGTGTAACATCTGATAAAGACGAGTGTACCATATGCCCTTTTCACCCCCTATTTACCTGCCGTTCCTCCTTCAGAGATCTATGGACAAAGGTCCCTTTGTTCTTCAGAACTTCCCAGTATCAGACCTTTCATAGTATACTTCCTTGTCAAATTACTCCTTCCAAAGTGCATTACCTCACACCTTTCAGGATTAAATTCCATCTGCCACTTATCCATTCATTTGACCATCTCGTCTATATCTTCCTGTAACCCAAGACACTCAACCTCACTGTTAACACCCAATCAATCTTTGTGTCATTGGCAAACTTACTGATCCTACCCCCCACATAGTCATCTATGTCATTTATATAAATGGCGAACAATAGGGGGCCCAGCACAGATTTCTGTGGTGCGTCACTGGTTACTGGCTCTAGTCAGTAAAATTCCCTCAACATGTCCCTCAGGATTCACCAGTTGACACCACAGATGTCCCCTTTTGAGCACTTTTCCTTTCTCTCTCATATTTCTTCACATCTGCACAACCCTGTGCCCGCTCCCATCTGCATTACACTTCCCTGCCACCCCAAAGCTGCACCCCACTGCAGCCCTTCCCACTCTCCTGCTTCACACCAACACAGCCATTCCACGATGATCCTGGCTCTCTTTCTCCTTCCATCCCTAATCTCCCCCACCTCCCTCCAGGCATTCACCGCCACCCTAAATCTTCAGTTCTCTCCATCCTGTCTAATTCCACCCCACCTCCCTCCCTCCAATCCCAGAAGACAATCACCACCCAAAAGCATCTCACGCAGCAGTCCACTCGCACTGAGAAGATCCATCTCCTAGAAGGAACTTAAGTTTTAAGGCCCACTCTTTGTAGCATGAAGACCTATGTGGTTAATGCTCCACTGCTGCACAAGGTGTTGCAGGGTCCATGACCATTAGAAGCCTTCATCCTCCAATCTCTGCAAGTTACCCAGGCCTTCCAGGTGAGTGCCAATACGTCCACACCATGCGAGTCCAGGTGTGTCACAAATTGTTGAGATATCCCACTGCTGGCACAGATGATTCTGTCCCATCTGTTATGATTCCTGCGACAGGCTGGGCAGGAAAATTCCACCTATTGCAGGCTGATCATAGAAACAGAGAAAAGAGGAGCAGGAGGGTTCATTTGGCCCTTCGAGTCTGCTCCATGATTCATTATGATCATAGTTGATCATCCAATTCAATAGCCTAATCATGCTTTTCCCCCATAACCTTTGATCTCATTCACCCCATGTACAATACCCAGCTACTTTTTGAACACATTCAATGTACATTCAGCTACTTCCTGTGGTAATGAATTCCACAGGCTCACCACTCTTTGGGTGAAGAAACGTCTCCTCATCTCTGTCCTAAATGGTCTACCCTGTATCCTCAGACTGTGACCTCTGGTTCTGGATTCCTCCACCATCAGGAATATCCTCCCTGCACCTATCCTGTTTAATCTTGTTAAATCCTGTTAGGACGTTATAAGTCTCTTTGAGATCCCTCCTCATTGGTCTGAACTCCAGCAAAAATAATCCTAACCTAGTCAATGTCTCCTCATACATCAGTCCCGCCATCCCCAGAATCAGTTTGGTAAACCTTCACTCACGCTCCCTTGGGCGTAAGAACTTCCTTTCTCAGAAAAGGAAACCAAAACTGCACATGATACTCTAGGTGTGGCCTCACTACGGTTCTGTATAATTGCAACAACACATCTCCGCTCTTGTACTCAAAACTCTCGCAATGAAGCCAACATGCCATTTGCCTTCTTTACCACCTGCTGCACCTGCATGCTTACCTTCAGTGACTGGTGCACAAGGACACCCAGGTCCCATTGTACACTCCCCTCTCCCAATTTACAGCCATTCAGGTAGTAATGTGCCTTCTTGTTTTTGCTTCCAAAGTGAATAACCTCACATTTATCCAAATTATCTACTGTTGATTTGCCCACTCACCCAACCTGTCCAGATCATTTGAAAGATCTCTGCATCCGTGTCACAGTTCACCCTCCCACCCAACTTGGTATCATCTGCAAACTTTGAGATGTTACATTTTGTTCCCTCATCCAAATCATTAATACATATGGTGAATAGCTGGGGTTCCAGCACTGGTCACTGTGGCACTCCACTAGTTACTGCCTGCCAATGTAAAAAGCACCCATTAATTCCTACTCTTTGTCTCCTCTCTGCCAACCAGTTTTCTAACCATCTCAAAACACTTCCCCCAATCCCATGTGCTTTAACCTTGCATGATAATCTCTTATGTGGAACTTTGTGAAACTATTTCTGAAAATCCAAATTTGCCACATTGACAGACCCCAGCCCCCCCCTTGTCAACTCTACTAGTTAGATTGTCAAAGAATTCCAACAGATTTGTCAAGCGTGATTTCCACTTCACAAATCAATGCTGACTCTGATTGGTCCTGCCACTACTTTCTAAATGCTCTGCTATAAAGTCCTTGATAACGGATTCCAGAATTTTCCCCACAATGGCATGCTGACAGAAGTTAAACAATTAATAACCTTAACAGTTACTTAAATTCCTGCAAATGTATAGGAGAGAGCAATGTAAATGTTTGGTATTTTTAAATTAGCATTTGTAATCCCGCTACATGACGGCAGAAGTTCGATGTGGCATCACAAAAAATATGTCAGTGGAAGTGCTCTGAACTCCCTGTACTTACATTGCATGGATTTACAAATAAATTGTTTTACTAATGCGCAGTTGTGGTCTGTTAGCAGTCCTGTCGTTGGATCTAGTTGTACACAGTCCTTTGATTCTCCATGCACCAAATCATTCCTTAAAAATCTTCAATATACAAAATAAAAACAATGACTGACCTAAAAAGAATATTGGGCTCCACTGATAACAATAATTAAACATAGCTTGATTGTGACAATAAAAATAACTAACTTCAAAACACTTATTTAGCCATCACTGTGACATCCTGAGGTCATGAAGATTGCTTTACAAACGTAAGACTTTCCTTTCTTTTACTATATGATCTTGTGTCAAAATGGAGGACAAAGCCTGGAAAAAAAAAACAATATTTGGGGGTCCAAAACTTTATCTGCAGATAAGCTGAGTGGCCCTACTGGAAAGTTAAGGCTGCCAAGAAAACCCATTGTAAAGTTCTCCAACAGTGACGATTCTGACTGAAATTAGTTGGGGAGTGGCGGTGGAAGATGGCATACTCTTCACGCAAGATTGTGAATGCACTATCTATCCCAGAGATCTCTGGTTGCCCAGTCACTGAGCATTCCACAAGATCCCGTTTCAGATGTCTAAAATGTTCTACTTTTTAAATATGTACGGATAAGGAAAAAGTTTCACATTAACTAGGATAGACAATACTCAAATCTAAGATGGACAGAGCTATGGGATTGGACGGGAAAATGGAGTTGAAGTGAAACATCTTGTTAAATAGTGGAGTGGCTGGACGGCTGGTTTGTGATGCAAAGTGAAGCCAACAGCGTGGGTTCAATTCCTGTACTGGCTGAGGTTATTCATGAAGACCCCGTCTTCTCCACCTTGCCCCTCACCTGAGTATGGTGATCCACCAGTCAGTTCTCAAAGGGGAGAGCAGCCTACAGTCATCTGGCAACTCTACTTTTAAATAGTGGAGCAAGCTTGGACAGCTGACTCTCGCTATTTCTTGGGTTTATGACTGAGTATCAAAACTGTGTGATTATATCAACTACACCCACGTAGAAAAAAGTGGCACAAGTAGTGACTAGCAATACATCATGCTCTAGGATCATCTTCAATGCAGCTGTAGATTTAATAACTTCACATAGTTAGATAATGTAATTTGAATAGCAGAAACTCATGTTAACTTCCTTTCCTCATCACACTCTGGATCCTAGGACTGGGTCCCCCCCAACCTGGGGCAGCGGGCAGCATGGTGGTGCCCACAACCTACTTTCAGATGTGGGCCTTAGGCCAGTGTACAGTCAGAGAACAAGAGAAATCAGACATGCAATGCACAGGACAGCATCACTGTGCCACAGAACAAGTCATCACACCCTCCTGCCAATCTTTTTGGTAAAACAAATAAACTAAATCAAATAAACTGAGGGACAAATTGAAAGGGCAGCCCCCATAAAGAAGAAAACCGTCCAAAACAAAAAAAACAGGAAGAAAACTTAAAATATTAAGCCAAAATGTGGTTATGGGTATCAATAATAACCCCAGTCCCTGTGGTTCCCAATGAATACAGAGGGCCTCGATGGTGCCCTCGGACACTGATGCTCCCTCTCCAGGGACGCCCGGCTGCGAAACCGCACAGAGGGGAAGACACGTGGGCCGGATGACCCCTCAGTTGAACACTGCCTGGACCTGTCACTTTGCTAGGCCCAGGAGCAGGTTTACAGGGGTGATCCTCCACCTTCCCTGCATCCCTCCACACCGAGCACATGGGACATGGGATTGAAGTGCAAACAAAAATCAACAAGAAGTTTTTGAGATAACTAAAAAAGGAGTGCAGCCTATAACATTTAACGTAGATGAGGTCCATGGACTCCACAAGGTTGCAAAAAGGGCAGATTTCTTAAGATCCTGTGAACCATAAAGACATAGAACAGAACAGGCCCTTCGGCCCTCAATATTGTGCCGAGCTATGTCTAAACCCAAGATCAAGCTATCACTCCCTATAATTCTGGTGTGCTCCATGTGCCTATCAATTTGCAGTTGTATAGAACTGCTGCTTGCGCCACCATCCACCCCAGGTCCCCAGTGTAGTGAGGGAGGATCCCTGCCCCGCACGTAGAGGGATCTCCATTGGGTACCTCTGCCGCTGGATGGAAAACATTTGTGAGGTGGCTCAAACTGTAGGGCTCCATCCCTGAGGGAAGAGGTCTGGGCTTGGGGCCAATGTGAAATTCCGTCCGAGTAGGGGCACATTCAGTCAGGATTCCACTGCACAATTATGCCTCCTTGATCCTGTGTACGATGTCAGGTCTGAGCACCCTCTTGAGGCCACGGATGGCATCGGTCGCGAAATGGACACCCACTGCTGTGGACTCAGCCCACTCCTCCGCCACCCAACCCATCCCCGACCCAGCATCCATAGCCTGCCTCTTCGCCGGCAACCAAAATGGAAACTCCTGAGCAGTGGCTCTTGAACGACAGCCGCTACCTCAGATGGGGAGAACTGCAGCAGGAGGTGACTGTGTCCCAAACATTGAATAGTTTCTAGTAAAAGATGGGCAATGCTTGCAGGAAGTTCTGAAGATCCCTCAGGTCTATGAACAGGAGTTGCACATTATATTTCAGGTCGTTCACCTGGCGGAAGAAATACATCGTCAGGACACACCAGGGACTCAATGGAAAGGTATTGCTGCAGGGTTTGAAGGAGGAAGGTTGCCACCTTGGTGCGAAGGCACACCAACATCTGACAAAATCTTCCTAAGCAGGAGATTCAGAACCTCAGCAGTTACCCAGTGTAGTATTTGTCCAGAAGAACAGTACGAGGGTTCTCTGGATGCTTGTGACAAAATGGGGGGGAAGGGTCAAAGTGACCAACCGGTACTACAGTATGGAGGCAATCAAATGGTTTATGAGCAGAACTCATGCTCTGTAGGATAGCACTGTCCTGTCCTGTGATCCAGTGACCTTGGCCTCCAGTGTTGCCAATTCACTGACCAGGATTCCTCTGCCAAGCAAAGATGAACTCCCAAATAGAGGAGGTTGGTGTCACTCTCCTGCCTGGAACAGTAACTCACTAACACAATCTGGTGAACTAGTGCAACAACAATAATCAATAAAACGAAGAGATGGTCATCGACTACAGGTAGCACAGTGGAGAACATGCCCCTGTCTACATCAGAGATGAAGTGGAAATGATCGACAGCTTCAAGTTTCTAGGTGTCCAGATCACCAACCTGTCCTGGTCCCTCCGCACTGACGCTAAAGTTAAGAAAGCCCACAACGCCTCTTCTTTCTTAGAAAGCTAAGAAAATTTGGCACGTCTGCTACAACTCTCACCAATTTTTACAGATGCACCAAAGAAAGCATCCTTAGTGTGGCTCCTGCTCTGACCAGAGTTAAGTTAATCTTTCTCTACATCCTAGCTATGACTATAACTACATTCTGAAAAGTTTTTAAAGTTTTAAAGTTTATTTATTAGTCATAAGTAAGGCTTACATTAACATTGCAATGAAGTTACTGTGAAATTCCCCTAGTCGCCACAGTCCGACACCTGTTCGGGTCAATGCATCTAACCAACACGTCTTTCAGAATGTGGGAGGAAACCAGAGCATCCAGAGGAATGTCCTGCAAATGTGCAGAATCCTGCAAATGAGAGGTTATCCACTTTGGTAGAAATAATATTAGGAGGGATTATTATTTAAAAGGCAAAAAGCTGCAGCATGCTACAATACAGAGGGACCTGGGGGTCCTTGTGCATGAGTCACAAAAACTCAGTCTGCAGGTGGAGCAGGTGATCAAGAAGGTGAATGGAATGTTGGCCTTTATAGCGAGGGAGTTGGAATATAAAAGTAGGGAGGTCTTGCTGCAACTGTACGGGGTACTGATAAGGTCGCAGTTGGAGTATTGTGTGCAGTTTTGGTCGCCGCACTTGCAGAAGGATATATTGGCCTTGGAGGGAGTGCAGAGGAGGTTCACTAGGCTGATACCGGAGATGAGGGAGTTAGCCTATGAAGAGAGACTGAATAGACTGGGCCCGTACTCGTTGGAGTTTAGAAGGATGAGGGGGGATCTTATAGAGACGTATAAGATAATGAAGGGGATAGATAGGGTAGAGGTAGAGAGATTCTTCCCGCTTAGAAAGAATAGCAGGACTAGAGGGCACAGCCTCAAGATAAGGGGGGGCAGTTTAGAACGGAGTTGAGGAGGAACTTCTTCACTCAAAGGGTGGTGAATCTCTGGAATTCTCTGCCCGTTGAAGTGGTGGAGGCTACCTCGCTAAATATATTTAAGTCACGGGTAGATAGGTTTCTGATAGACAAGGGAATTAAGGATTATGGGGAGAAAGCGGGAAAGTGGAACTGATCCACTTCAGATCAGCCATGATCTTATTGAATGGTGGGGCTGGCTCGTAGGGCTAGATGGCCTACTCCTGCTCCTATTTCTTATGTTCTAGGAAACCCACGCAGACACAGGGAGAACATGCAAGCTCCCCTCAGACAGTGACCCAAGCCGGGAATCGAACCTGGGTGCCTGGCACTGTGATGCAGCAGTGCTAACCGCTGTGCTACCCTGTCACCCTCCCCGGAGAGGAAACAATGGGATTCCTCCAATCAGACTTACAATCCGAAGAGTGAAACTGACATCCCTTCCTAATATTCCTGATTTTGCCTTTGTAGCTCCAGCAGGTGAAAGACAACCGAGTCCAGAGGCACAACGTCTGACTGTAACTCAGTAGAGTCCTGGCCTCTAGCAGGCCACTGAATGTCGGATCCCTTGGATATACCTGCTGCAGATCATCATAAGTGAAGCACTCATCAGTGAGTGACCCAGAAGCCTGTTGCTGATAGTGTGAGTCACTGTGCTGGTGGAGGCTGTGGGTGACATCATTTCTATTGTGAGGTCCGAAAGGTTGCTCTCCTGTCTGGCTGCTAATGCTATACTAGCAGATGTATTAGGATGCTCCACTGATTTTCGTGCAAGAGAAAGGAATAGTATTAGTGCATGGCAGGGACATAAGGATCGGAGACAGAGAACTCATGCGAGGCTGTCAAGATGGATAACTTTTGTGGGTTCTCACTTTTTTCTCTTGCACCCACCATGTCCTCAGTGCAAGAGTCATCCTCTTCCTCCACAGCATGCTGGAGGGTCCTCTCCTTGAAAGGCAAGCCTGTCTGTGCTCTGTCTTTTTTGCTGTGAGCCAGCTTGTCCTGCAAGAAGACAGACAGGGTGAATATCAACAGGTCGCATGCCAGATCAAATGGTAAGGAAGCCTGCCATGTGTGGTTATGAGTGGGAAGTGGGATGCAAGGAGGTGAAAAGTCGCAAGGGATATAAGGAAACGTGTGAAAAGGCAACTGACAGGGGCCTGTGAGGTGGTAGTGAGTGAGTTCCCAGTTAATGTGTGATGGGTTTATGAGTGGGCAAGTGTTAACAAATGAGAACAGTAACTTACTCTGGCTGCACGAAAGTCATTCATCTTCCTGCGTCAAATGAGTGTGCTTGTGTGTGGGAGCTGGTGCTTACAACACCTCCCATGAGCGACTGGTCACCTAACTGGAGGGTCTTCGTCTCGCCTGATGGTACAGGATGTCACACTGTTCCTCCACCCCATCCAGCATTCTAATAAGTCCTCCTCAGAGAATCTCAGGGCGGCCTTCCTCGCAGCATCCTCTTGCCTCGCCTTGAAACAAGTGCTGAGGAGGTGTTTAAATGGGCTGCTCCCACTGACACTGGAGCAGGTAAATTAATCAGTTCACCATGGGGATGACATGAAACCTGTACTAAAACGTTCCTTTTTGTACCACGTAAAAACATAGCGTGACATCTCACCAACACCACCAATGGCCTACTCACCACTTTTCTCACTCAAAACGACACTTAACCACCAATGAGAAAATTCCGCCCAATGATTCTTGGCTGTAAAAAGGCCTTTTGTTCATTCATGACTGATCTGCCTAAAGGTAGGTCCTTGGCTCAATGCTGATGCTTCATTCTGAACTGTTTTCTTGGTGCTTTTTCTCCCCCCCAGTGGTGGTTTCTCATTGGCTGCCACTTTTAGGGGTAGGGTGAGATGTCCTCCAACCAGAACTGGAATTAAACCCATGCTGTTGGCATTATTCTGAACAACACACTAGCAATCTAGACAAATGAGCTATATGGCCCTATCTGTGCTTCCATCCACATTCAAAAATATAAATAAAAATAAATTGAAAAAGTAAAGCAATTGGAACAAACTTACGGTATTAGACTTGCACTCAGAGAATTATTTGTTGTCCACTGGAAAACAGATTCAGTTACCCGATCATTGAGTCCAGTCCAATAAGATCCAGGGATATGACCACTAAGCCAGTCCTGTTACAAGACAAATGTATTCATCAATATAAGTTAGATTAAAGATCTAAAGGTCTAAACTATGCATAGCTAGGAAATTAACCAACCTTTATTAGCTCAGGGAAACTATTTGCTAGGCATGTCCATAAACTTTACTTGGTTGTGATATACAATCTTCTGCCCCTCTTATGCACAGAGAATCAATTTAATTTAAATTTGAAGTTACATTATGGGAGTACTGTGCATGGTATAGGTGCCCAATGGCTATAAGCAAATTACTTTGTCCTTAGTCTTTCCGATTGGGTCAGCGTTGGAGTGGATTGAAGATTGATGCCCTACACTATCAGATGTCAAACCTTGAAAGAATCTCAAAAACCTATACTAACTTTTTGGTTTAAATTAAACTTGACTGAATAGCATGATAAATTTGAGAAGAAGAAAATTACGACGATACAAGATCCTTGAATACAAGCAGTTGCGCAGACAGACAGAAACAAAGCTATTTGCATGTTTGGCACCGTTTTGACTTTTGGCTCTCTAGCCAGTGGCATGCGTTGCCCTGGCAGCCAAGAGAAATCTGGCATTTTTTTGCAATTCAATTTGGCAGGTGTACTGCAAGATGTCAATAGGTGTCCTTAAAATAGTGTATTTGATTGAGTCCTCCAGTTTGTG
Organism: Carcharhinus amblyrhynchos; assembly: GCF_965287045.1. NCBI lineage: Eukaryota > Metazoa > Chordata > Chondrichthyes > Carcharhiniformes > Carcharhinidae > Carcharhinus > Carcharhinus amblyrhynchos. The sequence goes on from NC_137348.1 coordinate 42,613,924, forward strand.
CTGGAATAGACACCAGCCAGAAAAATGGCAGGGATGAGGTGGAGTGAACAGATTGTGAGGATGGGCTCCCAACAGCAACAACCTGATTATTTTGTGAGAGACAGAGGAGCACTTCCCGTTCTTCTGAGGGTGACAAAAATAACAATGTTAAGTTTTCCAGTCAGTAAGTGTATTTTGTGCAGGTTTCAAATGCGTGTTTAGGTTAGATGGTGCTCCCATCATCCACTTAGGTCATAGAGGTCACAGGTTTGAAACATACTGTTAATGGTGTGGGTGAGTTGCTGCACTGCATGGATGCACATGTTGCTTATTGATGGTACATACAGCTTATATTGCTGATAATGAAAGGAGTAAATTTTTAAGATGGTGGATCAAGCGGGCTATTTTGTCTTGGATGGTGATGTGATTTTTGAATGCTATTGCAGCCAAACTTATCCAGGCAATGGGATATTATCACATAGCGCTCCTAACTTGTGACTTATAGATGATAGATAGGCTTTGGGGAGGCAAAAAGGGAGTTTTGCAGACAGAGTTTAGTGCCACATTTCCTCCCTAACATCAGCCTTTACCAAAATTGGTGAAAATCATGACAGAGGTCATGGCAATGTGCCTTTAAAACATGTTAGGGTCCCATACCAGTACCCCACATTGCATTAGGTAGCCAGACTAGACGCCAACAATTTTTCCATTTTGGCATAGACATGAGGAAAAGATACTTCCTTCCAGGAAGTTGTCCACTGACAAAGCAGGGACTTTGACAATAGAACAAACTTTATTTAATAGTACTGTTTAAATATAACCCTAACATATTAAGTAACTTAATTAACAGCTGAACAATATTTAAAAATGTAAAGGAAACAACTTTAATTTCTAAATTACCACTGTTCCATTTCAAATAAGCAGCATTCCTCTTAGACTTTAGTGCAACTTTAAACACAGCAAATATACTTATGATTGCTAACTATGAGTATAAACAGTGTTGAAGCTTTCAGAGAGAAAATGAGTTTCACAGCAGCCTGCATAAGCCTGTCTTCAAGAAATTCCCATCTAGAACTGCAACTCTAAACTGTTTTCTGCAAAAACTTTTTTGCTTTCTACTACAGCCCAAGCTCTGCATATAAACCACATCATCACATGACCATGTCAATCATTTTAATCAGAAATCCCAGGGGAACTTAAGTAAATAAAAGTCCATTAACTCTACTTAACATAATCACAAGTGGGATTGGAATGAGTAGTTATCCTGCTCCCCCAAAATTTGAGCAGCATTCCCTCCAAATATGCCGACTGTCTGTATCTTAAATCTGAATTTTTAAACATTCGTCTTAAATACAAATCTATATCCATATCTATTGTACTACTGTCATCAAAACAGATGTCCTTAAAATATGTCATATCATAATTACACATGTGTGATACCATACTCAGTCAAATATTGCCTGATGTCAAGGGCAGCCACTCTCACCTTATCTCTTCAATTTAGCTATTTTGCCCATTTAGGCCTGAGGCTTTATTGAGAGCTGAAGCTGAGTGGCCCTTCCAGAGTCTAAACTGATCATTGGCAAACCAGTTATTATTTAATAAATGCCACTTTGCAACACTGTCAATGAAAACTTCTAACATTCTGCTGTTGACGGAGCATAGACTGATGGGGAAATTATTAGCCGAGTGGGATCTGGACTAATGTGATAGTAATTGACCAAAATGGATTTGTTCTACTTTTTATGGATAGGACATGTCTGTGCAGTTTTTTATATCGTCGGTTGTTGCTATACTGGAACAGCTTGGCTAAGTCCTGGAACAGAAGGCTTCAAGACTACAGCTGGGATGTTGTCAGGGTAAAAAGTCTGACAACACCAGGTTTTAGTCCAACCTATTTATTTGATAATATACTCACTAGCTTTCGGGGTTACCCCCTTCGTCAGGGGTAACCCCGAAAGCTAGTGAGTATATTATCAAATAAATAGGTTGGACTAAAACCTGGTGTTGTCAGACTTTTTACTGTGTTTACGCCAGTCCAACGCCGGCATACCCACATCATGTTGTCAGGGTCCATAGGTTTGGCTGTATCTAACTCCTTCAATGTTGTCTTGCAATCAGATGAATCAAAGTGGATGAAAACTGGAATCTATAATGGTGGGAAACTCAGGGAGATCACTGATGCACTCCTGTTTTGCACTAATAGATTAGAGGACATGTAGAATTTCAACAGGGATCAGATGAAAATGATTACAATACATGTTGCTCTTTCTCTCAATGCTCTCCACAAACACTACTCTTCTTCTCACACACATGAATACCCAAGAGACAGGAAATAGATTGGATCAGGCTTTCTCCACACCAGTCAAAAATTCACATTGGAATTCTGTGATCAGCTAGATCAAGTCCCCAGCACTAATTACCAGAGATACAACCAAAATCCCTTTTCTGATTTCTCAGTGAGTGCACTTAGAATTAGTGCTATGATAGATTGACAAACATCAACTTGGAAGAAGTGGGAGAGAGGAAAACATTGTGGCAACAAACATTAAAAACAATAAAACATTGTTCAAGCTCTATGTTCTTGTTGCTCATTTTGAATATAGATAAACAAGGGAAAACAAGATTGGGTGTGTAAAATGATGGTGTGGGAGTTGGCTGAGGTGAAGGTGGGACTGTGAAGCTACTCTTTTTACTCAATGGGGAATAGAGCTGTTGTATAATCAAAGACAAGGGAAATAACTGTTCTCCATTAACTATTTTCAAGCCATTTCAAAATGGAACAGTGGGTGAAGATGGGTGCGGGGTAATGTGTAACGATGGTAAGCATGAAAATGTACCAGAATTACTGAAAGGATAAACTTAATTGAATTTGTTCCTCAATAACTGACTCAATTGCTGCATTTTAAATAATTTACCAAAGTTATAATTTTATTGTTTTGTCTAATCAAAGATGTGAAATATAAACTCACATTACTACCACTGAACTGCACTTTTAAAGCAAAATGAATTTGATTATATGACATTAAATACATGTTAAATGACTACAATGTTGAATATTTCACCTATATTGCAATTCTACAGATGATTGTTACCTTTTCAGCCACACTTTCCAAATAGACCAGATCAGTGCCTCTGTAAGCTCTGCAGATATTTAGTGCTCGTTCCCAAGTAGCACTTAAAGATGGACTCAAAAAGTAACAGTGATCACTCCACATGTGCCAGTCAGGATTCCCAGGACAATTAATACTACCTAAACAAACAATCAAAAAGTAAACATGACTGACACAGTGATAAATATATCTTTGTTATGTTAAGAGTATCAAAGGATATGGATAAAAGACTAGTAAATGGAGTTGAAGTCCAGATGTGCCATAATCTCACAGTGACAGGAGAGATTTGAGAGCCTGAAGGGCCAATCCCAGTTTCCTACATCTTTAAACTCCAATATGTGACAAATCACATATTGTCCTAAAACAAAAACATTAGTATCATTGTGATTTATATGCTTTTGTTAAGGATATGTACATCTTTTCCAAATTATTTTCTCTGTCTTATTTCTTGGTTTAACTGTGTGCCATTCCAAAGCTGTGGCTGGTAACCAGATCCCAAACTTACCCCACTGCTACTGCCAATCAGATGCTAAGTAGCCGATACAGTTTGGGTAATTTTACCATAGCATTTTCCAATCTTTTCCTAAGAACAAAACAGCCTGGGAAAATCCTGCTAATCATTTCACAATGCATGTTTTGCAGTGGTTCAAAGTGCGTTGGTTGTTTGAAGACGTCACAAGTAGTATTTGAAATATTCATCAGATTCTGGCATCAATTTGCTGGAATCATTTTTTCACCCAAACTTCTCTAAGAAACCTCAAAGCCTCCTTGTTTTCCAAAGAAAGTCTGTCTAATTTCTTAATCCCGCCCTTATTGTATAAGCATGATCTCTGGCTATGGTTAGGTCAGGATTGTCCAACTGGCACTTTGTGGTATGCAGAACCTCACAATGGGGCCTCCTGGGGCTATTGTTTAAAATGCTGATAAGACAGGCAAGTAAAATTCCACATTTCACGAGGAGCAGCCCCTCCAATCCTAGGCAATTCCTACAAATGAGGGCAAGAAGCAGTCTTTTTCGAATAGCCTGGGGATGGAGCCTGGGGAAGTGAAGGTGCTTTGTGGCCAGGACCCAGGAGTGAAGTGAGAGATGTCCCACTTGGAGTGACCCTGGCGAAGGATGTGTCAAAGTTTTCAGAATAGTCAAGAAGGATGAGGAGGGAGAATTTACCTTTGTCACAATCACATTGGATCTCATTTGTGAAAACAGAAACATTCAAAGAAAACAAAATGCCAAGATAAAGTAAAGGTTTTCCATTCACAAGCATGATTCTGAGTTACAGTGCATCATTTTAATTCTCAACCTTGCTGACCTTTGACCTGTTGCAGTATTCCAAGAAGTTTAGTGTAAGTTCAATGAATTGTATCTCATCTTTTGATTAGACGTCCAAGTTCAACAAAATTAGTCTGTCATTTCTGCTCCCATTTTGTTGTTTTCTTTGCATGTTTTAATTTTTCTCTTGTTTTTGTTTTCCACCAAGTACATCCACTCTAGGTATATCTTCTGTTTCATTGTTTATTTTCTTGCACTATTACTACTCCTTTAAGCCTGGCACAACTAACTCTTCCGACATTTAATTTCCCTTGACTTCCACACTATCACTGATTTTCCCTTTTGTTCTTTCGCCTAGATTTCTAACTTTTCCAAATTCTGTTAAAAGGTCATCAAACTGAAAGACTGTTTCTCTTCACAGATGCTGCCAGACCTGCTGCATAATTTCATCATTTTCTGACTTTACTTTGAGATTCCAGGATCCGCAGTATTTTACTCTTTGGGAATAAACTCTGAGCTTTCTCCAATTATCTAATTTTGTTCCTTTCTGCCATTTAAGTTAATTGGAGGCTTCAGAATTCCAACAATCTCTGATTCTTACCTTAAGTATAAATGAAAGTTGCAGTCCAGGAACAGTTCCTAATGTGCCTTGAGACTTCCATTTTCATGCATTTAGGGAATCTAAATGCAGATAAGAACAGGAAGCAAAGCAGTAAAACAGTGCAAAACTGCAGATCAGGTGACCTGGAACCAGAGTGCCATTCCAAACAACGTGCCCAGGATGCAAGATATGAGGAGGGAGACAGAAAGAATTCCAAATCCAAGAAGGTGGTCCCAAACCAGGGAGTGGAACATGAAGAGGTCCCAGCAAAAGTGCAGGCAGGACAAAGACACGGACCAGGGATAATCCCACTGAGTCAAGATAAATGATAGGAGCAGAGAGAAATGTTCCAAGGTAAATAAAGAGCTGTGGACAGCAAAGTGGGTTTTAGAGAAGCACTGAACATCCAAGAGGGCAGTCAAAGATTAGTGGCTCTGTTACAGGTTGTAATGGCAAAGGTACCCTTTTGGAGCAGTAGTGTTCTGCTTGGCATGGTTGAAGCTCTAAACATGTGCTGAGAAGACAAAGCATGAATGTACTCTGAGATCTGAGGAAAGAAACTTGGTGGCAAGATTGAAACCCTGGTGGTGGGTCCTTGTTGAAGTTGTCCAGGTGCGAGTGATATTTGGAGAATGTTTGCACAAACAGTTCTTTGAAAGTGGAGATTGGATACTGTGATGTCTGGCTGCTTTAAAGGAGAATCTCAGATAGAGTCACATTATCAAGTGTCCAGGTTGGAGGATCATCCTAGTAGGATACAGAATTGAACATAAAATGCTGCAGAATTACTGAGGAGCTTTGGGTGATTGCACCCTTTTACCAAATCCACTATTTCTGCAAATGAATTTGAATCGGGCACGCTTGGAGAAGCAAGTCTGTGAATTAGATACAGGCTTCAGTTCGATCTAAGAGGCAGACTGGAAGCAACAAAGCTGCACTGCTCTGTAAATCGCATTTTGCATAAATAAATGTTTGTCTTTTTACCTAACTAGTGAAGCCAAGTTATTACATTGGTGAAGAAGAAAAAAGCAGCAAGTGCGGTTGCAAGATTGTGGGTACAGAACCCTGTTGAGTTTGAGGTCAGGTTGTGAAGTAGAAGTGAGCCGCATAGATGCCTTTATTCAGTCAATTGGAACCCTTCAATGGCTCTGTTAAAGATAAGGTATAGTATATTAAGTGGTTAGAATACTATTTCAAGGCAAACAGAAAAGAGGAGGAGGCAGAAGAAGGCAATCTTAAGTGTGTGTGAGACCAAAGCTTATAATCTAATTTGCAGACTCCCATGCCTGATTCTAATTAATTTGCAGAAAGAGTGGATTTGGTAAAAGGGCACAATCACCCAAAGCCCTCAGTAATTCTGCAGCGTTTTATATTCAATTCCACAGGAGAGCCCATTGCAATCTACAATACAAAGTTTAGACAAGTTGCAGAGCACTGTGATTTTGGGCCTGATTTCAAGGTTACACTGAGCCGCATGCTGAGAGATCACTTAGTTTGTGGAGTTAATCATGGCGGAGACTGAAATTGATTTTAAAAATTGACTTTAAAAAGTGCAGTTAAGGTAGGAAACTGCAGCCAACAGTTGCGCTGAAAGTGAAGACACCAGTTTAAGACAGAAAACAGCTATAGCAGCTGGTAGACTCAAAAGATTTAGAAAAGTGAATCAACAAAATAGGATTGAAACAGAAGGTTAGTGGTGTGAGATAATCAGTCCCCTGAAGTCTGCCGTTTCAATAAAGCAGAGTGCTTTATGTGCCACAGGAAGGACCGTTTGAAACATAAATGCAAGAGTAAGCAGAGACTACCCAGTAATAAAGTGAGCAACTCAGCACCAGTGCATAATGTGGGAGATTCTCTGGCAAGGGATCCAAACATTCTATCATTAAACAACGTGAAAGTAGGTTAAGTAGCCCCTATCACAGTGGTGCTTTTGGTGAATGGACCATTAAAATTGGAGTGGCAGCTTCAGCTACCAAAATAGGAGAACATGCATACAGATATCTGCAAGGTGTTCAGCCTTTAAATTTAAAGAACACATCTGCAAGATTGGCAACCTACACAGGAGAGGACATTAAGATAGTGGATGGGATTTTCTAGCCTCCTTTGCCCCGAAACTGGAAAATCCTGCCCAAGGTTAATGGACCTTTCCATAGCCTGTTCCTCGCCCCCTCTTATTCCTGTGTGGGTGAGACAGTAAAATTTGCCCCAGTGGATTCTACTGTAGTGCTTATGAGCCATGGACAACAATCTGCCCTACTTACATTAGTAGTTGTATCTGGCCAAGGGGCTAGTCTAATGGGCTGTGACTGGCTCCAAGAATCCATTTTGGTCACCTCTGTCATTTACTTTGGAGTGTGGTGTGTCTGACTACACTTTGCCAGTTGGTTCATATGTATTGCAAATTTACCCTGAATATATGAATACAAGATAGATGTGATAAATTGTTTTTATCTTTCTGAATTTGTATCCCTATGTGTCTGTAAATATATAGCTGGGGTGAAAGAATAGTGGCCATTTGAACCATTTTCCCAAACATGTGAACATACGAGCTACAAGCAGGAGGCGGCCATTTGGTCTTTCAAGCCTGTCCTGTCTTTTGATATGATCATGGCTGATCTAATTGTAACCTCAATGCCACATTCTTACTTATCCTTGATTTTCTTGTGTCTGTATTGAGATCTTTTCAACTTTTCAGACTGGTGTAATATAGTTAATTTTATCTTGTTTAATTTTAAAAAATTTTTAATGGTCTAACTTCATCAGTGAATTTATTCAGTAACCTGTGAATTTATTCAGTAACTTTCCTCCTTAGTTTCAGAAAAGAGTTAGGATCTATCAAACCAGGTTCACTCTGAAATCTAACTTGTGCAGCAGTAACACCAGCTGGGATCATAACAAAATCAAGAGAACTTCTAGTTCTGTGGCCTCATTTAATTGTGCAATCTGTTTCAAGCTTTGGTTTCTACTTGCAATTTACATCTACTGCAAGGTCTCGCTCTTCTCGTGCTGACCAATAGAATGATCCCTAAGGGAACAAAGTTCGCTGCTCTGAAGTTTGGTGACAGCCTATTGCACCATACCAGTATAAGAACATAAGAACATAAGAAATAGGAGCAGGAGTAGGCCATCTAGCCCTTCGAGCCTGCCCCGCCATTCAATAAGATCATGGCTGATCTGTCGTGGCTCAGTTCCACTTTCCCGCCCTCTCCCCATAACCCTCAATCCCTTCTCTTATCAAAAACCCATCAACCCGCTTCTTAAAAATATTTAGCGAGGCAGCCTCCACCACTTCAACTGGCAGAGAATTCCAGAGATTCACCACCCTTTGAGTGAAGAAGTTCCTCCTCAACTCCGTTCTAAACCGCCTCCCCTTTATCTTGAGGCTGTGCCCCCTAGTCCTACTATCCTTTCTGAGCGGGAAGAGTCTCTCCACCTCTATCCTATCCATCCCATTCATCATCTTATACGTCTCAATGAGACGTATGAAAGCAGGTTGTCAGTATGGTCAATTTAACATGCCACAGAGGAGAATCAACATTCAGTGCAAGCAAAGGATGAATGATTTCATCAGCTCAGCTAGTGCAAGTCCATCTTTTCCTTACTTTTAACTCACACTTTCACAAGACCATCATTGGCATTTACCAGTTTACAGACCACAGACTGTCACACACATGTTGTAACATCTTCATCTCGTCACATACTGTAAAGCCCACATCAGCCCTTACAGAGGTCCATTCAATATCCACAGAAGGCAGGCATGCATGCCATGTGCTGTGGCATCTGTCCTGTTCACAGTCTGTCGACAATTTTTTAAACTGGAGGCCTGAAACCAGCGGTGTGCCTCAGGGATCAGTGCTGGGCCCACCGTTATTTGTCATTTATATGAACGGTTTGCATGAGAATATAGAAGGCACGGTTTGCAGATGACACCAAGATTGGTAGTGTAATAGATAGCGAAGAAAGTTATCTCTGATTGCAATGGGATCCTGATTAATTGGGCCAGTGGGCTGACGAATGGCAGATGGAGTTTAATTTAGATAAATGCGAGGTGATGCATTTTGGTAGACTGAAACAGGGCAGGACTTACTCAGTTAATGGCAGGGCATCAGGGAGAGTTACAGAACAAAGAGATCTAGGGGTATACATTCATAGCTCCTTGAAAGTGGAGTCACAGGTGGACAGAGTGATGAAGAAGAACAAAGAACAAAAACAGCCCGGGAAAAAGGCCCTTCGGCTCAACGAGCCCACGCTGCCATTTTAACATTACCACTCCCCCCCTCCACCCATGACCCTTATCTATTGTTTATGACATTCCACATTGAGGGAAACTAATTTAGGGACAATTTATTACCTCCAATCAGCCTAATAGCACATCTTTGGGGTGTGGGAGGAAACCGGAGCACCCGGAGAAAACCCATGCAAGCACGGGGAGAATGCGCAAACTCCCACAGACACTGGCCCAAATCCATGTGTCTGCACAGCAAACAGTGATAGTCACTGAGCTGTCGTCTTGCCCAGCATCTGGTCCAGTTTAAGCACACACTAACGACATGAAGCACTAGGCTACTCTCGAACATTCAAGAGCAGCCCAAGTACAACCCATCGCACGTATGCCCCTCGTTGGACAACAAGGCGGACCAACTTAAAACCTGTGAATTAAAAGAGAAAAACATGCTTGGTTTCATTGGTCAGAACATTCTACATTCACAACCTTTTGTAGTTCCTCATGGTCTTGCTTACTCAGTTACTGGTAGGGCGTTGGGGAGAACTATAGAACAAAGATCTAGGGGTACAATTTCATAGCTCCTTGAAAGCGGAATCACAAGTGGACAGAGTGGTGAAGGCGGCATTCTGTATGCTTGGTTTCATTGGTCAGAACATTGAATGCAGGAGTTGGGACGTCTTGTTGAAGTTGTGCAAGACATTGGTGAGGCCACACTTGGAGTATTGTGTGCAGTTCTGGTCACTATTATAGAAAGGATATTATTAAACTAGAGAAAGTGCAGAAAAGATTTACTAGGATGTTATCGGGACTTGACGATTTGAGTTATGAGGAGAGGCTGGGTAGACTGGGACTTTTTCCTCTGGAGTGCAGAAGGCTGAAGGGTGATCTTGTCGAAGCCTATAATAATGAGGGGCATTGATCAGCTAGTCAATATCTTTTCCCAGAGATACGGGAGTTTAAAACTAGAAGGCACAGGTTTTAAGGTGAGAGGGCAGAGATATACAAGTGTCCAGAGGGGCAATTTTTTCACACAGAGTGGTGAGCATCTGGAACAAGCTGTCAAAGGTAGTAGTACAGCAGGTACAATCTTGTCCTTTAAAAAGCATTTAGACAGTTACACGGGTAAGTATAGAGTGATATGAGCCAAATGCAGGCAATTGGGGTTAGCTTAGGGGTTTAAAAAAAAAGGGCGGCATGGACAAGTTGGATCAAAGGGCCTGTTTCCATGTTGTAAACCGCTATGACTGTCTTTATGCAGGAGAAGATCACGCACAATAGCATGGCAAGTTCCCAAGATTGGAGGTGGGAAGCCTCAGCTCAGGCCACTCACTATATTTGCAGAGCAAGTGGCAGTGCTGGCCTGAGAGGACCAGGATCATGCATGTTGCAAGGGTGGGGGTGAGAGATGCTGATCTCTCAAACCAGTGAGGACCCATTAACAGCTCCTCAGGAACAGTGAATGCTTTGCAATATTGGTCACTATGCAGCAAATGGCTCTTAACCTTTCTTTTTAACAGGCCCCAATAGGAAGAGAAAGAGCGCCATCAGCAACCAGCCCATCAACTTCAGCACCCAGACCACCTCTGATGACAATCCTGAGGACATATTAGATGTAGTGTCATCACAGCATTTACCTGCATCATCAACCAGCGGAGGGACACAACTTGGTAGGACCCAGTTTTACAGCAGGTCTGGCGTCACCACCTGGAAAGCACAACACAGATTTGTGTCCAGAGCAAGTGGAGGCAGGAACATCCAAAGTCACTAGCACTCAGAGGATGCTGGAGGCTTGTGCAGATTCCAATTCAGATGACAAGCTTCTGGACTTGGCCCTAACATGTAACTGCAGCTGTGTAGGCACACATAGGCATATCAGGCACGATTGTCAAAGGCCATCACCAGATTGAAACGGAGGATGCAGGAGTCCATCCATGTTCAATCTGATGTCATTGCGCTGACGTGTCAGTGCATTAAGGTCAACATTGGTGGGATGGTTACTGCTATGGAGACCTTGGTCTGGGACTCTGGGCCAGGACTTGTATTCCATTGCTCTGGCCACAAGTGAGATCCATCAGTGGCTAGGTGATAGGAGATTGAAGCACATCAACCTCAATCCAAGTGCCCCTTCTCCTCAAGGTGCCAGGCAGGAGCCCACAGGCACGCAAAGGAGGAGGAACATTAGTTGGACATCCCAGAGCCATCCACCTACACGACTCAAAGTATTCAGACGCTCCTGCCTGTACCCCATCCACTCCAGCTCCTCAGGCCATAGAGGGTGCATTTGACTTACAGCGGAAGACTCAAAACACGTTTCAGCCTTACAAAGGACACCCATCAAAATTATCACAAAGAATAGGGCGTGGCAGTTAGCAGGCTTCCTCCACCTCTACTGTGGATATCTGAATGCACCAAGCTGTAGCAGTAAGATAGGAAAAATTAAGAAATACCAAGAGCACAAAGGTGGCACGGGTGTTCAAAATCTGTATATAATTTGCACATATGCAAGTAGAATTTGTTATTCCTCATGTCACTATTTCTCTTCTATCCGATGATATGCTCCATGGTCAGTCAAGTGTAACAGATGTCCCCTCTTCACAAATGTCTCATTATGTGCCTATGGCTTCTCTCGTCATGTCACAACGTCTGACTGTTCTCAGCGCAATAGTGATATGTAGAAAGTTTCTAAAAGCTTATTAGTTGAGCTATGCAAGACCTGCTTTAGAAGTTCAGACAACGTTGCTTCATGACTTTAGAAGCTGCAGAGTGGTTTGGTCTCCTGACGCTTCTGCATTGAAGAGGGTCTTGGAGGACTGAACGGTGAGTGTAATGCACTGACAGTAAAGGGCACCTTTCATTGACCTCCATGTAATGTTCATCAGTCTTGTGTGTCGTGTACATATCCACCAAAACTTGGGGCTCTCATGCACTTCTGGTGGCCTGCTCAGGGATCACCCCAATGGTAGCATCTACTTTCCACCTGCATGATGCTGACATACGGGACAATGGAACTCACTGATACATGTTAAGCTTTGCAATTCCGGAAAGAGGTCTGAGACTGTGCAATTTTGGAGGTATGTAATTGGCTGCAAATGCTGGACTTTGACATGAGAGGACGCTGCGCTGGGACAGATTGGCTAGTATCACTTAACATTAACCCTATGTCAGCTCTCAGATAGTCAGTCAACATAATAATGTGATTGCTAGAATGGCACTGATGTGCCTGGTTTGCATATGAATATGTCAGACTGGTAGAATGAAAATGTAGAGGCCTCAAATGGGATCACAGCAAAGCTCCAACACATCTGATGTGCGCTCTTTGTTGACAAAGATTAGATAATCAATACCTAAATGGAGTGTCAGCATTTGTAGGCCACAAATGCCAAACTAGAAAGAATAGGAATTGGTAGATCCAGGTGGAGGCATGGTCATGAGCACTTGGCAGAGATCAGACTGTGACGCTGAAGAAACTTTCATTGTCCATTGAAAGGTGAGCTAAAGTGCAGACTCGCATCCACGACTGAGAGTTACAGATGACGGCATCTTTAAGATATATCTCATGGCGTCAACTCAGTTTGATGATGAGGCCTTAACATTTGTCTTGTCTGTGCAGAGATACTGTAGTACGGATTCAGGTTAGACCTCAGATACCAAGCTAAGAACTACAGAGTGATTGTCCTCATTGAGGTGCCGTGTAACACTGCAGGCATACTCCAAGAATGAACGAGGAATGCAATGCTCCTCCTGCCTCTTGAAGACTGCCATAGGCATTGCAATGTTAGTGACAACATGCTTGAAAAATCTGCACCATGCCTACTCTCATTACAAAAGGGCAACACATGGACATGGTTCTTAATGGATACAATTTACCAAAAGAAGAAACAAAGCAGACATTACAAAGATGAGGATTGTGAAATATTGAATGGGATATTGAGCGAGAAAAAACTAAGGCGTTTATCATTATTGATAGTTGATAAATCACCAGGCCCAAATGACATATACCTTACATTGCTAAGAGAAGCAAGGGAAGAAACAGGTCCTGACTATCATTATCCAAACTGTGCTGGCTAAAGGAACTATGGCAAAGATTCGGGAGATTGTTAATAATCTATCAATGTTTAAAGAGTGGAGAAGGAACAGTAAAAATAATTAAACTCGTTAATTGGCAAACAACTGGAGAAACTTCTGTAAGGCAATGTAAATTGTCAATCGGAAAGGCACAGATTAATATACTCATGCTGATTGTTCTTGATTGATGGAAGATTGTGTCTTACTAACATGATTGCACTTTTGAGAACATAAAAAGCAAAGTCAGTGACAATAGCAACTCTGCTACAATGCATGTGGATTTTAGCAAGATTTTTGACAATGTTCCAAATGATATAGGCTGCTCAGAAAATTAAAAACTCCAAGGGTCCGAAAGGAAAGTGGCAAGTTGGGTCTAAAATTGACTGTGTCGGCAAACATAAGAACATAAGAAATAGGAGCAGGAGTAGGCCATCTAGCCCTTCGAGCCTGCCCCGCCATTCAATAAGATCATGGCTGATCTGAAGTGGCTCAGTTCCACTTTCCCGCTTTCTCCTCATAACCCTTAATTCCCTTGCCTACCAAAAACCTATCTACTCGCGTCTTAAATATATTTAGCAAGGTAGCCTCCACCACTTCAACGGGCAGAGAATTCTAAAGATTCACCACCCTTTGAGTGAAGAAGTTCCTCCTCAACTCTGTTCTAAACTGCTTCCCCCCCCCCCCGCCTTATCTTGAGGCTGTGCCCTCTAGTCCTGCTGTCCTTCCTGAGCAGGAAGAACCTCTCCACCTCTACCCTATCCATCCCCTTCATCATCTTATACGTCTCTATAAGATTCCCCCTCATCCTTCTAAACTCCAACGAGTACAAGCCCAGTCTATTCAGCCTCTCCTCATAGCTCAACCCCCTCAACTCCAGTATCAGCCAAGTGAACCTCCTCTGCACTCCCTCCAAGGCCAAAATATCCTTGCGCAAGTGTGGCGACCAAAACTGCACACAGTACTTCAGCTGCGGCCTCACCAGTGCCCTGTACAGTTACAGCAAGACCTCCCTACTTTTATATTCAATCCCCCGCGCTATGAAGGCCAGCATCCCATTTGCCTTCCTGACCACCTGCTGCACCTGTAGGCTGGGTTTTTGCGACTCATGCACAAGGACCCCGAGGTCCCTCTGCACCGTAGCATGCTGCAGCTTTTCGCCCTGTAGGTAGAGTCCTTCCTACTGTTATTCCTGCCAAAGTAGATAACCTCACACTTGCCAACATTGTATTCCATCTGCCAGGTCCTCGCCCACTCGCTCAGCCTATCTAGATCCCTCTGCAGGCTTTCTACACCCTCCGCACAATTTGCTGTTCCACTTATCTTTGTGTCATCAGCAAATTTCAACACCTTACACTGGGTTCCCTCCTCCAGATCATCTGTATAAATGGGAAACAGCTGAGGCCCCAGCACCGATCCCTGGGGCACTCCACTAGTCACCAACCGCCAATCTGAATAGCACCCATTGACACCCACTCTCTGCCTCCTATTTGACAGCCAATCCCCTATCAATGCTAACACCTTAACCCCAATTCCATGCCCCCTAACCTTCTGTAACAACCTTTTGTGTGGCACCTTATCAAACGCCTTCTGAAAATCGAGAAACACCACATCTACTGGTTCCCCTCCATCCACCGCACTAGACACATCCTCATAGAATTCCAATAAATTCATCAGACACAACTTCCCCTTAATGAATCCGTGCTGCGTCTGCTGTATCAAACAATTCTTCTCAAGATGCCTCGCTATTTCCTCTTTGTTGACGGATTCAAGCATTTTTCCTACAACAGACGTTAAACTAACCGGCCTATAATTCCCTGCCTTTTGCCTGCTACCCTTTTTAAACAGCGGCGTAACATTAGCCATTTTCCAATCTTCCTGCACTTCCCCGGAATCCAGCGAGGTTTGGAAAATAATCACTAAGGCCTCCACTATCACCTCAGCCATTTCCTTCAGAACCCTTGGATGCATTCCATCCGGTCCTGGGGACTTGTCCACCATCAGTCCCAATAGTCTGTCAAGCACTACCTGTCTAGTAACAATGATCTCATTCAGGCCCTCAACTCCTACCATCTTTTCATCATTAACACCTCGCATACCACTCGCGTCCTCCTCCGTGAAGACCGAAGCAAAAAACTTATTTAAGGCCTCAGCCATTTCCTCATCCCCCACCACTAAATCCCCCCTCTCATCCTCTAAGGGTCCAACATTCACCCTAGCCAGCCTCCTCCTCTTTATATATTTATAAAAACTCTTACTATCCTTTTTTATATTTAGCGCTAGCCTAGATTCATCGTCTATCCTTCCTTTATCAACTTCTTCGTCATTCTTTGTTGATATTTAAACCTCTCCCAATCCTCTTCTCGCCCACTACTTTTAGCCACTCTCAACGCATCAGCTTTTAATTTAATACTCTCCTTTATCTCCTTCGTTATCCACGGCTGATTATCTCTTCTCCTACAATCCTTCTTTACCATCGGAATAAATTTCTGTTGAGCACCGAGAAAGATCTCCTTAAAGATCCTCCACTGTTCCTCAGCAGACCTACCTCCCAATCTACGCCCCCAATCTACATTTGCCAATTCCTCTCTCATCCTATCATACTCCCCTCTGTTCAAACAAAGGACACAGGTCGGGGATCCTACTTTCTCATCCTCCATCTGCATCAAGAACTCCACCATACAATGATCACTCTTCCCAAGCGGATCCCTCACAACAAGGTCCCTAATTCTACCTACCTCATTACATAACACCAGATCTAAGATAGCTCGCTCCCTCGTCGGCTCCAGCACACACTGTTCAAGGAAACTATCCCGGCAGCATTCCAAGAACTCTTCCTCAAGCCCACCGCATCCAACATGGGTCAACCAATCAATATGTAGATTGAAATCCCCCATAATTATTGCCGTTCCATTCCTGCACGCATCATTTATTGCGCGTTTATAGCCCGCCCCACCTCCAGGTCATTATTTGGGTGCCTATAGACCACACCCACCAGCGTCTTCCTCCCCTTGCTGTTCCTAATCTCCACCCACAACAATTCCACGTTCTGCTCTTTGGCGCCTATATCTTCCCTTACTACCACCCTGATACTATCCTTAATCAGCAGAGCTACCCCCCCCTGCCCTTTTTCCTCCCGTCTATCCTTCCTAAACACTTGATACCCCTGGACATTCAGCTCCCAGTCCCTGTCACCTTGCAACCACGTCTCTAATGGACACCAGATCATATCCATTTGTACTGATCTGCGCCACCAGCTCATTCACTTTGTTCCGAATGCTTCGTGCATTCAGATAAAGTGTCTTCATCCCAGCCTTCACCTGGACCCTATTTGAAGGAACGCTACCAACCTTACTCATGCCTCCTACTCCCTTTATTATTGGGACATCCTTGACCTCTTCCCGTACCTGTACCCTCTCCTTTACTTTAGGCACTGTAATTTCACCTACCCTCGCACCGCCCCCCCAATTAGTTTAAAGCCCTATCTACAGTCCTAGTTATATGATTTGCCATAAACCACCCTGGCAAGCATGGTCAATGGGTGTTTTTGTGGTGGATTTGATACAGCGGCCATGAAGGACACGAGGCTTCATTAACAGATCCCGCTGTAAGCTTCGTGGAATGTGAGTTTCCTTATCGAGCGAGTGGAAGCTTGCCCAATGAGATATGCAGCAGCACTTTAAAACCCACCCTCACAGCCTGGGCCATCAGATTGTAGGTCCAGATCATTGCCTTGGGTTAGGGTATGCTGTGGATGCAAGTCTTTTCTTTATTTCAATAAAGCACGTTGTTCCAGAGGACAGGGTGGTTTATGATGAGGCCTTAACATTTATCTTGCCTGTGCAAAGATACAGTAGTACGGATTAAGGTTATAGACCTCAGACATCAAGGTAAAAACTAGAGTGATTGTCCTCCTTCGGGTGCCTTGTAACACTGCAGGCATACCTCCAAGAATGCACTGAGGAGTGCAAAGCTCCTTCTGCCTCTTAAAGATCGCCACAGGCATTGCAATGATGGTGACTGCACCACGTCTACTCTCATTACAAAACAATCTGTTGGGGTTCTTATGCCATGACAGAAAGGCCACATGCTCCAGAGGATGCCATGCCTTCCTAGGATGAGGACATCATGACACAAGAGAATAATTATTCAGAAACTGATGTACTTCATTGAGATGAGACAGTCATAACGTAGATCAAGCATGAAGGCACTAGCTCATATGAGCTAGTCATTGTCATCCTCCCAAAACATGGTGGCTATAAGAATTATCCATACATGCCTGTCTCATCTAGCCCGTGCTGTGGCCTCTTCCTCTGCAGCCTCAGCATTCTTGCCCTCATTGAACTCAGCCCTTTTGAAGTCCTCCTCATTGGAGGAGATGTGCAGTTCCTCCATCTCTCATTCAACAAGATAATTCCCCTCTGGAACATGCGGTTGTGTAGACGAATTGGGAGACCCTCTATAGAGCATACTAGAGACTGTTACCTGACCTGTCCATATACTGAATATGCATGATGATGCCAATGGACTGCTTGATCAATGAGTATGCTGCAGAATATGCAACATTATACCTCTCCAGTGGTTAGCATTGTTGCCTTACAGCACCAGAGACCTGGGTTCAATTCCAGCCTTGGGTGACTGAAGTTGGCACTTCCTCCCCATATCTGCATGGGTTTCCTCCGGATGCTCTGGTTTCTCTCAGTCCAAAAATGTGCAGGTTAGGTGGATTGGCTATGCTAAATTTCCCTTTAGTCTAAAGAAATGTAGGTTAGGTGGTTTAGGCATGGTAAATGTGTGGGATTACAGGGATAGGGTGGAGGGAAAGGTCTAGGTGAGTTGCTCTTTCTGACAGGTAGTGCAGACTTGATGGACAATGGCTTCTTTCTGCATAATTCTCCTTGTAAGACTTTGTTGCCAAACAGGCAATATCAGCCATACCTTTCACAGATAGTCTTTGTCACTGAGAAGCCAACCTTGGATGCGCTGAGGGCTCTCATAAATCTGTGGTAGGTGACTCAGTGTAGGAGCTGTTGAGTTTCCAGGTTATCTCACACATACCTGCATAATCTGCTTCTGGCAGTTGGAGACCAGCTGTATATTAAAAGTGGAAAACTTTCCTATTGCTGTTCACAAGAAGTTCTTGTAGCCACGCAAGTTGATGGCATCCTGAACCAGTGGAAATTCAGAGACCACTGCAAACGTCACTGCTCTGGTAGCCTGGCTGAATTCATCCAGAGATGTAATTGTGCACCTTGTTAAATAAGGCATCAATAACCCCTCAAATGCAATAATGAGCAGATGCGTGAGATATTCCACAGATTCCCAGTGGAGTTTTGGAACAAGCTACTTGCAACAAAAATTCAAAGTAGCGATCACTTTTGACCCAGTGGCAAAGCCTCATGCAAAGCCTGAATGTGGCACCTGTGAGGTTTAGAGGTTTTTGGACCATTAGGCATATGCATTTTGGTCATTGCCCCTTTACAGCTGGTGCTTTATGACCCTCACAATTTTCTGAGTGTCAGAAGGTGTTTGGAAGCCAATTCAAAAATGGCTCTGACTGGGAATAGACCATGCAAGAATGCACACCATGAACAAAGGGGCCACAATCGCTTAATTGGAAACTGACTGCTCCTGACGTATCTCAGCTGCATCATCCTGTCCATTTGGTAAAGTGGAAAATAGTAGAGTCCGCTCAAATGTGCAGTGGTTGACTCTCTCATAAGCTGATTGCCTGCCCCAGGGTTTTTTTTCACTCCCTGTTTTTCTACTTGATCTGCTTGAAAAATGGTGGTGGCTGAGTTTTTATGATGAAACCAGCTTCCAGCCCTTGCCATGACCAAAGTCCCTCCCATTGTGCTGGAAGAACATTATGTAGAGGTTTTTCCTCCCTCCAAACACTCTGCTTCCTCCCCTTTTAATCCTTGAACCTGCAATCGTTGATATCCCTGTCCTTCCACTGCCTCCCCCACTGAACCTCATGTGCCATTGCCACGAGGACCTTTGACCCAGCCATGAGACCATCAAGTGGTCCCCTTACATCTGCGTAAGGGGAACTGTACCATATACAGCCCAATCCCCAGGACCAACATGTGTGAGAGAATTACCATGCTTTTGCACTATGCTGGGTAAGACTAATACAGAACTGCCTTAATTCCTGGTACACCCTACCTGTTGGTTGGAGTGCTTTCACTTCACAGATTGCAATGGATCAACACCATTTCTCAAGGGAAAACAAAGATAGTCAATAGCCAGTGACACTCAAATCTCATGGAAGAAATTACTTCTTAACCCACTCTCAATGTCCGCTCACGAGCAGCTTTTGGGCAAAATGTTGTGCTACAGGTCTTGGAACATGAACTAATCTGTGATAAAAACTGACTTTGCTCTCACCGGAATAATTTAAACTCCCAATGTTCATCAGGAAAATCGGACGTGGCCGTTGATTCAACATGACCCCTTTGCGGCATTAACCAAAGTTCAAATGACCTCCACTGGCACTGAAAACAAAACAGCGATGACTTTGGAAGCTGCGGTCCCATCACCAAATACTTACCCGAGCACTCCAGCCCTACGGCCACAAGTGCCAGCCATAACCGTCGGCCCAATGCCGCCATTTCCAACCGCCCAACGCCACGCGCCACTCCGATCCCCGCCACCTGACTGGACCCGCCCCCCCCGCCCGCGCGTGCTTCGTGACCACGTGACGGGACGCTGCGCGAGCGAGGGGCGCCCAGCCCAGCCGCCGTTTCAGGGGCGCGGAGATGAAGTGTTTTGTTTTATGGCGGAGAAATAAGCCTTTCCTCTCACTCCCACCCCGCCCTGTTCTAATGGGAAAGGTATGCTCAAATAATTTTTTAAATTAATGTAAATAATGACACCAACTGACCCATTAGCAACTAACATGCTATCTTATTTCCCAAATACGACATTCAAATGATGAGCTCCACAAGCTTGTGATCTACGGGGAACCCGAACAAAAAATTGAATTAAAACCTCTCTTTCGTGTAAAGTACGTTTATTGTGAACTTTACCTGACGTGATAAGTATAGTAAATGGGGAAGATGGTATCATTGTCGTTGGCGAGGAGTAGGGAAGACGGCGTGGGGGGGAAGACGTGGGGGGAGGGGGGCGGCGGAGGTAGGGAAGACGGGGGAGGGGGCGGGGGTAGGGTGGGACAGGATGGGGGTATGAGGGGGTGGGGGATAGGGGGTCAGTTGGTAGGAGGTGGGGTGGTGGGGCAGGGATGTTGGGGGTAGGGGCTGGGGTGGGGGGATGAGGGGGTGTGGTGGGGGTGTAGGGGATGGGGGGGTAGGGTGGGGGGAGGTTGGGGATGAGGAGATAGGGATGGGGGGTAGGGTGGTGGGTAGAGGGGGTGCGGGGAGGGGTAGGGGGGAGGTTAGGGATGGGGAGATAGGGGTTGGGTGGGGTGGGGGGATGAGGGGGTGGGGTGGTGGGTAGAGGGGGTGCGGGGAGGGGTAGGGGGAGGTTGGGAATGGGGAGATGGGGTGGGGAGGTAGGGGGAGTAGGGAGGTGTTGGGGGTGGGGAGATAGGGGGTGGGAGTAGGGAGGTGTTGGGGGTGGGGAGATAGGGGGTGGGGGTAGGAGAGGTAGGGGGTGGTGGCGAGGGGTAGTCGGGGGAGGGGTGGGATGGAAGGTGTAGGGGGGTTGGACAGAAGGAGGAGGGGTAGGGGGTTTGGGGTAGGGACGTTGGGGGGGGTCATCTGCATATTTTGCTTACTCAGGAGCTGATGAGCAAATTTCAGAAAAATAATATGGCTTGGCAAAATAAACACCCATAGCCCTTTCCATACCCAATCCATACACAACCAGACTTTCTCCAAACATTGATATAAATGTGGAAAATAGGACAACCAGCCAGTTTGCACACAACGTACTCCCACAGACAGCAATGTTGTATGTTTTACATCCATTTGAGGGATATATATGTGGTCTCAGATTAACATCTCACCTGAACACTGATAACACAGAATCTTTCAGGACTGTGCTGGGCTGTAAGCCCACCTGCAAAATTCTGGAGTGGGACTTGAACCCACAACTTACTGAACTCCAGAGAGCTGAATGCACCGACCTAGTAGACACCCATGCCATCCAGGGTGTATCTGATGTACCTGCTATTGCAGCTCTGGACTGCCTGACTGGAGGTGGTGCAGCTACAGCTACTGACAGTGGTGATGGCAGCAAACGAAGTATGGTTTTTTCCCTTTTGTTGTTGAATCCTTTTTAAACCAACTTTTTAATTATGCGGGAATTTAGTCATATTTTACTTCTGGGTCAGTTGAGACATCTCCAGATACAGACTTGTAGTATTTGTCTGTTCGGTGATAATGAAAGCCTAGGTCATGTGAATCTAATGTTCAGAGAACCCCTGTCCTCAACTCAACCCCACCATTACCCCTATTTCATTACAATGGCAACATGTCAAATAGCCATGGATTTTCAGCATAAATGTTAATGTTCCTTGTGGTTTGGACAGTAAGAAGCCTCACAACACACTAAGCACTTCTTACCTTGCCCTCCTCAGCCCAACACCAGCAACTCCACATTATGGTTTGCACAGACTGATTTGTTTAGAATTTTGGCGCAGTTTTAGGTGAACCAGTTTCAAAACCTAGTGCAACCAAAAGCTTGTAAAATTGAGGAATGGGATAGCAGCAAAATCACAGATAAAATGGAAGTACTTGTTCAACAGGGCCTTTTATCTTGCTGTTGGGTGACAAATTGATAAAAACATAATACCTGCCTGCTGTTTTTGCCTGTGATGAGTGCAAAATTGCATAGGCAATGAAAAATCTCAGTCAATAAGTATTTGAATGCCTTAGTGGGCCTTTTAATTGTCTGTAGGCACAACTCCCACTTGCATCAATATTGCACGTGTGTGCAACGATGTCAGGTTGTGTACCCAATATCATTTTGCATAATTCTTTATTTATTCCAGTCAGGTGTGCCCAACCACAGAATATAAAATTCAGACCAACAATTCAAGAAAAAGGAGTGGGAGTAGACTGAATAGTCCTCTTAAGTTTTAACCATTGTAATACACATTGTGATTGTTCCTCTCAATAAAAAACTATGGGCAGAATTTTTTCTGAAATCAACCAGCAGGACTCTCCAACCCTGAGTGATGCAGTCACCTGAGCTCCCCCTGGGAGAGGCCTGATAATGAGATGCTTCGTGGGTGACTTGGCTTTATTACTGCACAATCACATACAGATACAGGATAAAACCTATCACTTGAAGCAAATAGCAGCCAAAGTTGGCCTTAACATCAATATAGAGAAAACAACGATAATGCAAATAAACCTCAAGAATAACAACTCCATTAAGATAAGAAACACTGAGCTGGATGAAATAATGGCTTTTACCTATTTGAGTATGCTGCAATTCTACAGGTGGGACAAAGTAGACTGTAAAGATCGCAATTTGGAAGGCTAGCATTCATCATGAAGCATTCATCGCTCTCTCCAACATCTGGAAATCTGGAGTAATCACGGCCACAAAGCTAAAGATCTTCAACTCCAGTGTAAAGTCTCTTCACCCTTAAACCTCTGGAACATGCAGTACCACCAAAACAATGTTGATAAAATCCAATCTTTCACCAACAGATGCCTCAGAAGAATCCTTAGGATACAGTGGGCAAACATCAATAATGTTAGGCTATGAGAGAAGACAAAACCTAATAGTCCTCCAAAACAAAGGTGCAAGTGGAATTGGATAGACCATACTTTGAGGAAGCTGTAGAACAACATGCTTAGCTCTCACACTGAACCCGCATGGAAAGAGAAAGCAAGGCAGACCAAGAAACACATGGAGGTGGAATACAGAAAAGATGAGAGCTGAGGGCTACACATAGCAACAACTGGAGAGTTTGGCCCAAAACACGAGCAGTTCAAGAGAATTTTTCCATGACCTATGCTCCGTCAAAGATTGGAAAGGCTAATAAGATTAATGCATTTGTATGATGTTCCTGTCATTGATACACACCCCATCAGTGATGAGGGGAGGGGACAATTGTGTCACAACTTGTGAGTTCTTGTGAAATTTTCTGCTCCTGTCGGCAAAAATACCCTAAACATATGTAGTTCACATACAAAGCAGTATGACTTTTAAACTGTTTGTAAATGAGGTATTTTAGTTTTAGTCTTGTAGTTTGAGGTATCAAAACAAATTGACATGTTATTTAAAGCTTAAAGACACAGCCACATAGTCTTTGTAATGGACAAGGCAATGTTTAAAAAGATATTCAGCTCAGGTTTAGAGAAAATTAACAGAAGCAAGTACACAATTTGTCCGTAAATAACGCAAAACTTCTTTCTCATTATACGGCTTGATCATCATTTGATCTTCAGTCTGTGTCGCATGTTTATGCTCTATCAAATCACAAAAACAGGCAATTACATTGTCATATCTTACAATTAAAATGGGAGTAAATCAGAGCAGTGACGTCATAATATTATATGAGGTCATAATTGCTGAATGTTTTCATAATAGTATATGTTATAATAACAATTTTGCGTCACGGCGGGGTATGTGTGTGGGGGGTGGGGGGTTGAATTCAAAAGTACAGCAAAAACTGCTAT
Source organism: Carcharhinus amblyrhynchos (assembly GCF_965287045.1). Lineage (NCBI taxonomy): Eukaryota > Metazoa > Chordata > Chondrichthyes > Carcharhiniformes > Carcharhinidae > Carcharhinus > Carcharhinus amblyrhynchos. The sequence continues at coordinate 42,637,772 of NC_137348.1, forward strand.
CACCATGGAAGCCTTCATGTTTTATTTCATCTTGTCTTCCATTCTCATGTCTTTGCCTTCAGGTAGGATTGATCTTATACTTATTTGTGCAATTAGCTGTCAGCTATTGATTTGCAGGTTTTTAACATTTTTCTCTATAGTTAAGAATGTTTTGTAACCTTAAAGGTGCAATATAAATACAAGTTGTTTTTATTCTGGATCTTGCATTCAGTTGTTTAACAGTGACTATGTTTGTGGAATGTCAGTGAGAGAGAGACCTGTGGAAAACACTTAATATGTATTTTACATCACATTCTATGTGATAGATGGACTGAAAGTGGCAAGTTTGAACTGATTGAAAGAGTTGTATGAATAATGGCCCTTTCTTCTCTGGGACACTTGCACTAATTCAGCCCTTAATACATTTTATCAATTATCCATCCTGAGATGGATAAAGCTCTCTAATTGTAATGGACATCGGAGAATGCTTATTGAATGTCAAAAAAATTATTTTCCATTTTAATTTGACCCATAGCTAGTCATTCCAGTTCTTGGTTCTGAGGCACACACAATGTTCAGAACATGTCCCGTATAGAAGAAAAGAAGACCTGACAGTTTTGTTAATATGTAATAAAAGTGGTAATCTCAATGCATAAGAAAATAATAAAAACTTTTCTCTGCCTGGAATAGAAATTGGTATAATTTAATAATTATAATTCATTATTTGATTCCCGGCTTGGGTCACTGTCTGTGTGAATTTTGCACATTCTCCTCGTGTCTGCATGGGTTTCCTCCGGGTGCTCTGGTTTCCTCCCACAGTCCAAAGGTGTGCAGGTTAGATTGATTGGCCATGCTAAAAACTGCCCCTTAGAATCCTGAGATGCGTAGGTTAGCGGGATTAGTGGGTAAATATGTAGGGATACGGGTCTGGGGCCTGGGTGTGATTGTGGCCGGTGCAGACTCGATGGTTTTGGTAGGTTACGGGAACTGTGGTGCACGGATGTTGTAATGAACCTAGTCAAAAAGAAAAGGAAAGCGTATAAAAGGTTCAGAGAGCTAGGGATGTTAGGGATCTAGTGGAGTATACGGCTTGTAGGAAGGAACTTAAGAAGTAAATTAGGAGAGCCAGAAGGGGTCATGAGAAGGCCTTGGTAGGTAAGATTAAGGAGAACACTAAGGCCTCCTACAAATATGTGAAGAGCGAAAGGATGAGATGTGAAGGAATAAGACCTATAAAATGTGAAGGTGGGAAAGTTTGTACAGAACCGGTAGAAATAGCAGAGGTGCTTAATGAATACTTTACCTCGGTACTCACAGTGGAAAAAGATCTGGGTGGTTGTACTGCAGGCTTGCGGCGGACTGAAAAGATTGAGTATGTGGACATTCAGAAAGAGGATGTGTTGGAAATTTTGAATAGCATCAAGATAGATAAGTCTCCAGGACCGGATGGGATGTACCCCAGGTTACTGTGGGAGGCGAGGGAAGAGATTGCAGAGCCCCTGGCGATGATCTTTGCGTCGTTGATGGAGACAGGAGAGGTTCCGGAGGATTGCGGATGTAGTTCCTATATTCAAGAAAGGGAATAGGGATAGCCCAGGAAATTACCGACCAGTGAGTCTAACCTCAGTGCTTGGTAAACTGATGGAGAAGATCCTGAGGGACAAGATTTATGAACATTTAGAGAAGTTTAGTATGCTCGAAAGTAGTCAGCACGGCTTTGTCAAAGGCAGATCATGCCTTAGCCTGGTTGAGTTCTTTGAAAATGTGACTAAACACATTGACGAAGGAAGAGCAGTAGATGTGGTTTACATGGACTTCAGCAAGGCGTTCGATAAGGTCCCCCATGCAAGACTTCTTGAGAAAGTGAGAGGGCACTGGATCCAAGGGGCTGCTGCCTTGTGGATCCAGAACTGGCTTGCCCGCAGAAAGAAGTCTGACAACACCAGGTTTAAGTCCAACCGATTTATTTGATAGTAAACTCGCAAGCTTTCGGGGTTTGCCCCTTCGTCAGGCAAATGCTCTATTCACATTGATCTTAGCAATGTAGAGGATCAGAAGGACCTTGGGGTCTGGGTCCATAGGACTCTTAAATCGGCCTCACAGGTAGAGGATGTGGTTAAGAAGGAGTATGGTGTACTGGCCTCCATCAATCGAGGGATTGAGTTTAGGAGTTGGGAGATAATACTGCAGCTTTATAAGACCCTAGTCAGATGCCATTTGGAGTACTATGCCCAGTTCTGGTCGCCTCACTACAGGAGGGATGTGGAAGCTACTGAGATGGTGCAGAGGAGATTTACAAGGATGTTGCCTGGATTGGATAGCATGCCCTATGAGGATAGGTTGAGGGAGCTAGGTCTTTTCTCCTTGCAGAGATGAAGGATGAGAGATGACCTGATAGAGATGTTGAGAGGTATAGATCGGGTGGATTCTCAGAGGCTTTTTACCAGAGCTAAAATGGTCGCTACTAGAGGACACAGGTTTAAGGTGCTGGGGGGTAGGTACAGAGGAGATGTCAGGGGTAAGTTTTTCACTCAGAGGGTGGTGGGTGAGTGGAATCGGCTGCCATTGATAGTGGTGGAGGCAAATTCGATAGGGTCTTTTAAGAGACTTCTGGATGAGTACATGGGACTTAATAGGATTGAGGGTTATAGGTAAGCCTAGTAGGTAGGGATATGATCGGCACAACTTGTGGGCCGAAGGGCCTGTTTGTGTTGTAGTTTTTCTATGTTCTATGAATAATACAAATCTAACCTACAAAAGAAATCCAATTATGTTTGTAGACTCTTTGTCCAACTATCTAGCTGTCTTCCTGTAGCCCTGCAGTCTCCTCTCTTCAAATATATTATTTCATTTCAAAAAGTGCAGCCCTTTCTATTTCATAATCTTTTTTTGCTGCTCTGCACTGTGTCCTCGATATAAAACTAAAATGTTATTTGTCTTTTTAGTGTTTCACCTGTCTACTTGGAGTTTCAGAAATTAAAATGAAAAAAATGATGTTTGTTGCATAATTTGTTGAGCATAAAGCTAATGGAAAATGTGTACATTTTGAAATGTGCTGAAGGAAAACTTGGATGGGATGATATTTAGGTCCTCTGCACCCACTTATGTTGAATTAGAGGCCTTGAGCTTGTTTAAGGAACCTGATTGGAAATTAATTGGAAAACTATGCCGATTTTGAGCTGTAAAAGCTCTGACTATTCAGGTCTACAGTGGTTTAACCAACAGTTCTTACAGAGATCATTTTTTTACAAGGTACGTACTTTTTTTTGCACATAAGACAGTTCCTGTAACCTACCAAAACCTCCCTGTCTCATCAGAACTTTGTCGTGCAGAGCTCCAGACAAACATTCCTTGAAAGTCCGCCACCTTCCTTTGGTACTTTTCCCCAAGAACACCTCCTTCCAATTTACTCGTCTAGTTTCCTGCCTTATGCCTTCATATTTCCCCTTACCTCAGATAAACACTTTCCTAGCCTGCCTGAACCTATCTCTTTCCAATGCTGTTGTGAAGGAGAGAGAATTATGATCGCTATCCGCAAGATGCTCTCCCACCGAGAGATCAGACACCTGTCCAAGTTCATTAGCCATGGAGAACAGTTATAAATTAGTTTCTATTCTTGAATATCTGAGGTATGAGAAAAGAGTGGAGAAATATGGGTTCTTCAGCTTTGATTACTGTTATCAGAGAGGTCATCTTATATGTAAAATCATAGGGAGTTAAGAAAAAGTAAATCTGAAAAAATAGTTAAATGTATTTCAGTGGACAGAAATTATAGATTCCAATTAGTTTCACATTAATAGGAGGATGGCTAAGATCAAGCATAGGATCAAGATCAGGTTTAATGCATGTTCTTGTTAACTTCTAGTATCTACTGCGTGTCCTTTGTGGGGACCATGAATTGGATTCAATTTGAATGGTATTTGGAACCAGCAAGGAGATGGGTTACGGGCTTGCCCTGTCCATTCTATGCTTTGGTTTTGTAACTCTGAGAATGGATTCTTTTTAATCAGTAGGACCAGGCCTATTAAACCTCAAGCCTTTACTATTATCCAGTGATCTCTTGGTTGATATACTCACCTTTATCCTAAATTCCCTAATGCCTTTGGTTAATAGAAATCTAACAATATCAGTTTCAGTTTTAACAATTGAACTATCATCAAATGATTATGTAGAGGAGAGTTCCAAACTTCTATTCCCCTTTGAGTGTAAAAGCATTTCCGAATTTCACTCCTGAAAGATCTGGCTCTAATTTGTAGACTGTGACCCCCTTCACTGTTGATTGTCTACCTCAATACCATCTTTCCCCATTATTCTCATATAGAACATAGAACACTACAGCACAAACAGGCCCTTTGGCCCACAAGTTGTACCGATCATATCCATATCTACCAGGCCTATCTATAACTCTCAATCCCATTAAATCCCATGTACTCATCCAGAAGTCTCTTAAAAGACCCCAACGAGTTTGCCTGTACCACCACCGACAGCAGCTGATTCCACTCACTCACCACCCTCTGAGTGAGAAACTTACCCCTGACATCTCAGTACCTGCTCCCCAGCACCATAAACCTGTGTCCTCCCGTAGCGACCATTTCAGCCGTAGGAAATAGCCTCCGAGAATCCACCCTATCTATACCTCTCAACATCTTATAAACCTCTATCAGGTCGCCTCTCAACCTTCGTCTCTCCAGGGAGAAAAGACCTAGCTCCTTTAACCTATCCTCATAAGGCATGCCACCCAATCCAGGCAACATCCTTGTAAATCTCCTCTGCACCCTCTCAATAGCTTCCACATCTTTCTTGTAGTGAGGCGACCAGAACTGCGCACAGTACTCCAAGTGGGGTCTGACAAGTGTCTCACCACCTAAGATGTAACATCACGTAAAGTCTTTCATATCTGGAAATCTAGCAATTTTTGTTCTGAACATATTCAATAACTGAGCTTCCGTAGCCTTGCGGGGTAGAGAATTCCAAAGATTTGCCACCGTCTGAAGAAATTCCTCCATATTTCAGTCCTAAATGGCTGAGCTTTTATTTTCAGACTGCTCTGGTTCTAGACCCCCCAGATCAGGGGGGTCTATTCTTCCTGCATCCAACCCGTCAATCTGTGTAAGAATTTAATGGACTTCAATGAGATCACCTACATTCTATAAACATACAAACATATGAAGCAGGAGGAGTAGTAGCGCACTCAGCCTCTGGACTCTGCTTCGCTGTCCAATAAGATTATGACTGCTTAGAGTATATCTTCAGCCCCATATTCCTGCTTACGCCCAATTTGTTAATCAGGAATCTATCTCTGCCTTGAAAATATTCTAAGATTTGGAATCCACTGTCTTTGGAGGAAAAGCGTTCCAAAGAAATTCTATCTCAATGGGCAACCCCTTATTTTTAAATGATGCCTTCCGTTCTAGCTTCTCGTACAAGAGAAAATATCCTTTCAACATCCAACCATAGAGCCTCTATAGTTCAGAAAGAGGCCATTTAATCCATTGACTCTACACCAACTCTCCGAAAGATCATCACTGTCTGTGCGGAATTTGCACATTCTCTCCGTGTCTGCGTAGGTGTCATCCGGATGCTCCATTTTTCTGCCACAGTCCGAAAGATGTGCTGGTTAGGTGCATTGGCCATGCTAAATTCTCCCCTGTACGCCAGAATGTGACGATTGGGGATTTTCACAGTAAATTCCTTGCAGTATTAATGTAAATCCAGTTGTGACACAAATAAATAAACTTTAAGTTTCACTCGGGTCTCGAGCAAGAGACTCCTGTTTATTGACTACTGCTCAGTTTTCAACACTATGATTCCCACGAAACTCATCTCCAAACTCCGTGGCCTGGGCCTCGGTACCTCCCTCTGCGACTGGATCCTGAACTTCCTACTCACAGATCACAATCAGTAAGGATAGGAACAACTCCTCCTCCACAATCGTTCTCAACACCATGCCCCACAAGACTGTGTTCTCAGCCCCTACTATAGTTGGCAGTGTGGCCAATTCTCCTCCAATTCAATTTTCAAGTTTGCTGACAACACCAGTATAGTGGGCCGGATCTCAAACAATGATGAGACAGAGTATAGCAATGAGATAGAGAATCTGGAGAACTGGTGCGGCAACAATAATCTCTCCCTCAATGACAAACAAAATGAAAGAGATTGTCGTCGACTTCAAGAAGCATAAAGGAGAAATGCCCCTGCCTACATCAACAGGAACGAAGTAGGAAGGGTCGAGAGCTTCAAGTTTTTAGGTGTCCAGATGACCAACAACCTCTCCTGGCTCCCCCCCCTGCCAACACTATAGTTAAGAAAGCCCACCAAGGCCTCTACTGTCTCAGAAGACAAAGCAACTTTGACATGTCAGCTACAACTCTCACCAACTTTTGCAGATGCACCATAGAAAGTATTCTTTCTGATTGTACCACCGCTTGGTCTGGCTTCTGCTCTGCCCAAGACCACAAGGAACTATAAAATCCATCAGGCAAACCAGCCTCCCATCCCAACCATTGACTCTGTCTACACCTTCTGCTGCCTCGGCAAAACAGCTAGCATAATTAAGGACTCCCAAATACCTCGGACATTCTCTCTTCAAAATTCTTCTGTCGGAAAAAAGATACAAAAGTCTGAGTTGACGTACCAACTGACTCAAGAACAAGTCTGCTGCTGCCAGACTTTTGAATGGACTTACCATGCATTAAGTCGATCTTTCTCTACACCTTAGTTATAACACTACATTCTGCACTTTCTCATTTCCTTCTCTATGAACTGTATGCTCTGGCTGTATAGCATTCAAAAACAATACTCTTCACTGTAAATACACGTGACAATAATAAATCAACTCAAATCAAGTGGTGCTTAACTTACTGGCCTCTTTCTGGAACAGCCCCCATCTCGCTCCAATCCTACCATGTACCTTACAAATTTACCTACTCTCTGGCTTCTCAAAGTAGCTCGACCTTTAAACTTGCCTATTTTACAGCAACTAGCGATGTAAAAAAAGGAGCACAGCTTTCTTACCTTCAACTCAGCTGTCCTCAATTCAAGGCCTCAGGAAAGTGGTGCACAAAACCTTTTCTACATAGTCTGAGTCAGAAGGTCAGATGAGAAAGGAGCAGCTTAATTTCCAGCTAAGTAAGCAGGAGCAGAGACATATAGCCCCATTTTACCATTTTGATTCTCAGTGCTGGGTGGACTCAACTGAGTGTTTTAGGTCTGACTTTTAGACGTGTTCCCAGTTATCCCCATATGCATTCTGCCTGCAAAAATATCAGCAAAGAACAAAGAACAGCACAGGAAACAGGCCCTTCGGCCCCACAAGCCTGCGCTGCCCATTTTAACACTCAAGTGAGTGCCTTATTCAAGTCCTTCGATCGCCAATGTTCTTGTCTACCTCTAGTGGACTCCACAATAAAGGGGTGCAATTTAAGGAATTATATGTGCGCCAGATTAAGGAAGATCCAATTCAGGGACAATTTATTGACACCAATCAGTCTAAAAAGCACATTTTTGTGAAAACCCACGCAAGCACAGGGAGAATGTGCAAACTCCCACAGACATTTATCCAAGCCGGAGATCCGACCCGGGTCCCTGTATTTGCACAGCAGACAGTGATAGTCACTGAGCTGTCCTGTTGCCCGTCAATTGGTCCAGTTTAAGCGTACACTAATGGATGTGAAGCACTAGGCAACTCTTGAAGCAACATCCAAGAGCAATCCTCGCACGACCCACCGTGTGTATGCCCCTTGTTGGCCAACAAGACGGTCCAAATCGCCTGTGGTTGTAAAAAGGAGACATCAATAGACATACAACAGGCAATTCCAAATCGCGCTGCACAATCCTGTGGGTGTTGCTTAACGCACCCACAACCCTGGAGCTCTGATCGGCGCTGCCAACTGCACAGGTGCAGAAAAGAAACTGATAGAATGTGGCTCTCCTGCCACATCGCTCCCTGGCCAGATAATGCCTATCCCTGGCCCCCACATACATTGCCCACCCCCCCCCAACATTACAGACACCCTTATCACCCCATCCCTTCTGCCAGACTGATCACGGGCCCTCCTCCACTTATCCCCACTGATCTCAGGCAGAGTGGCAGTGGACGCCCCTTTCCCCCTCACTGATCTCAGCCAGAGTAGTGTGAAACCTCCCCCCTCTTTCCCCTCACTGATCTCAGGCAGAGTGGCAGCAAACCCCCCTTCCCCCTCACTGATCTCAGCCAGAGTAGTGTGAAACCTCCCCCCTCTTTCCCCTCACTGATGTCAGGCAGAGTGGCAGCAAACCCCCCTTCCCCCTCACTGATCTCAGTCGGAGTGGTGTGAAACCTCCCCCCCCTCCCCTTTCACCTCACTGATCTCAGGCAGAGTGGTCACAGACCCTCTTCCCCCTCACTGATCTCAGGCACAGTGGCAGCACACCCGCTTTTCCCTCCCCTTCCACCGATCTCAAGCAGAGAGTCATCGGAAGCTAGCCACCTACTTCTTCACTAACTGGAGTGCCAACATCAGACTTTTGTGGTGATAGTGATGAATATTGTCAGAGAATACAGCAGAATACAGATAGGCTGGAAAATTGGGCAGAGAAATGGCAGATGGAATTTAATCCAGATTAGTGCAAAATGATGCATTTTGATAGATCTAATGCAGGGCGGAGCTATACAATAAATGGCAGAACTTTCAGGAGTATAGACACACAGAGGGATCTGGGTGTGCAAGTCTGCAGATCCTTAAAGGTGGCAACACAGGTGGAAAAGGTGGTGAAGAAGGCATATGGCATGCTTGCTTTTATTGGATGGGGCATAGAGTATAAAAGTTGGCATGTGATGTTGCAGTTATATAGAATGTTGGTTAGGCCACTTCTGGAATTTGTTAGTGTGGCAACCAGTTATGGTCACCACACTACCAAAAGGATGTGGCGGCTTTGAGAAGTGCAGAAAACGTTTACCAGGATGTTGCCTGGTATGGAGAGTCTTAGCTATGAGGTGAGATTGAGTAAACCAGGGATGTTCTCCCTGGAAAGATGGAGGTTGAGGGACGACCTGATAGAAGTTTATAAAATTATGAAGGGCATAGATAGGGTGAACAGTTGGAAGCTTTTTCCCAGGTCAGAATTGACAGACACAAGGGGTCACAAGTTCAAGGTAAGGTGGGGCAGGGGGGTAAGGTTCAATACAGATATGCGGGGGATATATTTTACACAGCGGGGGCCTGGAATGCACCACCAAGCAAAGTGGTTGAGGCAGTCACGCTAGGATCATTTAAGACGTATCTAGATAGCCACATGAACAGACTGGGAATAGACAAATATAAAGGGATGGTCTAGTTGGGAACACACGGTCGGTGCAGGCTTGGAGGGCCAAAGGGCCTTCCTCTGCTGTATTGTTCCTTATTCTTGTGGAGCACATCTGTTTTGCGCTGATTCTGGATGGGCGAACATGGAAGTAAAGGGGGCAGTGCCAGTGAGGTTGGGCGTGCAATCCATTTAAGCCAATTTAAATGCACGCATGCTATTAAAGAACAAAAACAGCCCGGGAAACAGGCCCTTCGGAGCCCGCGCCGCCATTTTAACATTACCAGTCCCCCCTCCACCCATGACCCTTATCTATGCTTATGGCATTCCACATTGAGGGAAAACTAATTTAGGGATAATTTATTACCTCCAGTCAGCCTAATAGCACATCTTTGGGGTGTGGGAGGAAACCGGAGCACCTGGAGAAAACCCACGCAAGCACGGGGAGAATGTGCAAACTCCCACAGACACCGACCCAAATCCATGTGTCTGCACAGCAAACAGTGATAGTCACTGAGCTGTTGTGTTGCCCAGCATCTGGTCCAATTTAAGCGTATACTAACGACATGAAGTACTAGGCTATTTATCTCAAACATCCAAGAGCAGCCCTTGTACGACCCATCGCGTGTATGCCCCTCGTTGGACAACAAGGCGGACCGACTTAAAACCCGTGAATTAAAAGAGAAAAACATTAGTATCATTCCACATCCTTATACATAACCAGGGACGTCCCAAGGCTACTGAACCTTATTTAAAACAATCTCCTATATCTCTCCATCTCCAACCCACTCATGTGCCTGTCTAAGTAACTCTTAAACAACTCCAGCGTACCTGCCTGCACCACCTTGCTTGGCAGAGCATTCCATACCCCCACTACCCTCTGTGTGAAAAACCTCCCTCTAACATCCGTGTTATACCTCGTCCCCCTCACCCTAAGCCTGTGGCCCCTCGTACTGTGCGTTTCTAACATAGGAAATAGCTTACCACTGTTTATCTAAACCCTTCGTAATCTTATATACCTCTATTAGATCTCCCCTCAGTTGCCGTCTGTCAAGGGAAAACAGCCCCAATTTGCCCAATCTTTCCTCATAACCCAGTCCTTCCATACCAGGCAGCATCCTGGTAAACCTCCTCTGCACTCTCTCCAGGGTCTCCACATCTTTCCGGTAGTAAGGCGACCAGAACTGGACACAGTACTCCAAATGCAGCCTAACCAGAGTACTATACAACTGCAACATTAGACTCCAGCTCTTATACTCTATACCCCTTCCTATAAAGGCTAACATACTATAAGCTTTCTTCAAAGCCTTCTCCACTTGTACTGCCACCTTCAAAGACTTGTGCACTTGCATCCCCAGGTCCCGCTGCGTTTGTATACTCTTTATAGGTCTACCCTTTATCATATAACTCCCCCCTACATTATTTCGGCCAAAATGCATCACCTCACATTTAACAGGATTAAACTCCATTTGCCATATATCTGCCCAGTATACCAGCCTATCTATATCCCGTTGTATTGCCAGACACTGCTCCTCACAGCCTGCCAATCCAGCCATCTTAGTGTCATCTGCAACTTTGCTGATCACACCACTTACTCCCTCTTCCAAGTCATTTATATATACTACAAAAAGAAGAGGTTCCAGTACTGAGCCCTGTGGCACACCACTAGTGACAGACCTCCAGCTAAAAAAGGACCCCTCCACTACTACTCTCTGTCTCCTCTTACCAAGTAAAAAGTCTGACAACACCAGGTTTTAGTCCAACCAATTTATTTGATAATAGACTCACAAGCTTTCGGGTTAGTCCCTTCGTCAGGTGAATGGAGAGTGGCCTCTTACCAAGCCAGTTCTCAACCCATCTAGATACCTGGCCTTGTATTCCATGAGCCTTAATCTTTTCAACCTGTTTCAGGCATGGTCCTGATTGTGGCCATTTTTGGGCCTTGGTAAAGGGGGAAGCGGCGCAGAGACAGGCACAGAATGTGCTAATTGCTTCATGTCTGACTTTACCAAGTTTTCACGATTGAAAAAGGGCGCAACACAGTGATAAAATCAGGCCCATAAAGTCAGGTTATCACTCTGCCGATGTTATGGGACAATCTCTCCCACTGCTACTCCCCTCACCTGAATTACGGGGAGGAAATTACTTTTGATCAAGCTCCTGGGAATCTCAAATGTTGCATATTTGAATTTGAATCTACACCAACAACAATCCCTATCTCTATCTCCTAACCCCACATATTTCTGCTAATCCCAATTATACAAAGGGACAATTTAGCATAGCCAATCAACCTCACCTGCGCATCTTCGGACTGTGGGAGGAAACCAGAGTACCCGGAGGAAACCTATGCTGACACGAGGAGAATGCAAACTCCACATAGACATCACCCAAGGCCAGAATTGAACCCTGGTAGCACTATGAGACAGCAGTGCTAACCACTGTACCACTGCTACTCCCCTCACCTGAATTACAGGGAGGAAATTGCTGTGTGCGCTGTATGTAATAAGATTGTTACTAATTGTTTATAATGTTAAAATGTGTAATATTTTATGAAATTCCCTTTATTTCACTTGAGCTTTTCTGCTTCAGAGAGGCAACATATGGTGACCCTTGTGTTTTTGGGGAAGACATATTTTACATTGGGGTGGTGGTCCCTCTCAGAACTCTGCTTCTCTGGAAGATGATTTCTAGGGGGTACGAGTTAAATGAGTGCAGAAAGATATTTGAGTTAAGTTTTTTTAGAGTGAAAGTAACTGTTCATTCTACCATTAATACCTTTAATGTTACTGACTATTTAAGAAACAGTGCAGTTAATAATATACACATTCTTTGATTTCTGTATAGTAAAACACTTTTTTATACACTGAATTGTGTGACTTCATTCTTTTCATAAAGAATTTGGTTTTTGGATTTAAAAAAAATTACTGGTCTCTATCAACTGCTAATCTGGAATCAATTTTATCTCCAGGATTTGTACCTGTACATCAAACTATTTGCCAGCCTATCCAAAAGCAAAAGCTGAATGCTCAGCTAATTTTAACAGCTAGGCTTCATTAGCACATTAATTGCCAAAATGGCTGGAAGGAACATAGAACATTACAGCGCAGTACAGGCCCTTCGGCCCTCGATGTTGCACCGACCAGTGGAACCAATCTAATGACCCTCTAACCTAAACTATTCCAATGTTATCCATATGCCTATCCACTGACCATTTGAACGCCCTTAAAGTTGGCGAGTCCACAAATGCTGCAGGCAGGGCGTTCCACGCCCTTACTACCCTCTGAGTAAAGAAGGTGGGAAATAGCTGCCCACCCATTAAAATCGAGGGCAAGAAGCTAATGCCAAGGATCTATGGGGATGGTACTTGGCACAGGTTAAGTACCCCAGAAGAAACCTGGTCAGGTAAGGGGGAAATGTCCAGGGCAGGACTGTCAGGGTTTCCTATGGAGTTCAGAGAAGGACCTCTACTATTTCTAGACCACAATTAAACCATAAATGTATTTTAAGAAGTCAGCTGCTGAGCCTTTTCAGGCTCTGGTTGCTATATTTACAGCAGGTCTGGCCTGGTGGCAAAGTCACCACTTTTGCCCTGCTCACACCTTAGGATAAAATGGTAGATCAGATCTTGGTAATGTATTGGAGCATCATCAGTTTGAGGAGGGTCTTGCCAGCTTGCTAGATTGAATTATAATAGAATAGGTAAGACCTCTGCTCCATTTTCCTTTTCTCAGTACTTGATTTCCACCAGACAGTTAAAATCAATCTCTTTGTCTTTTTATGTTTTATACATATCTCAATTTTAGTTACCTGTGATATATGAAACGAGACACACAGCCATATCTCTGCTCTTTGTGCACAATTGCTCATTTACAGTGGTATTTAGACAGATAAAGATTTATTTGATTTTTCATCTTTAGAGGAACATTGCTACTTTGATTCTTCATGGAGTTTGAAAGCAATCTTCACATTCTTTTGTATATTTTAAAAATTTGAAATGCATCGTGTATTGTTATGATTTTCCCTTTAACCTGTCTTCCTAATATTTAGAATATTGTTGGTGATCCTATTTTTACCCAATTTTATTCTAGCTCGGTCAGAAACTGAGAATGTTACAGCTTTCCTATCACCCGCATCAGGGGCATTAGAAATAATCATCAATGAAGCTCCTACTCCATCTTTGCCTTCTAATTTGACTTCTTCAAGTTTGAGTTCAACATCGACAATAAGATCAAGTCTATCTCATTCCCCTGGGTCTTCACTAATTACTACTGCTAAATCTGTGCTCATAGTTGATAGGAAGGTGAGTAGTTGAGATCATAAAATGCCTTTCAAAGCGTAATTGAAATACTGAGGCACTTAACCACTTACTTTGTAAATAAAATTCACTGTCCAGATCATGGGTTCGAGTTTGGCTACCTTTGCTTGTTGTTAATGAGACGGTAGGTACCAACTTGAAAATTGTCAATAGCCTTCCGCTCTGTTGTGGTTGCCTCAGTTTTAATGCACTTCTTTTTGTTGTTTATTTTTAATTTAGCCTGCACTGGACATCTGAAGCACCCCCCTACTTCAGTCAAAAGGATTTTTTTTAACATGAAAGTCAAGATACTATGACTTAAGTAGAATTTAAGTTGTTGGGAACCTGTGATAGGGATATAGTGAATTTAGCAGTGTAAGCCTTGTGATTTAGTTGTGAGGATATAAAATTTGAACATGCATTTACCAATCCTGACCACTTGTATGAGATGGGCAGCAGGGTGGCACAGTGGTTAGCACTGCTGCCTCACAACACTTGGGACCCGGGTTTGATTCCCAGCTTGGGTCACTGTCTGCTTAGAGTTTGCACATTCTCCCCATGTCTGCGTGGGTTTCCTCCAGGTGCTCCAGTTTCCTCCCACGTCTAAAGATGTGCAGGTCAGGTTGATTGGCCATGCTAAATTGCCACTTAGTGTCGGGGGGGGGGCTAACAGGGTAAATACTTGGGGCTATGGGGATAGGGGCTAAGTGGAATTATGGTCGGTGCAGAATCAATGTGCTGAATAGCCTCCTTCCGGACTGTAGGGATTCTATAATCATTGAATTTCCCACAGCACTGCATCCATGTCCTTAGGGCTGGACTGCTGGGATTAACTATAATGGCTATAACTGTGTCTGTTTGGAGGGCCTCCTGCCTCCTTATTGATAGAACATATTCTCTCCAGTGTTGTGTCTCTAATACCCTTGGAATATGCTCTTTCCCTTGTGCTGTTAGTAACTTCTTGCCATGGTGTAATTGCAATGCATGTGCCCATTTTTGGGGCTATCCAATTCTATACTTAATTACTCTTCATGCAGCCTATGAGACAGGCCTAAATATGAAGATCTCTGACAGCAAATCAGTTCCCGGGACCATCCTTTAAGTACATCCAGTATTTAGAGTAGTGACTACAAATCTTGACCACCTTATGCCTCTTTTGCAGAAGAAATATGATCAGGCTATTATTACTCCTTGCTTAGACAGCTAATGTCACTTTCCTGTTGCATGCTTGCACAACAGATTGCCTTTTGCAGCAGACATTTCCTGGAGTAATATGAAAACCCTGTCTTCTTTTATAAGGAAATAAATCGTCCATACACCAGATTTTGTATATAGATCATTAAGTAATGAATTACACTATTTAATAACAGTCAGTTGAGTTGAACAGAGAGGCAAAAGTAAGATTTGCAAGTGAGGATGGTCTCAGTGGTCATTACATTTACTTTCTTATCTCAATTATGTAACATAGTTGGAACACCACAAATGTGCGTTCGTTCTTGCCTCTGTATTGTACCACATCAAACACTAACTAGAAGTAAAAACGAAAGCATTACAGAGCTTAATAATGTTGTAGGTAAAGATACCTCTGAGACTAATTGTGAGTCAAAGTACAGCAGTTTATTCAAAAGCTTTTGGGAGAAACACCTGGCATCCAACAGCGGTTCCTCAGGCATCTCGCCGAACACAAGTTAAGAGCGTATATTTATACCCCACCCCGGTCACGTACGCATCTTCTCATTCTCAGCAGGTTCCCAGGCTGTGGGTTGTCCTCCATCATGGGAACATGGCAGCCTCGGCATTTCTTCATGGTTATCTCAAGGCCGCACTTGACGTGTGTGATTAGCCCTTAGCTAACATACAGGCTGACAAGACAAGTTATAATTAACGGGCCGGTATAACAATCTATGCTCACAAGTTGTATAATATATGCATATGTATAGTATGTTGGTACATGACACATAAGCAGTATATAACGAGTGTATGTGTATATATATATATATAAATATATTTAGGACATGCAAGCTTCACTATGTTAGGCAAAAGTCCACGAAATTAAAGACACAACTTAACTACAAACTGAGTCAGCTACATTTCTGAGCGGGCTTGTCATAAACTTGTGTACAACAGCAAGAGCAGCTGCCGTCTCCCTGTCTGGGTCACCTGAAACTTGCGTACAACAGCAAGGGCAGCTGCAGTCTGGGCACATGAAAACAAAGTTACATTTATCTGTAATATATGAAAACAGGCTGCATATAGACTACTGGATATTTTTTTCCATTCTCCCAAGTAGTACAAAGTTCATTAACTCATTCCCTACTGCAATAAAGACATAATCTGAAACTTCTTCAGTGCACATAAGTTCTACATTGCAATAATGCATTTATGCCTCGTCTTTATCTGACTGCAATATTTTTGCTCTATTTATAGTATAATGTTGACAAGACAAATCAGAGAATGCGTAAACCGCGTGAGTACAAATGAGCTTCTTATTTGATTTGATTTATTTGTTGTCACATGTATTAACATACAGTGAAAAGTTTTGTTTCTTGCATGCTATACTGACAAAACATACCATGCATAGAGAAGGAAATGAGAGAGTGCAGAATGTAGTGTTAGTCATAGCCAGGATGTAGAGAAAGATCAACTTAATGCAAGGTAGGTCCATTCAAAAGTCTGACAGCAACAGGGAAGAAGCTGTTCTTGAGTCAATTGGTACGTGAGCTCAAACTTTTGTATTTTTTTCCTGAAGAAAGAAGGTTGAAAAGACAATGTCCGGGGTGCGTGAGATCCTTAATTATGCTGCCTGCTTTGCCAAGGCATCAGGAAGTGTAGACAGAGTCAATGCATGGGAGGCTGATTTGCGTGATGGATTGAACTATATCCACAGACTTTTGTAGTTTCTTGTGGTCTTGGGCAGAAGCAGGAATCATACCAAGCTGTGACACAACCAGAAAGAATGCTTTCTATGATGCATCTGTAAAAGTTGGTGAGAGCCGTAGCTGACATTCCAAATTTGCTTAGTTTTCTGAGAAAGTAGAGGCGTTGGTGGACTTTCTTAACTATAGTGTCGGCATGGGGAGGACCAGGACAGGTTGTTGGTGACGCGGACACCTAAAAACTTGTAGCTCTCGACCTCTTCTACTTCGTCCCTATTGATATAGACAAGGCCATGTTCTCCTTTACACTTGCTGAAGTCAATGACAATCTCCTTCATTTTATTGACATCGAGGGTGAGATTATTGTTGCACACCAGTTCACCAGATTCTTATCTCATTCCTGTACTCTGTCTTGTCATTGTTTGAGATCCGACCCACTGCGGTGTGTCATCAAATTTGAAAATCGAATTGAAGGGGAATTTGGCCACACAGTCATGATTGTCCAAGGAGATAGTGGGGGCTGAGAACGCATTCTTGTGGGGCACCAGTGTTGAGGGTTATTGTGGAGGAGGTGTTGCCTATCCTTACTGACTGTGGCCTGTGAGTTAGGAAGTTCAGGATCCAGTCGCAGAGGGAGGTGCTGAGGCCCAGGCTGCAGAGTTTGGAGATGAGTTTCGTGGAAATAATAGTATTGAAGGCTGAGCTGTGGTAAATAAGTAGGAGTCTGATGTAGGTGTCCTTGATATCTAGGTATTCCAGGGTTGAGTGCATGGCCAGGGAAATGGCATCTGCTGTGGACCTGTTGTGGCAATAGGCAAACTGTAGTGGATCCAGTTAGTCCAAGAGGCTGGAGTATCTTAATAAAATATCTTAATATCTTAAAAGGGGAGATGGCAAGAGATTTTACTGGTACCAGATATCTGGCACATTCAGTCTCGCACCCAGAAAGGGCACAAAACTGATTATATTATTTAAATATATGTAACTGCTCATTTAAATAGAATCAGAGTGCCTGGGAGAAAATTGTCTGGGCTCTCTTTTCTGTGTGGCCTCGTCGGGGTAGGTTCTCTCCGCTGAGAATCACAAGTTGTCTCCAATCAATGGGAACCAGGCGTGATGGCCTTGCCGGTAGGACTGGAGGACACTGTGGCTCCACCAGGAGGTTGGGGTCAAGGGGGGGTGCCCCTTGGACAGTGCCAGCCAGGTATCCTGGCAGTGCCCACCAGGCAATAGGCAG
Source organism: Carcharhinus amblyrhynchos (assembly GCF_965287045.1). Taxonomy (NCBI): domain Eukaryota; kingdom Metazoa; phylum Chordata; class Chondrichthyes; order Carcharhiniformes; family Carcharhinidae; genus Carcharhinus; species Carcharhinus amblyrhynchos. The sequence goes on from NC_137348.1 coordinate 42,655,440, forward strand.
TACCAAGAGGAACCACAGCACGCTCTACACAGCAATCTGGAGGGAGGGAGACCAGGACCGCTGCACATCCTGCACAGCGGTCAGGGACTGGGGGGGAGGGAAGGAAGGAAGGAAGATGAGGAGGAGGAGGAGGAGGACAAGGTGGAGGAGGAGGCAGAGGACTCTTCCTCCTCCTCCTCATCCTCCGCCTCCTCCTCCATCTCCTCCTCCCCATCCTCCTCCTCATCCTCATCCTTCTCTCCTCTTCCATCTCCTCCTCATCCTCACCTTCCTTCCCTCCCCCCGGTCCCCGACTGCTGTGCAAGATGTGCGGCAGTCCCTGTCTCCCTCCCTCCACTGATTGCTGTGTAGAGTGTGCTGTGGTTCCTCTTGGTTCTGCCTATTGCCTGGTAGGCACTGCCAGGATACCTGGCTGGCACTGTCCAAGGGGCACCACCCCTTGACCCCGACCTCCTGGTGGAGCCACAGTGTCCTCCGATTCTATCGGCAAGGCCATCATGCCTGGTTCCCATTGATTGGAGACAACTCGTGATTCTCAGCGGAGAGAACCCACCCCGACGAGGCCACACCAAAAAGTGAGCCTGGACGATTTTGTCCCAGGCATCCTGATTCTATTTAAATGAACACTTACATATATTTAAACAATATAATCAGTTTTGTGCCCTTTCTGGGTGCGAGACTGAATGCGCCAGATATCCGGTGCCAATAAAATCTCTTGCCATCTCTCCTTTTTTGTGACTTATCCCTTGATATCTCAATCGTCCCTTGTTGTGACCCCATAGGAGTCTCATATCATTTCCTCCCTGGAACTCCTGCTGCTTAGTTGACCTCTGTGTCCCAATAGTTAGTGCCAGGCACGTTGCTGCAGTGCCTTTGTGGATCTGAGAGCCTGGAGAGCTGCCAGCCTGTCTGTTTGGGTGATAGCTCTCCATAGAATCATAGGATTGCCACAATGGGCAAGGAGGCTGTTCAACCCATTGAGTCTGCACTGACTTGCTGACAGAGTATCTTACCTAGGCTCTCTCTCCTGCCCTATCCCCACAATCCCACACATTTACCATGGCTAATCCACTTAACCTGCACTTCTTCGGACTGTGGGATGAAACTGGAGCACCCGGAGGAAACCCACACAGACATAGGGAGAATCTGCAAACTCCACACAGAGAGTAACCCAAGGCCGGAATTGAGCCTGGGTTCCTGGCGCAGTGGCAGCAATGCTAACCCCATTATGAGATCCCATGGTGGAACTTTGTCCAGATGTGGACAGAGGTTCTGCCTTCTGCGAATCGATGCTCGCTGAACCTTCGCTATCCTAAAAATTAAGACCAGTGTGATTTTGACTAGGATGCCCCCTTAATTGGGATAGAAACAGGCTCCAGGTTCAATTATTGGTGAAGCAGGAGGCACTGGAAGCTGAAGGGCCAATCAGAGACCTTCCAACTTCAGTGAAACCACAGTAATACTTAGGTAACTGAGAGGGTACTTCAAAATTAAAGCACTTTCACCAACGTTTTAAAAAATATAATTAAAAATCAAAAGAAGTAGCCAAGTAACCATTGTAGGTGTGGGGAGGGAATCCTTTCCTTTACAGGGTGGACTTTGGCTGTAACCACACCTAGACAAGAAGAAAGGGCTTGTAGGTCCACTTGGAGAGCTGCGCTGCCCCTTCCATGGCTGGATACCCACCTCCAGGCAATTAAATTGCCTCTGTTGCATTGGAAAACTGGAGGATGATTGGAAAATCCCGATCATCCTCCTTATACTGCCTTTAATATGGCTGTTAATTAGTTCAAATGATTAAAATGTAGTGTTAATAACTACAAAATCAGGGTTTCGATTCGTGTATTGGCTGATGACATTGATCTGTCTGTAAGATCGCTTCTTGGCCTTTTTGCTAAGATCAAGTGTCAGATCAAGCCCAAGATGGGGTGTAGTGTCTTATCTTGTCAGCTTGGATCTTGTTTGCCTCCCTTGTGGGGACCATGAATTGGATCCTGTTGGATTTTGAATTTGGTTTTTGGAGCATGCAAGAAATGGATTTGGGTTTGCCTGGTCCAGGGTGAGCATTGGCTTTGTAACATTAGGGGTGAAGTTTTTTTTAAAAATAAAACTAGTTGACAGCCTGCCTGATGGGACCAAGCAGCTCCACTGGCCCTAAACATGCCTTGGCAAAAATGGCTTGTGTCCAAACATGGCCTTGAACAGCTTTGAATAATGAGTCAGTCAGATGCTTAATATGTTCAGTTTATTACTGGTAAGCTTGCAACTTTAGTACAAATTGCAGTTTATATGAGCTGTCCTTCTCTGCTTGTTTTTCTCTCAATGGAATACTTACACTGGTTTCCAGAATATCAATATGCTAAATCTCCTGGAGGTATTGTGATCTTTCTGGTGTCTTTTGTCACAGTTACTAACCTGTTTCTTTGCTTAGAACCTTTATTCTTGTTAATGGTTCACTGAATATTTCTGCCTCAGGATTGCTCAGTGAAATTCTGAAACTTGTCTGAATTCGTATTCCTTTCTACCCTCTTTGCAGTTTGTTCTTTCATTGTTAGGGATCACACAGGTTGGCAGTACACACTTGTAGTCTGCTGATTCTGGGGGTGAAATAGCTGGAGCAATTTTGAGGTGCTAATCTAATTTAAAAGTAATAGTGAGTGCAGGTTGACAAATGAGTGCTCAGCTGCAGTTTGCTGGATTCAGGTTTACTCAGAATTGGGAGGCCATGAGAAGAAAATTCATGTGCTTAAAGGTAAACGTAATGCATGACTGCTTCACAATTCAGTCCATTTGCCTGTTTTTTTTCAAAGGAAATTGATGTAAACGGAAGAAAGGAATTTAGGTTATGGTACTTGTTATTTAATCATCATTCTATTTTTATTTGCCTAATAGCTGGTGACTGTGACTGCTCATATATGGCAACAGAAGGGAATGAAAGGGCTATTGTGGCAATGCTTGGTCTCCTGTCTCTGCTGTGCCTCATTACAATCATTGCAGGGGTTGTGCTTCTAGTATTCCCACGACTGCTCCATAAAAGCCTTCAAAAGTTGTAAGTACCTTCTTGAGATATGAAAATAGATTGACTGAGGTATAGAATTCTTATTCTTCGTTTTAACCTTTATATACCATAAAGTTATAAGTCTGATTTAGCAACTGAATTGCAGAAAACAACTGGGGGTAAATGTCATGAATTTGTGTTCCCAGTATTTAGTTTCACCATACTGGAAACATGTATTTGTGATTTGATTTGGAAATCTGCTGTGGTTTGTAGGATGCCAGGAATCTCCACTTAATATGGATAAATGAAAACTAATTTATTCTGTACCATCAGCTGAAAATTCTCTAATGCCCAAGCTCACATAAAAATGTACCTTGGAAGTTTTTGCACATGGTGCTTCTCTGAAAATGTCATTTGCAATATGTATCTTCTCAAACCTATTCAAATAGGTTTTCAAATGTTCAAATATCCCCACTGGGGGATACATTAAGGAGTAGTTGAATAGGTTTGAGAAGATACATGTCGAAGATGATATATCGCATTGAATAAAGCAATTAGAGTAATTTAAATCACTTGGAATTTCACTTTTCCTTATACTGGGTCATGTGACATGACATTGCAATGCTTCCATAATGTGCAAATGCAATTTTTTGCACAAAGGTTTGTGGGAGTTGGATGGACTTCATTGTAAAATCAAGGCCTGAAGTTTTAAACTTTTGGATGAGCATACTCAGTGAGTCTGGAAGCAGGTGCTAAATGCATTTCCGCCCTCAGTCTGTTATGGAACGTGATTTTGTGCTGTGCTGGGACACTTTGCTGGGTTTGTAGCAGGTTCTGGAGCATAAGCTCAGCACCACAGATGGAATGAAGTTGGGACTCACAGTCTTCGCTGTATCAGTATACTCGTTTCTTGATATCGCAGAGTGAATCAAATTAGCAGACGCTTGACATCTGTGATTCTGGAAACTGCAGAGGAGGTTCTTGCTGAAGGTGATTGCTGGGCTTCATCATCATTCAGGAGGGAGATGTTCATAGAGGGAGATGTTCCTGCTGTATAATTATCCACCATCATTTACAACTGCTGAATTTGGTTGTAGAATATTTTAGTTCAGTCGTAGCTTGCCTGTTTAGCTGCAAAGTGGTCCTTTTGTTAAGGTTAAATAAAGATTTAAGAATTGGATAAAATAAAAATTAAAGAAGCTTGGATGAAATAAGTTTAAGAATTGGATGAAGAGGAATTGATAAGACTGCAGCTGCCTGAAGAATTTTTTGATATGTGGATTAGCTTAGCAGCAGAGTAAACAGATATTTACTTAATTGGAGAACAGTAATGTGATGATACTGTGCCTTTTAAGAAATGTAATTTTTTATCATGTTTCTTGTAAGGGTTATGTTTAAAATTCAGCTCTGTTAATATGGTGCTGATTTGCCTGGGAAAGCAAGCAGATCAAATACTGAGAAGGCAGGCTAATGATTGATTTTTAGCAAGGGATTTGTTTGTTTGAATCTTATTTAATGCATTTTTCTTTGTCTTTTCCCTGGGATTTCAAAGTAGGATTTTGATCAGGTTGATTGACAGTCACCTGCTTAAGGGGAGGAACTAAACTTACACAGAAAAACAGTCAATTACTGCTGAAAGAAGCAAAGGGTCCCTCTTTCTGTCTCTCTATCTGGAGGCTGCTGTTTGAGACCTGCTAGGTCTCTCTGTGTGTTTTGGCGGCTCGAAGAGTGGCAGCCCAAGTACCAGCATGCATGCCTGTGAATTTCTAAATGATTTTGAAAAGAAGTTTAAGTCTATAAGAGGAATATTGCTTGAATTGGAACTAATAGAGATAGATTAGCAGTTAAGAACTGTATCTTGTGTATAAGTATTGTTAATTGGTATACATTGAGCTAGTTCATTTTTATAGTTAAATTGTATTTTTAAGTAAAGCTTGTTTTCATAAAAGCTATATAGTGTCAATAAAATCACAGTTGGAGTGAAACACCTTGATTTGATTTGATTTATTATTGTCAAATGTATTAGTATACAGTGAAAATATTGTTTCTTGCGTACTATACAAAGCATACCGTTCATACAGAAGGAAACGAGAGAGTGCAGAATATAGTGTTACAGTCATTTCTAGGATGTGGAGAAAGATCAACTTAATGCGAGGTAGGTCCATTCAAAAGTCTGATGGCAGCAGGGAAGAAGCTGTTCTTGAGTGAGTTGGCACGTGATCTCAGATTTTTGTATCTTTTTCCTGAAGGAAGAAGGTGGAAGAGAGAATGTCCAGGGTACATGGAGTTCTTAATTATGCTGGCTGCTTTGCCGAGGCAGCAGCAAGTGTAGACAGAATCAGTGGATGGGAGCTGGTTTGTGTGATGATTGGGATAAATTTATGACCATTTGTAGTTTCTTGCAGTTTTGGGCAAGGCAGGAGGCATACCAAGCTGTGATACAAGAAAGAATGCTTTCTATGGTGCATTTGTAAAAGTTGGTGAGTCATAGCTGACAAGCCAAATTTTCTTAGTCTTCTGAGAAAGTAGAGATGTTGGTGGGCTGTCTTAACTTGCGTGGCACAAATGTTACTTGCCACGTGTTAGCCCAGGTCTAGATATTGTCCAGGTCTCTGCACTTGCACATGGACAGCTTCAATATCTGACGAGTCTTGAATGGCGCTGAACATTATGCAGACATCAGTGAACATCTCCACTTCTGACCTTAAGATGGGAAGAATGTCATTGATGACACTGCTGCAGATGGTTGGCCTGAGCGCACTGCTCTGAGGATCTCCTGCAGCGATGTCCTGGAATTGAGTTGACTGAACTCCCAACAACTACAACCATCCTTACTTGTCCTAAGTACGACTTCAACGAGCAGAGAATTTTCCATCTGATTCCCACTAATTCCAGTTTTGCAAGGCTCCCTGATGCCATACTCAGTCAAATGCTGCCTTGATGTCAAGGGTAGTCATTGTCACATCACCTCTGGACTTCAGAACTTTTGTCCATGTTTGAATCACGGCTGTAATGACACGGGAACTTGAGTGATCATGGTGGAACCAAAACTGAGCATCAGTGAGCAGGTTGTTGTGAAGCAAGTGTTGTTTGATAGGACTGTTGATGGTTTCTTCCATCACGTTACTGATGATCGAGTGTAGACTGATGGAGTGGTGTTAAGAACTGTGCTGATGTTAAATGCAAGAGTATCCCAAATCCCAGAAGGGAAATTGGAATGTCATATCCATTTAGTTTGCAGTTTGATATAATGTGAGGAAAGAGATTAAAACTAGTGAGGAAATGACCAGAGTTGTTGAAAACATTCAAATAAAAAAACTGTAAAACACACAAGAAACGCAACAGTACAGAAGAAAAATTGTAATTAACTACATAATGGCTACATACGCTATACCTGAATTAACTTTGTTCCAAATCTCTTTCCTAAATTCTGAGAAGATACCTTCCCTAAAACAGATCCCATATCTTTTAACATTATGTGCCAAATCCAGTAGTAATTGCCACATGCAATCTGTATCTTTCTTTTGGGAAACAGTAGAATGTCTGGGGTTTCAAACAGCAGTCTTCAGCACAGAAGCTTGTTTTTGGAAGAGCTGTGCTTTCAATTAGGCATGACTGTGATCTTGGTTGCTCGTTATCAGTTCTGTTCCCGTACAGGACTAATCCTGCCACTATGGTTTATCCCTTTTGTCTTACCTGAACAACGAGCCTCTGAAGTCATGCTTTTAGCATGTAAGTGCGACATTAATTCTAATTTCTCCTTTTGAACTCCGACTCTTTATTTTTAACTCCTGTTGTTTTCCACTTTACGTAAACAAATATCTATTCACTCTACTACTAGGCTAATCCATTCAGTGCAGCTGAATCCTATTGTTTCATTTTATCCAATTCTTTATTCATTTTATCCCAACTTCCTAACAGTGGTAATTGGCTGGGTTGGATTTGTCTTAAGTTTTTGTGTATAGATTGTTGCAAATCCTTCAGCTTTTCTTTTGCACTGATGTGCTAGGCTCTACAATCATTGAAGATGATGATATTTGTGGAGCCTGCTCCTCCAGTGAAGTGTTGAATTATCCACCATCATTCATGACCCAGTCTGGTAGGACTGCAGAGCTTAGATCTGATCCATTGGTTGTGGGATCACTTAGCTCTATCTGTTGCATGCTGCTTATACTGTTTGCCATGCAAGTAGTCCTGAAGTGTAGCTTCACCAGTTGACATCTCACTTTTAGGTATTCCTGGTTCTGCTCCTACATGCCTGCAGCCTTCCTTGAAACCAGGATTGATCCCCTAGCTTGGTTTAATGGTACTGTGGAGGACATGCCTGGCCATAAGGTTACAGATTGTGATTGAGTACAATTCTTCTGCTGCCGATGGACCACAATGTCTCATGGATGCCCAGTCTTGAGTTGCTGGAACTGTTTGAAATCTATCCCATTTAGCATGACATGACGAAGGTTATCCTCAATGTGAACATGAAACTTCACCTCCACAAGGATTGTGTGATGGTCACTCCTGCCCATCCTGTCATGGACAGATACATCTGCAGCAGGAAGATAGATGAAGATGAGGTTAAGTATGTTTTTCCTTCTTGTTAGTTCCCTCACTGCCTACCACAACTTAGGACTTGGGCAATTCAGTCAGTAGTGGTGCTACTGAGTTATTCCTCGTGATGGACGTTGAAGAGCCCACCCAAAGTACACATTATACCAGTGCTTCCCCCAAGCGATGTCCAACGTGGAGGAATACTGATACGTCAGCTGAGATGTGCCAGATGCTATTGTCCTTCATAATTTTCTTTGCTTCATTTTATTAATACAATAAACAAATATTGCAAAAGAAACAAGCACACTGTTCAAATTTGTTACTGTAGATATCTGCCCTTCATTAAGGAATTCTCTTCATTGGGAACAAACTGTGTGGGGAACTCACAGCTCATTTGCTGATGAACTGGTCTTGCAATATTGCTCAAGTTTGCAATGTTGTGGTTTAGCTTAGCGGAAGACCAACAAGTGTTTCACTTACTGTAGTATAACCCTGCTGACTCTATGCTCGAACAAAGTCTCCCTCCTGATGCCATTGCCATCATTGTGAATATAAGGTTGACCAGATAAAGTTTTTACTTTTATACTGAACTTTAAAGTAATCTGATGTAATATCACCTAAGGCTCTAAACATTTTATATTAAAATATCAAATAATAAAGCTATGGATCCCATAACCTCAATATAAATACAATTTGAATGGGCAAGTCTGTGTTGGAAGATTAAGGAGTGATTTTTTTTTGAAATTATGTCTGCTGTTCTACTGCTCTGGTTATGCTCTGATTTATTGCCTGCCTCTGTTCAGTCATGTGGCATCTTTAGTTTGGTTTGTGGACTGTCCCTATCGGAACTCATTGACTGTATACAGATGTTTGGTCTTGTGTGGTATTTAAATTCCAAAACTTTCCAAAATATTTTGGACTCTGGACTGGTTCCTACAGATTGAAGGGTAGCCTTTGTAAGCCCGCTATTCAAAAAGGGAGGTGGGGAGAAAACAGGGAACTGTAAAGTGTGCCTTACATCAGTACTGGGGAAGTTGTTAGAGTCTGTTATCAAGAATTTCATAGCTTGGCATTTGGGAAGCAGCGTTATAATCAGATAAAGCCAGCATTGATTTACAAAGGGGAAATCATGCTTGACAAATCGATTGGAATTCTTTGAGGATGTAACTTGTAAAGTTGACCAAGGAGAAGCAGTGGATGTAGTTTATTTAAACTTTCAGAAGGTTTTCAACAAGGTCTCACATAGCAAACTACTATGGAAAGTTAAAGTGCATGGAATTGAGGCTAGTGCCTTGAGATGGATAAAAAACTGGTTAGCAGATAGGAAGCAAAGAGTTGGCATAAATGGGTCTTTTTTCAATTGGCAGTCAGTGATTAGTGGGGTACCACAGGAAGCTGCGCCAGAACTAGTTAGTGACAGCATGGTTCTGTACCAACTTGATTGAGATTTTTGAAGAGGTGACAAAGATATTTGATGAGGGAAGGGCTGTAGATGTAGTTTATATGGACTTTAGTAAGCTAGTTGACAAGGTTTCATGTGGCAGACTGGTACAAAAACTAAAATCAAATGGAATTCGGGGTGGCTGGCTAAACGGATACTGAATTGGCATGGTAATAGAAAACAGAGTAGCAGTGGAAGAATGTTTTTCAGAATGGAGATCTGTAGCTAGTGGTGCTCTGCAGGAATCAGTGCTGGGACCTCTGTTGTTTTTAGTGTATATAAATGATCTGGAGGAAAATGTAGATGGTCTGATTAGTAAGTTTGCAGATGACACAAAGATTGCTGCAGATACTGTTCATGCCGGGGATTGTCAGAGCGTACAACATGATATAACTAGACTAGAGACTTGGGCACAGATGTGGCAAATGGAGTTTGATCTGACGAATACGAGGTGATGCATTTTGGAGGGTCAAATTTAGGCTTGAATTATACTGTAAATGGCAGAACCCTTGGGAACATTAGTATATAGAGAGATCTGGGGCATGCAGGTCTACAGTTTCCTAAAAGTAGCAACACAGCTGGCCAAGGTGATTAAGAAGGCATGTGGCATGCTTCATCAGCCAGGCATCGAATACAGGAGTTGGGAAATCATATTGCAACTTTATAAAACCTTAGTCAGGTCACATTTGGAGTATTGTATGCAGTTCTGGTCACCACACTACCAGAATGACGTGGACACTTTGAAGAGAGTACAAAGAAGGTTCACCAGAATGTCGCCTGGTCTCGAGGATGTTCTCTGTGAAGAGAGGTTGAATAAACTAAGATTGTTTTCGCTGGAAAAACAGCCTGAGGGGAGACCCAGTACAGGCCTGCAAAATTGAGGGGCAGAGACAGTTTGGATAATCAGAGGCTTTTTCCCAGGATAGAAATGTCAACTACAAGGGGGCACAGATTCAAGGTGAGAGGGGAAAGTTTAAGGGGGATATTTTTCATGGTGGGTGCCCAGGATGTGCTGCCAGAGAAGGTGGTGGAAGCAGGCACATTAGCAACATTTAAGGGGCATCTTGATGGGTATATGAATAAGGAGGGAACAGGTGGATACAGACCGAGTAAGGGCAGAAGGCCTTTTTTTTTGGTTTGGTTAGGGCATCATGATTGGCACAGGCATGGAGCGCCTGTTCCTTGCTGTACTTTTCTTTGTTTTTAGTTTTTTGACTTCCAACTATTCACATTATATATTAATGATTTGGATGAGGGAACTAAATATTATCTCTGAATTTGCAGTCGATACAAAGTTGGTGGGGGGTGAAATGTGAGGAGGATTCAAAAATGCTTCAGCATAATTTGGGCAGGCTGAGTGTGTGGGCATATGCATGGCAGATGCAGTATAATGCGGATAAATGTGAGGTTATCCACTTTGATAGCAATAGTAGGAAGGCAGATTATTATTTGAATGGTGTAAGTTAGTGAGATCTTGGTGTCCTCAGTCACTTAAGGTAAGCATGCAGGTACAGCAGGCAATAAAGAAGGCAAATGATATGTTGGCTTCATAGCAAGAAGATTCGTGCATAGGAATGTTTTACTGCAATTGTACAGGGTGTTGGTGAAAACTACACCTGGAGTATTGTGTGCAGTTTTATGTCATTATCTGAGGAAGGATATCCTTCTATAAGGAGGGAGTCAACAAAGGTTACCAGCCTGATTGCTGGGATGGCAGGTCTGTCATGTGAGGAGAGACTAAGTTGGTTCAGATTATGTTCATTGGTGTTTAGAAAAGCGAGAGGGGATCTCATTGAAACTTAAAAAATTCTAACGGGATTAGACAGGGTAGATTCAGAAAGAATGTTCTCAATGGTTGGGGTGTCCAGAACTCAGCATCATAGTTTGAGTATAAGAGGTAAACGTTTTAGGACTGAGGTGAGGAGAAATTTCTTCACCCAGAAGGTAGTGAATGTATGGAATTCACTACCATAGAATTTAATTTGGGCCAAAACATGTGATTTCAAGAAGAAATTAGCTATCACTCTTGGAGCTAAAGGGATCAAGGGATATGAGGGGAAGGGGGAATCAGGATATCGAATTTGATGATCAGCCATGATCATAATGAATGGTGGAGCAGGACCAAACGGCCTATTTCTACTTCTATCTTCTATGTTTCTATGGATTGTGGCCCTTCAATTTCATGAACTGCTCTCCTTCAATGTCATGGGCTTTGCCTCTGCAATGTTAAGGATTGTCTCTGGTTAGTCTCAATAAAATTTCTGGTTTTGTACCATTCCTGTTGTCAAAAACAGGCTGTTGACATTTCACCCGTTCTTTCCCAAAAGTTTGAAATAAGTTGACACTGAGCCCTGGTGTTTACAGCAGCTTCTCACAGACTTTCCAGACCTTGCAGCTAACTTACCTTCTAGATCTAGATAGTCTGCTTCTAGGAACTTTTCAAATGCAATCAGCCAACTCTATGTCACTGAGCAGTTAGATTTACCGTTTCTTTTGTAAAAATCCAAAATTATTCAATCACCCTTCTACTGAGTGCAAGATCAAGGAATTAATTTTTAATTATTCTTTGAATCACCATAGATAAGGTTAAATTAATCTTCTTTCACATTGCCATTGAAATTTACTGGTGACCATCATATTATGTTATATGATAATAACAAAAAACACGGAGCAAAGAACAAAGAAAATTTCAGCACAGGAACAGGCCCTTCAGCCCTGCACCAACCATACTGCCTGACTTAACTAAAACCCCCTACCATTCCAGGGACTATATCCCTTTATTCCTATCCTATTCATGTTCTTGTCAAGACGCCCTTTCAAAGTCACTACCGTATCCGCTTCCACTACCTCCCCTGGCAATGAGTTCCAGGCACCCAGCACTCTCTGTGTAAAAAAATCTGCCTTGTACATCTCTTTTAAACCTTGCCCCTCGCACCTTAAACCTATGCCCCTAATTGACTCTTCCACCCCAGGAAAAAGCTTCTGACTATCCACTCTGTCCATGCCTTTCAAAATCTTGTAGACTTCTATCAAGTCTCCCCTCAACCTCCATCGCTCCATAGTCATGTTCCTTACTGAAGGATGTTATTCTACATTGTTATAAAGGGGGAGGTCTATCTCCTCTCTGAGAACTAACACTCAATCACTCAAAGGGAAGTACCTCGCTTCATAATCTATTAAAGAGTCTGTGAGAAGGGATAATATCTGCGTTTCAGAAATTTTTAGTGGTTAAATTAAAATAACTACCTGAGAATCTCTGTAAAAGCAACAAATAACACTTTATTTATCTAACAGTGAACAAGTTAAACTACTAACAAATCAAATAAAACACGATTCTAATAGAATGCTGTTTTGATAAATACAATTCCCACTTACTAACAAAAAAATAGATTTTTTAGTCGCTCTCAAAACACAACCAGGTTTTATCTTCCGGAATCTTCTGTCTTCTTTGTTGATTTCTTCTGCCTTCAGTATCAAGATGAGGCTTTCTTTCAGTACCTTTTCAATTCAGATGAGGCTTTGAGCTAAAAGCTATTAGCTATGGCAGAGACAGCTTCTGCTGTGTCTCTCGTTCAAGCTGTGGTAGTTGCTGGCTGTTTCTCTGGAGCTGGGAGCTGGCTTTTATATTCCTGATGCCATAGCAACATCCCCACAATAGGATTGGTTTACAGGTTACCAAAACATCAAATTCAAATCTGATAGGCTGCTGAAATTCAGATGCTTAGTTTAAACTGGTTAAAACTCAAAAACAACCTGTTGTCTTGGTAACAGTACTGCCTAGCCTCTCGATACAGTGTTTTACCCTGTGTTCTCTGTGTACTTACATTTGCGCCTGCATCTCTCTTCTCAACTCTAAATACAGAAAGAAATACCATTTTTTAAACGGAACAATGAAATGCTTTCTCCTCTTTGGATTTTACAATTTTTTATAATTTTGCAATCACTTACTTCACAACAACAAAATGTACTGCCTCCCAAATTCATGATTCCCGAGGATAGATACCATCTTTTCAGCGTCAACATTTTGTTCAATATAACGGTTTTTAAATTACATCAAAGGGGGAGGGGTTCTGTGCTGGAGGGTTTGCATGTGGGTGGGAGGCATGGGTGGAGATTTCTATTATTTTTTAATATCTTTTGCAAACCTGAGTTGTTAATTTGGTGCCAGTGCCTCATACTGACCATATAGAAACATTTTCCTTGTTCTGCCTATTTCTTGGTATCTACATGGACCACGATCTTCTCTCTCCCTACTCCAGCCCGGAGCAAAACTTTTTCCATACTACAACTCCATTCCCCCCACTTTCTGTACCGTGGTGCCATGGTCAGAACATAGAACGTTACAGCGCAGTACAGGTCCTTCGGCCCTCAATGTTGCACCAACCAGTGAAACCAATCTAAAGCCCATCTAACCTACACTATTCCAATATCATCCATATGTTTATCCAGTAACCATTTAAATGCCCCTTACTCTTATCCAGACAAACTGAGAGAATCTCAAAACTATTGGATAGTTGCAGATGCTAACACTCCTGTCCTTTGGGTCCCCTTACCTGCCTCACTTTCAGTCACATATACCAGTCCCTGATCACTGTCCTGATTGGAAGACCCTATCAGAAGACCCTATCCTAAGTGGTGTGACTGCCTCCTGTTACAAATCATCCAAGTAACTTTCTCCCTTCCTCATATGCCTCCAGTTCAGTGAATCGGAGCTGAAGCTCCATAATCCACAAACATTTATTTCAGACATACTGGCCCTCGATCACAATGTTATTCAGGATCCCCCCAATTCTGCAGCCTTGTCATATCAATTGTCCTGCCATCTGTAATATGTTTAGTTAATTACTTAATTAAATTGAATTATTTACGTTTTATATATATTAAATTTACCACCAGTTTTGTGTAGTATTTTAAATCTTGGGACTGGAACAGATGTTATTTACTTACCAGATACTCACCAAACAGCTAGTTCCTTTCCTTGCAGTAGATTAAGAACCAATTCCTTACAGGGTGAGAAAAATCGAAACAACCATAGGAAACAAACACCTCCTTTTCCCATTCACCAAACTCTAAGATACATACTCAGTTCCTCAGCTGCACTCTTCGCCTCAGTTTCACTAATCACTCCAAATTTAAAGGAAACAACTGGGATGAGAGAAACCATATTTAACAAAAAATTAACTGCTTAGCCCTTTTAGCAGAATGTATTCACCTGTCCAGAGTTGGAAGAAAGATAGTCTACTTACACTGTATTTTCCAGTTTCAGCTAACTACAGGCTTGACTGGATTTTACAAGAACAAAATTAACACTTCAATGCTCCGCACGTACAAAACTGCCAGTGTACACTAGGTTCCTAAGCTGCCCTCTCTTGAAACCAAAGCAAGTGCTGCAATAAAACTGCAAAAATGCAACATTGTTAACTGAACGTGGTTAGTCAGTTTATTGTTTCACAGTTCTTTAGTGGGACTGCAAAATCTGTGCAAATGCACGATGAACTGATTCCTTGATAGTGGATAAAAGTGTTAAGAGAGAAATTTTCTAACACTATTTTGTTTTATCCTTTAGCAGGTCATTAAAAGACCCAAGGTAGGTACAAAAAGGAGATTCTGTCACCTTTTAAGTTACCATTTATAAAGACAAAAACACTTGTTTTAAGACCTCTCCTATGAGAACACTCTTAATAGCAGTGCTTTTTTCCTTATCTGCTTCTTCCATATACACTCAGATTGTTAAGGGAGAAAATTAAGGAATTAGTTGGCCCCAATATTATCTCAGTGCTGGGGATGGAGAAGGGTCTGTTTTGCAGTTTCCTTGCCACAACCAATCAGATTAAGAGAACGAAGAAACAAAGAACAAAGAAAATTACAGAACGGGAACAGGCCCTTCGGCCCTCCAAGCCTGCACCGACCATGCTGCCTGACTGAACTAAACCCCCTTACCCTTCCGGGGACTTTCTATTCCCATCCTATTCATGCATTTGTCAAGATGCCCTTTAAAAATTACTATTATATCTGCTTTCACTACCTCCCCCAGCGGCGAGTTCCAGGCACCCAACACCCTCTGTGTAAAAAATCTGCCTCGTACATCTCCTTTAAACCTTGCTCCTCACATCTTAAACCTATGCCCTCAAGTAATTGACTCTTCCACCCTGGGAAAAAGCTTCTGACTATTCACTCTGTCCATATCCCTCATAATCTTGTAGACTTCTATCAGGTTGTCTCTCAACCTCCGCCGTTTCAGTGAGAACAAAGCAAGTTTCCCCTTATAGCCAGGCAACATCCTGGTAAATCTTTTCTATACTCTCCAAAGCCTCCACATCCTTCTGGTAGTGTGGCAACCAGAATCGAACGCTATATTCCAAGTGCAGCCTAACTAAGGTTCTATAAAGCTGCAACATGACTTGCCGATTTTTAAACTCGGTGCCCCAGCCGATAAAGGCAATCGTGCCATATGCCTTCTTGACTACCTTCTCCACCTGTGTTGCCACTTTCAGTGACCTGTATGCCTGTATACCCAGATCCCTTTGCCTATCAATACTCTTAAGGGTTCTGCCATTTACTGTATGTTTCCTATCTGTATTAGACCTTCCAAAATGCATGACTTCACATTTGTCCACATTAAACTCCATTTGCCATTTTTCTGTCCAAGTCTCCAACTGATCTATATCCTGCTGTATCCTCTGATAGTCCTCTTCACTATCCATAAACCCACCAGGCTTTGTGTCATCCGACGGCAATTTTCGGGTTGGTAAGCCTATGACATTAAGGCAAATCTGGGAATTGGAAAGCTGGGTGGGGGAGATGGGAGATTTGAGGGAGGATATTGGAAGGGACCATAGGAAGGGCCCACAGTGGTGGGGTTGGGGGAACAGTAGGATAATGAATGAAACCAGTAGCAGACTTGCACTTTGGGGGGCCCTGCGCTCACCTTAATTTCACGCCCCCACCAATGACATCATGCCCACCCCCAATGATGTCACAGCCCTCCTGACCCCAGCCACTCACCCCACAGAACACAAAGTGCAAGCCACAAAAATACACAAATTGATCACTGCTTTTTAAAAAATTTTATTCAGATTTTAATTTACATCAACCATAATGATATTTAGCATTTCCACCAACTCATAGAGCCTGAGACTTAATTAGCTTTGCGAACTTATTTTGGGTGACACCTTCTGAGTAGCCTTAGCCGCACTGACAACTAGATTGTCTTGTACCAGTGCAAGCACAAAAAAGGACAGTCTGAAGATATTCAGAAAAAACACTCCCGTTATGCAGTAGTTCTAACTGGAGCCTCTCTTGCTGAGATTATGACTAAGAGGGATCAGAAGCCTGTAGTGAGCAAGGCTCAACGTGAATAAGTGATCCGGGCTGTCAAGGAGGCTAAGAAGGCCAAAGCTGCAACAAAGAAAGTCAGTGCAGCTACACTTTGAACAAAGAACAACACAGCACGGGATACAGGCCCTTCGGCCCAACAAGCCCGCGCCACCATCTTAACAATGTATTTTTCCTACACCTCCCTTGACCCGTGTCTATGCTTATGGTACCCCCACTGGAAACCAGATTCAGGGGAAAATAATTTAGGGACAATTTGTTACACCAGTCAGCCTAAGAGCACATCTTTGGGGTGTGGGAGGAAACCGGAGCACCTGGAGGAATCCCACGCAACCACAGGGAGAATGCGCAAACTCCCACAGGTCAGTGCTTAACTGCTTTAGTACTTTTTAATTTGTAAAAACCAGTGGTTAGCACTGCTGCCTCACAGTGCCAGGGACCCGGATTCAATTCCTGGCTTGGGTCACTGTCTGTGTGGAGTTTGTATGTTCTCTCCGTGTCTGTGTGGGCTTCCTCTGGGTGCTCCAGTTTCCTCTCTCAGTCTGGAAGACGCACTGGTTAGGTGCGTTGACCCAAACAGGCGCCGGAATGTGCTGACATGGGGAATTTCACAGTAGTTTCATTGCAGTGTTAATGTAAGTCTTACTTGTGACTAGTAAGTAAACTTTTAAAAACTTCATTTGTAATTGCTGAATTGAAATCCCAGCTTGCCTTTTGTCAGAATGACAGTATAGATGGTCAGTATTACAATCTGTGTGTCTAGAGGCGAGTAAACATGGAACTAGCCGATGAGCAACATGATGGAAAAATCAGACGATGACATGACTGTAGTTCAAAATGAGCCAACCCAATTCAGAGCAAATACTCCAATTAACCAAATGCATATGCTGCCAGAGTCACAGACTCAGTTAACTTCCTACTTCCTGTCACAAAATGAAAATTCACGTGAATAGTGTCCAGTGAGCCCCAGCTCAATATTAGTGGCAGGATTCTGTTCTTTGTCCCAGAAGAAACTTTCTGAAGACCAATCTTGAGAGTAATAGGGGATGGCAGTTAGAACTATCTGCATGTGACCAGCAGCCATTATGCCAGCCCAGCAAATAGTCGCTTTTGGGAAACAGAATTTAAACAAGAGAATACGCAAGAGGAACAAATATTAAAGATATTTTTGCTTCATCCCTTTTTGACATGGCAATCTAGATAGCTTTTCTTTTCAAAAACTTTTCTCCACAAAACCATCAATTACATCACCATGGATGAATTCTTGTAAAGACTCACATTCGATCGTCAATATTCCTAAACTTGTCAAATGTTCTTGAACTCCTCGTTCTTCACAAATAATTTTTCACTCTTATCAATACAGAGAAAGAACATTCACTAGAAGTATTTGTAGCAAGTTATTTTCAGAATGGTCTCCAATTTGGAAAGATTGCCTGTAAACCATCATGTCCAAATCTGTACAAATCAGCTGGTGATCTTGAAGCACAGAGCATGTCATTATCAATGAAATGAATGCATTGTTTCACTCCACCTTCAAGGAGATTTGTGTCTTTGTCCTCCCGGTCAAATTTATTAATTTTTTTTTCTGCAGTGACTTTTAGATTCTCAGCCAAACCTCTATCGAAAAGCATATAAAACAAATTAACAGTTTTCTTCAGAGATTCACTTCTTAGAGGAGGTCCCAAAGAAGACTATGGCAACAGTCTCAGCAACTTCCTCCAGTAAGAACATTCCTCTTCAAACTGAGCCGAAAACACAGAATCAATTTTTCCAGATGATTTACTTCTTTGAACGAACACATACATAATCTTAATATGAGCTTTGGAAGTTTCATGATCAGCAATATTTCTTCTAATGTTTCTTCAGTTAGAGTACCATTCAACGAATGCTTGTTTTCCTTTGCCAGGGTAATAATTTGCAAACATAACAGTAGCATGCCTTCGAGATTTCCCAAAAAAATTAACATATTTCTAATTTCTGTCATCCCATTTCCTTTCACGTTCAAAAAATGGGACTCTTCTGGCACTAGCACTCATGGTTGTCCAAAAGTGCCTGCACTATGCAGTTGATGCCCTTCACCAGGCAGCTCATGCCCTCAACCATTGAGAGTTTGTTCTGAGCTACCGAGGTCTCCATCATGCATTGTTGGCTTGGTTGGCTCGGACTGCCAGTATCATCTCCTTGAACAGAATGTGATGTGTTTCCTCCAGTCAGCTTTGCAGTTGGAGGAGGCATGTTGATATCCCTTCCTGATATCTGCTACTGCAGTTCCAGCTAGGGGATAACCAAACCAGGATTAACAGAATCCTGGACTCCAACATCCCTCAAGTGCTGGATCCCTGGGACACCTCTGCCTCCACCTGCTACGGATTGTCAGCTGTGAGTTGCTCACCAGTGAGTGATCTCCACCAATTTGCGAGTATCTGTGCTGGGGAAGGTGCGTGTAACAGCTGTGATGCTAACCTCCAAAATGTTTTCCTTGGAGTTGTTTGGATCAGTCATTTCCAAAGTGTGAGAGGTTGGGCTGGGCTGGTCAATTGATTGACCTGCAAGGGAAGTGAGATGGCATTACAGTATGACAGGGCTGTAAGGACAGCAGAAACTTGTAAGAGGCTGGCCCCATAGCTGCAATTTAATGAGTGTAGTCACTTTTGTTTCTTACCCCTCCTTGCCCTCAGGGTCTTGCATCTCTCCAACCAGCCCAAGGGCTGACATCTTGAAAAATGTGAGTGTTTTCATGTCAAGCATTACAACAGCTGGTGGTGCCCGCTCATGCCAGATGTGCTCGAGCTTGTTCTGCAATGAGACAAATGGAGAGAGTGTAGGCAGGGTACATGTCGGGTCAGATAGTAAAGATGACTGATATGTGCGGTAGGTGAGTGGGAGTGGGGATGTAAGGGGGAGAGGAACTGTGGGGTTAAGGGTGGGTGAGGAATGGCGAGTTTTGGGACCCTGTGAGGTGGCAGTGAGTGAGTTCCCTGTGTAAGTGTGATGGGTGTGTGAGTGGGTGCTTGGTGACTTAACCCTACACTGTATCCCTGTGTTCTTATGAAGTAAGCTAGTGCTCATTTGCATTGTCATTGCCTCCTTTGCGGAGTTGGTGACCTTGCTGACAGGTCTTCTGCCTGTGTGAAAGTACAAAATATTCTTCTGTTCCACCTCATTCAGTATCTTAGTAACGGTTCCCTTTGAAAGTCTTGGGGCTGCCTTTCTGCCTGCTATCCCCTCACTTGGAACGAACGCTGGGGAGGTATTTAAAAGGTGTGCCTGCCTGATTGTTGAGGTCAAGTAATGCTGGGGTGAGCGAATCAGAGGCAGGCCATCACAAGCACGGCATGAAACTGGTGATTTTTTTTCAAATTAGCTGAAGGCACAGTAACATTCTCTCTGGTGTTCTTGCTGAAACCAACAATGAAAAAAACATCAAAAGATTCCACCCATTGTGTTGTTAATATAATTTCAGCATTAATAATGTGTCAGATTTTGATGCATTTCAGTTAAATGGCACAGTCTAAACATTACCTAAAATATCTTTATAACTGATTATCAGTCAGTGAAAAATATGGTTAAAATCTTTAGAGATGATTTCCTGCTTTTTTTTAGGAAATCGATTTTTATCCTTTCACTGTGATTTACTCTTAGCAACAAAAAGGAACAGAAACTCACCTGTGTCTTGCACATTAGTTTAATATTAAATTTACTAGGGGATTGGTTCATGAAGGGAATTAGAACGTAAATCATCAAGGCTTGAGAACACAAGTTGACTCTATTCCATGGTGGTGGGATTCAGATGCTCCCTGTGCGTTAACCATGGCATCACTTCGTTAAATTGCTTTTACGAACATTGAGCTCAGTTACAAATGAAGATGAAAGGAAAGAATTACTCATAGTAATATTGGTGAATAATATCTTATGTTGTGCTTGAGTGAAATTAATAATATTCCAGTCTAAAATAAAAATTCACCACTTCTAGGTTCCATTCTAGTGTAACAGCAAAAATAAACGTTAGAGGACATTGAAAAGTTACAATCTAAAATGTTAACTGTCTTTCCAGTGATACTGCTATATCTGCTGTGTCATTCTAGCATTTTGTGTGTTTATTTTAGATTTCCATCATTGTAAAAAGTCTGACAACACCAGATTTAAGTCCAACCGATTTATTTGATAGTAAATTCACTAGCTTTCGAGGTTACCCAACGCCGGCATATCTACATCATTTCCATCATTCACAGTATTTGCTTTTAGATTAGAGCCTGATTCCAGACCTTTTGTTAGAGTAAATTTGAACGATCTCTTCACAATGCTAATTTGATGACTGAATTTATATCATGAGCACTGCAGCATATTAGTATGTGTGTAATGGGATCAAAAAGACCTCAGACGTACATCAGTGTGTCTGGGGACCAATACCAATGTCAAATTGCTTCATACACTTTGGGAAATGGATATCTATGTGAGCATAGTGAGGCATGTTGTTTCAAGACTGAGTTGTAAATGCTTTGTGTAATTCATAGTGAAGTTTTTTAAATATTTAATTGTTACTGTTATCAATGATTGGGAGTTCTACATAATACCGTAGGATCAGTGATTGGCATTGTTCTTTTGCAGAAGGTTGGATGGTGAGGGAGAGAACTGGTACTAGTCTTTATATACTTTTATATTTATTCACACTTACACAGTGCAAGCATACACCTCCTATTCCCCCAAGCAGAGTTTTACACAGTGTCTATTTATTCTTCTTTTGATCCAATTAGAAGATTAATGTAAAGAGGAAGTAAATGTTCCTTTGGAAAGGGCATCATTAATATACTGCAACAAAAAATACCCAAAGGCTTCAAAGGAAACTTTGCTCTGTAGGGATTGGCCCACTGCCCTTCTGGCGACATGTATAGCATTAATGACGCCACAATCCAGTGGATTATATCTGAGTGAAAGCATGAGAAATAAAAGTGAAATGACTATGTACAAAAGAATGCAATATACAATGCATTTCAAACCTATTTTCCCTGTTGTCTTTGAGCAAGATAAGTTAAGCCACAACCTCCTTCACACTGACCTTACTCCCATGCAATATCTCAAGATCTCCACCACCAGGATCTGCGTAGTTTTGACTAGACCAGCAGTGGTTATCACACGTTTCCTGTGCTTCGGCACTATGTCCTCCTAGTCACCCATACTCTATCCCCCATTACTATCAACTTCCCTAGCCCCAGCATGACCATTATACTTAAATGTTTTCCTTTCTCTTTGGACAATGTAGAAGTCAACATCCACATACCCTTCCTTCCAGAATATGCCACCCCATTGCCATTGTCCTAGCCATTCTCTTGCCCAGCCCATGAGATACTTCTTACAAATTTCACACTTTTTACTATCTATGTATCTGCACAGCCAACCAATGACCTTTGGCGTACTTTCATACAATCTCTTCTCTTTCATCCTCTCCTCAGATCTCCTTTAATTGCCCAGGATTTCATAAAGTAAATCTGACTTTTGCGTGCCACTTTGGTCCAGACGTGTTCTGAACTGGCATATTTGTTTGCTGGTGTCGTGGATGATCGAGCATGGTTGGGTGATATCAGATTGGATTTCATCTGCATCTATTAATGGAATGCAAATTGGTTTCACACTCACTGTGGCAGGAAGTAGCAGATGCTCCCACCATTTTCATGCCATCATGAAACCAATTTTTGGATCTTCTGCTGAATTCTCTATGCCCCCCCCCCCATCCCCCGTGCCTGCCATTGAACTCGCCAATAGGTCATAGGTGAATTATTCCCTTTGTCTTTGTCCCATACATATCTTTGTATCCATGACAATGTTTATTAAAATCACATACCAATGGGATGCTACAGTAGGTCATGGTAGCATCCTCTGATACTTCTTACAAATTTCACACTTCTTATTAATCTCTTTTATGAGCTTTGTATATTCTTTGTCAACCACACCTTCATCTCTTCACAGGCTGTTTAACCTTTAACAATCTTTGAGAAAATTTGCTTTTCGATCTTTGATTCTTACCATATGATGTCATTAATGCTTATCTAAAACTAACAAACATTGATGTTACTTATCAAAAGGATGTAATAAAGTGCTGACTGGGTAAATGGCAGATCCACTAACTTTCTAAAAACTAATTGCCTTATCCTGCTCCATATGAAGTTTCATTTGTGCCTTTTTCATGGATAGTTTTCTCAACAGGATAGGAATCTCATTTGAGACTACATCAGTACTTATAAAATGTCTCACTCCAGCTATTTCACATGGAATTACAACACTCTAGTAGCTTAAATTTTTTGACATCATCAAATCTAAAGTACATATTATTGTTAACCCTGCACTTATCCATAACACTTAGTGAATTGAAGCATATGTAAGGCTTAGGCAACTAAAAACAGACAAAGCCCTTGGAATTTACAAAAAGTAGGAAGGAACTCATACCAGGAATGAGGAGGGTTAATAGGGGCCATGAAACGTCTTTCACCAGCAGAGTTAAGGAGAACCCTAAGGCAATTTTTACATGTATTAGGAGCAAGAGGGTAGCTAGGGAAAGAATAGGTCCACTCAACGATACAGGAGGGAGGTTACGCATGGAGCCAGATCCTCAATGAGTATTTTGCATTGGTATTCACCAAAGAGAGGGTCATGAGGGATGTTCAGGTTATGGAAGGGTGTGTGAATACTCTCAGGTAGGTCAATATAATGAAGGAGGAAATGTTAAAATGCATTATGGTAGACAAGTCCCCAGAGTCCCCAGAGCATCTGGAATAAGGTAAGTGAATTTGGAGAGTGGATTGGTACTTGGGATTACGATGCTGTGACCATTACAGAGACATGGTTAGAACAGGGACAGGAATGGTTGTTGGAAGTTCCGGGGTATAGATATTTCAGTAAGAGTAGGGAAGGTGGTAAAAGTGGCGGAGGAGTAGCATTGTTAATTAGGATAGTTTAACGGCTGCTGAAAGGCAGTTTGAAGGGGATCTGCCTACTGAGGTAATATGGGCTGAAGTTAGAAATAGGAAAGGAGTGGTCACGTTGTTAGGAGTTTTCTATAGGCCCCCAAATAGTAATAGAGATGTGGAGGAGGAAATTGCAAAGTAGATTGTGGATAGGTGTGGAAGTCACAGGGTAGTTATCGTGGGTGACTTTAACTTTCCAAATATTGATTGGAACCTATAATTCGGATGGGGCAGTTTTTGTACAGAGTGTGCAGGAGGGTTTCCTGACACAATATGTGGATAAGCCGACAAGAGGTGGGGCCACTTTGGACTTGGTACTGGGTAATGAACCAGGCCAAGTGTTAGATTTGTTTGTGGGAGAGCACCTTGGAGGTAGTGACCACAATTCGGTGTCTTTCATTATTGCAGTGGAAAGGGATAGGGCCATACGTCAGGGCAAGGTTTATAATTAGTGGAGGGGTAATCATGATGCGATTAGGCAAGAATTAGGGAGCTTAAGATGGGAACAAAAACTGTCAGGAAAAGGCACAAATGAAAAGTGGAGCTTACTCAAGGCACAAATACTGCGTGTCCTTGATAGGTATGTCCCTGTCAGACAGAGAGGAAATGGCCGAGTGAGGGAACCATAGTTCACAAAAGAGGTTGAATGTCTTGTCAAGAGGAAAAAGGAAGCGTATGTAAGGATGAGGAAACAAGGTTCAGTTGGGTCGCTTGAGGGTTACAAGGTAGCAAGAAATGAGTTTAAAAAAGGGCTTAGGAGAGCTAGGAGGGGCCTTGAGAAGTCCTTGATGGGTCGGATCAAGGAAAACCCCAAGGCTTTTTACCCTTATGTGAGAAATTAAAGAATGACCAGGGTGAGGTTAGGGCTGGTCAAGGATAGTAGTGGGAACTTGTGCATGGAGTCAGAAGAGATAGGTGAGGCGTTGAATGAATACTTTTTTTCAGTGTTTACTAAGGAGAGGGGCCATTTTTCTGAGGATGAGAGTGTGATACAGGCTGATAGGATGGAGGAGGTAGCTGTTCTGAGGAAAGATGTATTAGCAATTTCAAAAAACCTGAGGGTCGACAAGTCCCCTGGGCCAGATAAGATATATCCTAGGATTCTTTGGGGGGCAAGGGATGAGATTGCAGCTTTTGGCTTAGATCTTTGGGTCCTCACTGTCCACAGGATAGTGCCAGAGGACTGGAGAATGATAAATGGTGTTCCTCTGTTCAAGAAAAGAAATAGAAATGACCCTGGTAGTTATAGGCCAGTTAGTCTTACTTTGGTGGTCGGTAAATTAATGGAAAAGGTGCTGAAGGATAGGATTTATGACCATTTGGAAAGATGCAGCTTAATCCGGGATAGTCAGCACGGATTCGTGAAGGGTAAGTCTTGCCTCACAAATTTGATTGAATTATTTGAGGAGATAACTAAATGTGTAGATGAAGGTAGAGCAGTTGATGTTGTATATATGGATTTTAGTAAGGCATTTGATAAGGTTCCCTGTAGTAGGCTCATGAAGAAAGTAAGGAGGTGCGGGATAGAGGGAAATTTAGCCGATTGGATAAGTAACTGACAATCTTATAAAAGACAGAGGTGGGTGGAAAATTTTCAGACTGGAGGCCAGTTACCAGCGGTGTACCACAGGGATTGGTACTGGGTCCTCTGCTATTTGTGACTTTTATCCATGACTTGGAGGAGGGGGCTGAAGAATGGGTCAGTAAATTTGCTGATGATACCAAGATTGGTGGAGTAGTGGATGAGGCGGAGGGCTCTTGCAGGCTGTAAAGAGACATTGTTAGGATGCAAAGCTGGGCTTAAAAGTGGTAGATGGAGTTTAACACATACCAACACCACCACCCCCCCCCCCTTAAGTGTGAGGTGATTCATTTTGGTAGGACAAATTTGAATGCGGATTACAGGGTCAACAGCAGGGTTCTGAGGAATGTGGAGGAACAGAAAGATCTTAGGTTTCATATCCACAGATCTCTGAAGGTTGCCACTCAAGTGGATAGAGCCGTGAAGAAGGCCTATAGTGTCTTAGCGTTTATTAACAGGGGGTTTGAGTTTAAGAGCCATGGGATTATGCTGCAACCGTACGGGACCTTGGTGAGACTACATTTGGAATATTGTGTGCAGTTCTGGTCACCTCACTATAAGAAGAACGTGGAAGCATTGGAGAGAGCGCAGAGGAGATTTACCAGGATGCTGCCTGGTTTGGAGGATACGTCTTTATGAGGAAAGGTTGAGGGAACTAGGGCTTTTCTCTTTAGAGCGGAGGAGGATGAGAGGCGACTTAATAGAGGTTTATAAGATGATGAGGGGGATAGATAGAGTGGATATTCAGAGACTATTTCCTTGGATGGATGTAGCTGTTACTAGGGGGCATAAATATAAGGTTCATGGTGGGAGATGTAGGAGGGATGTCCGAGGTAGGTTTTTGACTCAGGGAGTGGTTGGGGTGTGGAATAGACTGCCTGCTGTGATTGTGGAGTCGGACACTTTAGGAACTTTCAAGCAGTTATTGGACAGGCACACGGAGCACACTAGAATGATAGGGAGTGGGATAGCTTGATCTTGGTTTCGGACAAAGCTCGGCACAACATCGAGGGTCGAAGGGTCTGTACTGTGCTGTATTGTTCTGTGTGGCCACATGGGATCTATCTCAGGATACTGTGGGAGGCAAGGGAGGAAATAGCTGGGGCCTTAACAGATATCTTTGCATTCTCTTTGGCTGCAGACGAGGTTCCAGAGGACTAGAAAGTAAGTGGCCAGTGTTCCTTGTTTAAGAAGGGAAACAGTGATAATCCAGATAATTACAGGCTGACGAGCCTGATGTCAGTGATGGGGAAACTGTCGGAGAAGGTACTGAGAGACATGATTTATTCACAAAGTCTCAAGTGAATGGACTTTTTAATGATAGGCAGCATGGTTTTGTGCAGGGAAGATCATGTCTCACCAACGTGATTGAGCCTTTTGAGGAGGTGACAAGAATAATTGATGAGGGAAAGGTAGTGGATGTTGTCTACATAAACTTTTAGTATGCCATTTGACAAGGTCCCTCACGGCAGGCTGGTACAAAAAGTAAAGTCTCATGGGATCCAAGGTGTACTGGATACAGAACTAGCTTGGTCATAGAAGACAGAGTAGCTATGAAAGGGTGCTCTTCAGAATGCAGATCAGTAACTAGTGGTGTTCCACAGAGATTAGTGCTGGGACCTTTATTGTTTATAAAGAAAGGAAAGAAGGATTATGAGAGTAAACTAGCTCAGAATATAAAAACAGATAGCAAATGTTTCTACAAATATATAAAACGAAAAAGAGTGGCAAAAGTAAACATTTGTCCTTTAGAGGACGAGAAGGGAGATGTAGTAACTGGAAATGAGAAAATGGCTGAGGCATTGAACAAGTATTTTGTGTCAGTCTTCACAGTGGAAGACATAAATAACGTCAAAAATTGATGACAGGAAGGCTATGGCAGGTGAGAACCTAGAAACTGTCATTATCATGAAAGAGGTAGTGTTGGGAAAGTTAATGGGGCTAAAGGTAGACAAGTCTCCTGGTCCTGATGGAACGCATCCCCGGGTACTAAAAGAGCTGGCGGAAGAAATAGCAAATGCACTAGTGGTAATTTACCAAAATTCGCTGGACTCTGGGGTGATTCCCGCATATTGGAAAACAGCAAATGTGACGTCACTGTTTAAAAAAGGAGGTCGACAAAAGGCGGGTAACTGTAGGCCTGTTAGCTTAATTTCTGTAATAGGGAAAATGCTTGAATCTATCATCAAGGGAAAAATAGCGAGACATCTGGATATAAATTGTCCCATTGGTAAGACGAGCATGGGTTCATGAAAGGCAGGTCATGTTTGACTAATTTGGTGGAATTCTTTGAGAATATTACATGTGCAGTGGACAGTGGGTAACCTGTGGATGTGGTGTATCTGGATTTCCAGAAGGCATTTGACAAGGTGCCACATCAATGACTGCTACATAAGATAAAGGTGCATGGTATAACTTGCCTGGATGAATGCAGCTCCAACAACACTCAGGAAGCTCCACACCATCCAAGATATAGCAGCCTACTTGATTGACACCCTATCCCCAAACATTCACATCCTCTACCACCAATCCACAGTGTCAGTAGTGTGTACCATACACAAGACGTATTGCAGGTAGTCATTTTGTAAGATGGCACCTTCCAAACGCATAAACTCTACATAGAAAATAGGGGCTGGAGGAGGCCATTCCGACCTTCAAACCTGCTCCATCATTCATTATGATCATGGCTGACCATCTAACTCAGTAACCTGTTCCCAATTTGCCCCATATCCTTTTATCCCTTTAGCCCAAAGAGCTATCTCCTTTTTGAAAACAGACCATGTTTTCACCTCAACTGTTTTATGTGGTGGAGAATTTCATAGGCTTCCCGCTGTCTGGGTGAAGAAATTTCTTCTCATCTTAGTCCTAAATGGTTTATCCTGTATCCTTAGATTGTGACCCCTGGGATTGGACTCCCCGACCATCCTATCTAGTCCTTCGCATTTTATAGGTTCCCGTGAGATCCCCCCAATTCTTCTAAACTTCTAACGACTTAATCTCTCTTCATACGTCAGTCCACTTAATCTCTCTTCATACGTCAGTTCACCATCTTGGGAATTAGTCTGGTAAACCTTCGCTTCACTTGCTCCATAGCAAGAAAATTGTACATCAGATGAGACCAGAACTGCACACAATATTCCAGGTGTGACCTCACGAAGGTCCAGTGTAAATGCAAGAACTCCCTGCTCCTGTACTCAAATCCTTTCGCTATGAAGGCCAATATACCGTTTGCCTTCTTTACTGCTTGTTTACTTCCAGTGACTTGTGTACAAGGGTACCCAGGTCTCATTGCACATTCTACTCTCTCAATCTACAGTCATTCAGATAATAATGTGCCTTTCTGTTTTTGCTACCAAAGTGAAAAACCTCTCATTATCCACATTATACTGCATCTGTCATGCATTTGCCCACTCAACTTGTCTAAATCACACTGAAACATCTTTGCATCCGCCTTGCAGCTCATCCTCCCACACAGTTTTCTGTTATCTGTAAATGTGGACATATTACATTTAGTTCCCTCATCTAAATCATTAATATACCATCTAGGAGGACAAAGGCACTGCCTGCAAGTTCCCCTCCAAGCCACACGCCATCACAACTTGGAAATATATTACCATTACTTCACTGTCACTGGTTCAAAATCCAGGAAGTCCCTCCCTAACTGCACTCTGAGTGTACCTCAATCACATGGTTCAAGGAGGCAGCTTATCACCTCCAGTCAGAGGTGGAGAAAATCTTGAAAGCTGAAAAGGTTGCTTTTCAGTTAAGGTGGAGAATGTGTGATCAGAACCTGGCCCTAACCACCTTAATTGTAAATGACTTTGAAAATAACCTCAAAACAGATATTGTCTTCCTCAATCTCACTGCTGCCTATGACAGGGATTAGCATACTTGTCGTCTTGTCAGAATCTCACGAGTCCTTTCTCTGTGGGCAATTGATGCCATTGAACTATTACTCCAGAGATGTGGTTCAAGATGGATATTGAGCCAATTGCCTGGAGGAAACAGTCCAGCAGGCTTTCAATCTCCATATGAACAACGTGTCTCCAATCCCATCTAGAAAGTTCAGCTAGTTGTGCCTCTCAGGCTCAGACATTTTCTAAATTAGAGGTAATGCTGAACAATGATGTTGCCGAGCTGGCTAACTACTGTAGGCCTTCAGCCCAGTGCAACAAAACAGACTGAAGTATATTTCACCATCACCATGCCAGTGACAAGAGTGAATTTAACATCTCCTTGAATGGCACGAGACTGAATCACAAACGATATCCCATTTATCTTTGTGTTACCTTTGACCAAAAACTGACAGAAAAAAAATCTGAGCAAGACATCGGCAAAGATCAAAATGCAAAATAAGCTCCTTAGCAAACTTGCTGGCTCTTTTTGGGATGCAGGTGCGCAAACTTTAAGGATCCCAACTCTTTCTGTCATCTGCTTGTTTGCAGAGTACTGTGCACAGCTCATTCCACACCAGTATTGTAAAACTAATCTCAACTCACCAATGTGTATCAACTTGGGTACCCTCCAACCAACTCAACTCCTCTGGCTCCCACTTCTGAGCAACATCCTGCCCCTTATGTAAGGAGGAAGATTACAACTAGAAGATTCCTGGAGAAGGTTTATGTCAATGTAAGCCTGCCGCTACACAAGGACCGTATAAGTCCTGCTGCTCACCTCCTATCAAGCCAGCCTGTGTGGCAAAAATCACCATACCAAGGAATCACAGCAGAGGCCCGATGGCAGCAGGCATGGCAGCAACAAGACAACACTAAAACGCCACTTCCTCATCACAGATCCCATGGTAACATTGGACAGTCCTCAATCATTTCCACATTGGGCACAACCTTTGTACCCAAATTGGCACAAATGGGGTTTTGCAGGGAATGTGCACTGCAGCTGTGGTGGCCCCTAATCATTGACTCACATCTTAGAAGACTGTCAGCTGGCAAAATTCAGTGGAGGGCTCAGAGAGCTCTGTTCAGTCACAAGCAAACAATTGCCTGACTTGGTGATTACTGAACAAGCTAATAATAATAATAAGACCACCTTCTCAAGAGCACTTAAGGATGGACAATAAATGCTGATGTAGCCAGTGATGCCCACATCCCATAAATGAATAAAAAATAATTACATAGATTGATAAAACAGAGACTGTTCATGAAGAAAGGTAAAAAGGAGATTTGATTAATATTCAAAATCAGGAAGGGTCTGGGCAGAGGTCAAGCTGTTTCCATTGTGGAAAGGATCATGAATTAAGCAGCTCAGATTTAAGGTGATTGTCAAATAAAACAATGATGATATGAGGAAATATATTTTATGTAGCAGGTGTTAAAGATCTGGAATGAAATGCCTAAGGGTGGTGAAAGGACATTCAATCATAGCATTCAAAAGGATATTGGATCTTTACCTGTAAAGAAACATTTTCAGGGCCACTGGGAAAAGGTTGGGGTGTATGACAAAGTGCCTTGTTCTTGCCAGCGCACAAGTGACTGGTGAAATGGACTCCTTCCATGCTGTAGCTATTCTATGATTCTCTGATGGTGTACATGCTGCACATGGATATGGACTGCTTCAGAATCAGAGGAGTTGTGAATGTGCTGAATGTTGTGCCGTCATCAACGAACATCCCCATATCTGGCCTCATGATGGAGGGAAAGTCATTGATGAAGCTGTTAAAGATGATTCGGTCTAAGATACTGCCCTGAGGATCTCATGAAATGATGTGCCTGAAGAAAGCACCTGTATATGGCTAATAAGCTCAAGGGAAAGGATCAAAGTGACCAACCAGTTCCAGAATAGTAGCGGTCAGTTGGTTTATGACTAGCACGTGATCCCTGTAGGACAGTACTTGGAGCAGTCCAGTATAGCACCCTAAATGTTTGACCTTGGCCTCCAGCTCTCTCTAGTTCACTGGCCAGGCATTCTCAACAGTCGTGATATTCTCACAACACCAAGTTAAAGTCCAACAGGTTTATTTGGAATCTCGCGCTTTCAAAGCACTGCTTAGCACCCAAAATCTCGTGATTCCAAATAAATCTGTTGAACTTTAACCTGGTGTTGTGAGACTTCTTACTGTGCCCATCCCAGTCCAATGCCAGCATTTCCACATCAGTAATGATATTGGAGAATTTTAAATTGTTCACTGGTGAGAGGGGTAATGTGGGTATAGAATCAGGGACAAGGACTGTAATGTAATTGAAGAAATTATCATAGATAAAAAGGAGGTTCTGAGTAATCTGGCAGGTTTAAAAGTAAATAAATTTCCAGGGCCAGATGTAATCTATCCTAGGCTGTTGAGTGAGGCAAGGGAAGAAATTTTCAATTCCTCTGTAGCCACTGGAATGGTGCCAAAGGACTGGAGGACATTGTGATACCATTATTCAAGCAGGAAGGAAGAGATAAACCAGGAAATTACAGGCCAATCAGTCTAACCTCTGGTGGGGAAACTATTGGAAGCAGTTATGGGAGACAGAATTAATTTGGAGAGGCAGGGACTAATCAAGAACAATCAGCATTGTTTTGTTAAAGGGAGGTTATGTCTGACCAACTTGTCAGAAGTTTCAGAAGAGGTGGCCAGGTTTAAAGATGAGGAGCAATGCATTTGATAAGATCCAACATGGGAGACTGATAGCAAAGTTAAGAATCCATGGGATCCAAGGAAATTTGGCAAATTGGATCCAGAAGTGGCCGAGTGACAGGAAGCAGAGGGTGATGGTTAAGGTGTGTTTTTTTGACTGTAAATCTGAGCCTAGTGAGATCCTGCAGTGTTGGGTCCCTTGCTGTTTGTGGTTTATATAAATGGTTCAGACTTGAATGTAGGAGAGATGATCAGAAAGTTCATGGATAATACGAAAATGAGTGGAGTGGTAAATAGTGAGGAGGATGGTCTTAGATTACAGGAGGTCATAGATGATTTGGTCATATGGACTGATTAGTGGCAAATGGAATTCAATCTGGATAAGTGTGAGATGATGCACTTGAACAGAACAAACAAGGCAAGGTAATATGTGGTGAATGGCAAGACTCTGGGAATCATCAGAGATCAGAGGGAACTTGGTGTACATGCGCACCAGCCCCTTATAGTAGCAGTACAGGTGGATAAAGTGGTTAAGAAGGCATATGGTGTACGCACCTTTATTAGCCAAGGCATAGTGTTTAAGAGCAGAAGGTTATGTTGAAGCTGTATAAAACATTGGTTAGGCCAGTATTGTGTGCAGTACTAGAATCCATATTATAATAGGATGTGATAGCACTGGAAAGGGTGCAGAGGAGATTTGCCAAGATATTGTTGCCTGGGCTGGAGAGTTTTAATTATGAAGAGCGATTGGATACACTGGAGTTTTTTTCCTTAAAGCAGAGAAAACTGAAGGGAGACATGATTGAGATATATAAAATTACGTGGAGCATAGATAAACAGGAAAATACTTTTCCACTTGGGGGCGTAGATTTTAAGGTAAGGGGCAGGAGGTTTGGAGGGGAGTGAAGAGAAACTTTTCACTCAGAGGGTGGGGGGAATCTGAAAAGATGGTGGAGGCAATGACCCTCCTAACATTTAAGAAGTGTTTTTTTATTTGTGGGACATGGACATCCCTGGCTGGCCAGCATTTATAACGCACCCTAGTTGCCTTTGGGAGAGTCACCCATATTGCTGTGGCTCTGGAGTGACATGTAGGCCAGACCAGGGAAGGATGGCAGATTTCCTTCCCTAAAGGATATTAGTGAACCAGATGGGTTTTCCCGACAATCGACAATAGCGTCACGGTCATCATTAGTGGATGCTTAAATTAAATTAAAGTGTTTTTAAATTAAATTCAAATTGTACCATCTGCCATGGTTTTGAACGCAGGTCCCCAGAGCATTCTCTGAGTTTCTGGATTAAAGTCTATTGCCTCCCCATTGGGATATACATTTGCGATGCCAAGCCATACAAGTCCTGGAAAATTGGGATAGTTGGATGCTTTGTTTTTGACCAGCGCAGACATAATGCGCCTAAGAGCCTTTTCTGTGTTGTTGACCTCTATGACTCTGTGGCAGGGCTTGGATAGATTCCCATATAGAGGAGGTTGATGGTACTCCATGTAAAAATTCTGGGATCTTCCGGCAGGGAGTCCTCTCACCAGTTACACACCAAGAGTTTCTCTCAGCAGAGAATGCCACAAAGTAAATCTGCTGATACTTGCACATCCACCATAGGTCAGAGAAAGACACCGTCAACATAAGTGGAAAGGTTAAACTCCACACTCAGAACACACTATGCCAGTCCCACCATCCACCGATGCAAGGAGGCATAGGATTGGCACCGTGTAGGTGGCGATAAACTGTTTGTTCAGTGGGACTCCTGACACTTCTTGTGAGATGAAGGGGCATCATTAAGGATCCATTAATGCTAATTAGACACCCCACAGTGATGTACCAAAGTTGGATCCAGGCATCAGAAAACACCTTGAAGTTGAATGCCTGCCCAGTTTTGAACTACTTTATAATATATAATATACATCTTCTGATTCAGGGAAAGGCAGGTGACCAATAACTGACCCCCAGATCAAATGAATATTATCATTGATTGCCTGGACTGATATCATGTGGGACTGATCAATGTGGATTATGTGGGCCAGCATGTTGCTAGGATAAGCATATATAGCTCTGGCAAAGATCTTGTTGTCCATGCTGAGGATTAAGCAAGTGGAGATTGCGCCTCTTGGGCTGTGGGACAATCATGGTTTTGATCAAAAAGAAGGGCATCCTTTCAGTCACCAGACTTTCCTCAGAACCCACACATTTCCTAAGGTACCCTATAGAATTCCACAGCCCATATATCCTTGGAATCTTGCTCTGTAGAGGAGGTCAAGGGCTGAGGTGAGCACTGCCAGGCTCAGCAGAGCACTGAGTCACTCAGTGCTCTCTAGACTAACATCAGCAGGCCCTCCCAAAACCTTGTAAGCATCCTTGCCAAATGGATTCCAGGGCACTGCTGCTTCACAGTGCCAGGGACACGGGTTCAGTTCCGTGCTTGGGTGACTGTGCGGAGTTTGCACGTTCTCCCCATATCTGCACGGGTTTCCTCCGGGTACTCCGGTTTCCTCCCACCGTCTGAAAGATGTGTTGGTTAGGTGCATTGGCCATGTTAAATTCTTCCTCAGTGTACCGAACAAGTGCCGAAGTGTGGCAACTAGGGGATTTTCACAGTAACTTCATTGTAGTGTAAATGTAAGCCTACTTGTGACAGTAATAAATAAACTAAAAAAAAGGCTCATGAATCCCCCTGTTTAACTCTGCTGGAGCCATGTAAGAGTTATTACCTGGAATAATTTTTTTAACTGGAAGCACGTTGCGTACTTCTCTTTAAGGAAGAAGAAGAAATCTACAGTGTGTCCCTCTGCTGTCAATGATGTTGAGGCTGGCTATGCTTATCTCCATTGTTACCAACACTGACGTCATATTATGGAGAGAGAGGGGCATCACTATGGGAAAACTGAGCCCAAGCATAGCATTGGTTCAGGGCACCGTGCTCTGTCTCTGTAGTCTAAGACAGAAGCAACGTCTTATGGATGTTGGAAAACAGATAAAAACTGAAAGTGCTAGATACATTCAGCAGATTTGGCAGCATTCACAGAGAGAGAAACCAAGTTAGCCACAATGAGCCTCCAACCTTGCCTGTTGCTGGGATTCTCCAGTGCTGCTGCAGTGAATGGAGTTTCAGCTAGAATGCCAAATTCTCCATTCACACTTGCAGAGATCGGAGAATGTCGCCCAGCACTTCAGATTGATCAGAGCTAGCATTTAAGTATGTCTTTAGGAGTTTCTGTACTTATTTACAACCTAATTAGCATGTAAAATATTTGTAGAAAATAATCTAGAGATTTGTAATCAAACTAACCTAATTTTGTTTGTCCTTTGTTCCCCTTTCCTGCCTTTGCTGCGAATAAATTACCTAATAGTGCTTTTGATGATAAAGAAGGTGATTATTGAAATGGCAAGAGGCAAAGTTCACCGTAAGTAGAAAATATTCAGCCAGATGTCACAAATTAATCTGAGGCTGCTTTTCAATACAGTAAGTCTTTAGAAAAAAATTACCTTGGTCATAGTCAGTACAGGAAGCATCAAAGAAGTAGTGAAGTTTGTTAAGTAGTGCATCAATGCAAATATTTCACCAAGATATATACATCTGTTTCATTACAATTCATGCTTTTAAGTATGTTGTTTGTTTATTTCTGGTATAAAATGTGCTTTATCACAGTCTTAGATGTGAACATTCTTGTGTTGATTTCAGGATGTAATAATTGGGTTTTTAGTTACCGCCAGTGTTCATTTACTTGTGATGTCCAGGGTAATATTTAAATAATGGAGACATGTTGAGCAAGCAGGAATTCACTACTGGGTGCAATATAGAGTTAGATGTATTTCGTAAGATTTGATCAAAAAACTCAAATCATCTGCTCCCCAACTGTTAGTAACCCAATAGGTTCATCTTTGATGCCCCTTCCTTCTCATAGCAATTGGGAAGAGCTAAAACTCTTCATTACCTGATTGACTGGCAGTAAAGAAATATGTAAACAGCCTTTCCCCATCACCCATAATATTTTTATCATGCAGGGAAGATGTAAAAAAGCAGACAAAGTATTTATCATCCCGAAGATTTTCTCAGGATTTTTTGCAGGAGTGCCTGGAGATTAACCTTCATTAATACTCATTAATGTGTATTAAAATTCATTAATGCTCCAGACCAATCCTGGTGCAGCAAGAAAGGGAGAAGGCATTCTGGTCCTAAAAGGAAGATATTAAATTTAGAGATCAAGAACACTATGAAAGCAATAAAGAATAGAATGTTATGGCCACTTTTTCCAAGTGGAACTTCCAGTCTCATGAAGTCAATGAACTGTTGAATGAAATGGCGGAGGTGATAGTGGATGCCTTGGTGGTTATTTTCCAGACGTCGCTGGATTCTGGGGAAGTGCCGGAAGATTGGAAAACGGCTAATGTTACGCCGTTGTTTAAGAAGGGTGCCAGGCAAAAGGCGGGGAATTATAGGCCGGTTAGTTTAACGTCTGTGGTAGGTAAAATGTTAGAATCTGTCATTAAGCAGGAAATTGCGAGGCATCTTGAAGGGAATTGCTTGATAGGGCGGACGCAACACGGTTTCATTAAAGGGAAGTCGTGTCTGACAAATTTACTGGAGTTCTATGAGGATGTGTCTAGGGCAGTGGATAGAGGAGAGCCGGTGGATGTGGTCTTTCTGGATTTTCAGAAGGCGTTTGACAAGGTACCTCACAAGAGGTTATTGCAGAAGGTCAGGGGACATGGAGTTGGGGGTAGGGTGTTAGCGTGGATAGAGGATTGGTTGTCAAATAGGAGGCAGAGAGTGGGGGTCAATGGGTGCTATTCGGATTGGCGGATGGTGACTAGTGGGGTGCCCCAGGGGTCAGTGCTGGGGCCTCAGCTATTTACCATTTATATAGATGATCTGGAGGAGGGAACCGAGTGCAGGGTGTCGAAATTTGCTGATGACACCAAGATTGGGGGAACGGCAAATTGTGCGGAGGGTGTGGAGAGTCTGCAGAAGGATCTAGATAGGCTGGGCGAATGGGCCAGGAAATGGCAAATGGAATTTAATGTTGGCAAGTGTGAGGTGGTCCACTTTGGTAGGAAGAATGGTAGGAAGGACTATTACTTACGGGGCGAAAAACTGCAGCAGGCGACGGTGCAGAGGGACCTCGGGGTCCTTGTGCATGAGTCGCAAAAACCCAGCTTGCAGGTGCAGCAGGTGGTCAGGAAGGCGAATGGGATGCTGGCCTTCATAGCGAGGGGGATTGAATATAAAAGTAGGGAGGTCTTGCTGCAGCTGTATAGGGCATTGGTGAGGCCGCAGCTGGAGTACTGTGTGCAGTTTTGGGCGCCGCACCTGCGCAAGGATATTTTGGCCCTGGAGGGAGTGCAGAGGAGGTTTACTAGGCTGATACCGGAGTTGAGGGGATTGAGCTATGAGGAGAGGCTGAATAAACTAGGCTTGTACTCGTTAGAGTTTAGAAGAATGAGGGGAGATCTCATTGAGACGTATAAGATGATGAATGGGATGGATAGGATAGAGGTGGAGAGACTCTTCCCGCTCAAAAAAGACAGTAGGACTAGGGGGCACAGCCTCAAGATAAAGGGGAGGCGGTTTAGAACGGAGTTGAGGAGGAACTTCTTCACTCAAAGGGTGGTGAATCTCTGGAATTCTCTGCCCGTTGAAGTGGTGGAGGCTGCCTCGCTAAATATTTTTAAGAAGCGGGTTGATGGGTTTTTGATAAGAGAAGGGATTGAGGGTTATGGGGAGAGGGCGGGAAAGTGGAACTGAGCCACGACAGATCAGCCATGATCTTATTGAATGGCGGGGCAGGCTCGAAGGGCTAGATGGCCTACTCCTGCTCCTATTTCTTATGTTCTTATGTTCTTATGACCCCGTCCTCATCACAACAGAACCATAAAATTATACCCATAGTCTTTTATGGATTTTGGGATACATAAACAATATTTCAAAACAATTTTGAAATCCATTTTAGCAACCCAAAAACTGCAGCTGGTCATTTTGTGCCAGACCTGGTGTGACAGCAGTACCTCTGTAACAAATCACCCCTGCAATTTATCTGGGAGGGAGTTGATAAAAAGACAGCACTATGTTGATGAGCAGAAGGTGGAAAAGCAGAAAAATAATGTGGATATGAAAGATGATACCTTGGCAATTGGAGGAAGGAGCTAGTTTGACTGTAAGGTTTCTCTTTTTATAAGCTGTATAGTCCAGGAAAGGGTGGAGTTTTGCTTTGTAGCAGACAACAGAAGTTACTGGCTTAGAAGCGGGCGGATATTAGTTCATAATGTCAGTATGTCCGGAGACTTCCAAACCCTAGCCTGGGTAAGATGCTGAGTCGAATGTCCTCCTTCTGGAGGGATTCTGTGATTCAATTCTGTGTAGTGAGCCCTGTTTGGGTCAAAATGAACAAGCAATGCATATGATTGTAATGCCTGTTTTACTGAGGCAAAAGCCTCTTTCTGCATGCCTCCCCACTTCCAATGCTGATGTATTTTTAAAAGGTGGTGTAGGGGGACAGAATTGTTGATACATTAGGGCTTCAGCATCCACTTTGAAACCAAGGTACATATGTAACCTCATCAGTTTGAAAGGTACATTTCTTATGCTTTAAACATATGCTGGCTTCTTGAAACTTATTAAGGACCTCCAGGTTTTGCACCATGTTCTTTGGGAGACACACCTCTAGCTAAAACATTGTCCAAGTATGCCACTATTTGGGGATTCCTTGTACCAAACTCTCCATGGTGCACTGAAAAATGGCGCAGGCTGATGAAATACCAAATGGCAATCGGGTGAACTGATAATATCCCTTTATGAATATTTATTGCAATTAGCTTCCTGGAATCTTCTTCCAATTCCAACTGTTAATAAGCATGACTTCAGTTTAGCTTGGTGTATTTGAGGCTCCCTGCTAATTTAGCATAGCTGTATTCTATCCTTGGAATGGGGTAACGATCCAGCAGAGCTCCCTTGTTTACTAAAAGTTTGTAGTCCCCGCAGATCCTCACAGTACGATCCAGCATCAGAACGGGCCCATTTGGAGAACTGCACAAGCTTGATGATGCCCAGGTCTTCCAACCTCTTCAGTTCACCCTCTACTTAATACATGTAATCATAGGGCACTGGGTGAGCTTCAGAACAAAACCTAGGTGTGGCCTCAGGATTTTAGCTTTAACCCTTTTTAAGGATTCAAGTTCTCTCTGGAATACCTCCTGCTGTTTGCATAGGAGCTCTAAATACTTCCAGCCAGCTCAATTTTATTTGTTTCAACCAGTCCCATCCCATGAGACCGAATCTTTGTCTATTAATCACCATGATTAGCTGAGCTGACTGATTTCTGAGGACGTTCTCCCCACTATTTTTAGTGTATGTCATCATATGTCCCCAGAGTAGCCTTCGAATGAACATAAGAACTAGAAGCAGGAGTAGGCTATCTGGCCCCTCGAGCCTGCTCTGCCATTCAATAAGATCATGGCTGACCTTTCCGTAGACTCAGCTCCATGTACCTGCCTGCTCATCATGAACCTTAATTCCCTCACTGTTCAAAAATGTATCTATCCTTGCCTTAAAAACATTCAACGAGGTAGTCTCAACTGCTTCACTGGGAATGGCTAGGACGTAAGGGTTGCAGTCCTTCTGCAGATGTCTGTATGCGTTTTCTCTGATGAAAGTGGCCGCAGCATGAGTGATGACCTCCAGTTTCAGTATGGCGGCCATTGACCATTAAAACAACCTCAGTGAGAGGTGTCTTGTTTAGCTGGATAAGTTATTGAGTGTGTAAATCTCAGATCCCTCTTTTAGTTCCTCCACCAGGTTATTCACAGGGATTGTTTACATAATTTTCCTGCACCAGCACATCTCTTGGGAGTAGTCTCCCCACACTGAAAATATGCCTCAGGCCCTGCTGCTGAACAATCTTCTCTCTCTCTCTTCTCAGGCCCTGCTGAACCCTCACTTGGGCTGTTCCTCTCAGTAGCTGTTTCCCACCATAACTGGTTCATCCCACTCTGCATGCCTTGCAGCATGCGCATACCTTGCAGTATGCAAATGCTTTGCTCAGGGCTTGGGCCATCTGTACTGCTTTCTAGTGAAATCTTGGTTTCAGCAAGCTATTCTTTTACCTTTTCTCCTTCAGAGTTAGAGTGAACTCTCTCCTTTCTCTCTAACTGCGCTTCAGCTTTCAATGACTGATCTGGTTTGAGCTCGTCGCCAGCGTGATAACTAGAGGCAGATAAAAACAAGAAGATTTATTTAACAAGAAGAAACAATTTCCAACTAAAGGATTTGTAACACAACAACACAGATCTGCTGCCAACAGATTCCCAGTCGCTCCACCACCTTCTAGGGATTTGTGCCCTTGCTCCCAATTAGCCAAGGTTCACACACTCATGCTTCATTAGTTTAGGCCTAATGATGTAGCTGATGAAGGATTGCCTCTTAAAGGATCCATTCTACCACACACTGGAAGGGTTGTTGGTGGCATGGTACTGAATTGATCCATCATTAGGGGAGACAATGGCCTAGTGGTATTATCACTAGAACATCGATCCAGAAATTCATGTTCTGGAGACCCGGGTTCCAATCCCACCAAGGCAGATAGTGGAATTTAAATTCAGTTTTAAAAAAATCTGGAATTAAGAATCTACTGATGACCATGGAACTATTGCTGATTGTTGGAAAAACTCATCTGATTTTCTAATGTCCTTTAGGAAAGGAAATGTGCCATCATTATCTGGTCTGGTCCACATGTGACTCCAGAGCCTCAGCAATGTGGTTGACTCTCAACTGCCCTCAGGCAACCAGGGACGGGCAATAAATGCTGGCAAACCCAGGTCCCACGAATGTTTAAAAAAAACTGATCACCAATAGTGACAGCTGTCCCTTGTTTCGACCAGAACATCTACTCAGTGACATCTGGTTTGCGTTTCGCCAGGATCATTCAACTCCTGACTTCATTTCAGCCTTGGTTCAAACATGGATGTAAGTGCTGAATTCCAGAGGTGTTGGGAGAGTGATCTGGACAATATCCAGGCTTGGGCTGACAAGTGGTAACATTCGTGCCACACAATTGCCAGGCAATATCCATAACCAATAAGGGACACTCTAACCACTGCCCCTTGACATTCAATGGTGTTGCCATCACTGAATCCACGTCAACATCCTTGGGGTTACCACTGACTAGAAACTCAACTGACCATGCCACATAAACACATTGGCTACGAGAGCAGGTCAGAGGCTAGGAATTCTACAGCAAGTAACACACCTCTTGACTCTGCAAAACCATCTGCACGGCACTTGCTTGGATGAGTACAGCTCCATCAACACTCAAGAATCTTCAAACTATCCAGGACAAAGCAGCCTGCTTGATTGGCACCACATATGTAAATATCCACTCCCAAAGCTCAGTAGCAGCAGTGTGTATTATCTACAAAATACACTACAGCAATTCACCAAAGATGCTGAGACAGCCCCTTCCAAACCCATGACCACTTGAATCTAGAATGACAAGGGCAGCAATACATAGGAACACCACCACCTGCAGGTTCCCCTCCAAGCCACTCACGGTCCTGTCTTGAAAATGTCATGATGTGGAGATGCCGGCGTTGGACTGAGGTAAACACAGTAAGAAGTCTCACAACACCAGGTTGAAGTTCAACAGGTTTATTTGGTAGCAAAAGCCACTAGTTTTTGGAGCGCTGCTCCTTCATCAGGTGAGTGGGAGTTCTGTCCACAATCAGGGCATGTAAAGGTACAAACTAATTTACAAAATAATGGTTGGAATGTGAGTCTTAACAGGTAATCAAGTCTTAAAAGTACAGACAGACAATGTGAGTGGAGAGACAGTGAAGCACAGGCTAAAGAGATGTGTATTGTCTCCAGACAGGACAGTTAGTGAGATATTGCAAGCCCAGGCAAGTCGTGGGAGTTACAGATGGTGTAACATGAACCCAAGATCCTGGTTGAGGCCATCCTCACGTGTGCGGAACTTGGCTATCAGTCTCTGCTCAGTGACTCTGAGTTGTTGTGTGTCGTGAAGGCCACCTTGAAGAATGCTTATCTGAAGATCAGAGGCCAAATGCCCGTGATCGTTAAAGTGTTCCCCAACAGGAAGAGAACACTATTGCCTGGCGATTGTCAAGCAGTCTTCATTTATCTGTTGTTGTAGCATCTGCATAGTCTCCCCAGTGTACCATGCCTCAGGACACCCTTTCCTGCAGTGTTTCAGGTAGACAACATTGCCCAAGTTGCAAGAGTATGTACTGTGTACCTGGTGGATGGTGTTCTCACATGAGATGATGGCATCCGTGTTGATAATCTGGCACGTCTTGCAGAGGTTGCTGTGGCAAGGTTGTGTGGTGTTGTGGTCACTGTTCTCCTGAAGGTTGGGAAGTTTGCTGCTGACAGTGGTCTGTTTGAGGTTGTGCGGTTGTTTGAAGCAAGAACTGGAGATGTGGGGATGGCCTTGGCGAGATGTTTGCCTTCATCAATGACATGTTGAAGGATCCGGACAAGATGCCGTAACTTCTCTGCTCCAGGGAAGTACTGGACGACAAAGGGTACTGTGTCCGCCGTGTCTCGTGTTTGTTTTCTGAGGAGGTCAGTGCGGTTTTTCGCTGTAGAACTGTCGATCGATGAGTCGAACGCCATACCCTGTTCTTATGGGGGCATCTTTCAGCGTCTGGAAATGTCTGTTGCAGATCCTGTGTACATAGAGGGCTTGTCCTTAGGGATGGCTTCTTTAACATGTTTAGGGTGGAAGCTGGAGAAGTGGAGCATCGTGAGGTTACCTGTGGGCTTGCGGTACAGTGAGGTGCTGAGGTGACCATCCTTGATGCGTGTGTCCAAGAATGCAACAGATTCCGGAGAGTAGTCCATGGTGGGATGGAACTTGTTGATGTCATCATATGATTCAGTGATTGTTCACCATGAGTCCAAAGGAAGAAAATGTATCATCGATGTATCTAGTGTATAGCATCGACTGAAGGCCCTGTGTGGCGAAGAGGTCTTGTTCGAACCTGTGCATGAAGATGTTGGCATACTGAAATGCGAATTTGGTCCCCATGGCTGTTAAAGACAATACACATCTGTTTAAATTGTGCTTAACGCTCTCTCCACTCACATTGTCTGTACCTTTAAGACTTGATTACTGTAAAGACTCGCATTCCAACCATTATTTTGTAAATTGAGTTTGTGTCTTTCTATGCCCTGTTTTGTGAACAGAACTCCCACTCACCTGACGAAGGAGCAGCGCTGCGAAAGCTAGTGGCTTTTGCTACCAAATAAACCTGTTGGACTTTAACCTGGTGTTGTGAGGCTTCTTACTTGAAAAATGTCTCTGTTCCTTCACAGTCGCTGAGTCAAAATCCTGGAGTTCCCCCCCTAACGGCATTGTGGGTCAACCCACAGCACATGGACTGCAGTGATTCAAGGAGGCTGCTCACCACCAACTTCCCAAGGACAACTAGGCATGGGCAATGAATGTTGGCCAGCCAGCAACATCCACGTCCCACAAATGAATAAAAAAAAAATCACTATGTAGAAAATAAATTTCTACATTGAGACTTCATGTGACTGAACAGGCCAGTTCTTGGCACACATGTCTTTGGGCATGATGTCCCACGAGATAGTGGATTCTGGATGCAGGATTTACTTCATTTTCTTGCCTTTTTTGCTGCCCTTCATCATTAAAACATCATGGCTCAAAACGTGATGCAGCTTGATGAGCAAGTTGTCACTATTCTGAACAATTGTTGGTAATTCCTCCCAGTCATTCCTCATTAATGTCACTGCTGCTGTTCTTACGGGAGAGCAATGGAGTGCCTTTGAAGCCTTTTCTTGTGTGTGTCTGTGTCTGTGTGATATTTGACTGACCAGATGTGGGTTAATAGATGAGTTTTGTTTTGGCAATATTCAAGGACAGAAAGTTTCCGATATGCATAATTGAAGAGATCAAGCGTGGTTTGTAAATCTGTGCAGAGTGGGCAACAATATTGTAACTAGACCACGTACATCTAGAGTGGTCAGTTTAGTTTTGACGCAGAAGCTAACTGAAGCTAAAGAGATTTCTACCCAGATGGTATTTAATACTGACATCAGAGGGCAGCAGAGCTTTGGTGTGTTGAATAGGTACTGTCAAAGCTGCAAAACGTAGGGGCCTATTTTAGCATTTTGACTCGAAATCCTGGGCAGACTTGAATCTGGGAGTGTTTCAGATCCGACTTTTAGACCCAATCAGCAATTCTGAATCTTGCTGCAGAACTCTGTAGGCAGGGCTTATCACGCCTGGGACCCTG
Organism: Carcharhinus amblyrhynchos; assembly: GCF_965287045.1. Lineage (NCBI taxonomy): Eukaryota > Metazoa > Chordata > Chondrichthyes > Carcharhiniformes > Carcharhinidae > Carcharhinus > Carcharhinus amblyrhynchos. Next base: position 42,699,161 of record NC_137348.1, read on the forward strand.
CAGCTCCGATCAGAACCTTCAACTGCACATGCACAGTAAAAAAAAGAGAAAAATCCTCCCCTGCCACATACCCCGGCCCCAAAAGATACTGCCCCAACCTCCACAACATTACTTGACCTCCTTATCCCCCCTCCCTGCTACCCAGACAAATTGTGCCCCCCCCACCAATCGCATGCAGAATGGCAGCGGACCACACTTTCCCCCACAGATCGCACACTTAGCAGCAATGGAGTCCTCCCCCCCTCACCAATCACACACACAGTAGCAGCGGATCCCCCCCACCCCCCACCGATTGCACGCTTAAGACACCTCTTCCCCCTCCCCCACCAAACCTCCGATTGCACGCAGAGTGGCAGTGGAACCCCCCCACCGATCGCATGCTTAGCAGCAGCGGACCCCTCTTCCCTCCACCAAACCTCCAATCGCACACAGAGTGGCAGTAGAGCTGTCCTCCTCCCCTCCCCGATCGCACGCAGAGTAGCAGTGGACCCCCCCCCCAACCAGAAAGCCAATTGACCCACCTCCCCCACCCCCTCCCCACCACCAGAGAGCTATCTGACCTGCCTCCTCCTCCTCCACACACACCCCCCTCCTCCCCCCAGAAAGCTAGGTGACCCGTCTCCCTTCTGTCATCACTGCCACCGCACGCACCGCCGCGCCCCCCCCCCCCCCCCCACCCCAATCAGGGTCAAAGAGCTGCCGGAAGCTCTGAACTTATCTCCTTAGAAGCTGGAGTGCCCGAATTGGACATTTGCGGACCATGTCTGTTTCGCACCAAATCCGGGTGGGCAAGCGCAGTGGTAAAGGGGGAAGTGCTGGTAAGTTTGGGCATGTAGCCCATTAAGTCAATTTAAATGTATGCAAGTACATTTAAATTGGTGTTGTGCCCATTTCAGGCATGGTCCAGATGGCAGACATTTTCGGCGGCTGGTAAAGTGGGGGGGGATGGAGGCAGGCACAGATTGCGCTACACACCTCACACTCGATGTTACCAAGTTTTCGTGCCTGAAAACAGGCGCAACTTGATGATAAAAATCAGGCCCACATTGTTTTCTTTCTTTTACCATAAATATGGTAACTTATAAGGTACCATAATGGAAAATCAGAGAAGCTATTTTTGGGGCATTTTTCTACATTACTGCTCCCCCCTGCCCCCCAGCTTGGAGTAAGTAGAAGATACCCTGAAGAGGATTGATTCGTCACAAAAGCTGCTGCCCAAAGACAACTGTGCTCCAGTGGAGATATCAAAAAACTTTCCTATCACCTTTCTGCAGAATCACTGACCAGGGGCTCCTAGGTTCATAACATTGTTCCCATTGTTAGTTCTCCATCTTGATACAACGTGGCACCAACATGGGGCACCATCTTAGTCCACACAATTTTGCTGGGTTGGAGATCATTGGGACCAACTTGTCACTTTAGTCTTCTTCCATCTTTGCACCTGTTGAGAACCACAATCTTCCTTTGCATGTATGTTGAGGACTTTTTGGCCCGCACCTTGTGTGGTACCTCTCTATGATCTTCCCTCCGTGATTGGCCGTACTAAGAAAAGGAACTCTCAACATCATTGTTCAATCAGCTTGTCACCACCCAAAACAAAGCAGCTCCTTAATTGGCACCACATCCACTCCCTCCACCACCAAGGCTCAGTACCAGCAATCGTACCATCTGCAGGGTGCGTTGCAGAAATTCGCCAAACCCATGTCTACTTACATCTAGAAGGTCAAGGGAGCAGATACATGCAAACATCATTACCTGCACGTTCTCCTCTAAGTCACTCACCGTCCTGACTTGAAAATATATCACTGTTCCTTTGCAGTCGCAATTATAATCTGGAAGCCCCTCCCTAATGGCATTGTGCCTCAACCCACAGCACATGAACTTCAGTGTTTCAAGAAGGCAGCTCACCCCTACCTTATCAAGGACAACTAGGGATGGATAATAAATGCTGGTCAGCCAGCAAAGCCCATGTCCCATGATTGAATAAAAAAAATCCTGTGCTGCAACAACCCACAGCAGTAAGCAGGTTTTCATGGAAAAATTTTGTCCCAATCTTAAGCCAGCGATATGCAGAGCTTCCTGGTGTCTGGTAGCTGGAATTTGCATTGCTGTATGCTGTTAAGATATGCAATTTGCATTGATTTGATTTATTATTGTCATATATGAATAAACAATGAAAAGTATTGTTTCTTGTGTGCTATGCAGACAAAGCATACAGTACATAGAGAAGGAAAGGAGAGTGTCCAGAATGTAGTGTTATAGTCATAGCTAGGCTGTAGAGAAAGATCAACTTAATATGAGGTAGGCCTATTCAAAAGTCTAATGACAGCAGGGAAGAAACTGCTCTTCAGTCAGGTGGTACGTGACCTCAGACTTTATCTTTTTCCTGATGGAAGAAGGTGGGAGAGAGAATGTTTGGGGGGCTTAGGTTCCTTGCCATATGCTGTCAAAATAATGTCAGGCGCAGGCACTAGAAAGTCGTAGTTTTAATATTGAATTTGCCCAGTTAAGTATGAGGAAAACAGATTTAGCGTTCATTCTCTTTTGTGTAGTACCTGATCTTGAATTCTGTTTGGGTATAAGGCTGAGGAAAGTTTTGTCTTTCAGTCGTTATACAATATTCTTTCTTTGTAAACATTCAGAAAGAAATTTTAGATCTGTTTTCAGGCTTAAAGTTATGATCCAGTAAAGCACTTGAAACTGAGCATCCTATTTCATTTTAATAAGAGAGGCAAGTTGTCACATCTGCAGAGACAGCCCACCCTACTACCTTACCAAAAATGGTCCTGAAGTAAATCTGTCAGGGAGTGGAGTCAGTGACAATGTGAAGGAAAATATATTGTGGGAGTGAGGATTGAGCATGGGCAGATAGTGGTCTGCAGTTAACCTAGTAAAATGTCCCAAGACAATTTACATAGGCGTTATCTAACAAGGTTTGATGTTGAATGACATAAGGAAATGTTAATGTAACTGATGAAAGGTTTGACCAGAGTTTTTAAGAAGCATCTTCAAAGCTAAGAGACAGCAAGGTTGAACGGGTTAGGAAAAAAAACTCCAGAGCCTAGAGCTTAGGGAGCTAAAGGCATGGCCTCAAAAGGTAGAGTGATTAAACATGGGAATGCTCAGGAGACCAGAATTAGAGGAGTACAGATAATTTAGAGAGGTGTAGGACTGTAGGAAATTACAAAGAAGGTAAGGGGAGGCTGTGGCCAGTGGTATCATCACTAGACAATAAATCCAGAAACTCAGCTACTACTCTGGAGATCCAGGCTCAAAACATGCTATGGTGAAACTTGAATTCAATAAAAAATATCTGGGATTAAGAACCTACTGATGACCATGAAATCAACAACTTCATTACAATGTTAATTTCATTGTCGATTGTCAGAAAAACCCATTTCGTTCACTAATATCTTTTAGAGAAGGAAATCTGCTGTCCTTACCAGGTTTGGCCTACATGTGATTCCAGGGGCACAGAAATGTGGTTGACCTAGTCATCATATCAGATGCCTGTCACTCAATTGCCCTTGAGCAACTAGGGATGGACAATAAATGCTGGCCAGCCATCGACATTCCAATTTACACCAACTATACCAAACTCACCTAGTATACTCCATGGGGAGACCTCAGGACCTATGCTAAGATGTGATAAAATAATGTTATGTGCCTATTGAAGAACTCTATTTTTTAAAAAAAGCATCCTTATTGATAAAAGCGAGCATTGAATTTCACAGCCCTACTTCAAACCACTTGGAACTGTCATTAAAACTGTGAACTGAGAGGCACGCTATCATGATAATGGGAGGTTTTGAAATCAGTCATGCAACACTAATCCAGTACTGATAACTCCCTCGGGTGTATTTCAAAACATAGGGCGGAATTGTACCTGCTACCACACCCATTGATGAGTGGAGTTAACTGGTAAAATCGTGCGAGAGCCGAGAAATCAGGATCATGCCTGATTTCTTGACTCTCGCGATTTTACAAGAGCCAGATTTCCAGCAAGGTCAGCCTCTCGCCAGAAATGGGCACAAGGCTGAATAATTTACATGTGTTTAGTGAGCCTGGCACTCAATCATACTGCCCCCCATGAAGACTTCTTGAGTCCTCCATGCAAGAGTTCTTGAGAAGGTGAGAGGGCATGGGATCCAAGGGGCTTTGGCCTTGTGGATCCAGAACTGGCTTGCCTGCAGAAGGCAGAGAGTGGTTGTGGATGGGTCTTTTTCTGCATGGAGGTCGGTCACCAGTGGAGTGCCCCAGGGATCTGTTCTAGGACCCTTGCTGTTTGTCATTTTCATAAATGACCTGGATGAGGAAGTGGAGGGATGGGTTAGTAAGTTCGCCAACGATACGAAGGCCGGTGGCGTTGTGGATAGTCTGGAGGGATGTCAGAAATTGCAGCGTGACATAGATAGGATGCAAGACTGGGCGGAGAAGTGGCAGATGGACTTCAACGCGGATAAATGTGCAGTGGTCCATTTCGGCGGGACCAATGGGATGAAGGAGTACAATAGAACATAGAACACTACAGCGCAGAACAGGCCCTTCGGCCCACAATGTTGCGCCGACCAGTTTTTTTAAAAAAAAACACTGACCCACTAATCTAAACCAATCCCTTTTCGTCCATAAACCTATCCACAGATCTCTTAAACGCCCCCAAACTAGGCGCATTTACAACCGCAGCAGGCAGGGCATTCCAATCCCTCACCACCCTCTGGGTAAAGAACCTACCCCTGACATCCGTCCTATAACTACCCCCCCTTAATTTAAATGTCAAGGGTAGGAGTCTTAGCTGTGTTGAAGAGCAGAAGGATCTTGGGGTCCAGGTCCATAGGACCCTTAAATCGGCCTCGCAGGTGGAGGATGTGGTCAAGAAGGCGTATGGTGTACTGGCCTTCATTGATCGAGGGATTGAGTTTAGGAGTCGGGAGGTAATGCTGCAACTTTAAGACCCTTGTCAGACCCCACTTGGAATACTGTGCGCAGTTCTGGTCGCCTCATTACAGGAAGGATGTGGAAGCTATTGAGAGGGTGCAGAGGAGATTTACAAGGATGTTGCCTGGATTGGGAGGCATGCCTTGTGAAGATAGGTTGAGGGAGCTAGGTCTCTTCTCCCTGGAGAGACGAAGGAGAGAGGTGACCTGATAGAGGTTTATAAAATGTTGAGGGGAATAGATAGGGTGGATTCTCGGAGGCTATTTCCCAGGGCTGAAATGGTTGCTACGAAAGGACACAGGTTTAAGGTGCAGGGGAGCAAGTACAGAGGAGATGTTAGGGGTAAGTTTTTCACTCAGAGGGTGGTGAGTGAGTGGAATCGGCTGCCGTCAGTGGTGGTAGAGGTGAACTCGCTGGGGTCCTTTAAAAGACTTCTGGATGAGTATATGGGATCTAATGGGATTGGGAGTTACAGATAGTTCTATGGCTTGGTAGGTATCGATGTGATTGGCGCAACTTGTGGGCCAAAGGGCCTGTTTGTGCTGTAGCATTCTATGTTCTATGAACAGGGGACATTCAGGTTGGCCTCGCCAGTGGAACTGGAGGCTGTTGAGCCCCCCAGAGAGGCAAAGGGCAAGAGGGCTACCCCTTTGGTAGTGCCAGGCTAGCTGTGCCAGCCTGGCACCAGGGCAATGCCCAATGGGCATCTTGGCACTACCCATTGCATAGTGCGGGGGGTACGCCTAAAGGGAGTAAGGCAAGAAGAGGGCAGCCCAATGGGATGAGGTAAGGAGACCCACACTCTACAATGGAATTAGATTAGGGGAGGGGGGCACAATTGGTCCAGGGAGCAGGCAGGCAAGTGGGGGTTTGTGATTGACCGGGGGCCCCCATGATTGCAGTGGTGAGGGAGGTTTGGTTCAGGCTTCCTGCAGTAGCCAGGGGGCTGATAGCTCTCTGTCTGTCAGACCCCTGCAGCTGAAATTGTACATGTGCAGAATCAGAGGTCTGCACATGCATAATGGCTCCCTCTGTAGGCTAGCTGGTGAATTAAGGCCAGCCCACTGCTTGCAGTAACTAGAAAGTCTAGCCCATATTTTCAGTGACTAAGTGCATAAGATTGGGTGTGAAAACTCACCCAAAAAACGGATCAGGAACCCTCTCACTTTCATGCTGGCTGGACACTTAGAATCAATCTCAAAATACCTGCCATAGAATGAAATAGCAAGAACTGATTGTTTGTAAAATAAATATTCCAAACAATTTCTTTCCCAAATATTGAAAAATCAGGAGTTTTAAATGCTGTAACAGCTTGAATGTTCTTTTTGATAGTTCTTGATAATTCCAGTGAGCTTGACAGTTCAAATGGGCTCAACAGTTCCAGTAGTTTATGCACTTTATATAAATACCAATGTCAACTCACAAAAGTCACCTTATCTATCTAAACAGCAGCTTAGTTTTCCAAAGGACACCTCATATCCCCAAAGATGTCTGAGCATCATATCCAAAAGGGTACCTTACCACTTCAAAATCGTATTGTATCCATCCAAGCAACTCTGTAAAGTTTAGATCTGCTCCTGTCAGGTGTAAACTGCACATCATGTGTCCCACTCCTAGATATCAAAAATGTGAGGTGACTGACTGCTGTTACATATGAACAGCTGCTTCCATGATTGATGGATGTACAATTTGGAACCACCCTAAAGAAAACAACCAAACACACACACACACACACACACATTTACACAGTCAGACACACACACACTATACAGAAGAGGCTTTCTATGGAAATTCAGGCTCAAGAATGCACAGCCCCTAGGTTTTGAGCTGCATGGTGCAGGTTGACAATTCAAATCAATAAAACCTGATTTCAGACTCCAAAATACCTAAAAGTGGAGAAGACTAAAACCCAGCAGCACAGGTTTGTCCATGAAGATCAGCTTGGCATGGAGATGGAGGGCAGGAACTAGTCTGCCCTACAGAGTGCTCTGCAGTGCATTAGGAACAGTACGGCACTGTGACACTCACCCCAGAGTCCCTTGTGAACTGAGGGTTGCCTTGTGCATGTCACTCATTGACAATCGGGTTTTAGACTGATCTAATTACATGCTGGTATGACACGCGATTGGCCGACTGGATGGAATGCAGGGGGCAGCTGTTTTAATGAACATTCACGATATGCTTGTGAATGCAAATCACATTCATTTACCAACCAGCAGGAAGACCGACTGCCATTAACCCACCATTTGGAAAATTCCAATTTGATTTTACGCTAACAGGTATCTGACTTTTTAGCTCCTGCTACATTCTCCATTACTCGCTGTCATCAAACCTGCCACAGACGAGATAGGCGAATTCTGCCCCCAGGTTGGCAAAATATGGGAAGCGTTTTTCTGAAGACATTGGTACTGGGACCACTGTTCAAGATTTAGATTAATGGTTTGGACTCAGAATCAGAAGTTCAGTAAATTCAGTAATAAGGTTACATAATTAGCTAGTTACCATAGAAAACCACAGGCATCTGTCTCTATCAGAGAGACAATTGGTTATAAAGCTTGAGGTGCAACAGCACACATCACGGATATAGAGGTATTACAGAAAGTGCAGCAATTTTCACGTTTCAAAATGGGATCATAAACATTGAGGATTTTTTTTAATACTCTTACATTTATTTAATCGCTTGAGTATTGCTGAAACTTTCGTCTTGTATCCATCTGGACAGAATTGTAAGAATACTAACTCTCAAAAGAAACAGCAACATACATTACATCAAAGTCCAGTTGCCAACCAATCGGATCCTATGTAGCACAAATTGTTGTTCCCTTTAAGATTTAGTCTTCTTGCGATTCTGTCACGATGAATGCAGGGTGAAAAGCTTCGACAGCATGTCTTTTTTCAGCAAGTTTATTTGTTTATTAGTTAAGATAATTCGAAGGAACTATTTGGAAAATGTGCTATGAATCAAAAATTTTTGAAATAAATTATACTATCCTTATATACTCTTTATTAATTTCTCATTTGCAATACTATCCACCCAGAAATTGTATTAGAGTCTAGAGCAGCATTGTCCAGTGTTTTTACTGGGGAGGTGGGGGAGGAACAGATTTCAAAATTTTTGCACTCAAAGGGCAGATGAACAAATTTCAGATAGATAAAGTTCAACACAACATCAAACGTGAGTTTTTTTTAAAAAGAGATAGGAAAAGTAGTAACTAGCTGAGCAAACAAAAAATCATGAGTGACAAATAAAGATAAGTAAAGATTAGGCTGAGTCTGTGTATCTGGTCCACTCACAGTCTCAGGGTTCTCACTCATCCTCAACCACTGTGAGAGAAGATGAGACTGCATGATGATGTGTATGCGTATGTGGGGGGGTGGAGAATGAAAACTCTCTCTCCTTATACTCCCCCTCCTCACACTATCTCTCCCCTCACACTCATTCTCTTCCCTTTTCCGCTGCTCACACCCTCTCCCACCCCATTACACGGTCTGCCTCCTCCCCACACATTCTGTTTAAAGTTTATTTATTAGTGTCACAAGTAGACTGACATTGATACTGCAGTGAAGCTACTCTGAAAACCTCCTAATCGCCACATGACCAGTGCACCTAACCAGCATGTCTTTCCAATGTCTCATCTCTGTCTCCTCATCTCCCCACCACACAATCTGCCTCCCCTCCATACAGTGTACTTCCCCCATGTACTCCCCCACAATCACCCACTCATATTCTCATACAGTCTCTAGTCACACACCTACTCAGACAGCAGTTGGCCCAACTCCTGTGTTGCTTTGTACTCCACTTTGTATGCCTGGGCTCTGCTTTCTGACATCCCTGCTACAGGGCTCCCCAACCCTCAGCTCCCCGTTTCTGGGCTCCCATGCCCTCAGCTTCATGCTGTAGGGACAGCATAGACGGACTTCGCAGGTTGCATTTGGCCTTAGGCCGCACGTGGAACGAACCTGGTTTAGAGAAAAAACAAGATTGATTCTGAGAATTGGAGCTTTAAGGAGAGCAGAACTTAATTAACAAAAAGAAGATTCTGGCTGGAACTCTACCACTTCACCTGCCATGGAATTGGAGTAGGCAAGAGTCCGACAGCTGAAATCTCCGTTGACCTTGGTTAGGAATTTCTGGTCTCACCCTAATGAGGCTGTAAAACCCCACCCATAATCGACATTCAGCGTGTGCTGAGAGATGTAGATATAGTCAAATATGTGAACAACTTTATTTTGCTTGACTACAGATTTGGATGAAATTCATCTGAAGTTAACAAGCCTGCAAGAAGACTTTCAACAATATCATGTAGTGCAAATAATCTCTAAAAATATTTGAGGTAGAGTTAGTTAACTGCTACAGAAAGGAGCTGAATAAAATACCTGGCAGGGATTGACATTAAAGATTTATAGAAGTAGTAACCAAGTAGAAATTACACTACTGAGACCAGAAAGTCTATGAACAGCAGCAATGAAGGATTCATAGAACATATCTTATGATGAATGTTCTTCGTTGCTATTTAAGGTCAAGGAATATATGTACTCCACTTCCCCACAGGCAATGAAATTGAGGTATATTTCATGGCAAACTAGGTTGCACTGGAGAAGGAGAGGTTTTAGTGCGCCTAATACTTTCTAATTGGTTTTCTTCTGCTGTTTTTCTGCACTAAGGAAACAAAGACATCCCTTTACTCCCTCCCCTCTGATTCCTTTGGTCTCTGCGATTTCCCACTAAAATGGTTCTGAGCTGTCCCTTTTAACCATCATTACTAATCCTTCCATTTGTTCCATCTCATATGATTCCTGCCTTTTGACATCTGTTATATGAGGTCATCCTGATGTGACATTTCAGTCCATGCTATTCAAATGCTCAACTTTATGCATCAGATCCTCTCTTCACTTACTGGTCCCTTAAATTTGTCCTCTACATCTGTAGTTTTACATCTTTCATACACTGATGTCTTTTCTCCCAAATGCTAATATTCTTAAAACTTTACAGTGTTCAATCTCAGAAAACCTCCCATCTATTGTGAATTAATTTCACTTGTACATGATTTCTCATTTGTAATACAACTTCTTGAAATTACTTCATAATTATTTAAACAAAATGTGCTATTTAATCCTGTTTTAGCTAGCAGAAATAGAGAATTGTAGTATAATTAAAAGCCAAGGCTGCTCAAACTTATCATAGAAATAGTTAAAAATTGTCATTGGGAGACATACATTAGACTACAAAGCCATATGTTATTCAACTAGAATTTTCTACACATTAAAGGACCATCCACAGTTAATTCCTATATGCTTAAGACAAGCCCTGGAATGAACCTGGTATTCTTGATAATTTTTAAGATGTATTATCACTATTGCTGAATTTGCAGAGTACTGGAATGTGGAAATTTGTTGTTCCGCATTTTTTCTACCACTTCCCAGTGGCATAAAGGATCTTTGTAAAAACTTAAATTGCATTTCTTTCATTTTAATACAGGGAAACAACTTGTCAATAGATGGCCGCATCGATTCCTAATCATCCTCATTACAATCTTCATTCCCAGATCTCTTTCCTAGGAGATCCTCATCAAATCTGTACATTCATGATGAAGATCAATAAATGTTTTATATTTCTTAGTGAGAATGTTGTTTGCCTTGTATTTTATGAACCAGCTTTTCATTAAGAATTGAAAGTCTGGTTGTTAATTGTCCATTTCTAAGAAAATGGCTACCTCATAAATAACAACAAATAACTGTAGTCATGCCAGGTTCTAATGAGGGCAGCTTGGAGAATTTAAATGTTTTTGTTCAATTAGATTCTCTTTGTTTCTGCAAAACAACACTCAGGATGTGGTCCAATATGCTTCCTTATTTTAAAATTCCACTTTAATATGGATCAGTTCACATTATTAGTTAAAATCTGATTACTATTTGGACTTGTCTGTTTGCTGTTTTATTTCTGGGCGAATGCTTTCTGCCAGATAGAATGGTATCAAAGTGGCAATAGATACTAAATAATCTGGAGATTTTTCCATAGTTCGATAGTAATTGCAGCATAAAGCCAGGAAATAACATGTGCAATTTTGTATTGTCATCTGATATGAAATGCAAGGTCAGTATGTTAAAGTAAATATCCATCCTGCTGACAAATTGGCTAATACAATTCTTTCAACTGTTAACTTACGAATTAGTTCCCAACAATTTCAAATGTGCTTTGAAGTAAACCTACTGCTTATGCAGTCGTTCTCAACTACCTTCCTACTATGAAATTCCAATAACCACAATTAATTAATTTTGCCAGCCCTAATTTACTTATCAAAAATTTTGTGAAGATTTTATTGTGGTTTAATGTGATATTGATCTACATGGAAGGCACCTGAATAGTTTTTCATTGTTTAGTATTAAACAAAGATCTTTCCTGACCTCATAACCACTTTCAGTTTTTGAGTATCGATATCATGCCTTTTATTTTCCTTTTATCATCAATTCATTTCAAAGGGCCTAATTTACTTGACGAAAGAGGTTTTTCTCTTCATGCCCCACCATAAGAGCTTGGTGGAAGCACTTACCACAAGTCTGGGGACAAATTTCTCCAAATCTTCTGCCCACATTATTTGATCACTAACAATCTAAAGTAGTTGTCCTTTTTATGCAATTTCTAAAGCAATTTTAATTGTGTGTTCTATTATGACACTGCATTCTGGCTACTTTAATGATTTTACCTTCATATTCTCACACATATATTGTCCTTTTAGGGCTTCACCTATAAGCTTGAATTTTAAAATATATAAGAAATAGTAGGAGTACAAATCAAACATGTAGTTTTAACAACTTTTACATGAAGTGATGCTGATAAATTAATTAAATCTAATATTTATTTTGGAATTATGCAGTTTCTGTACATCACATCCTTAATTTATCGTCAAGGGAATTAAGGAATCCAATCAAAAATTAGATGCCATGATTCAAATGTATGTGAGAGAACTTTGCATTTAACGTATGTACTGATCACACCATCAAATGCTGCTGCTAGCAACTGCACAAAGCAGAGGCCAGGGCCAGAATTTTATAGCCCCTGCTACCTGGTGAAATATTATGGTCCTGCTGAAGTAAATGGCAGTTTAAATCGCCTACTGCAGACGCTGGGAGGATACACACCATGGCAGGGTCTTAAAATTCCTGGCCCACGTGTAAAAAAATAACAGAGAGGCTTCCATGCCGGAATTATTTATTCTTGTAAAACATCCTGGAGGGCATAATGTTTTTTTAAAACACCTTGACAACATTATCGACAACTCAGGATGTATGTATTCACTGTGATAATTTAAGAAATGTGATCTGTGTGCCTAGGAAAAGCTTGGATTTTATTTTTGTGCTATGTCCCCTTTAAGACGAGAGTGAACCGGGGTGTATTCTGAAAGAAGATTAACTGGCTCCCTGAATGACGTTATTAGATTCTTAAAAATTAATAGAGACTGATAACTTATGAAACAAAGGAATCCCCACAATGCCAATGAAAGAGAACAGATGGATACAATTTCATTTTTTTAAAATTTTACTGTAACAAACTAAAACCAAAATAATTCAAACATTAGTTAAACGCGAAGGATATTTCAAATGAAAGATAAAGTTTTGTTTTAAACAGTCAATACATCCCAACAAAGACACAACTCTAGTTACAAGCACTCATTATCTCCTGTATAAATGCTATCTCACAGCCTTTCCAACTCTGCCCCTGTTACGTAGGATCTGACTTCCACTTATCGCTTTGGCTCTTGAGTCACATTAATGGCAGTGGCATTCTATCCGTAGTCCCTGGTCATGGTTAACATCGCCTATCAACCCTCTCTTACTTGGGTCATGATAGTTTTAATGGCACAGAATCTACAGACACCCTCCACTGATCCCTCTGAATGGTCTAATTGGCTTTGGAAATACCAAAACTGCAGCAGTGTTGTTTATCTAATCCACAATCCTCTGCTCTTTGCTGTCTTCCACTTTCTGTCCTTTCCAATTGTAAAGCACGCACAGTAATACAATCTCTGCTATATTCTCAGAGCCCTGCTTTAACGCCAAGAGCTGCTCTAAACTGCCAGATAGAAAACTGATCCATTTGTGGAGAGGTTTACTTACTTTCACTCATACCAAACCTTTGTGTCCTGGACTGTCTGTATAAAAACAGGCTGAAAACCGACACCACTGCGATTAGCTTTCTTTTTTTGTGCTTCTTAGCTTTTCATCTCCATGACAAACTCAAGTTGACTTGCTAAGCACCATTCTGAAGATAGACTAGTGCAAACTAGTCTACCTCCTACCTGAGCTCCGCATGCACCCTGGCACCTAGGCAATAAAGGTGTTTAAATAAAAACTTGTGAACAGAAAAGGTTAAGGAGCTTAAAAATCTTTCTAACTAATGCAGCCTTTCACTCATGCCATCTTCGTGCAACTATAACTTCCTGACCTTACGTGCCCTACTGCTTTGTCACAGTGACTCCCCAGAGTGTATATCTGAGGTGGAGACTTGCCTAACACGCCCCATTGCCTGTGATGCATATGGTGGGTGTCCTCTGGACCTGGGAGGCCATGAATGGTTTCCAGGTGTCTGAGATGCCCCAGTATCAGGAAGGGGGAGTCAGAAAGTATAGCTACAGTCACAGGCTCCTAGCTAGAAGGCCCTGGCACAGGCTCGAGCCCTTCCTCTTCCACTGGGCCCTGAGGTCACTGGGATGATGGTCCTTCTGCAGTGAGTTCCAGAAGCTCTGGTGTCACCCGGTCCGCCAGTCTTGGAGGACCACCTGCATCCTACTCATGGTGGTTGAGCCCTCTGCGATGGCCACCTGAGTTGGAGGACGCAGCAAATGCCCTCTAAGACAGGGCCATGCTCTGCCATGACTCTTTGCGACTGGGCCGCCTTCTCAAGGGTTGCTGCCATAGCCTGCTGTGTCTCAGCGCTCTCCCGCTGGGTCTCCTGCAAGGTCTCAAACATCTCAGCCTTGAGAAGCGTCTCTCAGATCTGGCCTGCTGTGACTTGACCGCGGTTCTCTGGGACTCCACAGTGGCCTGCTGAGACTCAGCCATCATTTGGAGCCTGCCACTCATGGTGAGGATTCCCTGCCCCTGGCTTTCCACGCAGGCAATGTTGGCCTGGGAACTAAGCAAGACAGACAATAGCTGGTCCATCTGAAAGCTTTGGGACTACCCCCAACAGCCTCGCAGTTGGTCCAGTGTGGCCGCCGGCCCCTCTTGCATTCCCTTGCTCTGTTGCTGCATTTCCAGTGATCTCAGAGGCCCAGCATGTAGCCTGGAGCCAGCTGAGTCCTCGCTTCTGGCAATCCCCCGCATGCCAGAAGCCTCGGACATTCCCTCCCCTACCCATTGTACATTATCAGATGTGTTGTGCTCACCAGGGAGTGACCCAGAAGCCTCAGCACTAACTGGACCCATCGATATGTCAGTATCTGAGATGGTGAACTGCGAGGTGGAAGCTGGCGCCAAAACAGTGCCAACCTCAGAGGTCCCTTCACTCATATCCTCCGAGGACTCGTCTGAGTGTCTGGACCAGGATGGACAGGAGCTACAGTGGGGGCCTCAAGTCCAGGAGACCCCGGGGTGTCTGGATCTGTCCTTGCAATACAAGGTTAAGTGCAAGGGAGGGAGCAGAATCCAGGATGCAAAACGTGTGATTCACACTTCTCCACTGAACACAGAACAAAGCACAGAGAAGGTTACATCACAGAACAGGCCCTTCAGGTGTCGAGGCCTGCAGCAACCAGGCTACACATCTGATTTGTAACCCCCTATCCTTGCAGGGACCATACACCTCTATTCCCATCCCATTCATGTAACTGTAAAGATGCCTCTTAAAGGTCACTCCCAGCAGCAAGTTCCAGGCATCCACTATCCTCTCTGTGCAAATAAACATGCCTCATACCTTTAAACTTTGCCCCTTGCACCCAAAACTCATGCCCCTGGGAAGTTGCTTCAAATCGAGTGGAGGATTGACAGGGGCTCACACGTGGACAGCATGACAGCCCACATCTCCCCTTCGCTGGATAGCTCCAGTGCCTGCTCCTCAAAGAGGTGAGGACCTGGAGGTCTGGCTCGTCATTCCTTGTCTGCCTTCTCACAGGTGTAAAGGTAGGTCTTTTCTTGTGGAGACAGAAGGCCAGTAACAAGTCTCATAACACTCTCATAGGACTGTTGGACTTCAACCTGGTGTTGTGAGCCTTCTTACTGTGCTTACCCCAATCCAATGCCGGCATCTCCACATTGAGGCAGAAGGAGCCATGAAAGAAATGCTGACGTGACTCCTGCAGAGTATCAGGTGGTGGCCCTTAGAGGCAGGCACAGTGGAGCTCTTGGGGGGGATAAGAAGGAGGTGCCTGGGGGTCAGGAGCTGGAAGCATGCAGGCTGCTGGGGATGTGAGGATCTTGGGGAGATTTGGGGGAAGATGAAAGATGGGGTTCAGTACTCACCTTTCCTGCCCAGATGAGGTCATTGGCTTTCTTGTAGCACTGCTTTCCGATTCAGGTGGCCAGTGCTCTGGCAGTGGCTGAGGCAGCAACTGCTTTCCAGGCCACATTGCCATCAACATTGCCCCAGGGTCTGCATCATCCTGGGAGGAAGAGGGTGTCCCGCCTCGGCAGCCTCCCCAAGTCACCCTCAGAAAATTGGAGGTGGGTCGTGCACACATTTTGTGCAGGAATGCCTGCCTGCCTGTCTATCCTCGGGGTTTTTATGGAGCTGCCACTGGTTAGGGCAGATCAGCTGCAGGCAGTTTGGGAGGGCATTCCAGCAAGTTCCATGCAGTTTGCTTGTTAGTATTGAGGGGAAGGCAAGTGAGCACTTGCAGGTGTACTGAATCATGGAGGTGGAGGTGGGGGGTGGGGGGGAGGGGGGTAGTGGTGTAGATCAGTGCCTCAGTGACTGGGGACAGAGGAGAGAGAAAGGTGTCACACAGCCATCGGAGTCAGGAGGAGATGAGGACCTAGTGCAGGGAGTCCAGGGTGGTGGGAGGGGATCACTCCCATTTTGCCTGAGATCAGTGAGAGGAAGCGGGGTCCACTGTGCCTGAGATCAGTGGAGGGGGTCTGCTGAAACACTGCCTGAATCAGTGGGAGTAAGGGAGGCCCACTGACACACTGCTTAAGATTGCCTTGTTGCGGGGGGGGGTGCGTGTGGCAGTGGTGGTAGGGGGAGTCCGCTGCCACTCTGAGATTGGTGGGGAAAAGTTGGGGGGGGGCCCACAATTGATCTGGGTGGCGGGAGGGTGTGGGGTGATAGGACAGTCAGTAATGTTGTGGGGGTGGGGCAATGACTGTGGGGACCAGAGGGAGGCATTATCCGGCCCGGAAGGCATGTAGCAGGGGAGCAACATTCTATCTTTTTCTCCTGTACGTGCGGGGTTGGACACTCCGATCGGAGGTGCAGGGTTTCGATCGCATTAAGCCCCGCCCATACTGCACGATTTGGACTCGCTGATATTTTTGCAGGCAGAGAGCGTAGGGGGGTGCCTGCGAACGTGCCTAAAAGATGGATCAAGTTCCAAATCCACCCTACACTGATAATCAAAATGGTAAAATAGGGCCCATTGCGTCTGTCTTCACAAAGACAGAAAATCTACAAATACTGAGGAAACAAGGGGCTTGTGAAAATGAGAAACTGAAGAAAATTAAAGTTAATGAAGAGGTGATACTCAAAAAATAAATTGGATTGAAAGTGGATCATTCCCTTGGACCTGATGAACTACATTCCAGGGTGTTAAAGGAGGTGTCTGCAGAGATAGTGGATGCATTAGTGGTTATCTTGCAAAATTGTAAAGATTCTGGAAAAGTTCCTGCTGCCTGGAAAATAGGATATGCAACCCCATTATTTAAAATAGGAGAGAGAAAACAGAACTACAGATCTATTAATTTGACAATAGTTGGTAGGGAAAATATTACAATCCATCATAAAAGCTATGGTAACTATCTAGACACATGATTGGGCAGAGTCAGTCTGAATTTATGAAAGGGAAACCATGTTTGACAAACCTGTTGGGAGATTTTACAGGATTTTACCTGTAGCATTGAGAAAGGACAGCCAGTAGATAAAGGAGTGTGGTGTATTTGGATTTTCAGAAGACTTTTGATAAGATCCCACACAGGAGGTTAGTAAACAAAATTAGGATATGTGTCATTGGAGGTGATATACTGCTATGTATTGGTTAACAGAGAGAAAATAGAGAGGAGTACATGGGTTATTTTCAGGATGGCTGACTGTTACTAGTGGGGTACAGCAAGGTTCAGTACTTGGTCTACAGCTGTTCACAATCTATATGAATGATTTCGTTGTGAGGACCAAAAATAAGTGGGAATGTAAGTTGTGAGAAGATGCAAGGAGGCTTCAAGGGGACTTGAACAAGCAAAATTGCTGAGCAAGAATATGATAGATGGAATACAGTGTGAATAAGTGGGAGAAAAAACAAGTGTATTCCTGAAGTGGTGAGATGTTCGGAATTGTTGGGACTTGGGGTCTTTTTTCATGAGTCACTAAAAGCAAACCTGCAGATACAGCAAGCAATTAGGAAGGCAAATGGTGTGTTGGCCTTCATTGTAAGAGGATGTGAGTAAAGATGTCATGCTAAGTCCAAAGATGTGTGGGTTAGGTGGATTGACCATGCTAAATTGCCTCTTAGTTTCAGAGGGACTAACTAGGGTAAATGCGTAGGGTTATGAGGATAGGGCCCGGGTGGGATTGTGGTCGGTGGAAACTCAATGGACTAAATGCCCTCATGCACTATAGGATTCTATGATTCTAATTGTAAAGAACCTTGGCGAATCTGGATCTAGTACAATTTTGATCTCCTTATCCAAGGATGGATATACTTGCCATGGAGACAATGCAACAGTGGATCACCAGACTAATCCCTGAGATGGCAGAATTGTGTAATGAGGAGTGATCGAGGAAACTGGGTCTGTACTCTTTACGGCTTCGAAGAATGAGGAGTGATCTCATTGAAACTTAAAATTCTCATAATGCGTGACAGGATAGATATAGATAGGACGTTTCCCATGGCTCTCAGGTCTTGTTGACTATCCCTACTTGTTCTTCTCGCAGTTTTTTTCTGTCTTTTAAATCTGAATTAGATTTTTGAGCCACAAGCTGTCAGACGTTTTGGGTGACAAGCAAATGGAGTTCAGGGCACAAATCAGATCATCTATGATCTTACTGAATAGCAGAGCAGACTCAAGGGGTGAAATGGCCTACATCCTCTTTTATTTCTTATGTGCTTTGGACAGGAAGTCTTTCTGTACATCAACATTAGCGGTTGGCTAAAAGAAGTGATAGCACAGATAGTGGGAAGATGAAGAGTTGGCAATGTATGAATCTAAGATGTGAGATCAAGGAGAAGTGAATCTGTCTCACACTGAGGAGGCTTGTTAATCACAAAACACAAGATTTTCTCTCTTTTCTATCTTTTGCTGCATTATACCTCAGTCTTTCATTCTGATGTGACATGTTGAAGTGGAAAATGCTCAGAGAGACAATTTACTGAGGAAGATGGATGGTTCTCCACCCGTGTAAGTGGCAGGCATGACTGTACTCTTAGTCTGTTTATAATGCTGTGATATCATTTAATCAAATTGCATTTAATTGATCTGGTTGAATTGTATTGACACTTTGCAAAGAGTAAGATGAGTTACCAAAGTGTTAGTTCTTATGCCTGATCACATCACAAATGTGTACATTTATGGGCTAACGTGTTTTATCAGAGACTATTACAGTAAAAAGTATGCATTTTATCGAACAGTGTACTTAATTAGAGTATAAGTTATTGAATTAATAAACTATGGATCCAATATTAATTGGAAGGCAGCTCCCGGGGCAGGTGTGTGGGGGTGTGGAATTGCACGGATGACACCCAGAAGTCAACTGAGCTGGCTGGAAGCTGAAATCTCAACTCAACCAAACTAATTCGGTCTGACTTCCAAGTTACACATCTGCAAGCCACGTAGTGGAAATGATGCACATAAACATTAAGCAATCCCACCTGTATTTAAAGGGACAGACAGTAGCAGGAGAGAGATTATTTTACACAGCAATAGAAGAATCCTGCAACTCACACCACATCACATCTCATACCTATTCAACTTTCAGCAGTACCCATCTTTCACTTTAAGTACCCGTCATCACCTCCATGTTTATCCATGTAGTTTGCATCTGTTTCTTTGCCACCCCACCAAATGCACTGACTTGCAGATCGATTTTTTCATCTCTTGTCAGTGAAGAAAATGCAAAACACAAGGGAGAGGGACAGAACCAAAGGTGGGCCACCACAAATAATTTAGCTAGAGGAGAACCAGGCCTGGATACTTCTGTGTTCCTCTCAGTCAAAGGTGGAATGGGAAGGTCACAGGTAATTAGTGATAGCTTCAGCACATAGAAACATAGAAAAACTACAACATAATACAGGCCCGTTGGCCCACAAAGTTGTGCCAAATGTGACCCTACCTTAGAGATTACTAGGCTTACTCTTTCTTACTAAGTTCCATGTACTTATCTAAAAATCTCTTAAAAGACCCTATCGAATCCACCTCCGCCACCGTTGCCAGCAGCCCATTCCACGCACCCACACCCTCTGAGTGAAAAAATTACCCTGACATCTACTCCCCAGCACCTTAAACCTGCGTCCTCTTGTGGCAACCATTTCAGCCCTGGGAAAAAGCCTCTGACTATCCACTCAATCTATACCTCTCAACATCTTATACACCTCTATCAGGTCAACCCCTCATCCTTCGAATCTCCAAGAAGAAAAGGCCAAGCTCCATCAATCTATCCTCATAAGGCGCCCTCCCCAATCCAGGCAACATCCTTGTAAATCTCTAAAGCCCTTTCTATGGCTTCCACATCCTTCCTGTAATGAGGTGACCAGAACTGAGCACAATACTCCAAATGGGGTCTGACCAGGGTCCTATACAGCTGCAACATTACCTCTTGACTCCTAAACTCAATTCCTTGATTGATGAAGGCCAGTACACCATACGCCTTCTTAACCACAGCTTCAACCTGCGCAGCTGCTTTGAGCGTCCTATGAACTCGGACCTCAAGATTCCTCTGATCTTCCACACGGCTAAGAGTCCTACCATTAATATTATATTCTGCCATCCTATTTAACCGGCCAAAATGAACCACTTCACACTTACCTGAGTTTAACTCCATCTGCCACTTCTCTGCCCAGCCTTGCCTCCTACCAATGTCTAGCTGCAACTTCTGACATCTCTCTATGCTATCCACAACACTTCCAACCTTTGTGTCATCAGCAAACTTACCAACCCACCCCTCCACTTCCTCATCCAGGTCATTTATAAAAATCACAAAGAGTAAGGGTCCCAGAACAGATCCCTGGGGTACTCCACTGGTGACCGACGTCCATGCAAAATATGGCTCATCTATAACCACTCTTTGCCTTCTGTGGGAAAGCCAGTTCTGGATCCGCAAAGCAATATCCCCTTGGATCCCATGCCCCCTCACTTTCTCAATAAGTCTTGCATGGGGTACCTTATCAAATGTCTTGCTGAAGTCCATAAATACATGTTTGCAGACTTTATTTCTACAGTAACTGAAATAGTTGAAACTTGCTCACTGACACAGCTTGGGTTGTACCAGAGCCACTCAATTCCTGACTTCATTATAACCTAGGTTCAAACATGAACAAAAGATCTAAATTCCAGAGGTGTGGTGGAAGTGACATTCCTTGACACCAAAGTTGCATTTGACTGAGTGTGACATCAAGGATTTCTAGCAAAACTGGAGTCAATGGGAACTGGGGGAAACTCTCTGCTGGTTGGAATCATTTCTAGAGCAAAGGAAGTTGGTTGTAGTTATTGGAGGCTAATCAGTTCCAGGACATCACTACACAAGTTCCTCAGGGTAATGTCCTAGGCACAGCCATCTTCAGCTGCTTTATCAGTGACCTTCCTTTCATCATAAGGCCAGACGTAGGGATGTTCACTGATGTTTGCACAATGTTCAGTACAGTTCACAACTCCTCAGACACTGAGAAACTGTCCAAATGCAGCAAGACCTGGACAATATCCAGGCGAGGGCTGACAAGGACGAATAACATTCATACCAAAAGAGTGCCAGACACTGACATCTCCAACAAGAGATAATCGAACCATGGCCCGTCAGCCCTACCATCACTGAATCCCTGACTATCAACGTCTTGGGGGTTACTATTGACCAGGAACTAAACTGGACTAGCCGTATAAACAGTGACGCTACAATGCTAGGAATCCTACAGTGAGTAACTCGCCTTCTGGTTTCTTCAAAATACAATTTGCAAGTGTGATAGAATACTCTTAACTTGTCTGGATGAGTGCAATTCCAATAAGAAACTCCACACCATCCAGGACGAAGTAGCCCCCTTGATTGGCACTTCCCACAGACATTCACTCTCTCCACCACCAATGCACAGTAGCAGCAGTGTGTACCACCTGCAAGATGCACTGCAGAAACTCACCAAAGCTCCTTAGATAGCACCTTCTAAACCCACAACCGTACCATCTAGAAGAACAAAATGCATGGAAACACCACGACCTAGAAGTTCTCCTCCAAGCTACCACCACAACGTCTTGGAAATATATGAGCAATGTCTTTTAATTGCTCATTTATAAATTGTGAGCAGTGTCCCCAGTTGGCTTATCGTCTTTCCTTGATCTAGGGAACCCAACCTGACACTATCTCTGAAGATGTTATAGTGTTTGGAATCTATCTTCTTCAATGCAAACTGGCAAAAAGGTGAGACTGACAAAACTGCATGTCTGACATTGTAGGGTGATTGAGGAAGCAGTTTTGAGAAAACTGTTGGAAAATCAGTGCAATGTTGCAGAATTTGCAAGGTGCCCCTGAAAATCTATTCAAGATTCTGTGAACAGCAGTGTTACTTGCACCCAGGTACAATACTCGACATTTCAAAGTGATCTCTCAGTTATTAGACATCTGGAAGTGAATTCACTGACCTGAAGTGGATTCAGTCAGCACTCAAATCACATCAGTTGCAAATATTTATTTGCCTGCAAGTGTTCAAGTGACATCATTGGCGTTTAACTGATGTGGAATGTTGCCAAATCAGCTCTAAGCCAGTTTTAAGTTTTTTTTTAAGTTTATTTATTAGGGTCACAAGTAGGCTTACATTAATACTGCAATGAAGTTACTGTGAAAATCCCCGAGTCGCCACACTCCGGCGCTTGTTCGGGTGCATTGAGGGAGAATTTAGCGCGGCCAATGCATCTAACCAGCACGTCTTTCGGACTGTGGGAGGAAACTGGAGCACCCAGTGGAAAACCACTGAGACACAGGGACAACGTGCATTCTCTGCACAGACAGTGACCCAAGTCAAGAATCGAACCCGGACCCCTAGAGCTGTGAGACAGCAGTGCTAACCACTGTGTTCACAGCAAATAACTAAGGGCTGTTTAAGCAAATATGGTTAGAAGTGTTTAAGTCCCTGCAGTTGTTGGAAATTTAATTAGGCCCCTACAGTGTGGTTTGAGTTCAGGTACTAGCAATTATTAAGGGCTGGCCTTCACATGCCCACCTCTCAATTTCCGGTGTCACAGAAATATACTTACCAAACCCTTAACATATCCCCACTCTCACCAACTATCCCACTGACCACCCAACGCCCATGATACATTATCCACGTCCCCTCTTACTACCATTCCCAACCCCCCCATCTCTGACCCCAACTTGCACTCCTACCCAGCTCCACCCACCAACCCTTAACCACTACCCCTACTCCCCCTGCACTCCACGTCCCCTCCTACTCCCACCACCCCGCCATACCCCATCTTCCCTACCCCTCCACATCCAACCCTCCCACCTTACCCACTAAACCCTAAGCAAAAGTGGAGAGAGAGACAGGGGAATAAAGACACAGAGAAAGGGACAAAGGGGGAGAGAGAGAGAGAGAAAGAAACAGAGAAATGGTGTGTGTGAGAAAGAGAGAGAATGAGAGACAAGCAGAGAGAGCTAGCGTGAGGAAGGCAGGTAAACAGAGAGAGGGAGAGACACGGAGAGAGAGAGACAGACAGGCAGAGAAAGGGACAGAGATGGACAGACAGAGAGATGGTAAGAGAAACAGGCAGACTGAAAAGGAGGGGGAGAAAGAGAGTCAGGCGGGGAGAGAGAGAGAGACATGGAAAAAGATTGATAAAGAGGAGAGAGACACACATACACATATAGAAAGAAGGACAGAGAAATGAGAGAGCAACAGAGAGAAACAAGAGAGAGACAGACAGATAGCAAGGGTGGGGCAGACACAAAGAGAGCTAGCGAGGGAGAGAAAAGACAGAAAGAGAGAGACAGAGAGTGGGAATGACAGACAGAGTGAGAAAGACAAACAGTGAGAGAGACAAAAAGACGGAGGGAAAGAGAAACATGTAGCCCTGAGGTTTAAGTGAGTGTTGGCCCCAAGACTGTAGTGTAGGCTGACACACAGTTGATACACTTCCAGCAGGCCTTAGGGGGAGGGAAAGAGTCCGGGCCAATTGAAAGCATGGTACTGCTGACTTGCAGTGTGGGAAATGGGATAAGGGAAGATCTGAAGGGAGGGGAGAGAAAAGGTTTTTAATCCATGCATTGTGTGGTACATTTTTGGTTTTAAAATGTTTTCATTCTCTATGTGTTTTGACTTTCTTCTGATTTTTCCCCTTCAGGTGTAAACCTTACTGAGTTTTACAGTTTTCTTGGGCAGTAGCTGGATACTGAGCAGGGTCTTGCTCTGGATTCCCAATAGCTTGTTGATTTCCTCATCGTTGCTGATGGTGTGCTGAAGATGATGAAGGATGTTACGGGTCTTCACGTTGTCCAGGGGGCCACAATTCCCACCAGCCTTGGGTCTTGGTAATCAGGTACTCAAGAACAGCATCCAAGGGGGCTATTAGGAAGGGAGTTCAAGGAATTTGACCGAGCAACAGTGAAGGAAGAACAATATAGTTGCAATTCAGGATGGTTTGTGACTAGAGGGGAACTTGCAAGTGGTGCTGTTTCCATGCATTTGCTGCCCTTGTCCTTCTAGATGATAGTGGTCATGGATTTGGAAGGTGCCGTTGAGGAATTTTGGTGAGTTGCTAGCTTTCTTATTATACACTTTTAAATTCAATTCCACCACACTGTTAGTTCTCAATGATGTCACATTTGCTTAAATTGTTGTTATTTCTTTATTCCCCCCACCCACCCACAGACACACACACACACAAACACACACACCCACCTTGTGAAGCATCCTTTGTTTTCCCCAGAGTTGGAGACCTTGGTGTAATCTGCACAGCAGAGGCACTGGAGAATGATCAGAAGGAGGGGGGACCATTCCAGCTGAAGTGGAATTGTTGAGAGAGGTCATTATGGAAAATTTTCAAAAGTAAATGGTAAGATTTGTTTACTTTTTCCATGTTTTGTGGGTAAAATAATACCTCTGAGACCTGTTGTGAGTCAAATTAGAGCAGGTTTATTCAAAAGCTTTTGGGAAACGCTCCTGGCACCTAACAGCGGTTCCCCAAGCTTCTCTCTGTACACAAATTAAGAACACATATTTATACCACCACCCCCCCCAAGCATGTATGCACTTTCCCATACTCAGCAGGTTCCCAGGCTGTCCTCCATCGTGTGAACATGGCTGCCTCGGTAGTTTCTTCATGGTTATCTCAAGGCCGCAATTGTCCCACATCTCAACACCTGTGGTGTGATTAGCTATTAGCTAACGTACGGGCCGTCACAAACAAGTTAACTGGCGTACAAGGTAATGGGGCTGGTATAACAATTTTATGTTTGTTGGTACCTGTATAGCATATAACATATTGCTACATAATACATAAACAGTATATGAAGGCAAGCATGTAAGCTCCACTAGGGTAGACAGAAGTCCATAATATTAAAGACACAAAAATAGATACTAGCCACATTCGTGAACACAATTAGCTGGGAATATCGTAAACTTGTGTACAACAGCAGGGACAGCTACTTTCTCATCTGTCTGGGATACACGAAAACAAGTCTGACATCTGATATATGTGTGCAACATTCGGAGCCAACTATAGCGCATGTTCCTCCTGTGGGAGGCTAGCACATAATCGAGGGCCAATCAGTTTGGTAAGGCAACGATCTGGAGAGCTCCAACCTCCACTGATAGCTCAGAGATGGCTGTGCTTAACTCTTCCAACACATTTCTAGTCTCGTTTGCAACTCTCTCTAGGGTCGAGGCCATAAGTATAAGTTCCTGCGCTGCCTTTGCTGTCCTGCAGAATGGGTATGCTAGCATGAGGAAATGCTCTGTTCCACTAATGGCTCGCTTGGTCTTGAGCAGGTGTATCTTAGGGTGGTTCCATAAGTCAGCGTAATGGTGAGCATAGGGTATCACATATGCTAGATAACATTACCCCGACCAGTCCCATGGAAGCCAAGGCATTGTTTCAGCAGATAAAATAGGTGCCATTATAGGCATGCTGCTCACGTAAGCGGAGAGACTAACCGAGACGTTGGCTGTGGGGCAGTGGATTGTGACCTGTTGTACCAGAGTCCAGGCCAGTGGTAACATTAATCTGCTGAATACAGTAGCTGCGGCCAACAGGTGTGGTTCCATTTCTTACCAGTCTTGATTTTTCACTATGAAGTGGGGTGGAAAGCCTGATCTATTATTGCTAGGCTGGTAATGGTTCTTAAGGGCTGATAGAGTGCACCCTCCACCTCCCAACCCCAAAACAGCATCGTTGTCGCTGACATTGAAAGAACTTTTCCCCCCCTTGCCTCCGTGTGTGAGAACGTGTGAACAGACCCAGCACTTGCTCAAATTTGACTGTACTGTATATAGGTAGGACATATGAAGGGGTCCAATTTCAGAGGATTGTTGATCCCACCTATACTTTCCCTCTGTGGCTGACAGGGCCAGGGTCGTGAAAAACACAGAAGAATCATCTTATTATGTAATTATAACCGCGTAACCGTTATACAATGGTTCAAAGGCTATATCGCCCACATGCAACTTCCCGCTAACCCGATCGCCCGCACACAACTTCCTGCGAACCCAATCAGCTTGCTGAGGTGAATTGAGCACATTACATAATTGTTGCCAATATAAGTGTCGCCACTGACTGTGACCTCATAGGAGCCATTCCATTTGGGGGTGAACCCAGGGTAATGTTTTATCCAATTTGCGCTTCCCTTTGAGTTGGGTGCTTCATTCCAAAACATATCTCCTGATTTTATCTTTTAGTGGACCTACACCGGTCCCACCTGTTACAATGCTTTCTGGTAATTGCATCGCCCGTCCTGTCATTAGCCCATAAGGGGTTAATCCGGTTGTCCGGTTTGCGGTAGCTCTTAGTCTCATTAGTATAGTGGGCAGTACTCCTGTCCACACTGTTCCCAGTGTTTGTATGGCTTTAGCTAGTGCATTCTACATTTAATTACATATTCCCCCTTCCATAGAAAGCTTAGTGTGAATCAAATAACTGCACCGGCTTTTCGGCTGCAGCTGGACATCGATTCATTTGTATATAATCCTATCAAAAGACATCGCTTTCCCCATTAATATCACATGCCATACAGCTCATTATATCTAATTTGATCATTTGTTTGTGTGCAAATGCCGCATTGCAGTACTTCACAAAATACCTACAAAGAGTGCATTCAAGTGCCTAGCACCAACGTGTAGCAGCATTGTTATTCAGGATTTGATTTTATTCTCGGGTCTATATGGCAGTGCGATACTGTATAAAAAATAATCAAATGGCAGTTGTATCATATCGCTTTACACATTATAACTGAGATATCCAAACCCTTTTAATTTAAACTGTTTCTATTTTTAAACTGAGTTAAGCTTTGCAGTTCAGGGCAAACCTTGAACAATAGATGGCACATGAAATTCCAACGGCAGTACATAATTTTAACCAGTTACAGAATATTAAATTGTCCGACATTCGTAAATTGCGATATTCTGCAGACCTTGATACTGTACTTCACTGGCTTGATATACTTTAAACTGACTCATAGACAGTATATTTATTCTTTTATTATTATTATTATTACAAAATCATTCTTTTGTTCCTATTTCTCCAGCTTTCCACAAAAATACGTATTCTCTTCTTTTAACTTCTCATTTAATTCATTAAAGCCAACAACAACATAAACATCCACACTGCCACTTTATTAAACACACACAGACACAGCTTCCAACGTGCATTCCAAAATAGATTAAGACAGTCGTCTTCATTTTTATTTCTCCCAAACTGTAATTAAACTCAGAAACAGAAGTAAATTCAAGAAATTTTATACTTAAATTTTAACAGTTTAACACTTCCTCAGCCCCTTTGAAGTTAAACCAAAATGTAAAGCATTGCATTTATTGCTGGCAATAAATACTCCACAAAAACAAACAACTCACGCTCTCAATCTAATGCAACAACAATCACCTACATTTGACAAGTAACCAGACCACACAAACACACTGAAATACAAAAACTAAGATTAGAACAGGGTGTACTTTGTGATCAGCACTGCTCCAGGTTTGTGGTTGATTCACTACTTTGCATGTAACATGTTTTAAACGTGCGCTCCCATTCTACTTTATGTAACTCCCTTTTCTGTTAGATTTTTGACTTTATATCTTAAAGTTACTGCAAGTCTTAAAACACTTGCAAGTCTTATAACACAAAGATCCATCCTGTCTGGGACAGAATGGATTAATTCTCTGCTTGTTTCAGCAGAGGGGCAGGGGAGTAAGTTCACATCATCACTCAAACACTCAGGAATAATTCTTTCCATTGTCAGTTCTGTCAAGAATACATTTTCAAATTTAACAAAAGCCGATCTGGGTAATCCAAAATAAGATTTATTTTTCTCACATTTAAATAACCCGACTAAATCAAGACTCTTGCATGGTCTTACAATTCAGGCACAGTAAAAAAAACTTCACAAGAGCACACAACTGGATCTTGTCACATGGAGCACAGATTCATGAAGAAATACTGAAAGCATTCTAGTGTGCAGCATTCTACATGATTAATTATTTCTATCACTCTGCCTTTGTAACCAACACAGGCAAATACAAAATCAAATCTACTGTGTGCCTAAATGGTTAACTCTCCTTACAACTTGTCAGATGTAATGTAATGCCACCTTTCCCACATGGCAGATCTCCAATCTCTGTCCAATCCCTAGTCTTGAATTCGTAAAATCCCAGCTGTGAGTAAGTACTTTATTAAACTCACACACAGAGAAGCAAGTCATTTTGATCGGCTATACCCTGTTACACCACATGAGGCTCTCAATTGCACAATTACACTCTCTGTCTCTCTCGCTCTCTCTGCACAGAGAGTCATACACAGAGAATCAGTGTGCCTGCTTTCTTTTAGTGCGGACACGTAAATACTACCTTCCTCATTGCCCAGACTTGCAGAGGCTGCCCCCTTCCTCGGTGATGGAAGCAGCCTGACTTCTGCTCTTAGATTGCAAAATTGGCAGGTAGGGGCCATCCTTCTTGGAGCCTTACAGTCTCTGACAAGGTGGCCCGGTGTTCCACAATTATAGCATGTATTCTTTGGTTTAGTTCCTCCACACACAGGGTGGCACAGTAGCACAGTGGGTCACACTGCAGCTTCACAGCTCCAGGGACCTGGGTTCGATTCCCGGCTCGGGTCACTGTCTGTGTGGAGTTTGCACATTCTCCTCGTGTCTGCGTGGGTTTCCCTCCGGGTGTTCCAGTTTCCTCCCACAGTCCAAAGATGTGCGGGTTAGGTTAATTGGCCATGCTTAAATTGCTCCTTAGTGTCCTGAGATGTGTAGGTTTGAGGGATTAGTGGGTAAAATATGTAGGGATATGGGGGTAAGGTCTGGGTGGGATTGTGGTCGGTGCAGACTCAACGGGGCGAAGGGCCTCTTTCTGTACTGTAGGGTTTCTGTGACTTCTATGTTGCAGTAACATGTTCCTGTTTTATTTGTGGGTATGGTTTCTCATCTGGTCTGTCTTTAATCCCAGATGCCCAGGGTTTAACTCGGGCAGTGGGATTATTTACTGTTCCTCCTCTCGTTACCAGAGCAAGGTCGCAGACCTCCTCCTCAGTATCAGAGTTGCCCCCAGGCGCTGTGAGTTTTACAGTCATACTGCCGGGGTAGGGAGGTAAGGTCCCCCAGCAGTGGTCTTCTAACACTTGGTTTCGCTTTTCTAACTCTAATCCGTGATTCCGATGTTTTAATTCTCTCCTTGTCGTCAGCCCATGTTTTACCCGAGACTGAGACCTGTTCAATTAATCCGGCCAATTGATGAACTAAGAGAACTCCAATTTTCTTAGTTCTGTCCTTTTCTCCCCTTTCCAACCATTTCCGATGTTGGTCTAGCGGGTGAGGTGGATCCCACCCCCCCATTTGTCCTCTCTCAGTCATATACTTGTTTGTCAGGGATCCTGGGGGTCCCCACTGTCCTTGTCCCACCATAACACTGATAAGTTTATACTCACCACCTGGAGTCCTCTATTCTCCCTTCTCGCTCACCTACTCCTAGGTCGCTCTTATCAGAGTCTGGTGATACCTATCAGGGGTGATCAGATCCCTCCGTACCACCGTGTGCACTAGTAAGCTTACACCTTTAAGGGTTTTCCTTCTACTCCAGTGATCACTCAGACAGTCTCTTTCTTACTCACATCTGAACATCACATCCCAGGCATTTTCTCTCCAGCCTCCACACCCATTTCAATATCTTGACCTTCGTGGGTGGGGGGGCTACCCCTCTTAACAACCTAAGGCTGGGTGTTTAAAGACAAATGCCTCCTTGTCCGTATATGTTCAGTTCAGACCTCTTTCACGGTCTTACACTCTTTCATCACAGATGAACACCTACTGTAATTTGACCCACTCTTTTAAATTCGGTGATCTATTCCGGAGCTCCGATCGTGGCCATTCAACCAGACCCATAAACAGATCCCGGGTTTCAGCATCAATTGTAGGTGAAATAATACCTCTGAGACCTGTTGTGAGTCAAAGTATAGCAGGCTTATTCAAAAGCTTTTGGGAGATGCACTTGGCACCTAACAGCGGTTCCCCCAGGCTTCTCTCTGTACACAACTTAAGAACACATATTTATATCACCCCCCCCAAGCACGTACGCACTTTCCCATACTCAGCAGGTTCCCAGGCTGTTCTCCATTGTGTGAACATGGCTGCCTTGGTAGTTTCTTCATGGTTATCTCAAGGCCGCAATTGTCCCACATCTCAACACCTGTGGTGTGATTAGCTATTAGCTAACGTACGGGCCGTCACAAACAAGTTAACTGGCGTACAAGGTAATGGTATAACAATTTCATGTTTGTTGGTACCTGTATAGCATATACTATATCGGTACATAGTATATAAACAGTACATAACAAATATATATGAAGGCATGCATGTAAGCTCCACTAGGTTAGACATAATATTAAAGACATAAAATAAATACTAGCCACATTTGTGAACACAATTAGCTGGGAATATCATAAACTTGTGTACAACAGCAGGGACAGCCACTTTCTCATCTGTCTGGGATACACGAAAACAAGTCTTACAATACTTTTTTACAAATCTCCAAGTATTACAAAGTTCATTTACCCATTCCCTACTTCAGCCACAACCAAGACGCGAAGGAAAATATATATATGTGTCAGTTGGACTACTTTATAAAGTCATTTTTCTCAAAGCTGGAGAAAAAGCAGTCTCCTGAGCTGACAGGGTGGCTCCAGCTGCTCACATACTGACTTCCAGAAATTCCAAAGTTACAAAGGCCAACACTGCAAAAATCAGGAATATAACACTCCTTGGCATAGTATAAACACTTAGCCAACACAATGATCCTTCAGACGCTTGGTCTCTGCTACAGCTAATTTCAAACAAAGCCAACCCTTAACAGATCCTAATCTCCATTAATGGTACTACTGGCCTAAGCATAAACTTTCAACAAAAAGAGCTTGTTTAAAAACTCAAAACCAGTATCACCTGACTAAGACTTGAGCTGACTGACGTCCTTTAATTATGCAGTTACTGGACAGTTGCTGTTTGAGCTCCAACAAGAAGAGAACTCAAGGAAATGGCCTGTGCATCTCACCATCAAGCTGGTAGCAGGAGAAGAAGCACCCTGGCCCTCAACAAATAAACTGCAACCTTCAGGAACTGTGGAACTTGCACCTCCAAGAAAAACTCACTCTATGTGCCTTAAGACCTTCTGTTTACAGAGGGGTAGTGAGAGGAGAAATCAGCACAGGTTAAATTGAGCCCATTTTTATCCATAACACCATCATAACCTGTAGGAAGCTACACTGATACCCTCCTGTATCATTTTGATGCCTAATAAATGTATGTAATGTCTGGAATGCTGAATGATCACTTCCAGAAATTTAACAAGTTGTGCTTTTGTCAAATGCTTCAATCAGTTATTTATTCCAAATGATGGAATAAATGATGTCAGATGGGCTACTGATCACTATTAGCTGCATTGAATGCTGAATTGATGTTAGATATTTCCGGTAGGGAAGCTGGGGTTGCAAAAACTCCAGGATTGGTGGGAGTCTCCAGGAACTGAAGGACAATCTCCAAGACATTGCTGTGTGCAATGGAGAAAACTCATTGGGACATTAAAAAGGACTTCATTGTCATTTTCTTTGAATATTTCTCTACCAGACATAACGATATTGAGATTGTGCAAAGAAGTGTGTGGCTTGGCTTTGGATGTCTAGCATCATCCAAATGGGTAATGAGTCTTTTTGCTTTTCAACTGGTGTTGGAAGGCAGTGTGTCGAACAGGATGAATATGTTAGCTGATTAATGGCTAGAGCACTGGGGCTGTGTCATGTTATGAAACTTCCAAGAATACATTTAATCACAGTTGTCAGCACTAATGCAGGCATAGAAACTGGCTTTATTGGGAGAACCTTGGAAGTCATGGTGCAGGGTGTTGCAGATAACATAGAACACTACAGCATAAACAGGCCCTTTGGCCCACAAGTTGCACCGATTATATCCATACCTACCAGGCCTATCTATAACTCTCAATCCCATTAAATCCCATGTACTCATCCAGAAGTCTCTTAAAAGACCCCAGCGAGGTAAGGTGGAGTCATCTTGTAAGTGAAGTCTTCTATACAATAGATACTGCGATCTTGCAATCATGTCACATGCATTTTCCAACTTGCAATTGTGATGGATCTCCTTACCTCGAATCAGGAGTTGGAGGCTGGAAATTCCAGTTCCCAGCGGGCCTCAGGGTTTCTGCACCAGCCAGAGAATGGCTGCATGTGCACTGTATGTACACGGTTTGAAGTTTTATTTGGTTGTTGTGATTTCTGTGCATGCGTAAATGGGGAATGGCCACATATGCATAAATAAGAACATAAAAAATAGGAGCAGGAGTAGGCCATCTAGCCCTTCAAGCCTGCCCCGCCATTCAATAAGATCATGGCTGATCTGAAGTGGATCAGTTCCACTTTCCCGCTTTCTCCCCATAACCCTTAATTCCCTTGTCTACCAAAAATCTATCTACCTGTGTCTTAAATATATTCGGTGAGGTAGCCTCCACTACATCAACAGGCAGAGAATTCCAGAGATTCACCACCCTTTGAGTGAAGAAGTTCCTCCTCAACTCTGTTCTAAACTGCACCCCCCCCTTATCTTGAGGCTGTGCCCTCTAGTCCTGCTATCCTTTCTGAGTGGGAAGAATCTCTCTACAAATGAAAAGTGGTTTTCTCATCTTTAGGTCAGGAACTGGCCCTATACACATGTGGGACAGAAACAGGTCTCAGAAGACAAGCTCAAGTCAAGGGACAAGGACAAGAATCTGATAATGGTCCTATTAAGTAAAGTTAAATGTAAGGAGCTGAGAAATAGGTTCTGATTTAAAGAGAGAGAGCTGTGGGGAGCAGTCTTGAAGCAAAGGAACCAGATGATCCAAGGAGACAGCTAAATATTGGTCACGCCTTGTTACAAAAACTGTGCATTGCAATGTTCCACGGGCGTGCGCGTGTGTGTGTGTGATCTGATTTGTCTAGTGTGCAAATTAACACCATGTGGGTAATTTTCAGGTGCTGGTCCCCTGTTTCTCCTTTGAAATCTGGGCAGCAAGCAGTGAGAAATTGAGGTGCGGACACCTCAGCTGTCTGAGATGCCAAACTCCTATCTGATGCAGATTTTAGACAGGCTTATAAATAGGCTTATGGCAAGCTCACCCAAGTAGCTTACGTATACCAATTGAGTTCCTATACCTTGTTTGCAATTTTCAATACTACTGGGCAGGACATTCATTTACACCAAACAGTGAATATCTTAGCCAGCAATGCTGAACTGCAAGTCCCCCCAAAAATGGTCCAATACATTTTGAGTGGAATTTGTGTATTTGAGTATTCCTGTTCATCCTACCTCTGCAAAAGTATTATGGACTGCTCTGGCCATTAGGTTCACTCCTGTGCTTTAATTACTCCCAAAGGATATGGAGGCAAGGTAGGAACAGGCTATTGAGTTGAATGATTAGCCATGATCACAATGAATAGTGAAGCAGGCTCGAAGGACCTAATGGCCTACTCCTGCTCCAGTTCTCTGTGTTTCTGTGTTTCCAGTTTGGGTTGCACATGCAATTGCTAGATTAACCACTCCTCATTGGTTTGGTTAATGACTCTCTGGCTCTCAGTCTGTACTCAGCAGTTCATTTCAATCGTGCTGATCAAAGTGACACTGAAAATATTTAGGTTCCCTGACTCTGGCTTTGATCCAGTGATGCATTTCAACCATTTTGAATGGAGCTAAATTTGCTCCAGATTTTCTAACAACTTGCTTTGTGCTGGAGAGCAAGCAAGGTGTTTATCCTTCTCATTATTTCGGGCAAAAAACCTATCGCAAGCTGCCTTTTTTCACAAAAAGTAGAAACTAAAGTTTGACCTCTGCTCTTCCGTCACAAAGATGTCAATTAGAAACCTGTCCCATAATGTTCGAACCATTGCAGCTGCACTTAGCTGTTGTAGAATGTTAGTGACATTTCGGTAGGTTTGAAGAAGTCTTTATAGTCAAATGTGTATTAACTATGAGTCTTTATTGACTATTATTTACAAATATACAATAAAGAATGCAAACTAAGAGCTCTCTCCATGGTTACTGGTACACACGGCTTTGTCAAACACTCAACTGACCTCTAAATGTGGATCATGTGGTCTCTTACATCAGTGTGCAGATGGTATTATACTCAGTCCCACATTAACCCTATTCCTGTGACAGACTCTTAAACTGTATTAACTATGCACCCGATTGCGTTTTTTTTATGAAACCAGTCTAACATTATAGTGAGATCCTTGCTTGAATGTGTTAACTTCAGCCAGTTTTCACAAGCTAAAATGTTATAGCAGAAACAGTCCATTGGATGTTCTTTAGATTGCAGTGTAATGCTGATGTGATCAGTGAAATTGTCCTTTCTCTTTATCATGCCAACTATTGAAAACAATTTCCAATCCTTCCACATGAGATTGCTGCTTACAGAATATTGTACTGTTTTCTTGAAAAGGGAATGAGAGGGATAGCTGAGATTTGAGACTCTCAGTCCCGCAATCAAAGGCAATTATTTTTACCCCTTCTCTGGAACAGTAACAAGCTCCTCTCCACTTCGTTATTGTTTTCATTAGTGCTCAGTA
Source organism: Carcharhinus amblyrhynchos (assembly GCF_965287045.1). Lineage (NCBI taxonomy): Eukaryota > Metazoa > Chordata > Chondrichthyes > Carcharhiniformes > Carcharhinidae > Carcharhinus > Carcharhinus amblyrhynchos. The sequence goes on from NC_137348.1 coordinate 42,733,751, forward strand.
ACTCACCAAGGAACTTGCCGTGAACCCTTGGGCAAGGCAGGTGTAGCATGTGGGGTTTGAAAAGTCTCCTTCTGAACTGCTTGTGTCCGTTGGGTCCAGGGGCCATGAGGATGGTCCGGGCTGCTGTGCTGCTTTAACTGCAAAAGGAAGGAGATGGTTTCGCACGTCACAGTGGATAAATGAGGAGACATTGATTTCTCACTGGAGAGTTGGAGAATGACTGCGTGTCTTGAGGATTCCCATGTTTTCTTGCTGCCCCCCATTTCACTAATAGTGCGGACTCCTCCCCCTCCCCGGCCAGCTCGAGTGCTCTCTCTTCAAATAGCGTGAGGGTTCTGAGCTCCAGCGTTATTAGGGGTGGGTGTGCTTGTTTGTACTTGTTGTGGTTGGTTTTGTCCTGCGATGACACAGACATGGAGAGTGTAGGCAGGTGAATCAAAGCGAGGTTGCCACAGGCTCAGTGTGATTCTCGTGGCCATGATTTGGTCTGAAATTATACTGGAGTCGTCTACGGGGTTCACTCCATTTTTCTCGATGGAATTGACACATTGCCAAATACTGTTAAAATTGACCCCAAAGATCGGGCCATTGAGCTCCACAAACCTGCTCCACCATTTGATAACATCTTGGCTGATCTGAATGTGGTCTCAACTCTACTTTCCTGTTGACTTCCAGTAATCTTTAACTCTCTTTGTCAATCAAAGCTCTACCTGACTCAGCCTTAAAAAATATTCAGTGACCTGGGGAAAAATGTTCCACTGGTTAATAATCCATTTCCTCATCTCCACCTTTAATTGTATTTTATGTTTTTTTTAAAAAATTTTGAACTGTGGCCCCCAATTTCTAATCTCTTCCATAAGGAGAAACATCCTCTCAGTATCTGCCTCACCAAGTCTCCTCAGGATTTTACATTTAAGTTTCATTAAGATCACCTCTCATTCTTCTAAACTCCAGTAAATATAAGCCACATCTACATCAACATTCCCTTTGCCTTCCTAATCACTTGCTGTACCTGTATAATTTTTGTGATTCATATGCTGGTACACTATCTCACTTCATTTAAACAATATACTTTTATTCTATTCTTCCTGCCAAAGTGGACAAGTCAAAGCTTTGTTTGTTTTTTAAAATATATCTTTATTAGAGTTCTTCCTTTTTTACAAATAAAACGTGTACCCTCAAAACTGATAAGAGGATAAAGCCGTGAAAACAGGGCAAAATGGTGCACACTCTTGTATACAGCATGTTAAAGGCAGTGCTACATAGCTTGTGGAAAACCTTATGAGTGAGACATTACGGAAGTTATATAGTTGAAATAAGGGCTCCTTACTGAATTCTCAAAGCATATTTTTTGCCCATTTTTTTCCTGCATTGAGTGCACATAAGATACTGAATTGGAACTCGCCCAAAAAATGGGTGAGAAACTCTCCCGTTTTCTCACCCATCCTAGACTTAGAATTTTTTTGTTAAGATTCCCCGCTTTGGGTGTGAAATGAGGAAAAACTCCTACATGCAAAAGGTAGTAGAAGTTTGGAACGCTGTTCCACAAATAGCATTCCTGTTAGTTCAGCTGTTCAATTTAAAATGAGATTAATAGATTCTTGTTAATTAAAGTAGTAAAGGGCTTGCCAGCTGGAACATTCCAGATGGTGGGAGCGGAGCAATTTAACAGGTCTAATTGGCTGCCACACATTGAGCAGACATTGCATACCTGAGTAGGCACATTCAAAATGGCCAGGGGATAAAAACATCTTGGCAAACTAGCATGCCAGCCTCTGATGGAAACTGTGGGCACATCCACCTCTGTTGCTGCTCTATCGGGCTTTGAAAATTCGGTATGGGGCCCATATTTCAATTATATAGCTTCCATAATGTGTCACTTACTCCTATAAGGTTTTCCACAAGCTATGTAGCACTGTCTTTAACATGCTGTATACAAGAGTGTGCACTATTTTGCCCTGTTTTCATGGCTTTATCCTCTTATCAGTTTTGAGGGTACACGTTTTACTTGTAAAATAATAAAGATATATTTTAAGAAACAAACCAAGCTCTAGGCTTTGTTTCAAGAGGGATAGAATTGGAGATTAGAAAAATTCTGCTAAACCTGTATCGAACCTTTGGTTAGACTGCAGATAGAGTGTTATGTGTAGCTGGATGTGAGGCCCCCTTCCTCCCCCAGCGATCACGCGCAGAGAGTATCCTGTGTTGGCAATACCCAAGGGGCACCTTCTTTTGCCTCCTAATTACTGGGAGGGCATAAATGCCCTCTGGTTCTACCGGTGATCGCAAGTGGATGGATAGGGTGATAATTGGCTGTGTCTTTGTGTACAGGACATACCTGGGCAATTTTCCACATTGCCAGGTAAATGCCAGTGTTGCAGCTGTAGTGAAACAGCTTGGCTAGGGACACAGCTAGTTTTGGAGCACGTCTTCAATCTTATTACTGGAATACTGTCAGGGCTCATCACCTTTTGCGGCATCCAGTGCCTTCAGTCATGGAGTGAATCTGATTGGCTGAAGGCTGGCATCTGTGATGCTGGAGACCTCCAGAGAAACTGAGATGGATCGTCCACTCTGCATTTCTGGCTGGAGTTTGTTGAAAATGCTTCAGCCATATCTTTTTCAATGATGTGCAGGGCACCTCCATTATTGAGGATAGGGATAGTTGTAGAGCCTTCCCTTCTGGTGTGTTGTTTAATTGTCCACCACCATTCACAACTGGCCTCATGGTTGCCCAATCTAGATTGGCTTGAAATCTCTCCCATTTAACATGGTACTAGTGCCACATAACACAGTGGAGCGTATCCTCAATGTGAAGACAGGACTTTGTCTCCTTAAATACTGTGTGATGGTCACTCCTATCGATACTATCATGGGAAGATGCATCTGCAACAGGCAGGTTAGTGAGGGTGAGATCAAGTGTGTTTTTCATTCATTACCTCTTGCCACAGACCCTGACTTGCAGCTGTGACATCTGGGGCTCAGCCAGCTTGATCTATAGTCATGCTACTGAGCCACTCTTGGTGATCGACGTTGAAGCCCTCTAACCCAGAGTACATTCTGTGCCCTTGCCATCCTCAGTGTTTCTGCCAAGTGTTGTTCAACATGAAGGTGTACTGATTCATCAGCTGATTGGGAACAGGATGTGGTAACCAGCAGGAGGTTCCCTTGCCCATATTTGACCTGGTGCCATAAGACTTAATGGAGTCCAGAGTTGATGTTGAGAATTCCTGGGACAACTCCCTCCTGACTATATACCACTGTGTTGGCACTCAGTGGGTCTATCCAGATAGTGAGACAGGACATACCTGGGGATTTTGATGGTGGTGTTTGGTATATTACCTGTAAGGTCCCTATGTCAGACTGTTGCTTGACTAGTCTGTAGACATCTCCAAGTTTTGGCACTTATCCCCCAGATGTTAGTAAGAAGGACTTTGCAAGATCAACATATTTTTGGCTCTGAGAGACATGGTAAGGTGGGGTCAGGTTTTGTAAGCCGTGACACAATGTGGGATGTTATAGATGGAGCATGGATAGAGTTGGGCAGGTTAGAAGGTTCTCAGGAGCAAAAGCTGAGCACTCAACACCATTCTGGTGCCACCTAAACCTCATCAACCTAAAGCTCCACACCCACCTCCCTGTACTTTCTCCATATCAATCCCCTCTCTCAAGGCCAATTTAGACAGTATCAGGCAGGAACTTTCAAAAGTTAATTGGGGGAGTCTGTGGGAAGGCAAAGGGTTCAGGGTAGACACATTCCTCTTAGAGTAAAGGGCTCTAAGTTACATGGGTATGATAGGTATAGAGGGAAATGGGCCAAATGTGGGCAGTTGGGACTAGCTTTGGGGTTTAAAAAAAAAGGGCAGCATAGACAAGTTGGGCCGAAGGGCCTGTTTCCATGCTGTAAACCTCTATGACTATGTCCTCTCTCATATTTCCCATGTCCCATTAGGTTTCCAGCTGATATTAACACTGGACAAGGCAGATCCCAGAGTGAAACATGGCTTGGTATTTATTTGAAGGAAAATTACTGAAGAAAATCACAGAAGATGAACTTCTAACACAAAAATAAAATATTTATTAAACAAGAAAAAATGAACTATATTGCACCAGGCTAAAAGATTGGAAAGAATCTCAGTACAAACATGTTTCAAATATTCACTAATCCTTTATCCCAGCAATATCTTTACAGTCACATTCCGATTGACAAAACAATTTACAACCTGTATGTTACTTGCCAATGTTCAGGGTAAGTATGAGATTCATATGAATTAACAGGTGAACTATGATCAGGCACACCACAGTCCAAACTATTTGACAGATGTGATCAAAACAGATTTCATGGATTTCTGAATGACCCATTTAGACATTTGTCACATAGGGAGCCAACCACTCTCATGGAAACTTTATGTTTCTCATGAGGATTCCAAACTCCATATTTGAATATCTTGCCCTGGAATACTCTGCAAATGTTGTTTCACTAGAACAGTGGCCCATTTCATAGGGTTTCAGTTTCACCTTCCAAGATTCCTTTCTCTTGATCCTTCAAGTGCATTCAAGATTCATCTTCCAAGCCCATTTTAATATCATTGGCTACACCCAGCAGAACACCACTGCTCCAAAGGAATACCTTTGCCCCTCCGCAGCACGGAGTCACCACATTTGGCTGCTCCCTCAGAACTTCTGGGCTTCTCTGCTTCAAGTCTGCAGCTCTTTCTTTTTAATTCAGAGCCTATTTTTCTGCTCCTTTTGTTTAACTTTACATCTGGGATCTCTTTCTGATCGCTTTCTGATCTTTGTCTTTGTCCTTGCCTGGAATGGTCTTCTGAGACCTTTCCCTGTCCCCCTCCTGTATGTCCTGCTGCCTGGGACACCTTTTTTGGAATGATGCCCTAGTTCAGATTACCCCATTTCACTTTGTTGCTTCTTCTGCGCAGGCGTGCAGGGCTGGTTTTCAGTCTGAAGATGGTACAATAACAAAACTGCATATGTACAGCCACTTCCCATCTGACGCAAGCATGAAAGGCCCAAGGCTTGCTGGGAACTGAAATTCTTAGCCTCCAACTTTTAATCAGGGTAAGTATTCACATTTCTTATTAACCCTCACACCCCCAATCCTATGTCATGCATAATCATTCTCCCATAGCTGCTCCATACCCCTATGTATTGTCCATAGCAACCCATCCAGTTTACACTGTGGCCAGACATCAGGATGTTTTGAAATGGATATATAAAAAATTAAATCCAATGGAGCCACCATTCAAAATACACTCCATAGCAGAAAAAACATTCATTCAAGCCCATCAAAAACTTCAATCCACTGAGGTTATCAAAATGTTGTAATAACAAACATTTATTCACTTACACATCAAGTGCAGATGATCTTTAATAATCGCTTAAAACTGTCAATCAAACAGCGAGTATGCCTCATTGCTGAGATGTGGTTCTGAAGTTTGAAGCTCAGCCAAGTGTTTTCATGGACTGAGCTCTCACAGCAAACCCGCGGGAAAGCAATCAATGGAGTCTATTGAAACTGAAAAGGCAATAACTTTTTTTAAAAGCTACACCAGATGGCCTGTCAATCAAAATAGTACAGAAGCAGGTGGCTGCTTTTTTTTTGTAAAGTAAAAACTTCTCATTTTTTTTATTTTTAAGGGTTTTGGGCATTTAAATCACTTTAGATCAGTATGTGAGAGATCTGAAGCTCCTTTTCCTGTAAACTTGAATGCATAAAGGGTACTTTCCCCAATGGGGAAAAAAAATACCGTACGGCATCTTAACACTTAAATAATGTAATGGTCAACATGGTGTTGAACACTGAGCTGTAGTCAATAAATAGGAGTCTGACATAGGTGTCCTTATTATCTAGATATTCCAGGGTTGAGAGCAGGGCCAGAGAGATGGCGTCTGCTGTGGACCTGTTGCGGCGGTAGGCGAACCGTAATGGATCCAGACAGTCTGGGAGGCCAGAACTGATTCGTGCCATGACTAACCTTTTGGAGTGCTTCATATTGATGGATGTCAGCATCACTGGACGATATCATTAAGACACGCTGCCTGACTTTTCTTTGGTACCATCTTCTTGAAGCAGATAGGGATCTCAGAGTGGTGTAAAGAGAGATTGAAGATGTCTGCAAATACCCCTGTGGGCTGGTCCACTCAGGATCTGAGTACCCATCCGGGTACCCAATCTGGGCCTGTCACTTTCCATGGTTGACTTTTGAGAAGGCTGCGCTAACATCTGCAATAGTGACCTGGGATACAAGTTCATCCGAGGCTTCTGAGGTGGAGGGCGTGCTCTTGTTAACCCCTTGCTCAAAACAGGCATAGACTGCATTGAGTTTATTGAGGAGGGGTGCATTAGTGCCGGTGATTTTACATGCCTTCATCTTATACCCTGTGATGTCTTGCAGACCTTGCCATAGTCGGTGAGAGTCGGTGTGGCTAGCCTGGGATTCTAGCTTGGTCCGGTGCTGTCTTGATAAAGGTTGGTTAGATAAAAGTTTGTTGGATAAAATGAAGCAGAAAGTAGAGATGAGTGGATCAGTGGGGTGGCACGGTAGCACAGTGGTTAGCACTGCTGCCTCACAGTGCCAGGGACCCGAGTTTGATTCCTAGCTTGGGTCACTGTCTGTGTGGAGTTAGCATGTTCTCCCCATGTTTGTGTGGGTTTGCTCCAGTTTTCCTCCCACACTCTGAAAGAGGTGCTGTTTAGGTGCATTGACCCGAACAGCACCAGACTGTGGTGACTAGGGGAATTCCATAGTAACTTCATTGTGGTATTAAAGTCTTACTTGTGACTAATAAATAAACTTTTAACTTTATCTCTTCGGGTTGGCAAGTAGTAACTGGTGAAGTGCCACAGGAATCTGTGTTGGGGCCTCCAGTATTTATCATCTGTATCAATGATTTAGAAGAAGGGAGTGAATATACGGTAGCTAAATTTGCCACTGATATTAACATATGTAGGAGTAAGTTGTCGTGAGGAGGAAGAGTCTACAAAGGGAGGATTAGATATGTTGGGATTGTTATCCTTTGTCCAAATGATGCTGAGGGGAGATTTGATTGAGATGCACAAAATTGTTAGGGGCCTGGATGGAGTGGGATTAGGCTAGGTGGCTTGCTTTTTGGTTAGCACAGTCATGTTGGACCAAGTGGCCCCTTTCTGTGCCATAACCCATCTATCTAAAAGAATAGAAGGTTTAAGTGAGTGGGCAAACATTGGGCAGATGCCGTATCATGGGAAAATATGAAATTGCCCACTTTGGCAGGAATCATAGAAAAGCAGCAAACTAATTGAAATGAGAGAAATTGCAGATTTCTGTAGTGCAGAGGGTTCTGAGTGCCCATCAAGCTTACCCCACCATTCACTGTGATCACAGCTGATCCTCTGTCTCAACACCATACTCCTGTTATCTCCCCATATCCTTGATGCCTTTAGTGTCTCGAAATTTAACATCTCCAGCCTTCTATGGTAGAAAATTCCTCAGGTTCACCACCCTTTGATTGAAGAAATTTCTCCTCACCTCAACCCTACATAGCCTACCTGTATCCTGAAACCATGACTCCTTGTTCTCAACTCCCCGCCAAGGGAATGATTATCCCTGCATTCAGTTTGTCCAGACCTGTCAGAATTCTATACGCATAAATCACAAAGATAGTACGCAGGTACAGAAGTGATTGAAGGCCTTGGGGAACGGTGGGAAGCATCCCTACCTCTGAGCCAGAAGCTGTAGGTTTGAGTCCTACCTCAGGACTTGATTGCCAAGGGAGGTGTGTCCATAACTCAGTTGAGTGTGTTAACCTTAAAATTCTTCCAAATACACCAGCGTCTGGCAAAAAGAGCAGGAGAAACTTCTGATCCGCTACAATAGATGGGGACTGGCAAACTTCAAGCAATAAGCTCCTGGTAACAGAGTAGAGATCTGTTCAGGAAATTACTAGCTATGCAAACAGATGAAAATCTGTCTTAGTGCACCACTGGCTGCGGGAATAGAATTGGAATGGAGTAGAAGTGATTAAGAAGGCATTCTGCACCCTAACAACTGCACCCCCCCCCCCGACCCCCCAATAATATAATTCCTTACATTTTTGTATTTTTATCCCTCTTCGGTTGTACAGAGGGGTCATGTGGACTTGAATAACTGTTTCTCTCCACAGATGCTGCCGGACCTGCTGAGTTTATTCAACATTTTCTGTTTTTATTTCAGGTTTTCAGTATAAGAGCGTGACACTCATTGGGTGATATCAAGACATTCAGGTTTCATTAGGAACAAAAAATATTTATTGATTGATAAAGAGAAATCAGATACAGGAGATGGCAGCCCATAGCTGCCTGGAGCGCAACTCCAGCCTTTGCATGTTGACTACATGGCTGCTCCATGTATTCTGCACAAGAGAGGATCTGGGGTGATTACTCATTGTAAATTCCCATTGATCCTTCAAGTCAGATGACCCTCTTCTATTGTGCCGTCTTAAAGAGACCGACCCACAATCACTACATCTCTCCCCCTTTAATTTTTTTACACAAATGTCAAAATCAATTTACTCAAGGCCACATTCTAAATACACATTATACACACTAGTTAGATATTTGTAAATCAATGTAGCGATTGTTCAGTGAAAACTCTTGAGGATTGCATAAAACTTTTACTAGAAAGCTTCAATGATGCACAGTTCCAAAAATGGTCTTCATGGGATTCTTCCATTCAAGTTTGCTGCTTTCCGAGTTCTGTTCGAATAGTGCACTGACGAAGGACTACATGCTTTACTCTGTGGACAATGTCGCTGTCCAATCCACTGTTGATTTTTTTCTGTCAAGCACCCTATTCTACAATGCACGCAGACACCATCATCACACAGTCTTAAGTTTTGCCATCTCCTTCACAATTTCAGTCTGTCACTTATGAATGAAATGGTCGTGGTGCGCTATTTCTGATATTTAGGTAGTGTGAAAAACTTCCTTCTCTTTCTAACATTTTTGTTCAGCATCTTTTCATCAACCATTTTATCATACTGGTTCTTAAGCTTTTTTATTAGTGTGACCATTTCAGCAATCCTGTGACCAATTCAGCACATAATCTCAGTTTCCTCTTCTGCTTGAATTGCTGCCAAGTCTAGCTCTTCTACAACTGGGCGGCTTCATTTTCCATTCTTTTCATTTCATCTTCTGCATCAACCAATTTTTTGCATTCTCCACCACCTGTAATATTGCACTCAGCCTCTGCCAGTTGCAGTTTGGTCTGAGCCGGTTCCAACTCCATTTCCCACAGTTGGTTTTCCCTAATTTGATATTCATGTGAGGTCCCTTTAGATGAACTGACAGTTTTAAGTGGCTCCTCTTTGTTAAAAGAGTTCTCAGCAATGATTAGTCTTCAACCTGTTTCCAACTTTGTTCCAACTCAGCTTTATTTTCCAACCTTTGCCTCCCCAATCTCTCACATGTGGCTCGGTTATATCCACTGATGAAGCTGTTCTGTTTGGTTTCAGATTCTCATTCTCAGTATGTGCTAGGTTTACTCTTAGCGCATTCTCTGCTTTTGCAATCCATTCAGTTTATCCATTTCTGTGTTTCTTCCAAGGTAAACCCAACAATCTCTTCTGACACCATGAGATCAAGATCTCTCCCTTCTTAGGCTCTGCATGTTTGCTGAGAATTGCCATATTCCCTTTGTTGTAGTTGCAACAAACTTTGCTTCTACATTCAATATTTCTTCCTTCTTACCTTTGTTAAACACTTCTCCTGAATTGCTAATTTGTTCAGCAGTTCTGTTCTCTCTTTGAGTTTGTCCATTGCTATGTTCTCCACAGCAACCTCAAACACCAGGCAGTTTCTGCCTCTCTGCAGAATGTCAATTTCCCAAGCTTATCTGTGTTTTCAACGTGACTAATAATGTGATCTTTCAATTGGATCGCTACATGATTCCCATTAATGGCTCTGTTGCATGGTAACTCTGCTCCAACAGTACGTGACTCCTGCAGTAGATGATACGAGATGTTCTACATGACATCCATGAATCAAATGTTTGATGTGTTTAATCCAGGGAGGACAGTTCTCTCACCTTTCAGAAAACCAAACAATATCCATTACATGGGACTTCCTTGGCTCGAGATCCATGTTACCACCCATGTTGGTGAATTCTGTCTGTGCTTTTTCTCTCAATCCACTTTTTACCCTTTTCACAACTTCATGCTCGAGCTCCAGATCATTCCCTGCTTGATGGTGAATGTTGTACTGTTTCTTACTGACCCTAACAGATTTCCTAGCCACTTCCACCTTTTTCATAGTGCTTGTTTTTATTCTAGCTTTGATAAAGCTGGGGCACTTCTCATTTAGATTAGGGCCATAAACTTCTACCTGATTTGCTGCAGTGCTCAGTCAAGTTTATCCAATTCTTTTCACTTCACTCTTTTTCCTTTGCTGTGGCTGGTCTTACTTTCTGAATAATACAGCTTTATCACCTGCTCATAATTTATTGCTAAAACTTCCAAGGAATTTCTCATTCCAATACAGCAAGATGGGATGCAACGTAATTTTGCTGCCTTCGGCTCTGAGGGTTTACCATTGCCCTTTGTCTGGGTTTTCTCTGGCGTTTCCAGTGCCCCTTTCCAGGTACTTCAGTACTCCTCCCACTGTGGGATTTCCATTGCGCCACCCTCGCTGGGATTTTCCAGCTTGCCCCCTTCTTCTCTTTTTCACTGCCTATTCTAAGTCTGGCTTTGCCTCTTGCTTGAGGGCTTAAGTTTCTCTGCTGAGGTCTTGCTTTGCTTATGGGCCATCTCTTTATAATTGCCCTCTATCTGGGGTCTTCCCTGATTTTTCAGTCCCTTGTCCTTTTCTCCTAAGCTCAAGTTTTACTTCTCTTGTTTCTGAAGGCTTCATTTTAATTTTCAATGCCTTCCCAAATCTCTCTACTCGCCGGCCACACCAAGTTCATTACTTCAATTGTCCCTCAGGTTCAGGCAGTACCTCAACCTATTCACCCAAAAATAGACACTTGGCTGAGTACCTCTCTCCAAACTTCTATTGAATTAGATATACACAGTTAGGCTTTGGCATCGGAATTTATCTCATCCCGGTTGCCAGTGTATGGTAGTGTGGCACCCCTTCAGGCTTCGCTAGAAACAAAAGGTATTTATTGATCAGAAAATCAGACACAGAACGGCAGCCCCCGTGGGTGCCTGGAGCAGAGTTCCAGCCTTTACGTGGAGACCACATGGCTGCTTGGTGCATTCTGTACGAGAGAGAGGACTCCACCCAGAGACTGTGCCTCTATTGCACCCCCCCCTCCCCCACCCACCCACCCCACAGGTGACCCTGTGTCTTAAAGGGACAGACACCATAATTGCTATGTTCAGCATCCACGGAATTTTGCGTTTATTTGATTAAGAAGGCAAGTGGAATGTTGGCATTTTATTGCCAAGGGAATGGAACATAAAAATAGGGAAGTTTTACTGCAGCTGTATAGGGCCTTGGTGAGATCATATCTGGAGCACAGTTTTGGCATCCTTATTTGAAAAAGGGCATTGCTGCATTATAGAACGTTCACAGAAGGTTAACTGAATTCATTACTGGGATAAAGGGCTTATCCTCTGAAGGAAGGTTGAACGATATCTACTGGATGAGAAGTGATCTTATTGGAACATTAAAGATTCTGAGGGCACTTGTTGGGTAGATACTGGGAGGATGTTTCTTTTTGTGGGAGATATGAAAGCTAGGGGACACAGTTTAAAAATGAGGTCTCCCTTTTTAAGACAGATGAGGAAATGTTTTCTCTGAGGGTCATTAATCTATGGAAATGTCTTCAGAATGCAGAGAAGGCTGGGACATCAAATATATGCAAGGCTGAGTTAGACTTCTGACACACAAGGAGGTCCAGAGTTACGGAAGGAGGGGCAGACAGGAAGGTGTCAGATCAACTCTGAGTTTATTGAATGTTGGAGCAGGCTCCGGGGGCAGATGGCTCACTCCTAGATACTTAGCTGGCTGGAAACTTCTTATCCAACATCTAACAATAAATGGGCAGACGTTTCCCCAAACTAAACATTGTAAAGATTGACCTCATTGTCACCACATTGGTTTGCAGCAGAGTAACACTTCAATTCTAAAGTTTCCATTCTCGTTTTCAAGTACCAACTATGGTTTCATCCCTCCCTGTCACATACCTCAATCCTACAACCCTTTAAATTCTTTATATTCCTCCAATTCAGGTCTTTTTATGCACCTTCAATTTTCTTTGCCTTCCATTGGCAACCATATCTTCAGCTGTGGGGGCCTAAGTTTTGTCATTTTCTCCCTAAAGCTGCCTCTCTTTCCCCTTTCAAACTGGCTTCTTTGACTCACTCACCTCTTGTCTTCTTATGTACCTCAGGATTAAATTTTGTTTGCAAAGACTTTCATGAAACTGTTACAGGTGCCTTACTATGTCAAAGTTGCGCTATGAATGCAGGTTGCTGTTGTTGAATATATATGTGGTTTGTCTGTGTGTGAGTGAGTTGACCCGTTATTTGAGTAGTGGGGGAGAGGGCCCCCCCTCCTTGCTGAGGGGTTGGTGGTTCTCTTCTGGTCAGCAGGGGGTTGGATGATGGGATCAGTCTGTGAATGTGGAGCTCAGGGCGCTCTACTCTCTGATTGGCAGGGCTGGCTGGAGAATCGGGGGATGACATCCATCAGGTGAGTAAATCCCACCTGTCAGACACTCCCAGCGGCAGCACAGTTCACTCTCACTTTCACGTCAGCAGGAGAACCTCACCTGAAAGAGAATGAATCATGGCCAACATACCAATTACCAGAGCACAAATAGACCCACAGATATCAACTGCATAACTGTAAAAGGTAACAGGAATTCAGACAAGTACACAAGACAACAAAGATAAAACACTTTTGACAGGTACACATGTAACAGGCATGCCGACAACAGGCAGGCTTAATAAATGCACGTGTGCAGGGATGGTAGCAGGTAAACTCACCGCACACATTCTTGAACTGTTGTAGGTGGTTGGGAAGCTACCAATTTTTACATCAATGTATTACTATTTATTATTTTTAAAAATGAAACAACAACAGGACTTTTTCTTCAAGATTTTGATTTGATTTATTATTGTCACGTGTATTAACATACAGTAAAAAGTAGTGTTTCTTGCGTGCTATACAGACAAAGCATACAATTCATAGAGAAGGAAACAAGAGTGCATGGCCCTAACTTTCTTGTGTATAGAGGATGGCTAAGGCAGAGATTTATAATGGCATTATGGACAGTGTAACCTAATGCCTGTGGTACAGGGTTAGCACCCAAATAGTAAGGAGGTCACCATGGTAAACCAAAACCTAATTCAATAAATCTGGCAGCTTAGGGATTTGCACTGGAAACACACAAGTGTCAGCTGTGACGCAACGATAGCACTCTGCTTGCATCAGAAGATTGTAAATAGAAGTCCCACGGAGATGAGATCAAGATTTGAGCACTTGCAGCACTGGGGGAGAGCTGCAGCGTTGGAGATGCCATTGCTCAGGAGATGTTAGATCAAAGTCCTGTCTGTCCTCTCAGATGGATGTAAAAGGTGAAGATCCCAAGGCAGGCCAGTATTCCTCACTGAAGAGTTGTTCTCCCTCGGCCAACGTTTATACCTCAGCCAATACCATTCAAGCTGGCCATTCTCTCTCTGCTGTTTGTGGGAGCTTGCTTTGTGAAAACTGACTCCAGGATTCTGACATGATCACAGAGATATACTTAATGGACTGTAAAGGATTTTGGGATAGCATCAGGTTGTGAAAAGCACTGTATAAATACAAGATTTTCTTTTGGAACAAAATAACCATGAAAGCTGTTGGATTTTCAATAAAAACAGTTGGCTCAGTAACGAAAGAAAGCTTCCAGCCTAACCCACTCTACATACAATGGATTGTTAATGTCTCACCAGCACTGTCTATGCCCCTGTTACAAATAAAAGCAAAGTGCCATTCCATCATCGAATTTAAACAGTTGTCTGGATATCTAACGAGATACCACAGGCTCTCGAATCAGGAATCCAGGATCTTCCTGTGCTGGGTGCTTGGTTAGATGTGGCGTGATATCATCCACGTAGTTATCACAGTAATGTTGTATGATAATGCAATAATAATTCCACAGTAACAGGATGAGGCCCAAAATGAGAAAAAGCATGATACAGAGGGGAATGACCAGTTTTCTGTGAAGGTACCGTTCCCAACATTTATCCTTGCAACATACTAGGAACCAATTGGTCTCTGGTTTGGTTTCTACACCAGGGCTGGGCCAATTATTCCTGCATTGATTGACAGCGTTCTGGGACATATTCAACTGGTCCAGGGCACACCTCTGTTCTTCAAGGTCAGAATTGTGATCGAAGAACTTCTGCTGTACTTCCATACCGAAGACAGATAATATTTCACAGGAGGGAGGGGTAAGCACAATGTTGACCGTCAGCTCTTGCTTCAGACGAGCAGCCTTTCCTCCTCTGACTGCTGACAAGCACGTGAACTTTGATCAAGTACAACAGCCTGTATCAAAACAGAGGCAAAAATGAGTGGAGGAAATACAAACAAAGAGCAGGGGTAGGCCATTCAGCCCCTCGAGCCTGCTCCACTATTTGATAGGATCACGGCTGCTCTGAAAATAACCTCAAATCTGCATCCTGTTTGCCCCATTAAGCCATCACCCCTTTGCTTACCAAGAATTTACCTACTTCTACTTAAAAATATTTTAAAACTCTGCTTCCACCTCCCTTTCAGGAAAACAGTTCCCATGACCCTCAATGAAAATATTTTACTTCCTCTCTATTGCAAATGGGCAAGCCCTTACTTTTGAAGGGTTACCCCGAGTTCTAAATTCTCCCACAAGAACAAAGAACAATACAGCACAGGAACAGGCCCTTCGGCCCTCCAAGCCTGATCTGTTCCTAACTAGACCACCCGTTTGTACCCCTCTATTCCCAGTTTGTTCATGTGGCTATCTAAGTAAGTTTTAAATGATCCTAGCGTGTCTGCCTCAATCACCTTACTTGATAGTGGATTCCAGGCCCCCACCACCCTCTGTGTAAAATACATTCCCCGCATATCTGTATTGAACGTTGCCCTGCCCCCCCCCCCCCCCCCCACCCGCCTTACCTTGATCTTGTGACCCCCTCATGTTTGTCATTTCTGACCTGGGAAAAAGCTTCCAACTGTTCACCCTATCTATACCCTTCATAATTTTATAAACTTCTATTAGGTCACCCCTCAACCTCCGTCTTTCCAGGGAGAACAACCCTGGTTTACTCAATCTCACCTCATAGCTAATACCCTCCATACCAGGCAACATCCTGGTAAACCTCCTCTGCACTCTCTCCAAAGCCTCCACATCCTTCCGATAGTGTGGTGACCAGAACTGGATGCAGTATTCCAAATGTGGCCTAACCAATGTTCTACATAACTGCAACATCACATGCCAACTTTTATACTCTATGCCCCATCCTATAAAGACAAGCATGCAATATGCCTTCTTCACCACTTTTCCCACCCGTGCTGCCACCTTTAAGGATCTGTGGACTTGCACACCCAGATCCCTCTGTTTATCTATACTCCTGATGTTCTGCCATTTATTGTTTAGCTCCCCCCCCCGTTTTAGATCTTCCAAAATGCATCACTTCGCATTTATCTGGATTAAATTCCATCTGTCATTTCTCTGCCCAATTTTCCAGTCTATCTATATCCCGCTGTAATCTCTGACAACGTTCATTACTATCTGCAACTCCAGCAATCTTTATGTCGTTTGCAAACTTATTAATCAGACCAGCTACAACTTGTTCCAAATCATTTATACATATCACAAACAGCAGAGGTTCCAGTATAGCGCCGTGCAGAACACCACTAGTTACAGACCTCCAACCGGAAAAAGACCCCTCCACTGTTACCCTCTGTCTTCTATAGCCAAGCCAGTTCTGTACCCATCTAACTAGCTCAGCTTTTATCCCATGAGATTTAACCTTTTACACCAGCCTGCCATGAAGAACTTTGTCAAACTCTTTACTAAAATCCATATAGACGACATCCACGGCCCTTCCCTCGTCAATTGTTTTTGTCACCTCCTCAAAAAACTCAACCAAATTTGTGATACATGACCTCCCTCATACAAAACCATGCTATCTATCATTAATGAGACTATTCAGTTCTAAATGTGTATATATCCTAAGAATCTTCTCATCAATTTCCCTACCACGGACATCAAGCTCACTGGCCTACAATTATCCGGGTTATCCTTGCTACCCTTCCTAAATAACACATTTGCTATCCTCCAATCCTCTGGGACCTCACCCGTGTTCAATGAAGAAACAAAGATTTCTGTTAGAGGCCCAGCAATTTCATCTCTTGTCTCTCTCAGTAATCTAGGACAGATACCATCTAGCCCTGGGGATTTGTCTACCTTAATGCTTCCTAAAACACATAACACTTCCTCCCTTGTAATTGTGATTTGTTCTAACGGGTCGACACATCCCTCTGAGACACTACCAATCAACATGCCCCTCTCCTTTGTGAACACTGATACGAAGTATTCATTTAGGATCTCACCTATTTCTTTGGTTCTAAGCATTATTCCCCTCCTTTGTTCTTGAGAGGTCCGACTCTTTCTCTGACAACACAGATGCACTCCAGACCTCCAGGCCCACTGAGTTCATCCTCCCCCAGATTGCTCTTCCTGTTAGGTAGCCTTGTCCTGGCCCCCCATGTTTGTCCCCAATTTCTACACTTGCTGACCTATTGTTCCGATCCCTATCCCGCTGCCACATTAGTTTAAGCCCACCCGAACCACACTAGCACACCAGCCAGGAAGGATCCTCTTCACACTCACTGTGAGTAACTCGCAGGATCATCTTATATCAATGAAGTCACATTTCACTCTTTAAAACTCCAGCTGATACAGGCCCGGTTTCTCCAACCTTTCCTCATGAGATAACCCAGCCTTCACAGGTATTAGTCAAGTAAACCTTCTCTGAAGTGCTTCCAACACAGTCACGTCCTTCCTTTAGTTAAATGACCAATATTGCACACAGTACTCCAATGTGGGCTCACTAATGTCTTGCATAACTGAAGCATAATCTCCCTATTTTTGTGTTCAATTTCCTCGCAATAAATGATAACATTCTATTAGCTTTCCTAATGACTTGCTGTACCTACATATCAACATTCTGTGACTCTCAGACACGCAGATCCCTCTGTACTGCAGAGCTCTGCAATCTCTCACCATTTAAACAATGTGCTTATTTTTTATTGTTCCTACCAAAATGCACAACCTCACATTTTCCCACATTATACTTCATTTGCCAGATCTTTTACCATTCACTTAATCTATCAACACCTGACGAAGGAGCGGTACTCCGAAAGCTTGTTATTTTAAAAAAAACCTGTTGGACTATAACCTGTGGTCGTGACTTCTCCCCTATAAAAGTTTTCAAGCAGTTTTTCTTTGCAAAGCCATAAAACACTATGTAACACTTTTCTAAGCTGTTCACCTGGGTCAAGAGTTTTCCAGCTACTTTAAAACTGCTTAATTACCTTTTCTTGTAAAATGCTGTCTTTTGCACCTTTTTACACCAACTTTTACAGGTGCACTTGCACAATGGCACAGTGGTTAGCACCTCGCCTCACTGCATCTGGTGACTGGCCTCGGGTGACTGTGTGAAGTCTGCACAGTCTCCCTGCGTCTGTGGGTTTCCTCTGGGTGCCCCGGTTTCCTCCCATAGTCCGAAGGTGTGTGGGTTAGGTTGATTGGCCAAGATAAATTGATCCGGGGATTAGGAGGGTAAATATATGGGTTATGGGAATAGGGTGTGGGTGGGATTGTGATTGGTGCAGACTCGATGGGCTGAATGGCCCCTTTCTGCACTGTAAAGATTATATGATTTAAGGGACAGTATTTCTTATAAAACTTATTTTTCCAAAATGCTCCTTACTCCTTGCAAGATTAACTATTTTCCATGGTTAAAGTGCTTATTATAATCTTGGTACCCAAACCCTGCAATTCGTACTCACAAGTACACTGCATAATTGGTGCTCCAGATTCCCTCATTGAAGCTACTTGTGTATTGTGTCTAACAAAGTCAGTTATTAGCAGCTGACAGTCTACCAATATTAGCATCCTGCGACAAGGCAGAAACTTGCATAGTTTTGGAAACCATGTACGATACCTGGCTTGATGGATTGCTTTGTGCCTCAATAGAAAGTTAGCAAGCAATGTAAAGCATTTGGTACACACCAAGATAAAACAAATACACTTTAAAATATCCAATATCCATAATAAGCTTTGGTTTCAGTGGTAGCATTTATGTCCCTCAGTTTGAATCACACTGTGACTCCCATTTACTCCCCTATATACTCTATGAACAGTATACTTTGTGTGTAAAGCATGCAAGAAACAACACTTTTCACTGTACACCAATACATGGGATAACAATATCAAATTAAATTTAAAAAACACACACTGGTTTTAAACACACTAACTCTAATTTACACTGTGGTCACACTAGGAATGAATAGTTCATTTACCTGTGCCTTGTGCTGTTTATCAGTGAAGTGTCTCAGTTCGTTTTTAAATCTATACCAGCTGACTTGTGTTCTAGATGTTTCTGCCGTCTCGTTTGGATCCCAAGTCAATAAGGAGCTTCTTGCAGCTGTTGATTCCTTTCTCGGGGCTCCGGGCCAAGTTCAGTCCGAGTTGTTTATCCACTCTTACTGTCACTGATTCTCCTCCTCCTTCTCAGCAATCCTGCCTTTTTTCCCCCGATTGGCTCAAATGTGACTCTCTGTCAGTGTTTTCCTGTTTGTTATTTACCCTGTTGGCTGAGGTTGGAATATGTCCTTCCTGCTCTTTTAGCTCAGATCCATATTAAACATGGTTAGTTTTTTTGATTACATTTAGTTTCTGTCAAAATAGCTAATTTTCTTTAATTCAGTGCACAAGTCTGTTCAAACGTATTAATTATTCTATGATCTATCTGCAGTAAATTGACATTAACATGTCTCCAGCACAGTGCTAGTTAATCTCGTCAGCCTGTTGTTACTGCTTCACTGTCTCACTATCACAGCAGCCAGAGCCTGGCCCATCTTTCAGGTAGAACTGGTTTTGAAGTTAAGGCGACTAAACAAGATGCAAACAGTGAGAGAAGACAAATGTATGGATGGAACAAGCCTACAAGGGAACAGACTGGACAGTGACTGGGAATGGGGTGAGGTGCAGAGATTGAGAGGAGGAGGGTGGTTAGGGTGAAGAGTCAGTGAAGAACAGGAGAAAATGAACAGGAGCTGGGAGGAGGAGGAGGAGGACGAGGACGAGGGGAGGGAAAAACCGGAGATGATGTGTGGTGGGGAAGTGGAGGATGGAGGGAGGATTAGTGTTAGGAGGGGGATAAGGAGGTAAGGGCAACAGTAAAGGGAACATGGGAGAATGCAGGAAGAGGGGAGGGTTAGTAAGGAACTAGAGTAAACAAGAATGGAACAGGAGGGAGATTGTCTCAAAAGGGGATATGTTTTTCATACTGTAGCCATTTGGGTGACAGCCAGAGAGGCGTTGATTCACAGTGCATGACAGACAATGAAAGGCTGATGCTCCTGCAGTCCTGCTCTCTGGATCTCCTTACCTACCTCACTCAGTCACACCCTGCTGTCCCTAATCACTAACCAGATCAGAAGACCCTATCCTGAGGAGTGTGACCACCTCCTGGTACAAAGAATCCAAGTAACTTTCCACCTCCGCAATGTCTGTAGCTTGGCCTCCAGTTCAAAGACAGACCTCAAGCTCCTCAAACCACAAACATTTACTGCTGACATATTTTCCCTGGATCACATTGGCACACAGGAGCTCCCACATTCTGCAGCCCATCCAGATTAAGTTTATTTATTAGTGTCACATGTAAGCTTACATTAACACTGCAATGAAGTTACTGTGAAAATCCCCGAGTTGCCACTCTTTGGCGTCTGTTTGGGAACACTGAGGGAGAATTTAGCATGGCCGATTCACCTAACCATCATGTCTTTCGGACTGTGGGAGGAAACCAGAGTACCTGGATTTGATTTGATTTGATTTATTATTGTCATATGCATTAACATACAATGAAAAGTATTGTTTCTTATGCACTACATAGACAAAGCATACCATTCATAGAGAAGGAAATGAGTGCAGAATGTAGTGTTACAGTCATAGCTAGGGGGAGAGAAAGATCAACTTAATGCAAGATAAGTCCATTCAAAAGTCTGACGGCAGCAAGGAAGAAGCTGTTCCAGAGTCGGTTGGTATGTGATCTCAGACTTTTGTATCTTTTTCACAATGGATGAAGGTGAAAGAGAGAACGTCTGGGGTGCGTGGGGTCCTTAATTATGCTGGCTGCTTTGCTGAGGCAGCAGGAAGTGTAGACAGAGTCAATGGACGAGAAGCTGGTTTGCTTGATGGATTGAGCTTCATTCACAACATTTTGTTGTTTCTTACGGTCTTGGGCAGAGCAGGAGCCCATACCAAGCTGTGATACAACCAGAAAGAATGCTTTCTATGATGCACCTGTAAAAGTTGGTGAGAATCGTAGCTGACATGCCAAATTTCCTTAGTCTTCTGAGAAAGTAGAAGTATTGGTGGGCTTTCTTAATTATTGTGTCGGCATGGGGGGTACCAGGACAGATTGTTGGTGATCTGGACACCTAAAAACCTAAAGGTTTCGACTCTTTCTACTTTGTCCCTGTTGACGTATACAGGGGTACTTTCTCCTTTACGCTTCCTGAAGTCGATGACAATATCCTACATTTTGTTGACACTGAGGAAGAGATTATTGTTGCTGCACGAGTTCACCAGATTCTCTATCGTTCGTGGAGGAAACCCATGCAGACACGGGGAGAATGTACAGACTCCACACAGAGAGCAACCCAAGCCGGGAACTGAACTCGCTGTGTTAACCACCGTGCCCACACTTATGCTGCCCTCCAGGGAAATAAGCAGGATTTTAAAATTAAATAGTAGGAAGATGTGGTAAATCAAAGACTAGAGGTATCACCTGACCAGTCATCCTTGGTGTGTTTTAACTGACTGTAATTTTTTTAGCTGACTAATTATTTTCCTTGTTTATATAGTTTAATAACATTACTAGTGCATTCCAGATTATAGCTGTTCACCTCTCCTCACATTTTTGCCAATTATTTTAAATCTACGGTATCCACTGGTTACTGGCATTTTAATCAGTGGAAACAGTAAAACTGTTTATTTTATTTACTCTATCAAAATCTCACAATTTTTAATATCACAATTAAATCACCCTCTAACCTTTCCTGCTCTAATTAGTGCAAGGTCTAGTCTAGAGGGGGCAATAGCTTTAAACTAATAAGGCACGGTGGAGGGAGTTACAAGAAATAAATCAAGCCTAAATATAAATGAAATAAGAGAAGAGAGCATGGGATCAACTGAACTGAGGGACATCATAAATAGTAAAGCAGGAGTGTAGAAAGATGGCTAAAAATAAAGCGAGAAGAACTGCTATTAAAAAGGAGTTCAATTTACTGCACAACACATGTTAGTAACAAAACAGGGAGATTGGAGATAAGTTGAGGGGAGATTCAGGATTACCGAGACTAGGCTACAGAAAGATCCAGTACAACATATTCAGAAACTGACCTGGAAATGCATCACCATCTTCGCTGTCGCTGGGTCAAAGATCACACAACTCCCTCCCACTGTGGGTGCACATGGACTGCAGCGGTTCAAGAAAGTAGCACACCAGCACCTTCTCAAGGATAATGAATGATGGGCAATGAATCGGGCCTTGCCGGCAACACCCGCGTTCCATATAAGATTAGGGAGGTTGGAGAAGGAAAAAGAGAAGATGGAGCAACTGCGATTATTAGAATTAAAAATTGATAATAGAAAAATATGGCAACCATCAGCAACACAGACATTGATGTAGATACAGATTAAAAGAATAAAGAATCAGTCATACTAATGGGGATAAGTCTGCAGACCAATCAATTGTGGAAGACTGATGCAACAAGAAATACGCTAATTATAGGAATGGACAACAAGTAGATCAATTGTCATGGGGGAATTTCAAGAAACAGAAAATTATTTGGTCAGAAGAGGTAAAGGGGATAAAGAAATTGAGTTTCTACAATATGTATAGGACTCATTTCTAACCCAGAATGTAAGAAGCCTAACAATGAAAGAAATACGCTAATTATAGGAATGGACAACAAGTAGATCAATTGTCATGGGGGAATTTCAAGAAACAGAAAATTATTTGGTCAGAAGAGGTAAAGGGGATAAAGAAATTGAGTTTCTACAATATGTATAGGACTCATTTCTAACCCAGAATGTAAGAAGCCTAACAATGAAAGATTTCCTAGTGGATCTAGTAATGCGGAATGAATCAAAGGAGTTAAGTAAAAGTAGGGGAACATCTAAACAATAGTGACCGTAATATAATACAGTTTAAGATAATAATTAAGGACCAGTAAAACGACAAAGGTCTTATGATGGAAGTTGGGATTAAAATGAGCAGCTAGTTTATTTTCTTTATTAGTTGGCACAGACATGATGGGCTGAATGGCCTCTTTCTGCACTGTAATTTTTTCCATGGTTCTACGTCAGCAGATATTTTAACTGCTAGGATGAATTTTTCTTCAACTCTCACGGATATAGGTAGGTTTTGTTTATTTCCAAGGGCTGAGGATTTAAATAACTTCACAGCTTGACAGCTTTACAGACCCTGTCTACCCTTTGTGAGCATTTATATCTCCTCCATCAATTTGTAACACTATACGTTGGAGCTCTTGCTGCAGCACAAATAGGATCTGTTTAAATCAGCAGTGAGTTTAAATGGCCCTGCTGAGTTTGCCTTGTGTGAGTCACACTCCATTCTCTATCGGCAAAAATGGAATATGTTGGAAACTAAAGCAGGATTTTTAAAGATCCTGGACCCACCCTGACTGCATGAAAATCTGACAGACAATGCCAAATTTCTATCAAATGTTGGTTAAAATGATATTTACAATTCTGGGCACAGCTCCAATCACAATATTATAAAATAAATAGGCCTTAGAGAGAGTGCAAAAGTTCTACCAAACTGATACCAGAACTGAAGGTTATACCCTTCAGAAAAAAAGGAATGGGCTGGTTCTTTTCAAAATAGAAGGTGACGCAATAACTGTTTAAAATTATGTAAGGTTTTGATAGAAAGAGAAAATGTTTCAAGAGGCTGTCAATAAAAGATAGTTTCCAAGAAATCCAATACGGAATTCAGAAGAAACCTCTTTTCCCAAAGAGTGGGGAGAATGTGGGACTTGCTACCAGAGAGTGATTGGAATTGATAATATTGTCATATTCAAGGGAAAGCTAGATAAACATGTGGAGGAGAAGGCATGGTGGCACAATGGTTAGCGCTGCTGTCTCACAGCGCCAGGGACCCGGGTTCAATTCCTGGCTTGGGTCACTGTCTGTGCAGAGTCTGCACATTCTCCTTGTGTCTGTGTGGGTTTCCTCTGGGTGCTCTGGTTTCCTCCCACACTCCAAAGACGTGTGAGTTCGATACATTGGTTATGCTAAATTCTCCGTCAGTGTGCCCAAACAGGCCCCAGAGTGTGGTGAGTAGGAGATTTTCACAGTAGCTTCATTGCAGTGTTAATGTAAGCCTACTTGTGACACTAATAAACTAAAAAAAAACTTTTAGTTAAGACCTTTTCCTACACAATCAGGTGAAAAAGGATAGGAGACCTGAATGAAACATGAATGCTGGCATGAATTTGGTAGGCCAAATGGCCTTTTTCTATGCTATACATTCTACTAATTCCAATGCAAGTCTCTCTGCATAAATGAAGTCCCACGTTCCTGATAACATTCCAGTCAATTTAAATGTTACCTTTTTGATCCAAAACCCGAGTTTAAAAGCTCCAAGATAAAGCTTACATACTTTCCTCAACAAAAGATAAAATGAAGGGCCTCTTTTCTGAGTGCTTAGGATACGGAACATGCTATCCTGGGAACAGGAGATGGCTTCATGTTTTGCAGATTGAACAGATGCTGATACTACACCGACTGGGCTGTTATGAGAATATATTGCTGACTAGAACATGCCTCAAACAATCAGACTATTATCTGAAAAATTCAAAGTTTGACAGAGTGTAGAGCGAGTGAACCATGCAATTCTGAGTGAGCTGTAAAAAATAACAATTTTAAATAACATTATCCCTTGATTGGGCTTGAAACTGATCAACGTTCAAGGCTGTGCGAATCAACTGACTCCATTACACAGGCACCAACTGGGTAAATTGGAAAGGGAGAGAACTGACAAAACATATATGCTGGAAACTGGAGATAGAAACATAATATCCTCAGTGGTCTGCAGCTGAGAGGGTTTTTTAAAAACATTTACAGTTTGTGCAAGACCAGCGGTTGTAGCCCATCCCCAATTGCCTTAGAGATATAACTGAGTATCTTGCTAGGCCATTTCAGAGGGTGATTAATAGTGAACACCATTACTATGGGTCCAGAGAAATATAAAGGTCAGATTGATAATGACAGTCAATTTACTTTCATACAGGTGAAACAGATGGGTTTCCATGACAACCCTTTCATGTTGTGACCGCATGAATATCAGCAGTTCTTATTCCAGATTTAACTGAATTTAAATTCCCATGGTGAACTCATGTTCCAAACTATTGCTCAATCACTACTTAAAAAACATGACCACAATGCTACCAAACCATGATGAGTGGTAGCTCCCCTCAGTCATTGTGAAAAATTTCTCTGTTTCTGAAACAAGTCTTGTGCTTCAGCTGGTGGTATCTGAGTGGGTGCAGTTAAATAGACCCTTTCCTACACTCAGAACATCCCAAACTGCTTTACAGTCAAGTGTCTTTGAAGTCAAGCCACTCTTGTAATTGCGACAGCGAACTTGTACACAGCAAAGTCCCAAATTGATAAATGACTGGGCAATCTAATTTTAGTGGTTTGTAGAGGGATAAATGTTGACCCAGAACACCACAGAATTCAATTACACCCACTTGTAATATAACTGGTGAAGTGGTGCCTCGCTATACAGCATTTCAATTTGAGATAGCCCTCAATTTCCAGCACTCCCAACACTGTTCAGCTCCAGACTCTGCAGCTTCTACATGTGAGGCTGGCCAAACCTGTATAATTCTGCCATTGTCGTGACCATTGGAGGCAGCTGTAGTTATCTTTGATCATTCTGGCTGTGCCTTGCTAATGAGCATTGGTTCACTAACCTGAAATCCATGTTAGTCAAAGTTGGAGAGGATAGCCAACCTGACCTTGGAAATTCAGGTCTTAAAGCAACAGTCAACGCAAACTTACAGAAGTAGGGGGAAAGGAGGCTGGCCCCATGACCATTGTAGTAGTAAAATCAAGATGTAACAATGAGGGTTTCAGTGGCAGATGAGGCAAATTGAATCAAAGACGAGTAACATTTAGTGATGAGAGTAGGCAAAGTTTGTGATCATCCAAAATTTTGTCAGGCCCAATTGTTCACTTTCCTGGCCTCCTTCCCCACTTGAACCCCCCATAAATTAAAACTTTTCTAAATCCGATTCCTGTATTGTAACTCTCAATAAATCCTGTTCAGCCATCATCCCCTTTTGTTTGCTGAGGTACACTGCTCCTGGTAAATTTTGATTTTAAAGTGCTTATGCTTGCTTTCAAATGCATCCATGGCCTCAGGCTCTGCAACTACTTCGAGCCTACATTCCTCTTGAGATTTTCATGTCCCTCCAAAACTGGGTTCTTCCTCAGGTTTCATTGCTCCACTGTTGATAGCTATGCCTTCAGTTGTCTGGATCTTGAGCTCTAGAATTCCCCTTCCCCCAATCCTCTCCACCTATCTCTCCTTTAGAAGCCTTCTTCGAATCGTGGCTCTTTGACTAAGCTTTGGGTTACCCGTTTAATATGTCTTAGTACCAAATCTGTTTGATGATACTCCCATGAAGCACTTTAGTACATGTTGTTAAATAAAAGGCACCATACAAATATAAATTGTCATTGTTGTGAGCATATGGCAAAAAATAAATAGGGTACTCAGATTCCAGATAGTCTAGTTTTGGGGTAAGGGGTTGAAATGGTGAGAGGATGCATTCTGATCTTTCAAAGAGACACCAAGTTTTAGCGCACAGGCCATTGAGTTTGATGGCATGATATTTTACAGCTACAGTAGATGGGATGGTTTCTTTGGTCTGAATGTTAGGCTGGTGATAAGTGTACAGATAATTTTGATGTGCTATTTGAAAGCCCAAGGGAAAGGCAATTGGAAATATCACAAATGTCATGCTGAACCAATGGAAGTCTACAGCAGGTTCCATCACCTTGCCTGACCTGATAGGGTCAGAAATTGGAAAGTGTATTTCTTGCTACGTTTTCTCCAGGAAAGCAGGATGGTGCTCAGTGATGCTGGAAACCACATCCCATCATTTTTGATGGTGGATTTATTGGAGTTCTCGCCATGCACCAATTTGCTCGACGTTTCTCTGTGCTGCTTCCTCCATCAGAATTTTTAATGACTGATTGGTGTCTTCCATGTGCAAGTAAACTGGTCGCTCGTAGAAGATGTAGATGAGTTAGAAGAAAGTCAGCAGACTGATACCTGGACAATTTACTATGTTAAAGGCACAATATAAGTACAAGATGTTGTTACCTTCCATCTCTATAAGCTGCAGCAGGCCTTTAGTTTATGATGTCCCAAGCAATGGTGTGTGTGTGTGCGTGTGCGTGCGCACGCATGTGTGTGCAGGAGTAGAATCCGCCATACTGAGATCACCCCAGGATTACAGATATCATGCTGTCCTCAGAAATTCATTCTCAGTCAGTACACCGTGGGTTTGGTTGTGGAGTAAGAAAGGGTCTGGAAAGTCCTCTTGCACACTTTCACTTCCAAACAGGTAACAACCTGACAATCTGGCTCTGGATTCCAAATGACAGGCAGAAACACCAGTGCACGCATGTACAAATATCACGTTATCTACCTGACTTTGGGAGATGAATGCATTCTGAACAAGTTACTTTAAGCCCTAATAGAACATGATTTTCATTTTGTTTCCTAAGTGTTACTTACCAATTTAGCATTTATTTGTTTGTCAGTGTAATTACCACATTTTAAATAAAACTCGATATTGGTTTTATAATAAAATAGTCCACAAGTGAGGTGTCTAAAGTTATATAAATAAGGAGCTGCAGAAACAGCCTTCTGGTGAAAATTTCAATGCATTGATCTGCCATGCAGCAAGTATAGCAACCAACACCAAACAGAAGAGACAAAGCAAAAGAAAAAAACATCCCAAAAAACTGTTCATCGCATATAAAAAGCTCCCAACCTTCATACCATTCAGTTACTGCGAGATACTCAACATCAGCCCACTTCATGTCAGAAAGGATGCCATGAAGGAACTCTCTTGCTTCGCTTATCTCCCTTGGTGTCTAAGGGTTGCTAATCATGGTTCCTGACACATCTCGATGCCATGGTAGCATGATGGGAAAAGTGAAGAGGCAGACCCCAAGAACAACCACAGCCGGTACAGAGATTGAGTGTAGGATGGTGGTTAGCACTGCTGTCTCCTTGTGCCAGGGACCCGGATTCGATTCCCAGCTTGAGTGACTGTGTGGCGTTCTCCCTGTGTCTGTGTGGGTTTCTTCCGGGTGCTCTAGTTTCCTCCCACGGTCCAAAAGACATGCTGGTTAGATGCATTGGCCATGCTAAATTCTCCTAAATAAACTTTAAAACTTTAAAAATACAT
This sequence comes from Carcharhinus amblyrhynchos, assembly GCF_965287045.1. NCBI lineage: Eukaryota > Metazoa > Chordata > Chondrichthyes > Carcharhiniformes > Carcharhinidae > Carcharhinus > Carcharhinus amblyrhynchos. Next base: position 42,761,514 of record NC_137348.1, read on the forward strand.
ACTGTCAGCATTATTAAGCACCACAGCGATCCAGGCCCTCACAAAGGTTTGCCAACTTTAAACATTAACTGTTTCCCTCCATGGCTCTCAGACCTGCTGAGAATTTCCAACGTTTTGATTTTATTCAATAATATTAAACTTATACATGGAATAAAGTAGGAAATTTATGAAAGCAGAGGGAAAAAAAATTACACAATAGATTTGCTGGCAGAGTGAGATTTACAGGGAGGGGTTGTGAAGTTCATAGAAGTTGAAAGGTTAAAAGGTACTCTGATAGAATTCATTTTCATGAAGTTATAATGGAGTTGATTCACTGAACTGTAACATAGCACAACAGAGATGACAATCACGGGAAGAGGTAAAGGACAGGTACAAATTTCTTCATTCTAGAGTTCGCATGCAGACATATGGACTCTTGTTAAAGATCTGCTTAGTCACGTATCTTGAGTGTGCGATACAACAGTGGAAATACACATGTAATTAAAGATCTCCAGACTGGAGTTGTCTTGATCCTTCATTGTACGTTATTATGAATGCAATGGAAACTGGAACTAACAAACTATTACCAATCCCCAATTTGGAACAATCTTCCATTATAATGTGGCATGAATTATGCTCCAGGATTTGATTATTTTACTGTAAATTTCTCAAGTAAAAATTTGTATAGAACAAGTTTGTCACAATGTTAGTCCTCAAACACTAGTAAACTCTTACAGCAAATTATCTATATTTTAATTAGGATTAGAAGGAATCATAATTCCTCTGTGTTAGGAGTTATAAACATTACTGTTGGGAATTGTTGTCCAATGGCCACAACATATTGCAAAACACATCACGCTGCTAATGTGAAAGGCAGTCCACAGACACTGGTTGAAATAATCCTCTTTGTTAAATAAAACAGGGCACATTTTAAGGTGAGAGAGAGAGAAATACCAGCTATAATCACATTGATTTCATTGCTGAAATTAACAGATAGGAATTTCATTCCCTCCTTCCCCTATCATTGACAAAGTGGAGCATTTATTGAGGCACAGAACAGTTACTCCATGTATCACTTTCTACACTTACCTGCACTGCTCCCAGCCTGTTATTAGCCTGCATTCATTACAAAACTAGAAAGTTTCAAAGTGTAAAACTGCTACACTAGACTTAAGAATTGGGCTTCAGGAATTTTGATCCATTCTTCAAAGATAATCTTTACTAAGGCCAGTAAGTCCAGTAGTTCAATTATTTCCCTCTCTAATTAAGCAGGAAACCAAGATTCCAGGAATATCCGTCATTCCCGATGGCCTAATCTCAGGCAAAGTTCAGCTGCAGAGACATTAAAAACCAAGGCAATTCAACAATGGAGCAACAATAATTATTATTTCATCAAAATAGTTTTCATCAAGTGGGTAATACCCACAATCTAATACATCTTGTGCTGTTGCGCAAGAATAAGATTGCTATCTTTAAATAGAAATTAAACACCAGATTGTGTCATAAGTATAACATTTAAAGAATTTGCAAGTGAATTTCAACTGACACATTAGTGATCATATGTGTAACACTGATCACAAGGGTGAATGTATAAAGATAACTTGGCTACTTACAGACATATAGATCAATGACAGGCGTTACTGCAAAAAATCTACTCCCATGTGTCTGTGGAATTCTGTAGCTCAAAAGGCTCAAAGACATTTACAATTAGTCTCACATACACCACAAGTTGTTAACGCTCATCACCAAGGACATTAGTGACATATTTCTGCCACAGATCTCGGTTGTAGGTGAATCCCGATCTTGAAGAAAGAGCACTTGTGTAGCTTTCAAAGTTCTTGTAATTACAGCTGAGTGGGCAGCACTGATTGCATCAATATCCCTCCCACAACAAGGCTCTGGTTCATAGTTCACAGAAGGCAGAAAGCTGCAAATTCAAACATAGATCTACAACTCCAGCCTGGAGAAAGAAGAAAATAATATTAAAATTCAGAAACAGCCTGCTTTCCAATTAGAACCACAAAACAAAGAGTAGGTTTTGCTTTTCAAAACCCTTGATGAAAAATATTTTGATGAAATAATAATTATTGTTGCTCCATTGTATAGATGAGATGCCAAGCAGTAAGCTTCAGATTTATTTGCCTTCAAACACGTATCCTCCCTTATAATTAATAAAATGTTTGACTAAATGTGTTTGGAAATTTTTACTTCAAAATCGAGGGATTGAGTTTAGGAGTCGGGAGGCAACTTTATAAGACCCTTATCAGACCCCACTTGGGGTACTGTGCACAGTTCTGGTCGCCTCAGTATAAGAAGGATGTGGAAGCTATTGCGAGGGTGCAGAGGAGATTTACAAGGATGTTGCCTGGATTGGGAGGCATGCCTTGTGAAGATAGGTTGAGGGAGCTCGGTCTCTTCTCCCTGGAGAGACGAAGGTTGAGAGGCCACCTGATAGAGGTTTATAAAATGTTGAGAGGAATAGATAGGATGGATTCTCGGAGGCTATTTCCCAGGGCTGAAATGGTCGCTACGACAGGACACAGGTTTAAGGTGCAGGGGAGCAAGTACAGAGGAGATGTTAGCGGTAAGTTTTTCACTCAGAGGGTGGTGAGTGAGTGGAATTGGCTGCCGTCGGTGGTGATAGAGGCGAACTCGCTGGGGTCTTTTAAAAGACTTCTGGATGAGTACATGGGATTTAATGGGATTGGGAGTTACAGATAGTTCTATGGCCTGGTAGGTATGGATATGATCGGCGCAACTTGTGGGCCAAAGGGCCTGTTTGTGCTGTATTGTTCTATGTTCTATTAAAATATCTACCAGAAGTAATGAGTTTGTGGAATATTAATCTTTAATTTTATCCCCAATCAAATATTTTGAACTATTTTAAGAGGACTTTATAAAGCAAGCAAAGACACTGACTTAAGATGACTGCCACAGGTCACCTGACAGACCTGGAATTACAACTCGGTCAGTTAGTGAAGATTTCCGAAGTGCATTACATTTAGGATATACCAAGACAAACCTCCTGTGGAATTTCACACTGGCTGATGAAAAAAAGTACCTCAAAAACAAACTGGCTCTCACCATTTTAATTTCTATAAAACTACCTTCCCTAAAGGACATTAGTGAACCAGATGGGTTTTTCCTGACAAACAACAATGGTTTCGTATCATCAGTAGATTCTCGATTTCGGACATTTTTTGTTTCATTCAAATTTTACCATATTCAAATCTGGGGCCCAGAACATTAGCTGAGTTTCTGGATCAATAGTCTAATGACGTTACTACTAGGTCATCACCTCCCCTCAATTAAACAACTCACTGGAAGAGGAAGCTCCACAAATATTCCCATCCCCAATGATGGGGAAGCCCAGCACATCAGTGTAAAAAACAAGTCCATTGTTTTAGCTTCCTTATCTAAAGATAGATATACTGGCATTGAAGGCAGTCCAAAGAAGGTTCACTAGTTGATCCTCAGCATGGAGAAATTTTCTTACGAGGAAAAGTTGAGTAGGTTGGGTCTGTAGTCATTAGGATTAAAAAGAATGAGAGACAACCTTATTGCAGTATATAGAATTCTCAGGGGGTTTGATAGAGTAGACGCTGAGAGGTTGGTTTCCCTAGTGGGAGACTCTAGGTTAAAAGGGTATGAATTCAGACAACGGGTCATCCTTTAAGATCAGGAGGAATTTCTTCTTTCACAGCGCAGTGAATCTATGGAATTCTTTACCAGAGTGCTGTAGAGACTAGGTTGTTAAGTATGCTCAAGGCTGGAATAGACATGTTGGGGAGGCAATGGCCTAGTGGTATTATCGCTAGACAATTAATCCAGAAACTCAGCTAATGTCGTGGGGACCCAGGTTCAAATCCTGCCGTGGCAGATAGTGGAATTTTAATTCAATAAAAGAGATCAGGAATTAAGAATCTACTTATGCTTATACATATTGCACTTCTCAAATTTGTTGATTTTTGTGCTTTATATGACTTCAATTATAAAAACCATTGGCTTAATCTGTAATTTTCTAATTTGATAAGCACTTATTTTGAAGAAAGTTTATTTTAAAATAAACAGATTAATTATTGATCTGTCAGATACAGCTGACCAGCCTCCCATCCAATGATTCTGTCTACACTTCCCGCCCTCTTGGCGAAACAACCAGCATAATTAAGGACCCCACGCACCCCGGACATTCTCTCTTCTACCTTCTTCCTTTGGGAAAAAGATACAGAAGTCTGAGGTCACGTACCAACCAACTCAAGAACAGCTTCTTCCTGCTGCTGTCAGACTTTTGAATGGACTTAACCTAGCATTAAATTGATCTTTCTTTATACCCTAGCTATGACTGTAACACTACATTCCGCACTCTCTCCTTTCCTTGTCTATGAACGGTATGTTTTGTCTGTATAGCGCACAAGAAATAATACTTTTCATCTAATGTTAATACATGTAACAATAATAAATAAAATCAAACCAAAGCTGCCAAATGAAAAACATGCATGGAATTCTATGTCACCTTAAGGCAAATTTTTATAGCAAGATTACACATGCTTAACATCTTGGGAAAAACAAAAAATAATTAAAAACATTTCAAATTTGGGGGAAGGAAAGTGAGCTATAAACTGACGATAGCTGATGAAGGAACCGGATGCAAACTGATTCCTCGCTATCTTTCCTAACTCTTCGGAGTCTTAAACTGATTGTTGATATCCTACATGGAGAAGCCACAATTTCATCCATTACTGAGAAGATTAATCTTTGCCCCACCCCATCACCCCCTTCCCAATTTCCATACTCCCTCATATCCCCCAAAGTCACTGTCTCAAGTGGAACTGCTCACAACTCTGGTGCCTCATTCAACCCCAATTTCAGCTGGATTCATCAGAACAGAAGCGATAATTAAACTTACAATAAGCTAGGGTAGAGACAGATGAAAATGGACAACTTACAATAATTCAAAATGATGGGACACAGATACAAGGTTAAATACAAGAGAGCTGGATTGGAGAGAAAGATTTTTTTTCATACACAATCAATCTCATGAGGTGGTGGAACTCTCCACCATAACTAGTGACTGAAGCAGAGATCATATCAACACTCAAGACTTGGTCAAACAGGGAGGTTATTACATTAGTTACAGGCTAAGTACATCCTGATTGCTAGTTATGGTCAGCTAGCTGTCTCAGTGTGTCCTGCTCATATCAATCGCTCAAAAAATGAATACATCACACTATAACAGAATACAGAGAGCACAATTAATATGTTTGTAACTATTTGAAAATCTTGTGTGTTCATACTGTACTTTGTAGTTAGGGCTGATGTTGGTATCTTTGGAATAGCCTCAATGCCTATTCCAGCATGAAAAGAGCTCTGAAAACCACAGTTCAAGGTGACAGACATATTTCTGTACGTCAAGGTAGTCTATGGATCAAAAGCTATTCATGTTAAAACTGATGGCGACTCAGATATCTCAATGTTACAGCTGTATAAAGACAAGTTACCTTTCTGAGCATGGGTTCTCATTCAGCAATTAGATTTGGGAAGTCGGTACACTCCGCCAGAATAGACCAGCTGGTGATCCTTTACTTTCTTCTGTAAGAATGACTGGAGCTCTTGCATGTCAATTTCAGCCATAACTGGTCCCGTCATCACAAACATCTTGAGCATGGTGTGAATACGCTCCAGTGGTAAGCTCTCAAGATTGGTCAGCATACCCTGGATGTACGTCCAGAAAAGCTGCAAGGCACAAATTACCAGCTTTATTTACAATGCACCAAAACACTGGATTCATATTCAGCTCCTGCTCTTCCACAAGCTGAAGACTCATGCAGGACAGTGGATGGTGAAAAAGGTTATCTAGGATTGCAACAGGATCTTGGTCAATTGGGCCAGTGGGCTGACAAATGGCAGATGGAGTTTAATTTACATAAATGCGAGGTGATACATTTTGGTAGATTGAACCAGGGCAGGACTTAATTAACGGTAGGGCACTGGGGAGAGTTAAAGAACAAAGAGATCTAGGGGTACAGGTTCATAGCTCCTTGAAAGTGGAGTCACAGGTGGACATTCAGCATGCTTGGTTTCACTGGTCAGAACATTGAGTACAGGAGTTGGGGCGTCTTGTTGAAGTTGTACAAGACATTGGTAAGGCCACACTTGGAATACTGTATACAGTTATATTATAGAAAGGAAATTATTAAACTAGAAAGAGTGCAGAAAAGACTTACTAGAATGCTACCGGGATTTAATGGTTTGAGTTATAAGGAGAGACTGGATAGACTGGGACTTTTTTCTCTGGAGCGTAGGAGGCTGAGAGGTGGTGTTATAGAGATCTAAAAAATAACGAGCGGCACAGATAGGGTAGATAGTCAATATCTTTTCCCAAAGGTAGAGGAGTCTAAAACTAGAGGGCATAGGTTTAAGGTGAGAGGGGAGAGATTCAAAAGGGTCCAGAGGGCAATTATTTCACACAGAGGGTGGTGAGTGTCTGGAACAAGCTGCCAGAGGTAGTAGTAGAGGCAGGTACAATTTCGTCTTTTAAACATGGGTAAGATGGGTATAAAGGAATATGGGCCAAACTCGGGCAATTGGGACTAGCTTAGGTGTTTTAAAAAAAAGGCAGCATGGACAAGTTGGGCCGAAGGGCCTGCTTCCATGCTGTAAACCTCTATGACTCTAGGAATCCAGCTCCACAGCAATGGGCTTTATCCACTACTTTTCCTCTTCAAGAGACGGAGTGCCAGAAGAGTTTAACTCATGTGGATGTAAAATATACCACAGCACTTAATTGAAGAGGAGAAAGTTCTCCCTCTGTCCTGGCCAATATTTTTATCTCCCAAATAAACTGCTTAGAACAAATTACCTGGTCATTATCACATTGCTGTTTGTGGGATCCTGCTGTGCACAAACTGGTTGTAATGTTTCCTATACTAATAACAACTGCTTTAAAAGTACTGCATGGGCTGGAAAGTGCTTTGGGACATCCGGTGGTTACAAAAGGCACAATATAAATGCAAGTCTTCCTTTGTCTTTCCGAAATAAGGGGCAACAGTCCTGTTTTCACATAATGCCCACACATGGGGGTTGGTAGATAGCCATGAAGACTGGTGATATCAGGATGGGCACTTATGGGCCAATAGCCTTTTAATAATATTAAGATGTTTCTCAGGGATTTTGTGATTTTCTGTATATTAAAGGAGTAGAACAATTACCTTGTTTATTTTAGCAAATAGTCTAAGAATTGCGAGTTACTGATATGCAATGCACGACAATGTAATCAACTAAAACAGCTCTACCTGTAACTCTTCCTCTTTTTGGTCAGCCTGGGAAGCCATGGCAGAGTCCCCCTCCTCGTCACTATCTATCAAAACCATTTTCTCCTGTTGATCCTTCTGTTCCTCCTCAATCACTGTAAATGTGTCTGTGGGATCCTCTTTCAGAACCCCCTGCTGCTGCCAGAGAGCAATTTTCCTTCTTAGAGCGATGACTGGAACCTTGAGTGCGTCACTGAGCTCATCCAGAGTCCAGGTACCTTTAGATATACACATTCAACCAAATCTCAGCCAGGGTTCTGCAGTAGCAAATACAGTAGTACATGATGATTTTTTAATTACATTTATGGGATGTGGCATTACTGGTTAGACGATCATTTATTGCCCATACCGACTTACCCTTCAGAAGGTGGCAATGAGCTTCCTTCCCGAACTGCTGTGGTCCGAGCTGTGGGTACACCCCAGTGCTGTTGGAGAGGGACTTCCAAGATTTTGACCCAGCAACAGTGTAGGAACAATGATACATTTACAAGTCAGGATGGTGAGTGACTTGGAGAGGAACCTCCAGGTTTTGGTGTTCCCAGGTATTTGCTGCTCTTGTCCTTCCAGATGATAGCGATTGTGGATTTGGAAGGTGTTACCTTAAAAGCCTTGGTGAGTTCCTGCAGTGCATCCTGTAACTTGTACACACGGCTACCACTATTCATCAGCAGGGGTAAAGGGATTGAATTTGTGTGAGGGATAGTAATCAAGCGGGCTGCTTTGTCCTGGATACTGTCAAGATTCTTCAGTGTTGTTGGAGCTGCTTTCCTCCAGGCAAGTGACATTCCTGACCTGTACCTTATAGGTGTGGAACAAACTTTGGGAAGTTAGGAGGTGAAGTTATTTACCACAGGATTCCTAGCCTTTAACCTGCTTTTGTAGCCACAGTATTTATACGGTTAGTCCAGTTCAGTTTCTGGTCATTGGTAACACCCAGGATGTTGATAGTGGGGGATTCAGTGAATCGTAAATGATAATGAACATTGTGCAGGCATCAGCGAACATTCCCACTGCTGCCCTTATGATGGGAAGGAAGGTCACTGATGAAGCAGCTGAAGATGGTTGGGCCGAGGACACTACGCCGAGGGACTCCTCTGGAGATGTCCTGGAGCTGAGCTGATTGATCTCCAACCACAACAACCATCTTTTATTGTGCCAGGCATGACTCCAGGGTTCTCCTCCTGATTCTCACTGACTCCAGTTTTGCTAAGGCTCCTTGATGCCACACTCAGTCAAATGCTGCCTTGATGCCAAGGGCTGTCACTCACCTCAGCCCCGGCATTCAGCTCTTTTGTCCATGTTTGAACCAAGGCTGTATTGAGGTCAGGAGCTGAGTGACCCTGGCAGAACACAATCTGAGCATCCATGAACAGATTGTTGCTGAGCAGGTGCTGCTTGATAGCACTATCGATGACCCCTTCCATCACTTTCCTGATCATCGAGAGTAGACTGATAGGTTGATAATTGACTGAGTAGGATTTTATCCTACTTTTTGTGTACAGGACCTAGTCAGGGAACTTTAACATTGCCGGGTAGATGCCAGTGTTGTAGTTGTACTGGAACAGCTTGGCTAAGGACACAGGTAATTCTGGAGCACACGTTTTCAGCTGGAATATTGTCAGGGCCCGTAGTCTTTGCAGTATCCTGTGTTTCAGCAGTTCCTTGATATCATTCTTGATATCATATGGAATGAATTGAATTGGCTGAAGACTGACATCTCTGATGCTGATCCAGAGGAAGCCAAGATGGATCGCCCACTCGGCACTTCTAGCTGAAAGTTGTGGCACACGTATCCATCTGATCTTTTGCACTGATATACTGGGCTCCTCCACTGTTAAGGATGAGGGTATTTGTGGAGCCTCCTCCTCCTCCAGTGAACTGTTTAATTTCCACCACCGTGGATGTGGCAGGACTGCAGAACTTAGATCAGATCCGTCGCTTGTGGGATCGCTTAGCTCTGACTATCACTTGCAGTTTATGCCGTTTGGCATGCAATTAGTTCTGTGTTCACCAGACTGAAACCTCATTTTTAGGTGTGCTGCTGTTGGCATCTTCTTCTGCACTCTCCATTGAACCAGGATCTTTCCTCTGGTTTGGTGGTATTGGTAGAGTGGAGGATGTGCCAGGCCACGAGGTTATAGATTGTGACTGAGTACAATTCTGCTGCTGCTAATGGCTCACAGCGTCACACGGTTGCCCAATCTTGTGTTCATAAATCTGTTTGAAGTCTGTCCCATTTAACAAGATGATAGTGCCACACAACACAGTTGGAGGGTATTCACAACGTGAAGATGGGACACAGTCTCCACAAAGGCTGTGCAGTGGCTACTCCTATTGATACTGTCATGGGCCGGCAGGTTAGTGAGGATGAGGTCAAGTAAGTTTTTCCTTCTTGTTGGTTCTCTCACCACCTGCTACACTCCCAGTCTAGCAACTATGTCTTTTAGGGTCCAGCCAGCTTGGTCTGCGATGATACGTCCTGAGCCACTCTTGGTGATGGACATTGAAGTCCCCCACCCAGAGTACATTGTGCCCTTGCTATCCTCAGTGTTTCTGCCAATTGTTGTTCAACATGGAGGAGTACTAATTCATCAGCTTGTTTTTGGGGGGGGGGGGGGGGGGGGGCACCTCTGCTGGTGACACAGGACATAACCAGGAATGGTAATGGTGGTGCTTGGGACATTATCTGTGAGATCGTCTTGTTGAAAAATGAATTTATGATCTTCAATAAGCCTAATCCAAAATCATAAAAATTCTTGTAGTTACTCAAGGAAACGCAAGAATTGAGAGGGGGGGGGGGGGGGAGAAACTCAATTTCCATTTGCTCCAATACACAATTCGTTAAAGCAATGAGTAAACTGAACCACAGACAGTGGAGTTGTGGTATTGGCATTGGACCAGAATCCAGAGACACACAGAAAGATCTGAGGGCCTAGGCTCAAAAACCACCATGGGATCTGAATTCCAAATTCAATAAAAATCTGGAGTGATAACCATGACACCTTTGTCAATTGTCGTAAAAACTCATCCAGGAAGGAAATCTGCCATCCGCATCCAGCCTGGCCTACACTCCAGAGCCACAGCAATGTGGTTGACTCTTTGAAGTGGAGGGCATTTAGGGATGGGAATGTCACCCAAATTCCGTGAATGTATTTTAAAAAACGGTTTGCATAGTGATACATCAGTTGGGATGGTGCAAATGATCTCAGCTCCCCTGTGTTGGGGAGGAGGAGAGAGAAAGATCTTTCAGAAATGAACCAATCCTGACTATTGTACAATGATCTGTACACAAAGACCATGCAGTTGTATAGCCCACTGACATTGTCCTGACTCAGAGGATCAAACATTGCCAATTTTATTCAGATCCTAGAGAGTGGCCAACATTAGTGAAACCATACCCTAGAAATGGGGACAAATCCTCAGCAGGAAGATAGGGACAGGAGAAGATTGGCTGAAGAAAATCCTTTTCCAACTTCACCAACCCACAGATTCTAATGCGCTTCAATAGATTTTCCTGGACATGTACATCACAACTCAATGCTGACAATGACGAGATTAAAAACAAGGCTTATTATCTAATAGAACGGAAGCAGAGCACAAACCACACAGAGTGCAAATATATTAGAAGGTTCAGTTATTCCCCCAGCACCCCAATATCCCGATTCATTCATGGTGGATAGCTGAATAATGAAGATTGTTTTTATGTTTAGTTGAGATCATGTAGGTGAAATTCTGTTTCATTTGCCACTAATTATACAGAGATACTTACTCTTTTGTTGAAATTGCATAATAATGGCAGCATGGACAGGGGAGACGGACAGAGACAATGTTCGATCTGCCAGCTCAATCTCCAGGTCCGCATTTCCCAGGTGAGGTTTCCAGTTCAGTGATCTCATGGCCTGAAAGAGATAAACCCGTTTGCTATAACCGCAGGAAAGAAACCTCAAAGACTCTGAAGTTACATCACAGTGAGCAAAAATAAGTCTCAGGGCTGCAGAGTAGAAACGTCACTGGAAAAAATATCTAGTCAAAATTCTTACAGCATCAATAACATGAGGGGAAGCAGGCTTTTTAACAACTGCCAAAGAAACCAGTCGAGTTCTCCACATGCTAGTCAAAGAGAAATTAAACTTCACATTTCTTTCAAGGTTTCGTAAATTCTTGGTTGTATTAAAGTGACTTTTTTATTGAAGAAAGTGGTGGTTTTTTTTAAAACTGAAGAAACTGGCGCAAACAATACTCTGGGTTTCCAATCAGGATCAATATACAGGTCTAACACTGATACTTTTATCCTTGTTGATTTCCTAAAGCAAAAGCTCAGGAACCTTTCAGAAAAGGGACAGAACAAATTCTGAATCTCTGCCAAAATCCCTCTTTTGTACACTATGGCCTTATAATGGCAGCTGCAATGTCCAAAAATGCACCTTCATAGGGAATCTTTACTGAGAAAACTTGTGCAATAGAGTGTAAAAATATTTAACTTACGAAGGGACAAGGTGAAGTGCAGTTGCAAAGAGGACCATGTACCAGCGCAGTACAAAAATTAAGTTTAAGGAAACTCGCTGCCCATGTTAGTGGGCAGACCACACAAGTTTACAAGTGCACTTTATCATAACCTCATAAGTCATGTGAATCAAAAAATCACCAAAAGGCAGCGAAATGTTCCTCCACAGACAGCAACGGTTCAAGAATCTTCCAGATATACCTCTGTAGCACCAGTGATGGTCCCTTAAGTGTAGCCATGCATGGGGTTTACTCACCACCAACTGTTTAATCCAGGCTTCCACATCTACAAAGACTTGCTTATTGATAGGTATTACCTAGTTTCCTGGGTGAGTTGTTGTGTTCTTTATAACAGTAAAAAGTCTGACAACACCAGGTTTTAGTCCAACCGATTTATTTGATAATAGACTCACAAGCTTTCGGGGTAACCTGAAACTTTTTACTGTCAGACTTTTTACTGTGTTTACACCAGTCCAACGCCGGCGTACCCACATCGTGTTCTTTATAAGGCAGACTTGTTAAAGGTAATCCATCAGTTGTTTGTCTAAGACACTGGAACCATTTAAAGTAGCTATTACATGTTAAATGGACTTGAGTTTTATCTGCATTGGGACCACGCAGCCACCAAGGAAGGCACTGCATAATACTCAGTACTTACTTTTAATTTCTCATATTTTTTGGTATATGTGTCCATTGCTTCCTTCACTTCTGGAGGGAGCTCAAGTTTCTCTTCTTTCAGTGGTGGCCAGAACTCTCCAGACAGTATCATCGCATTCAGGTGCAAAGGTGCCTCTTGGTCCTCCTCATGAATGTGGCTGTTTATCCGTCGAGAATCTGCCACATCCTGCAGTACAAAACCTGATGATTAATGGAGTGTGCATCTCAGGGGATCAACAGTGGTTATGTGACCGAACACCTGGATTAATAACACAACATAGAACACTACAGCACAAACAGGCCCTTCGGCCCACAAGTTGCGCCGATCATATCCCTACCTACTAGGACTATCTATAACTCTCAATCCCATTAAATCCCACGTACTCATCCAGAAGTCTCTTAAAAGACCCCAGCGAGTTCGCCTCTACCACCACCGATGGCAGCCAATTCCACTCACTCACCACCCTGAGTGAAAAACCTAGCCCTGACATCTCCTCTGTACCTGCTCCCCAGCACCTTAAATCTGTGTCCTCTCGTAGCGACCATTTCAGCCCTGGGAAAAAGCCTCCAAGAATCCACCCTATCAATACCTCTCAACATCTTATAAACTTCTATCAGGTCGCCTCTCAACCTTCATCTCTCCAGGGAGAAGAGACCGAGCTCCCTCAACCTATCAAATAGGTTGAGGGAAAATATGGAGATACAAATTCCAGTATTGCACTGATTATAAAGCTACTGGATTTGTTCTAAAAATTTGATTAGTTCACTCATACTCTCTAAGGAAGGAAACTTGCCACTCTTACCCAGCCAGTCTCCATGAGACTCCAGACCCACACTAACAGGGGTGTTAATTGCCCTCTGAAGTAGCACTCTGTGCTCAGTCCTTCCTTAATGCACTGTGGGAGTGCTAACACAGCAGGCTTCAAGGATTGAAGGTGGTGACTCAGTGCCACTTTCTCAGGGTAACTGGGCTTGCAGTAATACTCACATCTTGAGAATGAATAAAGAAATAACTTCACCCATAATAAGATGTGTGGGTAAAGGCCACACTCAGGTGGAGTTTACCACAGTTGATAGTGAGAGGTGAAAGGTGACATTCTGGTACAGCAATTACAGCACCATGCTATAGTGCTAGAATTTGCCAAGGTGCAAAATCAAACCTGCAATTTTATACACTGCAGCTGTCCTACTCAGTCATCAGAAAAGTGCCAAATACATACATTTCTGCAGTAAGAATATAGTAAAACTGCAAGTATTCTTATGCAAGTCACATCAATTGGCCAAAGAGCCACATGCAGACAAACATTCATGCACACAGACATGGGAAGAACATGCAGAGTCCATACAGATAGTGACCCAAGCCGGGAACTGAACCCGGGTCCCTGGCACTGTGAGACAGCAGTGCTAACCACTGTGCCACCCCAGAGAACTTCTGAATCAACACCTGTGTTCCATTTTTAAATTTAATAGATGAAGGTGTTAAATCCGATACAGACAGGACACTTTCTTATTTCTTTGGCGTTTATTGGTAGGGGGATTGAATTTAGGAGTCGCAGCGTCATGTTGCAACTGTACACTACTCTGGTGCGGCCGCACTTGGAGTACTGTGTGCAGTTCTGGTCCCCACTTACAGGAAGGACTTGGAGGCTTAGGAGAGGGTGCAGAGGAGGTTTACCAGGATGTTGCCTGGTATGGAGGGGAGGTCATATGAGGAGAGACTGAGGGATTTGGGGTTGTTTTCGCTGGAAAGAAGGCGGCTAAGAGGGGATCTTATTGAAACATATAAGATGATTAGAGGTTTAGATAGGGTGGATAGTGATAGCCTTTTTCCTCGGATGGAGAAAGCTAGCACGAGGGGGCATGGCTTTAAATTAAGGGGTGGTAGTTATAGGACGGATGTCAGGGATAGGTTCTTTACCCAGCGGGTGGTGAGGGATTGGAATGCCCTGCCTGCTGCGGTTGTAAATGCGCCTAGTTTGGGGGCGTTTAAGAGATCTGTGGATAGGTTTATGGATGAAAAGGGATTGGTTTAGATTAGTGGGTCAGTGTTTTTTTTTAAAAAAACTGGTCAGCGCAACATCGTGGGCCGAAGGGCCTGTTCTGCGCTGTAATGTTCTATGTTCTCCTGTACAGTTCAACAGTTAGCTGAATATATTACATACTGTAGAACGATAGACAAGTTACAATGCAGAAGGAGGCCATTCAGTTCACTGTGTCTGTGGCTAGGAAACTAGCCACTTATTCTAATCCCACTTTCCAGCATGCTGATCTGTAGTTTTGCAGCTTTCAACATTTCTGATCCAGATCCAGGTACCCTTCCACTGAACTGAGTGTTTCAGCCTCACCACCAATTTAGGCAGCGAATTTCAGGTGTCCACCATCCTCTGGGTGAACATAGGGCCAGTACTGTGCTGTACTGGCCCTTCGGCCCTCGATGTTGTGCCGAGCTTTGTCCAAAACCAAGATCAAGTTATCCCACTCCCTGTCATTCTGGGTGAAAAAGATTTTCCTTGTGTCTCCTTTAATCCTTCTACTAATCACCTTAAATATGCTCCTTGGTTATAGAATCATAGAAGATAGGAGGCCATTTGGCCCTTCAAGCCTGCTCCACCAATAGCCTGATTTCCCCCCCCCCATATTGTTTTATCCCTATTGCCCCAAGTGCTAGATCTAATTCCTCCTTGAAAACAAAACATTTTGGCCTCAACTACTCTGTGCGGTAGCAAATTCCACAGGCTTACCACTCTCTGGGTAAAGAAGTTTCTCCTCATTTCTGTTCCTGTATCCTCAGACTGTGGCCCCTGGTTCTGGACTTTCCCACCACCAGGAACATCCTTCCTGCATTTACCCTGTCTAGTCCTGTTATAATTTTATAGGTTTCTACGAGGTTCCCCCTCATTCTTCTAAACTCCAGCAAATATATTCCTAACCAACTCAATCTCTCCTCACTTGCAAGTCCTCCATCCCAGGAATCAGTCAGGAAAACCTACTCTGCATTCCCTCTATAGCAAGAACACAAGAACATTTTTCCTCATAGAGACACCAAACTGCACACAATATTCCAGACATAGCCTCAACAAGGCCCTGGATATGGGTGGCATAGTGGTTAACACTGCTGCCTCACAGCACCAGGGATCTGGGTTCAATTCCCGGCTTGGGTCACTGTAGGTGTGGAGGCTACATGTTCCCCCCACATCTGTTGGATTTCCTCCGGGTGCTCCGGTTTCCTCCCACAGTCCAGAAGATTGCTGGTTAGGTGCTTTGGCCATGCTAAATTCTCCCTGTGTACCCAAATAGGTGCCAGAGTGTGGCAACTAAGGGCTTTTCACAGTAACTTCATTGCAGTGTCAATGTAAACCTACTTGTGACACTAATAAATAAAACTTAAATTTTATAATTGCAACAATGCATCCCTGCTCCTGTATGCGAATCTGCTTACTGCGAAGGCCAACATACTATTTTCCTTCTTCAATTCCTGCTGCACCTGCATGCTTACCTTCAGTTACTTCCGTACAAGGACATCCTCATTGTACATTCTCCTCTCAGATAATAATCTGTCTTCCTGTTTTGCTACCGAAGTGGATAACCTCACTGTTATCCACATTATTCTGCGTTTGCCCACTCACTCATCCTGTTCAAATCACAGAATCTGACAGTGCAGCCATTCGGCCCATCGAGTCTGCACCGACCACAATTCCATCCAGATCCTAACTCCATGCATCTACCCTAGCTAGTCTTCCTGACACTAAAGGGCCAATCCACCTAACCTGCACATCTTTGGACCATGGAAGGAAATCAGAAGAAACCCATACAGACATGGGGGGAACATACAAACTCCACACAGTCAGTGACCCAAGCTGGGAATCGAACCCAGGTACCTTGCGTTATGAAGCAGTAGTGCCACCCTCTGAAAGATCTCTGCATCCTCCTCAGAGCTCACCCTCCCACCCAGCTTTATATCATCTGCAAATCTGAAGATATCACATTCAGTTCCCTCAACTA
Organism: Carcharhinus amblyrhynchos; assembly: GCF_965287045.1. Lineage (NCBI taxonomy): Eukaryota > Metazoa > Chordata > Chondrichthyes > Carcharhiniformes > Carcharhinidae > Carcharhinus > Carcharhinus amblyrhynchos. Next base: position 42,777,965 of record NC_137348.1, read on the forward strand.
AATCATTAATATGTCGTGAACAGCTGGGATCAAAATGCTATTCTGGCATTCCCCATTAGTCACTGCCTGCAATTTGGAAAAAAGACCCATTTATTCCTACTCTTTGTTTCCTGTCTGCCAACCAGTTTTCTATGCGTTGAAAACGCTGTCCATCTTCTGCACCAATCCACAAGTTACCATGTATATTTCTGATCGGCCTCATCTCTCCTTCAGTTATTGTCTTGCTTTTAATATATTGGTAAAATCTCTTAGGATTTTCTTTGCTTTTACCCACCAGTACTTTTTCAGTCCCTCTCTTTGCTACCCTTTATTTTCCTTTCAGAGAAGTGATTCTTGAACAGCGTCGTAATAGGAATTAGCCTCTCGTGCTGCCCTGTTAAACTGAATAAACTTATTTTAAAACTGGATAAATCTTCGAAGAGTCTCAAGTTCAACAAATTACACTGAATATTGTGGAAAGTAGCTTAGCTCCACTAATCTGCAGCTGGGAAGAACCTATTATACAGATGGAAGTTCTTTAAACTGTAACTTAAATCAATATGAAATAAAAATAGCAGTCAGTCAGCATCAGAAGAGGCACATCACCTGTTCCCTCAACAAGACTTTTATCATTTCAGCACTAAATTGTTAATTCTCTTCATAAAGTAATCCCTTATCCTTGCAGCATCTTAGTGAACACGCACTTCATTCACTCAATACTTTTATAGCCTTCCTATAGGTGTCTAAAACAAATATCCAACACAAGCTAATTCAGAATTATAGTTACCATTCAACACAAGTTCATCAAATCCACCTGCTGTATCAAGCAGCTGATAACATTAAACTGTTTTACTCCCAGTTCTTATCACTGACCTTTAACATGACCTCGCAGAAATGCATCTGAGCTTCTCCAAAACGCAGTTTCAGCAACTCCAGATTCCGGATTTCCCTGCAGCAAAGCAGTTACATTAATTAGCTAGACAGGAATACTCAGGATCACTGCAGCGCAAAGATTTCTTGATGAACTCTGAAGAGGTGGTAACTCAAACCCCCTCCCATAGAAAATTACAGCTCAGAAACTGGCCTTTTGATCCTTCTTGTTTGTGCCAAACCATTTTTTGCTTAGTCCCACTGACCTGCACCTGGACCATATCCCTCCACACTCCTCTCATCCATGAACCTGTCCAAGTTTTTCTTAAATGTTAAAAGTGACCCCGCATTTACCACTTTATCCGACAGCTCATTCCACATTTCCACCACTCTGTGTGAAGAATCCCCCCCTAATATTCCCTTTAAACTTTTCTCCTTTCACCCTTAACCTATGCCCTCTGGTTTTTTTCTCCCCTAGCCTCAGTGGAAAAAGCCTGCTTGCATTCACTATCTACACCCATCATAATCTTATACACCTCTATCAAATCTCCCCTCATTCTTCTACACTCCAGGGAATGAAGTCCCAACCTATTCAATCTCTCTCTGTAACTCAGCTTCTCAAGTCCCAGCAACATCCTTGTGAACCTTCTCCGCACTCTTTCAACCTTATTTACATCCTTCCTGTAACTAGGTGACCAAAACTGTACACAATACTCTAAGTTCGGCCTCACCAATGCCTTATACAACCTTACCATAACACTCCAACTTTCATACTCGATACTCCGATTTATAAAGGCCAATGTAACAAATGCACTCTTTACAATAATGCTATTTTGGCATAAACGTGTCAGAGTTCAAATTCAACCCACCCAATGGAATGCCTGCAAACCTTCTTCACTCACAGTAAAGCATTGACACAGTCTCAGCTGATATGCCAAACCTTGTTCCATATATTTATCATCATCCTTACAGGGCTTATTTGACTACTTACTCCAACTGCTTCTCAGGACAACGAGAAACCATTATCTTTTCCTGCAAGAAGAGTATTTAGGACAACATGTAGCTTGACCAGTATCCAGACATATTCGGAGCTATCACCTCCCAGGAGGAAGAAACACTGGAGTGCCTGGAAAACTAGGGATATGTTGGAAATGGGCGAAATCTAATGGCCTGTACCAGCTAACATTCTGCTCCTTTTGAGTTGGATCAGAACCCTCAAATTTCTGAACAGAATATACCTGTGCCAATGATCACTAAACCAAAATCTCTCAGAGTCAGAAACAACAACAACAGGTAGGGTCAGTTATGGTTAAGCATTGCGAATCCACCTCTGCAACCATGCAAGCTTCTCAGTACCTGCAAGTAATGTAGCTGAAATGATGGAGTATTCGATCCGCCAGGAGTGTTCGATATTCATTGATAAACAGCTCTTTGCTGCCGTAAATACTGACCAGCAAAGTGATGATGTCAGAAGACCTTCGTTTGGAACCAAATTTACCTGAAATCAAGGTCAGAAAAAACAAGTATTTAAAGCATGATGTATTCAGGAGCAAGGCCAGTCCAGGCTTCACTGAGAAATGAGACATGTTAAATACAGAGGTAACACTTGGACCAACATTGCAATGTACATTTCTGTCACGAGTCTAGTTATCAGTTGGATCAAATCCTTCTCTTTCTAACTAGGTTTACAGTGCTAACAGTAAAATACTGTTAGGAAATGCAGTTTGAAGAGTTGCACACAGTAAAAACTTTGTATTGTTATTACTTATTAGTCACAAGTAGGTTTACATTAACACTGCAATGAAGTTACTGTGAAAATCTCCTAGTGGCCAGTCTCTGGCACCTGTTCGGGTACACTGAGGGAGAATTTAACCTGACCAATGCACCTAAGCAGCATTTCTTTCAGAACTCATTGTTCCTTGGGAGCACATGAGAGGAGAGCTTGTGAGTAAGTTACTGTGTTTTTTTTAAAACTAACGTCTCTAGCGTTTTTTTAAATTTTAAACCAGATACAGGAAGTGGTCATAGGGAGGTCTGGGAAGTATCTTTTTCCTCCTCTAGACCGCCTTAAATTGGGAAGGTGAAGAAACCCGATACTCTACACGTGTACAGTATCCCCTCCTACCCCTTCCTCTAACCTAAAAAAGAGTGACGCTCATTGTTCCTTGGGAGCACTGAAGAAAGGCAGCAATTTGCGAGAGGAGAGCTTGTGGGTGAGTAGAGCGATTTTTAAAACCAACTTTACTAGTTTTGTTTTTAAATTTTGTATCGGAAACCGAAAGGTGTCGCAAAGACACTTGGGTAGAGTTTTTTTTTAACCTTACTATAAATTGGAATGATGAGGAATCCCGATTCTCTGCACAGGTAGAGTATCCCACCCCTCCCTCCTCCTCTAACCTAAAAAAGAGAGAGAGAGAGAGAGAAGGGCTCTGAGTGGGAGCAGGTAAGTTTGTTTTTGTTTTTGTGTGAGCTGTAAGGGCTTTGGCTCACAGGGCCAAAGCGAAAAGGGTGAGGCAAAGTAAGTTATAAGTTTTTATTACTTTTTTTTCTCCTCTGGGTTTCTATAAAGGGCAAGTATGATTGTGAGGCCAGTATGTTGTTGCCGATGTAATATGTGGGAGGTCTTGGAGGCTCCTGGTCTCCCAGACATCCACACCTGTGCTCGGTGTGTGGAGCTGCAGTCCCTACGGGACCTGGTAAAGGAACTGGAAATGCAGCTTGAGGACCTTCGTCTCATTAGAGAGAATGAGGAGATAATTGATAGGAGCTATCGGCAAGTGGTCACACCAGGGCAACGGGAAGAAGGGGAAACCTCAGGTGATGGAGAGCACGCCGGTGGATGTCCCCCTTCAAAATATGTACTCCTGCCTGAGTACCACTGGGGGGGACAGCTCATCTGGAGCAGGAAGTGGTGGCCAGCTCTTTGGAGCTGAGCCAGTACTTCAAAAAACTAAGAAAGCAGCAAGGCAGTACTAATAGGGGACTCCACAGTGAGGGGATCAGACAGGCGCAGATGGGAGTCACGGATGGTGGTTTGTCTCCCTGGAGCTGGGATCCGGGATGTCTCTGGACGTGTCCCAGACATCCTGAAAGGGGAGGGTGAGGGACCGCAGGTTGTGGCTCATATAGGTACTGCTGACATAGGCAGGAAGAGGGAAGCAGTCATTAAAAGGGATTATAGGGAACTGGGTAGGCAGCTGAGAAAGAGGAATGTGAAGGTAGTAATCTCAGGATTGCTGCCTGTGCCACAGGAGAATGAGAGCAGGAATGGAATGAGGTGGAGAATGTGTGGCTGAGGGACTGGAGCAGGGGGCAGGGATTCCGGTTCCTGGATCATTGGGACCTCTTTAGGGGCAGGTGTGACCTGTACAGTAAAGACGGGTGGCACTTGAATCCCAGGGGGACCAATATCTTGGCGGGAAGACTGGCTAGGGCTACTGGGGGGCACTTCAAACTAGAAAGGTTGGGGGGGAGGGAACAGACATGAGGAGACTGAAACCGAGGAGGTTAGCTCCCGGGTAGGGAAGGACTGTAGACAGTATGAGAGGGAGGTTAGACGGCTGGTGGAGAAGAGAAATGTCCAGACTGAGGGGCTGAGGCGTGTCTATTTTAACGCCAGGAGTGTAGTAAATAAGGTAGATGAGCTTAGGGCATGGATTGCTGCTTGGGAATGTGATGTGGTGGCCATTACAGAGACTTGGATATCTCAGGGACACGACTGGGTACTTCAGGTGCCAGGATTCAGATGCTTCAGGAAGGACAGGGTTGGGGGCAAAAGAGGTGGTGGAGTGGCACTGTTGATCAGGGACAGTGTCATGGCTGCTGAGAAGGAGGATGCCGTGGAGGGACTGCCTACAGAGTCATTGTGGGTGGAAGTTAGGAACAGCAAAGGGTCAATGACTTTGCTGGGTGTTTTCTATAGGCCGCCCAATAGTGACAGGGAAGTTGAGGTGCAGATAGGGAAACAGATCCTAGAGAGATGTAGAAATAACAGAGTTGTCGTGATGGGAGACTTTAATTTCCCGAACATCGACTGGAATATCCCAAGGGTAAGGGGTTTGGATGGGGAGGTTTGTTAGGTGTGTTCAGGAGGGTTTCCTGACACAGTACGTGGATAAGCCTACGAGAGGAGAGGCTGTACTTGACCTGGTGCTGGCTAATGAACCTGGACAGGTGTCGGATCTCTTGGTGGGAGAGCATCTCAGGGATGGAGATCATAATTCTATCTCCTTCACGATAGCATTGGAAAGAGATAGGATCAGGCAGGCTAGGAAGGTGTTTGTCTGGAGTAAAGGGAAATATGAAGACATCAGGCAGATAACTGGACGAATAAACTGGAAGGAGGCGATCTTGGGGAAAAGTACAGAAGGAAGGTGGTGGATATTCAAGGAATGTTTGACTGGAGCTCTGCACAATAACATTTTGGTAGGGCGCAGGAACTGTGGTGCACGAAGGTTGTGGTGAACCTAGTCAGGAAGAAAAGAAAGGTGTATAAAAAGTTCAGAGAGCTAGGAGATGTTAAGGATCTTGAGGAGTATAAGGCTTGTAGAAAGGAGCTTAAATAGGAAATTAGGAGAGCCAGAAGGGGTCATGAGAAGGCCTTGGCAGGTAAGATTAAGGAGAATCCCAAGGCCTTCTACAAATATGTGAAAAGTAAAAGGATGAGAAGAGAAGGGATAGGACCTATAAAAGGTGAAGGGGGAAAAGTCTGTGTGGAACTGGAAGAAATGGCAGAGGTGCTTAATGAGTACTTTGCTTCGGTATTCACAGTGGAAAGTGATTTGGGAGGTTGTACTACAGGTTTGAGGCAGTCTGAAAAGATTGAGCATGTGGATGTTAAGGAAGAGGATGTGTTAGAACTTTAAAATTCTATCAAGATAGACAAGTCGCTGGGACCGGATGGGGTGTACCCCAGGTTACTGTGGGAGGTGAGGGAAGTGATTGCAGAGCCCCTGCGATGATCTTTGCGTCGTCGATGGAGACGGGAGAGGTTCCGGAGGATTGCGGATGTGGTTCCTATTTTCAAGAAAGGGAACAGGGACAGCCCCGGAAATTACCGACCGGTGAGTCTGACCTCAGTGGTTGGTAAGCTGATGGAGAGGCTTCAGAGGGACAAGATTTATGAGCATTTGGAGAAGTTTAGAATGATCAGAAATAGTCAACATGGTTTTGTCAAGGGCAGGTCGTGCCTTACGAACCTAGTTGAGTTCTTTGAGAATGTGACTGAACACATTGACGAAGGAAGAGCGGTAGACGTGGTTTACATGGACTTCAGCAAGGCGTTTGATAAGGTCCCCCATGCAAGACTTCTGGAGAAGGTGAGAGGGCATGGGATCCAAGAGGCTTTGGCCTTGTGGATCCAGAACTAGCTTGCCTTCAGAAGGCAGAGAGTGGTTGTGGATGGGTCTTTTTCTGCATGGAGGTCGGTCACCAGTGGAGTGCCCCAGGGATCTGTTCTAGGACCCTTGCTGTTTGTCATTTTCATAAATGACCTGGATGAGGAAGTGGAGGGATGGGTTAGTAAGTTCGCTGATGATACGAAGGTTGGTGGTGTTGTGGATGGTCTGGAGGGATGTCAGAAGTTGCAGCGGGACATAGATAGGATGCAAGACTGGGCGGAGAAGTGGCAGATGGACTTCAACGCAGATAAATGTGTAGTGGTCCATTTTGGCAGGACCAATGGGACGAAGAAATACAATATCAAGGGTAGGAGTCTTAGCTGTGTTGAAGAGCAGAAGGATCTTGGGGTCCGGGTCCATAGGACTCTTAAATCGGCCTCACAGGCGGAGGATGTGGTCAAGAAGGCGTATGGCGTACTGGCCTTCATTAATCGAGGGATTGAGTTTAGGAGTCGGGAGGTAATGCTGCAACTTTATAAGACCCTGGTCAGACCCCACTTGGAGTACTGTGCACAGTTCTGGTCGCCTCAGTATAAGAAGGATGTGGAAGCTATTGAGAGGGTGCAGAGGAGATTTACAAGGATGTTGCCTGGATTGTGAGGCATGCCTTATGAAGATAGGTTGAGGGAGCTGGGACTCTTCTCCCTGGAGAGACGAAGGTTGAGAGGCGACCTGATAGAGGTTTATATGATGTTGAGAGGAATAGACAAGGTGGATTCTCAGAGGCTATTTCCCTGGGCTGAAATGGTCGCTACGTGAGGACACAGATTTAAGGTGCAGGGAAGCAAGTACAGAGGAGATGTTAGGGGTAAGTTTTTCACTCAGAGGGTGGTGAGTGAATGGAATCGGCTGCCATCGGTGGTGGTGGAAGCGAACTCGCTGGGGTCTTTTAAAAGACTTTTGGATGAGTACATGAGATCTAATGGGATTGGGGGTTATAGATAGGTCTATGGCTTAGTATGTATAGACGTGAACGGCGCAACTTGTGGGCCGAAGGGCCTGTTTGTGCTGTAGTGTTCTATGTTCTAACTAAATTGACCTGAAATCAGGCTTCTAGAATAATCTTCTCTGGGTCCCTTCTCTAATTTTAGTTGAAGCCACTTGAGATTTGGGGCACTCAACCTGGAGTTCAGCAAGCTGCCCAGGTAAACTCAAGAAAACAGATAACGTATGGGCCTGAAAAAGCAACCACAAACCTACAAGTTGTGGTAAAAAGCAAACTAGTTCACAACCGATGTTCCTTCTGACCTTAATTTGTGTGCAGCTTGTTTATTTCAATCTATTTACAATCTTTTACATGGCTGCATAATGGGCCAACTCTGAGTGGTACCTTATGGTTTGTTGTTCACTAATGCATGTCTATCCTGATCTGGCAAGTTTCAGTCTGTTTACAGGGTATTGGTGAAATATTATTCAAAAGTTCAGACAGATGTTGCCCCAGATGTCAACTCTGGTTAAGTAAGTTGGCAAGAAGTTGGTAAATGGGGTATAATGTGGGAAAATATGAAGCTGTTCATTTTAGAAGGGAGAAGAAAAGAACAGAATATTGTTTAAATGGAGAAAAGCTGCAACACAAAGGGGGAATTTATGCAGAAACACAGAAAGCTAGCACACAGGTACAGCAGGTAATCAGGAAGCTAATAGAGTGTTGGTCCTTATTTTAAGAGGATTGGAGTGTAAGAATAGGGAAGTCTTGCTGTAACTGTATAAGGTACTGAATAGACCATATCTGGAGTACTGTAAGCAGTTTTAGTCCCCTTATTTAAGGAAAGATATTACTTCATTGGAGGCAGTTCAGAGAAGGTTCATTAAGATGATCCCCAGTGTGGAGGGATTGTCTTCTCAGCAAAGGTTTAACAGGTCACGACTCCACTCATTGGAATTTCGAAGAATGAGAGATGATCTCATCGGAATTCTTACGGGACTTGGCAGAGTAAATACCAAGAGGATGTGGCCCCTTATGGGAGAGTCTAGGACAGCATAAAGGGGTGCCAATTTAAGACTGAGATGGGGAGGAATTTCTTCTGTAAAAGGGTTGAGTGTCTTTGGAACTCCTTGCCACAGAGAGCTGTAGGGGCAGAGTCCTTGTGTATATTTATGGCTGAGATAGTTTTTTTTAAATCAGTAAGGGAATCAAGGTTATGGAGAAAGTGCAGTAGAACGAACATGAGGAATGTTGAATCAGCTTTGATCCTATTGAGTGGCGGAGCAGGGTTGACAGACCAAACGACCTACTCCTGTTCCTTTTTCTTATGCTGTCTGCACAATCCTATTTATTTTACATTACAGCATGGCCTGAGATTATTCCAAGAAAGGATTGAGGGCGGGCCCACAGTCAAATACTCCACTGGCAATTAGAGTTACCATTATGCAACAATCTCATGATCTAGGGACGTCCCAAAGTGTTTTCCTGAAGTACAGTCACTGTTGTCTGTAAGGTGAAATGGAACTGCATCACAGTGCCAAGAATTCTCAAAAATTAGAAAGAGATTCTGCCTGATTTTTTTGGTTTACGAGATAATGTCATGTTTTCTTCAAGTGAATACTCGACAATAATATAAATGAATTAAGAATTTTCTAAACTCAAAATTTTAAATGTTCGTAACGGGCCACACTTTAAACATTTTACTGACTTGGGTAGCATGAGTGGAGTGCTCTATATCTGCCCTAGTCTGCTATAGGGGTACAGCTTTAAGAAATTAAGAAATTTAAGAAATCTCTTAACAGTGTCTTCATAATTTTAAGAAATCTCCTAAGCAATTAATGGCAATCAGGAACAACTTCCAGCCTGGAAGGGAAAAGAAGTGGAGAAATGGTACAATTAGAGAGGGGCTAGAGGGGAAGGAGTTATAAATGATATGCTGGAAAGTAACCCTTGTTACTTTGTTCATCTCTGCACTTAAAAGGCACAGCTGTCTTGTATGAATGCACCATTTGTTTTGAACATTAATCTCCACTCTACAAGCCCAATTGGGCGGCACGGTAGCACAATGGTTAGCACTGCTGCTTCACAGCTCCAGGGTCCTGGGTTCGATTCCTGGCCTGGGTGACTGTCTGTATGGAGTTTGCACATTCTCCTCGTGTCTGCGTGGGTTTCCTCCCACAGTCCAAAGATGTGCGGGTTAGGTTGATTGGCTGTGCTAAGAAATTGCCCCTTAGTGTCCAAGGATGCGTAAATTAGAGGGATTAGTGGGTATACTATGTAGGGATATGGGGGTAAGGCCTGGGTGAGATTGTGTTTGGTGCAGACTCGATGGGCCAAAGGGCCTCTTTCTGCACTGTCGGGTTCTATGATTCTTTGAATACACACTAGATTCCAGGTCTGTTTCAGCTTGTCACAAATCTAGCCACATAATAGTGTACAGTCAAATTCCTGAACCCAGTGCCTGTTGCTGTGGGGAAGGGGAAATCAGAGGTGAATATCCTTAGGGACACTATTGTGTAGCCTCTAGGGGCTACCGGGATTTATACATCAACCTTGACTCAGTTGATAGCAATTCTGCCCCTCTCGTGCAGTACTTAGAGAGTAAAGCCCCTCCAAACAAGAGACAAGCTGAGGCCCCCATCTGCTCATATAAATAGCTGTAAATATCCTATGGTTTGGCCCGAATTTGCTTGGAGAGGCAATCACCGCTCCTTTCTCCTCACACTGTACTGGAGCTCCACATTTCTCACCGCAACTTCCAACCCCAGCCTCGTGAGAAATGTTCAGCTCAGGTGCTCCAGAGTATGGACAATCCCATTATTACCCAGGAATTAGAAATGGTTTCAAGCCTTCCAACTTTTCCACAGTAACTACTCTGCTAAGAGAGTCAGAATCATCCAAAGTCTCTGATTAAAATCGGAGTTCACAGTGCAGTTTAAACTTCCCGAGCAATTTCTGTGCAGTCGTTGTGTGGGGATTTCTGGTGCTTCCTTTGGGATATACACCGCCCCACCCCACCTCCCAACCCGGAACAGAAGTTCAGGGTCAATATTTCGAGGAGCAGCAGGAGTTAAATCCACTGTCCTAGATAACATGCATCCCTCAATTCATCACAAAAAAACAGCCTATTGGGTCATTATCACATTGTTGTTTGTGGGAGCTTGCACCAATTGCTGCATTTCCTACATTATAATAATGACTAAACTTCTCATGAGCTCCTTGGGTGTAAACTGCTGTGGGGCATTTCGAGATGATAAATGATAAAATATAAAAGCAAATCTTTCTTCTTGTGCAGTAAAGAGGAAGTTCTCAAACTCCCAACAAAAAGAAAGTGGAAAATGCTTGGAGAGATTTGAATTAATTAAGGTGGGCCAGCAGAATTTTAAAAGGTAGATGGTGATTGACTAACACAGAATCCCTACAGTGCAGAAGAGGCCATTCAGCCCATCGAGTATGCACCAATTCTGACAGATTATTTTACACACCTTATCACTGTAACCCTGCACATTTACCATGGCAATCCTTCTAACCTACACATCTTTGGACACCAAAGGACATGAACAATCTATCTAACCTGCACAACTTTGGACATAAATGGATTTTTTGACAAGGTATTAAAAGCAATTGAAGGGAATACATTGGAAATATGTGTTATGGATTTTAAGGAAGCATTTGAGAAAGTATCATATAAAAGGCAAGTTTTTGCTCATGAAACGTAGCTCATGAAGTAGCAGGGTCAATGTCAATGTCAACTTGGCTCAACGACTGAAGACAGCAAGTTGTGGTAAATGGCTATCTCTCTAGCTGGAGGATGGTAAATAATGTATTCCCTAAAGATTAAGGGTAGGGCCACTGCTTTTGGTGAAATACAGTCCACACTTAAAGATGTGGTTGCATTCCTGAAAACTGTGACCTGGATCCATCTAGTGGCAGAGTCAGTCTGTGCAGATAGCAGCTGAAATCCTGACTACTGGCACAGACCAACATCTGCAACTGGATGGAGCTTGCTATTCCATAAAAGTTCAGGAGCAAAAGCCAAAAAGCAGAAAAATTTATCAAACATAGTTTGACATTGCCTCCTCCCCTAAACTGTGTCCAATCTTGGAACAGATTACCTCACCCACGTTGAGCTGAAGACGACGAGTGGATTAAAATGTTTACTCAATAAGAAATAAGCAATAACTTTTCAAATTCTTTAAGATATATCTATATTTTTTCTAAATAACCAATTCATTTGTTGTCAGAATGTACAATACTTGCTGTCACCTCTGGGATTTGTGCCAGTTTCCTCAGACCCTCAAAAGTCTTCTTCCAGATTAACAGATCATCATTCTTCTTGTTTCTGGGGAGTATTAGGACTTACCTGGATCTGCATCAACAGGGTCAGGAAGCCAGTCTTCTGGATCAGACATATCATCATCACTATCGTGGCCATGTTCTAGAGTAATTGGATCTGCTTTGGACAGCTCATGTGCCAGATCACTGGATCCCTCGGAATCATCAGTCAAACCTGCTACTATCTGTCTCACAGTGTCATCCCGTGTCCTGTGGGCGAACAAGGTGAAAAGAAATGGAAAACTAATAAAGATCAAAAATTAATTGCCTCACAGTCAAGACATGACACTCAACAGGTAAAGTAAATCTAGCTTATTCAGGTTGTGTTTGAGTAGCTGGTCCTTAATTATGCTTAACTCAAAGGTCAAATACTTTGCAAACCTAGTTCTCATCTGATTTAACACAAAGGACTTTGGTTTGAAACATCCAACCCGTTCTCTGGATGCCTTTCATTATTGTAAAATCTGTAATCATCTCCTTCCGTTACCTAATCAGTAAAACAGCCTAACTGCCTTACCAGATCCTATTATAACTCAACAATTTAAGAACTAGCATAATCTTCCTTGCTCTTTACACCTCATCTGCATCTCATATTGTAGATACACCAATTAAAATTGGATCATTGATTTTCCAATGTATTTCAGTCCATGAACTTTAATTTCTGCAGACTACACAATCTCTGGTTAAATGATGCATGTACTGTTCATCCCAACATACAGAATGCTTCCAGACCTTGGTAAAAAGAGTCCAAACTTCTCTAAACTGTGGAATTCATTGACAATCACTAGATTCAGAACCATAACCATAAAACTGCTGTTGACTGTCAGAGAAACCCATCTGGTTTACTAATGTCCCTTTACCTGGTCTGGCCTACACATGACCTAGAATCATAGCAATTGGTTGACTCTTAAGTGCCCTCTGAAATGGCCTAGCGAGCCACAAGTTCAAGGGCAATAAATACTGGCCCAGCCAGCGACACCCACGAATAAAACAAAATTGTCAGAGGTACAAAGTTCTCAACCAATCGATTCCTCCACTTTAACTTGCTTTTAATTAATCACAAAAGATTCTTTGAACCAAAATATTCAACAATCTATTTTCTGCACCCACCCAAATACTCCCTCACCACCACCAGCATCCTGTAATATGTTTAGGAAACTTTTCCAGTCCATTTTGTCGATTTTAACTATTTTAGCCTTTTTTGATTCATTTGATAATTTTGAATGTTTTACATTATCAATGTTATAGATGTGAACATATATTTATTCATGGAAAACAGATGTACAAATGGGAGTTGCTGTCTTGTTAACACTAATTCAAAATTTAACTCCGAATAAAACAGCTCAAAAGAATTGATGAGAAGTTAATGACCTAAAAAGATGGCACATAGATGATATTTGACTATTCAAAACATTTGTTGGGAGTTGGCAGGGTACAAAAAGCACTACTGTTCAAAACTGAAAGAAAAATTTTCAAAGGTTGCAAAGTGAACTGGAGCATCAATGGACATCACCCACAGACTGTTAGTGGTCGCATCACATTCCAAAGATCCTCCTCGCCAACACCACAATTAGTGAGAGCTGCTTTTCAATCCTAATCTAATTCTCTCCAAAGGTCAATATCCAGCTCTGTATAAATCTTCTCCTATTTTCCTTGTCTTCAGTTCTGATGAAGGGTCATCCAGACTCGAAACATTGGCTCTATTCTCTCTATAGATGCTGTCAGACCTGCTGAGATTTTCCAGCATTTTCTGTTTTTGTTTCAGATTCCAGCATCCACGGCATTTTGCCTTTATATTAATTTCCAGACTTCTGTTTTTGCAAATCTTACCTTCCTGACCATTTCATTTGCTTCCTTCTATCATCGTATTGTTCATTATTTTTGATAATCTCTTTTCTCAATAAATTGCTGGTCTTGTTAAAATATATTATCCACCTCATAAACGGACTCCACTGAGGGCTGAACTAGTACTTTACATCAACAAAAAGTATAAAGCTAGGATGTTACACTAAACCTATATCTCTATAAAGCACAGGATATTATAAGATATATTAATACTTTGTTAATCTAACCTGCCACCTTCAAAGATTTGTGCGCAAACAATCCAGGTCTCCTTCTTGCACCTCTTTTAAAATTGTACCATTTGGTGTAATTGTCTCTTCTCATTCTTCTTAACAAAATGTATCTCCTTTCAGTTTATTGTATTGAATTTCTTCTGTCTCATGAATACCCATTCCACCAGCCTATGTCCTGTTGAAGTCTAGTACTAACCCTCTCACTGTATACTGCACTTTGAAGTTTTATCTGATTTATAAATTTCACAATGTGTCCTTTGTCCAAAGTAATTTTCTCATTAACAATCCCAAAACAATATAAATTACTGATGGTGAAGAAAGGGCAGAACACTTACTCTTAAACACGACAAATCATCACTCGTTTAAACTATAGATACAACACTGTACCTTAGATACTTGCGGACTGGCTCGCATACCACTTCCAAAATAACCATGGATGGGTCCAACTCACGAAGGGCCTTGATTGCAGATATGTACAATGTTATCACATCAGCAGTGTTCACTCCTAAACAAGGAGATGTTACACGATTAACTACTGGAGATAACTTTCAAAGCACAACTTTATACATATTTGGCCAATGAGCACCAAATTCAGAGTTAAGGTCGAATCTGTAGTAAAAATTGAGTATCTAAAATTACTTCTTTTATGTTAATTTTTTATCTTCATGTAGTTTGATGTGTTGTTTCTTGACAGGGACAAGGTATTAGACTTGATGGTCTAATAAGCAAAGATGTCACAGGTGAGCTACTAAGGCATGTGGATCAGATATTCCCAGACTCAATTCTTCCCCCATGTCTGTAATGAGTCAGTTTTGGGGGTAATGTCACTGAATTCATAATCCAGAGGCCCAGGCGAACACCTGGGGACATGGACGCAGCTGGAAGTGAAGGCTAGTCTCAGTAATGGTGACCATGACAACTTATCAGTTGCTGTAAAGACCCACCTTGCTCACTAATTTCCTTTAGGGAAGGAAATCTGCCACCCTTACCTGGCCTGGACTACATACTCCAGATTCACAGCAATGTAGCTGATTCTGAACTGTCCGCTGAAATGTTCAGTGCAAGGGAAATTAGGGAAGGGCAACAAACTCTGACTTTGCCAGCCTTGCCCTCATCCCATAGAAGAAGAAAAAGTATTAGCTAGAAGAGCAATAGGGCTAGGGAGAGACATCAGATTCATCAGGGTTGCCTTCCGAATATATATCTGGTGACCCCTGTTGATATGGTGTATGTGTAGCTTACAGAAGGGTGGGATTAGGCTTAGCTGTCATAGCAAACCCCAACCCATGTTATGAAATCCATTCATTCTGCTTCTCCCTGTGCTATGTAAGCCTGTAACAAGTTCCACATTTATTCCTGCCTGGGGTAGAACCCTCTTAGAGTGTTGTAATAAGTCACCAGATTAGTTCAAGGGTCAGTGAACAGCATTTCTTGAGGTGTCTGTTTTTAAGAGACAAGAGACAGAGAGCAGGACCAGGTTCCTGTTAAGGAAAAACAGTCCTCAGTTGAATAAAGCTCTGTGGGGAACAAACTAAGTGAAGTGGGTTGAGAGAAGCCAGGAAAATCCATGAGGGCAGCTTAAGGTTGGTGATTCCATAGTGTTGGGGAAGAGGTACCCTGTTGGAGAAGTGGTGTTCTGCTTAGCACAGAAGATCCAAATTGTGCTTGTAAAGCAGATGCTTGTATGTGCTCAGAAATCCAGGAACATGATCTTGGAAAGGGAGACTGAAACACTGTAAAGTAGGCTGTTGTTAAAACTCTCATGTTGGAGTGACTTTGAGGGAGTACCCCAAAACAATATCTTCACAGGTGATGGCTGCAAATTTGCATGAGAGACACAAAGTTTCAGTGAAGTTTCAATGATTGGCTCACAATGTGACCAATGTCTGGGTGGGTTGTTGAGGAATTCACTGAATCCATTTTTAATTGGATCTGTCATGTGTTCTGTAGCATGATGTGACCAATCACAGTTTGCCTTACATACCCCATACTCGGTGTATAACTTAGATATTCCAAATTGCTTCATCTTTTTAGCTTGGCAAATTAAAATTTATTGTTGTTCGAAATCCATGGAATATTGTAGTTGGATTCACTTTAGACATGCCTATGAAACTATAACACAGCACAGCGTACAAAAGAGAAGACTAGAATAAAGACCTTAAGACGTAGGAGCAGAACCAGGCCATTCAGACCATCAAGTCTGCTCTGTCATTCAATCCCCACTGATGTTTCTCAATCCCATTCTCCCTCCTTCTCCCTGTAACCTTGGATCTCTTTACCAAGAGTCAAGCCAGCTCTGTCTTAAATACACTCAGTGACCCAGCCTCCACAGCCTCCTGTGGCAATGAATTTCATAGATTCACCACCCTTGGCTCAAGAAATTCCTCCTCATCGGTTCTAAAGAGTTGTCCCTTTATTCGGAGGCTGTGCCCTCGGATCCTAGTTTATATTATTAATGGAAACATCTTCCCCATGTCCATTCTATCCAGACCTGTCAAGATTCTGTAAGTTATAACGATACCTTTCTCCTCTTACTTACTTTTCTACCTAACATGGCACCATTGTAAAATTTAGCTACAGTACATTTGGTCCCTTCATCCAAGTCATTGATCTCCATTGTAAGAAGGTTGAAGATCCAGCACTGATCCCTGTGGCACTTGATGGTTATGGCTTGTCAATCCAATGAACATTGAGGCCAAGAAATGTTTGCTTTTTCAAATTCATCAGCTGAACAAAAGGAGGTGCATTACTCCCAAACTCTGTTCATCTTATATTGCATATTTAGAAAGTTTACCGCTATTTTGTACAAGTCAGAAGGAGATGGATAATCTTGTGCAAACCTGGGTGCAGAAGCCTGGTCTCCAGGGCTGTTTTTAGTGATGAAAGTAATTGCTGCCTCTGATTGGTCCTTTCCAGGCAAACTTTCAGATCCTGCAATGCTGCCTTGGATTCCGGGAAGTCTGCAATTAAACAAAATAAAAATCAACAATTCCTAAGGGAAATATTGGATTTTGAGCTCAAAAAGAAAATATATAATGTGCATTTTAACCAGACAAGATGCATATTGAAAATGGACTGTTAGCAAATTATATAGAGTTCATAGAAACCTCAACAAAGGTGTGGGAACCAAGAGGAAACATAGAGAGAAACATCAGGATGCACAAAATAGCAGGAGATATAAGCACCAGTATAGGGAATAATAAGTGAATAAGTGAAAGTCAGAATAAGAACAGAAAAGAATAATGATGTTTTTCATCAGGGTTACCTGAATGATGTGGATATGCTGGCGTTGGACTGGGGTAAACACAGTAAAAAGTCTGACAACACCAGGTTTAAGTCCAACCGATTTATTTGATAGTAAACTCACAAGCTTTCGGGGTTTGTCCCTTCATCAGGTGAATGGTGAGTTCTGGCCTCACCTGACGAAGGGACAAACCCCGAAAGCTTGTGAGTTTACTATCAAATAAATCGGTTGGACTTAAACCTGGTGTTGTCAGACTTTTTACTGTATCTGAATGCACAGAGTTTAGTAAGAAGGCTGGGGAGTTACAGTGCAGATTGTGATGTGGAAATGTGACGTAGGGGTGATAAGAGGGGTCTGGCTCAAGGTAGGACAAGACTGGACATTAAATATTCCTGAGTACAAGGTGCTCAGAAAAGATGGGAAAGGAAAGGAAAAAAAGGGAGAGGCGTAGTGATATTGGTTCAGGAGGGTGTTGCAGTACTGAAGAAAGAGTTTGTCCCAGGGTTCAAGGACAGGATCAATTTGGCAGGAGCTAAGGGACAAAAAAGGTGCAATTACATTGCTTCCTATAGTCTATAGACAACAATTGTGCAAAGAGTGTAGAAGACCAAATCTGCAGGAAAAATTAGTGAGAGATGCAAACATTATAAGTAGTTATAATGGAGGATTTCAAATTAAACGTAAAATAGGACAGTGGTGATGCAAAGGGCAGAGAGGGGCAAAAGTTCCTAAATTGTGTTTTGGAAAATTTTCTGCGACAGTGCGTCCAGTGCAACAGGAAAAGATGCACTGTTGGATCTAGTTCTTGGAAATGAGGTAGGCCAAGTCGATGTTCATAGAATTCATAAAGTACAGAAGAGGTCATCTGGCCCATCGAGTCTGCACTGACTCTCCACAGAGTATCTTACCCAGACCCTCTCCCTATCCTGTCACCCCATACATTTACCATGGCCGATCGACCTAACCTACACATCTTGGGATACTAAGAGGCAACTTAGCATAACCAATCCACCTAACTGTTACACCTTTGTACTGTGGGAGGAAACCGGAGCACCCGGAGGAAACCCATGCAGTTATGGGGAGAATGTGCAGACTCCACACAGTCAGTCCCCCAAGGCCAGAATTAAACCCAGGTCCCTAGCGCTGTGAGGCAGCAGTGCTAAGCACTGTGCCACCATAACGCCCCTGGTCAACTGTCAGTGGGACGAACAGTTAGGATATAGTGATCATTGTAAGGTAATGTTTAAGATGATGAGAGAAAAGGAAAACAGGTAATCCAGAATAAAAATGATTAACTGGAGGAGAGTGAACTTCAATGGGACAACATGGAGCAGGGCCAGTTCGACTGGAACAAAAGGTTGAATTATAGCTGAACAGTAGCAACCTTATCATAGAACCCTACAGTGCAGGAGGCAGCGATTCGGCCCAACAAGTCTGCACTGACCACTATCCCACCCAGTCCCTATCCCTATAACCCTATGCATTTACCCTAATTAGTCCCCTGACACCAAGGGTCAATTTAGCATGGCTATTCCACCTAACTTGCATATCTTTGGACTGTGGGAGGAAACTAGAGCACCTGGAGGAAACCCAGGCAGACACAGGGAAAATGTGCAAACTCCACACAGACAGTGACCCAAGCTGGGAATTGAACCTGGGTCCCTGACACTGTGAGGCAGCAGTGCTAACCCACTGTGCTGTACCTTCAAAATAGTCCAGGCACAGTCAAGGTATATTTCTTCAAAAGGAAAAGGCAAGGCAAACAAATCCAGAGCTCCTTGGATATAAAAAGAGATAGAAATTAAAATAAGGAAGAAATAGTGTGCCTGTGACAGGTGTCAGTAGGAAATATAATTGAGAACCAAGAGGGATACAGAAGGTTCAGAGGGGAGGGGAAGAAGCTCATTAGAGAAACAAAGAAGGATTATGAGAAAAGACTGGCAGCCAACATAAAGGGGAATCCCAAGGTCTTCTATAAGCAAATAAATAGTAAAATGGTAGTGAAAGGAGGAGCAGGACAGATTAGGGACCTAAAAGGACATTTACACATGGAGTCACAGAGCATGGCTGAGGTATTAAATGATACTCTGCATCTGTCTTTACCAAAGAGATAGATGTTACCCAGGACATGGAGATAGATGAAGAAGCTCTGTTACTTGAAAGGTTCCAAATCAATATGGGGGGAGTGTTGAATAGACTGTCAGTGCTGAAAGCTGACGAGACACTGGAACCATAGAATGCCTACAGTGCAGAAGGAGGCTATTTGGCCCATTGAGTCTGCACTGGCTACAATCCCATCCAGGCCCTATCCTCATAACCCCATGCATTACCCTGGCTAGTTCCCCTGGCACTAATGGGCAATTTTGCATGGCCAATCCACCTAACCCGCACATCTTTGCACTGGATGAGATGCATCCAGGGATACTGGAGGGAGAGAGAAATGGAAATTGCAGGACTACTGACAATAATTGTCCAGTCTTCCCCAGAGTCCAGGGATATGCCAGAGGACTGGAGAATTGAAAATGTTATACTCTTATTCAAAAAGGTTGTAAGGATGGCTCAGCAATTACAGACTAGTCTGTTCAAATTCAATGGTGGGGAAGCTTCTAGAAACAATTATTCAGGAAAAAATGAGTTCATTAGGAAGAGTCAGCATGGATGTATAAAGGGGAAATCACGTTTAATTAACTTACTGGAGTTTATTGAGGAGGTAACAGAAATGGTCGATAAGGGTGATGCTGTTGATGTGATGTACTTGGACTTTCAGAAGGCATTCAATACAGTGCCACACAGCAGACTTGTGAAAAATGTTATAGTTCACAGAATAAAAGCAACAGTAACTACATGGATACAAAATTAGCTTAATAATAGAAAGCAGACAGTAATGGTCAATGGATGTTTTCCAGACTGGTGAAGGTTTGTAGTGGTGTTTCCGGGGGTCAGTATTAGCATCCTTGCTTTTCCTGATATATGAATGAGATCTTAGCAGGGGATAGTTTCAAAGATTGTATATAGTCCAAAGCTTGTATATAAATTGTGAAGGGGACAGTGTAGAACCTCAGAAGGACATAGACAAGATGATACAGTGGGCAAATAGATGGCAGATGAATTTCAATGAGGTGTGCTGATGCATTTTGACAAGAAGAATGTAAGAGACAATATAACATAAGAGGTACAATTCTAAAAAGGGTGTAAGAGCAGATAAACTTGGGTGTACCTGTACACAGATCATTGAAGGTGGGAGAACAGGTGGACAAAGCAGTTAATAATAGCATTCTGAGCTTTATGAATAGGGGCATAGAGCACAAGAGCAAGGAGTTATGCTCAACTTATACAGGATGCGAGTTAGACCACAGCTGGAGTATTGTGTATAGTTCTGGGCGCCACACCTTAGGAATGTTGTGAACACAATGGAGATAATATGGAAGAAGTTTGTAACAATGGTTCCAGGGTTGAGAAAATCCAGTCGCGAAGATAGGTGGGAGAGGTTGCCACTGTTCTCCTTGGAGAGAAAAGGGCTAAGAGAAGTTTTGATAGAGACGTTTAAAATCATGAGGGGGTTGGACAGAGTAGATAGAGAGAAACTGTTCCTCCTTGTAAAAGCATCAAGAACAAAAGGGCACAGGTTTAATGCGATTTGCAAAATAAGGAAATGCGATGTGTGAAAAAACCTTATCACAGAATGAGTGGTTGGGTTCTGGAATGCACTGCCTGGACGTGTGTCAGAGGCAGGTTCACTGAGGCATTCAAGAGGGCATGAGATGATTATCTGAAAAGAAACAAAATGTGCCAGAGTACGGGGAAAAGGCAGGGGAATGGCAGTAAATCATTACATTTACTTGGAGAGCTGGGTCAGACACGATGGGGCAAATGGCCTCTTTCTGTGCCATAACTATTCTGTGATTCTATGCATTATTTTAACTGTCAAAGACCAGCATAGATCTTGAGGAAAAAAAATGCACCCAATTGTTTCGCTTAGAACCCGGTCAGCATCTGAATCCCAACGATTGTCCCCATTTCCACACATCAGAGCTCTGGTTCCTGGATCAAGACAGAGTCAAGGAAACCAGGAAAATCAGAAATTAGAATCAAACGATCATGAGCTACAAAGTAACTGGAAATGGTTCTTCATTTAAACAAAACTAGGAATTGACTTTCTGATACTGATCAGGAATAACCCATTATGAACCATCACTGAAACCCAAAAGTGAGGCCCCCTCAATACACCAAATACAAGCTAGAAAGAGGGAATTACATCCACTTACCTCGTATAATGCTGAAGAGTTCCTCGATCCTCATATTTGCATACACCTGATAAAGGAAGAACTGCAAGTGTATTCGCCAGCGTTGCAGTGTGCTGTTTGTCTGAGGGGAAGCTGATTTCGTACTGGCCTTCTGCAGGAACACCATGCTCAGCCAACAAATAACCTTCGACTCCAACCACTGAACAGAAAGAAAACATATTCCAGTTCAAGATATTCACTCTTTCTAATAATAATCCACCCTGTTCAATTACTCCATGATCATTTCCTATTTAATAACTTCAGATTGTAAGTAGAAAACCTTTCTTTTTATCTACGGGATGTGGATGTCACTGCCAATTTTGTCAATCCCAAATTGTCCTTGAACTGAATGGTGTTCGGCCATTCCAGTGGGCATTTAAAAAGTCAGCCACATTGCTGTGAATCTGCTGTCACATGTAGACCAGACCAGGTAAGGATGGCAGAAAGAACATTAGTGAGCAGGATGGGTTTTGACAACAATCAACAATGGTTTCATGGTCATTATTAGACTTTTTTATTTCAGATTTTTTAAATTGAATTTCAACATCTGCTTGGTGAGTATCAAACTGCAGAACATTTTCCTAGCTCTCTGGATCACTCGTCCAGTGACAACACCACCTACGTCATTGCCTCTCTGAAATCATAGTAACAGAATGGTCGATTTAGCTCTTGAAGCCTTTTTCACCATTCAGTGAGGTCATAGTAAATCCATTTTAAATTCCATCCGCCTGTCTTGACTCCATAACCTTTAATACCCTTCTTTAGCAAATATTTATTGACCGTAAATTTAAAATCATTACTGCATTTTGTGGAAGGGTGTGCCATCTTCACCCTTTGGGTGAAGAAGTTTTTCCTAACTTCTCCCCTGAATGAGCTGGTTTTGATTTTAAGGTTATGTTTCGATGACTGTCTGTATGGAGTTTGTACATTCTCCCCATGTCTGCATGTGTTTCCTCCCACAGTCCAAAGATGTACAGGTTAGGTGAATTGGCCATGCTAAACTGCTCCTTAGTGTCCCTAGATGTAGGTTAGATGGATTAGCCTTTGGTAAATGTATGGGATTATGAGGATAAGAGCGAGAGAGGGGGGCCTGGCTAAGACACACTGTCAGAGAGTCAGTGCAAGTTTAATGGGCCTTTCTGCACTGTTAGGGATTCTATGGTTCCCACTTTCTAGGCTCCCTCACCAGCAGCGTGCTAGTGTGGTACCAAGGAGCCTTAGCAAAACTGGAGTTAATTGGAATTAGGAGGAAATTCACCACTGATTGGAGTCATACCTGGCACAAAGGAAGATGGCTGTGGTTGCTGGAGGTCAGTCATCTCAGTTCTAGGATATCAGTGCAGCAGCGTATCTTCAACCGCATCATCAATGACCTCCAGTCCATTATAAGGTCAGAAGTTGGTAAGTTCACTGATGGGTGCACAATGTTCAGCACCATTCTCAACTCCCCAGATACTGAAACAGCCCATAACAAATGCAGCAAAGCCTGGACAATATCTGGGCTAGCCTAACAAGTGTCAAGTAACATTCATGCCACACAAATGCCAGACAATGACCATCTCCAAAAAGATTGAATCTACCTATCACCCCTTGACATTCAATGGTTTCACCATCCTTGAATTCTCCGCCATCAACATCCTGGGAGTTACCATTAGCCAGAAACTTAACTGGACTAGCTGAGTAAACACTGTGGTTACAAGAGCAGGTCAGAGGTTAGGAATCCTGTGGCGAGTAACCTACCTCCTGACTCCCCAGAGCTTGTCCACAATCCCTTGTCCACAAGGTCCACAAAGAGGTTGTCACGTAAGTTAGGAGTGTGATGGAATACTTTCCACTCACCTGGATGAGTGCAACTCCAAGAAGCTTGACATCATCCAGGACAAAATAGTCCACTTGACTGGCAACGGATTCACAAACATTCACTCCCTCCACCACCAACGCACAGTAGGAGCAATGTGTATCATCTAAAAGATGCACTGCAGCAACTCACCGAGGCTTCTTAGACAACATCTTCCAAAGTCACACGTTACCATTCAGAAGCACATGAGTGGCAGGTACATGGGAACACCACCACCTGGAAGGTCCATTCCTTCACTGTCGCTGGGTCAAAATCCGAGAACTTCCTCCCTGACAGCACTGTATGTGCACCTACACCACATGGGCTGCAGCAGTTCAAGAAGACAGCTCACCACCATCTCCTCAAGGGCAATAAATGCCAGTATAGGCAGTTGAGCCCACATCCCTTGAATGGATACGAAATAGAGTTTATCTACCCTATGTGGGTCTGTGATAGGTATGTCCCTGTCAGGCAAGGAGGAATTGGTAGGGCTAGGGAACCGTGGTGCACAAAAAAAGTTGATTTGTTGGTTAGGAAGAAGAAGGAGGCTTATGTTCGGATGAGGCTTGAGGGCTCGGGTAGTGCAGTAGAAAGCTTTAGATTGGCTAGGAGGGAGTTGAAGAGGGAGTTAAGAAGGGCTAGAAGAGGGCATGAGATGACTTTGGCTGATAGGATTAAGGAGAATCCTAAGGCGTTCTATAGGTATGTCAAGAATAGAAGGTTGGTCAGGGCAAGATTAGGGCCAGTTACAGACAGTAGGGGGAAGTTGTGTGTGGAACCGGAAGAGATTGGAGAGGCATTGAACCATTATTTCTCTTCGGTGTTCACGCAGGACGATATGAATGTAGCTGAGGAGGTCACTGGCGTGAAGGGGTGTAAAATAGAAAGTATTGTAGTTGATACAGAGGATGTGTTGGATATTCTAGATGGGTTGAAAATAGATAAGTCCCCTGGTCCAGACGGGATTTACCCTAGGATTCTATGGGAGGCAAGAGAGGTGATTGCAGAGCCACTGGCTCTGATCTTCAGGTCGTCGTTGGTCTCTGGTATAGTACCGGAAGATTGGAGGACAGCGAATGTTGTCCCATTGTTTAAGAAAGGGGAGCAGAGACTTCCCTGGGAATTATAGACCAGTGAGTCTTACTTCTGTAGTGGGCAAGGTTTTAGAAAGAATTATTAGGGATAGGATTTATAGTTATTTGGAGAGGAATGAATTGATTAGAGATAGTCAGCATGGTTTTGTAGCGGGAAGGTCGTGCCTTACTAACCTTATTGAGTTCTTTGAGAAGGTGACCAAAGAGGTGGATAGGGGTAAGGCAGTAGATGTGGTATATATGGATTTTAGTAAGGCGTTTGATAAGGTTCACCATGGTTTGCTTCTGCAGAAAATGCAGATGTATGGGATTGGTGGTAATTTAGGTACTTGGATCAGGAATTGGTTAGCAGATAGGAGGCAGAGGGTGGTGGTTGATGGTAATTATTCATCATGGAGTTCGGTTACGAGTGGTGTGCCTCAGGGATCTGTTTTGGGGCCACTGCTGTTCGTAATCTTTATTAATGATCTGGATGAGGGTATAGTTGGGTGGATTAGTAAGTTTGCTGATGACACCAAAGTCGGAGGTGTGGTAGATTGTGAGGAAGGGTGTCGAAGTTTGCAGGGTGACTTGGACAGGTTGCAGAGCTGGGCCGCGAGGTGGCGGATGGAGTTTAATGCGGAGAAGTGTGAGGTAATCCATTTCGGTAGGAATAACAGATGTGTTGAGTATAGGGCTAACGGGAGGACTTTGAATAGAGTGGAGGAGCAGAGGGATCTAGGTGTATGTGTACATAGATCCCTGAAAGTTGGGAATCAAGTAGATAAGGTTGTTAAGAAGGCGTGCGGTGTCTTGGCGTTTATTGGTAGGGGGATTGAATTTAGGAGTCGCAGCGTCATGTTGCAACTGTACACAACTCTGGTGCGGCCGCACTTGGAGTACTGTGTGCAGTTCTGGTCCCCACATTACAGGAAGGATGTGGAGGCTTTGGAGAGGGTGCAGAGGAGGTTTACCAGGATGTTGCCTGGTATGCAGGGGAGGTCCTATGAGGAGAGACTGAGGGATTTGGGGTTGTTTTCACTGGAAAGAAGGCGGCTAAGAGGGGATCTTATAGAAACATATAAGATGATTAGAGGTTTAGATAGGGTGGATGGTGATAGCCTGTTTCCTCGGATGGAGAAATCTAGCACGAGGGGGCATGGCTTTAAATTAAGGGGGGGTAGTTATAGGACGGATGTCAGGGGCAGGTTCTTTACCCAGAGGGTGGTGAGGGACTGGAATGCCCTGCCTGCTGCAGTTGTAAATGCGCCTAGTTTGGGGGCGTTTAAGAGATTGGTGGATAGGTTTATGGACGAAAAGGGATTGGTTTAGATTAGTGGGTCAATGTTTTTTTTTTAAAAATAAGACTGGTCGGCGCAACATTGTGGGCCGAAGGGCCTGTTCCGCGCTGTAATGTTCTATGTTCTATCAATTTCTTTCCAAATTTTAAAAACCTCAAATTAACCATTTTTATTCCAGGGAATAAAAATCTATTTTATGTTCACTTCACCACATAATCTAACCCTTGGAGCCCTGGTAACATTCTGGTATATGTGTGCTGTACTCATAGAACACTACAGCACAAACAGGCCCTTCGGCCCACGAGTTGCGCCGATCATATTTGTCTGTAACCAACAGATTGAAAACAAAAACCTGTTGGACTTTAAGCTGGTGTTGAGAGACTTCTTACTGTGCTTACCCCAGTCCAACGCCAGCATCTCCACATCATTACAGACTGAGCCAGAGTGCCACAGCTTTGAATCTCCCTTCAGGCCCTGTGCAGGGAAGGTCAGACACTACACCTCCCCCAGAGCTGTCTTCTATGCTGCAACCAAGATTCTGGAAAATCCCAGGACTCAAGAGTCTGTGTCATTTATCTAAACACATGCATTGTAGGCCAAAAAGATAATGAAATCTTGCAGTTCATTAAAAGATTGCAGCAAAGATATTTTGATGTACTGTATACTCTACAGTATGCTCAAAACTGTATGTACAGGGCAAAGGTCCTGTGATAATTTCACTGGAAATATAGAAAAGATAAAGCACATCCCTCTACCATGGGACTTCTCAAAGGACTTTAAAACCGATGATGCATTTCTGAAATATAGTCACTCGTAAGAAACAGCCAAGTTACACACAGCAAACTCCCAATGCGATCATGGCCAGATAATCTGCTTTTCCGATGTTGTCTGAGGAATAAATATTGGCCAGGACATCAGAGACAAGTCCCCCACTCTTCTTCAAAATAGTGGCATGGGATCTTTTACATCCACCTGAGCAGGCAAACGTGGCCTAGGTTTAACCTTCTCATCCGAAAGGCTGCACCTCCGAAAGTGCAGCGGTCCCACAGTACTGCACCAGAGTGTCAGCTTTGCTTTTTGTACTCAGCCCTGGAGCAGGACTTGAGCCTGGAAACACGTGACTCAAAAGCGAGAGTGGTATCAACTGAGATATAGCTGACGCTCTGAAAGTGAAGGAGACCTTATTATTTCAAGCAGGTTCTTTCATCAGAACTAGTACACAATTGTAATTAAAATTGCACCTGAAGCATGTCAACAAAGATTGACAAAGAATTTGATAAAGAAGGGTAGGAGAAACTATGAAGCTGGGCTAGCGCTTAATATAAAAAAGGATAGCAAGAGTTTTTATAAATATATAAAAAGGAAGAGGCTGGCTAGGGTGAACGTTGGACCCTTAGAGGATGAGAGGGGGGACTTAGTGGTAGGGGATGGGGAAATGGCTGAGGCCTTGAATAACTTTTTTGTTTCGGTCTTCACGGAGGAGGACGTGAATAATTTGCCGGGTATTAGAGATGGAAAGGTGGTAGGACTGGAGGGTCTCAATGACATTACTGTTACTAGAGAGGCTCGACAGACTGGAGGGACTGATTGTGGACAAGTCCCCAGGACCAGATGGAATGCATCCGAGGGTTCTGAAAGAAATGGCGGAGGTGATAGTGGATGCCTTGGTGGTTATTTTCCAAATGTCGCTGGATTCCGGGGAAGTGCCGGAAGATTGGAAAATGGCTAATGTTACGCCGTTGCTTAAGAAAGGTGCCAGGCAAAAGGCAGGGAATTATAGGCCGGTTAATTTAACGTCTGTTGTAGGTAAAATGTTAGAATCCGTCATCAAGGAGGAAATAGCGAGGCATCTTGAGGGGAATTGCTTGATAGACCAGACGCAGCACGGTTTTGTTAAGGGAAAGTCATGTCTGACAAATTTACTGGAGTTCTATGAGGATGTGTCTAGGGCGGTGGATAGAGGAGAGCCGGTGGATGTGGTCTTTCTTGATTTTCAGAAGGCGTTCGACAAGATACCTCACAAGAGGTTATTGCAGAAGGTCAGGGGACATGGAGTTGGGGGTAGGGTGTTAGCGTGGATAGAGGATTGGTTGTCAAATAGGAGGCAGAGAGTGGGGGTCAATGGGTGCTATTCGAATTGGCGGTTGGTGGCTAGTGGAGTGCCCCAGAGGTCGGTGCTGGGGCCTCAGCTATTTACCATTTATATAGATGATCTGGAGGAGGGAACCGAGTGTGTGGTGTCGAAATTTGCTGATGACACCAAGATTGGTGGAACGGCAAATTGTGCGGAGGGTGTGGAGAGTCTACAGAAGGATCTAGATAGGCTGGGCGAATGGGCCAGGAACTGGCAAATGGAATTTAATGTTGGCAAGTGCGAGGTGGTCCACTTTGGTAGGAACAATGGTAGGAAGGATTATTACTTACGTGGTGAAAAACTGCAGCAGGCGACGGTGCAGAGGGACCTCGGGGTCCTTGTGCATGAGTCGCAAAAACCCAGCCTGCAGGTGCAGCAGGTGGTCAGGAAGGCTAATGGGATGCTGGCCTTCATAGCGAGGGGGATTGAATATAAAAGTAGGGAGGTCTTGCTGTGGCTGTATAGGGCATTGGTGAGACTGCAGCTGGAGTAGTGTGTGCAGTTTTGGGCGCCGTACTTATGCAAGGATATTTTGGCCTTGGAGGGAGTGCAGAGGAGGTTTACTAGGCTGATGCCGGAGTTGAAGGGGTTGAGCTATGAGGATAGGCTGAATAAACTAGGCTTGTACTCGTTAGAGTTTAGAAGAATGAGGGGAGATCTCATTGAGACATATAAGATGATGAATGGGATGGATAGGATAGAGGTGGAGAGACTCTTCCCGCTCAGAAAGGACAGTAGGACTAGGGGGCACAGCCTCAAGATAAAGGGGGGGCAGTTTAGAACAGAGTTGAGGAAGAACTTCTTCACTCAAAGGGTGGTGAATCTCTGGAATTCTCTGCCCGTTGAAGTGGTGGAGGCTGCCTC
Organism: Carcharhinus amblyrhynchos; assembly: GCF_965287045.1. NCBI lineage: Eukaryota > Metazoa > Chordata > Chondrichthyes > Carcharhiniformes > Carcharhinidae > Carcharhinus > Carcharhinus amblyrhynchos. The sequence continues at coordinate 42,806,284 of NC_137348.1, forward strand.
GCTAAATATTTTTAAGACGCGGGTTGATGGGTTTTTGATAAGAGAGGGGATTAAGGGTTATGGGGAGAGGGCGGGAATGTGGAACTGAGCCACGACAGATCAGCCATGATCTTATTGAATGGCGGGGCAGGCTCGAAGGGCTAGATGGCCTACTCCTGCTCCTACTTCTTATGTTCTTATGATTTTTTTTGCCCCAACATTGACCTTATCTGCACTCTTCCAGAATTTTCTATTTTGATTTCAGTTTTCCATTTTAAACCTGCACTGGTAGTGCACTGTACCCTACAGCTCAATGTGTGACCAGACTTTTCATCACAAACACTAAGGCCCTATGTAAGTTTTCACTGTCTTGACTGGATCATCCAGATCAAGACAAAGAACACACACACAGAGGCAAGTGCATTGGCACATTGGCCAACACCTTCACCACCCACAAAATAAACACAGTCTTGTTATTTAGCAGGTAAAGACAAAGAAATCCCAATTCTGGTACTCTTACCTCCTCCAGCTGAGAGAGGAAGGAGTTCTCATACTCTCCACGACACAATCGGCCCACATGTTCTTCTATCATCTTATGTAAGATGGTAGTGATGGCCTCCGCACTGATTCGTTCCAATAGGTTCAGTGAGTGCCTGACAATAGAAATTTAACAACTCAGAATAGTAAGTTTACCCAAGAGAAACATGACAGTTAATAGTGACTTATACTGATCCAATCGCAGCAAATAGCACAGCTGGACATGTTTTATGATTGATGGTGTATACCCATGCTGTTACCTGTCAGGGAAGGCAGGCTTAAGTACTGATTGATTTATATCTGAAGCAGGGCAAGATCAGATGGAACTGAAAACATGCGAATGCAAAATAGGAACAAAAGCAGGCCATTTGGCCCCTTGAGCCTGTTCCATCATTCAAAAGATCATGGCTGATCTGCCCTTGTTTCGAATTCCCATCTACCCTGCTAACCTTTGATTTCCTGGCCTAACAAGAATCTTTCTACACAACTAAAACAGATAATTCTGGAAAACCTAAGGCAGCCTGATCTCATCAATGGAGAGAGAACATAGTTAACATTTTGAATCTGGATGACTCTTAGGCAGATCTCTGTTCTCTCTCCATAGGTGCCATCAGACCTGCTGAGATTTTCCAGCATTTTCTGTCTTTGTTTCAGGTTCCAGCACCTACAACAATTTGCTTTTATCTTAGTTGGTTCCAGACTAAATAGACTGGGTCTGTACTCTCTGGAGTTTAGAAGGATGAGGGGGGATCTTATAGAGGCGTATAAGATAATGAAAGGGATGGATAGGGTAGAGGTAGAGAGATTCTTCCCGCTCAGAAAGGACAGCAGGACTAGAGGGCACAGCCTCAAGATAAGGGGGGTGCAGTTTAGAATGGAGTTGAGGAGGAACTTCTTCACTCAAAGGGTGGTGAATCTCTGGAATTCTCTGCCCGTTGAAATGATGGAGGCTACCTCGCTAAATATGTTTAAGTCACGGGTAGATAGGTTTTTGGTAGGCAAGGGAATTAAGGGTTATGGGAAGAAAGCAGGAAAGTGGAACTGATCCACTTCAGATCAGCCATGATCTTACTGAATGGTGGGGCAGGATCAAAGGACTAGATGGCCTACTCCTGCTCCTACTTCTTATGTTCTTATGTTCTAGAACATGCTGCTCTAAAAAACTGCTCCAAAAGCATTCTATGAACTGCCATCCAGGCTACTACTGCCAATCTGATTTTTCTAGTTTATATGAAGATGAAAATCACCCATGATTATTGATGTTTCTTTTTCACAAGCATCCACTATTCTCTGGTATACTTTGTCCTACATTGTGGTTACTGTTAAGGGCCTGCAGACCACACCCACTGGTGACTTCTTTCCTCAACTATTCCTCACCTCCACCCAAGCCAGTTCTACATCCTGAACCGAGGTCATTTGGTATCAATGCCATCCTTACACAACAGTACAACCCTTCCACCTTTACTGAGCTTCCTATTCTTCTTCAATGTCATATACCCTTCAATATTCAGGACCCATTCCTTGTCATCCTGTAATGGTTATTAAACCATATCAATTTAGTTCAATGTGTGTTACCAATTTAGTTACTTTGATGTGAATAATTGATCTATCCACCAATTAAGTGTCCTATCAAACTTTTGAAGTTATACCTATTTGCCAGCTCAATTAAAAATATTGCCATAAAACTATCCCCCTGAAGGTGCGCATTCCAGGAGTGTGTTATTATCTTCAGTAACCAAGTCAGCAACTATTGGCAAGATCCATGCTGCAGAGACTATTGACGTTAACTTTTAAATCTACTTGTTACAGTGAATAAGGCAAGTGTTGAACATGCTATCAGGCATATCAGCTAATTCTAGATTCAAGAGTTTAAGTTTTAAGTTTATTTACTAACGTCACAAGTAGGCTTACATTAACACTGCAATGAAGTTACTGTGAAAATCCCCTAGTCACCACACTCCACAGCCTGGTCGGCTACACGGAGGAGACATGGGGAGAATGTGCAGATTTCTCACAGACAGTGACCCAGCTGGCTATCAAATCCTGTGAGACAGCACTGCTAACCACTGTGCCACCATGCCACCCAAATGCTAGACCAGATAAGGATGGCAGATTTCCTTCCTGAAGGCATTCTTCATTGGCACCAGAGCACGTTTAAACATATATTGATATTCGATGATTTGAGCAGGATAGAATCCAAAAGAAGAGAAATTATATTAAACTTGTATAGAGCCTCAGTAGGACCAGTATGGTGGCACAGTTCTGACTTCCATATTACAAAAAGGATCTAGAAGCACTGGAGGAAATTCAAAGATTTATTTCTTCATCTGTAAAAAAAGAGGTCCAAGAGGAGACCTGATAGAACAAAGAACCAAAACAGCCTGGGAAACAGGCCCTTCAGCCCAACGAGCCCATGCCGCCATTTTAACATTACCAGTCCCCCCCTCCACCCACGACCCTTATCTATTGTTTGTGGATTGGCAATCCACATTGAGGGAAACTAATTTAGGGACAATTTATTACTTCCAATCAGCCTAATAGCACATCTTTGGGGTGTGGGAGGAAACCAGAGCACCCGGAGAAAACCTACGCAAGCACAGGGAGAATGCGCAAACTCCCACAGATACTGGCCCAAATCCACGTATCTGCACAGCAAACAGTGATAGTCACCGAGCTGTCGTGTTGCCCAAATTCTGGTCCAGTTTAAGCATACACTAAGTGTGAAGCACTAGGCTACTCTCGAAACATCCAAGAGCAGCCCTCGTACGACCCATCGTGTGCATGCCCCTCGTTGGACAACAAGGTGGACCGAAGCACCTGTGGACTGAAACAGAAAAACATCAATAACATGCACATCCTTATGCAAGGATTCAAGGGAATCCCCAGGAGCTCAAAAGTAAAACAAGTGAGCCAGAAAATATGTTGGAAGGTCCATAGGTATCAACTGATTCCAGGAACATCCCAAGGCTCTTGATCCTTATTTAAAACAGTCTCCTATATCCCTCCATCTCCATCCTGCTCATGTGCCTATCTAAATATCCCTTAAACAACTCCAGCGTGCCTGCCTCCACCACCTTACTTGGCAGTACATTCCATACCCCCACAACCCTCTGTGTGAAAAACCTCCCTCTAGTATCCAAATTATACCTCGCCCCCCTCACCCTGAGCCCATGGCCCCTCATAATATTTGTTTCAAATCTAGGAAAAAGCTTACCACTGTTTACCCTATCTATACCCTTCATAATCTTATACACCTCTATTAGATTTCCTCTCATTCTCTGTCTTTCTAAGGAAAACAGCCCCAATTTGTCCAATCTTTCCTCATAACCCAGTCCTTACATACCAGGCAGCATCCTGGTAAACCTCCTCTGCACTCTCTCCAGGGTCTCCACGACCTTCCGGTAGTAAGGTGACCAGAACTGGACGCTGTTCTCCAAATGCGGTCTAACCAACGTTCTATACAACTGCAACATTAGACTCCAGCTCTTGTACTCTATACCCCTTCCTATAAAGGCTAGCATACCATAAGCTTTCTTCGCGACCTTCTCCACCTGTACTGCCACCTTCAAAGACTTGTGCACTTGCACTCCCAGGTCCCTCTGTGTTTCTATACTTTTAATAGGTCTACCCTTTATCATGTAACTCCCCCCTACATTATTTCTTCCAAAATGCATCACCTCGCATTTATCAGGATTAAATTCCATCTGCCATTTATCTGCCCAATATACCAGCCTATCTATATCCTGCTGTATTGCCAGACACTCCTCCTCACTGTCTGCAAGTCCAGCCATCTTCGTGTCATCTGTAAATTTGCAGATCACACCACGTACTCCCTCTTTCAAGTCATTTATGTATATTACAAATAGAAGAGGTCCCTGTACTGAGCCCTGCGGCACACCACTAGTGACAGACCTCCAGCTAGAAAAAGACCCTTCCACTACTACCACATTGGAAACAAAGTTCAATTTCAATAGAGAAACTTGTCAGTTAAAGTTACTTGATGTGTACAGGAAATGGGTTTCTCTCCCATATGGGAATTGGAAGCTTTTAAATGTTTAAAATACTGTTTATGAAATCAACAGCGATTTTTTAAAAACTAACTTTGTACTTGTTTTTTTCTCTTTAAATTTTGCACCGGAAGCAGTTACTAGGGCACTCGGGTAGAGTTTTTTTTTACCTTTTAAAAGTGTACTCACCTCGGGGATTCGGCCTCATTGTTCCGTGGGAGCACTGAAGAGAGGCAGCGAGTTGTGAGTGGAGAGCTTGTGGGTGAGTACAGCGATTTTTTTTAAAACTAACTTTGTACTTGTTTTATTTTCTTTAAATTTTGCACCGGAAGCAGTTACTAGGGCACTTGGGTAGAGTTTTTTTTACCTTACTATAAATTAGAGCGGTGAGGAATCCCGATACTCTACATAGGTAGAGTATCCCAGCCCTCCCCCCTCCTCTAACCTAAAAAAAGAGAGAGAGAGAGAGGGGCTCTGACTGAGAGCAGGTAAGTTTGTTTTTGTTTCTGTTTCTGAGTGTGCTGTAAGGGCTTTGGCTCACAGGGCCAAAGAAATAAGGGTGAGGCAAGGTAAATTAAGTTTTTTTTTATTTTTTCCTCTGGGTTACTAAAAAGGGGGCAAGTATGGGTGTGAGGCCAGTATGTTGTTGCCAGTGCAACATGTGGGAGGTCTTGGAAGCTCCTGGTCTACCAGACATCCACACCTGTGCTCAGTGTGTGGAGCTGCAGTCCCTGCGGAACCAGGTTAAGGAGCTGCAAATGCAGCTCGAGGACCTTCGGCTCATTAGAGAGAGCGGGGAGATAATTGACAGGAGCTATCAGCAAGTAGTCACACCAGGGCAACGGGAAGAAGGCATGTGGGTAACTATTAGGAAGGGGAAACCTCAGGTGATGGAGCGCACACCGGTGGATGTCCCCCTTCAAAATAAGTACTCCTGCCTGAGTACTACAGGGGGGGACAGCTCATCTGAGGGAGGCAGCAGTGGCCAGGTCTCTGGAGCTGAGCCAGTACGTCAAAAAATTAAAGAGAGCAGAAAGGTAGTATTAATAGGGGACTCCACGGTGAGGGGGGCGGACAGGCGTTTTTGTGGACGTAGACGTGAGTCGCAGGTGGTGGTTTGTCTCCCTGGAGCTGGGATCCGGGATGTCTCTGGGCGTGTCCCAGACATCCTGAAGGGGGAGGGTGAGGAACCGGAGGTTGTAGTGCATATAGGTACTACTGACGTAGGCAAGAAGAAGGAGGCTGTCGTGAAAAGGGATTATAGGGAACTGGGTAGGCAGCTGAGGAAGAGAAAAGCAAAGGTAGTAATCTCAGGATTGCTGCCTGTGCCATGGGAGAATGAGGGCAGGAATGGAATGAGGTGGAGGCTGAATGTGTGGCTGAGGGACTGGAGCAGGGGGCAGGGATCATTGGGACCTCTTTAGGGGCAGGTGTATCCTGTACAGTAAAGACGGGTGGCATTTAAATCCCAGGGGGGCTAATATCTTGGTGGGAAGACTGGCTAAGGCTACTGGGGGGACTTTAAACTAGAAAGGATGGGGGGAGGGAATTGTGATGGGGAGACTGGGACCGAGGAGGTTAGCTCCCAGGTAGGGAAGGACTGACTGCAGGCGGTATGAGAGGGAGGTTAGACAGGGGGTGGAGAAGGGAAATGTCCAGACTGAGGGGCTGAAGTGTATCTATTTTAACGCCAGGAGTGTAGTAAATAAGGTAGATGAGCTTAGGGCATGGATTGCTGCTTGGGAATGTGATGTGGTGGCCATTACGGAGACTTGGATGTCTCAGGGACAGGACTGGGTACTTCAGGTGCCAGGATTCAGATGCTTCAGGAAGGACAGGGAGGGGGGCAAAAGAGGTGGTGGAGTGGCACTGTTGATCAGGGACAGTGTCATGGCTGCAGAGAAGGAGGATGCCGTGGAGGGACTGTCCACGGAGTCTCTGTGGGTGGAAGTTAGGAACAGCAAAGGGTCGAAAACTTTGCTGGGTGTATTCTATAGGCCGCCCAATAGTGACAGGGAAGTTGAGGTGCAGATAGGGAAACAGATTCTAGAGAGATGTAGTAATAACAGAGTTGTCGTGAGGGGAGACTTCAATTTCCCAAACATCGATTGGAATATCCCAAGGGTAAGGGGTTTGGATGGGGAGGAGTTTGTTAGGTGTGTTCAGGAAGGTTTCCTGACACAGTATGTGGATAAGCCTACGAGAGGAGAGGCTGTACTTGACCTGGTACTGGCGAATGAACCAGGACAGGTGACGGATCTCTCGGTAGGAGAGCATCTTGGGAATGGTGATCATAATTCTATCTCCTTCACAATTGCATTGGAACGAGATAGGATCAGGCAGGCTAGGAAGGTGTTTGTCTGGAGTAAGGGGAAATACGAAGACATCAGGAAGATAATTGGACAAATAAACTGGAAGGAGGCGTTCTTAGGGAAAAGTACCGAAGGAAGATGGCGGATATTCAAGGAATGTTTGTCTGGAGCTATGCACGACAACGTTCCGATGAGACAGGGAGGTTTTGGTAGGTCGCGGGAACCGTGGTGCATGAAGGCTGTGGTGAACCTAGTCAGGAGGAAAAGGAAGGTGTACAAAAGGTTCAGGGAGCTAGGAGATGGTAAGGATCTTGAGGAGTATAAGGATTGTAGAAAGGAGCTTAAAAGGGAAATTAGGAGAGCCAGAAGGGGTCATGAGAAGGCCTTGGCAGGTAAGATTAAGGAGAATCCCAAGGCCTTCTATAAATATGTGAAAGGTAAAAGGATGAGAAGAGAAGGGATAGGACCTATAAAAGGTGAAGGGGGAAAAGGTCTGTGTGGAACCAGAAGAAATGGCAGAGGTGCTTAATAAGTACTTTGCCTCAGTATTCATGGTGGAAACTGATCTGGGAGATTTTGCTACAGATTTGCAGCAGATGGAAAAGATTGAGTATGTGGATATTAAGGAAGAGGATGTGTTAGAACTTTTGAATTCTATCAAGATAGATAAGTCGCCGGGACCAGATAGGATGTACCCCAGGTTACTGTGGGAGGTGAGGGAGGTGATTGCAGAGCCCCTGGCGATGATCTTGGCGTCGTCAATGGAGACGGGAGAGGTTCCGGAAGATTGGATGATTGCGGATGTGGTTCCTATTTTCAAGAAAGGGAACAGAGATAGCCCGGGAAATTACTGACCGGTGAGTCTGACCTCAGTGGTTGGTAAGCTGATGGAGAGGCTTCTGAGGGACAAGATTTACGAACATTTGGAGAGGTTTGGCATGATCAGAAATAGTCAGCATGGTTTTGTCAAGGGCAGGTCATGCCTTACGAGCCTAGTTGAGTTCTTCGAAAAAGTGACTGAACACATTGACGAAGGAAGTGCAGTGGACATGGTGTACATGGACTTCAGCAAGGCGTTTGATAAGGTCCCCCATGCAAGACTTCTTGAGAAGGTGAGAGGGCATGGGATCCAAGGGGCTTTGGCCTTGTGGATCCAGAACTGGCTTGCCTGCAGAAGGCAGAGAGTGGTTGTGGATGTGTCTTTTTCTGCATGAAGGTCAGTCACCAGTGGAGTGCCCCAGGGATCTGTTCTAGGACCCGTGCTGTTTGTCATTTTCATAAATGACCTGGATGAGGAAGTGGAGGGATGGGTTAGTAAGTTCGCCGATGACACAAAGGTCGGTGGTGTTGTGGATGGTCTGGAAGGATGTCAGAAGTTGCAGCAGGACATAAATAGGATGCAGGACTGGGCGGAGAAGTGGCAGATGGACTTCAACGCAGATAGATGTGTAGTGGTCCATTTTGGCAAGACCAACAGGATGAACGAGTACAGTATCAAGGGCAAGAGTCTTAGTAGTGTTGAAGAGCAGAAGGATCTTGGGGTCCGGGTCCACAGGACTCATAAATCGGCCTCGCAGGTGGACGATGTGGTCAAGAAGGCGTATGGTGTACTGGCCTTCATTAATCGAGGGATTGAGTTTAAGAGTCGGGAGGTAATGCTGCAACTTTATAAGACCCTTGTCAGGCCTCACTTGGAGTACTGTGCGCAGTTCTGGTCGCCTCGCTATAGGAAGGATGTAGAAGCTATTGAAAGGGTACAGAGGAGATTTACAAGGATGTTGCCTGGATTGGGAGGCATGTCTTATGAAGATAGGTTGAAGGAGCTGGGACTCTTCTCCCTGGAGAGACGAAGGTTGAGAGGCGACCTGATAGAGGTTTATAAAATGTTGAGAGGAATAGATAAGGTGGATTCTCAGAGGCTATTTCCCCGGGTTGAAATGGTTGCTACGAGAGGACACAGATTTAAGGTGCGGGGAGGCAAGTACAGAAGTGATGTTAGGGGTAAGTTTTTCACTCAGAGGGTGGTGAGTGAATGGAATCGGCTGCCATCAGTGGTGGTGGAGGCGAACTCGCTGGGGTCTTTTAAAAGACTTCTGGATGAGTATATGGGATTTAGTGGGATTGGGGGTTATAGATAGGTCTATGGATTGGTAGGTGTTGATGTGATCGGCGCAACTCGTGGGCCGAAGGGCCTGTTTGTGATGTAGTGTTCTGTGTTCTATGTTCTAATTCACTTTGTGTGCAATGTAAGTTAGCAGTCTGTGAAGATTGTACATTTCAAGTACAGGAAGTTTTAATTTGCTCCCACCTAGTAACAAGAGTGGGACCCTCTCAAAATGTTTTGAAAGATCACCACATCAGTTCAAGGGACAGTGAGAAGCCTCATGAGGATAATAACAGAATGTTTATTTATTAGTGTCACACGTAGGCTTATATTAACACTGCAATGAAGTTACTGTGAAAATCCCCCCAGTCGCCACTCTCCGGCACCTGTTTGGAGAATTTAACATGGCCAACACAAGAAGCAATACTTTTCACTGTATGTTAATACATGCAACAATAATAAATCAAATCAAATCTTTCGGAAGGAAACCAGCACATCCAGAAGAAACCCACACAGGCACAGGGAGATCACGCAGACTCCACACAGGCAGTGACCCAAGCAGGAAATCAAACCTGGGTCCCTGGCGCTGTGAGGCAGCAATGCTAAGACATATGTGCCAGAAATTCAAGATAGCCTGCTACCTAATTTTCCTGCTTTTCTGCTGGAGGTGGGGGACCAGTCATCACTGTATCACTATTCAAGACTACTTACAATGATTAAACGAGGTTGTATCCATGTTACATTATACCTTCTATGATCAGAACTATGTGATTCACTGACATAGGATATTGGTAAACACTTGGCAGCCAGGTGAGTATTAAACTCCTTGTTTAATTCTAGCCACATGATAGAGTAAACAGATCAACAACGATCGTGAATAATCTCAATCTTCAGAATTGCAATACAAACAAGCCATTAGACCATTGTGGTTTGTGCTTCACGCAAGCCTCTTCCAGTCCCACTTCATCGCACCCATCACCAAAGTCTTGTATATCTTTCTCCTTCACATGCTTATCTCACTTCCCCATAAACTCGTCCATGATTTTGTAAACAAGTTCCACATTCTCACAACTCTCTTAGTAAAGAAATTCCTTCTGAATGATGCATTAGATTTATTAGTGACAGATGAGATTTTAGCTAATGTTTTTGTACTGTTAGACAGCATAGAAATCAGAAGTACTTTTACCACTCTAAAGATTATGTACAGGGAATTAACAAACTGTGGTGGCCATATCAATGGCTGCTTTACAAGACTTTGCTTTTTATTCAGCTGAGAACTAAATGACCGTTCCTTCATGAAGATGAGATGAAAACCCTGGAACTCTGCATTGTAGATGTACTGGAATCACAGACTGCAGCTATTCCAGGCAGCCCACCAGCATTTTCTCAGGTAATTAGGGATGGGCAATAAATGTTGGCTTAATTGGTGACACCCAAATCGCAAGGAGGTAAACAAAAAACACACTCTCGCTGTTGTGTCAGAAGGTCACGGTTCAAGAACTACTCCACAGAATTGAGCACACAATCTCAGTGGCATTTCAGACAGGTTCTGAACCAGGTAAGACTTTAAATTAAGGCTCCGTCTATCCCCTCAGTTCGATGCAAAGGATCCCTTGGCAATATTTCAAAAAGTAAGTTACCCACTGTCCTGGCGAACATTTATTCTTAAACCATGAGGAAAATTGCATTCCAACTTTGGGAACAAATTGCCTGCTCAGTTTCCTACATTGAAACAGTTTTGAACATTTCAATGGTTGTACAGCACTGTGGAGACAGTGAGAGGCTGAAAACGCAAGTTTTTAAAAATATTTCTGGCTCAGTCATTACAAAATCGACAAGTACATCGGATAAGACAACACAAATCATCTCCCTCACCCAGGCCCCAGCCCATGCCTGTCAGAATCTGCAGCATCTTTTGTAAAAAAATTGTACTTACTAAATGCCTAACTGCCACCTGGTGCCAAATCAACACTACAGCAACCTGACTTTACAGGAAACTATTTTTTCTTGCTAGCAAAACAAATTTGTGTCTATTTACTGTACTAATCTATAGTCTCCTGGCGTTTTACAATATATTTCAGAATTTTGAATGTTTAGATTCCATCAGTTTGCCACAACATGAAGCAATTCTTCTCAAAGTCACAATGACCTTGTACTTCACAACAACTCAATCCACTCAACCTGCAGCAACTGACATCAATGATCACACCATTCTCTTCCATCTCCTCCCCACTACAGTCCAGCTGGGTAGGACTTCATTCCCCTGGCTCCATTCTTATCTAACTGTAGCCAGAGTACCACTTTACAATGCTTTTATTCCTGCTCCTCCAAATTCCTCGAGTACACCCAAGACCCTTCCGGTTTCTCATCCAGATGTTGTCCCACCGCAACATCATTTGAAATCAGGTCAGTTTCCACAGGTAAGCTGATAAGTTCTCTTGACTCCTTCACTATGACTTGGCCAACATCTGATATTGGCCATGCTAAGAAATTGCCCCTTAGCGTCCAGGGATGCATAGGTTAGAGGGATTATGGGGGTAGGGACTGGGTAGGATTGTGTTCGGTGCAGACGCGATGGGCCAAAGGGCCTCTTTCTGCACTGTAGGGTTCTATGGTGATTATTTCTATGGTGATATTGGACGAGCAGAAATACCTTCCAATAGAACAGAGAAGACAGAAACCGTCATCTTGATCAAGGTGAGCTTTCAAACTCACCCATGCCATCACTAAGACTGCTTATTAATGCATCAATAACCGTACTCTTGCAATCATTCTAATGTACGTTTGGCTGGCCTCCCACATTTTACCCTCGGTAAACACGAGGTCATCCAAGCTTCTGATGCTCATTTGCTAACTTGCGCAAAACTTCCATGCACCAATCTCCCATGTTCTTGCTAACTTTCACTAGCTCCTAGCTATGGGCACAAGTAGGCCCACATTAACACTGCAATGAAGTTACTTTGAAAATCCCCTAGTCGCCACTCTCCAGTGCCTATTTGGGTATACTGAGGGAGAATTTAGCATTGCCAATGCAGATAACCAATATGTCTTTCGGACTATAGGAGGAAACCAGAGCACTGCACGTTGGTACAGTGGTTAGCATTGCTGCCTCACAGCGCCAGGGTCCCTGTTTCAATTCCCGCCATGGGTTACTGTCTGTGCTGAGTTTGCGCATTTGCTCCGTATCTGTGTGGGCTTCCTCTGGATGAATCATAGAATCCCTATAGTACAGAAGGAGGAGGCCATTCGGCCCATCGAGTCTGTATCGACCACAATTCCACCCAGGCCCTATTCCTGTAACCCCACACATTTACCCTGCTAATCTCTCTGACACTGAGGTCAATTTACATAAGAACATAAGAAATAGGAGTAGGAGTAGGCCATCTGGCCCTTTGAGCCTGCCCCGCCATTCAATAAGATCATGGCTGATCTGTCGTGGCTCAGTTCCACATTCCCGCCCTCTCCCCATAACCCTTAATCCCCTCGGGGTCCTTGTGCATGAATCGCAAAAACCCAGCTTGCAGGTGCAGCAGGTGGTCAGGAAGGCGAATGGGATGCTGGCCTTCATAGCGAGGGGGATTGAATATAAAAGTAGGGAGGTCTTGCTGCAGCTGTATAGGGCATTGGTGAGGCCGCAGCTGGAGTACTGTGTGCAGTTTTGGGCGCCGCACCTGCGCAAGGATATTTTGGCCTTGGAGGGAGTGCAGAGGAGGTTTACTAGGCTGATACCAGAGTTGAGGGGGTTGAGCTATGAGGAGAGGCTGAATAAACTAGGCTTGTACTCGTTAGAGTTTAGAAGAATGAGGGGAGATCTCATTGAGACGTATAAGATGATGAATGGGATGGATAGGATAGAGGTGGAGAGACTCTTCCCGCTCAAAAAAGACAGTAGGACTAGGGGGCACAGCCTCAAGATAAAGGGGAGGCGGTTTAGAACGGAGTTGAGGAGGAACTTCTTCACTCAAAGGGTGGTGAATCTCTGGAATTCTCTGCCCGTTGAAGTGGTGGAGGCTGCCTCGCTAAATATTTTTAAGAAGCGGGTTGATGGGTTTTTGATAAGAGAAGGGATTAAGGGTTATGGGGAGAGGGCGGGAAAGTGGAACTGAGCCACGACAGATCAGCCATGATCTTATTGAATGGCGGGGCAGGCTCGAAGGGCTAGATGGCCTACTCCTGCTCCTATTTCTTATGTTCTTATGTTCTTATCAAAAACTCATCAACCCGCGTCTTAAAAATATTTAGCGAGGCAGCCTCCACCACCTCAACGGGCAGAGAATTCCAGAGATTCACCACCCTTTGAGTGAAGAAGTTCCTCCTCAACTCCGTTCTAAACCGCCCCACCTTTATCTTGAGGCTGTGCCCCCTAGTCCTACTGTCCTTTCTGAGCGAGAAGAGTCTCTCCACCTCTATCCTATCCATCCCATTCATCATCTTATATGTCTCAATGAGATCTCCCCTCATTCTTCTAAACTCTAACGAGTACAAGCCTAGTTTATTCAGCCTCTCCTCATAGCTCAACCCCCTCAACTCCGCTATCAGCCTAGTAAACCTCCTCTGCACTCCCTCCAAGGCCAAAATATCCTTGCGTAAGTGCGGTGACCAAAACTGCACACAGTACTCCAGCTGCGGCCTCACCAATGCCCTATACAGCTGCAGCAAGCATGGCCAATCAACCTTACTCACACATTTTTGGACTGTGGGAGGAAACCAGAGCACCCAGAGGAAACCAATACAGAAATGGGGAGAATGTGCAAATTCCACAGACAGGGACCCGAGGACAGAATTGAACCTGGGACACTGACACTGTGAGGCAGCAGTGTTAACCACTGTGGTACCATGTGGTGCTCCGGTTTCCTCCCATAGTCCAAAATATGCGCTGGTTATCTGCATTGGCAATGCTAAATTCTCCCTCAGTGTACCCAAACAGGCACTGGTGTGTGGCAACTAGGGATTTTCACAGCAACTTCATTGCAGTGTTAATGTGGGCCTACTTGTGACTAATAAAAAAAACTTAAACAACACATCAATTTTTTTCTTTATAAATCTCTCCCTATCATTGGAATCTCCTCCTGCCCTACAACCTTATAAGACACCCACATTCCTCTAACACTGGCTTCTTGAGTACCCCTGACTTTAATTGCTCTATATGCTACCTGGACCCTGCAACTCTGGAATTCCCTCCCTAAACCTCTTCATTTCTGTACCTCACTTTCCTCCTTTGAGTCAATTGTTGAAATCTGTCTCTTGACAAGCTTTTGGACATCTGCTTTAATATCTCCTCACGTGACTTGACGTGATATTTTCTTTTATAACTTCCCAGGGATGTTTTATAATGTTAAAGGTGTTATATACATTGCTGTGTAAAGGTGACGTTTGAAACAATACTCTGTTGTTTTAGAATTGATAGGCCATTCACCACAACTTGGAGTTTAGGGACATCAAACAGCATTAACCTATCATCAAACTGCCAGATCCTCTCATCAGCAGTGAGTAAACGGACATCTAGAAGGTATGCGCTACCCAGTATATTTCTCACACACCACCTACCTAACTTGCAAAGACCAGGTACTGGCACATCTGTCAATATCAGAATGATATATGATGTTTCAAGAATCTGGGAAAGCTTCAAGTGATTAGGTCAAGCTTTTTACTTCCCTTAAAATGTTCCTCATAGGAAACGCCTTCTGGTGATTGTTAGCACGGCCAATCAACCTTACTCACACATTTTTGGACTGTGGGCAGACAGAATTAATGCCCAATGTTGAATTCTTGCCAATGCAATTGGCTGAATAGCCTTGGTTTCTTTAAAAAGCTCCAAGAGTAGCTTGTGGTCAGAAGCAATGGTAAAGTGTCATGATTCATGTCAGTCAACATAATTGCTTACAATAGGAGACACTGTGCATGAGGGGAACTTTGGTAGTGGGTCAAGTTGGGTCCCTGGAGTCATCGTCTCTATGATTGAATCTCTATCGTACCAAGTGGAATTAGTAAAGGAAGGATTGTCCCAAAACACAGACCATTTGAAAAAGAGAGCTACCCCAGCAGCCAGTTTTACCATCAGGAAGTATATTGCCAAGAGGAAATGTTGCCAACTGTTTTGTCACTGAAGTGTCTGGTCATCGTGTGGCAGGCACAACCTGCATTTTCACAGAAACAGATAGAAGTGAACTGCCAGTGCTGGAAGAAGTGCATTGTGGTTTCAGCTAACAGTAATCCTGTGGAAGTGTCCCAGGTGAAGGAGTTACAATACATTTTTATAACTGACTAAATTCACCTGACCTATATCCACTTCACCTGACGAAGGAGCAGCACTCCAAAAGCTTGTGATTTCAAATAAACCCCTTGGACTATAACCTGGTGTCATGTGACCTCTTATGTCCAACATCAGCATCTCCACATCTGAAACACATCCACATCCTTTTTATAATTTTACACTGTAACTAAATGTGAGTTGTGTTTCCCTAAACTGGCGAAGGAGCATCTATACAGCTCCCAAACTGACAGAGCATTCTAAACAGCACAGGTTCAATTCCCATAGCAGAGGTTATTCTTGAGGACTCTGCTTTCTCAACTTTACCCCTCTCCTGTGGTGTGGTGATCCTCAGGTTAAATCATGAGTCAGCTCTCCCTCTCAAAGCCCTTGGCCATCTGAGACTATGGCGACTTTACCCTTACCTCCCAAAGTGCACAAAAATACAACAGTTTTTTAATCTACTGAAACCTCTTTTGCAGATATTGCACTATAATATTTAAAAAATGTTTTAAAAAAGGTAGCAGACAAAAGGCAGGGAATTAAAGGCCGGTTAGTTTAACGTCTGTAGTAGGAAAAATGCTTGAATCCGTCAAAGAAGAAATAGCGAGGCACCTAGAAAGGAATGGTTTGATAGAGCAGACGCAGCACGGATTTGTTAAGAGGAAGTCGTGTTTGACAAATTTATTGGATTTCTATGAGGACGTGACTGGTGTGGTAGACAGAGGGGAACTGGTGGATGTGGTGTTTCTAGATTTTCAAAAGACGTTTGATAAGGTGCCCCATAAAAGGTTGCTACAGAAGGTTAAGGTGCACGGAGTTGGGGGTAAGGTGTTAGCGTGGATAGAGGATTGGCTGTCTAATAGGAAGCAGAGAGTTGGTATCAATGGGTGCTATTCTGATTGGCGGTTGGTGACTAGTGGAGTGCCGCAGGGATCGGTGCTATTTACCATTTATATAGATGATCTGGAGGAGGGGGCAGAGTGTAGGGTGACGAAATTTGCTGATGACATGAAGATGAGCGGTAAAGCAAATTATGTGGAGGGTGTGGAAAGTCTGCAGAAGGATCTGGATAGGCTGAGCGAGTGGGCGAGGACCTGGCAGATGGAGTATAATGTTTCCAAGTGTGAGGTTATCCAGTTTGGCAGAAATAATAGTAGGAGGGATTACTATTTAAAGGGCGAAAAGCTGCAGCATGCTACTGTGCAAAGGGACCTGGGGGTCCTTGTGCATGAGTTGCAAAAACCCAGTCTGCAGGTGCAGCAGGTCATCAAGAAGGCGAATGGAATGCTGGCCTTTATAGCGAGGGGGATAGAATATAAAAGCAGGGAGGTCTTGCTGTAACTGTATAGCGTACTGGTGAGGCCACAGCTGGAGTACTGTGTGCAGTTTTGGTCGCCGCACTTGCGGAAGGATATATTGGCCTTGGAGGGAGTGCAGAGGAGGCTGATAATGGAGATGAGGGGGTTGGACTATGAAGAGAGACTAAGTAGACTGGGTCTGTACTCGTTGGAGTTTAGAAGGATGAGGGGGAATCTTATAGAGACGTATAAGATAATAAGAACATAAGAAATAGGAGCAGGAGTAGGCCATCTAGCCCTTCGAGCCTGCCCCGATATTTTGGCCTTGGAGGGAGTGCAGAGGAGGTTTAGTAGGCTGATACCGGAGTTGAGCTATGAGGAGAGGCTGAATAAACTAGGCTTGTACTCGTTAGAGTTTAGAAGAATGAGGGGAGATCTCATCGAGACGTATAAGATGATGAATGGGATGGATAGGATAGAGGTGGAGAGACTCTTCCCGCTCAGAAAGGACAGTAGGACTAGGGGGCACAGCCTCAAGATAAAGGTGGGGCGGTTTAGAACGGAGTTGAGGAGGAACTTCTTCACTCAAAGGGTGGTGAATCTCTGGAATTCTCTGCCCGTTGAAGTGGTGGAGGCTGCCTCGCTAAATATTTTTAAGACGCGGGCTGATGGGTTTTTGATAAGCGAGGGGATTAAGGGTTATGGGGAGAGGGCGGGAATGTGGAACTGAGCCACGACAGATCAAATGAAGGGGATGGATAGGGTAGAGGTAGAGAGATTCTTCCCGCTTAGAAAGGATAGCAGGACTAGAGGGCACAGCCTCAAGGGGTGGGGGGGCTGCAGTTTAGATCGGAGTTGAGGAGGAACTTCTTCACTCAAAGGGTGGCGAATCTCTGGAATTCTCTGCCCATTGAAGTGGTGGAGGCTACCTCACTAAATATATTTAAGTCATGGGTAGATAGGCTTTTGACAGACAAGGGAATTAAGGGTTATGGGGAGAATGTGGGAAAGTGGAACTGATCCACTTCAGATCAGCCATGATCTTATTGAATGGTGGGGCAGGCTCGCAGGGCTAGACGGCCTACTCCCGCTCCTATTTCTTACGTTCTTATATTGCATAATTCACACAAATTGTGTTTTTTCCATAACTTCTGTAACTTGGTGTTAACAATCAATGACCACGGGTGTTCCAGAGGATGTTTACTACAGGCTGCAACTGGCATATGGCTAAAATTGTGGACCAAAGCTTGGTACTTACAATACGTGATTGACCTTTGCAAACTGCTCCACTGCAGTGGCACACCAGCACTGCTCCTTCACTGCACTACAGCCTGTACAGTTCAGTAGTTCCATATCATCGACAGCACACTCATCTTCTTCTTCACTCATGCTATCTCCATTCCTCAGTGCCTTGTCTTGGTGTACATAGATACTGAAAGCACGAGTGTAAAACTCGTGTATAATTTCCTGGAAAGACTGCATAGTTGAGAAGAATAACACGGCTTTAATCATGGTGTAGACTTTGTCTTTCAGTGTTCCAGGTCCTACACTGTTAATTAGTCCAGCCTCAATCCAGGACTCTAAGTGTTTCAGGCTGCGCAGATAGGGTGCTAAACTTTGATCCAACATACTGAAGGCATCATATAGGAGCTTTGAGCGCTGTTGTTCTGTGACCATGTTCTCCCTTTGTGTGAGGAAGTCCCAGAACTCTGCTGCAATGTTCCTCTGAAGGTCTACCTGCAAGACTTCCATAAACCATTCCACCACCACTGAGTTCAGACCATAATGCCGTAAAGTTTCTAGTGCAGGAAGAAGGTCATCCTCCACAAACTCACCATCACTTGCCACTCCAGAAGCTTCCTGGGAAAAACAAATACATTTATAAGCATAAAAAAACCTTCTCTTCTCCTCAGCATCTTTCACCATTAATACCACTCCAAATTTACACAAATTGATTAAAATGGTTGTATCACACTGCTATTTGAATCTTAAAGGCAGAATTCACTATTGCACCCTTATCAAATAACTTTGGGGGCATTACACCAAAATGGAATACATTGCTTTCTGCATTAACAAATATGTATTTAGTGACAATATCACCTTACAAGGGACTGCTCTCAACTTATAGGATAGAGCAGGTGTTATCATCCATTGGGTCAGAAAAGGCAAAAGGCATTTGATTTTTTTTAAAACTAGCAACTGACTGTGCTGAATTCAACCTCAACTGTGTGACATGAACATAAACCAACATTTTATCAGAGTGAACAATCACATCAGCAAGTTGCTGACAATTGAGGATTCTCTGGTGTTAGAGCATACAACAAAGGAAACACAGGTTAGCTAAGATATACTGACGGGGACACAACAGAATTGGGGAGAGCTGGGGGGAAATGGGAAGAGAGGGAATGGGGAGATCGGGGGGAGAAGGGGCACTGGGGGAGAGCGGGGGGGGAAGAAGGGGCACTGGGGGAGAGCGGGGGGAGAAAGAAGGGGCACTGGGGGAGAGCAGGGGGGGAAAGAAGGGGCACTGGGGGAGAGCGGGGGGGGGGAAAGAAGGGGCACTGGGGGAGAGCGGGGGGGGGAAAGAAGGGGCACTGGGGGAGAGCAGGGGGGCGGGAAAGAAGGGGCACTGGGGGAGCGGGAAAGAAGGGGCACTGGGGGAGAGCAGGGGGGGCGGGAAAGAAGGGGCACTGGGGGAGAGCGGGGGGGCGGGAAAGAAGGGGCACTGGGGGAGAGCGGGGGGGGTGGGAAAGAAGGGGCACTGGGGGAGAGCGGGGGGGGGAAGAAGGGGCACTGGGGGAGAGCGGGGGGGGAAAGAAGGGGCACTGGGGGAGAGCGGGGGGGCGGGAAAGAAGGGGCACTGGGGGAGAGCGGGAGGGCGGGAAAGAAGGGGCACTGGGGGAGAGCGGGGGGCGGGAAAGAAGGGGCACTGGGGGGGAGGGGGGGAAGAAGGGGCACTGGGGGAGAGCGGGGGGGGGCGGGAAAGAAGGGGCACTGGGGGGGAGGGGGGGAAGAAGGGGCACTGGGGGAGAGCGGGGGGGGCGGGAAAGAAGGGGCACTGGGGGGGAGGGGGGGAAGAAGGGGCACTGGGGGGGAGGGGGGGAAGAAGGGACACTGGGGGGGAGGGGGGGAAGAAGGGACACTGGGGGGGAGGGGGGGAAGAAGGGACCCTGGGGGAGAGCGGGGGGGGCGGGAAAGAAGGGGCACTGGGGGGGAGGGGGGGAAGAAGGGGCACTGGGGGGGAGGGGGGGAAGAAGGGGCACTGGGGGAGAGCCGGGGGGAGAGCCGGGGAGGGAGGGGGGGAGGGGGGAGAAGGAGCACTGGTGGAGAGCGGGGAATAATTGCACTGAGGAAGGTGAACAGCTGATGTTTTTTGTTTTATCCGAAGTTTAAATTCCGGATCTTCTCTCAGAAAATCCACTCATTCCAGCCGCTGCAACCTGACAATCAACCCGGATAACAACAGCCATCCCTCCTTTCCCAGGCTGTTAAACAGTAATTAGGCTCCCGGTTACCAGGCCGAGTGCAGAGAGGGGTGCAAGGACCGCGCTCAGCCGGCTCCAGGCTGCCGACAGGCTCAGCCCGCGCGGCCCACAACCTTCCGCCGCCGCCGCCATGGCGCTCAGTGGCGGCAGGCCAGGGAGGCGCATGCGCGGTGCCGGCGGAGCAACCAACCGGGACAGCTATGGGCATGCGCGGTGCCGGCGGAGCGCACACATGGGACGGCTATGCGCATGCGTGGAAATAGACGCCTTCTTATTTTTGACGCTGTCGATCAGTATTATCAGGAAAATTGTTGTGAATCGCGATTAGAATTACTGCAACTAAACTGATAGAACATCAGTTAACATCATAATAAAAAAAACTGTTGCCAGGACACCACGCTGTCGCAGGGAACATGCGTCACAGGCTTCACTCAGATGTTGCGGGTTGATGACGTGAGGAGGGCGCGAACGAATTCCTGTTGCCGGGAGACGGGAGCCGGGCGGCGGGACTGACCCGCACCCAGCGCGGCGGCGGGGGGAGTCGCCATGTCCCAGCAGGGGGCCGCCCTACAGAGCTACAATAATGAACTGGTCAAATGTGAGGGGGGGGTGAGAGGGAGCGGGTGGGGGGGGTGAGAGGGAGCGGGTGGGGGGGGTAGAGAAGAGGTGGGAGCGGAGGGGAAGGGGGTAGAGGGGCTGTTGAGCGGGGGAGGGGGCTGAGTGGAGGGTGGGGTGGGAGAGAGAGGGCAGAGCAGGGGAGGGGAGGTTGAGTGGAGGAGGGGGGATGGGGTTAGTGAAGGAGTTCCTGGAGGGAGTGTGTGTGGGGAGAGAGTGTTGAGGGAGAATAGCGTCTCTGAGGTTTACAGCGTAGAAACAGGCTCTTTGGCCCAACTTGTCCTTGCTGCCCTTTTTTTTTAAATGCCCAAGCTAATCCCAGTTGCCTGTATTTGGCCCATATCCCTCTATACCCATCGTACCCATGTAATTGTTGAAATAGTTTTTCAAAAACAAAATTGTACCCATCTCTACTACTACCACCTCTGGCAGCGTGTTCCAGACACTCACTATCGTCTGTGAAAAATTGCCCCTCTGGACACTTTTATATCTCTCCCCTCTCACTTTAAACCTATGCCCTCTACTTTGAGACTCCCCTACCTTTGGTAAAAGATATTTCAATTTAGCTGATCTGTGCCCCTCATTATTTTATAGAACACTACAGCACAAACAGGCTGTTTGGCCCATAAGTTATGCCGATCATATCCATACCTATCAGGCCTATCTATAACTCTCAATCCCATTAAATCCCATATACTCATCCAAAAGTCTCTCAGTTGACCCCAGCGAATTCGCCTCTACCACCAAAGATGGCAGCCGATTCCACTCGCTCACCACCCTCTGAGTGAAAAACTTACCCCTGACATCTCTTACAGACCTCTTTAAGATCACTCCTCAGCCTTCTACACTCCAGAGAAAAAAGTCCCAGTCTATCCAGCCTCCTTATAACTCAAACCATCAAGTCCTGGTAACGTCCTAGTAAATCTTTTCTGCATTCTTTTTAGTTTAATAATATCCTTTCTATAATAGGGTGACCAGAATTGCACACAGTATTCTGAGTGTGGCCTTATCAATGTCTTGTACAACTTCAACAAGACGTCCCAACTCAATTCAGTGTTCTGACCGATGAAACCAAGCATGCCGAATGCCTTCTTCACCACTCTGTCCACCTGTGACTCCACTTTCAAGGAGCTATGAACATGTACCCCTAGATCTTTGTTCTGTAACTCTCCCCAACGCCCTACCATTAACTGAGTAAGTCCTGTCCTGGTTCAATCGACCAAAATGCATCACCTCACATTTATCTAAGTTAAACTCCATCTGCTATTCGTCAGCCTATTGGCCCAATTGATCAAAATCCCGTTACTACATGAGAGAACTTACTTCACTATCCACTATGCCACCAATCTTGGTGTCATCTGCAAACTTACTAATCATGCCTCATATATTCTCATCCAAATCATTAATATAAATAAGTGGATCCAGCACAGATCCCTGAGGCACACCACTGGTCACAGGCTTCCAGTTTGAAAAACAACCTGCTACAGCCACCCTCTGGCTTCTGTCATCAAGCCAATTTTGTATCCATTTAGATACCTCACACTGGATCCTGTGAGATTTAACCCTATGCAACAACCTACCATGCGGTACCTTGTCAAAGGCGTTGCTAAAGTCCATGTAGACATTATCAACTGCACTGCCCGCATCTACCTTCTTGGTTACCCCTTCAAAAAACTCAAATCAAATTTGTGAGAAATAATTTTCTATTCACAAAGCCATGCTGACTGTCTGTAATCAGTCCTTGCGTCTCTAAATGCCTATAGATCCTGTCTCTCAAAATACCTTCCAACAATTTACCCACCACAGATGTAAGGCTCACTGGCCTGTAGTTCCCAGGCTTTTCCCTGCAGCCCTTTTTAAACAAAGGCACAACATTTTCCACCCTCCAATCTTCAGGCACTTCACCTGTGACTATCGATGATTCAAATATCTCTGCTAGGGGACCTGCAATTTCCCCCCTAGTCTCCCACAATGGCCTGAGATATACGTCATCTGACCCCAGGCATTTATCTAGTTTTGATGTGCTTTAAGACTTCCAGCATCTCCTTCTCTGTAATATGTACACTCCTTCTTGACCAGGGCCTCAATATCCCAAGTCATCCAGGGTTCCCTACTTCTGCCAGCCTTGCCCTTCACTCTGAGAGGAATGTGTTTACCGTGAACCCTGGTTAACACACTTTTGAAAGCCTCCCATTTACCAGACGTCCCTTTGCCTTCCCACAGACTCCCCCAATTAACTTTTGAAAGTTCCTGCCTGATACCATCAAAATTGGCCTTGCCCCAATTTAGAATTTTAACTTTTGGGCCAGTCCTACCCTTCTCCACAGCTATCTTAAAACTAATGGAATTATTGTCACTGATCCCAAAGTGATCCCTCACTAACACTTCTGTCACCTGCCCGCCCTTATTTCCCAAGAGGAGGTCAAGTTTTGCCCCCTCTCTAGTCAGGCCATCCACACACTGAATGAGAAATTCCTCCTGAACACACTCAACAAATTTCTCTCCATCCAACCCTCTAATCTTATGGCCGTCCCAGTCAATGTTGGGAAAGTTAAAATCTCCTACTATTACCACCCTATTTTTCTTGGAATTATCTGTAATCTCCGAACATATTTGCTCCTCAATTTCCTGCTTTTTGGGGGCCTGTAGTACAACCTTGTCAGTGATTTTCCCCTTATTTCTCAGTTCTACCCATATAGACTCAATGGTTGAACTCTCGGCTATATTCCCTCTCAGTACTGCTGTGATGTTTTCCCTAATCAAAAGTGCAACTCCCCCTCCTCAATTACCTCCTGTTCTATCTTTGTTATAGCATCTGTACCCTGGAACATTGAGCTGTCAGTCTTGTCCCTCCCTTAGCCATGTTTCAGTAATTGCTATAATATCCCAGTCCCATGTACCCATCCATGCCCTGAGTTCATCAGCCTTGCCCATCAGGCCTCCTGCATTGAAATAAATGCAGTTTAATCTGGACTTCCCTTACTCTTTGTCTTGCTTTTGCCTGATCTGTCTGGTACTAGGATTACTGACATTGCCTTTACTACTAAATGTGCTCTCTTTAACTTCTGTGCTGTCCTCAACCTTCTCCTCTGTCTCCCTACTGCTTTAGATCCCACCTCCCTGCCAAACCCTCCTGAGTGGCTCCATCAAATCTCCCCGCCAGGATGTTAGTCCCTGTCCAGTTCAGGTGTAACCTGTTCCTCTTGAATAGATCACCCTTCCCCAGAAAAGATCCCGATGATCCAAAAATATAAATCCCTGCCCCCTGCACCAGCTCCCAAGCCACGCATTTATCTGCCTAATCTTCCTATTCCTACTCTCTCTAACACCGGTAGTAGTCCAGAAATTACTACCTTTGCCTAACTCTCTATATCCACACTTCAGGACCTCATCCCTTTCCCTACCTATGTCGTTGGTTCCAATATATACGACAACCTCTGGTTGCTCACCCTCCCATTTAAGAATGTTCTGCAATCGCTCAGAGACATCCTTGACCCTGGCACCAGGGAGGTAACACACCATCCTGGACACTCAGTTATGGCCACTGAAATGCCAAAAACTTTTTCCATCCACCCAGTGGGTGTTTGGGTTCTGGAATGCTCTGCTTGGAATTAGGGTGGAGGAGCAACACTGGTCGGCGCAACATTGAGGGCCGAAGGGCCTGTACTGCGCTGTAATGTTCTATGAGATTCAATGGAGGCAATCGAGGGCATTAGATGATTATCTGAATAGAAACAATGTGTGGGGGATGTAATCTTCTACACGGTAATGATGGGTTCCAGGAAGAGGCTGTTCAGTCCTATGAGTTTGTTCTGCGATCCAGTTAGATCATGACTGGAACAACCCATCAATTGCATTTCATTCTCTTAACCATGTAGTGATATATGTTTTATCTGCTGCTTTGACTCCAAACTGTAACACCAGGTATTGAAGATTTGTGTACGAAAAGAGAAGAACTGAATCAACAAATCTTACAAGAGGAGGAAGAGAAGAATAAGCTGCAGAACGATATCCGCATTTTAACAGAGAAACTTGCCAAGGTCAACGAGGGCCTGGCACGCAAAATGGCAACCCGAAATGAATTTGATAGAACTATTGCAGAGACTGAAGCTGCTTATATGAAGGTGAGTGTAAAGGCCACAGAAGGATAAATTGACTACATTGTGTATTCCCTGAGTTTCATATAAAGCTCTCTCTGGTAGCTGGCTGAAGCTAAACCACACTATTCCAGGGATGAGATAGAATATAGAACATTACAGCACAGTACAGGCCCTTCAGCCCTCAATGTTGCGCCAAGTTATGTCCAATCCCAAGATCAACTATCCCCTCCCTGTAATTCTGGTGTGCTCCGTGTGCCTATCCAATAACCACTTGAAAGTTCCTAAAGTGTCCGACTCCACTATCACAGCAGGCAGCCTATTCCACACCCAACCGCTCTGAGTGAAGAATCTACCTCGGACATCCCTCCTATATCTCCCACCATGAACCTTATATTTATGCACCCGAGGAAATAGTCTCTGCACGTCCACTCTATCAATCCCCCTCATCATCTTATAAACCTCTATTAAGTTGCCTCTCACCCTCCTCCGCTCCAGAGAAAAGCCCCAGCTCCCTCAACCTTCCCTCATAAGACCTACCCTCCAAACCAGGCAGCATCCTGGTAAATCACCTCTGCACTCTCTCCAATGCTTCCACATCCTCCTTATAATGAGGTGACCAGAACTGTACACAGTATTCCAAATGTGGTCTCACCAACGTCTGTTCAGTTGCAGCATAACCCCACAGCTCTTAAACCCCCGTTAATGAACGCTAACACACTATAAGCCTCCTTCACGGCTCTGTCCACTTGAGTGGCAACCTTCAGAGATCTGTGCATATGAACCCCAAGATCTCTCTGTTCCTTCACATTCCTCAGAACCCTGCCATTGACCCTGTAATCTGCATTCAAAATGAATCACCTCACACTTATCAGGGTTAAACTCCATTTGCCACTTTTCGGCCCAGCTCTGCATCCTATCAATGTCTGTTTGCAGCCTGCAAGAGCCTTCCACCTCATCCACTACTCCACCAATCTTGGTGTCATCAGCAAGTTTACTAACCCACTCTTCAGGCCCCTCTTCCAAGTCATTGATAAAAATCACAAAAAGCAGAGGACCCAGCACTGATCCCTGTGGTACACCGCTGGTAACTGGCCTCCAGTCTGAAAATTTTTCCTCCACCGCCACCCTGTGTCTTTGAAATAGCCAGTTACTTATCAATCAGCCAAATTTCCTTCTATCCTATTGTTCCTTATCTTCTTCATGAGCCTACCATGGGGAACCTTATCAAACGCCCTTCTAAAATCCATGTACACAACATCAACTGCTCTACCTTCGACCACACACTTAGTTACCTCCTCAAAGAATTCAATCAAATTTGTGAGGTAGGACTTAGCCCTCACGAAACCATGCTGACAATCCCGGATTAAGCTGCATCTTTCCAAATGGTCATAAATCCTATCTCTCAGGACCCTTTCCATTAACTTACCGACCACCAAAGTAAGACTAACTGGCCTATAATTACCAGGGTCACTCCTATTTCCTTTCTTGAAAAGAGGAACAACATTTACCACTCTCCAGTCCTCTGGCACTATCCCTGTGGACAGTGAGGACCCAAAGATTAAAGCTAAAGTCTCTGCAATCTCATTTCTTAATGAAGGATGAGGGGGGATCTTATTGAAACTTGCAGGATACTGTGAGACCTGGATAAATTGGATGTGTAGAGGATGTTTCCACTAGTAGGAAAAACTAGAACCAGAGTGCACAACGATCTTAAAGGGACGATCCTTTAAAACAGATGAGGAGGAATTTCTTCAGCCAGAGAGTGGTGAGTCTGTGGAACTCTTTGCCGCAGATGGCTGTGGAGGCCGGGTCATTGAGTGTATTTAAGATGGAGTTAGGTTCATGATTAATAAGGGGATCGGGGGTTAAGGGGAAAAGGCAGGAGAAAAATATCAGCCATGATTGAATGATTTCACTGCTGTGAGTACTCAGTTTATTGTGATATTGTTATAGCCAGGTGAGAAAGGGTGAAATGACTCCCCCTATTCTCCCACTCTTCATTTGACCAGAAGAGTTTAGTTTTGTTAAGAATTGAGAGGACGTGCTTTGCTGATTCTAAGTGTCCCACTATCCACATTATACGTTATTCACAATCCACGTTATTACTATGCCGCCATTGTAGAGAATTATGCACAGGTTTTAGAGTTAAACAAACAACAAAGTAAGTTTATTGACACCATTCCCCAACTAAAAATAACGAATTCATAGCGTCACACAAACTTGTACTGCATACACAGATGCAGAGGAAGAGGATAAGCTTAAAGATCTGACAGTCCACAAAAAAAAGGAGGTATATGGTTAGCTGTGCTTTTGCAGTGATTCCATGTTGTGATTGTTTATCTGAGCTGTTCTGGGTGATATTTGGAGCATATTCCCACACTTTAAAAGATCTCCTGTCGCAGTGTGCAGTGTTTTCTTAGTGTGGTCACTTTGTAAACCAGGCACAGTTCCAGAGAGATTTCAGTACAGCTCCTCCCTCTATCCTGCTTGACAGGGATTCCCTTGAAATGTCTGGTTGCATATTCCAGAGGGGCTTGATTAGTTCATGTTTCTGCAGCTACTGTTTCAGAACAGGTTTGATGTCTGATCTCCGATACATTTGTCACGTCTCAGTGTAGTGTGGATAGTTAGGAGATAGGGTCTTTCATGTTCTCCAGAGAGTTCATTGTCTGTCTTTATTCCAATTTTATGGAATGTGAAATTGTTTTATCACAGCTTAGCCTATTTCACTTTGTTTCGGGTTCCAGTTTAACATCTAGCCAATGGAAAAGAATCAAAAATCATATCTTCTAAAAGCACGTCCTTGTGACAGTAGATTCCAGATTACTGTGAGCCACTCACCTTAAACTGAACATTGCCTACGAGTCAAATACCCCTAACCAGTTTGTCTAAGTTTAGATGAAAGTCGTTCAATGGTTATTTCCCTCTTCCCCTTCATTACAGCAGCTAAATGTTCTAATAGCGTACTGTTTTCTTCTATCTGTGCAGATCCTTGAAAGCTCCCAGACACTGCTGACTGTCCTGAAGCGGGAAGCAGGGACCCTGAATCAAGTCACTGAAAATGGTGACAACAAGGACTCCTGATTTTTAGCAATCGGCTTCAGAGGAGCAGGAAGTGGAAGGAGAGGGAACCTGTGATTGTAATAGTGAGAAACATTTCCATTAAATGCCTAATACTGGATCACGGTTCAAACAATTTCAAATTCCATCAAGGGATTGGTGACCACAAGATTCTAATTTAATTTGTTTATAATAAAATTTATACATATGGAAAACTTGTGTTGTTTCTAATGAGGGTGGTTGATAAAGCTGCATTGAAATTTGCTTGTATTATGCTATGGAAAAGGATAATGGCCATACCTCCTCCTGAAACAGGCCTTTGAAGAGCTGGGTCAATTTGGCTCTACTGGATTTAAAAGCAAGAAACTTACATGGAAGAGTAAGAATGGATACCATGGTGGCGCCAGTCTGTTCACTGTGCTGGGAAAGCCTGATGCAGTTGTTTTGTATTTGAACACAGTAGAAATTAGTGGGAGGAACCTGAAGTCCAAACAGCTTTGCAGTTCCTGCTGTGCAGATTATGGCACTTTATTTAAAAAATATTTTGATTTACACAATGAGGATTTCTGCTGCTTACCACTTTTTCAGCTAGTGAATTCCAGAACTTCTCTATCCTTGGTGAAAAATGCTTGTTTGATTACAGTTTTGTCTTTTAAACAGCATTTAGACAGTTACATGCATATAGAGGGATATGGGTCAAGTGTTGGCAATTGGGATTAGTTTAGGAGTGTTTAAAAAAAATGGCATGGACAAGTTGAGCCAAAAGGCTCATCCTGCAAACCTCTGACTCTATAATTTCAATGAAATAATAGTTTAAGCAAATTTTTTCAGCCTTCAGTGGAGGTAGGCTCAAGAAAGAAATCAGTAAGACTTCTGGATGCATGACAAAAGGATATGGGCTAGCATAGAAAAATGATGTTGAGGTAAAACATTTAAATAATACTTTGATTATACAGTTCAAGTGCCATAACCTACATGACTATAGACAATCAGCATGGTGACACATAGTTAGTCACAGTAAGAAGTCTCACAACAGGTTAAAGTCCAACAGGTTTATTCAGTAGAAAAGCCACAATTCCAGCTTTGGATGACTGGACTGTGGGTTGGGTTGGGGGGTGGTGGGGGCAGAAAACTGGAGCATTTGGAAGAAACCCACACAGACAAAGATGTGCAGGTTACGTGAATTGTCCAAACTAACTTACCCCTTAATGTTTTAGGATGTGTAAATTAGACAGATTAGTAGGGTAAATGTGTGGCGTTACAGGGATAGGGCCTGGGTAAGATGCTTTGTGGGCTAAGTTGCCTCTTTCTGCATTGGAAGGATTCTATAACACTAAGAATCAAAGCAGGATTAGATAGATTGCTTTGCATTAGCCAGCACTGACACAACAGGCCAAATGGCCTCCTACCATTTATAATGGCAAATCCCCAGCTCCCCTTTGTTACTGTTAGAATTTCAGCCACTATTCAACAAGGTGCTGTGACAGTTCCTCTTCATTTTAGAAATCAGTATCATACCATATCTCCATTTCCTGCTAGTTTTCCTTTGCAAAGTTTGGTGACTTCTCCATTTTTGGCATTATTTCTTGAACTTGTGATGAATTTTTTTAAAATGTGATTACTCTTGTTTCTTTTAACTTTCCCTTCCATTTCATTTTTATTCCAAATTTGCAAGCTTTAATATACAAGTAAATAAATCCATGCATCCATTTAGTTAAATATATCCAGATTGTTTGAGGTACAATAAGAAAGATGGAGCAAAATGTGCAGTGTGAAATTCAGGCATAACCTTAGAATCTAAGCTCAATTATGCAGCGTTGACTTCTTCACAGAGTACCAGAAATCTGGAATCGACCTCAAGTCTTTTGGAAGTGATAAGGGTCAAATGAAAACATCCTATCCATCTCAGTTGAGGTTAATAGATAAAGGTTACAGCAGGTAGCTGGAGTGGAGATACAAATCAGCTCTGATCTAGTTGAATGGTAGAATAGTATCAAAGGGCTGAATGGTCTCCATATCTAGCTATACTTAAAACTAAATTGTGATCCAGTAGATGACTTTACTCAATTCATTGCCAGTGTATTTTTTATTTTTTTTTATTAATCAACAAGAGATCATGTCTGAAAATGTTAAACCATCATGAATTACACAGTCATTACATCTCCACCAAAAGTAAGAAAATTATATCAAAATCTGTATTGGGTATCAAGACTCTCAGCTGAAGCATTTCTGTATGTCCATTGTTATCAGAAGTTGTTTTCTTTTGAAACAATAATGTGCATTTCTAGGATTTGCAAAGGTGAATGTTACAAAAAGAGCAATACATTTGGCCATGAGACTAAACGCTGGCAAGTTTCAGATTTTCCCATTCAGTTAAATCGCTTCTAAGTGCAAAATTCTATAGTGCATATGCAATTTTATTAAATATTTCCCCTCCCCTGGAATCCACTCCAAATGCAATGCCCTACACTGCCAGGAATTTTCAAAACAAGGCCAGTATGTACACACTCAAAATTCATCTCCCCTCCCTTTACTATTAATATCTGAGGTCACAGAGTGGTGTGTCAACAGTCATGGAAGACTCAATTCACAAGTGTTTCAGTTATGAATCAAAGGTCTGCATCACAGTCAGGACTGCAAGATACCCTCCATGAATGCAAGTACTTGGAGTGTACTACAAAGTGTTAAGTGCAAATGGTTAATTCTCTTCAGAGATTCTGAAGTCGTTCAGATATTGCAGTGCTGCCGATATAAAAGGAGTGTTCACTCTGAGCCATCCATAAATAGCACATTTAACTGTGAACCCACTGCATGCGATCATTGATATTCACTTCAGCCAGCAAGTTTTACTGCTTCAGAGTGGTTTCAGAGACCGAGTTAGTGGATTGTGGGCAGGTTCTTTGTGAACAGAAATTTTAAATCAACCTGTTGCTCCTGGAGTGACCACATATCCTGAATTGGAGGTGAGTGTGAGGTTCAGGAATAATGCACAATTAATTAGAAAACTGAAAATTATGGAAATACACAGCAGTCAGATCAGCATCTAAAATGAAGAAGAAACAACACCAACAGTTTGGGTGAACTAATTTCCAACCAAGGCATTGCACCCAAAAAGTTAATCTGTTTTTCTTTTCTGGTGATGGCAGACCTGTTGCATGTTTTCAATTCATTCCTCGTTACCTCAATCACACCATCACTAAACCTACTGGTGAACAGAAATGCGGAGGTAGGGGGAGTGCGGCAGAGGATTATCCAGCTGCCTGAACAATGTGTGTGTTTGGGATCACCCAAAAGGACTACCACAAAAGTAGGCAGATAATATTCAGCAATAGCTCAGGAAGAAAAGTCTTACAATATATATATTGTAACCCCAACTGAAATGGGACTTTTGCTATTAACAAGTGCAGCCCATGTGGGTCAACGGGATAAGATAATTTTAAGAACATCTTGATGGCTTACGTGCAATAACTACACAAGCTCAGCTGCAATCTCAATACGTCTTTCCCCCCATCCTCCCCACAGAAATTGGATAATTCCATGACTCTGATCTTCTACTTTTATCCATATTTTGGGAAATGCATCTCACCCATAGTTAGGGAATCAAGTGTTTTTGTTATAAACCTTTGTTCACAGGAAAACAAGCTCAGGCCTCTTGAAAATCATTTCAATTTACAACCAACAAAACAGGAGTGTTTAATCACCTCAGGCTGGTCAGAACTCAGACCCAAAGTGAAAAAGAGTTGTGTGTGTACCTGGTCTGCAGGGCTATATTCCAATCTGAATAAAAGGGAGATATTCCTGAGGTAATGAAACCATCAAACTGCAGCCAGACACAATCAATGCAAATTGTGTTTATGATTATATTTTACTGGAGTGTATATGGAATTAATTTAGTGATCGAGACATTTCTCCTGCCACATTCAATGCTCTATTTCCCTCTCTTAACACAACTTTCTGATTTGAACTTGGTTTATTCTAACAACAGTCTCTCAACACCTACAGAATTTTACCTCCTTTCAGAACAGGAAACACATTGCCCGAGGAATGAGAGTGTTCTGCCACACAGTTTCTGGTGGATCAGCCCGTCACAGTTATGAGATAGATTCAATCACCAACACAGGTTAAAGATCATTTCCACCTATAAACAATCTGGAAATGGGGACAGGGTGATCAATGCATGCCTGCAAACCTAATTCTATAACATCCTCTCTCTCCCCAATCAGAGCTCATATAAAATCCAAACATAAGTTGCCAATCTGTACACAATCAACACATGTGGTGCTTTGGGGTGAGATTAGAGTGAATAATTAATCATTCTTTCTCGTTTTCTCCAGTAAATCTCACCTCTGCTACACTGAAGCTCAAACCCTGAGGAGCAGCCTCCAAGACAATGCTTGGATTGCTAAACTCGACTCTGAGACTAAAGTGAAATATTCCGTGGGTACAGTTTATAATACTGTTCGAATACACAAGGGTTACAGCAGAGCTTCAAGGCCCCAGTTATTCCAATTAACTAGGGACCTTTTGATAGGATCTGGGAATCAAATTTAGCCCCTAAATTAATAAAAGTCCAGATTAGGGTTAGGAATAATGTCTCGATTCTAATGTGGTGGTGAATGTGCATGGCTGTTAACACTCTACAAATTGTTTTTGCTTCAACTCCAAGACTCCCTATGTTACTAACATCCATCTCTCTGTGAGAGTTTACATCAATGTTGCATACAAATTTAACAATACAAGCTCATGACAATTTAAAACAGGTGAAAGTTTAATATCTGACAGGCTCAGCCTAAATCACCATCAAGCTTTCACTCCAGTGTAACGCTGCATGCACAAAAACTCAACTCCCTCACTCTTGCCCTTCCCGATTTAGGAACTCCCTCCCTCAGTCCTAGCTGCCCAATGAATACATGGCACAAAATACATTTCACAAAGAAGCTCTGACAAACTCCTGTCTTTGAGCTCTGGAATGGGTTTCGTATTCTCACAGCTCATTTGAACTGCCCTACACCCAGCTCAACCTCACCAGGAGGCCCTCAAGTCAGAGTGCCAGGACAAATTACAATATTAAAGAAATGGAAAATTAATGCAGAAAATGAAAATGGTTATAGTCCCAGAACACTGTGACCAGGACCACTACCAGTAAAAACTGTGGCACAGTGGGAATGACGCACAATCACAGTACAGTACAAATACACCCAGGACCCAGTGTACAACATTGTAAATGGGGATGCAACTCGAACACAGTCAATCCTGAAATCCACGGCCCAGGGTCTGACCCTCATACAGGCCCAATACTCTTAAGGACAAAAGGTGGCCAAGGCCAAAAAGTATAGGATAAGTCAGATCTTCTGTAAGGAATTGAATGGTCATTGGTGAACAGACTTCAGCATCCATGGCAGTGTTCAGGAATGATTTCGGAAGATTAGGTCACAGCCCTTTCAGAGCAAGTGCAAACGTAGCAAACTCGGTGTGCAGACAACTGGTCTCAAAACCTCAAAGCTGCCTTATAAATGTTGCGTGGGTCCCACATTAGTCTGGAGATTGGTCTCCTCTGACACAAGGAAGAAATCCAGCGGGACACGGAGGAATGAAAATCCAAGTTGCCCTCAGAAGAAACCGCAGTCCTGGGATTCGGCCCAAACTGCTGCAGCGAGGAGCAAGGGCTTTTCAAAGGACGGCTAGCCACATTTCTGATGGCACACAGCTGGCTTTCCAGGATTCTGATAAGCCAATCCCAAACTCAGTTACCATTCCCAAATCCCGTCTCCTTCAGGTCAGAAGTATAGTGCTGGCTCGCTGCTGTAATCAGAGTGCGCGCTGCTATCCACTGGCGTCAGCTGAGGGAAAAATTGAACAGGAGTGAGTGCTGGGCATCGTTAAATACACAACAGTACAATATAGGATTCAGGGGGGCTTGGTATGGGTTTTTTTTCTGGGATCCAGTCTGCTCTTGTACTTTGTACTCATCTACTACCTTTATGATCAAATCTCTCCCCTCCTCCACAGTTCCTAGGTTTTAGAAAATGCCAGTTTGGCTTTCTTGGATGACCTTATGTTGCCCACATTAATCTTCAGTGACAGTTTAGCCTGTATATTTATCAATATCTCTCAGTAAGGTCCTGCTTCCTTTTATACAACTCAGCCTCCGAATAACGTCATCTCTCCTATGGGTTTATTCCTTCATTCAAATCTCAGACCTGCATGGTGAAAATCTGAGACCTCAGTACAGATCCCTGAAGAACACCACTTGTCACATTCTGATAATCAGAGACTATTTCCTTTATCCTTACTCAGTGTCCCCTACGTCCCAACCAATTTTCAAACCATTCACAAGCTTACCACTAATTCCAAGTGATTCAGTTTTGAAATCTCTTCTTACACGAATGATCAAACATCTTCTCCTGAGAGAGGCTGCTTCCCATCGCTACAGAATCTAGTACTCAGGCTCATGGTTGAGAGTTCGGCCATTTCAGTATGAGAAATTCTCTCACTCAGTTGGGGAACCGTTAGAATTCTCTATCCCAGGGAGCTATGGATGTCCAGGAATTGATCACTTTTGTGGTATCAGTGTCCCATGGAACAGATCCCCAATTCCTATGCCAGTCTTTCAGCCACAAATTTATCTTCCTGATCTATTTTGCCATGTGTCAGTTAACATGTGGCTCAGCTAGCAAACCTGAGATTACCATTGTCAGGGTACTGCTATTTAATTTAGCTTCTAACATTGCCCCAGAAAGAAACAAAGTCACTGTGTTACTTGGCTTATTGCAGACCAGAACACAGCTTTGTTTCTGCATTCAATAGCCCAGTAGCATATCAGACTAGTGTACCACAGAATACACATACACGTCGTACTCTCACCAGGTTTCAGATCTCTGGTGGATCACTCGCACAATGAGCCCATGGTAAGCACACCCTGATAACCCAGTGTGTACACACAGCCAATCTGTCCCAAATTCAATTACCGCACAAACTCACCATGTCATCATCAGTTGAAGATTCAGTACTCTGCTGAGAACCGTCCTTCCCAGAAACGGATTCATCAAGCTTCTGTTCCTGCCACGTGTTGAATGACACTGTATGCTTAGGAGTGTAGTTTGTAAAGGCTGAATGAAAAGGTGGGTGAAGAATGAGAGGAGAGGGGAAGACAAAAATCATTAGCTTTGAGAGAAATCTGGAACCAGATCAGATCCTGAACGGATCACCCGGAAACATGGCAAATCACAAAGACTCACCTGGGTACCATAATACAAGCACAGCTAACCTTACTGCTTTATTGTCTGAAATCAGCCCACACCATACATCTGCTATGTGCTTACTGCTGTGTCTAGTGAAATGTTGCACTAAAGCAGCTCAAACCTTGGAATATCTCAGACTGAAATCACATTGAAGTTGGGAAACGGATGTGGTCTGATCATCAGTGCCAAGCTCTGATCTGTCTGACAGCTCCATGCACATCAAAAGTATCTCAAGATTTGCTCAAATATCCTTAGTCTTTCTATAACCCATACTCCCTTTGTCATCACACTGAAGACTGCTGCAGGCCAGGATGAAAATCACACCAATGGAAAGTTAATGGCAACTGTTTTTCTTCCTGATTTTTATAGGATTGTCAAACAACATTGATCAAGAACTGCCTGAAGTTTCAAAATACCCAATGTATTTGTATCAACAACAATATCCAAAAATCAAACAATGCATTCGTCTGGAGGATGTGAAAGGATCGGAACTACGACACAC
The DNA here is from genome assembly GCF_965287045.1 of Carcharhinus amblyrhynchos. Classification (NCBI taxonomy): domain Eukaryota; kingdom Metazoa; phylum Chordata; class Chondrichthyes; order Carcharhiniformes; family Carcharhinidae; genus Carcharhinus; species Carcharhinus amblyrhynchos. Next base: position 42,841,777 of record NC_137348.1, read on the forward strand.
AATATTCCCCAGTATGTCAATCAACAAGCAGCTGACTAAACAACAGCCTGCGTTTATTTAGTGTCTTTAACAAGGCATCAGTAAAAACACTTCGATACCAAGCCCAGAAAATAAGATATGAGGAAGGATGATCAGAAGCTTGGCCAAGAAGTTTTAAGGAACATCTTGAAAGAAATTTGAAACAAGGCTGGAGAGATTTAGAGTGAGAGAATTCCAGAGCCTGGTTCCAGGACAGCTGAACGCACAGCCACAAACGGTGCAGCCATTTAAATCAGAGCTGCCCAGGAGGAGAGAACTGGAGGAGCAGTGAGATTTAAGGTTCGTCAGATTGGAGGAGACTACATGGCTATGATAGGGTGAAGGATTTGAAAATGAGGATGCGGGTTTTAAAATTGAAGCAGCGTCAGACGGGCAGCCAGTACAGGTCATCGTACACCAGTAATAAGGGAGTGAGAATTGGGGAGCGTTAAGAGATAAGCAGCAGCATTTTGGATGAGTAAAAGTTTACATAGGGTGGGAGATGGGAGATTGGCAATGAGAGCACTGGAATGGTCAGGTCTGGGCGTAGCAAAGGCATGGATCAGGCTTTCAGCAGCACGAGCCAGGGCAGAGTCAGGTGAAGTTACCGAGATGGAAGTGTGCAGTCTTGTTGCTGGAGACAGAACACTGACCAATACCCATAACAACACCAACTATCCCAATCACTAACTTACACCCAGTTTAATATAACCAGCCCCAATCAACGCACTCGTGATTCATTACTAGCCAAACATTCTTACGTACACATCGGCTGTTTGCCCTGTGCTAACCACTGTACCTGAACTCCACAGCGAAACACTCAGCTGGTCTCGACTGCCCTCCATTCTTAAAGTACCTCACCGACTCTCCTTCCTGCACTTCAGTCTCAAATCAATGATCGTGATTTATTTTTGCAAGACCTGGCTCTCAAACTCTACAGCAATAGTTGCCTGGCTTGCTCTTATGTTGTTATCCAGGTGAAGAATAGGAAAAACAATACATAAACCACTGGATAACAGAACAGTTCACTTGCTATTCCTATTTTGGGGTTTTGTGCCTCCAGCTTTACCCAGAGTCGCCACTGGGTAGCGCTGCTGTTCCAGTTCAGCTTGGAACACAAAGATGGAGCTAAATTAAAACTTCACCAGGCAGCCGAGGAAACGTCGCATAACATGAAATATTTACAGCAAGTCATAATTGAAAATTTCTTACAATTTGTACTTTTACCCCAGGTTTTAATCATGCAAATTAGTAGTTAAGTTTTAAACTTTAAAGGGCGGTCAAATGGTCAGTGGATCGGCATATGGATAACATTGGAATAGTTAAGGTTAGAGGGTCATTAGATTCGTTCCACTGTTCGGCACAACATCGAGGGCTGAGGGGCCTTTACTGCGCTGTAACGTTCGATGTTCTAAACAATACAAACAGTAAGACTGACTATGGCAACTGAAACTGAACAGAGTCAGGCTGTGGCTTCAAGACTAAACCCAGCAGTGACTTCTCTCCACTTCTTGTGAAGTTTTACCCATCACCGTGTGCTCTACAAATCAATTCAATGGTGCAGCATATTAATGAGAGCCTCTCTCTTTATACCATTAACATGTTGTATTATGATGGAGTGCTCCAGCCTGTATCTAATACATACAGCCCAGCTCTATACTCTCATTTGGCATGTTTGAATTTATTTCCTCAGTTCTCGGCTCTTTACTCTGTCTCACTGTGGATGTGTTGGTAACATTAGCTGGAAACTATTCTTACCCCAACAGATCATCTGAGTCAGGGTGTGCTGGTTTTGAGGAGATGGATTCTGGCCATGTCTTGCAGCCCACTAGCATTACAATAACTGCCCTATGCTGTAGGGCTCCATCGGTAACAGAATGGGATTAAAGGTGAGGCGGTGACAGCCACAATGAGGTGTCTGAAAATTGGGTGGCAAATGTGCCTTTGTTTAAAAAAGGCTGCAGGGAAAAACCTGGGAACTACAGGCTGGTGAGCCTCATCTGTGGTGGGTAAGTTGTTGGAAGGTATTTTGAGAGACAGGATCTACAGGCATAGAGAGGCAAGGACTGATTAGGGACAGTCAGCATAGCTTTGAGGGTGGAAAATCATGTCTCACAAATTTGACTGAGTTCTTTGAAGGGGTAACCAAGAAGGTAGATGAGGACAGAGCAGTTGATGTTGTCTACATGGACTTTAGCAAGGCCTTTGACAAGGTACCACATGGTAGGTTGTTGCATAAGGTTAAATCTCAGGGTGAAGTAGCTAAATGGATACAAAATTGGCTTCTTAACAGAAGACAGAAAGGATGATTGTAGAGGGTTGTTTTTCAAACAGGAGGCCTGTTTCCAGTGGTGTGCCTCAGGGATCAGTGCTGGGTCCACTGTTATTCGTCATTTATATTAATGATTTGGATGGGAATTTAGTAGACACGGTTAGTGAGTTTGCAGATGACACCAAGATTGGTGGCACGGTGGACAGCGAGGAAGGTTATCTCCAATTGCAGCAGGATCTTAATCAATTGGGCCAGTGGGCTGACGAATGGCAGATGGAGTTTAATTTAGACAAATGCGAAGTGTGCATTTTGGTGGATCGAACCAAGATAGGACTTACTCAGTTAATGGTAGGGTGTTGGGGAGTGTTACAGAACAAAGATCTAGGTGTACAGGTTCTTAGCTTCTGGAAAGTAGAGTCACAGATGGACAGAGTGGTGAAGGAGGCATTCGGCATGCTTGGTTTCATCGGTCAGAACATTGAATACAGGAGTTGGGACGTCTTGAAGTTGTACAAGATATTGGTACGGCCACACTTGGAATACTGTGTACAATTCTGGTCACCCTATTATAGAAGGATTATTAAACTAGAAAGAGTACAGAAAAGATGTACTAGGATGCTACCAGAACTTGATGGATTGAGTTATAAAGGTGAGACTGGACAGACTGGGACTTTCTTTCTGGAGTATAGGACACTGAGGGGTGATCTTACAGAGGTCTGTAAAATAATAAGAGGCATAGATCAGCTAGATAGTCAATATCTTTTCCCAAAGGTAGGGGAGTCTAAAACAAGAGGGCACAGGTTTGAAGTGAGAGGGGAGAGATACAAATGGGACCAGAGGGGCATTTTTTCCCCCACATAGGGTGGTGAGTGTCTGGAACAAGCTGCCAGAGGTAACAGTAGCGGGAGATACAATTTTGTCTCTTAGAAAGCATTTAGACATTTACCTGGGTGGGAGTATACAGGGATATGGGCCAAACGTGGAAAATTGGGGCTAGCTTAGTGGTTAACAAAAGAGGTGACACGGACAAGTTGGGCCAAAGGGCCTGCTTCTACGCTGTAAACCTTATGCAAAGTCACAAAGACAAAAAGGCTGTAGACACTACGGTCAGTAAGACGAGTGTGCTGCCTTTCTGTGGACTATCAGACTGAATGCAAGTGGAAACACGCTTTCTGATCAAAGAGATGCAAGCTGTAGCCATCTAGAGATTCAAGAGGTTTGTCCTTATATGGCTGGGTGAAGGAGTAGCCACGAGTGTCCTTACTGCTGATCATTGGTTTGAGAAAGAAGCAACTTATGATGGTCTCTCGATACTATAGCTTTAGTGAAAGATGGAGAAGTGAACCCTACTGAAAGCTGGGGGTGAAGCTGGAGTGGTTCCTGAAAACACTGCCGCTCTGTGCGGAACATACATTTAAGAATAACTTTGTCTTGGGGTTTTCAGTCAAAGTTAAAAGAGGTCTGTAGTTTAGTGTCAGCTGCTGAAGCAATGTTTAGTCAGTGTTGCTCTTAATTTGTTTGTTGTAGTATGTCCTAAAATCTATAATCTCGTTATGCAATTCCTTTAAATCAATTACTGCAAATTCAACTATCTTTCTAAAATTTATTTGTCTCTACCGGTATCACAACATACCTGAAGCTAGGGTATTAGTCCTTAAGGGGCTGCTTGGTGTTGTGGGAGAGCTGGTGTAACTGGGACGTGGAAAGAAGAATGTTGAGGGCTGTTCTCCCTCATCGTTGTCACTCTCCTCAGACTCCCCCTCTTGAATGAGGGAATTCTCAGACGGATACTCGAATGTCGTGTGCAAACTGGAATCATTGAAAGAAATCTTCATCTGGCAATAGAAAAGAGATGGATCAGCAAACCAGGTGTGGACTTCGCACATTCTGTTCCCCGAAACCCCTGAAACTCAGTCAGGTGTCATGTAACCTGCCCTACACAAAGAAATTACCATACCCCATACTGCAGCTCCAGCTCAGAACACACATCTCCCACTTTCAAATTCCTCCCCATCCAAAGCACAACAGCAGCTGACATATCAGACTGATTGTCCTATTTCATGTTTAACCAAAACAGTGAACTTTTTTTTTAAATGATGTACAATAATCATCAGGTAACATTAAAGTTACACCCACACATTAGAGAAGATGGTTTTGGGGTTACAGTGTAGGACTAGAAACTAGAGATTGTAAATTCAAAGGCTAGAAATTTGCATTAAAGAATTTGATAACACGTGAGCCAGCACCAAGATTTGAAAACTCAACTGGTTCACTGAAACAAGCTCCCAATCCCATCTAGTCTGGCTAATTTGAGACATGATGTGGGTATGCTGGTGTTGGACTGGCGTAAACACAGTAAAAAGTCTGACAACACCAGGTTTTAGTCCAACCGATTTATTTGATAATAGACTCACAAGCTTTCGGGGTTAGCCCCTTCGTCAGGTGAAGGGGCCTGACGAAGGGGCTAACCCTGAAAGCTTGTGAGTCTATTATCAAATAAATCGGTTGGACTAAAACCTGGTGTTGTCAGACTTTTTACCTAATTTGAGCCACTCATCCCACACTATGGGACTGACACTTTACAGCTTAAAATTTGCAATGACATTGCAAGACAATTAATTATCAGTTCAACAAGGGATGGGCACTAAACGCAAGGCTTCCCACCCATCATTCACATTTTGAGAACAAAGAAACACTTAAACATTGGAACAGACTGTACTTCACAGTGGATTTGCAATAAATCTCACAGTTGGGTTTCCACACAGAGTGACCTGTGTCCTGCCCCAAGCTGTGTACAATAATCATTTGTCATTTATTCTTTGATCAAGATTTGGATACAATATTGCTGTCTAGTGCAACAAATGATGTTTGCTGAGAAATTATCCCAGCAAAGATCAACAGTCAAGTGTGGCTGAGAAACAGCAATTTGTTTAGTTCTCGGCTGCAAGAGGAGAAGCTTCCAATGAGAAGGATCTGATACCATGAATACTATGCAGAATCGGGGCAAGGAAGCATCACAGGATGGGGTCAGGAGTAGCTCAAAGGTGTTACACTCAGCACAGAGCACCGTCCATGGCACCGAGTACACAACCAGATCATCACACGCACTCCAGGAAGCTCATTTGAAATTTACATCTTAATATTCGTCTTAAGGGAATTAAGGGATGGGAGATAGTACTGAAAGGTGGAGTTGAAGAAGAAAACAAGCCAAGATCTTCTTTAAGCTGGCTCTGCAAAAGACTTTACGGCCAAACTCCTGCTTCTATTTTTTACGTTATTCAGTACAAAGGAAAACCAAACACAGGAATAAATCCTAATGTGCCCGAATTGTTGGCTTTTAAAAATAGGCTGATCTTGCTCAAATGAGATTCTTCACATAATCCATTACAAATAAAACATTTTCTTCAACAGAAAAGCACACATCTGTACAGTATACATTGATATAGTCCTTTGAATATAGAGAAATATCCCAAAATGCTTCATAGAGACAGAGTAAAGCAGATTCCAAACCAACTATCTATACAAGGCACAAGTTAGGAGAATGATGGAATAAACTCCACTTGCCTGGATGGGTGCAGCTCCAACAACAACACAAGCAGCCTGACACCATCTAGGATAAAGCAGGCCACTTGAGTGACACCTCATCCAAAAACATCACTCCCTCCATCACCGAGGCACAGTGGCAGCAGTTTGCACTGCACTACAGCAACTCAGCAAACATCACCACCTGAAGTTCCCTCCAAGCCACACACCATCCTGACTTCCTTCATGGTCACTGGGTCGAAATCCTGGAGCTCCTGTCCTAACATAGTGGGTGCATTTACACCTCAGACTGAATCAGTTCAAGGCGGCACTTCATCAACTTTTCAAGGGCAATTAGGGGTGGGCAATAAATGGTGTCCAGGCCAGCGACACCCACATCCAATGAAAGGGAAAAAAAGGCAACAGGAGGTTAATCAAAAACCTGGTTAAATTGGGTGGGTTTCAATAAGGGAATTGCAGAGCATGAACCCAGACAACTAACGGTATGGCTGCCAATAGCAGTACTAAACTCAGGGGATGCGCGAAAGGAGAGGTGGTTTGCAGGAAGGGCAAAGCACGAGGGGAGATTACAGAGACCATCAGGGTCAAGGTTAGTATTTCAAATTTGGGACATTACCTCCCAGTTCCTCATCGATGATAGGAAATTTGGGCAGATGAGACTGGCTATTTAGATGAGTTGGAGTTTGAGGGAGGAAGGGAAGTAAACGTTTGAGTGATTGCTGACACGGTTTCTCACTCCAGTAGGTACAGCAGCACTCAGTAATAACACAGGAATAAACTGGCACAAACTATAAACAAAGTCATTAATCCAACATGGCACATATTAAAACAGCAGCCTGTTCAAATCTCAGACTTGCATGACAGGAGGGAGCATTTAAAATATTTAAAATTTTAAACACTTCATGTTCAGTTACGAGGAAAACCAGGAGGTGGTGAGCATATCCATTGCTTCCGTGTAATTGGTGGGTGTCAGGAGTGAATGCACCCCACACTTGGCTCAATATTATTAATAACTTGCATGTTCAAACTCATGTGAAGCCTGAACTTTGCCTGCTCATTTGATGCTTCCCCAGGATCTCTACCGCACCAGTCAATGTGTACCACATCTTGCAGGAGTCTCCAATTTAGTGCAGCAGACATTTTCCTACAGGAACATTGCAATCAAAAATTCCTCACTAATCAGACATCTCAAATGCTACAATCAGCAACACTGAATTCAACATGTGGATCCAGCTCAGAAAACGGAAAATATTAACGGCCTCAGAAAACAGTGACAGAGGCAGCCTGGTTATTAAAAATAAAACGATAGTTCACTAATGTCCATCAGGGAAGGGAAATCTCCCCACTCTGCCCTACACCGAGGGCTGGTCCCTCAAGGAAATCTCCCCACTCTGCCCTACACCAAGGTCTGGCCCCTCAGGGAAATCTCCCCTCTCTGCCCTACACCTTGCTCTGGTCCCACACCAGTTTACTTTCAATGTCTTCTGAAAGGAGCCATAAACCAAGTTATGGAAAAAAAATCATTTTGAGGCAAATTTTTCAAAAGGGACGGACAATAAAATGTATGAGAATTTATACTGAACAAAATCTGAGTGTCAAAATCCTAACCAAGCTTCATTGATACAGGCCTAGAGAAAAGGAAGCAGCTGATGAATTATCTGTCATACCAGTCCATTTAGCTGTTCTTTCAGCAAATCAATTGAAACAAACACAGCTTTTAATCACTCACTCTTCTAAACAGTGCTTCTGTGTCTCAATGTTTGGAAGCATACAGACTCCATTCAATACGCTGAACATCAAGACCTGCTCACTGGGCACACTCAACACAACTGGACAATGGATTGGCATTGTGTTCAGGCCCGGCCTAATTTTAAGTGGAATCAAAACAACATTGATAGACAAATGTTTAATTTAGTGGCCAAGTGTTTATGTTTCGAAAGAAAGATCCAAGTGATGATCACAGCACAAGGATGGTTAACAGAAAATTAGATTGCTAGCTGTACAAACACAATTTATTCAATACAAGTCTGCCAACGATTGTATATTTATCCACAAAATGCATCTCACCTACAATAACTAACAGACGTCATTCACTTAGAGTAGTCAGTAACTTGTGGCTGGCGAGTTTCGTAGTGACTTGGTAATGATTGGAAAGGATCATGCAATGAGCAATTTTGGCCCAATAATCCAGAAACGAAAGGCCATTACTGTCCTTTCACCATGAACAAGAGGACAATGTTCACAATACCAATAAACCAACAAAGCAAAGCAATGCAAGACCAATCTTCCTGCACCCCTCTATTAACTTCCAATGCATTAATTTTAGTTGACATTACAGCGGGCCCACAATGCCAATCAAATAGCAATGGAGTCCATTATGAAGGTCATATTAGCCAAAGCCACAGAATCACGCAGGAAGTTACATATTCTAGATTCCTGATTTTTCAGGCTGGGGAAGGAATAAGACACTGAAAGCTGATCCATATGTAACCTGCAGATTTTAAACCAGCATTCCAGCAACCTGGCTGTTTTATCCGCTCAGAGATTTAACCTGAATTAGGTTCCTCAATAAATCAGAAAGTGGTTGAGCCAGGCTGATTCAGGTCACCAGTCTGATCCACTGTCTGCTCCATTAGCTGATTTCAGCTAGCGTGGAGATAGGCTAGCTCGGGGTTAATTTGGTTCTTTGGGCTCTTGAGGGGAAGATAGATCAGCCTAGGTTCTTTCCCCTGACCATGATTAGTCAAGCTCAGCTGGAAGTGCACTGGAGTGAATCTTGGGTAAGGACAGGGTTTGATTTTTCTGTTCCTCTTTGATTGAGCAGTCTAACGAGGCTCAGTCACGGCTCACCTGATAAGACATGGTTCTCTGGATAGCACCCATATAACTATTCCCATCATACAGTCACAATATTAACATAAAAAAACTTCAGTGAAATGCCCAGCATCAGCCAAATCACATACATCCTTTGGTGTAGCTTACAATATCAGAGAAAAACAGACTTGTACAGACTTTAAACCTCAAATTGATGCCACTGTCATTTTATCTACTTGGGAGCAGCAGAACCAGAGTATCTAACAATCCAAACCAGAAACTTTGGAAAAAAAGGGCAGAGATGGCCAGCATTATTCTCTGCTTCATTGTTTCATTAACAAGATAGCAGAGATCCCCTGAGGGAGAACACAATCAACACCACTTTTCAGTGTCTGACTATAGCATTTAAATCAGTTTATTTACTGTTCATTTGCTTCTCTTTCCATTCTGAGATACAAACTCTTCACCTTGTTGATAGTGAGTGTTGTTCGACTGTAGGACCTGCAGAGTCAAGCCCCATCCTGTCTTCATCTAATGCTCACATAAACATACATTTACAGAAGCTTTTGGATGGTGATCATAGGGTGGAAACCCACTTCATTTTCCTCTCACCATCCCAAAGTAGCTGCAGGCGTGGATCACTCCCCACAGGATAGGAAACAGAGCTGGGCCTTCAGCCAAGCCTGCAGCGACTAACAGCTACTCTAACATCTTTGGGCTAGCAAGAGGAAAAGGAGTTGGATTTTCACCCCAGGGTCAGCGATAACTCGACCCACCTCCCAGTGGAGAAGTTTTCTGCATTTGAAATAGTACAAATCCTCCCATCAGAGCAGCAAGCCCATTAAAATCATCTTTAATTCCCTCAAAAGTACCAAAAACATTTTAAAACCCCATGAAATGTCTGAGCAGTATTCTGGTAGTCACATAGATTCATAGAGAAGTTGCGCCACAGGAAACTGTTCAGTGCACCATGTCCATGTACTCCCTCTGCATGAGCAACTCACCTCATCCTACTACCCTGCCTTTTCCCCAAGCTATGCAAGTTCACTCTTCAGATAATTATCTAACTCCCTCGACTGAATCTGTCTCCACCACACACTCAGACAGTACATTCCAGATCCGAACAACTCACTGTATAACAATTGGTTTCCTCTCATTCCTGATCCTTGCAACAATGGGAACAGCTTTACTCACACAGCCCCTCATGATTTTGACTCACTCAGTCAAACTTCCTGTCTGTCCAAGGAGAATAGCCCCAAGCTTCTCCAATCTTATTTCTGGAACCATTCTTGTGAATAGCCAGAAATGTTCACAATTCTCTACTTTAGGCCAAACTAGTGTTTTAAACCAGTTTATCATAGCTTCCTTGTTGTTGTACTCCACGCCCCTATTTATAAAATCCAAGATCTCATGTTCTTTATTAGCCACTTTCTGAACCTGCCCTGCCACCTTCAGTGATTTGTGCACATTTACGCTCAGGTCACTTTGCACCCCCTGTAGAATTACAACCTGTGTTTAATACTGCTTCCCTTCGTTTTTCTTACCACTGTAAATAACGTGCTTCTGGTTATAATGATCAAACCAACCAAATAAGGGTGACCAAGTCAGAAATCATTGGGCTCAAGTGTGCCACTGATCTAGGAACTACGGTGTACCTGTTTGCTGGGCAGTACTGCTCAGTAGCTGTAAAAGGAAAAGGAACAGGTTTACTTCATTAATTGCTCACAGCCCCAAACCAGCACACTGATATTGGCAAATCAGACACACTGGATCCTGGACTGTGTTGTTGAGAGAATTTTAAACATTTGGTTTAATATAAGTTTATCACTGGGGTCACCAGCCTCCATCACCACTGAACTACTTTCATCAATACTTTCAAACAATACTGTTGGAATGGGGATGAATAGTTAAGCAGCTCAGACACTGGCCTCCTATCCCTGTGATCCAGATACAAATTCAGCCAAGACTGAGGGGGAGAAAGTCTCCTCTGTGAGAAATGTATTTGGCCAGTGTCCACCCAATAGCCTAACAGTGCCAAGTTGGCAGCCTGTTTCGGAGACCAGAGGGTATTTGTTAGTGAGATGTCACATTGATGCAGTACAGGGGGTTCTCCTCTTGATGTGACAGTTAAGGATGCTGTTGAAACAGAATAAAAGCTCTGCACTGAACCGTATATACCTGATCTGAGGATGCCTGGGGAATCTAGCATGTTCCTGAAATGCAAAGTGCAGCAACAAAATATAAAGACTAACAGTGCTTTGAGCACTAAACTCAGTGAGGTAAAACTGTGTGCGCTTCACATGAAGGCAGCATTAATGGAGTGTGGTTCCAAGGCGCCCAAGCAAAACTCAAGTCAAAAGGAATCAGGAGCAAAGCTCTCCACTGCAATAATACAGAGCTTTGGCGAGAGCACACCAGGGATAGTGTGTGCATTGTTGGTCTCCTTATCTGAGGAAGGATTTTTTTTGTTATGAAGTACACTCCATGCCAAACTGATTCCTGGGATGGCAGGACCAACTTGGGGAGATTAATGGTCAGAAGTAGGGATGTTCAATGATGATTGTAAATGTTCAGCACCATTTGTAACTCCTCAGATACTGAAGCAGTGCATATGAAACAGGACTAGACTTGGGCAGATAAACTGCAAGCAAATGTCATAATACACAATGACCATCTCTAACAAGTACCAATCTAACCATCGCCCTCTGACATTCAATGACACCACCATCATTGAAATCTCCACTATCAATATCTTGGGGTTTACCATTGACCAGAAACAGAACTGGACCGGATATATAAATACTGTGACTACAAAAGAGTGCAACTTACAACTGACTTATGCCATGTAGATGGTGACAGGCTTTGGGGAGTTAGGTGGAGAATATTCCATCATCACCTATCTAGGTGAGTGCAGCTCCAAAAACACTCCAGAAACTCAAAACCATTAAGTACAAAGCAATCCATTTGATTGGCATCCTATCCACCAATTTAGATGTTTATCCCCTCCATCCCTGACACAGTCACAGCAGTGTCTACATGATTCACTGCAGCAACTCACCAAGGCTTCTTTGACAGAACTTTTCAAAGTCATGTTTCTACCATCGAGAAGCAGATACTTGGGAACACCAAAACCTGCATGTTCCCCTCCAAGCCACTCACCGGCCTAACTTGGAAAATATTGTTGTTCCTTCACTGTCGTTGGATTAAAATCCTGGAATTACCTCCCTAACAGCACTGTAGGTGTGCTTACATCACATGAATTGCAGCAGTTCAAGAAAGCAACTCACAACCACCTGCTGCCGAAAAATTGGGGATAGCCAATAGATATGCTGGCTTTGCCAGCAATGTCCACAGCCCCAAGAAAAAATATAAACATAAAACTAAGGAAAATTAAACAAAAAGACAAGCTGTGTGACACTGTGTCTGAAGTGGAATTAGGGAGCAGACATTTCAGAGCGTTCTAAAATTGCTAGACTCTATTACCATAGAAGTCTCGAAGCTGCGCTAAAGTCTGTGCTGCTAAAAGATGACATCACTGTAAAGCCAACATTTCCTTTTTTAGGAAAAAAGTTTGAAATAATATTTTAGTGAACAACTGAGAGCAGCCAAAAACATTCTCCACATTTTAAACCAGAATCTGATAGCTCAGCTCTACAGTAAGTCTGATCCACTCCTTTCTCTTTCCATGCATCACGCTCCTGTGCTTTTTTCCTCCAGATCCTGCACAATAAAAGGCACACGTGCCTTGGGCCTATTCTTGCTGATGCTAGGGTGACAGAATTCTACATTTACAACGTCAGCTCTTGAATCCCATCTGCACAAAATATGTACCTGCTTTATTGGATTTCCAAAGACTCAGACAGTACAGACATCTGTCCTCTGCTGCTGTAGATTTAAATTCCTGGTGGTTTGTGCTTTATTTCATATCTGCTTGTGCCAATGTTGAATCTTGCTAAGTTCAATGCCAGCTACCAGATTCCTTTCATACAGGAACTCTGACATTTTTCGGTCTGGTCACAAGAACGTGAGACAAAGAATCGGAAAAATTCCAATGTAGTAATATTGCCCTGACAAAGAGATCTTGCTGAGTGACACTACGTTCTGACCCGCACAGCTTCCTCACGAGTTGTTTTCTTCTCTCCTGCTTCTTGCGGCCATTAATACATCATTTGGTTCCACTCACCATCCAAGTTTACAATCTTGGCAATGTCAACTCCCACCCATACTGACATTTTTACATCAAATTTGCAAGGAACCCACATTTGTAGGAAACCTGAGCCAGTTACAAACCTCATCTCCTACCTAGGATTCTCCATATGCCCTGTCCAGGGAACCACCACTTACCCATGAATGAGGAACAGGAGTAGGCCATACATGGGAAGGTGGCTATCGTGCATCAATCCTCAAGGAAGCTCAGTGTTTCATAAATCCTAAACAGAAAAAAGTCATATCCTCTTCTGAACTCAATCCAGTTTAATCCTCAACTAGCATGAGGACTGACTACTCCATCAAAGGACATACCAATGCTGGTGGCAATGCCGTCACATCTGTGTCTGTAAGTGTGCACTAAAGCTACCTGAGCAGTCACATAACCAGAAACGTTCAAACTGAGAGTTAAGAGTCAAGAACTAACAGCCATAGTTTTAGAATAAGGGATTAGTTGTGAGGACTGAGACAGAGATACTTCTTCACTGAGGGGAATAAATCTTTCGACTTCTCTGCCCCAGAGAGCTATAGATGCTTATTCAAGATAGATTGATAGACGTTTGGACATCAAGGGAATTGAGGGATTTGGGATATGGTAAAGTAGTAGAGTTTAGGTCAGGGCTCAGATATGTTCTTACTGAATAAGTGACATGGTAGCACAGTGGTTAGCACTGCTGCCTCATCTCCAGGGACCTGGGTCCGATTCCCAGCGTGGGTCACTGTCTGTGAGGAGTTTGCACATTCTCTCTGTATCTGTGTGGGTTTCCTCCAGGTGCTCCGGTTTCCTCCCACAGTCCAAAGATGTGCAGGTTAGGTGCACTGGCCATGCTAAATTGCCCCATAGTGTCCCAGGGATGCATAGGTTAGAGGGATTAGTGGGGTAAATATGTGGGGTTATGGTGATGGGCCTAGGTGGGATTGTTGTTGGTACAGACTCGATGGGCCAAATGACCACCACCTGTACTGGAGGGTTTCTATGATTCTAAGATGTATGGCCTACTCCTCCTCCTATTCCTCATCATTTTGTAAAATTCCATGCAGAAGCTTTCATTGCCCCACCTGTGAGGAAGTGCCTTTGTCTGGAATTCTATCCCTATATTCTGAACTTCAGATGCAGAGTGCAAGTTCCCAGATAATGCCCTTGACAATGGAAAATCGGAGACTGATAACCCAATGGTTTCTCCCAAGTCCCCTGCACTCACAGCAACTAGAATTTGCAGCATAAAAAATGTTTCCATTAGCAGCCATCGTGGTTTAGTATTAGCGCATTTAACTGAGTCAGAAGGTTCTGGGTTCGAATACCATTCCAAAGACTCAATCCAGGCTGACGCTCCTAGTATTGAGGGCATGTTGAAAGATCAGACCGGTTTTCTTTTGGATTAGACATTAGGGCCAATATGGCCCTCAGACTACATGCAAAAAGATTATTGAAAAGTGCTATGATGAATTCAAGTCTTTAAGTTTGTATAATTAATAGATCACCAACTGGGGTGGCCCTATCCACCAAGCTCACAAAATACTCATTTTCATAACTTCTTTTAGTGAATATTTCATGTTATTGCTAGGCCCTGGTGTACAGATAGTTTCCGTGATGCTAAATTCTACAAAGAACAAAAGAAAATTACAGCATAAAAATAGCACCTTTGACTCTCCAAGCCTGCACCAACCATGCTGCCCATCTGAACTGAAACTTCCTACCCCTCAGAGGACATACCCCTCTATATCCATCCTATTCATGTATTTGTCCAGACGTTCCTTAAAAGTCACAATCTTACCTGCTTCCACTACCTCCTCTCACAGCGAATCTCAAAGTGTTGCTTAGTAATCCACCACTGTGATAAAGTACATCATTTGGAGGACCCAAAATTCTAGTCACCAGCCACCCTGATCAGCCAGGAGAATATCAAGGAGCTGATACTGCAGTTGACTTCAGGAAGGAGCTCCGATACTTTATGCAAATAAGCTGATCAACACATAACAAAGAACTCAGTCATGAAACACAAACGCACAACATCAGTATAAATACCGAAGTATGAAAAGCAGAGAGCTGTACCCAAAGTAAAACCAACGGTTGGTTTTATACCAGCTAATTTAAATATTCACTTGCTAACGTCCATTTAAAACAAAGCTGGAGAAAAAACTCTTCACATCATCAAATCAGAGTCAAAATAGTACTGTTAAAAATGAAGACACATCTTATGCCTGTACCAGGATTATGGGACTTACTCCATGCACTGAGCAAGCTCCTGTAATGCTGATTTATAAAGACTGTGGGAACTATCCAATGCCATTTATCCCAGACTGACCACCCTCAAATCATCACAGAACTGTCGCTCGCGTTCTAACTTGTACGATCTGTTGCAATCACCTTCTTCTGGCCTCTCTGTTCATCAACTACATTAAGCACAAACTATTAGAACTCTCAAACCAGAATAAATTATACCCATGCAACCTTTTTGTTCTGCTTTGCCAAGCTCAGCAGTAGAGGGAAAGCAGTTCAATCCATGTTCACTGTGTCTTAGGGCCATCCGTGCTCACAATTTGAATGTTTGCCAAGTGACTTTACTCGTGCACACACATCACTGTCCCCATAAACAAACATTTGCTCTCTATGAACTGAAACATGACTTATGCAAAATATATCCAAAAGCATGATGTTCCAGGGTGAACAAAGAACAACACAGCATGGGAAACAGGACCTTCGGCCCAACGAGCCCACGCCGCCATTTTAACATTGTGAGTGCCCTCTTCTACCTATGACCTTTGTCTACGCTTACTGGACTCCACAATAACGGAACCATAACCAGATTGAGGGGAGACTAATTTAGGGACAATTTGTTAACACCAATCAGCCTAAGAGCATGTTTTTGGGGTGTGGGAGGAAACCAGAGCACCCAGAGAAAACCCACGCAAGCACAGGGAGAATGTGCAAACTCCCACAGACACTGGCCCAAATCCATGTATCTGCATAGCAAACAGTGATAGTCACTGAACTGTCATGTCGCCCGTCAGTTGGTCCAGTTTAAGCGTACACTAACGACATGAAGCACTAGGCAACTCTCGAAGCAACATCTAAGAGCAGCCCTCGCACGACCCACTGCGTGTATGCCCCTTGTTGAGCAACAAGGCAATAGCACAGGAAAATTCACTCTCCAATCATCCTGGGGTATATAACCTAGGATTTAAATTTGTTAAGGAAACTCAGGTGAATAAACTCAAATTCCAAAATTTTATGAAGCCCCATCCCAAAACAATAAGAACATATTGAAATTCTGCTGGTTTGAGGTGCTCAAGATGTTTGTTTGAGAAATCAGATATTCGCACCATTTTCCACTTAATTCACACCTGGAATGAAAGTGTTGCTTGCAAAGCCAGTATTTATTGCCCATTCCCATGACGAATGTGTGGAGCGGCTCACCCAACTTTGGCACAAGTCCCCAAATATTAGTGAGGAAGAACTCTACAGGGTCAACTGGACAGGGTGTGCCTGTTCTTCCCAGTGGCTAAGTTGGATATGGGGTGGTCCATCCAATTTTATTCTTGTTCAACTCTTTTGGAGCAGTTTAATACAAATGGTTTGCTCGACCATTTCAAAGGATAGTTAAGAATCAAACGCATTGCTGTGTGTCTGGAGTTGCCTGTCCACCAAGAACAGCAACTTTCCATCCCTGAAGGACATGAGTGAAATAGAAGGGTTTTGTGGCAATCAGGTAGTTTCATGATCACCCCACCGAGACTAAGCTTTTTATTCCAGATTTTATTAATTAATTGAAATCAAGTTTCCTCAGGTGCCTAACAAAAACTGAAGAAAAATCAAAGAGGGCAACTCTGCACCATGAATATATAAATCAAGGTCGGTATTTGAGTTAAGAGCGGTTTCTTTTACGTGTTTCCCTGAAGATAACCCTAATGAGTCTCAAAAGGTTTATTCACTGTTACAAACTAATAATCATCATCAAGTTTCAGACAGATAACTACAGTTAGATAGCAGGATATTCTGCTGGAATAACAACCCAGGCAAGGTTGTATTAGCATACTGAAATCATGTCATTTCAACAGTCTGTAACCTGCTGAACACAAACGAACCAAGCCAATGGTCAGCTTTCCAATTCAGTTTAACAAATTTCCAAAACAAAACGACAAGAAAGCGAAGATTGGGCATGGTTTGGTTTAGCACTCAAACCAAAGCACCCAAATTCTTGAGTCATATGAGGAAAGTATGGTAATCATTGGGAAGAAATGTCATTCAGCCATCTGGTTCACTTACCTCAACATACACAAAGTTTGCTACTGCCACAGCAATCAGCTCTTAAAATTACGATAAGAATCTACCTCAACCAAATTATCTGGCAGCCCATTTTCAACATGCAAAGAAATTCACAATATCAATCTTAAATTCAGTTTAATCCTATATCTCCTTGTTCCAATCTCAAATCAAATTTGAAAAAACATTGAAATTCACCATTTCCATTCCATTTACTATGTTATATAGCTCTATCACAGGACTTGCCAAACTATGGGCTGCTGAGATGTTGGGATTGAGCTCTGAGGCTACGATAATTGGTTTGGAATTTGGATTGAATGCTAACAGCACGAGGCCCCTTGAATCATTATATTTTTTTCTAAATCTAACTGATCAATCTGATACCTGCTCCAAAAGAGTCAGTGGAGAGTTTTTTTTTAAAAAGCATTCAGCTTAAACACATGGCTCTCAAATCTCTCTCATTCCCACAAGTGTCACCCCGCCCCCGCAATTCGCTGTCACAAATCTCTACCCAAGCTCCCCCAAATCACCCCCCCCCAACCCAAATTTGGAAAGCCTTGCTCTGTGCATACAAATTTGACAGCTGAAAAGCTCAAGCTTCTCACAGTAACTTCATTGCAATGTTAATGTAACATAAGCCTACTCATGACACTAAACCTTTCTTCTTATTCAATTCTTTGATTAGTGATCAGACTCATGGCTTTCTCTACAATGTTCCCACCCTTCTATGTTTCTCTTATCTCTTGCTAACCAGAACTGGATCCAGTACTCAAAGCAGTTCTGATCAGGGGTGATGGTGGAGACCACAGATTTGAGTGATGGGTTGATGATTAAGTTGAGTGCATTTTCCTGAATAAATGTTGAGTTTCTTAAATGTTTCTATCCAAATTCAGGGAAGTTGAGAATAATTCATCTTGATTTGTGCACTGTAGGTGGTATTGAGGCTTTTCAGAATCAGGACACTGGCCATTCAACATCCAAATATGAACTTCTGCTCAGTGGTGACTACCAAGGTTTCACAAGGTTTAGAGTTTAGAGTTCAGAGTTCCTATGAGCTTTGACAAATGGTTATCTGGACTCGAAATGTCAGCTCTTGTCTCCTTACGGATACTGCCAGACCTGCTGAGATTTTCCAGCATTTTTTCTTTTGGTTTCAGATTCCAGCATCCACTGTAATTTGCTTTTATGCAACAAGGTCTGAAGTCTGGTGGCCTTAGCCAAACCCCAACTGGTCAATGGTGACCAAGTTATTTGTGAATAAGTGCCACTTCTAACTCCTTCCATCACTTTGCTGAATTACTGAAATTACAGTAAGAAGTCTCAATGTCAGGTTAAAGTCCAACAGGTTTATTTACAGCAAACACCACAAGCTTTCAAGGAACAACCAGTTCCAAAAGCTAGTGACATTTGCTACAAATAAACCTGTTGGACTTTAACCCGATGTTGAGAGACTTCTTAACGTGAACACCTCAGTCCAATACCAGCATCTCCACATCATTACTGAAATTAGCCAGGTTAGATTCGTCCTGCTTTTTAATGAACAAGATAGACTGGACAATTTTCCACACCATTGTGTCAGAAGGGTAGCTGTACTGGAACAACTTGGCTCAAGATACAGCTAGTTCTGCAGCACACCTTCAGTACTGTGGCAGTGATTTTGGCAAGACTCATTGCCTTTGCTGCATCACCAATGGACTCAGCTGCCACAGTGTGCCTCAGTTGGTTGAAGGCATAGTGAGATCGTAGGAGGAGTTTAAAGAAAGCTCATCCTTTCGACATTTCTAGCTGAAGATGACAACAAAGGCTCGAAGTCTTGCTGGGCTTTTCCATTGTTGAAGATGGGAATACTTATTCAGCCTCCTTCTGTCCTTGTCAGATGTTTAAGGAGAGCTTAGAGTTCCTATGAATAAAGTAATAGGAGGGCATCCCAAAATTCTGCAAAGCTGAATATATTCAGAACTAGATTGAAACCAATACTGAGAAAATCATGTTAGCTAAACATTCGTAAATTACACATTTCATGTAGCAAAGCTGACAATAAGCCACATTACCTCTAGACAACCAGTAACATACTAAGGTGTCTAACTTTGACCAGAGCTGTGATATTACAGTATATATGAACTTTCTCTTGTGACACAGAAATCATAAAAATACACCAGCTACATCAATGTGTACAGCATGGTTCATTCCTGCAAGCCTGAGATCTTCAATGTGACTGAGAAGCCGATGGTGTCACCATTCTGGCCACTTAGATGAATTAATAAGTGAAGCAAATGCAGACTTAATAAGTTAAGCTTCAACACAAGCACTGTGCAAGGCTATGCTCATCTTCTCAGCTTACAAGTAAAAACTGGAATGGGAGAATCCAAAGAGAGTTGTGCAATATTGGTCTGAGAAATTGGATGATCTCCTACTGGGTTGCTTGGAGTCAGTGGACTGGTCAGTATTTTAAAAGCCTGCGTACAGCCTGAATGAGTGCGCCACTACAGTGACTGACAATTAGTAAGCGTGAAGAAAACTGTGTGCCAAAGCAGCAAATCTGTGTTCCCCAACTGGAAACCATGGACAAACAGGGATATCCACTGCTTGCTGAAGTCCAGGTCTGAGGTGTTCAAGTCATGCGACACTGACCTATACAAGAAAGCCAGATACAATCCAAGGAGATCCATCAAAGATGCCAAAAGACAATACCAGACCAAGCTAGAATCCCAGCCACACCAACCCCCACCGGCTATTGAGAGATCTGCAAGACATAAGCTACAAGATGAAGGCATTTAAAATCTCCGGCTCCAACACACCCCTCCCTGATGAGCTCAATGCATTCTACTCCCACTTTGAGCAAGAGGTCAGTGAGAGCATGCTCTCCACCCTGGGTGAAGCGGTATCTGGGGTCACCATTGCAGATGTCAGAGCAGCTCTCTTGAAGGTCAACCAACGGAAAGTGACTGGCCCGGATGGGATACCCGGAGGAGCACTCAGATCCTGTGCAGATCAGCTGGTGGGAGTATTCGCAAACATCTTCAATCTCTGTTTACAACAATCTGAGGTCTCCATCTCCTTCAAGAAGACGACCATCATTCCAACACTTAAAAACAAAGCAGCGTGCCTTAATGACTATCGGTCAGTGACTCTGACATCTATCATCATGAAATGCTTCAAAAGACTAGTCACAGCACAAAGCAATTCCAGCCTCCCAGACTACCTGGGGTCACTAGTTTGTCTACCACCGCAACTGGTCCACAGCAGACACCATCTCCCTGGCCCTGCACTCAACCCTGGAACACCTAGATAACAAGACACCTATGTCAGACTCCTGTTTATTGACTACAGCTCAGCCTTCAACACCATTATTCCCACAAAATTCATCTCCAAACTTCGTGGCCTGAGCCTCGGCACTCCCTCTGCAACTGGATCCTGAACTTCTAACTCACAGACCACAATCAGTAAGGATAAGTAACAACATTCCTCTATGATCATCCTCAACATCAATGCCCCCCAAGGCTGTGTTCTCAGCCCCTACTATTCTCCTTATACACTTTATACACCTATGACCGTGGCCAAATTCTCCACCAATTCGGTTTTCAAGTTTGCTGACGACACCACCATAGAGGGTCAGATCTCAAGCAATGACGAGACGGAGTACAGGAATGAGATAGAGAATCTAGTGAACTGGTGCGTCAGCAATAATCTCTCCCCCAAATGTCAAACAAAACAAAAAGGAGATTGTCTTTGACTTCAGGAAGCTTAAAGGAGGACATGCCCCTGTCTACATCAATGGGGACCAAATACAAAGGGTCAAGAGCTTCAAGTTTTTAGGTGTCCAGACCACCAACCTGTCCTGGTTCCCCCACGCTGACACTATAGTTAAGAAAGCCCATCAACTTATAAAGAACAAGAACAAATGCTTCTATTTTTTCAGAAGACTAAGGAATTTTGGCATGTCAGCTACATCTCTCACCAACTTTTACAGATGCACCATGGAAAGCATTCTTTCTGGTTGTATCACAGCTTGGTATGGCTCCTGCTCTGCCCAAGTCCACAAGAAACTACAAAAGGTTGTGAATGTAGTCCAATCCATCAAGCAAACCTATCTCCCATCCAATTGGTTCTGTCTACACTTCCCACTGACTCGGCAAAACAGCCAGCATAATTAAGGACCCCACGCACCCTAGACATTCTCTCTTCCACCTTCCTCCATCAGGAAAAAGATACAAAAATCTGAGGTCATGTACCAACCAACTCAAGAACAACATTTTCTCTACTGCTGTCAGACTTTTGAATGGACTTATCTTGCATTAAGTTGCTTTTTCTCTACACTCTAGCTATGCCTGTAACACTACAATCCACATTCTCATTTCCTTCATGAACGGTATGCTTTGTCTGCATAGTGAAAAGTATTGTTTCTTGTGCACTGTTAATACGTGACAATAATAAATCAAACGTCCACCCACTGACACACCCAGTAATATCAAAAAAAAAATCAACAAAACAGCTGCTTAAAAGATCAGATGGAAAGCTGTTTCAGATACTTTTTTGCATCACAGACTCACAGTCCAATGCTGAGAGAG
Organism: Carcharhinus amblyrhynchos; assembly: GCF_965287045.1. NCBI lineage: Eukaryota > Metazoa > Chordata > Chondrichthyes > Carcharhiniformes > Carcharhinidae > Carcharhinus > Carcharhinus amblyrhynchos. The sequence goes on from NC_137348.1 coordinate 42,863,462, forward strand.
CGAGCGAGAGATCATGAGCAAGACCCAAATCGAGTTAACAAAGCTCAAGGGCAGTCACGTCAGCTTGAGTTTGTCACCAGTGAGATAACTATAGTTTGACCATTTGGTGTTTCAATAATGCAAAGGTGGAGCTACTTTCAGAAGGCTTTGGCACTCCCAGATATTTTTATGGCTTGCCAACAAACTGTGAACTCTGGTTTGTTTTACAAGTTTACACTATCATCCACCCTTATTCAAGCAGGAAAATAAGGAGCGGCATCCTGAAACATTCCATCACTCTATCCCGAAGTTGCCACTGTTTCAGAGTTCACTGGTCTGAGAGAAGCGGCACTTCTCACACCTCAGAAACATGCAGTGTTTTGAACAGCAAAATGAGGTGTGCATCTGGAAATAGACTGCAAAATATTGACATTACTTACATCGACTTAAACATTCACTCTTTTGGCAACACTATTTAGACTACAGCTCCCCCCAGATAGGAAAATCGTACATTTAGTCCACACCTGAACTACACCCACTCTGGTCTAAGGGTGCCTAGACTAATGGAGCTAGAGCTACATCTTGCAGTACAGATGCCCTCCTTCTGAAGGCTCAACTAAAAACTCAATGGTGAAGGGTTCCCTGATTCAAAAGGTGAAGTTTTTCAGTTAAAGTGGTAACTCTGACAGCCAACTAAATAATTATCCATATACAGAAAGAGGGAGATGGCGAGAGAACACCAGGCTTAGTGTGTTTTCAATCCACATTCCATACAAACAGCAGAATATATGTGGTAGCATCTATGACCTTACAATGGTCAGTACATGCAAACAGGCCTCCATTTTATAACCATTGCTTAAATTTATCAGGCTGAAAAGGTGCAATCTGAATCACTGGTGATACTGGACTTGAATGTGTGAACAAACTCAAAAGTCAAAGTGAACACAACAGTGGGAAGATTCTTACATCAATTACCCCAGGAAAGACAGGTGGACAGTCAATTCTATGGATCACTGACCAGTACTGAAGTGGCTAGGGCTCAGGAAAACAAAACTGGCACATGTTCCAACTTATTGCACAAACAGGTCATTTTCGGTCTCAAAAGCTGTGTAGGAGATTGATTCTCTCGCTTAATGTCTTATTGCCCCAGGGATTCGACTAGCAAAACAAGAGACAGACAGACAGACATATGTTATTTTGATGTGGAAAAAAGTGGATGTTTTGTATGAAACTGAAGGGACAACTCAATTTAGTGTCTTATATATATGTTCTTACACAACTTTTACATACCTAAACCAAAAGCGTGCTATTTCAGAACTTTAGCAATGAGACAGCAAAGACTGATTACATGCAACTGGTTTGCAGAAAACTAGATTAACTATCACAAAACAGTGCTAAGTTGCTGTTTTCAGAACTGATTTCTTTGGTGCTTTCATCCTTTACATAAAGCACCTTAAAATACACTTTCAAGTGAAAACTGGAGTATTGGAATACAAGATTATCACAGAACTCATCTTTACAAGTACCCTCTTCTGATGTATTCCTCTTTGAGCACAAACAGAAAAGCATCAAAACTTCACCACAAACACCACATCCTCCAACCATAGCACATCACTCACGCTCCCCACACACATCCTTTCCCAAAGGGCTAGTATCTCAATCTGCCAACAAGCCTTGCTCATTGCCACTGTGCATTATTACAGCACAACATTTTTGAAAAACAAGATAACAGTTGGAAGGTGAAAGCTTTTTTTGGAATTGTTGACGTTGATAAAACATTTTTAAATAAGAGCCTTTTCCACTCAAAAGATGCTGAAGTGCCAGGAAACACTCCCACGAACAAGTGTTGATTATTCCTCACGGGGTAGCTGGCCGGGATGAGGGAAATGGACACCGCTGCCAAATTCAGCCTCAGCCTTCCTTCACCACTGAAGGAGATTGAAAACCACATCCCTTAGCCCTGTCATATGACAGCCAAATATTGCACTCTGCCTTTGCGGGGATTAACTAACTCAGTACGTCTTAACCTTTGACTCAGACAATTCTAATATATTCCAGCATTGTTTTCTGAAGAGCAAATGAATTAAAAGACAGCATGACTGCTGCAATAGTGAGAGCTCACCAAGGCTCCTTCAACAGCATCTTCCCAACCATAATCTCTCTACCATTGAAAAGAACAAGAGCAGCAATACCCGGAACACCACTGCCTGCAAGTTTTGCTCCAAGTCACTCACCATCCTGACTTGGAACCATGTGGATATTCCTCTATCAACACTGGGTCAGAATCCTGAAACTCCCTCTCTAACAACACTGAGTGCACATACACCACATGGACTGCAACAGTTCAAGTAGTTCCAATGTGGAACTTAACTAGATCAATTAGTAATAAGCAATAAATGCTAGTCTAGCCTCAAATCCCTATATTGAAAAAAAAGTAGCCATAATTGCAGTTTTACCAGATTTAGTCAAAGACATGCCTTCCTGTCACAATATACGAATGGCAGACACACAAGCAAACCTTCCTCATTGACTATGAAGCACCTGGGGTCAACTTGAAGCTTCTAAATACATTGTTTCATATTTGAAAATCCCTTTCACAAAGGGCAAATAATGCATGATCAACTGTTAATTTTAAAACTAAGATTAATAAATTGTTAGCCAAAAGTATTAAGGATATGGGGCAAAAGCAGTCATGTGGATCATGTTGTAGGTCACCCTGTGATCTCACTGAATAGCAGAACAGGCTCAAGCAGCTAAATGGTCTCCTCCTGTTCCTATACTCTTCTGGCATGGTGCACAGTGTTAGCATTACTGTCTCACAACTCCATTGTCCTGGGTTTGATTCCCAGCTTGGGTCAATGTCTGTATGGAGTTTGTATGTTCTCCCCATATCTGCATGGGTTTTCTCCAGGTACTCCAGTTTCCTCCCACAGTCCAAAGATGAGCAGTTAGGTGCTTCGCCATGCTAAATTGCCCCTTAATGTCCTGGCATGTGTAGGCAAGTATGTGGGGTTGTGGGCCTAGGTGGGATTGTTGTCGGTGCAGATTTGATGGACCAAATGGTCTCCTCCTGCACTGTAGGGTTTTGATGATTCTATTCACAAGAAATAAGTGAGTGAGCATAGTGACTGACATTTAAGGAGTCCTGTCCTTTTTGCTCCAGTCTAAGGGGAGGATTGAACTTCAGTTTGTAGCCACCGAGTTTTTGACTCAATCTCTCTCAAGACCCCTTGCAACAAAAACCCCATCACAGCAGCCTATTGTTCACTGGTGTGAAATCTAATTGAAGAAGTCTTCAAAGATCCATAAATCTCTTCTCATGATGAAGACCTGACAAAGCAGATTCTGCAATTATTTAAAAGTTTACAGCACAACTTTTACATAAAAATCCAAACTCTAATTAGATGCTGTGCTATGTTGAATGCAGCTCTGCTCCCCACAACATGTATACAGGCAAAAAAAAAGAACAAATTACAAATGCTAGAAATCTGAAAAGCAAGCAGCAAGCGCTCTCTCTACATTGCTTAGCTTCTCAACGAGGAAAGATGGAATCGTTTTTGGCTCAGGGTTCCTACCAGTAACACCCAAGATCTTGTTTTGTCTTTGATCAGGAGACTTGCTTTAAACTACTGCCAGGAGCCATATTCAGAAGCATGTCAGGTACACTTCTGATCCTGCACAACATCGAACTGCACCCTGTTTCACTAGCAAAGAGACTAGCCTTCAACAGGGCCCCAAAAGTTGCCATTCTATTTTACAAGCACCATCATCACCAATTCTACTATTATCTCAGGACAAAGTTGCTGAGTCAATGCCAACAGTATTGGGGCAGCATAATGGCACAGTGGTTAGCATTGCTGCTTCACATCACTAGAGACCTGGGTTCGATTCCCAGGTTAGGTCACTGTCTGTGTGGTGTTTGCATGTTCTCCTAATATCTGCGTGGGTTTCCTCCGGTTTCTTCCCACAGTCCAAAGGGGTGCTGGTTAGGTGCACGGCCCATGCTAATTCTCCCTTGGTACTTGAATAGGCGTCGGAGCATGGCGACTAGAGGATTTTTACAGTAACTTTGTTGCAGTATTAATGCAAGCCTAATTGTATTCAATGAATAAATTTTAATTTAGATTGCGCATTTAGCTCTTATATTAATGATGCAAACTAATTTCAATACTTATAAAGAACAACAAAATCAGCCCAGGAAACAGGCCCTTCGGCCCAACGAGCCCGCGCCGCCATCTCAACACCACCAGTCCCCCTCTCCACCCACGACCCCTGTCTAATGTTATATGGCCATCCAGATTGAGGGAATCTGATTTAGGGACAGTTTATTCCTGCCAATCGGCCTAACAGCACATACATAGAATCCTATAGTGCAGAAGGAGGCCATTTGGCCTGTCGAGTCTGCACTGACCACAATTCCACCCAAACCCTGTCCCCATAATCCCATGCATTTATCCTAGCTAGTCCCCCAGACACAAAGCAGCAATTTAGTGTGGCCAATCCACCTAACCGTTGGACATCTTTGGACTGTGATCTCAACTCTGAAGCCAACTCATTTCTGATGGTCTTGGGGTGATCTAACATGAACTGTCAGATTGGACTCCTTTCTGTAATTGTAATCTGCTGTGCAATAACCAGCCTGCAGGAAAAATGCAAAGAAACAGATTTGCTAGAGGATTACTTAGGGCAATGACCTTGTACACCACAGTCAGCATGTGTTCATAAAGCAGATTTTACATTTCCATGGCTCTAAATTGGCGCCTTACTTGGGAAATATGCTTCCCTTTTTATTGGGGGCTTTCTGCAGACTTGCATTGCTTGCACAAGTTCCCAGTGTTACTGTTGTACAGTTTATTTCTGGTAAACAGACTGGAGCCCAGCATCTGATTGTTGTCGACAGTGACCAGTTACGCAAGGCCAGAGATTCAGCTAGTTTCATCTTTCTCTACACGCTCTGCATATAATCAACACCCTCCAAGATCAGAGAATCTTGCACTGAAAATGACTGGTGGTCACACCTGACTTGTTTCATATATCTCCATTAAGTGGATAGCGAGGAACCAATAAACAAACAAGTCATCTCACCAACGTTATAACCTCCATACAGCCTTCTTCAAACTGACAATACAGATTCTGAATGCTGGAAGCATCAAATGAACGTAAAAGAATGGTTCCAATTCTACAAACAATGCAACAAACCCTCAAGATATAATCATTTTTCCACATATATAGAAAAGACCAGCAAATATTACAATTTGTTCAGAATATCAAATCACAGTGCGTTGTAATCGTAAGTGGCACCTCCCTTCATACGGATCGCACAGCCATTCCGGCGCTATCATTGAACCCACCCCATTACCCATTTTATCTGAAAATATCCTTCACATAAATGGATCACTAAACCTTCTTCTAACAGCACCTAGAGACAACAGGATCAGTCAGTACATTCAGCATACTACTCCCATTACTTCCTACGGGCTCCTGTCCATCATAAAGTCTCCTCCTTGGCCACAATCACCACAGATCACTGCTTCTCCATTCTGTATGCTGGAATTAGCAGCTAGAAAAAGGATAAAGAGACGAAAAAGGACAGCAAGAGAAAAAGGAGACATGAAGGAAAAAGGAAAGGGTGGTTGATGGAGGAAGACCAGCAAAGTGGACAGGAGAGCCAATCCGAAGTGCTGCCTTCATCTAACAACCTTCATAACCTCAGGTTTTAAAGGACTTTGTAGGTACTTAGTAACTTTTGAAGTGTAGCCACTACTTGTGTTCCAGAGTCACTTGCTGTCACTGTTATCAAAAACTCTAAAGCACACAACAGCTGAGAACCTGCATTTATATTACAGCCAGTGACCAAAATGTGGAACCAAGGCCTCATTTCATACATGATGACCTTTACAGGCCATAGCAGGGACAGTTCTCTGTCACCAACTAACTGGACAATGCAAAAAACAAAAGAAATAAAGACTTTTTTTTTACTCAGGGTGGTGGATGCCTGGGATTCACTACCTGAGTTGGTAGTTGAGACTAAAACACTCAACTCAAGTAAAAAGTATCTGTGCCTGTGTATCTAAAACACTGCAACCTGCAAGGCTATGGAGCAGGTGCTGGAAAATAGGATTAAACCAAGTGGATAGTTTATTTTCTCTCTTTTTTCAAGCTGGCACAGGCACGATGCACTGAATGGCCACTTTCCGCACCATCACCTCTCTATGGTTCTATCTTGATCAGGATCACCCTTTGTAGATTAAAGTAGCATTTTCTGCACTGAAATTACCAAACAGAGGAAGTTAAAATGTTATTTTTCATAAAATCAATAGTTTTACATAACCCTGACCAATCATAATTTGCCCCAGGCAACACAGAACATTATCAATGTAGCAGTCCTATGTAAACAGTTCAGAACTCTATCAACCAGGCCTCGTGTGCTACATCCAGTTTGGTTACCTAGACACAGGGACACATTCAGGTTACTAGAAACAGTACAGAAAGGAGTCACCAGCCTGGTACTTAGAGGGAATGAGTCGAGACATGGAGAGAAATTTGGCTCCACAGCCATGAAAGGAAACAAGAGAAAATCTGACAGTGTAATACAAATGTGTTATGGAAATGAAAAAGAAAAATCAAAATTTTATTATTAAGTGCTTACATTTAAATTGGGAGTATAGAAAGACAGTTTAAAGCCAAGAATAGGTGCATCAGGACCGGCTTTAAGTTTAATGAATGGATTCCAGGGAGCTAAGAATCCTGAAATCAATCGATGCAGCAAGGAAGCTGAATTTTGAGTTACCTTGAGAGAATAGGAGGAGATGGGCACTCAGCTGTTCAGGAACAGGCAAGAGAACGGAGGTTTACCTTTTAAAATGAACTGGCAAAAGTGACTTCTGTTGAATTTTGAAACCAAGTTATAACCAGCAGTTTAAAAGCAAAGAGTTAGAAATGGTAAGCTAGCCACCCAAAGCACTAGGAAGTCATTTTTAGAATCCGAGTGATTGGTACTTCTGTCTGTCCCAGTCACATAGGATTTCAGAATCAGCTGGAAAACAAATAAAGGAAGAATTAATGTGGTTCAGATCAGTCAAAACTCAAACCAGGCAGGGCTCCAGATGGACTCACTCTCAGCCTCCCTGCCCTTAGTTGAGTCAAGTCACAAACAATCTCAAGTAGCAATGTCATTTTTGAGTATGTTAGCACAAGAAAATCCAGCATCCACTGCTAGCAGCATTGCAACATTAATTGTGCTTATTAGGGAGGTGGGTTGAGGAAAGATGATGGTGCACTCTGGTGTTGCTTACAATCTGTTTTCTCCACACAGACTCATCATTTGTCTCAGTCTGATATAGAGGAAACATCTGAACGGGACCAGCCTCCGAGCAGCTGGTTGCAGGGTCAAGCTTTGTTGAAAAGCAGCTCTCCCCGTGAGCGAGCATCAAATGAGCAGGAATTCTCTCATCTGACTATGACAATACAGCAAGCGTTAATTAGCCAGCAGGGATTAGATTTAATAAAGGAATGCTAATCTCGCTTCCAACAGGCTGAACCCGGGTGCTGAGTAAAACACCAACTTTATGTTCTCACCCAGTTTAAACACAATACACAGAGAAATGAGGCAATTGTCTGCCTGGTGCAAATTGGCTGTCGCTCATGGTTCAGCCTGTTCATTATTCACTTGCAGTGAGGGTGAAGAGACTGCAGACTGGAAACACTGTTATTGATAGACTGGATGGTGGAATGTGCTTCTGGGAACAGAATCTAATTAGCCCAGTTAAGTATCCTTCAAACTGAAAGACTATTCCACCCAGGATATGCATTAACACAGATGGGCATTACAGCACAAGCACCTGCAGGGAGATCCTTTACCACGCCGCAGGCTTCACAGGCACTTACATTATTTACTATATTTAATAGGATGTGTAGAGATAGTCAGCGTCAGATGAGAGCAATTCCTGCTCATGTATAGAATAGCAAGCTGATCGTTTCGGAGTTTCAGTTCCACTGAACCAGGGTGGTGACATCTAAAACGGAGCTAATCATTTGGGGGTGTGTGGGGAAAAGCGAACCTTCACTCAGACGGCACAAATCTCAATTTTCTCCCAAGGATTAAATGAAATTTGATCTGCTAATGATGCATCACCTGGAATGTAAGCTTTGGGAGGATGGAGATCAATAGGATTCTGATCTGCAAGGTTAGTTGTAAATGATATGTTGTTTTTCAGTCTTCAACACCAGAAGTTTGAGGGGTACAGCAGCAAATGTGAAATAACGTTTGACTATTCCACCCTAGTCACTGCCTGAGCTCACCCTGCTGACATTAACTCACCTACAAACATGCACTGAAACTACTAACAGTCTATGGCAGTCTATCCAAACAACTGTTACACATAAGCAGGGTGAGTTGTAAATGATAGCCTGTGACCAGGCAGATGCCAACATGACAACAAGTGAGACTCATTAGAATAAAAGCAAATTACTGAGGATGCTGAAATCTGAAACTAAAACAGAAAATACTAGAAAATCTCAGCAAGTCTGACAGCATCTGTGGAGCGAGAATAGAGCCAACGTTTTGAATCTAGATGACCCTTTGTCACATCTGCCAGACTCAAAAGCATTGGCTCAAGACTTATTAGGAGCACATTTGAGAAAGCCAACCCCTTGTTCAAGTCCCCTTGCACTCACTGTGGTCAATTGGGTGTGGGGGTGTGTGTGCGCGTGGGGGGGGCTCCCATGATGTAAAACGTGGAAATGACTGCAACTTAGCAAGGTCTGGTGTTATTCACTTTTTAATCCTTTTTTATCCTGATGCATATCTCAATATTATTTTGTCCTGATGTGTATAAGCTGAGCTATATTCCTGGAAGATCATGACTAAATTTTGGTAATGGGAGTCGAATCAAGAAACTCATTTGGTTGAGAAATTTGGAGACGGCCGGTATGGACACCAGTTCAGTGGCGGTGTTGCTGATTAACAGGTCAACACGTCGGCAGTGCCATAGACCTGAGATGATAGCTGCCATCGTGAGCAAGATTGTGGTTCTTCGGCAGAGTATTGTTGCTCACATTGATAAACAGCGAGATATCCTGAAGAGAATGGATGTAGTGGAAAAGAGAATCCTGTCCATCAAGGGCAGCTTCCTCAGTGGGGTCTCACATTCAATCCTCGGAAACTCTGCTGCATGGTATGTCAAACATCTTGGTTGATTTGATAAGTTGAGGCTGGATAAGGAGTATCCGTCTGCCTGGTCTCCTGAGGGCATTGGAAATGAAATCTTGGCTGAATTGGCTGCCATGCTTTCACAACCTTGGGATGGGCATGGGTAATATGCTCTTTCAGAGATTTGGTGCAATGGATCTAGTGGCATTCTTCTGCACTGTAGGGATTCTATGGTTTCTGATGAGTGTGTTGTGTACGTTGTATGGTACTACAATGATGCAATTTCTATCTGTCTTTGCATCTTACAATCCTGGCATATATAGCAGTGGACCTTTTCACCTGATATCCTTTATTACAATTATGGTTATAAGAGTAGTGCCATTTCAGGAAGGTGGGCAAGTGACTTAATATGGAGATAGTGGGTGGGACCCAATGGTTCCTCACAGCAGATGTGGAAAACCCCCCTAGAACTTGGGGCATGCATTTTTTTTCCCCCCCACATTTCAGTTGTTTTGGTATTTGTCAAATTTCTGATTAACTCCTGTTATTGTCCAGGATGTTGCATTGCATCATTGGTGCCTCCAAGATAGGGGAATCTTTTGGTGCCCAAGTGTGGCTCAAAAATCCTCAGCAATTTAATAGCCATTTTCCCTGTGCTAAAAACCTGTATTTTTTTATGGTTGAAAAAGCAATGGCAGTGGCCACTTTAAAGACTTAAGTTCTATAGCTCTGCGCCATTATCCTGGGAACTTGGTTGTGCACTACTGAGCCAATTGTGCTGCATCTTGTTATCCTGATGTCCGCCACCATCCTCTGATATATCTTTTCATTATGATGATGGGAAGCTTTAGATACAATGCATAATCTGAACCAACTGTTTTGCTAAAATAAAATTGCCTCTTCCTGCATGTACTTTGTTTGAAAATTATCTTGTTGTAATGTACTAATCTTTGCAAGTTTGTTGCATCACTTATATAAAATGAAAAATCTTTAATAAAAATATATTTTTAAAAATTACGCACGAATGTGGAATTCAACCCTCCACTTCAGCTATGTCAATTTGTAAGCCACAATCCTCAGGAGGACACAGGCAGCAGCTGTTCCACTGAACAAAGTAGCTCAACGATATTGACAATAGTGCAATTAAAAATAAAGTGATCGTTTGGGGATACACCAGGAAACACCTTTTTGAATTTTGACAAGATTTGACAGAAGTCTAACTGCCAAACACTTTCATATTTAAATACTAAAAGATCAGATTAGAAAGTACACCATGTGCAGAACCCTCCCCTCAATAGGTACTATGATCAAGTGTTTTCCTTATTCAAATCATCCTCCCGCAAATTAGTCAGATTAAGAACAAGGCACTTCTGGGCTCCAAAGAACCTGGTTAATTTACGAGGCTTCTGCATTAATACAGTATCATTAGCTCCTGAAGCCTGTGTCTGGTTCAGTTAGTGACACTCTCCAGAGTAAAAGGCTCTTTTGGAACAGGCTGAGCTCTAAAAGGCACAATAGAAGAGTAATCTTCCTGTACGATTCTCTAATTTTTTAGATTTGAGGAATCCCGCGGTTGTGTTTCCAACTGTGGGTCATCAGGGCTGCTGTTAACTGAGTGCAGACAGATACCACCACAGCTAGAGACTGATGCGGCAGCTGAAAGCAATTCATTTTAAGCACAGTAAATTGTTCCAGGGACGGTGAAAATCAATTTTTGATAGATTTCCTGTTGGAATTATTTTTGCTGTAGATCCAGGTTAGAGGTAGGCTTTTAATGAAAAACTGGGAGTATGCAGCACAGACCTTGACTTGACAAATTTTTCTCAGCTACTTTTCAATATTCAAGGGATGTGAACACCTTAGGTTAGGCCATCATTTACTGCAATCCCTAATTGTCCTGCAGAAGGTGGTAATGAGCCACTCATATAGTGGAGATACACTGTTGGAGAGGAAATTCCATTCTTCCAACCTACTGGCCAAAGGACCGACTACACAGATCCAAGTAAAGATGGTATGTGTGAGCTGGAGGGGAACTTGCCACTTTTGGTATTCTTGTGCATCTGCTGCCCTTGTCCTTTTAGCTGGTAAAGCTGATGGGTTTAGAAGGTGCTATGAAAGGTGCCCTGGCAAATTGCTGCAGAGCATCTTGTAGATGGTGCACAGAGCTGCCACTGTCTGCTGGTGAAGGGAATGGCATTTAACAGGGTGGACTGGGTGTTGATCAAGCTGGCAGCTTTGCCCCAAATGGCATCAAGTTTCATGGTGTTGTTGGAAAAGTACTCATCCAGGCAAGTGAAGAGTATTCTATCATACTCCTAACTTGTGCCTTGTAGATGGTGGGCAGGTTTTAAGGAGTCAGGAAGCGAGTTACTCGCTGCAGAAATTACAGCCCTTTGACCTGCTCTTTAGCCACATTGCTATGGCTGGTCCAGTTCAGTGTCTGGTCAATGGTATCCCTCAGGATGTCAATGGTGGGGGATTCAGGAATGGCATTGCCATTGAATGTCAAGGGGAGATGGGTTAGATTGCCTACTGTTGAAAATGGCCATTGCCTGACACAACTGATTAATACTTATCAGCCCAAGCTTGAATATTGTCCAGGTCTTGCTGCAGATGGGCATGGACTGATTCCTTACCTGCCACGTCAGGAACATTGTACAATCAACAAACATCCCCACTTCTGACCTTATGTTAGGGAGAAGGTCATTGAAGTAATGGAAGATGGTTGGACCTAGTACACTATGCAGGAACTGCTGCAGCTGTGGCCTGGCACAGAGATGACTGGCCTCTAACAACCACTATCTTCCTTTGTGCTAGATATGACTCCAGCTAGTGGTGACTTTTCCCGATTCTCATTATCTTAATGCCTCACTCTCACCTCACCTCTGGAATCCAGCTCTATCTTAGCTATGTTTGAACAAAGGCTGCAATGCGGTCTGGAGCTGAGGGAGCCTGGCAAAACTGAGCACCTGTGAGCAGTTTATTGCCGAGTAATCACTGATTGACAACTATGATTCAGCAAAGACTAATGGGGATGGTCAGATTTTTGTGGACAGGACATATCCACCTTGTCAAGTAGATGCAGTGTTGCAGCTGCACTGGAACAGTTTGGTTCGGGGATGTGGTTAGATCTGGAAAACAAGGCCACAGTGCCATAGATCAAATCTCGTCAGGGCCCATCGCCTTTGCTGTATCCAACACCTTCAGCAATTTCTCAATATCATCTGGAGTGAATCTAAGTGGCTGAAGATTTGTGGGGCAGAGGTCTCAGTGAGGAGCTGGCATTGATCATCCATAAATGATTTCAGTTGTACAGCCCCTTGAGATGAAGGAGAACCACTCAGGCAGCCCATTCACTGGCCTAGCTTACCCTCAATTTCAGTCACAGTCACCCTGTTAATTGCTGCATTTGAATTTCAGTCACAGACCAGAAGTAAAGGAAAAGCAAGAGCTTCAGAAAACAAGACTCCCTCTGTTCATGTCAAGAGATCATTATCGCATCAACGGTGCTTATGTGTAGAAGTACAACTATAGCAGGTCATGGCATGTTAAATAGGATATGTCATACACACAGATACAAGGCTAGGCAAACAGTGTGTGTGTGAATATTAAATTAATAGGTCATGACATTTCTGCAGGCAAGACATAAAAAAACTGCAATGTTTATTCTGTCAACTGACCTCTGCCATTGGGAATATTATTCATTGAAGGGAAGAGGCGTTCACAGAATTATCTTGGAAGAGGAAATGGGAACTGGATGGTATGCGAGAGAAATGAGAGAATGGGAATCTATTTTCCCCACACGAGGCTTTAACGATGATGCACTTCAAATAGAACTGAAGCCACAGTCAGTCATGCTTCTCAGATCAAGCATCCATAATCAGAAAAGAAAGCTCCAAGTTTCGTAGCAAATCAATCAGCAATAACAAGGACGCATCGCTTAAAGTCAAAAACAGGATGAGGCACAAATTGTCATGGGAGGGCATCTGTCTGCCGACAGACTTGTCCTTACATGCTGAGGTTTTTCAATTCTTTACTTGGCAAGTTTCTGATAGATTGAACTCAAATCGGGGCATTTGGGGCCTGCACGAGCAACTGTACAGCTCTTAACACAGACCTATGAGTTATGAAATTAACTATGCCTGCACTGAGAAGCGAATGCAAAATTAGAGTGAATGAATGTCAAATCAGATGCAGAGAAAAGAGGAAAAGAAAGACTGGGTTGAGAAAGAAGGGAGAAAAGGGGACAAGTTTTAAAAGATTAGAAATTTTAATTTTTAAAAAAATCTGCAGCAATTAAAACCTGAAGAAATCACAAAGCAAACTGTAGAGGGACTCCGCCACAGCAGTAACTTGGACTTGCATACTTAACATATCAGCCCTGGCTGGACAGTGCTCAGATTAGTTTTGAGTGGCTAAATAGCAAAAAGGTAACACTTGCTGTAATTTCAACAGCAAGGCAGTGTTACATAGTTACAGTCTGCCAGGAACAAATCCAGACAATAAATCAATGAGACTGGGACTGGTACGGAGGGATACTGAGAGACTGGGACTGATATTGAACCAGACTCTATTAATGGGATACTGAGACACCAACTGATACTGATTCAGACTGGTTTAATAGAATACTGAGAAACTGACACTAAATTAGCCAGCAAAAAAAAACACACTTTGGGTTGGGGGATACTGATTGCATACACTTTGCAACACTATTTCCTCTAAGCTGCACCGTTGCACAGCAATCCAAAAACTCTCGCGTAAGCCCTGCGCAATTCAGCCCCTCTCAGTTACTTCCCAAAGAAATTTGAAGAGGCCGTACACTTCACAAACTGCCTGTGCACTCCGACATTAAATTACAGGGTACATTGTTTGCTGCTTTGTACAGAGTTCCTGCTTAAACTTAAGGTGCCTTAATGCATAATTGCAGAGTCCAGGTTTCTTCAAGATAAAGAATATTCACCACAACGTGACACTTGTTTATTCACATCAAGGAATATTTGGTATCAAAATAAGATTTTAACCCCAATGTTGTACTTGTGGACATTGAGAACATGAAAATACCTGAGGACAGGGTGATGGGGGAAGTGCAGGCCGCTTTTTATTTTGAATGGTTTATGTATCCTTTGACGTCCACAATCCTTCATCCACAATTTGAACTTTGGACACCACTTGTTAATTGCATTTACCACAAGGAGGAATGACAAAAGGTTGATACATTCCCAGCAACAGTGTTGTAGATCATTACAAACGCACATCTTTATTGAGTGGGTAGGGCACTTCCATAAATTGCTGTATTGCTATTATCTACAATCAGAATTCCTTCAGCTAGAGTTACAGGCTTGGGAATGGCGATCACTGATAGTGCACCAATTCAATTATTCTTCCTCATTCCATTCTATATCAGCATTGCTCATTAAAGGAGTCACAGGATGAATGCTAGCTAGATCCTGATAACTATTAGACCCTAATCACAACGTAATCCCTTGCCGGAAACCATATCTTACGTGGATCAACAGCTGCCCAATAGTTGTAAGAAGCATCATTTGTTTATTACTCAGTTTCCAATAAATGTTACACACCTAAAGGCTGACTTTTATCCCCTTTTCTAAATGTGCCACAGTCATACGTGTACAGTTTACTGGCACTAGCTGCAGACAGAAACATCCACTAATAGAGCAGGCAAGTGCTCAGATTTAAAGCACAGAGACCCCTCCTCATTCAAACCTACACAGCACTATGTATCTCAGTAACAAGCCTATGCAAACTCCCTCAGTTATAATTTGTCAGGCCTGAAATGATTAATACAAATAGCTCCAGTACCAGCTAGTGCTAATATACTTCTCTTCAACTGCACACCACCAGTAGCATTTAAAGCTTAAATTAAGTTGATTCTTTTTTACACTGGTTTTAAATGCAGCTGAACCTGCTGCTGCAACAGCTCTGGGACGGATTCCATTAGGTCATTCCCAGAACTCCAGGGAAACACCTGTTCTGCTGAGGCTCATCCGTCAGTTAGTCCCAGATTTGATCCCCAAGGCTGTGCTGGAGCAGATCCAATGACTCTTGTTCAAAAATATTTACGAGACCGGTGGAGACTGTGGCATATTCAGAAACAGGGATTAAAGTTGACCAGATAACCACAGACCTTATCACTCACCGGCTTCATTTTCAAATTGCTTCAACGTATTGCTCATTCTCATGTGATGAAGCAATTTGAAGCTCGTAATATCCTGGTAGATAGTCAGCATAGTGTTCAGGTAAAAAGATCTACCAAAGCACAATTACAAGCTGTCAATACCAAACTTCAGGTCTCAAGAGAAATGAAATTACTCACGCAGCAATATCAGATTTCTTAAAACGCTTTGACAAAGTTCATGAAAAGCTCTTGCCCAATCTTCACTACTGTGGAATCAGGGGACATGATTAGATGGGATCCAGCACTCCCTTGGGATAGGAGGCAAAAAGTGCTGTGATGGTGAATCATCCTCTCCCCTAGAGATTTCCTCTGGAGTGTCTCAGGGAACACTGTTGGGATCTTTACACTTCCTGACATACACTAATGAACCTGCCAACAAGGTGAAGAAACAGAAGTGACTATTTGCTGGTGAATGCATGCTTTATGCCGCAAGGAAAATTCAAGATCACCTCAATTCACTCCAAGATGATCTTCTGTAATTGCAAATGGCAGGACCATTTTTGGCAAAATAGGACAAAGTGCATCAGCAACAAAGGGATCCATCAACATCGCTTTAAGTTCTGCAATCAAATTCTACACCAAGTAGATACCCAACATACCTGGGGGCTCAACTTAAAAATAACAGTTAATAGAGATTCCACATTCAACGGACAACATCCAAAGCAAACATCCTGGATTGCTGAGGATGAATCTTTACTTTGGGACAAAAATATCAGAGTTAAACCTTCACAAACATCCAATCATGGGAAATGCAAGTTTGCAAAAGATACCAATAAGATTAGAGCAATCCAAAGATGTGCTGCACAATTCGGCACAAACCAGTATGGGACATACACCAGTGCTCATCCTTGGTCAAAGATTTGGAATGGAAATCACTCCAGCAGTTGAGCAATAACACTGACCATGTTCTATAAAATATGGAATGGTTGGTGAGAATTAACAGAAATTACTTGCTGGCCTCCAGCAATGACAAGCCACAAGGTAGCCAAACAAGCTACAAAATTCATTTGTTTCCAAGGCAGTATGCCAAGTACCTTCCTTCTCAAGGAAAACCCCACAATGGAAGAAGCTCCATCACTTGAAATCTTCAAGACACAGCTTTAGATTATTTCTATTGAACAGTTTTTATTATCAAGACTGCTATCTCACCAGGTAATGCCTGGTTTAGCTCATTCTACACAGAAATGTTGGCATCTGTGATACTGACACTAAAGCCAAAGCAGCATGCTCTCATGTCAATGTTACATCAAGGTTAGGTCTTGACTGAAATACTTGTTTACTTGTCAAATAATCTGCCCATACTCACATCTAGCCTCAACTGGCCATGGAACCGGAAGCTGAGATATCTATTGATTAGTGCCTTCAGTGTAATGGAGGAAAACTGGGGAGGGGGGAAAATCTGAATGGTACATCTCATTTCAGGTACACAGGTCACAAAGTGGCAATGCAGGAGGAGAAAATAGTCAAGAAGGCATATGGCATGCTTGCTTTCATCGGCCAGGACATCGAGTTTAAAAATTGGCAAGTCACGTTGATGCTTTATAGAACCTTAGTGAGGCCACATTTGGAATATAGTGTTCAATTCTGGTCACCACACTATCAGAAAGATGTGGAGGCTTTGGAGAAGGTACAGAAAAGATTTACCAGGATGTTGCCTGGTATGGAGAGCATTAGCCATGAGGGGAGGTTGGAGAAACTTGGTTTGTTCTCACTGGAGCAACGGAGGTTGAGGGGAGACCTGATAGAAGTCTACAAGATTGAGAATCATGGACAGTGGATAGTCAGAAGCATTTTCCCAGGGTGGAAGGGTCAATTATTAGGGGGCATAGGTTTAAGGTGCAAAGGGCAAAATTTAAGAGATTTACGAGGCAGATTTTTTTTTTAAAATAGACAGTGGTGGGTGCCTGGAACTCGTTGCCGGGGAAGGTAGTGAAAGTGGATACGGTAATGACTTTTAAGGGGCATCTTGACAAGTACGTGAATGAGACAGGAATAGAGGGATATGGTCCCCAGAAGCGCAGGGAGTTTTAGTTAAGTCAGGCAGCATGGTCGGTGCAGACTTGGAGAGCTGAAGGGCTTGTTCCTGTGCTGTAATTTTGTTTGTTCTTTGTACAACATAAGAACACATGAAAATATATTTAAAAATGTATATATGTTACATATATTCAACGTATATTAAGTCGACAAGGAGGTTAGATTGCAGGACAATGCATAAGCAGCTGAGGTCAAAGAGGAAACTGGAACTGTTGGGTTTCGGAGAAACAAATGCAGAGGTAAAGGTTCTAGTGGGAAAGAGATAAAGATAGAGGTAGCTGGTGTTACCAAGGTGGAAGGGAGTGCTCTTGCTGATGGAAAGGAGTTTGATTGGCAGCTCAGGATCAAACAGGATGCAAGCTTGCTACAGTAATGTTCAGCCTCAGCAAGCAGCAGGAAAGATGATGGAATTAAACAGCAATTCAATAGTGAAAACCCAAGTGATGTTTTTGATCTTTGTGGTATGCAGTCAAAAAATTGATGTCTGGCATGAAATAGTGGGCTTAGATGTGATGATCTTCACACACACACACAGACACAGTCAGTTCCAAACCCAAAGATGATATCAATAAAAGACAAATAAGGAAAAGGAATAGGCCAAGACAACACTTTTGGGGGAATCTGGGAGTCACTGCAGGGGATGGTTAAAATCATTGCTGGAGGATCAATGGAAGCAATATCTGAGGATAGTCTGATGAAGCAAGAAAATCAAGGTTCAATGATGGAGGAAGATGTTGCGGATGAGGACCAGGATGCCTCATACACCGAGGTTACAGCTAGAGAGGATGAGCAAAAGAATGCAGATAACAGTCACGGCAGAGATGCTGTGGGGCAAGAATAAGAGGAAGGGGAGGTTGAAGGTGGTGCAATAACTAGACAAGCCGAGATAAGCTTTTCTTAAGAAAGGTAGGATGACATTCATTTTGAAAGGAAGGAGGCTGGGGGAAAACAGGACCATTAAAAAGGACAACAAATGAGACAGCCAAGAGTGGGTAGGTGAGTGGATGGGGGAGGAAGGAGGGTAGCTGAATAGTCTCAAGAATGAGATGATCATATGGAGGGACAGTTGTAGCTCATTTAGCAGCATGGTCATCTTTGCATCATAATAAGTTTGGAGGAGTGCCACACTGGCAGAGGGTCCGCCTGGGGGGAGGTGGGGGTCACACTGGCAGAAGGTCTGCCTGTAGGTGTGGGGCCAAACTGGCAGTGGGCCTGGCTGGGGAGAGAGCACGTGTGCGTGTGTTTGTTTTGGAAGGGGGAAGGGGGTGGCCACACTGGCGGAAGGTCCATCTTGGGGGAGGGGTGTGCAGGGCCGCACTGGCAGAGAGCCTGCCTTTCAGATGAGATGCGAAAGCCTGGTCTCTCAGATCAACATAAAAATATTGCCATGGGATATTTTAAGAGCGAGAGAAAGTTATCCCAATTCCCTGACCAATATTTATCCCTCAAAGAACAGATTATCAAGCCATTTCACTTTGCTGTTGGAGGGATTTCCAACTGGTTGTTGTGTTTCCTACATTACAATAGTAATACACTGAAATATTCACTTACTGTAAATCATATTGGGATGTCTTGTGATGGTAAGTCTTTATTTTTTCATTCCTGTTATACAGCACAGTTGTGTAAGCAATCTAACACCCACACAGCATGGTCATAGGGGACTAGGGAATGACAGTTTTTTTGTGATGGCAAATAAACAGCATGGAGGTGGAGGAGGCTGGAAATGTTGAGAGCTGTGGTTCAGTAATTTTGATTGAAACGCAATCAGAATGGAAAAATGCTATTGTCATATTGGAAATAATTCCTGAACTGGGATGATTAGAAAAAGCAGGAGACTTAGGTGAGAGAAGAGAACCAAAAGATCTGTTTGGCAGACAAAGCGAGGAAAGCCTGAAATACCGGATGCTCAGTTTTTGAGGTTATGTTTATTCACAATAACGGGATCAGAAAGGCACAAGACACAAATTGTATCATTCGGATCTACAAACCTCAAAGAATGAGTTTGCAAGCTATCTTTGCTCTGTCAGAAGGGGATATTTATGCCAGACTGCAATGATTTAGGAAAATTGGTACACTCAGAACAGAACAGAAAGGCCATCTGATCAGAATCTAACCTGGCTGAACCTGATTACTAATAGTAATAAGCACAACTAGTAGCACAAGTGCCTTGAAATTCCAATGTATTGTGCCATGTTTTGGAGACGTGGGTTTGGGAAACATGCTTTTCTGGTAAGTCAGTCAGGAGTTGGCAACAAATGAAACACTTTTCCTTTTGTGGCACCAATAGTCAACACGATGCATTCCTTTTTCGAATAAAGCAGAGTTTGAGTTACTCTCCGCCAACCCCCAAAGAACAGCCCTTACTTCAGTGGCCATTCTGTGGCTTCTCTGAAATGAGGCTAAATTTAACAAAAAGCCAAATTTAAACAGCTTTATGCCATGAGGTCATGACTGCCAGGAAGCAGATTGAAATTGTCTTAACTGATTTCACGTGAAAGATTCTTGTAACCTAAAGCACAGGATGATTGTTTTTGTAAGATAAGAGTTCCGAGCATAAACCGCTAAAAAAATACATTCAGGACTAACAAGGAAGGATTTCTTCATGCAGTGCATTGATACCTGGTTTAGTGTCAGGATGATATAGCAGATAGAAACGCTGGCATCATTTCACATTGTTTGCATGTTGTGATGATGGGACTCATCTCTGGAATCAACCTGGCAAACCTTCTTTGCACCCCCTCCAAAGCTAATATATCCTTTCTTAAATAAGGGGACCAAAATTGTACACAGTACTCTAGGTGCGGCCTCACCAGTACCTTGTATAATGGCAGCAAGACCTCCCTGCTTTTATATTCTATCTCTCTCACGATAAAGGCCAACATTCCCTTTGTCGTCTTGATCACCTGCTGCACCTGCAAACTGAGTTTTTGTGATTCATGCACAAGGACCCCCAGGTCCCTCTGCACAGCAGCATGTTGTAATTTTTCACTGTTTAAATAATAGTCCATTTTACTATTATTCCTTCCAAAGTTATACTCCATCTGCCAGATCCTTGCCCACTCACTTAGCCTATCCAAATCTCTCTGCAGACTTTGTGTCCTTCACGTAATTTGCTTTCCCGCTCATCTTTGTGTCATCCGCAAACTTTGTTACCCTACACTCGGTTTCCTCCTCCAGATCGTCTACGTGTACGTTAAACAGTTGAGGCCCCAGCACTGATCCCTGCAGCACGCCACTTGTCACCAATTGCCAACTGGAAAAGCACCCATTTATTCCGACTCTCTGCTTCCTTTTAGATAGCCAATCCTCAATCCATGCTAACACTTCACTCCCAATCCGTGTACCTTTATCTTATGCAGCAACCTTTTGTGAGGCACCTTATCGAATGCCTTCTGGAAATCTAAATATACCACATCCACTGGTTCCCCTCTGTCAACCGCACTCATTACATCTTCATAAAATTCCAGTAAATTTGTCAAACATGACTTTCCCTTCATGAATCCATCCTGCATCTGCTTAATCGAACCATTCTTTTCCAGGTGTCCTGCTGTTTCTTCCTTACTGATAGATTCCAGCATTTTCCCAACTACGGATGTTAAGCTAACATGCCTGTCGTTACCTGCCTTTTGATACCTCCCTTTTTAAAAAGTGGTGTTACATTAGCTGTTTTCCAATCAGCTGGCACCTCCCCAGAGTCCAGCAAATTTTGACAAATTACAACTAATGCATCTGCTATTACTGCTGCCATTTCTTTTAGTGCCCTGGGAGGCATTCCATCCGGACCCGGGGACTTGTCTATCTTTAGAATCATAGAACCCTAACAGTGCAGAGGGAGGCCCTTTGGCCCATCAAGTCTGCAGTGAACACAATCCCATCCTGGCCCTACCCCCATATCCCTACATATTATACCCACTAATCCCTCTAACCTACACATCCCTGGACACTAAGGGGCAATTTCTTAGCATGGCCAATCAACCTAACCCGCACATCTTTGGACTGTGGGAGGAAACCAAAGCACCCGGAGGAAACCCATGCAGACACGAGGAGAATGTGCAAACTCCACAGACCGTGACCCGAGCCAGGAATCAAACCCAGGATCCTGGAGCTGTGAAGCAGCAGTGCTAACCACTGTGCTACCGTGCCACCCATTCGTCTAGCCAGCACTAGCTCTTTAGTAATAGCAATTAGGATAGGATTGTCAATGGGGAGAAGAGTGACTCCAGCAAGAATGCAAAGACAAATACAGGAGGCTTTATTTTTTATTAGGTAACTATCCAGTTAGTCATTTTTTTTTCTACTGTTGATTGAGGGATTAATGTTAACACGGACATAGGGACAACTCCCATAGCTCTTCCTCAAAAAGATGACATTTAAAATATTCCCACAGATGGCACTTCTGGCAATGTGGCACTCTTGCACCATCATGCTGGATGATTAACCTAGACTGTGTCAAGTTCAGGAACAATTCTAGAAACCACAAACCCAACTCAAGAAAATATCGAAGCTTGATGTCAATCCGATGTCCTATACTACCATTTGCAATTTCCCATCTTTGTTCTCATTTCACTGAGTAACAGTTGAATCACTCATACCAGCATCCCTCGCATCCCAATGTAAGGGCACTGTCCAAAATGAAACAGCTTCACCTTTAGTATTTGTTCCACCAGTTTACGCATATTGATAGAGTAACTTAGATGGGAAGTGAAATCCTAGCAAGGAAAAAAATATTCATTACAAACTTAAACACAGGAGAAACACTTAATTTACATGAAGCAGCATCATCTGTACTGAAGAAGCAAAATCCACTATATTTAAAAGGATGAATTTGCTTCCATTTCCAATTTGCTGAAACAGGAACAAAGATAAAGGGAGTTTAGAAGAAAGTAAGTTTGCACATGTCAATGCAAATAGATAGAATGGCGAGGGAGAACATTGAGTGCTGTCAATCATCACGCAGCTTTTAGGATGAACAAAGTGCTGAAATTTAGTGAAGGCTTATTTTCTTTGTTCTCTTCACATTGAGATTATATTTATTTTCAGCAGGAAGTACAGCTGGGGTGAAACAAGTAACAGCTCTCACTGCTCCATGCCAGAAACCACAATCTTAGTACCCTGTATTGCATCTGTTTACCCCATCAGTCGCCGTCTGGAATTTCTGAAGAAAACCATACATCATTCTTCTTTTTCCCAGAATTTTCGTCCATGCTGACAGCAACCCATATTATCAAATTAACATACGAACTTTGTATACAGTTATTGTGCAACAAGATTAACAACTGCCCTTCCGCCAAATGTTTATTTCCATCAATGTAGAAGCATAAAAGATGACAGCATCTGTGGTGAGGGAACAGTGTTAACATTGAGTCTGGATGACTCTTGGTCAGAGCTCCAAGTCACCCACATTCAAAATGTTTGCTCTGTTCTCCCTCCACAGATGCTATCAGACTTACTGTTTCTGTTTTGATTAGCTCTCTATAATGTCTGATTTACAAACCAAAACATCTTGGGTTCCTCAGTACAAAGCTTATTTTCTAATGGTGCAGCCAAAGAAATAAAAGCTTAACGTGTTTGAAAATTCAGACCAGAATCTACAAATAACTACACTATTTCAAAATAATCCATAATTTGGTCAGAGTTCAAAATTTTCAAGCCTAACTATCCACTTCTTGCTACAGAAACACTAAACTTGAGTTGTTAACCAAAGATATTGCATAGGGCTAGCTAGAAATTCATGTGAAAAATTTAGGAAATAGAATCATATAAACACTGATACTTTGCTCACAGCATCTGAGGTCATATTCATTTACACTGTACATAAAATATGAAATATAAATACCACTGGTTTATGATGATTGTAATGAATGCAATTTAATCATTACAAGAGTCATAGAGTATTTTAGGATTCAAATCATGTGGCATCTACATTTTCAGCAGTAACAGCCAAGGGAAAGGACAAGATTTTTAAAAACAGACTAGAGGTAGGTGTTGCAATGGAGAATAATACCATTTACCCTGGAGAATAAGCACTTTATACCAAAATACGTCATCACGATCAATAGTCAGGATGGAAATAGAAAGACAGGAAAAGGTTGTGGGAAGTGCTTGCTATACACAAATTTTAAAATAAATGACCCAGGGCTGATGTAGATGCTGGAAAATTCAGATCACGTGGATAACAGATCTTGACTGTGGCTCTGAGCCAAAGAATCCTCATTGCTTGGAAGTATCAACTTGGGAACACCATCACCACTTACTCAAGACAAAGAATAATAGGCAACAAAAATACTGGCCAAGCCAGTGATATCCACTTTCTGAAAATAAATGCAAAATATCAAGTTGCTCCAACCATTTCTGAATTTAATTGGCAAATTAAATCTCCATTCAGAATCCAAATCTGATTGAAAGCAAGTCCTTTTAATAACACTGTTCCAACCTACTCTGACACCCAGCTTTTTGACTCACTAACAGTAGACATTTAATACAACAGCAACGTCTGAACAATACTTTGAGTGTTATGCTAAATTGTGTCATTAGTTCAAGCACCGGCACATCCTGAGTTTAATCCATCTGCTCTTTATAAAATGAAAACAAAAAATACTGGAAATACTCAGCTGGTCTGGCAGCATCTGTCAAGAGAAACAGAGTTAACATTTCAGGTCAATGGTCTCTTAATGGAACTGAGAGAAGTCAGATGTAATAGGTTTTGAGCAGAGGGTGGATATGACAAGGACAAAGGAAGGTTTGTGATAGAGTGGAAGACAAGAGGGATTGAATGGAAGAATTGGAGTTAGAGGGCCAAAGGGAATAGTGATGGAGCAAGAAAAGCGACAAGAAACTGAGTCTGGAGCAGGCGTGCTCTGAAGGAAAACAAACATAAGCAGCAAAAAACAAAAGGGAAGAAAATGGAGCAGAGATTATAATCTGAAATGATAGAATTCAATAATTCAATGTCATGGGTTTCATTGAAAGATGAGGTTCTGTTCCTCAAGCTTATATTGAACTTCACTGGAACAGTCAAGCACACCAAGGGCACAGTCAAAGCAAGATGAAGAATTAAAATGACAAGCCACCAGAAACTTGGGGTCAAACAGCAGGCGACAATCAGATATTAAAAAATTAACATGAGGGCAATAGGCTAGTGGGTGGGGAATCCACCTATTTCGTCAAGCAATTTCCTGAACAATTCTGAGGAACTTGGCTATTTTAGGATGGCTTAAAATGACATGAGCAAGGTCACTTTTTGAACCATGCCTGATCACACAGACAAGCTGCACACAGAAATGAGATCATTATACTTGAACTTCCCTTAAGAAGCAACTAGTACCTGAACTAAAGCAAAACCATGAAACATCTTGAACTCAAAACAAACAACGAGAGCAGCCATACATCAGAAATCAGCACATCCTCATTACACTTATGTGAAAAACCTATCAGGAATGTCCAACAGTATCTTTTAGAAATTGGCTCCAATCCTGTCCTGATTGGCTATTTAATAGGAGAGAAATGTTTTTTCTGCAGACCACTAACCAACTGGCATTTAATCTTTGTGAATAAGCATGACCACTGTGTGTTAGATCAGTGTGACAGCAGAGCTTAACCTCAGTGTAAATTAGCGTGATAGCAGTGTGTTTAATCCCAGTGATAACAACTGTGACAGTGTATTTAAACCAAATGATAACAAGTGTGACAGCAGTGTGTTTAACTCCAGTGTAAATCAGTGTATCAGCAGTACATTTATCCACTTGAATGGTGCACCAGATCATATGAAGCCCCAATTAGGCTGGTTAGATGGGTCAACAGGTCTTTCCCTGTCCATCCTTTTTACCTGCTTATAATTTTTTTTGTTCTCTTAATCATGTCTGATTTACATACCACCATTTTATTTCTTCATTTTTCTTTGTCTATACTTCCAGCTGCCTCGGAAAAACAGCCAGCACGACCAAGGATCCCATGCACGTTGGAGATTTTCTCTTCCACTTTCTTCCGTCGGGAAAAAGATACAAATGTCTGAGAACATGTACCACCCGACTCGAGAGCAGCTTCTTTCCTGCTGCCATCAGACTTTTGAACAGACCTACCTAATATCAAGTTGATCTTTCTCTGCACCCTTTCTATGACTGTAACACTACATTCTGCATTCTCTTCTTTACTTCTCCCCCATGTACTCTATGAACAGAATGCTTTGTATATTGCACAAACAATAATACTTCTCACTGCTTCCCAATACACATGAAATAATAAATCAAATCAAAACAGTGTGAAGTAGGGAAAGGATTCAAATGCTGTCATGTTGTGCTCTGACATTTCCTTCCATGGCCTAACTACCTTGATTGCAATTAGTGGAGTGGTTAGGTACCAAAGGTGTATAAACTCCCACATCCCAGTGAAGAGGCACCCACATCCACTGGGCACAATGATGATGTTATATGTCAACCCAGAATGCACAGAGGTCTAGTCTCTGCTCACTGGAACAGCCTGTAATAACTACATTCAGCTCAGGGTACAGCACCTCAGGAAGATACACTGCCCCTGGAGCAGATGCAGTGCCAGTTCACCAGCAATTTACCAAGATAAAATATTGAAATGTAGGAGGCACGTTTAGGAACTTTACAGATGAGACAGAATTTGGTTACATAGCTGATCACTGTTCATAGAATCCCGACAATGCAGGAGGCGGCCATTCAGCCCATCAAGTCTGCATGGACAACAATCTCACCCAGGCCCTCTCCAGGTAATACTACATACCCTTCTAGTCTACTTGACACCAAGGGGCAAATTAGCATGGTCCATCCACCTAACCCACACCTCTCTGGAATGGAGGAAACCCACGCCGACATACTGTCTAGTCCTGGGCACACTCCCCTTCACTTGCACAGAGCCCTGGGCAGATCCCCTTCTGGAGCTTGTAGACACAATCTCAAGAATGAGATATTAACTTTGGAGAAGGATGCCAAGTCTTGCATTTCTGTCAGTTTAGAAAACTAAGGGAAGATCTAATATAGTTTTTAAATCATTTTTAAAATCTTGATAATCTTGTACTCCCATGTTAAAACAAAAAGGATATAATCATGAGATTACAGCAAGGCTATGCAGGTATGAGGTTAGAAGTTACTTCCTCCAACACAAAACGAACAGAAATTTGGAAGCATCTCCCACAAAAGATTGTGGATTCTAAGGAGTCAAGTGGACCGTTCAAAGTAAAAGGTCAATAGAATTTTGGAAAAGGATAAGAAAAGGCCACTGAAGAACAAGGGTATCAAGAGACACAGGTTGAAGGGTGGTAGATGGCTGGATTCAGCTACTCAGACCGAGTTCATATGAGACACAGATGGGCACTCTCCTGTTAAAAACATGGGAGAGAAAAGACGAAGTTACACAAACAAACAAGGAGATTTTCAGCTTACAACACCAAGGAGCATTCCAGAGACACAAAAATAACATGTTAAGTAGCATCTCAGCATTTGTATTCTGTGCAAAGTCATGAAACCACAAGCTTCCTTTCAACATGTCAGCAAAACCAACAGTCCTCAGCAAGTTAAAATAAGTCATGCACGTCCTTCTCTATAGCTAACCTAAACCACTCCATATTGATGTACAATTTGTTTATTACTCCAGTAGCTGGGAAGTCTTAGTTTGAGTTAACCATCCATTCAACAGCTTTAGCTGACACAGTGCGAATGGCTGTGGCACCACTAGGAATGGCACTTAGAAATTCAGTATGTGGGCAATGGTCGGACTCAGATGGCTACAGTCACAACTTGAGCTCAGCTTCACGTCCCACTTGTGGATCAAGTTGCCACATCTTACCTGCACCACCCTCAAACTGTTGAGAGTGTGGAAGGAGCATCTGTAAACCTCAGACTGTATCACTGCATGGAAAATTCAACTCAAAAGTACCTGAGTCGTGACAAATAAAGTCAGGCACCAGGCACTGTGTGCACTCAGCAGAAAAAAGTCTTCATATTTCT
Source organism: Carcharhinus amblyrhynchos (assembly GCF_965287045.1). NCBI lineage: Eukaryota > Metazoa > Chordata > Chondrichthyes > Carcharhiniformes > Carcharhinidae > Carcharhinus > Carcharhinus amblyrhynchos. Next base: position 42,890,790 of record NC_137348.1, read on the forward strand.
GATTCGATTAAGGAAGTCAGGACTGTTTGCTTTCAATCCAGAGAGGTAAGGAAACAAAAACAGGAGAAGTGGTTACAAAGGTTGAGAACAAGTGGTCATCAGATTCTGCAGGAAGTACTGCAATTAGTTTCACATTAACCTGGAAATTCCAGGACTGTTGATAACTAATTTGACAATTTGTTTTCTGTAAAAGGGCAGTGAAGAGAAGTTTAGACAAAATGTGAACTCTGAATGTTGATGACATTTCAGCAGGAAAAGGCGTTTAGACTCCACATCCTACAGTTCTCAATGATTAGACTGCAAGAGAGTGCAGCAAGAGACCTATCAGAACAGCAGTACTCATCATCATCATGCTTCCTATTGCACACAAATTTCTTCAGCAATGTTGGTGGATCAGAATTGCAAACAAAGCACTCAATTATTTCACTAGAGTCTAAAATATCAAAGAGGTCTTTGCTTAGGCTGAGAATATTATTGCTACAAATTAACACCCCACTCTAGAGACCTGGGAACAAAGGCCAACATTTCAGATAAAACATGCGCGTGTTGTAATCAATCTGGGACAACGGTGAGCACCTCAATCCAGCAATTTAGAGGTTCAGTTTGTCATTTGCCATTGCTCAGTTAGCAACACTTCATTTATGAGTCTGATCATTGGGTTCAAGTTCCTGTCCATCATCCAGAGTAATATCCTGTACAGTACTGAGGGAATGCCATTGTCAGAGCTGCTGTGTTTGAGGAGACATTACACCAAGGATATATCTGCTCTCATGGTGGGTGTCAAAGATCCCACAGCAATACTCAATGTATTCCTGGGTGTCCTGACCAACATTCATCCCTCAACCAACACCTGAGTAGATCATCTGGTCAGCATTTTGACTCCTCCACAGTATGAGTTGTCACACCACATGTATGACATCCAAGCAGAAATTTACAACTAAATACAGGGAAGACTGAAGCCATTGTCTTCCCTTCCTGCCACACACACTATTTCCTACCACTGACTCCATCTCCGTCCCTGGCAACTGCCTGAGGCTGAACCAGATCATTTACCAACCTCGATATTGTATTTGACTCCAAGATGAGCATCATAAATCCATACCATCACCAAGACCGACTACTTCCATCTTTATCATCGCCCAACACGGCCTCTGTCTCTGCTGGTGAAACACTCATCCATGACTACGTCATCTGTGGTTCTGGCCTGCTTTGCACCTTCCACACTCCATAAACCGGAGCTCCCTCAAAGATCTGCTGCCTCACACCGAGTCTGGTTCATCCATCACTTGCGCTTACTGATCTTATTCACCTACCTGTCCAGCAATTCTACAATCTTCAAATTTTAATCATTGCTTTCAAATCACTTCATAGCCGCACATCCTTCCCATCTCAGTAAATTCCTCCAGTTACAGAAACTTTCACGATTAAACTTTGATGACTTTCCTGTGAAGTGCCTCATGATGTGTCTCAGAATTCTAATGCTCAGGAGGCCTTTCAGCCATCATGTCTGCATTGGCTCTCCAAACGAGTATTGTGACTTAATACCATTCTCCTCCCTGTACTCATGCACCTTGTTTTTAATCACCTAATGCCCTCTTGAATCCCTCGATTGAATCTGTCTCTAACACACTTCCAGGCAGAGCATTCATTTAAACCTGAGCTATTCATGCAGGGAAAAAAATCTCACCACAGTTGCTTCTTTTGAAAAAAAAAGCATATTACCACAGATGCTGGAATCTGAAACCACAGAATCCCTACAGTGCAGAAGGAGGCCATTTGGCCCATCGAGTCTGCACCGAATACAATCCCATGAAGACACTATTCCTGTATCTTCTCATATTTACCCTACGAATCTCCCTGACACTGAGGGGCAATTTAGCATCGCCAACCTAACTTGCACATCTGTGGACTGTGGGAGGAAACCGGAGCACCCGGAGGAAACCCATGCAGGCATGGGGAGAATGTGCAAACTCCACACAGACAGTGACGAAAAGATAAAATGCCGAAAAATCTCAGGTCTGGCAGCATCTGTAAGATGACGTGAGATTTTCCAGCATTTTATCTTTTGGCCCTTTTGAAAATTTCTTTAAATCCATCTCCCCATTGTTCTTGGAGCCGTTTCATGATCAGAAGAGCATGATATTTTGTATTGCCTCTCCACGTCCTTCCGATCAGGAAACAGTTTTTCCCTGTCTAATCTGTCCAGCCCCTTCATGATTTTGAACACCTCAATCAAATCTCTCATCAGACTTCTTTTCTCCAAAACTAAAACTCAGCCTCATCCAGCTTTCATTACTGAAGTTTCTCACCCCCGGAACAATTCAGTTAAACTTCTTCTGCACTCAAGTGTCATTATGTTAAAGGCACAAATAAATGCAAATTGCCGCTAACAACTTGCCAACTGGGAGATCCAGATGTGCACAAATTAGTTGTGCAATTACCTACATTATAACAATGACTATACTTCAAAATATTTCATTGGCTGTAAAGTGCTTTGTGACATCCTACAGTTGCAGGTGTTTTATGAACACAAAATCTTTCTTTTTCCTTTTGGCCAGGAGTTCCAGGCTGCAGCAGACTGCGCTGGTCAGGTGTCTTCACTATGTTCAGCATCATCCTGGGTACTGTATTCCGATAATAATTGCTTCAGAGGAGATGCCAAATTCACACTGGTTCTGTAACTTACAGATCTCTAAGGCAAGAGAGTGATTTATAACACACTCAAAATTAATTTTTAATTATTTTTAGAAACTTTTGAACAGAATTATAATAGTAAAATTAACAGGGAGAGAGTATCCAATTAATGCTGAAAATTGAAACATTTATGACACTAATATACAGGAACTGGTAGTATCTCACTAACACCACAGCTTGGACTCATTTTAACATTCATCCCACCGCCACCTCCCTGACAACTAGTGCTAATTTAGAAGGATAGAGTGCTTTTAAATTTCCAGTGCTTGATTGAAGCTATGACACAGCAAACTGCATAGAACATAAACACCTGAATCAAAGCCAGACTTGGACACAGATGGAATGAGTAAAGGCATCAAACCACGATAGCAAAAGGTACGGAATCTGAGACACTCAATCACAGTCCAAAGCATGTTTACCTTCGTACAAGCGCTGCCTGGATCCCACGAGCAAAACAACACCTACAACTTGTAGTGACACAACTGAGCACAAGCAATCACATTCCTATATAATAAACAGCAAGCTTGGTCATGCTTTGTGCCTTCACTTCCTATTCTGGAAAATAGAAGCAGCTCAATGGAATTGTTATGCTTTTCAATGCAGCCCCAGAACTGTATGCAATGCTCCAGCTGAGGTTCAACACAATTTCCTTGTTCTTGTATTCTATGCCCCTATTAATAAAGCCCAGGATACTGTCTCTCCCTCACCTACCACCTTCAATGATCTACACACACGTACACCCAATCCCTGCTCCTGTATCCCCTTATGTTGTTTCTCCGTGTTCTTCTAACCAAAATGCATCACTTCACACTCATGTTAAACTTTAAACTGCAACCTATCAGCCCCACCCTACCAATTTGTCTACGTGTTTTTGAAGTTCTACACTATTCTCATAGTTGACAATGCTTCCAAGTTTTGTTCGTCGACAAATGCAAGGCTTATGCAACTCCTCCTGAAAAAACTGATTGTGCATGAAAATCATTGCTCTAGATTCTGGGGTAATACCTGGAGATATTTTCAGAATAAATGTTAAACATAAATCCTTCATTTTGTCTGAAATAAGAAGGGTTTCCAAATGAAAATACAAGGGATCCTTAGTCTTTGTTGATTTACTGAGTTACCCAGTCATACAGTGTACATACAGTGTGTGTATGCGCAGTGTATGTAATGCAACAATATCAAGCAATAGGGAGCATGCCTTAAATAGCACCTTAGAGGACAGCCTAGGTGTCTGGGTCAAACATGGCATAGGTTTTAATACCACTGGCTGCCTGTCAAAGTCAGATTGATCTGTTTGTAATGCATCAGGAACATTGAAAATGACAGAAAAGGACATGTTAACTCATTATATACTGCACCTCATCGCAAACCCCTCAATCCTTTTGTCTTCCATCTCCCTTCCTAACCTCAATACCAAATGAATAGTCACACAGCATTGAGTTCTTCTGTTGGTTTAAATTTACAGCCCTGTAATATCACACTGAAATCAGGATAACCTAAAACTGAAGGGGAGTCCCTCAAACTTTACAAAGCCAATCCATATTTATTCACAGTTGATGTTTCACAGTTTCAGACCAGGAAACCACACCTGAGTTATTTATACCAGCCCAACGTGAAGCAGTCTTTGCACTTGAAGCTTCGGTCACAAACGATGAATAGAAATGACTTTTGAACCTGCCAGATGACTAATTGTCACCATGAGATCTAAGTGATTACTTACAGCACAGGATGTCAGCAAGCTCACATTTTTTATATTGACATTCATCTGCCTGTGAGCAACCAGTGAAATGTAAAGCTCAAACTGCCCTTCTTAAATAAATGATTGTGTAGAAATCATTGCCCTAACCTAATGATTTGATACATTTTCAGAATAGGTTTATTCAGAAACATTAACCAGCTTGGCAATGGGAAGGATGAGTGTGTCTCTTTCCATACCAAAGGATATTAAGCCTCCTGCTGCTTGACCAATAAACTACAAAACTGCAGATAACCACATCAAATCTATGTATCAATAAAATAAGCTCAAAGAAATGATGAAGCATTTCCAGTAAAGAAATCAATATCACCACCCCATCATTTGGGCATAGGCATACCAGACACTGCACTCAGCCCCATACTGTATACTATCTACTCCTCTCATCACGACAATGCATTTCCTCAACATACACCGAATATCTTCAAGTAAATATGCCCCAGTACCTGTAGGTCTCTCATTTCCCACATGCAGATGTACTTTGTGTCACTGCAGGATGTCCCGCATGTTTAGCAACTATCCCTCATGTACATGCATATTCCATATCAAAGGTCATGTAGTTAACACTGCTGCCTCACAGCTCCGGGGATCCGGGTTCAACTCTGGCCTTGAATGACTGCCTGCGTGGAGTTTGCTTGCTTTTTTTTCCCAATTTATCAGTGTCACAAGTAGGCTTACATTAACACTGCAATGAATTTACTGTGGAAATCTTTCTCCCCATGTCTGCGTGGGTTTCCTCCCACAGTCCAAACACGTGCATATCAGGTTGACCAGTCATGTTAATTTGTCCCATAGTTTCCCAAGTTGTCTAGGTTGGATGGATTAGCCATGCTACATATGTAAGGTTACTGGGATAGGGTGGGGGAAAGAGGGCTTGGGTAAGATGCTCATGTAGAGAGCCAGTGCAGATCTGAGAGGCCAAATGGTCTCTTCTGCACTGTAGAGATTCTATAATGATATTCAATCCAAATGTTAAACTGCTGTCGTGCTGAGAATTCCAACAAAGCATGGCAAAATTCTCTGAAAAAAACAGTGACAAGTGAAAGTCTCTACAAATTTCTGAAACCTGAATTTGGAGAAAGAAAATGAAACACCTCAATCTCTCAGTTGCTTCAGTGACCTCCATATAACTGGCCCTTTCATAAAATCCAAATTCTAAATCACTTGCCACAGACTGAGAATCTCATTTTCCATTCTAGTCTTATTAACCCTTCACCCTGCTATAAATAGGCAGAGATTTTCATTACTATTCACTCACTCCATCACCAACACACAGTAGTAGTGTATACAAGACACTGCAACAACTCACTGAGTCTCCTTCAAATTGCCAAACCCACAACCACCATCTACCAGCTGGAAGGACAATGGCAGCAAATGCAGGGTAGCATCGCCACTTACAATTTCCCCTCCCAACTACATAACATCCTGATTTGGACAACATCACTCAGCCTTCAGAGTGTCTAGATTAAAGTCCTGCAACTAAGATACAGGAGAATGAGCCCACATGGCCATTGAGTCTGCTTCGTCATTCAATCATGACTGATATTTTTCTCATCCCATTCTCCTGCCTTTTCCCCATAACCCCTAATTCCCTTATCAATCAAGGACCTAACTATCTGTCTTAAAGACACTCAATGACCTGGCCTCCACAGCCTTCTGCAGCAAAGAGTTCCACAGGTTCACCACTTCTGGCAGAATAAATTCTTTCTCATCTCTGTTTTAAAGGATTGTCCCTTTATCCTGAGGTTGTGCCCTCCTAACAGTAGTAAGAGGCAAGATTCAAAATACATTGGGTGAACAGTTCAAAACCTCAGTAGCCTACAAGAAACAAAAGCCAGAACACAAGAAATCAAGGAAGATCATTCTCCTGCAATATTACTTTCCGTTATGGTTTGGTTGACCAAACAGGACTGAACAAGTTCGGGAAGAGGAAAACAATGCAAATTTTGATTGGAGAAGCAGTGACACGGGATGGACAGACAGAATGAGAGCAGCAGCTCCTCCAATCTCAGATTCTGTCTCTCCATCAGAAACAAAATCTATGACTGGAGGATCAGCGAGGGTGGCAGAAGGGGAATCGGTGACTAGACAAGTTGGAACAGCTGTGGCCAAGTGGTCCATGGCTGGACAGTTAGGCCAGATACAGAATTCAACAATTAAACAGCAACCAACAAGCCTCTGCAGCCAAACCTAATGGGAATTCATACTCGCCAAGTTCAAACACAAACAAAGGTTAAAGGCAACCAATGACAAGTCTGGACTTGCCCTGGAGGCTGAAACCTCAGCCCTGACCAAACAAAGGACTGTGCATTCCCCAGTTTCAGCCAGATTCTCTGAAACCTCAAATTCCCACCATTACCGCATATACTAAATGCATCTTGTCCATCCTCGAGTGCACACCTAGTGGGCCCCAGTATCTTCCATATATGGAATCAGCAATTCCATTGAGTGCTGCAATCCTACCTGGTAACCTCATTGGCTGGCAACCAGAGAACCTTTCAGAAAGGCACAAAGAGCGAAACAAGAGGAGACACCTGGAGGTCACCCCCAGCAAAGACTCAGTGTTGGCAGGCAGAGTCGCAGTGAGAATCCACTGAGGAAGTAGCAAAGACTTGGGACCAACCTTCACCACATAGAAGACCCAAGATCACGATTCATACCTGGAGGAGTGTGCCTAGCCAGATCTATCTCACGGGTAGTATCCAGGTAAATTACGATGGAGTTGTGTGAATTATTTATGTTGTAAGAGGTTTGGTATCAGAATTATTAAAGACAAAGTTTAAGCATAACCGCAAATCAACATCATGTTTGTCTTATAAGGGCACCTGGGTAAGCACATTTTAGTGCAATTGGTCAAAGTGCCTCCTTTCCATATAACATACCGAACATGGAAAAGAGGGGAATCATAAGCAAAAAAACTTTTCAGCAAGTTGAAGAGAGACAGAGGCAGATAATTCTGAGCACAGCCTCAGAACTTGGGAGTCAAAATGGACAACTGAAACTTGTTTCCCCCCTCTGGAATCATTTATTGTTTCTTCTCTTTTCCAAGAATTTTGATGAAAGTAAAAATAGGCACGAACAATGGGAATCAACCCTTGCCTCAGTATTACCACTGGCTGTGTTCAGGGAAAAGGCTACAATCTCTCTGGTACAGGACAAATTAGTTCCTCAACTTGTTTGGGGAAAAGGAAGCATCTCAGGGTGAAAGAGAGGGGGTGCAGGGTTAACTGACAACATTAGAGCTTATTTATGGATAGGAGTTCAAGTTTTGTGCAAAAAAAGCTTTTTCTCGCAGTTCTAAAACCCTCCTCCTGGCTTGGCTTTTGAGTTTGCAAACCACTGCTGGGACCAATAACCAAAGAAAAAGTTAAAAACTTTCCAGTGGGTTTTCTTCCTCATATTGGTCCAATTAGTTGACAAATCTGGGTGGAAGAAAAAGAATTGCTGGGGAAATCCAGTTTTTCTGTCCCACACAGGCTTCTCTTTAAAAAGATTGCTGCTATAGAACCCTCGGTCTCTGTACAACGCTTTTCGCCTGTCATCATGTGTTTTCTATTTTATAAATAACATTTTGATGTGCAGAAAATTGGTAGTCTAGTCAAGTACACTTTAATTTCAGCCACAGGAGGAGGCTCATGCAGTTGAGTGGGAGGGAGCGAATGAAGGAACTGTTTAATTGCTGTTGGATTCTTGGCTACCTGCCCACCAGAGTCTCTCCTTTAATGGAAGCATGGGGCAGGTTTGCAAATTCCTGCATCGTGAACAATTTGGTTTCTTACTTAAATCTTTGTCTTACCTTCAAGTAGTCCTTGGAAAAAAAAATCTCCAAAAAAACCACAGAATAACAACTATTTGGGTGCTGTTGTGGGAGCACTGATCCTACACGGATTACATGGGCTAAGGGCAATTAAGTTGATAAATGCTGGCTCTTCCAATCATATCTACCTCATGAATAAGGTTTTAGAAATCCACAAGGATGAGAATCCCTGAAATGCACAATAAATAGTGGCAAGTTTGTTCAGTTCCAGTTTCTGGCAGCTCCAACACAACATCCCAATCTCTCACAGGAAGTCAGCCAGCAACAGCAAAGCAAACTGTTAGGAGCAGTTTCAAAAATAGCATCTGCATTTCAAATAAAATTACAGTTTCTGAAGTGACCAGCAAAGATGAATGTTGAGCTACTCCAAGTTATTATTACCTTCCTGGTAAGGCAGTCATTATTTAACTTAAAATCAAAATATTCCCCTTCAGTTCAAATCAGATGCTGCCCAGATAATAATTGTAGGTTCACATAATTATATAGAAAATGTCAACGGCACAAAAGCAAGGCATTCACTCCATCATGGCCACGGTGGGTCTCCCTCAGTTGCTCAGCTAGTCCAATTCCCCGCAGTCCTGCAAATTGCTTCTCTTTAATTATCCAATTGTCTTTTCAAAGCCACAAAAAAATCAGCCTCCATCATTCTTGGGCAACGTAGTTCTAACTGCTCACGATGTAAAAATGATTTTCCTGCTCTTTGTGGACCGCTGACAGGTCTGGTCATGCATGAAGCACATTGTGTATACACTTCACCTGATTACTTCATTCGATATCAATCATTGATCTAATTATTTATTTTCAAAAACACTGGGAATGAAAAGTGAGAATTACACCTTTCTTAACCATGGTCCCTCAGCATAAAAGCAGAATAGTGTGGGACCTAATAATCACTAGTTCGCAAGGGTGGGAGGGCAGGGGGACACTTACTAAGGTTGAAGAATATTGTTGAGGTACAGCTTTACCCTGCAAAAAGCATCAGTTGGCTCGACAGCTCATGCAAAGCAATGCCAACAGTGCAGGTCGAATTCTTGTAGCGGCTGAGGTTATTAATGAAGACCCACCTTCTCAACACTGCCCCTCATCTGAGGTGTGGTGATCCTCAGGTTAAACCACCACGAGTCAGCTCTCCCCCTCAAAGGGGAGAGTAGCTTATGGTTATCTGAGACTATGGTGGCTTTACTTTTGCATGCTAAAACATGTTTTACTGACAAGTAACATTTTGTGATCGTTTTATCCCAGCATATTCAAGTTACATGCTGAAAGATAAAATATCAGCAACCTGTCACCCAGAAAAATCCCATCAGAATCAGTCCACTCTCGTTCCTTGGAAATTCAAACCTCACATGAATGCCAAGATGTTATTTGAATCAGTAAGCTTACCTTCTTCCTTGTGGAACCAGCTTTGGACAAACACGATCGCTCCAGTGACAGATATCCTCCGATCACCTGTATGTCCTCAGCAAGAGGATAACGCTTCTTTAATAACACCCCCAGTTTGGCAAGCGATGTTTCAGAATCTTCTACTGACTGCTCATCAGTCCCATTTTCCTGAGAAATCTCATTTGCATTGACAGAGGGCTGCTGGTCTTTGATAGCTGGCTTCCTTTGAGGAACAACGGTGAAGGTGTTGCCACTCTTTCGCTGCACAAAGGGGTGCTGTGGGCCACCAAATGATTCTTCAGAAGGTTGGTCCTTTGCTACAGCTGGTGAGGCCCTAGGCCGCTGTTTGGAAGTTTCTTTCTCAGCTGTTGCCAAGACATCATCTATGTTAGTGATGGGGGGGTCTTCACTCAGAGATGTTACTTTTGTGATGACGACAGTGGATTCAGCATTCCGCTCTGCTTCGGACATCTCAGTGGGTAACACACTCGTTTCTTTCCCAACTGAAAACTGAGCATCTGTATGTCTGGAAAAGACATCATAGCTACCACTTGATGTATGTTTTTTCAAGGTCTCTTCCACTTTTGGCTTGAAATCTGCTTTCGGAAGAGGTGATGCTCCGGCAGGTAATTTTCCTTCTTTACTCTGTTTATCAGATGGGCTGACCAATTCCGAAGAAACAGCTGGAATTCTGCTCGTTTGAGCCTCAGGAGTGGAAGCACCATTTTCGATTTTTGGCTTTTCACAAGATTTGTTCGTTTCCCCATTACCACAAACCTCAGTGGACTCCACAGAGGCACCCGCTCTCTTCTTTGGAATCACGACAAACGAGTTCCTGGACTGCTTTTTGAGGTTGGCCAGTGCCCTTGCCTGGATGTCACCTTCAGGAATGGATGAAAAATCTGGAGGTTTGGCAGGTACGATATCAAAGGAGTTGTTCAGGCTGGTGGAAGCGGACACACCATTGCACTGGTTTGGAGTTACTTTGGCTGAACCCTCCACGCTGTGGTTTTGGCTCACCTTTCCCGGGGGAGTGGCACTGGGTTGTGCAGATGGTGGTCTGGAACACCCGTCTGCAGCAGGCTGGGGCGTCTCGGGGCTGGACTCTGAGGCTTTCTTCTCAGACTCTGGCCTCCAGGTAGTGGCCCCTTTGGAAAGCTCTCTGCTGGAAGCACTGGCTGAAGGTGGTACCCGGCCACTCCCAGCGTCATCCAGCCGAGCGGCACTGTCCATCCCTCCTTCAGGCACAGGGAATGAGCCAGTCTCCACTGAGTCCGGGTGACCATTCTCTACCAGCTTACTGTCCTCCTTCCAGTCCTTCTCGTTGCTCCTGGGAGCGGGAGCTTTCCTGGGGGGCAGCTCCTTGTGTCGGAGCTGCCGTCCAGGGGCGGGCACGTTCTCAAACTGCTTTCGGTAAGAGGAGACGGAGAAGGGTCTGCCTTCCGCCCTCTCCCCCGGGCCGGGCGGGCGGCCAGCGGGGGCGCGGGCAGGAGACGGCGGGCCGGGGGCTTTGGTGGGCGAGGATTTGGGCTGGAAGGGGGAGAGGTTGGCCGGTGGGGAGCCGGGGGTCGGAGAGCCCCCCGCTCTGGCCGGCTCCTCCTGCCGGGGGGGTTTTGGCAACGGGGGTGGCTTGGTGTGGCGGCCCGGGGAAGGGGAGAAGCCGTCCAGCAGATTCTCCGTGCTCCGGGAGCGGCTCGGCTTGGCGTAGTTGCGGTCGAACTTCTGGAGCAGGCGGCTGACTTTGCCGTGCAGCGCGGCGGCCCGCGGCTCCTCGGCGCTCAGCGTGCTGAGGTTCTCCTCGCTGCGGCTCAGCGGGCCCTGGTAGATGAGCACCTCGGCGGCCCGGATCTCGGCCACGCTGCCCTGGCCGGCCCGCGACAGCAGCTCGCCCACCGTGTGGAGGCGGGCCGGGCCGGCCTCGGGGAAGTAGTCGGGGTCGGACTCGATGATGATGATGTTGTCGGCCTGGATGGTGCGGACCCCCGGCATGTGGCTGTACAGCTCCAGCAGCTGCTGCACCGGCCTGGCCGAGCCGCCCGCCGGGGCCTGGCGCTCGGCCAGCAGCCGCCGCCGCCGCCGCTCCCGCTGGATGAACGGGTTCTCCTGGATGGGAGCGATGCTCTCCAGCAGCACGGCGCCGGCCGGAGCAGCAGCGGCCTCCCCGGCCGGAGGAGCAGCCGCCGCCGCCGCCTCCCCCCGCTCCCGGTCCGCCTCTCCCGCCCGGTTGCTATGGGACGCCGCCCGGCTGGGGGTCCAGCTCCGGCTGTCCGCCGGGCTGGCCAGCTTGGCCTTCCGCCGCTCCAGGATCTCCCTCTTCCAGGCCGGCATCCTGGCGCCGCCCGCCGCCGCCGCCTCCTGTCTGTGCGGCTGAGGCGGGGAGAGCGGCAGCACAGCCGGTCGCTGCTCACTCACCGACATGCCGCTCGCTCACTGACTGACTGACTGACTGACCGGCGGTAGGTCCTCCAGCTCCACTCTTCCAGCGTCCCGACGGCCATCGCGCTCCGACACGCCCCCCCCCTCGTCTCCATGGAGATCGCAAGAAGCCAGCAGAGAGGGCGGGGCTGAGACTGCGCCACCTGCCGGCAGCTGGCTCGCATTGCACCACCGAGTGGTTCCTGCACAGGAGGTGCCCATTCGGCCCAACCTCTCAGTGCCAGCTCTCTACCAGAGCAACTCTGCTAATCCTACATCCCTGTCCTTTCCCGTAGCCATGATTTTTTTTTTGTTTTCCGATCTATCCAATTCTCTCTAAAGCCTCTATTGATAAAGCCCATGGTTCTTCTTACAAAGCAAACATCATTTCAGCCAGAGAGAAAATGCAAAGGTGGGAAATTGTCCCTCATTCTTCTGACTAAAATGAATAACTGATTTGATTTCATTTATTATTGTCACATGTATTAATATACACTGAAAAAGGCCAAGAGCTTCAAGCTTTTAGGTGTCCAGATCACCAACAACCTGTCCTGGACCCCCCATGCTGACACTATAGTTAAGAAAGCCCCACCAACGCCTCTACTTTCTCAGAAGACTAAGGAAATTTGGCATTCCAGCTACCACTCTCACCAACTTTTGCAGATGCATCATACAAAGCATTCTTTCTGGTTGTATCGCAGCTTGGTATGGCTCCTGCTCTGCCCAAGACCGCAAGGAACTACAAAAGGTCATGAATGTAGCCCAATCCATCACGCAAACCAGCCTCTCATCCATTCACTCTGTCTACATTTCCCACTGCCTCTTCAAAGCAGCCAGCATAATTAAGGACCCCGCACATCCCGGACATTCTCTCTTTTCCTTCGGGAAAAAGATATCAAAGTCTGAGGTCACATACCAACCAACTCAAGAACAGTTTCTTCCCTGCCGCTGTCAGACTGTTAAATGGATTTACCTTGCATTAAATTGATCTTTTTCTACACCCTAGCTATGACTGTAACACTACATGCTGAACTTTCTCATTTCCTTCGCTATGAACGGTATGCTTTGTCTGTATAGTGCGCAAGAAACAATACTTTCCACTGTATGTTAATACGTGTGACAATAATAAATCAAATCAAAATTGTTTCTTGTGCGCTATACATTGAGCTCATTGGGAAGAGGTGCGTTGGAACCGGCGATTCATAGTAAACTTCACAGAAAAATAATAATTCTAGTGTCCTCCTGCCCCGCAACCCCACTGTATCAATTCCTGCGGTCTGAGAAAATAGTTCACCACTGCTGTTCCCTGTCACTGAGCCAAACTCAAATTCACAAAGCCACTGTTCCTTGCTGACAAACGCGTCACTTTGTACTTTATCTACTGCCACTTGTTAAGCTGACTGGCCTGAGTTGCTGGGCAACTTAACAAGTGGCAGGAAAGCTTAGAACCAAGCGACAAATTAACAGTCGCTTGGATAAGTGTGGATTAATTAAGGGAATGATGTGGAGATGCCGGCGTTGGACTGGGGTAAACACAGTAAAAAGTCTGACAACACCAGGTTTAAGTCCAACCGATTTATTTGATAGTAAACTCACAAGCTTTCGGGGTTTGTCCCTTCGACAGGTGAGAATTGGTTGGACTTAAACCTGGTGTTGTCAGACTTCTTAATTAATTAAGGGAAGCCAGCGTGGATTTAATAAAGGCAAATCATCTTTAGCGCGCGTGATTCAGTTTTTTTGATGAGGGAACGCAGAGGGTTGAGGGGGTAATGTGGCTGATGTGGGTGTACATGGACTTCCAAAAGGCAGTAGATAAAAGTACAAAGTAACACGTTTGTCAGCAAAGTGGAAGGGCACGGAACATTGGCTTTGTGAGTTTGAAGTTGACCCAGTGACAGGGAACAGCAGTGGTGAACTATTTCCTTGGACCGCAGGAATTGGTACAATGGGGTTGCTCCGGTTTCTGGGTTGCGGGGCAGGAGGACACTAGAATTATTACTTTTCTGTGACGTTTTCTGAGTTGCTGGGCTTATCCTTACACCTTTTTACTGTTTACATGCCTACAGAAGGGTTTTGCATGAGCTGCCAGTCTTTTCTCACGTTCTCTTTTTTGCCTCTCTTATTTTCTAAGTCAAGCAAGATGAATAGGAAGAGGATATTATTTCATCAGTGCCCTCTCTGCTGACTCTCAGTATCTCTGTTTTGCTCTCTCAGTTCTGTCTTTGGTGCTCTGTCCCTTTCTTGGGGTGCTTACCCCAGTCCAACACCGGCATATCCACATCCTTTCTTTCCCACCATTGATATGACTCTCACCTCCACAACCTGAGGGACACACACAAGGGACGCAGGGCAATGCAGCAAGACGGAGAAAAGCCATTCAAAAACGTCTGGAGGTAGCCATGGCATATGAGAAAGATACAAGGAAAAGCTTGACAGCCAGAACCACCAGGTTCATCTGTCACTACCCTGAAAAAGTGAGAGGCGTTGGACAGGTAATAGGTTGACAGTTTGACAGGCTGCAACGTAAATCCTCCTTCCAAGGCTGAACTATCTATTTACCAGCAAATTTGGAATTAGTTTTGAGCCACTGGTAGATTTTATGGGTGTCCAAAACCCATGTGACAAAGAAGTGGAAACATCCCCTCCACTACCCACCAAGTACCCTCCTAGATGGCAACTCAGACTAAGAGCTAGATCTCGAGTTTTTGTTCACCAGATCTACAAAGAACAACACAGCCCGGGAAACAGGGCCTTCGGCCCAAGAAGCCTGCGCCGCCATTTTAACATTATGAGTGCCCTCCTCTACCTTTCTCTACACGTATTGGGGAAGATTGAGGGAAGACTAATTTAGAGACAATTTGTTACACCAATCAGCCTAACAGCACATCTTTGGGGTGTGGGAGGAAACCGGAGCACCCGGAGAAAACCCACGCAAACACAGGGAGAATGTGCAAACTCCCACAGACACCGGCCCAAATCCATGTGTCTGCACAGCAAACAGTGATAGTCACTGAGCTGTCGTGTTGCCCGTCAGTTGGTCCAGTTTAAGCGTACACTAACGACGTGAAGCACTAGGCAACTCTCAAAGCAACATCCAAGAGCAGCCCTCGCACGACCCACCGCGTGTATGCCCCTTGTCGGTTTGTCTGAACAGGGATCAAACCCTGCACCTTCTGATCCAGAAGCACTAATCCAAAGGCTCACTTCACGACACCAATTCACGAATGCTGACAACTTATCAAAGAACCATCAGTCGTTACCCTTCTTGTGTAATGTGGCAGATGTGGTGTACATGGACTTCCAAAAGGCAGTAGATAAAGTATAAAGTTACACGTTTGTCAGCAAAGTGGAATGCACGGAATGAATGGAATTGTTGATTATTGAGCTATGTTCACAATAAACATCCCTTATGTCCCAGCAATGTCATACCAGAACAGCCTGTGCATTTGTGAGTATACTATAGGCTGCAGGGATACTCCAGTAGCAGTAGGTTATATGGAGGCTGTGATTCACAGGGAAGGTGGAGGTGTAATGGTAATGTCATGGGGCTAGTTCTCCAGAGACCAGGTTAACACTCTTGGGGACCGGATCCCACCAAGGCAGATGGTGAAATTTGAATTTGATCATACCTGGAAATAAAAGTCTGATGATAACCATGGGACCACAGTCAATTATTGTAAAGACCCCCATCTGGTTCATCAATGCTCTTTCAGGAAGGAAATCTGCCACCCTTACCTGATCTGGTCTACATGTAACCTAAATGCCCACTGGAATGGCCTCGGTTCAAGGGCAATTAGGGATGGGTAATAAATGCTGGCCCAAACCAGTGACACCCACATCCCGTGGATGAATAAAAATATCACAGATACCAGTGGAAAGCTTGGCCATATCAGCACGGAGCTGCATTCCTGCCTTGTGAACTTTGGATGTTGTTTACGATGTATTTGCAGTGTCCCGAAATATTAAACATAAGTTGCGCAGGTAATCCAGTAGATTGCCTCTCTCTCCGGCACTGTCCCACCGCAAAGTGATAACCACAAAGGAAGCATCTGTGACCAAGTGCCAATCTCCAGCTCTCCTGAAACTTGCTCGCCAATGTGCCCCTCCACAATTGATATTGTCAATTCACCCGTTCTTGAGGCAGGACAAGGAGAAGCAAGTATTGACAATTGTGACTTTCTTCAAGTTTCTTACATATCCAGAATGTCCCGAGTTCGTGCACGCCACAAATAACAAACCATTTCTGAAGTAGGGTCAGTTATTATGTAGTAAAATATAGCAGCAATTGAGCCAAATGACCTGTTTTTGGTTAGGCAATGAAGGACTGCCCATTTCGAACAGTACTCCACGGGATTATTTTAGTAGACAGTTGGGTCTAACATCTCATATGAAAGACATGCCTCTGACAGTGCAGCACTCCCTGAGTACGGCACACCCTGAGCATGATGTCAACATAAATTGTATACTCAAATCCTAAATTAGGTCTCGAACCGACTGACTCAGAAGCCAGACTGCTCCAATACGACCTTTAGAATGTTAACAACATCTCTCATCTGGAGATCTCTCATCACGCAACAGGGGCAGGGGTGGGGGGTGAGGTTATATTACGTAGAAATTATCCACCCTCTTTTCTCTCCTTCAAATGTTTCCAGTTCTGGTTCATAACTGAGATTGTTTAGCCGCTCAATGCTGTTAGTAACAACTACATACACTGGAATGCTTTAAACTCTTGGTGTTATGTTCCACCCCTGTAAAGCATTCGCACAGCATTTACTGTAGCCTGTTTCAATAACATGCAATGATACAAAAATGAAAACAGTTCATTGAATTACTAGTTCCTTTTTTAAACTGAACAATAGAACATCTAGTTTGGGATTAAGTCACTGACTCATTGTACGCAGCTCAGTGACTATCGCTGATTGCTGTGCAGACACATGGATTTGGGTCGGTGTCTGCGGGAGTTTGCGCATTCTCCCCGTGCTTGCGTGGGTTTTCTCCGGTTTCCTCCCACACCCCAAAAACGTGCTCTTAGGCTGATTGGTCTAACAAATTGTCCCTAAATTAGTCTTCCCTCAATCTTCCCCATTAGGCGTAGACAAAGGAGGGTAGAGGGGGGCGCTCACAATGTTAAAATGGCGGCGCGGGCTCGTTGGGCCGAAGGGCCTGTTTCCCAGGCTGTGTTGTTCTTTGTTCATGTGAGGTAGCTACACACACACACACACGTGTGTGAATGTCTTAGTGGATCACCTGTGTTTCTATGATCCCTCAGCCACGTTGGCATGTAATTGTGCATGTTGCTGAGTGTGATGACATTATATGTACAGTAGGTGAGAGTGGCACGGTGACTCACACTACTGCCCCCCCCCCCCAACAGCCGCAGGGACACGGGTTCGATTCCCAGCTTGGGTCGCTGTCTGTGCGGAGTCTGCACATTCTCCCCGTGTCTGCGTGGGTTTCCTCCCGCAGTACAAAAGATGCGTGGGTTAGGTTGATTATCTGTGCTAAATTCTCTCTCAGTATTCCCGAGCAGGCACCAGAGTGTGGCAAATAGGAGATTTTCACAGTAACTTCATTGCAGTGTTAATGTAAGCCTACTTGTGACACTGATAAATAAACTTAACGAGACAGAAAGCAGTGGATGAAAGTAAAGGCTCAGGAGGAAGTTTCTGTCTATCTTGGGGGTAAAGTACATTCTTCACACAACAGAGTTTGACGGTTCCTGGAATTACAATGTCCATATATCCCAACCTGCACAGAGGGGAAAGATATTACAACATCCACTATTCATGGTTTATTCTCCCTGTTATGATAAGGTAATCTGATTCCCAAATCCATTACTAATTTGGCGTTGTTATAACTGCAGTCCAGCTCGCAATGCCTACATTCCAAAAATGAATAAACAAGTATAAAGGGCCACACTGATGCCAGTTTACTCATTCTGTGTGGAGTTTGCACATTCTCCTCGTGTCTGTGTGGGTTTCCTCCGGGTGCTCTGGTTTCCTTCCACAGTCCAAAGATGTGCGGGTTAAGTTGATTGGCCATGCTAAAAATTGCCCTTAGTGTCCTGAGATGTGTAGGTTAGAGGGATTAATGGGTAAATATGTAGGGATATGGGGGTAGGGCCTGGGTAGGATTGTGGTTGGTGCAGACTCGATGGGCCAAATGGCCTCTTTCTGCACTGTTCTCTTCTCTATTCTTGCTGCAACAACCCCCAGGACTTGCATAGGGGAACCACTAATTGACCTCCCTATGGGACTCGTAGAATATGACATCCCTGATGATTGGTAATTACCTTACCAGGTGGAGCTCAGATATCAAGCCCTGTATAAAGCAGGCCCCTGAGTGGGTCTTTTGTTGCATTGTCCTGGTTGGGATCCATTTGTGTTCACCACAGACTCGTGGTTTTGCTTTACTTTATTTTGTGCAATAAATCATTGTTCCTTTACAGCCTGGATCTTTACTTGCAATATGGCTAATACTGGAAAGGTCAGCATTTATTATCCATCCCCAATTGCCCATAGAAGGTGATACAACTGAATATGCTGCTTTGCCACCTCAGTGGCTAGTTAAGAGTCAACCATGTTGGAATGGGGACTGGAGTCACATGTAGCCAAACCGAGTATCTGAGTTTCCTTCCTTTCAATAACAATCTGACTGCATCAAAGGGACTTGTATCGATACTGCCATTTCCAGATTTATTTTGTGAAATTTGAACTTTTGCTCTCTGGATTATCAGTTGAGGACGTTAACAACTATACTATACCATAACCCTGAAATCTTCCTGATAAACACAGTCATTAAAAATCTTACTTCCTTATATTTGTCGATGATAACTGGAGCTGAGATAACAATCAGCTATGGAATTAAGTGACAGAATGAGTTCACGGGGCGAAATGGCCTCCAGCGTTCCCAGTTGCAGCCCATCTCACATGAGGTGGACCTCAACCCAACGTCAAGGGAGCTGTAAGATCAGATAGAAAGTGCTCAGAATGTGCAGCTGGTCTGCCAGCTTTACAGTTCTAGTTTCATACATGCAACGAGACAGGCTTGGCTCCTGCTCTGGGTGTAACTCTTTACACAACTATTGTGACACAAGTTCACACCCTGCCGTCTTTCTTTAAGGAGTTGGTCAAATTATTGTACATTCCCAACACTTTCAGTATTTCAGGTTCATACAGCTCCCTCCAAAAACAGAACCACTTGCATTTACGTCTTTCATGACGTTGTGAAGTGTACTGGGTGTGTAATTTACCTTTTCTTTTAAGTGTAGTTGCTGTTGCAATTGCGGTTTGAGTTTAAGAGCCGTGGGGTTATGCTGCAACTATACAGGACCTTGGTGAGACCACATTTGGAATTTTGTGTGCAGTTCTGGTCACCTCACTATAAGAAGGATGTGGAAGCATTGGAGACAGTGCAGAGGAGATTTACCAGGATGCTGCCTGGTTTGGAGGGTAGGTCTTATGAGGAAAGGTTGAGGGAGCTGGGGCTTTTCTCTTTAGAGCAGAGGAGGATGAGAGGCGACTTAATAGAGGTTTATAAGATGATGAGGGGGATTGATAGAGTGGACATTCAGAGACTATTTCCACGGGTGGATGTAGCTGTTACTAGGGAGCATAACTATAAGGTTCATGGTGGGAGATATAGGAGGGATGTCTGAGGTAGGTTTTTGACTCAGGTAGTGGGTGGGGTGTGGAATGCACTGCCTGCTGTGATAGTGGAGTCGGACACTTTAGGAACTTTCAAACGGTTATTGGATAGACACACGGAGCACTCCAGAATGATAGGGAGTGGGATAGCTTGATCTTGGTTTCAGACAAAGCTCAGCACAACATCGAGGGCCGAACGGCCTGTACTGTTCTATGTTCTATAGCAGGCAATTTATGTACAATAAGAACCCACAAGCAGTAATGAGATAAATGACTAGTTAGCATGTTTTTTAATGGTGTGTGTTGAGGGGTGAATGTTGGCCAGTTAGGAACTCTCCATCTCTTTTCCACATAGCGCAATGGGATCTTTCACATCCAGCCAAGAGTGAGGAGAGGGTCTCCGTTTAACACCTGCTAACGAAGAGGACACCGCTGCCAATGTAACACTCTCTCAGTACTACAATCATACCAGCTTGGATTGTATTCAAAGGGTCAGAGCAATTCTAACCTGAAGCCCTCAGTAAATCTCACTGAATAGGAAGAGTTTCCAGTTAAACAGCAGCTTCCTCGTCCACTGGACATTTCAAAGTGCTTTACTGTTGAAGGATACTTACCATAGAACCCTACAGGGCAGAAAGATGCCCTTCAGCCCATCGAGTCTGCACCAAACAATCCCACCCAGGCCATTTCCCCCTATCCCTACACATTATACCCACTAATCCCTCTAACCTACACATCCCTGGATACTAAGGGGCAATTTCTTAGCATGGCCAATCAACCTAACCCACATATCTTTGGACTGTGGGAGGAAACCGGAGCACCCGGAGGAAACCCACGCAGACACGAGGAGAATGTGCAAACTCCACACAGACAGTGACCCGAGCCAAGAATAGAACCCAGGATCTGTGAAGCAGCAGTGCTAACCACTGTGCTACCGTGCCGATACTGTTGTTGCGAGGGTTAAAATGAGTGATTTATATGGTATTTCCAGCATTTATTCAGACATGGAAACAAGTGTAAGACAAGGACAATGAAAACATTTCCATTGTGAT
The DNA here is from genome assembly GCF_965287045.1 of Carcharhinus amblyrhynchos. Classification (NCBI taxonomy): domain Eukaryota; kingdom Metazoa; phylum Chordata; class Chondrichthyes; order Carcharhiniformes; family Carcharhinidae; genus Carcharhinus; species Carcharhinus amblyrhynchos. The sequence continues at coordinate 42,911,550 of NC_137348.1, forward strand.
GTTTGGAGTTACACACAAGACTTTTCAAATCCTATTGACATTTTTTTGAGGATATCAATAATTCCACCAGCGATCAAGATCAGTTTTGATTGTAACTGTAAGGTGTGGGATTGAGGAATGTGGAGCATGAACGAAAGAGAATATTGGAGAAGTTATCACTATAGTGCTCTCATGGGATGTGAAAATGTTCACTGGGGTATTAACACTTCAGTGGAATACCAGGATATTCCCTAGGGTACGAATACCCTCATGAGATATCAATGCATTCACTGGGATATCAGCATGTTCACCATTACACAAACTGCAATAAAGTGGCTTTGTTGAGGCACGAACATACTCTCATTTGTCTTCATGGCTATTTAATGTTCAGCTACAAAACTATTGAGGTGGAAACTGATGGAGGTTATTTTGATTACATGAAAATACCTGGGAAAGCAGGCTGTGATGAGGAGATAAAAAGTTTTATCGACAGGCTTGGGGAATAGGCCAGAATCTGACAGATGGAATTTAATGTGGATAAATGCGAGATTGTCCATTTTGGCCGGAAAATTAAAAGGGCAAATTACTATTTAAATGGGAAACAGATTATAAAAGGCGTGTGTGCAGAGGGATCCGGGTATCCTTGTGCATGAGTCTCAGAACGTGGGTATGCAGGAGCAGAATGTTATCAGGAAGGCAAATGGAAACTTGGTATTAATTGCAAAGGATCTAGAGTATCAAAGTAGAGAAGTATTGTTACAATTGTGTAAGGAATTGGTGAGACTTGGAGTACTGTGCTCAGTTTTGGTCACCTTCTTTGAGGAAGGATGTACTGGCACTAGGGATGGTTCAGATAGGTTCACTAGGTTGATTCCAGGTATGAAGGGGATATTGTATGAGGAGTGGTTGAGTAGCTTGGGCTTATTCTCATTGGAGTACGAAAGAGTGAGGAGGGATTTGATTGAGCTAGATAAAATACTCAACGGGACTCATAGCGTAAATATTAACCAAATATTCCCCTTTCTAGAACAGTCTAGGACAAGAGGTCATAGTTGTAGAGTAAGACGGGGAAGGTTCAAGAGCGAAATAAGGAGAAGCTACTTCTCACAGAGGGACTCGTTGCCCCAGTGTGTAATGGATGCAGAATCAATTGATAGATTCAAGAAAGAACATAAGAAATAGGAGCAGGAGTAGGCCATCCAGCCCTTCGAGCCTGCCCCACCATTCAATATGATCATGGCTGATCTGAAGTGGATCAGTTCCACTTTCCCGCTTTCTCCCCATAACCTTTAATTCCCTGTCTGTCAAAAACCTACCTACCCGTGACTTAAATATATTTAGCGAGGCAGCCTCCACCACTTCAACGGGCAGAGAATTCCAGAGATTCACCACCCTTTGAGTGAAGAAGTTCCTCCTCAACTCCATTCTAAACTGCCCCCTCCCCCTTATCTTGAGGCTGTGCCCTCTAGTCCTGCTGTCCTTTCTAAGCGGGAAGAATCTCTCTACCTCTACCCTATCCATCCCCTTCATTATCTTATACATCTCTATAAGATCCCCCCTCATCCTTCTAAACTCCAATGAGTACAGACCCAGTCTATTTAGTCTCTCTTCATGGAAAGAGGTAGATAAATATCAAAAGTGGGAAAAAGGATCACGGGGAAAAGGCAGGGAAGTGGAGTTAGGATGAGATGGAGATCAGCCATGATCATATGGAATGGTAAAGTGGGCTTGAGTGGCTGAATTGCCGACTCTGGCAGCTAATTCCTACGCCCCTCAAGTCTAGCTGATCTGTCTCTTAACTCCATCTGCCTGCCTTGGATCCCTAACCTTTTATACGCCTTGGCCAAGAAAAAAATCTCAGTTTTGAAACATTCAATTGACCCCCAGCCTCCAGAGTCTTTTTGGTGGCGATGGGGTAGGGGTGGTGTGTGTGTGGGGGGGAGGAACCATTCCAGGCTTCCAGTCGCCTTTGTGTGAAGAAGTGTCTCCTGACACCAGTGTGGCCTGTCTGTAATTTTAACTGCTGTGATTTTGTTTGCTGTCGACCCCTCCTCAGTTGCGTACACATTCTGAGCTGCTCGCGTAGATATCGATAACATTCAGCTCTATTTCTGAAACCCAGCTGAAACAGCACAAATTGTCAGCTAGAAAACGCCTCTATTTTTGAGTTAGTGGTGGTGAGCTAGAAAGGGCTGGGCAGTAAAATCTGGACAGAATTACTTACATCGACTTATTATTAAAAACATCTCAACGCACGCACTTCCTCTGCAACTTCCTGTCAGGATTTTAAGTCAACATTTCACATGGAAAGTGTCAGTTCAAGCAATTAGTGCAGATCAACAATGGGATATTTTTAAAAAGGAAACTGGTAAACTGCAGAATAAACATCTTGCTCTTGAACGGTTTGAAAGCAGTGATTTTTCGCTCACCACAGCGAAGAACTCAGATGTTTTTTACTACGGGGTAGGGTGAGGAAGCAAGCCCTCAGTCAGATCCCTCAGCTAGAATGTGGATTGCTGTTAATCTGACCCATGTGCCGGCTGTCTCGCCAACTCCACCTAATTGGCTCCTCAGAATAAAAATATACAATTAAAAAGGAGAGAACTACAAGTCTGAGAATGCTGTGGCTAAATAAAGAGGTTTAGAACAAAGAGCAACACAGCCCGGGAAACATGCCTTCGGCCCAACGAGCCCGCGCCGCCATCTTAACATTATGGACCCCCCCCCCCACCCATGACCCTTTTCTATGCTTATGGCATTCCACATTGAGGGCAAACTAATTTAGGGACAATTTGTTACACTAATCAGCCTAATAGCACATCTCTGGGGTCTGGGAGGAACCGGAGGAAACCCACGCAGGCACGGGGAGAATGCGCAAACTCCCACAGACACCGGCCCAAATCCATGTGTCTGCACAGCAATCAGTGATAGTCACTGAGCTGTCGTCTTGCCCAGCATCTGGTCCAGTTTAAGCGTACACAAATGACGTGAAGTACTAGGCTACTCTCGAAACAACCAAGAGCAGCCCTCGTACGACCCACCGCGTGTATGCCCCTCGTTGGACTAAAAGCAGAACTAAAATTGAAGAGGAGGATATCTGGGGCCTATACATCTGGTTCTCTGTCTGAAGACATGTTTCTTGGTTAATATTTGTTCGATCGTGGCACAGGGATTGTATCCTCTGCTGTTGGTGTTAATCCACACACAAGATAAATGAGTTAACCGGACCCCAATGGGTCTGATAACATGCTTAAAAATAAGAGTGTGTGAGAAAATAAAGAAGAAGGTTAAGGGAGGGGGGGTTTCAACAAAATAAGGAAGGAACGTGCGTAGAATATCTCAAAGATCATTAAAAATAGTGACATATTGTACAAAAATATCAGCAAGTTAAATGTGAGGTGAGACCTGAGAGGACAGGGTTGTGTATTAGTGGAGAATAAGTACTCAGCAAGGATTTTCCTTCTGTGTTTACAAAGGAGAAGGAGGTGAATCTTCAATTAAAAGTAAATTATAAAAGTATTGCAGTTAGTTAAACTGGAAGAGGCCAAAAATACTGCCAAGGATCCTGAAGGGAAATGGGAGGCATTTAATTGAGAATTCTATTACATTGTTCAAATGAATCCTGTGACAGAGAACTGGAGAGTGACCAATTAACCACAGAAATCACTTTTATATTTGCACGAGGGAACACATTGTAATCGTTAAATAAAGATGAAGTTACTAAACGTTGATGGAAAATAACTAAGAACAAGCACACATTGACAGATTTTGCAAAGAATGATTGTATTTCACAAACCTGCTGAAGTCCTTTAAGAGGTGACCAGTGGGAGAATTTTTTTATTCATTTGTAGCCAGCATTTATTGCCCATCTCTGGATGCCCCTTAAGAAGGTGGTGGTGGTGAGCTGCCTTCTTGAATCACCCACAGGACTCCTTAGATCTCAGTAATTATGTTCGCTCACTTATTTCTTGTAAATAGGATCATCGAAACCCTACAGTGCAGGAGGAGACCACTCCAAGGCCAGCACATTCTTCCTTAGATACGGGGCCCAAAACTGCTGACAGTACTCCCATTGGGGTCTAACCGGAGCCTCACACAGATTCAGAAGTACATCCCTGCTCTTGTATTCTCATCCTCTCAGTATGAATGCTAACATTGAACAAAGAACAAAAATCAGCCTGGGAAACAGGCCCTTCGGCCCAATGAGCCCACACTGCCATCTCAACACCACCTCTCTACCCATGACCCCTATCTAATGTTTTCTGGCCATCCAGATAGAGGGAAAACTGATTTAGGGACAATTTATTACTGCCAATCAGCCTAACAGCACATCTTTGGGGTGTGGGAGGAAACCGGAGCACCCGGAGAAAACCCATGCAAGCACGGGGAGAATGCGCAAACTCCCACAGACACCGGCCCAAATCCATGTGTCTGCACAGCAATCAGTGATAGTCACTGAGCTGTTGTGTTGCCCAGTATCTGGTCCAGTTTAGGCACACACTAACGACATGAAGCACTAGGCCAATCTCGAACAACCAAGAGCAGCCCCAGTACAACCCATCACGTGTATGCCCCTCGTTGGACACAAGGTGGACCGACATAAAACCTGTGAATGAATGAATTGCGTTTGCCTTCCTAGGAGAGTCTAGAACCAGAGACACAATTTAAAAATAAGAGGGATGGTACCCTGGAGCAAGATGAGGAGAAATTAATTTTCACAAAGGGTTGTGAATCTTTGTAATTCTCTACCCTCGAGGATTGTAGAAGCTCAGTCAATGAGTGTGTTCAAAAAACAAAGAGTATAACACAGGAGCAAGCCCTTCAGGCTCCAAGCCTGCACTGATCATGTTCCCTTATCTCAACCAACTGCCCGCATCCCTCTATTCCCCGTCTGTTCATCTGTTTGTCCAGATAAGTCTTAAATGTTGCTAACATAGAGATTGAGGTAGAGATTGATGGATTCCTGATTAACGTTAAAGGGTTATGAGGACAGTGTGGGTAAAAGTCCATTCAGCCGTGACTGTATTGAATGACACAGGATAAATGGGCTGAATGGTTTATCCCTGTTCCACTTAAAAGGCTTTGAGTCTTTTGGTTAACTACAGTCCAGATTTCAGATCCTGTAAGAAATATTGACCAGATATAGCACTTGAATAAAGATGTGTAAATATATATGGGTATTCTATATTAATATATGAATAAATGTGTGTTTTTTTCAGACTGATTTATTTATTTAGAATAAAATTTATTTAGAATCTTTTAGAATATAAAAGCAGGGAGGTCTTGCTGCAACTGTACAGGGCACTGGTGAGGCCGCAGCTGGAGTACTGTGTGCAGTTTTGGTGGCCACACTTGCGCAAGGATATATTGGCCTTGGAGGGAGTGCAGAGGAGGTTCACTAGGCTGATACCAGAGATGAGGGGGTTGAACTATGAGGAGAGGCTGAATAGACTGGGCTTGTACTCGTTGGAGTTTAGAAGGATGAGGGGGGATCTTATTGAGACGTATAAGATGATGAAAGGGATGGATAGGGTAGAGGCAGAGAGATTCTTCCCACTCAGAAAGCATAGCAGGACTAGAGGGCACAGCCTCAAGATAAGGAGGGGGGCAGTTTAGATCGGAGTTGAGGAGGAACTTCTTCACTCAAAGGGTGGTGAATCTCTGGAATTCTCTACCCGTTGATGTGGTGGAGGCTGTCTCGCTAAATATATTTAAGACACGGGTAGATAGGTTTCTGATAGACAAGGGAATTAAGGGTTATGGGGAGAAAGCAGGAAAGTGGAACTGATCCACTTCAGAACAGCCATGATCTTATTGAATGGCAGGGCAGGCTCGAGGGGCTAGATGGCCTATTCCTGCTCCTATTTCTTATGTTCTTTTTTTTTTGCTGTTAGAACCAAGTGAATCTAGATTGTAAATTACTGTAGCTCCAGCACTGATCCCTGTGGCATTTCATTATTCACAGCCGGCCAACTTGAAAATACCCCATTCATTTCATCTCCTTGCCTCCTGTCCGTTAACTAATCCTCTATCTATGCAAATACTTTACCCCCAACTCTATGAGCCCTTATCTTTTGGGGCACCTTACTGAATGCCTTTTGGAATTCCACACCTGTGGGGCATCCTGTGCCACCCTGCCCAAACCAACTCACTAGATACTAGCTCTGATAATAAGCTCCAATAATGTACATCAAACACAATTTCCCTTTTGAGAAACTTTATCTGATTGCACTATGACTTTCTATGTGTATTAAGACTTCCTTGATAATAGATTTCAATGTTTTCCCGTTGAACAATGTCACCCTGACTGGCCTGTAGTTCCTTTGTTCCCTCTCCCTCCTTTCTTGAATACCAATGTTACACCTCCAATCTGAGGGGACTATTCTGAATTCGGGAATTTCGGAAAATCCTAACCCCCTGTTTCCGCAGTTCTCTTTAGTTTCACCAGACCTTGGGGATATGTCCATTTTTTTGTGCATTAAATTGCTCCAATGCTTGTTTTCTGCTGATATTAATTAAACTCCCCACTTGCTTTAGCTGCCCCCCCCGGCTACCCTCTATTTCTCATATGTAATTTGCGTCTTCTACTCTGGAAACAGGCACAACATAGTTAATTCACTTTAAGTTTAAGATTCCTGTTTGAGACTGAAGTATGCAAATGTATTATCCCTTTTCCCCAAAGGGTCTTTTCCTTTTTTCCTAGCACGAGGGGGCATAGCTTTAAATTAAGGGGTGGTAGTTATAGGACAGATGTCAGGGGTAGGTTCTTTACCCAGAGGGTGGTGAGGGATTGGAATGCCCTGCCTGCTGCGGTTGTAAATGCGCCTAGTTTGGGGGCGTTTAAGAGATCTGTGGATAGGTTTATGGACGAAAAGGGATTCGTTTAGGTTAGAGGGTCATTGTTTTTTTAACTGGTTGGCGCAACATCGTGGGCCGAAGGGCCTGTTCTGCGCTGTAATGTTCTATGTTCTATATAACTAATTAAATGGCATAATTTGAGATCCTAAGTAGTTTTATCCCTCATTCGTTCCACAACATATTGTTCTTAGAACAAGCTTTCTACAAATTCGCCTTCCCCAGACCACCTATGCTAATTTGACTTAAAAACTAATTAAATAAAATAGAGATGGAGGGTCAGGTGATGTGCTGTTCATGCAGCATGTGGGAGCTGGTGAACCCCATTATGGTTCCCAGTCAGTACGTCTGTACAAAGTGTTGGTTGCTTGAGGAACTCCAGCTCAGAGTGGATGAGCTGGATTCTGAGCTTCAGACATGTCAGGGAGAGGGGAGAGATACCCGGACACTGTGATAAAGTAGGACTGAGCCAGCATGGCTTTGTCAAGGGGAGGTCATGTCTGACAAATCTGGTAGAGTTCTTTGAGGAGGTAATAAGGACGTTAGATAAAGGAGAACCAGTGGACTTGATTTATTTAGATTTCCAGAAGGTCTTTGACAGGGTGTCGCATAGGAGACTGTTATTTAAGTGCTCATGATGTCAATGATAAGATCCTGGCATGGATAGAGGATTGACTGACTGGCTGAAGGCAGAGTGAGGATAAAGGGGTCATTTTCAAAATGGCAGCCGGTGCCTCAGGAGTCAGTGTTGGGACCACAACTTTCCATAATATACATTAACAATTTGGAGGAAGGAACTGTTGCTAAGTTTGCAGATGATACAAAGATATAAGAACATAAGAAATAGGAGCAGGAGTAGGCCATCTAGCCCTTCGAGCCTTCCCCGCCATTCAATAAGATCATGGCTGGTCTGTCGTGGCTCAGTTCCACTTTCCCGCCCTCTCCCCATAACCCTTAATCCCCTCGCTTATCAAAAACCCATCAACCCGCGTCTTAAAAATATTTAGCGAGGCAGCCTCCACCACTTCAACGGGCAGAGAATTCCAGAGATTCACCACCCTTTGAGTGAAGAAGTTCCTCCTCAACTCCGTTCTAAACCCCCCCCCCCCCCCATTTATCTTGAGGCTGTGCCCCCTAGTCCTGCTGTCCTTTCTGAGCGGGAAGAGTCTCGGGTAGTATTGAGGAAGCAGGGGGGCTGCAGAAGGACTGGGACAGGTTAGGAGAGTGGGCAAAGAAGTGGCAGATGGAATACAATGTGGAAAAGTATGAGGTTATGCACTTTGGAAGGAGGAATGGAGGCATAGACTATTTTCTAAATGGGAAAATGTTTAGCAAATCAGAAACACACAAGGACTTGGGAGTCATTGTTCAAGATTCTCTTAAGGTTAATGTGCAGGTTCAGTCGGCAGTTTGGAAGGCAAATGCAATGTTAGCATTCATGTCGAGAGGGCTAGAATGCAAGAGCAGGGATGGACTTCTGAGGCTGTATAAGGCTCTGGGCAGACCCCATTTCGAGTACTGAGAGCAGTTTTGGGCCCCGTATCTAAGGAAGGATGTGCTGGCCTCGGAAAGGGTCCGGAGGAGGTTCACAAGAATGATCCCTGGAAGGAAGAGCTTGTCGTATGAGGAATGGTTGAGGACTCGGGGTCTGTACTCATTGGAGTTTAGAAGAATGAGGGGGGTCTTATTGAAACTTACAGGAAACGGCAAGGCCTGGATAGAGTGGACATGGAGAGGATGTTTCCACTAATAGGAAAAACTGGAACTAAAGGGCACAACCTCAGGCTGAAGGTTTGATCCTTTAGAACAGAGATGAGGAGGAATTTCTTCAGCCAGAGAGTGGGGAATCTGTGGAACTCTTTGCCGCAGAAGGCTGTGGAGGCCGGGTCATTGAGTGTCTTTAAGACAGAGATAGATGGGTTCTTGATTAATAAGGGGGTCAGAGGTCATGGGGAAAAGGCAGGAGAAAGGGGATGAAAATAATATCAGCCACGATTGAATGGTGGAGCAGGCTCGATGGGCCGAGTGGCTTAAGTCTGCTCCTATGTCTTATGGAGATGTCTTATCTGTATGAAGTCTAAAGTCTCAGCAACTTATACTTAACAGAACATAGAACATTAAAGCGCAGTACAGGCCCTTCGGCCCTCGATGTTGCGCTGACCAGTGGAACCAATCTAATGACCCTCTAACCTAAACTATTCCAATGTTATCCATATGCCTATCCACTGACCATCTGAACGCCCTTAAAGTTGGCGAGTCCACAACTGCTGCAGGCAGGGCATTCCACACCCTTACTCCCCTCTGAGTAAAGAGGGCACTAATGGCACTATTCATGTAATTAAACATAAGAACATAAGAAATAGGAGCAGGAGTAGGCCATCTAGCCCTTCCAGCCTGCCCCGCCATTCAATAAGATCATGGCTGATCTGAAGTGGCTCAGTTCCACTTTCCCGCTTTCTCCCCATAACCCTTAATCCCCTTGCCTACCAAAAACCTATCTACCCGTGTCTTAAATATATTTAGCGAGGCAGCCTCCACCACTTCAACGGGCAGAGAATTCCAGAGATTCACCACCCTTTGAGTGAAGAAGTTCCTTTTCAACTCCGTTCTAAACTGCTCCCCCTCTTATCTTGAGGCTGTGCCCTCTAGTCCTGCTGTCCTTTCTGAGCGGGAAGAATCTCTCTACCTCTACCCTATCCATCCCATTCATCATCTTATACGTCTCTATAAGATCCCCCCTCACCCTTCTAAACTCCAAACTAAACATTTCAATGTGCTTTCCAGGTGCATTATAAAACAACATTTCACAGCCAACCATGATGAGATATTAGCTCAAACGTTGGGACTAAGAGGAAGACAGAAGAAGTGTCTTAAAGGAGGAAAGTGAGAGGGAATTCCAGAGCTCGTTGCCTGGGTGACTGAAGACATGGCTGCCAATGATTGGAATGTACCAGAGATGAGAATTAGAGGACAGCAGATATCTCAGAGGGTTGTGGGGTTGGAGGAGATTAGTGATACTCAGGAGGGATTTGAAAACAAGGATGAAAATTTAAAAATAAAGACGTTGCCTGACTGGAGGTCAGTGTTGGTCAGCGGCCACAGGGGTGAACAGGACTTGCTGTGAGTTAAGACGTGGAGAACAGAGTTTTGGATGACCTCAAGTTTACTAAGGGTGGAATGTGAGAGAGCAGTACTTTACTGGGGAGGTGCTGGTGTCATGGTAATGTCATTGAACTGGTAATCGAGAGGCTTAGGCTAATGCTCTGGGGACACGACTTCAAATCCCATCACAGCAACTGGTAGAATTTAAATTCAATTCAGAAATCAGGAATTGAAAGGTAGCCCAAGCAAATGAAGATCAGGAAACTGTAATTGTTTCGGTTCACTAATGTCCTTTAGGGAAGGAAATCTGCTGTCCCTTAGCTGGTCTGACCTACATGTGACTCCAGAACCACAGCAATGTGGTTGATTCTCAACTGTCCTCTGAAATGGCCAAGTGAGACAATCAGTTCAAGAGTATTTAGAGATGGGCAATAAATGTTGGCCTTATTAGTGACGTCCACATCCCATGCCTAGCCTAGAATGCATTGGAATAGCTGTAACTACAGGTAACACAGGCTTGGATGGAGGTTTCAACAGCAAATGAGTTGAAACAACAGGAAAGTTGAGTGATTGAGGTGGAAATAGGCAGTCCAAGAGAATCGGAATCGGAGTTCATCTCAGGATGAGATACGACGCCAAGATTGCAAACAGACTTGCCTTAAGTTGCAGGAGAGAGAGTTGAATTTGATAGTTAGGGAACAAAGTTTAGGGCAGGGACCAAAAACAATGGCTTTAGTCTTCCCAATATTTAAGTGGAAGAAACTTCTGTCCATCCAGTGCAGGATGTTGAATATAATATATGTTAATGTAGCAACAGTGAATGAGTTGAGAGAGGAGGTGGTGAGGTAGAGCTGTGTCTCACTAATGAACATGTGAAAACTAACTGGATGATATTGCCAAGGGGCAATAATGGATGAGAAAAGGGGGGGGATGGGTATAGATTGAGTCTTTGGGGACACCAGAGGCAATGATGTGGGAGCAGGATGAAAGCTGTATGATTCGATAGGTGAAATAGAATCACACAAGGGTGGTCTCACCCAGCTTGATGACAGTGCAGACATGGAGAATCATGTCAAAGGCTGCAGACAGGTCAAAAAGGACGAGGGGATAATTGCCCTTTGCAATTTTGGTAAAAGCTGTTTTGGTACCATGGCAAGGTGGAAATCTGAATGGAAGGATTCAAATATGCAATCCCCATCATTATTACACTGCCTTTGTTACAAGGCCAATAATATCTTGCCCAATATTCTGTCCAACGGCTGTTGGGAGACCTACAAACTACTCTCACCAGCATTTTCTGAACCTTGCTATTCTTATCCCCACCATAATAATTCTACTTCCTATTCTAAGTTAAGATCCTCTCTTATTAAGGTCCTTATATCATCTTTTACTAGCAGGGCTCCTCCTTTTAACTCTGTTCCAAATGTGTACCTTGAAATATTTCTATGCCAATCTTTGTCAACTTGTTATCCTCTCCAAACTACCTACAACTTCTGATTTCATTGTTCCCCAATCCCTGCAGTGGCCATTCCGATCATCTCCGGAAAATTCACCATCGTGAACCCATTATCCAAGCTGTTTCTTGTCCCACACTGATGACATCTCATCAGCACCATGCTCCATCTCCTTTTACATCTGTCCCTCTGTTGTGTTGTCTGCTGCATGGACAATTCTCTTTATCTCTATCACCCCGATGTGCTGTCTGGAGAATGGTCAGATCTCTGACCTGAATCATCATCTCTCAGGACTGGTACCCAGTCCTTTCAGAATCTCCAACCCTCAATACTTCCCTTTCACGTGAGTGGGAGCAGGAGTGTAGACTGAATAATCTATTCTGATACTTAGCAACAACTTGAATTTAGGAAGCACCTTTAAACATGCTAAAACTTACTCAAAAATATTTGCGGATGTAGCTGGTATATTTGGGAACATACAGCAAAATGACTGGTAGTCACTCACTGGGATATGAATCACTTTTGTTTGTGATTATATTGATTGTGTTAGTTGGGAGCTGCAGATCAGGCTGGCAGAGTTTTAATCTTCTCTCCTGAAGGAATCTTCCGCAAATGCATAGAAAAGGTAGAAATCATAGAAACCCTACAGTGCAGAGAGGCCATTTGGCCCATCGAGTCTGCACCGACCACAATCCCACCCAGGCCCTACCCCCATTTCCCTACATATTTTACCCGCTAATCCCTCTAACCTACACACCCCTGGACACTAAGGGGCAATTTTAGCATGGCCAATCAACCTAACCTGCACACCTTTGGACTGCAAGAGGAAACCGGAGCACCCGGAGGAAACCCACGCAGACACGGGGTGAATGTGCAAACTCCACACAGACAGGGACCCGAGCCGGGAATCGAACCCAGGTCCCTGGAGTTGTGAAGCAGCAGTGCTAACCACAGCGCTACTGTGCCGCCCACTTCCGCAAATGCATAGAAAAGGTAGACTAGCTTAAAAACCATTTCAAATTCAAGCCTAGAGCATCTTTAATAAGAAAGACAGATTGAGAGAAATTAAGTTTTGGGAATATTGCAACAGGAGTAACAAAATTTATCATTTAGATTTTTATTATGCTTTGCTGGGTGATACTTCACAGATTATAAAGTGTAATTTTATACTATGTGCTCAAGATATGAAGCCTGTGAAATATAGATTTCAATGGATATAGATTTATGAAAAATGTCAGGGTTCAAAATGATTTTACTTTCTAGGATGGCAAATTGTGCTGAATTGTAGATAGCCACAAAGTACAATACTACCCTCTGGTGGTAGACTTGGATGTTTCACCCCTCACTGTGCCCAAAACACATTGGGAGCGATTCTCCCCAAACATAAGTGTCAAATTCACAGGAAAACTGGAGTCATTCATGCCTTTTTTTCAGTGGGAGTTCGGACTAGAATCTCCCACACACTGTGTACTGCAAAGACCACCAGCATGAATATCGTTAGGTTTCAAAGGGCAGGGCCTATTCATGCTGGAGGGATTGAAACCAGCGCAGTGGCCCTGAAGTGTGTCTCTCATTCGCTGGCCAGCCCAGGACCCCCGCAGTGCTGCCCCAACACCCCACGACCCAGTCACAGCCCCCCAATCTATTTGCAGACGAGCCCTGAAACCCCCCACTCCCTGCCCCGATCTCCAGCACCCTCCCCCCCCCACCCCGATCACTGGCCTCATTCCAGACCTGACCGGATCCAATGCAGAATGGCAGCAGGACACCCACCCCCACCTAACAGCACCTAGATCTCACCCCCTAGGCCCCATACTTGGTGGGCAGTGCCAATGTGCTCTCTGGACATGGGCACTTTGCCCCTTAGACAGGGCACAGGCTGGCACTGCCAGGATACCCATGTCCAGGGGCACCACCCCCCTGTGAGGCCTCAATTACTCCCCACTTCACTCCAGCAGTATTATCCTACTTATTCCCCAAAAGTGAGGAGCTATAGTAATCCCTGCTGGAGTGAAACACTCTGCCGGACCTGGAAAATTCAGTCCCAGGCCCACTAATAGCATTTTAGTAGTATGTAAAATACTATTTAAATGTTAGCCCCACCAGAAATGTGGACCTGGGAGATGCAAGCACGGCACAAACACTTGTGGGAATCCCGCGAGTCAACCAACATGTGATTCTCCTGGCCTGCTGCACTAATTATTCAGCACAGAGGGCCAGAGAATCGCCTGCTTTATGTCCTATCATATCAGTGATTGTTTCTGCAGAGTCAGTGACCAGATGGTCGAATGAGATGCAATGCAAGCTCTTTGTAAGTCTGTCACATACAAGGGATTCCCTTACCTTTGTGAACTTGCATCTTTGTAGTAAGGCTGTGTCTATGCTTTCATCTGATATTGCTTGCTTAATGTACTGCTCAAGGAAGTCTTCTGAATTCAACAACTTGCACTCTTTAGTTCTGTTTTAATGGCTGCACTGTAGGGTTCTATGACTCTGTGTATGCCAAAATAAGAGGTGTTCTTCCTCTGGGCCCAGTTCTTGCAAAAGTTTTTTTCAGTTTCCACAAGAAACATCTTCAATGGAATGACACCGAACCTCCTCCTTCTTGCATGTTTCTGATACGTAGAAAGTGCGTTTGCGAGATTTGAATCCGTGGCTGCACATAAACATTTCCTAACACGCCCTGAAAGGGTTCCATCCTACACTCAAATTCATGTCAAATGAACTCTCTTTCCTCGACATGATGCTTGAGAAATCTGCCAATTGGTCCCCTACTACTGTCTACTACAAGTCTAACTCTAATGTCAATACACACATGGGGATTCTTGTAATTCCATGCGCTTTAAGATTGACTTTATCGGCTTATCATAGAAACCCTACAGTGCAGAAAGAGGCCATCCAGCCCATCGAGTCTGCACTGACCAAAATCCCACCCAGGTCCTATCCCCACATATTTTACCCGCTAATCCCTCTAACCTAAGCATCTCAGGACACTAAGGGGCAATTTTAGCATGGCCAATCAACCTAACCCGCACATCTTTGGACTGTGGGAGGAAACCGGAGCACCCGGAGGAAACCCACGCAGACACGGGGAGAACGTGCAGCCGGAGATCGAACCCAGGTCCTTGGAGCCGTGAAGCAGCAGTGCTAAGCACTGTGTTACTGTGCCACTTTTTGAAAATACGGTCAAAGACATTTACTCACTGTGCAAGCTTGATGTTGAAATAGGACACATCAAAGCTATCCTGAGGGCTATCCTGATCAGACCATTGCTCATTCTGCATCATGAATAGGCCTAAGGCCATTGCCACTTTTAGTCCTCCTAGTGCCCAGTCTACCTCAGATTACCTTGGAAGGGCAAGATGTCTCAAAATAATTAAGCAACAGGTGAAGTTAGCTGTTCTGCGTTGCTATGCAGTAGTGTCACAAGTGGCATTTTCCACTAACAGGAATCCGCCATCAAGTTAAATTCATTCTGACCAACAAACAAATGAGTGATGTAATAGATGAATCTTTCAAGGCTACCGTGATGCCAGGTATGTAGACTGTACGCTCATCATATCAAATAGGACACCCCTTCAAATAGAAAAACCATGGCCACACATTGCACCTTTTCCAACCGAACTAAAGCTTGGGGGGTGGGAGGGCAGCCATTCCCTGATGCATTCTCCACGGCAACGCCTTTATCACTCAGTCCACCTGCCAACCAATCAGCACTCTCTTATGCAGTATAAATCATTGTTTCCTTTTGAACTGGTATTCTTGCGAATCTGTCCTGATGAGTGCAAGGCAAAAAGCTTTGACAACAGGGCTTTGTTTTCAGTGATATATATCCATGTAAAGTGGATCTTGTGTAAAAGTTAACCCTGTGACTTTTGTAGTTCTTCGTACGTCCCATATAAAGATCAATCCTAGTTTCTCAGGACCAAACCACATTGTGATTACTTATAAGAAATTACTACGATTCATTAACTTAATTGAAAAAGGTGCAATGCAAGAACATGCTCTTTTTGTGCAGGAACCTTTAAAATTTCCCTCTGCCAATTCTAGCAGCGATCTCACAGCCAATCGACAAGACTAATAAGGATCATATGAACTATTATGATGTTTGCAGAAAAGAATAACAAGTATGCAGCTGAATTTAAACTGGACGAAAACATGATGGGATGGATTAACGAGCATCAGCAAAACGGTGCAGAGTCTGGACACTCGAGCATCAGGTCAAATTCATATAAGTAAGACCAAGCTCAATTGCTATAAAATTGAATCTGCAAGAGTAACAGTTAATTAAAGTAATGCACTCGAGCAACCCCCCCTTTACATAAAGGCTGATCTCTCAACACAAGGGAGATCATCATCCAGCAATATTACACACAAAGCTGCAATCCAAGTGCAGTTACATACAACACCATTAAATATTGGATTTCATTATTTATACAGCTGATCAACCTAGCTATTTACTATTTGCGCAGACTGGACTTGAATCAAACAACAAGCAGGAATAGTTACTTGTGCTTTGGGTGAAATGGTTTGCAGAGATGAAATAAATCTCTCTGTAATCTGCTGCTGAGATTCTAATAATGGGAATAAAAAGCACTGAGGCAAAGGCACCCAGTCCGACACCAGTGTAACTGCTGCCTCTCTGCAAACCCAGTTCTGCGCTTCCACAAGTCAAGACCCATCAAAACTTATCAGAAGTCTGAAGTTGACCCATATCCCACTGGCAAAAACAGGTTTTCTCTTGGTTTGGTGATGGAAGGTGTCCTTTGTCCAACAACAGATTGCTGGATAACAAATAGATATACTTGAATGGGCAGCAAGGGCGAGCTGGAGCACTCAGTCTTTACAGAGTTCCTCAGTCACATATTCCTGATTGGTAGCAGGAAAGTACACAATTCAACAGGCAGTAAACTGACTGATGAACCAAGAAAGCTCACACAGTTCAATTTGTCATTTAAAAATAAACACGTGAAAACTAACAACATCGGTGAAGTTCGGGACCCGGAGTTCTCCCCTGCAGGGGCAATCTCTGCAGCTTTGTCAGTATAAAACATCACATTCCCGTTCAGTTCAGAATTACAATTTTTTAAGTCATAAATAGAGAACAGAAAAAAATGACTATGACCCAAGGGATGAGCACTGTCTCCAATGATCTGCTCTCTACTCCAACCCAATCCCTCCTACTGTCCGTTGCTTTTCAATCCAGTGCTTACTCTTTTATCACTAATGCAGCCCTCAACCCCTCCTGCCCTCCACAAGTATCCACCCCGCCATTCTCAGCCCCCTTCAATCATAGTCCCATTGCCCCATAGTCACGCCATCTCCATCCTTCCCACACCCTCAATCCTTATACCTCCTAATCCCTTGCCCTTTGCTCTATCCAAGGTTCAACCAAGGCACTCAAAAGAAAATTAATCATATAGAAAGGAAAAATGAGCAGGGTTACATGGAGAAGAAAGGAAACGGCCAATTGAATTGCTCATTGGGTGAGTCAGTCTGATGGGCTGAATAGCCTCCCTGCACCCCAATTACCGACCTTCCTCCAAATCCCCAACGTTCCACACCCCCAGTACAGAACCCAAGCGAATAGTAAAATAAAAGCAAAACACTGCGGATGCTGGAATCTGAAACAAAAACCAGACGAGATACATTCCATAAGGGTGAGCCGCGGGGGTGGTGTGTGTGGGTGCTGTAATTGGACAAAGGAAATGGAAATGACAGAACCCAAACAACCGTCCTTCGTGAGTTTGTTTGAGATAGCGTTCATGCAGAGAAATGTGACATTAGGCTAGCTAACTGTGATTGAGATAGGAGGGAATGTACCAGATGCAATTTTAATGTTGGGATATAGGTCCAAAAGTCAACTCAGAGCAAGTGGTAAACGCCATAGAAACCCACAGTGCAGAAAGAGGCCCTTCGGCCCATCGAGTCTGCACCGAACACAATCCCACCCCCATATCCCTACATATTATATCCACTGATCCCACTAACCTATGCACCCCTGGACACTAAGGGGCAATTTCTTTGCATGGCCAATCAACCTAACCCGCACATCTTTGGACTGTGGGAGGAAACTGGAGTACCCGGAGGAAACCCACGCAGACACAAGGAGAATGTGCAAACTCCACACAGACAGTGACCTGATCCAGGAATTGAACCCAGGACCCTGGAGCTGTGAAGCAGCAGTGCTAACCACTGTGCTACCATGCCGCCCATCTCTTCCCACTAATGGCTGTTCAGCATCCGATCAGCTTAAGCTCAACACAGCACAGGTTTTCTTTCAAATAATAGGAAAAAAACATTTATTACAGCAACACGGCCAGATGACATGGTAGAGGCAGTTACAATTACAATATTTAAAAGAAATTTGAATAGGCACATCAATAGGAAAGGTTGAGGGATGCGGGCCAATGCAGACAAATGGGACTAGCTCAGTTTAAGAAACCTGGTCAGCTTGGGCGAGTTGAGTCGAAAGGCCTGTTTGCATACAGTATATCTCCATGACTCTGACACTATTAGAATACACAAAAACAGATTTGAGCTGAGTTCATGAAACAGTTACTGACTTCATAAATACATGTATAAGAACATAAGAAATAGGAGCAGGAGTAGGCCATCTAGCCCCTCAAGCCTGCCCCGCCATTCAATAAGATCATGGCTTTTCTGAAAGTGGTTCAGTTCTACATAACCCTTAATTCCCTTACTGATTAGAAATCTATCTACCTGTGACTCAAACATATTTAACGAGGTAGCCTCCACTGCTTCAATGGGCAGAGAATTCCAGAGATTCACTACCCTCTGAGAGAAGAAGTTCCTCCTCAACTCTGTTCTAAACTGCCCCCCCCCTCCATCTTGAGGCTGTGCCCTCTAGTTCTTGTTTCCTTTCTAAGTGGAAATAATCTCTCTGCCTCTACCCTATCTAGCCCCTTCATTATCTTATATGTCTCTATAAGGTCACCCCTCATCCTTCTAAACTAAGCAAGACCTCCCTGCTTTTATATTCCACCCCCCTCGCGATAAAGGCCAATACTCCATTCGCCTTCTTGATCACCTGCTGCACCTGCAGACTGGGTTTTTGTGATTCATGCACAAGGACCCCCAAGTCCCTCTGCACAGTAGCATGTTGTAATTTATCACCATTTAAATAATAGTCCATTTTACTATTATTCCTTCCACAGTGGATAACCTCACACTTATAAAATGTTTGATCAGGCCTTTCAATATGGCACGGTGGTTAGCACTGCTGCCTCACAGTGCCAGGCACCTGGGTTTGATTTCTGGCATGGGTCACTGTGCAGAGTCTGCATGTTCTCTCCATGTCTGCATGGGTTTTCTCCGGGTGCTCCGGTTTTCTGCCACAGTCTGAAAGACATTTGACCATATTAAATTCTCCTTGCGTGTACCCGAACAGGCGCCAGAGAGTGGCAACTGGGGGATTTTCACAGTAACCTAATCGCAGTGTTAATGTAAGCCTACTTGCGACACTAATAAATAAACTTCATACAGTAACACCACAAAGAATCTCATAAATGATGAATTACACTGCTCTTGTGAAAGGAAATTGCTGTCCCAAAGTAAACAGCTATTTTCCACAGAAAAGGATCTCACAAACAGCAAATGAATGGCTTGCCATTCTGTTTCAGATGCTGCAGATTGAGGGAGGAGTGGTAAGCAGGGGTAAGGCAACTTTGTGCTTTTTAAATTGTGTCTGAGGATCTTCAACACTCAGGTAGGACCTTGGTTAAAGGTCTCACCTGAAAAATACCACCTGTGAGAATGCAGCACACCACTACAACACCTAGGGCAGATCAGCCTCGAGTGCTGCAGTGGAGTGTGAAATAACCTGCTGACTCAGCCAAGGGTGCCATTAACTATAAGACCATACCAACTAGGAACGTAAGTAGGCAATTTAAAGAAAGATTATTTCATTGGAGGCAGTTCAGTTCACTAGAATGATTCCCAGTACGGAGGGCTTGTCTTTTGAAGAAAAGTTAAACAGGTTGGGACTCTACTCATTAGAGTTTAGAAAAATGAGAGGTGATCTCATTGAAACATACCAGATTCTTAAGAGGCTCGACAGGATAAATACTGAGAGGCTGTTTCCCCACTAGGAGAGTCTAGGACCAGAGGGCAGAGTCTCAAGATAAAGGGGCACCAATTTAAGACTGAGATGGGGAGGGATTTCTTCTCTCCGAGGATTGAGAGTTTTTGGAACTCCTTGCCACAGAAAGCTGTGGGGACAGAGTCCTTGTGTATATTTAAGGATCAGATTGATATCTTTTTGATCAGGAAGGGAAATCAAGGGTAACGGGGAAAGGGTAGGAAAGTGAACATGAGGAAAGTCCGATCATGATTGTATTTCATGATAGAACAGACTCCAGCAGCCAAATGGTCTGTTCCTAACTTTATTTCTTATGGTCTCATGAATCCCCCACTATCAAAATCCAGGGTTATCGTTGACCAGAAACCGAACAGACAGCACAGGTATTAGCACTGCTGCCTTACAGCGCCAGGGAGCCGAGTTCGATTCCGGCCTTGGGTGACTGTATGAAATGTGAACTTTCTCCCTGTGCCTGCATGGGTTTCCTCCTACAGTCTGGAGACGTGCAGGTTAGGTGCATTAGCCATGTTAAATTGCCCCTTACTGTCCAAAACTAAGTGAATTAGCAGAATAAACGTACGGGGCTATGGGGACATGGTAGGAATGTGATGCTCTGTTGGAGAGTCGGTGCAGATTTGATGGGCCAAATAGCTTCCATTGGCATTGTGGGCTTTCTATGATAGGCTATTTGGCCCAATTGAGTTGACTCCACCATTCAAAGAACATGCCTGATCTGATGTAATTGTGGTAATATAAACAGGCTGATAAATCGGATATCCTAAATTAAAGAATTGAGCATATTAAAATCAAACACAGTCAAACCTCAGGCAAGCCAATTGTACAATACACAAACACATCTGCGCCTGATTCATCAAAGGTGTCGCACTCTACTGATACTTAGCAGGAGATCATTGCACCCATTAAAATGCACCGGCCTATTGCTAGGCCAGATCGGGCCAGACTTTCTATCACTGCGAATTCCTGCAGTTGGCTTAATCTGATAACAGGTTACGTGTAAGCAGCAGCATGGAGATGAACACCTGGTGGCGGACACTGGTGTCCTGTCAGGCAGACATCAAGAAACCCCACTGAGTATTGGAACCCCCTCCCGGGACCTCATTGGCCAGAAACCAGAGAAGTTTCTGGAAAGGCAAGCAGGCAGAAGGATAAAGGGACACATTTTAGACGCACCAGCAGTGGAGACTCGACGAAGGAGGTGAACTTGACCATATGGAAGACTGACCAGAGAAGGAAGGAAGGAAGAAGCTGCCATCGAGACTCACCTTCGTGATGACCAGAGGGACTCAGAGAATCAAGCCTGCAGTTTTAACCAAACCATCTTTGCGGGTAGTATACTTGAATCTGGGGTGTCCTCTTGTTTATGTGGGTAATCTAAGGGTTAATAGTGTTATTATTAATAAACTTGTTGAACCTTTAATTGTGTTTGTCCTTTGTCCATCTTGCAAATAGGACACCGGAGTTAAACGTTAGAGTAAGCAAACTGGTCAAAAGTATCTCAGAATTAACCGGTACAACATAATACAACATGGTGACCTGATAGAGGTTTATAAAATGTTGAGAGGTATAGATAAGGTGGATTCTTGGAGGCTATTTCCCAGGGCTGAAATGGTCGCTACGAGAGGTCACAGGTTTAAGGTGCTGGGGGGCAGGTACAGAGGAGATGTTAGGGGTAAGTTTTTCACTCAGAGGGTGGTGAGTGAGTGGAACCGGCTGCCGTCGGTGGTGGTGGAGGCGAACTCGCTGGGGTCTTTTAAGAGACTTCTGGATGAGTATATGGGATTTAATGGGATTGAGAGTTATAGATAGGCCTGGTAGGTATGGATATGATCGGCGCAACTTGTGGGCCGAAGGTCTGTTTGTGCTGTAGTGTTCTATAGATGTTAATCCTCAGATCCACTTTCCCCCAAGTGTACCTGAACAGGTGCTGGAGTGTGGCGATGAAGGGATTTTCATAGTAACTTCAGTGCAGTGTTAGTGTAAACCTACTTGTGACATTGATTCCACATTAATAAGCAAACTAAACTTGGAACACCTTCCATTACAAATTTATAACGGAAGCAATGCATTCACGTGTGAGATAGTCGGAATGTGATAACAGAGGTCACCTGAACATCACTCTGTGTTATGGGGGCTCAAATCTGGGAATCTTGAATTTAAATGCAGTCCCTGAATATTTTAAGCAAGTGGGTACCAGAACCATCCAATAACAGATTCATTTAATGCAAAGCTACATAAATTGAGTTTTAACAGCCTGTTTCACAAACCTGGCCCAGACAGACAAGGCATAACACAGAATACAGAATAACTCCTGAAAACCCAGCACAAGGATGTCCAATGCCACTCTTTTAAATACAGAAAACCTCAGTTCATGTTCATTATTTGGAAAAAAAAGTCAAAAACCAAGTTCGAAACCCTATCTGAGTTTAAATCTGTTTGTAAAACATTTCATGAAATGTTCCTGGAATTGAGCCAGATGGCCTACAGATACAGTAAAGGAATAGGGCTACTGGGTGCTGCTTAGGATTGGGCAAACAGCGCAGAAAAGCAGAAACACAGAAAGAAGTGAAGCTAATTTCTAAACGTAATTCTAACTGTGATCTGGATTTCTGCCTCCTTGCATCATGTCTGGGCCAACAAGAATACTGCTAGCCATGAAGTTTGGTAAGCTCTTTGCCCATCTCAAAACTCATGACACATTTTCACAAGAACTGCAGGGCTCAATAGCTCCACAATATCAACACACTGTGGATAATTTGAATAACTACTGCCCAAACACAACTCCCGAGTAACAGTAAGAGTCAACCTGCGTAAACAGCCATTTGTCCAACACATTAACACGCCTAGCTGGGAGAACGATCACAGTTGAGGATGACTGATTCCTTCTCTATTGGCCTTGACTTCACAGCAGCAGGGCAGAATCCGACCACTGCCCCATGCTGGTCCCCGCCACCGGAACTGAACATGAGCAGTGAACTTAGAACCCCCTGCTTACAATTTTCTCCGTGAGTGCTTTGTATTTCCACCCACAGGAGACAGCCATGGAGTTCAAAGGTTGCTCAGCTTACACTTCACAGCCAGTTCATTAAAACTCAGTGAAGTAGGGCAGAACCAAGACAAGAACGGTCTATTAATCTGAAGTGACCCCACACTTCCCAGAACCCCAATAGTCACAGGAACATCTGTATCGGGAATCAGGAAGCCTGGGGCGAGAGATTTCAGGGCTCAGTTGACTCTGCAGGCTCGAATCATCAACAGTTGGAGGAGAATGAAGACTGGAGACATGATGAGGCCATACCACAGTTGAGAGCTCCGTCCTTCCAGCTTCTGACACAACAGCATCTCGAAGACAAACTTGAGGCTGAGGACGGTCAGGATCCAGAAGAGCCGCATGACGGCCAAACGTTTCTCCCCATCCTGGAACAGGCGGATAGACACAATCATGGTGAAGTACGTGCTAAGCCCATCAGCGGTGAAGAGAGGAATGAAGACATACCACCAGTCCAGCCACGTTGCAAAATTGTCCACCTTAATAGCAAGCAGCACAGAGAACACCAGGAAGGCAACCAGGTGCAGCAGCATTTCAAATGTGGCAAATCCCAGCCATTGTACCAACTCACGCAGTGAGAACAGCATGTTGATGTCGGCACTACACAGGCCCCAGGAAGGCACCTGCCTCAGTCAACGAGAACTAACAAATTACATCAGTACACCCAGTTGCTCCTGGTCCCCCAAACTGATCTGTGTCCAGAAACGCAGCACACAACTTCTAAAAAAAAAGAAACATCAAAATGTTATCCTATCACGTCATTCTTTACAATAATTATGTGATAATCATGGGTTTTATAATATTGTTACATTTTTGGGACTGTCTTTAACTTGAGGGAAAATGAAGGGAGTAACATCAACCTCTGACCTGTCTTGCAGTCAATAGCTAGTCCAACCAGTTCCTGAACTATGATAACCCTCAAAGTGTTGATCGTGGAGGATTTAGTGATGGTAATGCCTTTGAATGTCAAGAGGTGATAGTTAGATCCTCTCTTGTTGGAGATGGTCACGTCCTGGCACTTGCGTGACACACGTTACTTGTCAGCTCAAACCTGGATACTGTCCAGATCTTGTTGCATTTGAACATGGACTGCTTCAGTATCTGAGGAGTTGTGAATGGTCCAGAACATCGTGCAACCATCAACAAACATCCTGACTTCTGACCATATGATGGAAGGAAAGTTATTGGTGAATTTAAAGGCAAAATACTGTGGATGCTGGAATCTAAAACAAACAGAAAATGCTGGAGAATCTCAGCGGGTCTGACATCTGTGGAGAGAGAACAGAGCTCTGAAGTCAACCAGACACGAAACACTGGCTCTGTTCCCTCTTCACAGATGCTGTCAAACCTGCTGAGATTTTCCAGTATTTTCTGTTGGTGTCATTGATGAAGCAGCTGAAGGTGATTGAGGTCAGGACACGACCCTGAGAGACTCCTGCACTCCTGTCCTGGGAGTGAGTGTGGGTGCCAATGGGGGTGGGGGATTGAGGGGGTGGGGGATTGAGGGGGTGGGGGATTGAGGGGGAGATTGAAAGGGGGTGGGGGGGGTTGAAAGGGGGTGGGGGGGGTTGAAAGGGGGTGGGGGGGGTTGAAAGGGGGTGGGGGGGGTTGAAAGGGGGTGGGGGGGGGTTGAAAGGGGGTGGGGGGGGGTTGAAAGGGGGTGGGGGGGGGTTGAAAGGGGGTGGGGGGGGTTGAAAGGGGGTGGGGGGGGTTGAAAGGGGGTGGGGGGGTTGAAAGGGGGTGGGGGGGGGTTGAAAGGGGGTGGGGGGGGGTTGAAAGGGGGTGGGGGGGGGTTGAAAGGGGGTGGGGGGGGGTTGAAAGGGGGTGGGGGGGGGTTGAGGGGGGGTGGGGGGGGGTTGAGGGGGGGGTGGGGGGGGGTTGAGGGGGGGGTTGAGAGGGGGTGGGGGGGGTTGAGGGGGGGGTTGAGAGGGGAGGGGGGGGTTGAGAGGGGAGGGGGGGGTTGAGAGGGGGTGGGGGGGTTGAGAGGGGGTGGGGGGGTTGAGAGGGGGTGGGGGGATCGAGGGGGGGGATCGAGGGGGGTGGAGGGATCGGGGTCGGGGGGGGATCGGGATCGATCGGATCGGGGTGGGGAGTCGGAGTCGGAGTCGGGGTGGGGGGGGGATCGGGGGGGGGGGGGATCGGGGTGGGGGGGGGATCGGGGTCGGGTCCCACTTGTGGTCACACTGTCTACCCCTCTCTCTGCCTCACAGGGCTCTCTCTCTCTCTCTCTGTCTCCCCCCCAGCACCCCCCCCCTCTCCCTCTCCCACCTTCCCCCCTCCCTCTCTCTCCCTCACCCACCTTCCCCTCTCTCCCTCTCTCTCCCTCACCCACCTTCCCCTCTCTCCCTCTCTCTCCCTCACCCACCTTCCCCTCTCTCCCTCTCTCTCCCTCACCCACCTTCCCCTCTCTCCCTCTCTCCCTTACCTCTCTCTCTCTCTCTCTCAGGCTTCTCCCGGGCTCCAGGCCGCGCCTCCCGGTCGCGCAGCCGCAGTTCCAGTTCTCGCGAGAACCCGGAATCCGGCAGCGAGAGTGTCGCAAAATCCCTGAGAGACTGAGTGAGTGACCTGGAGAGAGCAGTGACTGGGATTGGGAATAACTGGGAATGGGAATAACTGGAGAGAGCAGTAACTGGGAATGGGAATAACTGGAGAGAGAGCAGTAACTGGGATTGGGAATAACTGGGAATGGGAATAACTGGAGAGAGCAGTAACTGGGAATGGGAATAACTGGGAATGGGAATAACTGGAGAGAGAGCAGTAACTGGGATTGGGAATAACTGGGAATGGGAATAACTGGAGAGAGCAGTAACTGGGATTGGGAATAACTGGAGAGAGCAGTAACTGGGATTGGGAATAACTGGGAATGGGAATAACTGGAGAGAGCAGTAACTGGGATTGGGAATAACTGGGAATGGGAATAACTGGAGAGAGAGCAGTAACTGGGAATGGGAATAACTGGAGAGAGCAGTAACTGGGATTGGGAATAACTGGGAATGGGAATAACTGGAGAGAGAGCAGTAACTGGGAATGGGAGTAACTGGAGAGAGAGCAGTAACTGGGAATGGGAATAACTGGAGAGAGAGCAGTAACTGGGAATGGGAGTAACTGGAGAGAGAGCAGTAACTGGGAATGGGAGTAACTGGAGAGAGAGCAGTAACTGGGAATGGGAATAACTGGGAAGGGGAGAAGGTGGGAGTGGAAATAACTGGAGAGAGCAGGGAATGGGAAAGAAGAGGAGAGGATCAGGGTGAGACATTGAGTGAGGTGGGTAGCAGTTGTATCAGGACAATATTGTAAACACCAGGAAATGGTAAACAATCCATTTTTACTCCTTTGAAAAGGGAGTGGTTTCACAGTTACAGGATAGTATAGGACAATGAGAACAGTCAGGGGTTGATACCGCTGTAGGGAGGAAAACCAATGTAAGTAGTTAAGGAATAATGAGAAGGAGAGCAAAATGGAACACACCTAAAGTTTAAATGAATTATTGCTAAAAGAGAAAGTGAGAGTGAGTTTTACAGAAGTGAAAATGAAGTACTATGTTGGTGACTATAGTGGTGCTGAGTGAAGTACTATACCACAAAACTTAAGGGTCTCATTTCAACTAGTTAATGTGTGAAAGCATTTCTTCATTGCAATACCATGTAAAATTGTTAGAGTATTGTGTAATTACTGTCTTGACGAATGTGCTTTTATTAGTATCCGGAACATCATTGTAGGGTGTGTATTTTTGAAGTAGTTATTGTGGTAGTGTTTGTATAATGAGTTTGCAGTTACTATGTGAAGGATGTACACATTTTGATGATTGTGAGGTTGCTATTGACGCTGGATTGTGTATTATGGTGATATAATTATTTAAGAGTTTGTGGTCATAAGGTTGTCAGTTATCGTGTATTTGTTATTGGTGATTGTGATGTGTACAGCACTGTACAACTTTTGAGACAATGAATGGGTAGTTACAGTACTAAAAATGTATTTCAGCAGTTAGCATAGTATTTGGCATTTTAAAATGAGGGGTTGCCCTTATAGGACAGTGATGAGGAGAATTTTTTTCTTTGTGAGGGTTGTGTGACTGCAACTTTCAGCCTCAGAGGGCGATGGAAGTTAGATCACTGAATATTTTTAAGGTAGATCGATTCCCTTGCCCAACAAGAATGTAAGGTAATAAATGGGGAATGTGGAATTCAACACAAACAAATCAGTTATGACTTTATTGATTGGTAAAGCAGGTTGAGGAGCCAAATGTCCTACTTCTAATTCGAATGTTTGTTTCTTTGAATAACAGATGTATGAATATTACACTGAGAACAGAGCATGAGTAATTACCATACTTGTGAATGTCTTTATTTAATGTTGTATGAGCCATGTTCTAGTGTGAGAAATTACTGTAATTGTGACTGTAGCTGGTACTTCTCCATACCTGTGAGAATATGGTATTATAACAGTGATCATACCTTGCTCCTCACTGATGCCTCTCTATCTGACTACATCTTTCAATAACTACCTGGCCCAAACTACCACAGTCATAGTGTGCCTTTACCAGCAGATCATGTCTTGATCTCCCTGTCCCTCACTCCTCTGGTACTTTAAAGAACAAAGAAAATTACAGCACAGGAACAGGTGCTTCAGCCTTCCAAGCCTGCACCAACCATGCTGCCTGTCTGAACTAAAACCCTTCTGGAGACTATATCCTTCTATTCCCATCCTATTCATGTATTTATCCAGATGCCCCTTAAAAGTCACTATCATTCTTCCTCTTTTTGAACATCTCACCTTCTGCCACTTCTCTTCATAGAATCCCTACAGTGTAAACAGAAGCCATTCGGCCCATCGAGTCAGAGAACATCTTAGCCAGGCACCCCACCTCGCCCTATTGCTTTAACCCCATGCATTTACCCCATGAGCCCCCTTAACCTACACATCTTGGGATACCAAGGGGAAATTTAGCATGGCCACTCTACCTTTGGACTGTGGGAGGAAACTGGAGCACCCAGAGGAAACCCATGCAAACACGGGTTGGCTTTTCTTGGTGATTTCCTTCTCCATCTTAGCTCCCCTTATCCTTCCATCTGAGTTCACGTCCCGTCTATCCACTCTCCTTATATTCTCTCCAAAACATACTCAGCTGTGGCTCAAGCTCACCATCACTTTTTTAAGGGCAAAGAGGTGGGCAATAAATGCTTGTCCAGCCAGTGATGCCTGCATTCTGCAAATAAATGAAAGAAACCCATCTTGACCATGCAGCTGCCATGGCCCCTCTGCTCCCAAGCTCCTGAACACAGACAAAGCCTTTGCTTTTTAATTTCTCATCATCATTATACCTGTACGTTCATCCAATCCCAGTTGTTTCTGCATTTAATCTGAGATTTTAAAAAATCCCGCCTGAGTCACTTACAATTGCATTTTCAAACTGCTAACTCTCATCCATTGGCCCTCAATATTCCACAGCACTCCAGCCACTGACCTGTTCAGTCCTTCCCTTGTGCTCACATTTGATGCCCTGGTCCTGAATAAAACCTTACTCTCTCCCATCCCAATCTTTTCCATTGCTATTGGCCCAATCTTTGCTGCTTTGAGTCTAACAGAAACTCCTAAAGTGTACCTTCAACAGAAGTAGTTTTGCCATCTATCACCAGATCTGGTTGGGCCATATTGATTATTACTGAGCCTCACTCCCCTCTGCTAAAATTGGTCATTGCTCTATTTTCTCTCCATAGATGCTGTCAGACCTGCAGAGTTCCTCCAGCATTTTCCGTTTATGTTTCAGATTCCAGCACCCGCAGTATTTCGCCTTTAAAGTGTGGTTAATATCAGATTCCAAAATGTTAGCCCTAATTCATATAACATCCTCAATTTAATATATTCTATGAATCTTACAAATTAATTCCAGCTCCTAATCCTCTGTGTAAAAATCATTTTGCCATCATTGCTTTCTTTGCCAATCACTTTAAATCTGTGTTGGCTGATTCTCCATCCTTTTGTCAACGAGGCACAGCCTCAAGATAAAGGGGGGGCGGTTTAGAACGGAGTTGAGGAGGAACTTCTTCACTCAAAGGGTGGTGAATCTCTGGAATTCTCTGCCCGTTGAGGTGGTGGAGGCTGCCTCGCTAAATATTTTTAAGACGCGGGTTGATGGGTTTTTGATAAGAGAGGGGATTAAGGATTATGGGGAGAGGGCGGGAATGTGGAACTGAGCCACGACAGATCAGCCATGATCTTATTGAATGGCGGGGCAGGCTCGAGGGGCTAGATGGCCTACTCCTGCTCCTATTTCTTATGTTCTTATTATGTTCTTATGAGAACAGTTTCTCTTATCTAGATCCCCCTTATCATTTTAAAAACCTCTATCAAATCTCTCAACATTTTCTTCTCTAAGGAGAACTTTCCTAGTCAATCCAAATAACTGAAATTCTTCATCTCCACAATTATTCTCAGAAACCTTTTCTGAATCCTTTCTCAGACCTTACATCCTAAAGTGTGGTGTCCAGACTTGGATGCAATATTCCAGTTAAGGCTGAACCAGTGTTTTATAAAGATTCACCATAATTTCCTCGCTTTTATCATAGAATCATAGAAAAACTACAGCACAAACAGGCCCTTCGGCCCACAAGTTGCACTGATCTTATCTCTACCTACTGGGTTTACCTATAACCCTCAATCCTATTAAATCCCATGTACTCTTCCAGAAGTCTCTTAAAAAGACCCCAGCGAGTTCGCCTCTACCACCAGCGATGGCAGCCGATTCCACTCACTCACCACCCTCTGAGTGAAAAACTTACCCCTGACGTCTCCTCTGTACCTACTCCCCAGCACCTTAAACCTGTGTCCTCTCGTGGCAGCTATATTTATATTCAATGCCTCTATGGAGTCCGGGATCCTGCATGCTATCGTAACCAGTTTTTCAACCTGACTTGCCACCTTCATTGATCTGTGTACATAGACACCCAAGCTCATCTGTTCCTGCACCCCTTTAGAATTGAACCCTTAAGATTATGTTGCCCCTTCACTCTTACTCCCAAAATGTAGCACTTCTCTACATTAAATTTAATCTGCCACTTGTTTGCCCATCCCACCAACCTGTTCACATCCTCTTGGAGTCTGTTCACCCTCCTCACATTTCACAATACTTCCAAGTTCTGCATCAACTACAATCTTTGAAATCATGTCCTCTGCACCCAAATTTAGGTTTTTTTTTTAGTTATTCATGGGATGTGGGAATCACTGACTAGGCCAGTATCTATTGTCCATCTGTAGTTGCTCCTTGAGAAGGGGGTGGTGAGTTGCCCTTCTTGAACAATCCATGTTGTCTAACTGCACCCACAGTGCTGCTATAAAATAAAGTTCCAGGATCTTGATCCAGCGACAGTGAAGAAACAGATATATTTCCAAGTCAGGATAGTGTGTGGCTTGGAGGGGAACCTCCAGGAGGTGGTGTTCCAGGTATCTGCTGCTCTTCTCCTTCTGGATGGTAGCAGTCATGGGTTTGGTAGATGTTGCTGATGGAGTCTTGGTGAGTTCCTGTACTGCATCTTGTAAATGGTACACATGGCAGATACTGTGTGCCAGCGGTGGAGGGAGTGAATTTTATGGAAAGGGTAGCAATCAAGCAGGCTGCTTTGTCCTGAGTGGTGTAGAGCTTGTTGAGTATTGCACTCATGTAGGCAAATGGAGAGTGTGACTAGTGAGGTTCCGCAGGGAAGCACCTAACTATTCAAGTTATATATTAATGATTTGGAAGAGAGAATTAAATGTATTATCTCCAAAATGCAGAAGATACAAAGTTGGGTGGGAGAGTGAGCTGTGAGGAGGATGCAGAGATGCTTCAGTCTGATTTGGACAGGCTGAATGTGTGGGCATCTGCATGGCAGATACAGTATAATGTGGATAAATGTGAGATTATCCACTTTGGTAGCAATAATAAGAAGACATTCTTACTTGAATGGGTATAAATTGAGAGAGGTGGGTACTCAACAAGACCTTGGAGTCCTCGTGCATCACTCACCGAAAGTAGGCATGGAGGAACAATAAAGGCAAATGGTATGTTGGCCTTCATAGCGAGAGGATTGGAGTATAGGGTCAGGAACGTTTTGCTGCAATTGTGTAGGATATTAGTGAGGCTGCACTTGGAGCACTGTGTAGTTTTGGTGACCTTATCTGAGAAAGGATGTCCTTGCTATAGAGGGAGCTCAGCAAAGGTTTACCAGGCTGATTCCTGGGATGGCAGGTCTGTCATGTGAGGAGAGTTTAGAAAAGCGAGAGCGGATCTCACAGAAATTTATAAAATTCTAATAAGGTTAGACAGAGTAGATTCAGAAAGGATTTTCCCATTGGTGGTGGTGGTGGTGGTGGTTGGAGGGGGGTGGGGGAGGGGGTAGCAGTGAACCCAGAACTAGGTGTCATTGTTTGAAGATAAGGGGTAAACCTTTTAGGAACTTAGGTAAGGAGAAATCTCTTCACCCAGAATGTGGTGAATGTGTGAAATTCATTGCCTCAGGAAGTAGTTGAGGCCAAAATGTGTAATTTCAAGAACGAATTTGATATCGATCTAAGGTCTAAAGGATCAAGGGATCTGGGGGTAAGGGGGTGAATGAGGATATTGAATTTGACGATCAGCTATGATCAAAATAAATGGTGGAGCAGTCTCCAACACCCAAATGGCCGCCTCCTGCTTCTAGTTTCTATATCTAGGACTCTATTGATTTTTATCTTGAACATTCTCAATGACTGAGCTCTATAGCCTTCTAGGGTAGAGAATTCAAAAGATTCGCCACCCCTCTGATTGAACAAGTTCCTCTTCATCTTGGTCCTATATGGCTTGCTCTCTATTCAGCGACTGTGTCTCCTTGTTCTGGACTCCTCAGCTAGAAGAAAGATCTTTCCTGCACCTAGATTGTCTCTTCAATCTCTCATCGCAGGACATCCCTCCATCCCAGGAATTGGTCTGGGAAAGCTTTGTTATACTCCTTTTATGGCCAGCGTATCCTTCCTTAGGTCATGAGACCAAAACTGTACACAGCACTCCAGGTGCGGTCTCACCAATGCTCTGCACTGTTGCAGCAACAGTAAGAAGTCTGACAACACCAGGTTTAAGTTCAACCGATTTATTTGATAGTAAACTTGGGTTCTTGGATCTTGGGTTCATGTCACACTATCTGTAACCCCCATGACTTGCCTGGGTTTGTAAAACCTCACTCACTGTACTGTCTGGAGACAATACACATCTCTTTAACCTGTGATCAGTGCTCCTTCCACACACGTTGTCGGCCACTTTAAGACTTGAATAGCAGGTTAGGTGTAAAGATTCACATTCTAATCAGTAATCTGTAAACTGTATGTGCTGTTATATGTAATGTCTGAGGCCAGAACTCTCCATTCACCTGACAAAATAAATCGGTTGGACTTGAACCTGGTGTTGTCAGACTTTTTACTGTGTTTACCCCAGTCCAATGCTGGCATCTCCACATCATGACTATTGCAGCAAGACATCTTTATTCTTGAAGTCAAATCCTCTTGTGATGAATGCTAACAGACTATTTACCTTCCAAATTGCTTGCTTTCAGTGACTCATGAACAGGGACATCCACTCTACCTTTCTGTTTTTTTTCTACCAAAGTGGATAAATTCACATTTTTCCCACATCATATTCCACCTGCTATGTTCTTTCCCAGTTGTCAGTCTGTCTAAATCCTCTTTGTACCCTCCCCACAACTCTCACTCCCTAGTTTTGTGTCCTCAGGAAACTTGGAAATATTTCGTTGTGAGGCTGCATGTATTTCCTGTGAGTATTTCAAGTACTGATGATTTCTCTACCATTAACCTTCTGTTTACTCTCCTAGGATTTCCTGAAATGGGACCTCTTAAAGAATAGATTCTGAAGTTGACTTTATTGATTATTGAAAGGTAACTGATCAGGATGCTTTATTCTATAACTGTGACTAAACTGTAAGTCACTTACAGAACGTTACATTATGACTTGGTGGTTTTGTTGTAATTGCTAGTAATTCTTTAAGAACACCCATTAGCCTGATGTCAGGGTCATTCTTTCTGCTGTATCAAAACAAATACTGTTTGACGATTAAAAAAAGATTTTAAAGTGAATCATAGAATCCCTACAGTGCAGAAGGAGGCCATTTGGCCCATCGAGTCAGCACCGACCACAGTCCCATCCTGTAACCTCACATATTTACCCTGCTGATCTCCCTGACACTAGGGTCAATTTAGCATGGCCAGTTCACCAAACCTGCACATCTTTTGGACTGAGGGAGGAAACTGGAGCATCCAGAGGAAACCCACACAGACAAGGGGAGAATGTGCAAACTCCACACAGACCCAGAATTGAACCCAGTTCTCTGGCGCTGTGCTACCGTGCCATCCCTGAGGAATGCCAGAATGTTTAATAAAATATAAAGAATACACTATCTCACTGCTGTTGATGCTTGTAATCTGTTCAGGCTTCAGTCGTGATATTTCTGCACTGCTCTCAATCTTTTATTTTCACTCTGATGTACAGATAACGCCTATTTAAAATGCATTTGAATAGCATTTCTTTGTTTCAGCACAGTTTGTACATTCACTGAATAACACTGTCTGGGTTTTCATTTTAATATAGTTATTGAGCATGCCTGGTTGTTTTTATAATTAAGCTGCTACTTTGCATATTTACCTCTCACTCACCCTCCGACGAACTCCTTCCCTGTGTCAGTATCTTATTGAACACGTTGTTGAGGTTTAATGCCAAGCACATTGTTAAACAGGTGATGGGTATTTGTACACCTATAAACGGGGATAGCTGGGGCACTGGTGGTTTGGGATGGTGTGGACTGTGAACTATGTCAGTAAACTTTCTCCAGCAAAGAAAATAGTTGCATCTTCATTTTAATTTCACCAAAAGGCACGGAATTATTTAACACATTGCCATTCACCCCTTCTTGTTGCTTGCCACAGCTTTCTGTTCGTCTCTTCCCTACCATTTGCTGACCCTCCTGCTTGCCACCTCTCACACTCACCACTTTTCCCCCCTGATTCTCCCAGTCACCGATTCCTAACCCCGTGTCCCACTCCCACCCGCTCGCAGCTCCTCTCGCTACCTCACTCACTTCCTGCCTCTCTCCGCCCCTCTCCCGAGTCATCGCTCACCGAAAGGGATCGGGAGAGGGCTGCAGCGAGCGAGGGGAAGTTGGAGAAGAAAACAGTGAGTAGGAGTGTTGGAGAGGGTGGTGGCGGCGAGTGGGAGGGTTGGCAATCAGGAGCAGTGGCAAGGGAAAGGGTGAATGAGAGAATTGGGAGGAGAGCAGGAATTGGAATGCAGGAGTTGGGGAGAGAGAAGCAGGGAGGATTGACATTCAGGAGAGTTGGGTTGGCGAGAGTCAGCAGGTAAATGGACAGAGTTAGTAAGATTTTAAATTATTGGGATTTTGTGGCTTAATAAAAATTTTTGGGCCAGTTAATTTCAAGGCAGCAGATAGGTTTTTGATGTAAAAGTTAAAGTCAGGATTGAAACCCACGTGTTTTCTCATGTCAACGTGAATTTTGTTTTGCACTCTGTTTTTTCGGAATGTGTTAGAATCACTAAGTGAGGGATAGCTGTTACTTTCAGGAAGTTAAGCAAGTACATCTGCTGGCAGCTCAGGGATGTGCAGGCTCCAGTTAACCCTCCCCCAGCCTCTCACGCTGTGTTTCACCGTTTCCTTGTAGATGGTTGAACGGAAGCTGTTGGTGTTATTCGGGAGTCAGACTGGCACAGCGCAAGATGTGGCTGAACGGATCGGGAGGGAAGGAGTACGGCGGCACTTCAAGTGCAGAGTGATGCCGTTGGATAGTTACACAATCGTGAGTATTGATGATGGAGATGGATTGGGCCAACCTCTGACTGGATCTCTCCCAAGCTGTGCTCGCTACCGGAGATGCGAGATGCCGTGGCAGTATGTCAGAGGCACACTTGTGAGGGTGAAGTGTGTCGGAAAAGAATGAGGACACTTCAAAAAATGGTTGTGAAGTGCTTTGGGACATCCTGAAGCTCAAAATAGTAAAGAAAGATGTGTATTTTATATGTCCAATTCATGACCTGGAGGCAACCCAAAGCACTTTACAGCCAATGCAGTCCTTCTGAAGTGTAGGCAGTGTTATAGTGCAGGAAACTCTGTCACCAATTTACACACAGTAAGCTCCCACAAATAGCAATATGATAATGGACTGCAAAGGTAGTAATCTCTCGGTTGTCTAAACTCTGTAGAATGTATTCTACGTTCCAGGTTTCATTTGCTTATCACCTCGGTGGTCACTGCTTGTGGTTACTTCCCAGTTCGGCACCACCCCTGTTATTGAATTCTTAGACTGATTGTCAAACCTCTCCCTAGCCCTTTCTATCATGTGATTTCCCAATGCTGTATCTCTCTGAAATCTCTGCATTCTCCCAGTTTTGGCTTCACGAGCATCCCTAACACTCCACCATCTCTTGCTTTCAAGCTCTGAAATTCTCTCCCAAAACCTCTCCACCTCTAATTCTTCCCTCTCCTCCAAAATGCTCTTTGAGATCTACTTTTGATCAAGTTTCGTGTCTCCTAATATCTCCTTATGTGCTTCGATATCCAGTTTTGTTTGGTAACCTGTGAGTTGCCTTAATGATGTTAAATGTGCTACAGAAATGCGGGTTGTTGCGGTTGCAATTTCTACTGATATTCTTGAAGTGCAGATGTACAAAGCAGCTCTGTGGTACTTACTGCTGGAGCTATCGCTGAAATGGGACAGTCACGCCTGTGAACTCACCCTGCCTGCAGATCTTCATCTTCTGTGCTCTCGAGTTGTGCTTGTTGCTCTGAAGTTCTAATTGTTCTTTTCCTTCCGGCTCAGGCTGATCTGATCCAGGAGCCCCTGGTGGTATTTGTGTGCTCCACCACTGGCCAAGGTGAACCTCCAGACAACATGAAGGTACAGTAACACCAGCTGAAACCACCTCTCAGCAGCTGGGAGAACAGGACCCTGAACTTTCAGGGCTAAATTTAAGTAGAATGCAGCTAAAGAGGCATTTGCTGGGTTGTAGAATGTTTGGGTGACATCAGCCATCAATAAGTTTCATGCAGTGCAGAATATGTACACTATCATTAAGAGGACAATATTCCTCTCCCAAAACACTGTGCAATCCTGGTACAGTCTGAGAACTGAATACATAAGAACATAAGAAATAGGAGCAGGAGTAGGCCATCTAGCCCTTCGAGCCTGCCCCGCCATTCAATAAGATTATGGCTGATCTGAAGTGGATCAGTTCCACTTTCCCGCTTTCTCCCCATAACCCTTAATCCCCTTGTCTATCAGAAACCTATCTACCCGTGACTTAAATATATTTAGCGAGGCAGCCTCCACCACTTCAATGGGCAGAGAATTCCAGAGATTCACCACCCTTTGAGTGAAGAAGTTCCTCCTCAACTCTGATCTAAACGGCTGCCCCCCCACCCCCTATTTTGATGCTGTGCCCTCTAGTTCTGCTACCCTTTCTACGCGGGAAGAATCTCTCTACCTCTACCCTATCTAGCCCCTTCATTATTTTGTAAGCCTCTATAAGATCCCCCCTCATCCTTCTAAACTCCAACGAGTACAGACCCAGTCTATTCAATCTCTCTTCATAGGCTAACACCCTCATCTCCGGCCTCAGCCTAGTGAACCTTCTCTGTACTCCCCCCGAGGCCAATATATCCTTTTGCAAATATGGGGACCAAAACTGCACACAGTACTCCAGCTGCAGCCTCACCAGTGCCTTGTACAGTTGCAGCAAGACCTCCCTGCTTTTATATTCAATCCCCCTCGCGATAAAGGCCAACATTCCATTTGCCTTCTGTCCATACAGTGCAATACAACTCCTGTCCATACAGGAGACATACATGTGGACAGACTGAAACCAGGATATTCCTCAGTCACGTCAGTGTGAGGAATTATGACGTGAAAACCAGTGGCATTGGGTAAGAGAGGCCCTGACATTATCCACACAATACAGACAGTTCCTGGTTGGAGATGGCGGAAGGAGCTTTAAACTGTCAAAAATGTGATCGTGGCTGGACACGCGTGTACCTGCCACCATTTTGCTGACAGTGGGTAGCAAGGCCTGTGACAGTCCCATCTTGGAGAGCCTGGATTTTCATTAATATATTTAAATCAGGCTGGCACAACACTGGCCAGGTTTCTCAGGGCTCCAGAAACTCAGAGTGAAAGGGAGGCAGCAGTTCTAGAAGCTAAAGTGATTTTATAGCACTGCCTGTGGGCCAAGTGGAACAGGAATGTTGCAGTACTTATTCCCCCTTGCCCCCTGCCCAGCCTTTTGGCCTCTATCTCCCTTCAGCTATTTGCAGCTTCTCCTCCCCCTCCTCCCTCCTTCAGTCCCTCCTCTCTCTCTCTTTCTGATCACAGCCTCTCTGTCTCCAACCTTTTGACCATAACCTTACTCTATCACTCCTGCCACTCGTACAATCTGTCTCCTTCCCTCTCTCTCTGCCAATCATTGCCTCCCTTTCTCTCCCTTTGCCGATTGTAGCCCCTTCCTACATCTGAGCGTGGCCCCCACACCCTCTCCCTGCCCATCTGAGCGTGGCCCCCACACTCTCTCCCTGCCCATTGTTGCCACTTTCTCTCTTCCTCCTGCCATTCAGAATAATCACAGCGCAGAGGAGGCCATTCAGCCAGCCACCTTTGTGCTGGACCTTTGCAGGAGCACTTCACCCAAAGTCACACCCCCACAGTTACCCCATACTCTACAACATTCCTCTTTTTCAGTCAATCATTTAATTCTCTTCAGAAAGCCTTAATTGAATCAGCCTCTACGTCACTCTCAGGTTGTGTATTCCAGATTCTAACCACTTGCTGCCTAAGAAAGTTTCTCCCCATGTCTCCAATGCTTCTTTTGCCAATTATCTTCAATCTGTGCCCTCTGATTCTCCATCCTTCCACCAATGGATTGGGAACAGTTTCTCCCAATTTATTCTGTCCAGCTCCCTCATGATCTTGAACATCTCGATCAAATCTCCTTTCGACCTTGTCTTCTCCAAGCAAAACAACCCCACCTTTTCCAGTCCAGTAATCTTCATTACTGAAACCGTTCTCACTAAACCTTTCTGCACTTTCTCCAATGCCTTCACACCTTCCTGAAAGTGTGGTGCCTGGAACTGGACACAATACTCCAGTATAGGGTGAATCAGTGATTTATGAAGTTAATTTTTCTGATTCTCCTGCACGTCATGGCCTTTCCCAGCCACAATGTGGTTGTCTGTGTGGAGTTTGCACATTCTCCTCATGTCTGCGTGGGTTTCGTCCGGGTACTCCGGTTTCCTCCCACAGTCCAAAGATGCGCGGGTTAGGTTGATTGGTCATTGCTAGGACATTGCCCCTTAGTGTCCAGGGATGTGTAGGTTAGAGGGATTAGTGGGTATAATATGTAGGGATATGGGGGTAGGGCCTGTGTGGGATTGTGTTCGGTGCAGACTCGATGGGCCTCTTTCTGCACTGGAGGGTTCTATGATCTATGATCACAGTCTGCAATCTGCCGACATCCTGGTTCCTGGGCAATGTTCTGAAGAATTTTTCTACCTGCCAGCAGCCAACTCATCAATCACTTCAATCGATTGTCCGGTGGGAAACAGAAAGAAAAAAGTGTATTGAGATTTGATGTTTAAATTCATAAGGATCTGTGTTTCAAGCCTTGCTGGATTTTTCAGCCATATTTTTGTCTTCCTACACTTTCTTCCAGCAAATATTAGTGTCACTGAGTGTGGACAATCAAAGCTGAACTGTCATGTCCTGTTGTACACACTTAACGATAGCTCACACTTTTATTGTCATAAAATTGTTACTGTCCACCACCCCCCCAACTTCCCCATAATCCTTCACTGTCCCTTTCCCTCTCCCCATTCCCCTATCCTCACTGACTGTGATTGATTTGATCCAGACTATCTCTCTCTCTTTGTCCTGTAGAAATTCTGGCGGTTTATTTTCCGACGGAATCTTCCTGCAACCTCCCTCTCCCTGATGGATTGTGCTGTCTTAGGTCTTGGAGATTCCTCCTACCCTAAGTAAGTTGAATGGTGAGTTTATGGAGAGTGGGTTTAACCACTAATGATCATTTTTAAACGATTGGGAAGTCTTTGGTGAATGATGGGTCAGCGACTGTCAGCTGCTTGAGGCCATGCGAGGAAGTGCATCAACCTCAGGGTACAGTCAGTCAAAGCTGTCTGCCTCCTCCCCAAATCTGTGAACGAGGGGTTTTAAAGAATCCTGTTGCTTGGTAAGTTCTGTGGGTTTACACTAGAAGAAGCTGAAATCTACAGGACAGGAATATCCCTGTGTGTGATGGATTAGCAGGGATAGTTAGGCAGCTAATAGTAAGATCACTCATGACTCCAATACTTGCTCCAGTGACCAGGTCAGGAAATGTCCGGGATGGGGAAAAGCCTGCTGCAGTCAAATAACCTGCCGGTGCCCACGGTTAAAGTTGACGCAGGATGCTGGGCACTGGCCACTGGATGTGGAGCAGTATCCTAGCAGTAAGTCAGCCCACTTTCCAAGTTGGATCAAGAACTTGCCGGTAAAGGAAATTCTCCTGAACCTTTTATTAGGGATCCGTATCCTTCCTTTCCCTTTACCCTATTGTTATCCCAATTCATATTTGGGTAATTAAAGATCCCTAATATCACCACTCTATAGTTCCAGGAGATTTAGACATTAAATGGCATTACCATCGCTGAATCCCCCACTATCAACATCCTGAGGGTTACCATTGACCAGAAACTGAACCGGACCAGCCACATAAAATACAGTGGCTACAAGCGCAGGTCAGAGGCTAGGAATCCTGCAGCAACAATTCACCTTTTGGCTCCCCTGTCCACCATCTACAAGGTTCAAGTCAGGAGTGTAATGGATTATTCTCCACTTGCCTGACTGAGTGCGGCTCCAACAACACTCAAGTAGCTTGATACCATCCAAGCCAAATAGCCTGCTTGACT
The DNA here is from genome assembly GCF_965287045.1 of Carcharhinus amblyrhynchos. Classification (NCBI taxonomy): domain Eukaryota; kingdom Metazoa; phylum Chordata; class Chondrichthyes; order Carcharhiniformes; family Carcharhinidae; genus Carcharhinus; species Carcharhinus amblyrhynchos. The sequence goes on from NC_137348.1 coordinate 42,951,090, forward strand.
GGCACGTATCCATAAATGTTAACTGCCTTCACACTGATGCACAGTGGAAGCCGTGTGTACCATCAGCAGGAACTTACAACGCTCATTTGATAGCACCTTCCAAACCCATGACCACAACCATCCAGAAGGACAAGGGCAGCAAACATTTGGGAACACCGCCACCTGGAAATTCCCTCCTAAGTCACTCACCACCCTGGCTTGGAAATATATTGCTAATCCTTCAGTGTCGCTGGGTCAAAATCCTGAAATCAAACAATCCCTACACCCCAGGGACTGCAGCGGTTTAAGAAGGCAGCTCACCACCCCCTTCTCAAGGGCAATAAATGCTGGCCCAGCCAGTGATACCCACATTTCATGAATAAATAAAAAAACTACATGATTCTGTGTAGACTTGTGAATAATCTAACTGCCAATACTACAAGTGAGGAACTTTGTATGAACTTGAATAGCATTTTTAAATGACTTGCTTTTCTGTTTAAAAAAAAATGACTTTTTTATGGTAAATTACAGGTTTAACTTTGTTGCCAAGAAGCTGAGTAAACGTTTGAATCAGCTGGGATCCAATGGATTACTGCCTGTGGGACTGGGCGATGACCAGCATGACCTGGGGTAAGACTGTCCTCTGCGTCTTTCAAACACGCTGATTGGTTAATGAAGCAGGTTCGCCACCAGCTAAAAGCATTGTACCAAGTGAGGGTGAAGGTCCAGTGTGATCTCAGATCTGCCTCAGCACTGAGTCATTTCTCCCTCAGCTCCCATTCCCAACCTGCTTACTTTGTAGTCTACGCAGTGACTACTTTTGAGTTTAATTGAATGTACTTTGTAAAGTTGCTGACATTGAAGCTTAGAAATGACTATTTGGTATTAATGGACCAACACTTAATGTCTTGATATAGCAATCCCCTCTATGTGGGTCATTCACTCACCATTCGTACTGGGTGCTGGGGGAGATACTTTATGCAGTTTGGGAACATGAGCTGCACACACGTGGTGATAAGGAAACTAAAATCAAGATGCACTAGCAGCAGAATGGGAATGCTTGAAGTGTAATATCAAAATTACGATAATTCTATACAAAGCTGAAGCTTGGTAAGGAGGCACAGGTATTGCTTTGCGAATGTTTTACTGCATTCTCCCTCTATCACACAGACTAAACTTCAGAACAAAGCTCCATTTGGCTTATAAATAAAACAAGGCCATTATTTAATGACAGCTCCTCATCAATGTGACCTTTACCACTCCAGTTAATCATGTTACACAAACTGTTCAGTTGAACACCAGCCTATAAGCTGTTGTCTTAACCAGTATTCTGCATCTTTGATTAGATTACTGCCTGCGGCTTGCTCCCAAGTATCCGTTATTCCTCATGTGAGCTACTGAGCCTCATATTGGTGTCCAACAATGTCTCAGTTTCATCAGTACACACATTCCTGTCGTTGCCCTATTTGATTAAATCTGCCCATTTCATGTAATTTGAGCTGTTTTCTGATGAAGTGGTCACACCATCTGTTACCAGACCAGTTTACAGCAGAAGTGTGGCTCTGACTGAATCGGGCCATGTGGACCACTGAACATTTTATAAAATGGCCATCAGTTTTGTGGGTACAAATATTAATTGGTGATGCAGAGTTTGAGCAGGCGCAGTACAACAAACTGCACAGGCACGGCTAGGGGTGCACTCAGCTCCTGAGCAGAAGCCTCAGTGCTGGGCAGGCTTCTAACTGGGAATCAGTAAGGGCATTTGTGCATATGTCAATAGCTTACTCGTATTTGTCATACGAAAATATACTTAGCCATGTCCGTGAAGAGAAAAGTAGATAAACAGTGTCCTGCATTTTTAGACAAATGGAAATACTTGTACTTTTTTACTGAAGCAAGTGAAAAGCCTTTATGCTTAATAAATTTGCAAACTGATTCTGTTGCTAAAGAATGCAACATTAAAAAACACTGAAACATGCTACATTGATATATATGGCAAGTATGAGAAGATCAACTACATAGTTCATCTGTTATGTTTATCATTTATTCTTTCTTTGCTTAAGTATTTGAGTTTATTTGCTATTGTAATGCTCAAATCTAGCTTTTTAAAATTCTTCTACTTGGAATATCTCCGCCTCAGTACGCACATCTTTAAGGATATCTCTTTTGTAAAACAATATTGGTAACTACTTTCACACAAAGCAATTTGACTCCTTTGGGTCATTTGAGTTTGACACTCCTGGTTTAAAGATCTTTCTCCAGAGTGATGTATTGACCTCGATGTAACTTCTTTCTCCTGCCCAGACCCGATGCGGTAATTGATCCTTGGTTAAAGCAGTTCTGGGAGCAAGCATTGACTATCTACCCCCTGCCGCCAGGGCTAAGAGTGCTTGGTGATGACGTCATGTGAGTACAGCAGAGTGAGGAGGGAGAGAACCGCAATCTTGTGTTTCATCAATTCAAAGCTGAGTGGATTCTTGACCAAATTCTGGATCACTGGGGTGGCACAGTGGTTAGCATTGCTGCCTCACAGTGCCACATTGTTGTGGCTCTGGAGTCACATGTAGGCCAGACCAGGTAGGGACGGCAGATTTCCTTCCCTAAAGGACATTAGTAAACCAGATAGGTTTTTACGACAAGCAAAAATGATTTTGTGGTCATCATTAGGCCATTCCAGAGTTTTATTAAACTCCAATTTCACAATCTGCCGTGGTGGGATTCGAACCTGGGTCCCTGGATTACTTATCCAGCGACAGTACCACTACATCACTGCCTCCCCCCAGATTTCATCGGGTGGACAGCAAGAGGGGAGGTAACATATACAAGAGTGGTATTGAGTGTGCTGGGATGGTGGTAAAGATGGGATTTATTACGGACATTTAGCTTGTGTGTGTTGCAACTATTTGCATTCTTGTGTTTGTAATGTTGTGATTTGCATATCACTGACTTCGTCTTTTTCTTTGCGTAGATTGCCATCAAAGTACAGCTTTCAGTTTGAGGATGATGGAGCCAATGGTATCTCAGTGACAGCATGTGATACAAACATACAAACTAAAAGCCCACCTTCACGGCTCTGCCCATTTCCTGCACGGATAATCTCCAATGATAGGGTCACAGATGAAAGTCACTTCCAGGATGTGCGGCTCATTACCTTTGATATTAGTGGCTCTGGCATTGAGTAAGAAATGTCTGATTCTGTTCTCAGAGAAACAAATAGAACTTGAAAACACTGTCGAGTGCACCGAGCAGGCTGCGCAGAGACTGCGGTACCTGATCTCTATTACCTCAGCAGCGTCCCATACAGGGGCTACTGATTAACATTCAAATACCCAGTATAATGTTAACTAGGGAGTTATTCCATTCTTTTCAACCCCCATGACACAGTGCACGTGTTAGTGCGGCACCCCCTCAGCACTGACCCTCTGACAGTGCGGCGCTCCCTCAGCACTGACCCCCTGACAGTGCGGCGCCCCCTCAGCACTGACCCCCTGACAGTGCGGCGCTCCCTCAGCACTGACCCTCTGACAGTGCGGCACTCCCTCAGCACTGACCCTCTGACAGTGCGGCACTCCCTCAGCACTGACCCTCTGACAGTGCGGCACTCCCTCAGCACTGACCCTCTGACAGTGCGGCACTCCCTCAGCACTGACCCTCTGACAGTGCGGCGCCCCCTCAGCACTGACCCTCTGACAGTGCGGCGCCCCCTCAGCACTGACCCTCTGACAGTGTGGCACTCCCTCAGCACTGACCCTCTGACTGTGCGGCACTCCCTCAGCACTGACCCTCTGACAGTGCTGCACTCCCTCAGCACTGACCCTCTGACAGTACGGCGCCCACCTAACTGTAATCTATTCGTTAATCTTTCACTTGTTTAAAATCAGTTGGATCTCTTTTCCCTGTCCTGAAGAATGTTCACTGGCCTTTTTGCAGCTGTTTTTGTTTTTATTTTATTTCACCCTGTAGTCTTCCTCTCTCCCTCTGGTCTTGGAATTGTTTTCATTTCAAGCGTTTATCCGGTTCACTTTAGAAGCTAATATTGAATCCACCCTCTCTGAAATCCCTGGCAGCACCTTTCAGTTTGGAATAACGCACTACGTCAAGAAATTGTGCCATATCTCTCCTGTTTCTTTGGCCAGTGCCCGTAAATCTGTGTTCTCTGGTTACTGACACTTTTTCCTTATTTATTCTGTTTCCAGTATCAGCACCCTTCGTAATTTTGAGAGCCTCAACCAAATCTCCCCTTAATCTTCCCTGTTTCAAGGAGAACAACCCTGGCTTCTGCGCTTTATCCATGCAACTGAAAGTTCTTAAGCTGGGCACCATTATCCCATTGCTTCCTCTCCAAGCTCTCTATGTCCTTGGATCCCAGAGCAGGACGTTATGCTCCTGCTGAGGCTTCATCAGTGTATTGTTTTCAGAACTCAGGGTTACCACCTTGGCTCTGCAACCCTCCCCTAGTTAATTTTCTCTTTTGGCCCACAGGTACTCAGCAGGGGATGTGGCCATGATTGAACCGAGAAACTCACGGGAGAGTGTGGAGCAGTTCTGTCAGCTCCTCCGACTCGATCCACGCCAGACGTTCCTGCTGAAACCCAATGATGCAGGTTGGATATCCTCTTCACTGATTGTTGGCTAGTATTGAATGCAAATGTTAAAAGTGGCATTTATTCACCGAGCCTAACGCAAAGCATTCTGAATAAAGGACAGACCTTTCCAAAAAATAAACCAGCCCTCTGCTATTAAAGTATTCTTGCAGTCATGTTTATCAACAAGTAAAAGGGGGTACTCACAATTCATACCTCTGTCACAGTGTGTTAACTGAGTATGATTACAATTATCCAGTTCTACTCCGAGGCCTTATCCCTTCCTGGCTGACACTGTGTAACTACAAAGCTGGGAAAAAAGAAGATTTTTATTCGGCATATCTCATTGGCTTCAAGCCCAATCCATATCCAACTACCTGCTCTGAAAAATCTGCTCACATTTTGACAGCTGAGACAATCTGTATCAAAGAACAAAGAACAGCACAGCACGGGAAACGGGCCCTTCGGCCCAACGAGCCCGCGCTGCCATCTTAACAAAGCATTTTTCCTACACCTCCCTTGACCCATGTCTATGCTTATGGTACCCCCATTGGAAACCAGATTCAGGGGAGGATAATTTAGGGACAATTTGTTACACCAATCAGCCTAAGAGCACATCTTTGGGGTGTGGGAGGAAACCGGAGCACCCGGAGGAAACCCACGCAAGCACGGGGAGAATGCGCAAACTCCCACAGACACCGGCCCAAATCCATGTATCTGCACACCAACAGTGATAGTCACTGAGCTGTTGTGGTGCCCATCTGCTGGTCCAGTCTTAAGCACACACTAACGACGCAAAGTACTAGACCACTCTCGAAACATCCAAGAGCAGCCCACGCACGACCCACCGTGTGTATGCCCCTCGTTAGACAACAAGGTGGACTGACACACCTGCGGAGTAAAAGAGACAAAACATCAACACATGTGGCATTAGATTTCCTGGAACACCCCAAGGCTCTGACCCTTATTTAAAACAGTCTCCTATAACCCTCCATCCCTGTTTCACTCGTGTCTATGTAAGTAAACCTTAAACAAGTCCAACGTGCCTGCCTCCACCACCTTACTTGGCAGTGCATTCCATACCCCCACAACCCTCTGTGTGAAAAACCTCCCTCTGGCATCCAAATTATACTTCTCCCCATTCCAAAACAATCAATATAAGAATATATGAACTCGGAACAGAAGTGGGCAATTCAGCCCCTCGAGCCTGATCTCATCTCAGCCTTAATTCCAGTTTCTTGTCCATTCTCCGTCACCCTTTAACCCGTCATTAATTAGAAATCTGTTTATGTCCTCAAACTTACTCAGTGTCCCAGCACCCACCACATTGGTCACAGCGCTTACAGAGTAGTAATTTCTCCTTATTTCATTTTTGAATTTGTCACCCCCTTATGCTAAAACTGTGGCCTTTTGTTTTAGATTAGCGCCCAAGAGGAAGCATCAGCTTCCTACTTTGTTAATATCTTTTATTATCTTGTATACCTCAATTAGATCTCTCATACTTCTAAACTCTAGAGTGTAGGCCTAAACTGCTCAATCTCTCTTCATAAGACAAACCACTCACGTCTGGATTCAATCTGGTGAACCTTCTCTGAACTGCCTCTAATGTCACTACATCCTTCCACAAATAAAGGGACCATGGGGTGGCACGGTAGCACAGTGGGTTAGCACCGCTGCTTCACAACTCCAGGGTCCTGGGTTCGATTCCCGGCTCAGGTCACTGTGTGTGAAGTTTGCATGTTCTCCTCGTGTCTGCGTGGGTTTCCTCCGGGTGCTCTGGTTTCCTCCCACAGTCCAAAGGTGTGCGGGTTAGGTTGATTGGCCATGCTAAAATTGCCCCTTAGTGTCCTGGGGTGTGTAGGTTAGAGGGATCAGCAAGTAAATGTGTAAGGGTATGCGGGAGTAGGGCCTGGGTGGGATTGTGGTTGGTGCAGACTCGATGGGCCAAAGGGCCTCTTCCTGCACTGTAGGGTTCAATGTTCTATAACTGTGCACAATACTGGTGCAGTCTCACCAATGCTTCGTATAGTTGCAGCAACACATCCCTACTTTTATAATCTCTTCAATGGCAATAAATGCCAAAATTCCATTTGCCTTCCATTGGCAAGTGTGAGGTGGTCCACTTTGGTAGGAAGAATGGTAGGAAGGACTATTACTTACAGGGCGAAAAACTGCAGCAGGCGACGGTGCAGAGGGACCTCGGGGTCCTTGTGCATGAGTCGCAAAAACCCAGCTTGCAGGTGCAACAGTTGGTCAGGAAGGCGAATGGGATGCTGGCCTTCGTAGTGAGGGGGATTGAATATAAAAGTAGGGAGGTCTTGCTGCAGCTGTATAGGGCATTGGTGAGGCCGCAACTGGAGTACCGTGTGCATTTTTGGGCGCCGCACCTGCGCAAAGATATTTTGGCCTTGGAGGGAGTGCAGAGGAGGTTTACTAGGCTGATACCGGAGTTGAGGGGGTTGAGCTATGAGGAGAGGCTGAATAGATTAGGCTTGTACTCGTTAGAGTTTAGAAGAATGAGGGGAGATCTCATTGAGACGTATAAGATGATGAATGGGATGGATAGGATAGAGGTGGAAAGACTCTTCCCGCTCAAAAAAGACAGTAGGACTAGGGGGCGCAGCCTCAAGATAAAAGGGGGGCGGTTTAGAACGGAGTTGAGGAGGAACTTCTTCACTCAAAGGGTGGTGAATCTCTGGAATTCTCTGCCCGTTGAAGTGGTGGAGGCTGCCTCGCTAAATATTTTTAAGACGCGGGTTGATGGGTTTTTGATAGGAGAGGGGATTAAGGGTTATGGGGAGAGGGCGGGAAAGTGGAACTGATCCACTTCAGATCAGCCATGATCTTATTGAATGGCGGGGCAGGCTCGAAGGGCTGGATGGCCTACTCCTGCTCCTATTTCTTATGTTCTTATGTTCTTCCTTACAACCTGCTGTACCTGCACACTAGTTTTCTACGATTCGTGCACCAGGACACTGTTCCCTCTGCACTGAAACACTCTTTCTCTCCATTTAGATCATTTGCCTTCCATTTTTCTGACTAAAATGTATAACCTCACACTTATACACATTTAACCCCATCTACCAAATTTTTGGCCCATTCACCTAACCTATCCATTATCCAGTTGTAAATGTAGGGAGTAAGATGTGATGAGGGATCAGCTTCATTGTAATTTGCAATCACACCTGCCTTTGAACCTCCTGCTGCTGTGATTGACATCCCACACTTTCTGTGTCCAGCAATAGCTCTTCCTACTCGATTGCCTCAACCCTGTACAATTCAGTACCTGGTGGAACGTTATCTGGATATTAACTGTGTCCCGCGACGTTCCTTCTTCGAACTCTTGTCGTACTTTTCACCTGACGAGATGGAGCAGGAGAAGCTGAAGGAATTCAGCTCAGCTGAGGGCCAAGAGGAGTTGTACAGCTACTGCAACAGGCTTCGTAGGACCACTTTGGAGGTAGGCCAGAGGGAACAACAATTCTCCTTTCACTTAGTATCTTAAATCGAGTAAAATGTCTAAACGTACTTCACAGGCCTGTTAATAAACCCAATGCAACACTGAACCAGAAGAGTTATGAAGACAGGTGACCAAAACCTGGTCATAGTAGTAGATTTTAAGCAGCGTCTTTGACACGCAGAGACTCGCAAATTTGTGGGGGAGTTCCAGAGCTCGGGGCTCCAGCAGCTGAAAATACAGAAGCCAGTGGTTGAGCAAAGAATTCTGGGGATGCACAGGTCACCAGAGTTAGAGGAGACACATATCTTGGATGGCTGTAGAGCTGGAGCAGATCACAGAGATGGGAAGCTCTGAAGGTTAAGGGTTAAGTCATGAAGCCTACAGGAGCAGCTAGTGGACAAAAATTGGGTTATCCGTCGCCCAATTGTTGCCTTCCACTGTGAGGGGATCATCATTGACGTGGGGCAGGCATACCTTGAGCAGTTTGGCAGCCATTGGTCTAGGAGGGTGGCACAGCGGGGGGAACCACCTATTCTAAAGTGGGCAGAGGTGGGATGTCTTGGGAGGAAGGAGGAGTTTGGAGGGGATGTCTATTCAAGATTGAGGCAGCCAATTTTCCAGAGCCAAGGGAAGACACAGAAGGAGGAGTAGGAAGTTCCTGTTACCAACTGTCTCCTCATACACAAATACCCAGGAACAGCAGCTTCATCTGAAAATGGATAAGTGAAGGCATCCTGAGGACCATCTTGGAGGAGAGCCAACAGTACTCGGTTTTCAGTGCATCCTGCTGTAACCCAGCAGCGTAGCTTCAAGACAAAGGCATTGCTTTAATCCTGTAGTAGTTTCTGTTCTCTCTGGGTCGACAATCACTTCTGTAAAGTTCTGAAATTCCTGTGCTCTCTCCTAGATTCTGCACGATTTTCCCCAGACCACCTCTGCCGTTCCACCTGATTATCTCTTTGACCTCATTCCTGAAATCCGACCACGGGCATTTTCCATTGCTTCATCGCAGCTGGTAAGGACCCCACTCCTTCATGGTATTCATTTGAGACACTGTTGTTCACTGTGGGGCAGATTTTCAACTTGGTGCCCAGGCATCAAACTGGCCTTGCAATTAGATTGCCCTTTATACAAACTATCAGAACGGCAGATCAGGTGAGTTCCCCTATAAGCTTACAGGGTGAAAGGGTTTGGTGTTTGATAGTGTCATGATTATATTACTGCACTAATAACCAAGATGATCAGATTCCACTGAGGCAGTTTCAGTACCATAGAATTGTAGAACCTATTCACACGTCTTGACAAATACATGAATAGGATTGGAATGAGGCACTCACTGAATGTTAAAATGGCGGCGTGGGCTTGTTGGGCCGAAGGGCCTGTTTTCTGTGCTGTGTTGTTCTTTGTTCTTTGAATAGGATGGGAATGGAGAGTCTCTGGAAGGGTAGGGGGTTTTAGTTTGGTCGGGTAGTATGGTTGGTACAGACTTGGAGGGCCGAAGGGCCTGTTCCTGTGCTGTAAATTTCTTTGTTCTTTTCAAAAGCTGCAACATTGAAGAGGCCATTTGGCCCATCTTGTCATAGCCCTGTATCTTAGAGCACTTAGTGAGGGTTCAGGTACCTTTTAGAAGTGTTTAGGGTCTCTGACTCCAACACCAACTCAGGCAGTGAGTTTCAGACACCCACCACGCTCTGCATCATAACTTCTTTCTCATGCCCCCTCTGCACCTACTGCTCCTTATCTTGAATCTGTGCATCCTTAAATTCAGTTTAATAATTCTAGAAGTGAGAAGCTAGTATTAGTGAAAGTGACTATGAGGCTATTGGATTATTGGAAAAACCTATCCAGTTACTCGTGTCCTTTAGGGAAGGAAACCTAGTGCCCTTATCCCAGCCTGGGTCTTGATGGATAAAGGAAAAGAAAGTGGAATTCGTGTGGAAGGTCAGTCGTGGACCTGGGTTCGATTCCCGGCTCAGGTCACTGTCTGTGTGGAGTTTGCACATTCTCCTCGTGTCTGCGTGGGTTTCCTTCGGGTGCTCCGGTTTCCTCCCACAGTCCAAAGATGTGCAGGTTAGGTTGATTGGTCATGCTCAAAATTGCCCCTTAGCGTCCTGAGATGCGTGGCTTAGTGGGTAAAATATATGGGGGTAGGGCCTGGGTGGGTTTGTGGTCAGTGCAGACTCGAGGAACTGCAACACTAACTGCTCCTGCCTCTTATGTTTTTGTATGTGACACCTGTGCAGGAGATTAATTCTCTGAAAATGTCTAACAAGATTCTTGTTTATTTTAGCTATTTTAGGACAAAGAAGGATTCACAATAAATCCCAGCTTTATAATGATTCACATCTTTCAGAAATACTCTGTTTTAAATTCTCAGTGTTTTGTTCCCCAAATGAGTGAGTGTTAATTTAGCCATGATGTGGAGATGCTGGCGTTGGACTGGGGTAAACACAAAAGTCTCACAACACCAGGTTAAAGTCCAACAGGTTTATTTGGTAGCAAAATCCACTAGCTTTCGGAGCGCTGCTCCTTCATCAGGTGAGTGGGGAGTTCTGATCACAAACAGGGCATATAAAGGCACACTCTCAGTTTACAGAATACTGATTAGAATTCAAGCCTTTACAGCTAATCAAGTCTTAAAGGTGCAGAAAATGTGAATGGAGAAAGCATTAAGCACAGGTTACAGAGATGTGTGTCTCCAGGCAGGACAGTGAGTGAAATGTCGTAAGCCCAGGCCAGAATCATAGACTCCTGCAGTGCAGAAAGAGGCCCTTCGGCCCATCGAGTCTGCACCGACCACAAGCCCAGGCTTACGACATCTTTCTTACTGTCCTGTCTGGAGACAGTACACATCTCTTTAACCTGTGCTTAAAGCTATCTCCACCCACATTTTCTGCACCTTTAAGACTTGATTAGCTGTAAAGACTCGCATTCTAATCACTATTCTGTAAACTGAGTGTGTGCCTTTATATGTCCTGTTTGTGATCAGAACTCCCCACTCATCTGACGAAGGAGCAATGCTGCGAAAGCTAGTGGCGTTTGCTACCAAATAAACCTGTTGGACTTTAACCTGGTGTTGTGAGACTCCTTACTGTGTTAATTTAACGTCAGAGCAGACACACTATAATGCGCACATACAGCAAATACTGTCCCCCATCAGCAGAGATGAGAGGCTGTACTGTGGGAGACGTTCTCTGTTTCCTGCTTGTATGTTATTGGTATGTTGCAGCGTGTTTGCTGACGAAGGATAGTCTGGATCGATGATGCACTCAGCAGCCCTCATGGACCCAAGTGCTTCATGTGAAGCTCTCACACTTTAACAGGGGGGGAATTCTGCCACATTTTATCCCCATTGTTTCCACCACCATTCCCTCACCTTCATCACCCAGTCCGTGCTGAAGGCAGTGACTCTTCCTGGGGTACTGATATCACAGGGCTAGCAGCCTTCCAAAGCTTGACCCAGCAGCTGTTCTGCATTTGTCATGCCAGACAGGCAGTGTGTGCAGGTTATGGAACATCCTATCTGTGTGGCACAGTGGTTAGCACTGCTGCTTCACGGCGCCAGGGACCTGGGTTCAATTCCCGGCTTGGGTCACTGTCTGTGTGGAATCGGCATGTTCTCCCTTTGTCTGCATGGGTTTCCTCCGGACGCTCAGGTCTCCTCACAGCCTGAAAGACGTACTGCTTAGGTGCATTGGCCATGCTAAATTCTCTCTCTGTGTACCTGAGCAGGCGTGGTGACTAGGGGATTTTCACAGTAACTTCATTGCCGTGTTAATGTAAGACTTACTTGTGACTAATAAACAAATCTAAAACTTCAACGTCAAACATCCATGTTTTAGGAGAATATCCCAGCTGAGTCCCCTTTGTTTCACATGGATTTGTCTTTCCAACAAGTCGTTGGAAGTAGTGAACAAAGAATAAAGAACAATACAGCGCAGGAAACAGGCCCTTCAGCCCTCCGAGTCTGTGCTGCTCGTTGGTCCAACTGGACCATTCATTTGTATCCCTCCATTCCCAGTCTGCTCATGTGACTATCCAGGCGTGTCTGCCTCCACCACCCTACTTGGCAGTGCATTCCAGGCCCCCACCACCCTCTGTGTAAAAAAACGTCCCTCTGATATCGGAGTTATACCTTGCCACTCTCACCTTGAGCCTGTGACCCCTCGTGATCGTCGTCTCCGACCTGGGAAAAAGCTTCCCACTGTTCACCTTATCTATACCCTTCATAATTTTATATACCTCTATTAGGTCTCCCCTCACTCTCCGTCTTTCCAGGGAGAACAACCCCAGTTTACCCAATCTCTCCTCATAGCTAAGACCTTCCATACCAGGCAACATCCTGGTAAACCTCCTCTGCACTCTGTCCAAGGTCTCCACGTCCTTCCCGTAGTGCGGCAACTAGAACTGGATGCAGTATTCCAAATGCTAGAACTGGACGCAGTACTCCAGATGTGGTCTAACCAACGTCCTATACAACTGCAACATTAGACTCCAGCTTTTATACTCTATACCACGTCCTGAGGTGTAAACTTCCCTGGCTTAATTCCTTTTCCTGGATCCTCCCTCTGGATTTTCCCACAAACATTAATTTGGTGTAATGTGGAAATGTATTGTAGCCTGGGTATTATGGTGTTGATGAATAGCGAAGGCCCTTGTAAAAATCGCAGCTCTGGGAAGTACAGGAATTGTAACTTTGGCTGATTGCCCTGATACAGAGTTGAATCTCGTGATCATCCAGGTTTCCATGCTGGAAGTGCTGGATCGAGCTTTCCCCACCTCCCAGAACAGTGAAACAATCAAATGATTGATGGAAATGAATGTGAATACAAGATTCTCACTCTGCTTACTGCTCCTCAGGCTTATCCCAGTCGGATTCAGATTCTGATGGCTGTCGTTCAGTACAGGACCAAGTTAAAGAAGCCTCGCAAGGGCCTGTGCTCCACTTGGCTAGCATCCCAGAACCCTCAGCAGAGTAAGTCTCACCCACTGCTCCCTCGATTCTGGAACCCACGATCATCAGTTATTGTTTGAAGGCTGATTCTCACTCCCCAGCTATGTTGAGGTTGAAGATTGCAGCCAGACAGCACTGGGTGGTTGATGTTGGGATTGCATACACCAATTTATGGTTTTGCGTGAGGGTTTGTGTCTTAGATGACTCTCCATATTCTTCCTGTTGAGATGGGTGGACTTGTTTATCACACTCTCAGTACATTGTGACCTGGTGATCTTTAGCCATATATTTTTCTTCCTAAGCTGCAGGGAGCTAACAGATATCGGAGCACACGCCTAGCCCTAGTGTTGTAGCTGAGATCACCCACTTGGTGGAATAGAGAATCAAAGCCATTCTTCTTTCGATTTCCTGTTTGTCTTGCTTGATATAGGGTTGACCACAAAATCTCCGTGAGATTTTCCTTAATGTGATTGCACTCCTTGGTGTGGAGGTGCTGGCATTGGACTGGAGTAAACACAGTAAGAAGTCTCACAACGCCAGGTTAAAGTCCAACAGGTTTATTTGATAGTAAATAAACTACTGTGTTTATTCCACTCCTCGCCAGTAGGTGTCCGTGACAACTTGCCTGACAGAAGGTTGTGATTCAGCTGCCTGTATCACAGTCTCCAGTATCCCAGTCGCCCACTGGCCCTCGCTGATCTCCACTGAATCCCTGCACGGTCAGTCCTCGGACTTACAACTCCATTGCTTCCTGAAAAATGCGTCCCAAGTCAAATAATTGTAAATCAGGGATTGGTTCTTGAAACAAGGTCTGATGCACTATTTTCACCCAAATGACCGAGAATTTTGTACTCAATCAATTACAAAATAAATAGCAATAAGTTTATATAAAATTTAAATTTTAAGCAAAAGTTAGGAAACCACAAGATATAGGAGCAGAATTAGGCCATTCGGCCCATCGAGCCTGCTCCGCTATTCAATCATGGCTGATATTTTTCTCATCCCCATTCTCCTGCCTTTCCCCATAACCCCTGACCCCCTAATTAATCAAGAACCTATCTATCTCTGTCTTAAAGACACTCAATGACCCAGCCTCCACAGCCTTCTGTGGCAAAGAGTTCCACAGATTAACCACTCTCTGGCTGAAGAAATGCCTCTTCATCTCTGTTTTAAGGATCGTCCCTTTAGCCTGAGGTTGTGTCCTCCGGTTCTAATTTTTTCTACAAGTGGAAACATCCTCTCCATGTCCACTGTATCCAGGCCCCGCAGTACCCTGTAAGTTTCAATAAGATCCCCCCCATCCTTCAAAACTCAGTGAGTACAGACCCAGAGTCCTCAACCATTCCTCCAAAGACAAGCTCTTCATTCCAAGGATCATTCTTGTGAACCTCCTCTGGATCCTTTCCAAGACCAGCACATCCTTCCTTAGATATGGGGCCCAAAACTGCTCGCAATACTCTAAATGGGTTCTGACCAGAGCCTTATACAGCCTCAGAAGTTCATCCCTACTCTTGTATTTTAGCCCTCTCGACATGAATGTAACATTGCATTTGTCTTCCTAACTGCCGACTGAACCTGCACATTAACCTTAAGAGAATGTCAAACAATGACTCCCAAGTCCCTTTGGGTTTCGGATTTCCTAAGCATTTTCCCATTTAGAAAATAGTCCATGCTGCCATTCCTCCTTCCAAAATACATAACCTCACGCTTTTCCACATTGTACTCCATCATAAAGATTCACCAACTGAAAATAGCAACTGAACATCTTGAGCCAGGGAGATGGGCAGTGTAGAACGTCAGTGACCATGTACAAATATTTGATCTTATTCACTGGCGTGGCATTGTAATGTTGTAAATTCAAGTAAAATATCAATTTATCAACATTGTAAGTTCCATTCATCATAACTTGAGCATCTTTAAATAGAGGATTCCCTGTACCCAAAGCTATAAATCCCTGATTGACCATGTTATTCCAGCCCTAGACCCTGCCCAATAACATGTCGATCTGTAGCCTTGTGTATCTGCCATTAGCCTGCTCTTGGTGACAAGGCTCCCATTTACCTTGGCTCCATTCTCAAGAAGTCATTTCCAGAATTTCTCCCTCTCGATTTTAGTTCTTTCTCTCCACTTCGGAAACATCCTCAAAAGCTCTGTCACTGGAACTTTATCTCGTAAAGAGCCTGAAACCTTTGTCTGTTCTAATTGAACTGTAAGTAATGCCCAGTGTCATTGACTGTCAACCAAACCCTCCTCAGTGAATGGTTATTGCTGGAACTGATCATTGTCTCATGATTTCATGAGAGCCATGTCTTATATCTGCTGTTGCATCATCTCTAACCAGTGGCAGAAAACTCGAGCGAGCTTGTGTTTATATAGCACCTTTCATGTCCTCAGGATGTCACACTTTCCGGCCAATGAAATGCTTTTGGGGTGTAGTCACTGCTGTAATGTGTGATTTACAACAGTCAAGTTCCAGTGTGATAATTGACCAATTTTTCAGCCTGTTTTCAGGTCATGTTGTTTGAGGGATAAATATTGTCTAAGATGTTGGGGAGAATTTTCTTGCTCTTGGGAGATAATACTGTGGAATCTTTTATATCCACTTGAAAAGACAGACCACGTTAACATCTCATGAGAAAGGCTTCTCCTCAGTACTACACTGGACTGTCAGCCTAGATGGTGTTCTCAGGTTCCAGCATGGGACCCAAATCCACAACCTACTGAATCAGATGAGGGTGCAACCCTGGAGCTGACCCTGAAAGCATAAAATATACAGTGTCCTGATAAGAGAGGTAGTGCCAACAAAAAGCATCTCCCTTCCCGCTGGATTTTGGTAGCTTCCTATTTTTGTGTGTGTGGGGAAGGGGTGCTGCTGACATTGCTCGTGTCACTGGATCACTCCTGGATCTTTATCAGCTGTGGCAATGCAGTCTACGTTCTCTATAGCTGCCTGTCAGTGAACAGCCTGTCTCAGACTCCAGCAGAGTATCGGGTGGGTGGTATAATTTGTATTGAAGATCTGATCCATGAGATCTACACAGTGGGCAAGAACTTCAAAATGGCCAACAATTTCTTGTGGCCCTTCAAGCTATCCTCGCCACGT
Organism: Carcharhinus amblyrhynchos; assembly: GCF_965287045.1. NCBI lineage: Eukaryota > Metazoa > Chordata > Chondrichthyes > Carcharhiniformes > Carcharhinidae > Carcharhinus > Carcharhinus amblyrhynchos. Next base: position 42,967,169 of record NC_137348.1, read on the forward strand.
GGTGGCATGAACAAAAAGACAACACACTTTGTTGAGGGTGGTGATGCTGGTAACAGAGAAGACCTAATCAACAGAATGGTCAGAACTATGAACTAAAGGTAAACCACAGATGTGAGATTTCCACCATATTCTGTTAAATAAGGAAATTATTTACAAAAGAAAAGATTGAAGCGATGCAGCTAAATTCATTCTCAGACCCTTTCTATTGTTATGTGACAACATGAAGGAAGTGTTAAGTACTGGCTTTAATGAACTAATGGGACATTAGTTCAACAAATTACTTGATTAGTGAGAAGGTCGTGCACTTAATTGGACAGTTCATCAATAGACAGTCAACATGAGTCTGTCTGTCTGTCCTGTTCTGATCCAAACTGGTAACAGTGTAATCACACTGGAGACACTCAGCTGGGTTCAGATTCTGTACCCGTCATCTTGAAGCATCAGAATCATAAAATCACTGCGGTGCTGAAGGAGGCCATTCAGCCCATTGAGTCTGTACCAACAAGAATCCCACCCTCTTCCTGAAACTCCACATATTTACCCTGCTAATTCGCCTGACACTAAGGGACAATTTAGCACGACCAGTCAATCTAACCTGCACATCTTGGTGTGTGAAGGAAACCAGAGTTCCTGGAGAAATCTATGCAGACTCCTGGAACTGAACCCGGGTCCCTGGTGCTGTGAGGAAGCAGTACCATTGTGGTTTGCTCTTTATGATCATTTTGTTATTGATTTACTGTCGCAGTTATAACCTTCGCAGTTCACATAAATCATCGAGTTTTAGCCTGAGACCCTTACAACGCTGAGTTGAACTCATTGGGCATCTTATAACCCGGAGGTTCATCAAACAGATTGCTGAACACACATAGCAAAAGAGATCTTGTCTTTATCAATATCTTGGTGCATTGTCTAAAATTACAATTTAGGCAGTGATATGTTAATGGTTATGAATTGTGTTTACATCATGCAGGTGGTGGACATTCACTGGAGTTCATTTCATTATAGTTTCAATTGTTGAAATGTTAATTTGTAATAGGTTAATTAGGCAGTTAATTTGTAATAGGTTTACAGAGGACGTATAAACAGATACAAAGTAAAACCCTGGTTGCTGGATTTGGAGGAATGATGGAAATATGGTGTAGGAAGATTGGCTCCAGTTCTATCCTTCACCAGCTGGCTTTCTGCAATGGTCAAACACCTTCAATGCACATGTGGTGCCAAAATACCATCGTAGCTCGCAGAGAAAACTATTTCAAATGTTAAACTTGTGCTTCCTGTATGGTTTGCTCAGAATGTTTTATCCCGAGTTTAGGAGCTTTAGAAAGACTGCATGCATTGTTTTCTCACACTAACATTCATAAGAACATAAGAAGTAGGAGCAGGAGTAGGCCATCTAGCCCTTCGAGCCTGCCCTGCCATTCCATAAGATCATGGCTGATCTGTCGTGGCTCAGTTCCACATTCCCGCCCTCTCCCCATAACCCTTAATCCCCTCTCTCATCAAAAATCCATCAACCCGCGTCTTAAAAATATTTAGCGAGGCAGCCTCCACCACCTCAACGGGCAGAGAATTCCAGAGATTCACCACCCTTTGAGTGAAGAAGTTCCTCCTCAACTCCGTTCTAAACCGCCCCCCCCTTTATCTTGAGGCTGTGCCCCCTAGTCCTACTGTCCTTTCTGAGCGGAAAGAGTCTCTCCACCTCTATCCTATCCATCCCATTCATCATCTTATAAGTCTCAATGAGATCTCCCCTCATTCTTCTAAACTCTAACGAGTACAAGCCTAGTTTATTCAGCCTCTCCTCATAGCTCAACCCCCCTCAACTCCGGTATCAGCCTAGTAAACCTCCTCTGCACTCCCTCTAAGGCCAAAACATCCTTGTGTAAGTATGGCGACCAAAACTGCACACAGTACTCCAGCTGCGGCCTCACCAATGCCCTATACAGCTGCAGCAAGACCTCCCTACTTTTATATTCAATCCCCCTCGCTATGAAGGCCAGCACTGACTTATTTACTGTGCTTTATCCCTTTGGCTCTGGGGGACTGTGTTTGTTGGTGTTCCCTGATGAGTTTCCAATCTGGTTTCCAATGTGGAGTGCCATTAGCGTAGGTAAGGGTCATAGGTGGAAGAGGGATTCACAATGTTGAAGTGATGGTGCGGGCTCGTTGGGCCAAAGGGCCTGTTTCCCGTGCTGTGTTGTTCTTTGTGATCTGAAATCCCCTTCCTCTTCCCCTGATTTCCTTTGGAAAGACTGATTGTTGTGCCTCACTCTCCTTCAATTCCGCCCGCAGGTTCTGTATATGTGCCACTGTGGGTGAAGAAAGGGATGCTGCAATTTCCCACAGAGACCAAAATCCCAGTTATAATGGTTGGCCCCGGCACGGGGGTGGCGCCATTCCGAGCAGCGGTACAGGAGCGTATTGCGGAGGGAAAGAAAGGTCAGAGGTTATTGTCATTTTGCTGGTCAAGTGGCTGTAGTAACCTCGTTACGTTCCAGTTATGTTCTGCAACATCCTAAACGTCTGGTTGTCTGCCTCTTCACGGGAAAAGAGAAGAATTTTCATTTACACAGCACCTTCCTCAACTCCAGGATGTCTCAAAGTATTTTAGAGGCAATCAGTTACCTCTGAAGTGTAGCCACTGTCACGCTGTAGGAAACGTAGCAGCCAGTTTGTGCACAGCAAGATCCCACAAAGGGAAGTGACCAGATAATTGAGTTTTTTTGTGATGTATGTTGGTTGAGGGATGAATGTTGATGGGGCACTCAGGAAAACTGCCCTGATCTTCTCCAATTGCTGCCATGTCTGTGAGAGAACAAAGCAGATCTCGGTTTAAACATTTCAGCTAGAGGCAGTCTCTCCATCAGTGCAGTGCTCCCTTAGTACTGCACCTGAGTGTCAGCCTAAATATTGTACTCCAGTCTGTGGAGTGGGACTGGAACCCGCAATCTTCTGACACAACGAGCTACCCAATGCCCCTTTCTTTGCTGGTAAAGTAGCCTGATCTGGGAGGGTAACAAGGAAGTTCTCCCCTGCTCTGGGAAGGTTGCTGTGTCCAGAGCACGAGTGTTCCTTCAGTTTCTCAAATCACCAAGCAGATATTAAGAGCAGTGTTGTTTGAAACACAACATAGAAACATAGAAAATAGGAAATTTGATGGAGTTAATAAGTTGTTTTATTCCCCAATCACAACCCTGTTACATTCATCAGAATCAATCAGTTCAACAAGTGCTTACGTACCATAACACAAATAAACACTTTCCCTCACTCCAGTACATCCTTAACCTAATGACAGTGTCTCCATCTCTATCTTGCGATCTAGTTACTGACCCACATGCAATGTCTGTGTTGATTCTTAAACACGCTAAGAAGTCTGACAACACCAGGTTTAAGTCCAACTGATATATTTGATAGTAAACCCCTTCACCTGACGAAGGGGCAAACCCCAAAATAACTGTGCGTCCAATATTTAAACCACCTCTCGCCTGCCTGTGGCTGCTCAAACCCAGCGTGGTGACCGAAATACAAAGAAAGATGCTGGAAAACTCAGCGGGTCTGGCAGCATCTGTGGAGAGAGACAGAGTTAACATTTCGAGTCTAATGTTCAGCATTGAGGGCTGCTTGGAGAAAAGAGGCCCCCACGCACACATTCAAATCATTGGTAAATGATTTTCGGAACTCTAGGAATGGTCATTGAATCTCACACTGTGACATTCTCTTTCCTCTGTTAGGCAACTACCTCTTCTTTGGCTGCCGTGGGAAGTCAAAGGACTTTTTTTGCCAAACAGAGTGGGAGGAGCTGAATCGGAAGGGTGGCCTGACCCTATTTACGGCTTTCTCCCGGGACCAGGTAAGGGCTGTGCAGCGGGGACGGGAGAGAGAACTGGAGACTGGGCTTGCTGTTTTGTGACAGGTGGGGAAGTGGGGAGAAATTGCCACCTTTTAAACTCCACCTATATCTTTGTTAAGGAAACCCTCCGTCTGATTCTTCATTAATGTTACTGCTTATTTTGCGAGTCATTTCTGTACTTGTCTTCTTTTAATAAATCTAATCTACTGCCCAGATCTGCTGTGCAAAACCCAGGTAGCTTACAAAAAGACATTTAAAAGTAAAGGAACAGGAAGGATCTTGAACAAGAGAAGCTTCAGGAAAGATGGAGTGATGAAGAGATGTGGATTTGCAGATTGTCAGGTCTACTGGAATTCTTTTGGGAAATGGCAGAGTTAGTTGAAAACTGGTTGATCCATGATGACAAGGCCCTAAAATTTCCGAGGCTGGGTGTCCTTCCAGAATGTGGGCTGAAGTTTTGAGTTTTGGTTTGTAGGGAGCTGCTTCTGTCAAGATCTGGGTGTTGATAGGGTGAGAGGTGGCATCAGCTCCAGGGTTTCCCTGTGAAATTTCACCCATCACAGCCTTGGCAAGCCTTAACTGAACTCACACCTGGAACGAGTCTCATTGAGGCCTTGTGAAGGAAATACAGCCAGTTCCACAGCCAGCAATAAGATAATGACCAGATAAATTGTCTCAGTACTGCACGAGAGTGTGAGTAACACATAATCGCCTGACTCATTGAGCGCATCTGAGTGAGAAAGAGCCAAACAAACAAATCAAATCAACAGGATTGTCCCTGTCTCATGTTGCAATCTTTTATTTTGATTTATTACTGATTTATTTTGACTTGATTTATTACTGTCACATGCATTAACATACAGTGAAAAGTGTTATTTCTTGCGCACTGTACAGACAAAGCATACCGTTCATAGAGAAGGAAACGAGAAAGTGCAGAATGTAGTGTGGTCACAGCGAGGGTGTAGAGAAAGATCAACTTAGTGCGAGGTAGGTCCATTCAAAAGTCTGACAGCAGCAGGGAAGAAGCTGTTCTTAAGTCAGCTGGTACCTGACCTCAGACCTTTGGAAGAAGGTGGAAGAGAGAATGTCCGGGGTGTGTGGGGACCTGAATTACGCTGGCTGCTTTTCCGAGGCAGCGGGAAGTGTAGACAGAGTCAGTGGGTGGGAGGCTGGTTTGCCTGATGGACTGGGCTCCTGATGTGCTTCCGTTTTTCATTTTAAATAAGAGCTGCCCTCTGTGTGGTTTTAATGTAGGAGGATAAAATCTATGTCCAACATCGGATAAAGGAACAAGGACCCCTCATCTGGAACCTAATTCAGGAGGAACAGGCGTATTTCTACATAGCAGGGTAAGTGTGACAGTGGTGGTGATATATAATGATGGACTGTCCCATTGTGAGGAGGGTCAGTGACAGTAATTTGTGAATGGAAATGATAAATGGACCGTGTGTGAAACATGCTGTTAATTTGCTGCTGGTGACTCTGTACAAGGTGAATTTTATACACCCACGTTCTGCACAGTTCCTAGCAGCTGCGGATTCCTGTTACAATGTTCGAGATGGGTCTAAGTGTCTTCATTAACAGCTTCTGTGTGTCCATTAGCTGGGGCATTTGCAGTGGTTTCCAGTGGGACAGTAGTCACACTGTTTTTGTGTCCTGGCAGAGGGAGACTTTTCTTCCCGAGCTCCAGTTAACATCTCTTATAAAGCAGGTCGTTCCTTTGCATTGGAACCTGTTGATGCTGCACCGACTGATCTCAGTTCACATGGGCAGAATTAGCATTGTAGAATCTTTCAGCTAAATTAAGATTCAACACACTTTGTTATCTAATAAAGGCTAAATGCTAACAATCATATTACATTTTGATATTTCAGTTAACTTAATTAAGCATTATATTACAGAGAAACCTAAAGACTTGGGACAACAGATGTTGAAATTTTCGATGTATTGCTAATGCCATTATGTTTTATCCATAGAATTGGGAGATGTGCCATGAATCCGGGTTCATAGAATCCTCACTATGTCCGCGTTAGAGCTGTGTTCCAACACTTATCCCTCAGTTCAAACCCCCAGCATTGGCATGTCTCAGCCCAGATTCTGTGTAATATTTCAGTCTGTTGTGGGGTTTTATTGTGGATTGTACTCTATCACTGACCTTTGCCCTTTCTGGTGCACCTTCTCGGACAGCCAGAGCAGTCTGGGTCTCCTGGCAGTCGATGGTCAGGTAATGGACCAGATGGAAAACTTCACTGGTAACACTGTCAAAACTATCAGTCACAGAGCAGTTCATGACCCCTGTAGCCTTTGAGGAGATATTAGTGTTGGAGTGAATCTATTTCATAATGTTATAGAATACAAAGTATGCCCATAACCAGGCCATTCTGCCCAATAACTCCATGCTGGGCTTGATGCTCCACACGACGATCCTCCCACTGTACTTCATCTTTTATTCTTTGCACAACTGTGAGCATCGTTGGCGAGACCAGAATTTATTGCCTTTCAGATATCTGCTCACTTTGTCCTTCCAGACAGTAGTGGTCATGGGTTTGGATGGTGCTGTCAAAGGAACCTTGGCAGTAGATGGTACACTCGGTGCTAGTGTGTGGGGCTCCCAAGTGGCTGCTTTGTCCTGGATGGTGTCGAGCGTCTTGAGTGTTGCTGGAGTTGCACCCATCCAGGCAAATGGAGATTATTCCATCACACTCCTGACTTGTGCCTTGTAGATGGTGGACAGGCTTCAGGGAGTCAGGAGACGACTGCGAGCTTTCTGATTGGTGAGCTGCTCTTGTAGCCACCGGATTTCTGTGGCTAGTCCAGTTCAGTTCCTGGTCAATGGTGACCCCCAGGATATTGATGGTGAGGAGTTGGGGTTCAGTGATGGTAATACCATCAGATGTCCAGGAACAATGGTTAGTTTCTCTCTTATTGGAAATGGTCATTTTCTGGCATTTGTGTGGTGTGAATGTCACTCGTCAGCCCAAGCCTGGATATTGTCCAGGTCTTGCTGCGTTTGGCACAGACAGTTTCAGTATCTGAGGAGCCCCCTGTCTGTATACCCCTCTTTCTTTCTCCCTCATCTCCCTATTGTGCTTTTTGGACTTCCCTTTAAATCCATTTGCTACTTCCTGCGTTGGTGAATTCCACATTCCAGCTTCTCCCTGGGGAAAGGTGTTTCTCTTGAATTTCCTGTTGGATTTATTGGAGGCGTATTGTTTTGATGATCTTGCTTTTCTCTGACCGTTTGCCGAGCCTGTGTCCTGTTTTTTTCCTCTCCCACAGCAATGCTAAGATGATGCCAGCGCAGGTCACAGATGCCCTGAAATCGATTTTCCAGTCAGAGGGCGGCCTCTCTGAAGCCGAATCCGAGAACCTTCTTGTTGACCTGGAGCGATGTGGCCGATTCCAGACAGAGACCTGGTCCTGAGTGTCCCGGGATGTAGCAGCGTATCAGTTACATGGGGCCCGGAGCCCAGGCAGCACGTTCTGCCTATCCTGGAGTGAGGCGACAGTGAGTGCAGTCCGGTTACACAACACTCAACCCTGGGTTAGCTTGTCTGACTGATCATTCTGTCACTGAGGGGCAGAAAGGAATGTGTTTGAATGTTGTATTGTAATTTATCATTCACAAAATCGTCCCAGAGGATCACTGATTACTCAGAATCAATTGTGAGAACACTGAAGGTTACAATTTAATTGAATAAAATGGAGAAAAATAGCACTGGGCCAGAAATTGAATTCTGTTTCCCTTGAGAGTGATGTTGGTGCTGAACATGCCACAGCTACAACAAGCTCTGTGTCACGATGGAGCTCAGACTCCTCCAGAGGGTGGTGAGGAGCGAAGGATGCTTCCAGAGTCAGAGTTTCACAGCATGGAAAGAGGCCCTTCAGCCCATTGTGTCTATGCTGGCCATTGAAAACCTATCTATCCTCATCCCATTTTCCAGCACTTGGTTTATAGCCTTGTACACTATTGCCATTTCAAGTGCTCATCTAAATGCTTCTCAAATGCTGTAAGGGCTTCTGCTTCTATTGCCCTTTCAGACAGTGAGTTCCCCCAGATTCCCACTACCCTCTGGGGGGGGGAAAAGCTTTTCCTCTCATCTGCTCAGTGACTATCACTGTTTGCTGTGCAGACACATGGATTTGGGCCGGTGTCTGTGGGAGTTTGCTCATTCTCCCCGTGCTTGCATGGGTTTTCTCCGGGTGCTCCGGTTTCCTCCCACACCCCAAATATGTGCTATTAGGCTGATTGGAGGTAATAAATTGTCCCTAAATTAGTTTCCCTCAATGTGAATGGCCATAAACAATAGATAAGGGTCATGGGTGGAGGGAGGGTGGACAGGTGATGTTAAAATGGCGGCGTGGGCTCGTTGGGCCGAAGGGCCTGTTTCCTGGGCTGTTTTTGTTCTAAATCTCCTGCCCTTCATCTTCAATCGATGCCCCTTCTGGTTATTGACCCTCTACACCCCCCCTCCCCACCACACTTTTCCCCCTCTAGTCACCTGGCTCTCCTCAACCATTCTGAACACACTCCTTCAGCCAGCTTCTTAACACTCGGTGAGCTTTCCATTAGTGGAGAAGGGTGAAGACTGAGCTTCCATACAATGTCACTGCTCCAGGTAGCCTGGACACTGAGCTGCTGTGTGTGAGTTAATAATCGCCGATGGGGCATCCGAGAGGCATGATAATCGACTCCGAGATATATATTGCAACGAAAACCAGGAATAATCTAGTAATGATGCACCATGGATGAATGTAGAGATAAGGATACAACTGAACGTAAAGAAAGATAATTAATCAAATACAAAGATACCAAAGGACTGGATGACAAAAGTGAAGCCGAAAAAATTAGGGAATAGGCTTAAAAAAAGTTAGGAAACCAAAAAAAATCTAGAAAATTAAAACATCGAGGAATATAAAATGAAAATTCAGGTATTTCAAAAACACCTGAATAACAGGTGAAAAGTCAAGACGAGGATAGAGGAAATAAGGGATATCTTCTGTGTTCTTATTAGAGGATATCTTTTGTAAGGGACACACACAATAAACTCTCAAATAATAGGAACAAGATGGCAGGAACTTTGGAAAATTACTTTGCGTTAGTATTTACAAGAGAAACTGAGTTGGTGGGCACGACATCAGAATAAGAGATTTGAAAGGGGAGAGATAATTGGTAGACAAATCAAACTGTTAAAACCCCAGGATAGATACATCCACACATACTAAAAGTTAGGGAAGTAATAGCAGAGACATTATTACATTTATAATAATAAACTGTCATCTTGGAAGCATTGAGAACAAGAGGACACTGATTGAAGATGAGTAGCAAAAGCGTCCTGAGGAAAACCTTCTTGTGCTGAGAATCTGGAATATGCTGCCTGAGAGTGTGGTGAATTCAATCATGACTTTCCAAAGTGGTTAGCACTGCTGCCTCTCAGCTCCAAGGACCCGTGTTCAATTCCCGGCTTGGATCACTGTCTGTGTGGAGTTTGCGTGTTGCCCCCATGTCTGTGTGGGTTTTTTCCGAGTGCTCCGGTTTCCTCCCACAGTCTGGGAGACATGCGGGTTAGAGGGATTGGCCATGGTAATTGTTCGAGACTACGGGGATAGAGAGAATCTGTGTGCGATGCTCTTTTGGAAAGTCAGTGCAGACTCAATGGGCTAAGTGGCCTCTTTCTGCACCGTAGGGATTCTGTGGAATGGGATAATTATTTGAAGAGAGGATTTGTTGTGATTTGGGGGGGCGGGAATGGTAGGGAAGTGGGGATGGCTCTCAGAGAGCTGACTTAGACCTAACAGACCAAATGGGTTCAGTTTGGTAAGCCTTTGATAATTCATTAAAAATGGAAATAGTGCCGGAGGACTGGCAGCTAACGTGTTTCCTGTATTTCAGCACTGAGGAAATTTCAACTCGATTACTTTAACATCATTGGTAGGAAGAGTAACATCAGAGTCAAATTGCCAACCAATCAGCAACCTTTATCATGTGTTGATTGTTTGAAATTTGGAGTTCTTGTGTTTGACCTGATGAATAGAAGACGGAAAACTTCAGGACAGACCCAGCAGAGACGGTGACAGTGTCTGTAGTCAGGAGCGGATTTCCCTGAGAGTCCTCAACATCGATTCTGGACACCGTAACATTTCGTGGCATCAGGTCGAATATGGACAAGGAAGCTTCCTGCTGGTTACCATGTACCATCCCCTCCCATAGCTGATGAATCAGTGCTCCTCCATGTTAAACACCACTTCAAGGGAACACTGACAGTGGCAAGAGTGGACAATGTACTCTGGATGGGGGACTTCTGCCACCAAGAGTGACTTGTGTAGTACCACCACAGACCAAGCTGTCGGAGTAATAACTGGGACAGGTGGAGAGGGAAATGAGGGAAAAACATCATTGACCGCACCCGCTGCAGATGCATCTGTCCATGAGATTATCACCAGGAGAGACCGTTGCACTCTCCTTGTGGAGACAAAGTCCCATCTTCACATCCTGCATGGTTTTGTGTGGCACTACCACAGTGCCAAATGGAATAGACTTCAAACAGATCCAATAACTCAAAACTGGACGACCATGAGGTGCTGCAGATCATCAGCAGCAGCACAATCTTATCACAATCTGTAACCTCGGCCTGGTATATTTCCCACCCGACTATTACCACTAAACCGGGCAATCAACAAGATTCAGTGAAGTGGGCAAGACAAGATGCCAGGAGCAGCACCAAGCATACCTGAAAATGAGGTGTCAACCTGGTGAAGCAACGACTCAGAACAACTTGCCAGCCAAACAGCAAAAGCAGCAGGTTATTAGAGCTAAGTGATCCCACAACCAATGGATCACTCTGTGTTATGGTGCAGTTGTCAGCGCTGCAGCCTCAGAGCCAGGGACCCCGGTTCAATTCCCGGCTTGGGTCACTGTTTGTGTGAAGTCTGCACATTCTCCCTGTGTCTGCGTGGGTTTCGTCCGGGTGCTCCGGTTTCCTCCCACAGTCTGAAAGATGTGCTGGTTGGGTGCATTGGCCATGCAAAATACTCCCTCAGTGTACCCGAACAGGCGTCAGAGTATGGCAATGAGAGGACTTCCACAGTAACTTCATTGCAGTGTTAATGTAAGCCTACTTGTGACTAATTAATAAATAAACTTATTACTTATTTAGATCTAAGCTCTGCAGTCCTGCCACATCCAATCAAGAATGGAGGTGGACAATTAAACAATCCACAACTATCCCCATCCTCACTGATGGGGGAGTTGACCACATCAATGCAAAACATCTGGCTGAAACATTTACAGCTGTTTCTCCCAGAAGTGCTGAGTGGACGATCATTCTGGCCTCTCCCAGAGATCCCGACATCAAAGGTACCAGTCTTCAGTCAATTCAATTCACTCCACGTGATATCAAGAAAGTGTTGAAGACACTGGATACCGTAAAGCCTATGAGCCCTTAAAAAATAAAAAAGTTTATTTATTAGTCACAACTAAGGCTGACGTTAACGCTGCAATGAAGTTACTGTAAAATTCCCCTAATCGCCACATTCCGCTGCCTGTTCGAGCCAATGCACCTAACCAGCACCAGAATATGGGAGGAAACTGGAGCACCCGGAGGAAACACACGGAGACATGGAGGACAATGTCCAAACTCCACACAGGCAGTGACCCAAGCCAGGAATCGAACCCAGGTCCCTGGCTCTGTGAAGTAGCAGTGCTAACCACTGTGCTACCATGCCTCCCTGACAGTATTCAATAATATTGTGCTCTAGAACTTGCCACACCCTGAGCAAACCTATCCCAGTACAGCGATAACACTGACATTTATCTGCATAATTTTCCACATTGCTGGGTGTGTTCTTTGCAGAAAAAGGACAAATCCAACCTGGCCAATTATCGCCCCATCAGCCTACTCTCAATCATCAGGAAGGTGATGGAAGGGGTCATCGACAGCGCTATCAAGCAGCACCTGCTCAGCAATAGCCTGCTCAGTGACGTCCAGTTTGGGTTTCGCCCAGAGTCACTCAGCTCCTGACCTCATTACAGCCTCAGTTCAAACACAGACAAAAGAGCTGAATTCCAGAGGTGAGGTGATTGCCCTTGATGTCAAGGCCTCATTCAACTGAGAGCCCTAGCAAAACTGGAATCAATGGGAATCTGGGGGAAAACACCATTGGTTAGTCATAACTGACATAAAGGAAGATGGTTGCAGTTGTTGGAGGGTCAGTCATCTCAGCTCCAGGACATCTCTGCAGGAGTCCCTCAGGGCAGTGTCCTAGACCCAACCATCTTTAGCTGCTTCATCAATAACCGTCCCTCCATCACAAGGTCGGAAGTGGGGATGTTTGCTGATGATTGTACAATGTTCAGCACCATTCGCAACTCTTCAGATAGTGAAACAGTCCATGTTAAATGCACCAAGTCCCAGACAATATCCAGTTATGGGCAGAAAAGTGGCAAGTAACACAAGTGCTAGGCACTAACCATCTCCAATAAGAGAGAATCTAACCATCGCCCCTTGACATTCAATAGCATTACCTTCGCTAAATCCCCCACTATCAACACTTTGGCAGTTACCATTGACCTGAGGCTGAACTGGATCAGCCATACAAATTCTTTGGCAAGAAGAGCAGGTGAGATACGAGGAATCCTACACCTCCTGACTCTCCAGAGCCTCCCCATGATCGACAAGGCACAAGTCAGGAACGTAATGAAATATTCTCCAGTTGCCTGGATGTCTGCAGCTCCAACAACACTCAAGATGTTTGACACAATGCAGGGCAAAGCAGCCCTCCTGATTAGCACCTCGTCCATCACCTTCAACATTCACTCCCTCCACCACAGTAGCAGCCATGAGTACCATCTATTGGATGCATTGCAGGAAATTACCAAGGCTCCTTAAGCAGCACCTTCCATTTAGAAGGACAAGGGTACTGAATGCCTGGGAATACCATCAACTGGAAGCTCACTTCCAAGTCACTCACCATCCTTCATTGTCACTGGATCAAAATCCTGGAATTCTCTCCCTGTGGGTATACCTACATCACATGGACTGCAACAATTCAAGAAGGCAGCTCACCACCACCTTCTCAAGGGCAATTGGGATGGGCAATAAATACTGGCTTAGAGAATCAATGAATGAATCTAAAAGATGTTAATCATTAAAATGTACAAAAAAACTAGATGCTGGAAATCTGAAAAATCAAAACATGCTGGAAAATCTAAGCAGTTCTGGCAGCATCTGCAGAAAGCAGCACACAAGAGTCCTTAGACTCAAAATGTTAACTCTGTTTCTCTGTATAGATGCTGCCAGATCTGCTGAGTCTTTCCAGCATTTTCCGTTAAATATTGAAACACTGGTTGGGCTTTAACTGGGGTACTGTATCCAGTTCTTGCACACACTTTAGGAAAGATTTGATGCATTCAAGAGAGTGCAGAGAAGTTTAATGACAATGGTTCCAAGAATGAGGAACTTCAGTTACACGGATAGATCGGGCAGGTTGGGACTGTTTTCCTTGGAGAAAAGATTAAGAAGAGATTTAATTGAGATGCTCAAAATCGTGAGGGGTACGGACAGAGTAAATAGGGAGAAACTGTTCCCATTGGGAACAGATTGAGAATCAGATGACACAGATTTAAGCTAATTATCAAAAATAGTAGTGGAGACATGAAGAGAAACTTTCGCACAGAGCCAGCGGTTAGGATCCAAAATGTACTGTCTGAGAGTGTGGGGGAGACAGATTCACACAGCGAGTGGTTAGGATCTGGAATGTAAAGTCTGAGAGTGTGGAGACAGATTCACGCAGCGAGTGGTTAGGACCTGGAATGTACTGTCTGAGAGTGTGGTGGAGACAGATTCACACAGTGAGTGGTTAGGATCTGGAATGTACTGTCTGAGAGTGTGGTGGAGACAGATTCACACAGCGAGTGGTTAGGATCTGGAATGCACTGTCTGAGAGTGTGGTGGAGACTGATTCACACAGCGAGTGGCTAGGATCTGGAATGCACTGTCTGAGAGTGTGGTGGAGACAGATTCAGTCAAGGAATTCATTTGCTGAAGAGGAAATCTTTGCAGGTCTGTGGGAGAAAGGCAGGGGTGTGGCACTAAATGAAATGCTTCTCAGAGTCAGTACAGACACAATGTACTGAATGGCCTCCTCCTGTGCTGTACCCACTCTGTGATTGTGTGCAATTTGCTTTTCTACCTCCCTCTGACTATTTGGAGTCTATAACTCTCTCCCAGCAGTGTGATCACTCCTTTTGTAGTCTTCATTTTAACCTGTGTGGCCATATTTAATGGTTCTTTGAGCACACATCTCGCTACACGTCTGCTATTGTTCAGCTAATATTATGGCCCTGCCCTCTTTCTATCTGCCCTCCTCCCCCCGTCCATTTATCCATCCTGTCTAAAAATTCACTAACTCGGAATGTTAGGCTGACATTCCTGCTCTGCTTTAAGCCTTGGTTCAGTAATACCTGTGAGATCACACTTCCAAACTTCTATCTGTGCCCAATGTTCATCTGCTTTATTCACTGGACGCCTTGAATTGAAGTCTATATCATTAATCTGTGTCTTTGTTTTTGCCAAACCTATTTATTCATTTCCTGCCTTTCATTTCCACCTTTGTGTCCCTCCTTTCTGAATCTGTGCCGAGGTCCCCCTCATGCTCCTACCAAGCCAGTTTCAACTCTGCCCCGCAGAGCCCGCAAATCTGTCCATTACGATTAAGGCCCTGACCCCCTGTTGAAATGCAACCCATCTGATCTTGTACAGATTCTACATCCCCCCGCCCCAATAAAAGCCTAACGTCAAAGAATCCCTCCAACATCAGTCCCCAGCCATGCATTCAAATGTTCTATCCTTTCCCATTGGGAATAGCAGAAGGAGGGTGGGGGCTGTTGGGGAACAGGAATCTGCTTGGCCAAGGGGTCTATTTCTATTTTGTGTTTTTGTCACACTTTTTTGCAGTTAGGGAGGGGCAAAGTCATCCGGTCTGGTTGGGATGCATCCGAGAGATATTGGGTAGAAGTTGTGGTGGAATGGGCCAAGATCTTTATTGGATACGGGAGCCTGAGTCCTGGAGGTCTGGAAATGTAACAGTCCTGTTCAAATCCTGGCAGGTACATGTCAGGCAGATTTATCATTAAATCATAGAAATCCTACAATGCAGAAAGAGGCCCTTCGGCCCATCGAGTCTGCACCGAACACAATCCCACCCAGGGCCTACCCCCATATCCCTACATATTTTACCCACTAATTCCCCTAACCTACGCATCTCAGGACACGAAGGGGAAAATTTAGCATGGCCAATCAACCTAACCTGCACATCTTTGCACTGTTTACAGTGGGGAAAAAACAGATTGTGGCTTTTCAATTCAATCTATTTCTGTACCAGGAGCTAATGTAGATTTAGAGAGAGTAACCTAAGAGAAAATCAATTATCCTTGGAAAGATGTGGGTTAGTAATGGAAAGCCAGCACAGAGTTCTTACAAGGTGAGTGATGTTTGAGTGACTTCATTCAGTTCTTTGATGAATTAATAAAGAGGTTTGATGAGGGTAGTGAAATTGATGTTCTCATGAATTTCCAAAAGTTATGTAATAAAAAATTTAAAACCCATCGGATTAAAGGGGCATTGGCTGCTTGGATATGGAGATAAGCTCAGGAACAGAAGGCAGGGGGTAATGGGAATGGTTGCTTTTCAGGTGATCCCCAGAGGTCAGGATTGGTGGACTGCGCTGCAGGAGGACATTGATAAATGGGTGAAACGGTAAGATGAAATTCACCATGGAGAGGTAGGGAGAATGAGGAGAGGCATTATAAACTAAAAAGGACAGAAAAGTCTAGTGGTGCGTGTACACAAGTCTGTAAAGGTGGCAGGATTAATCGAGAAGTCTGCTGGAAAGGCTCCATGATTTAGAAATAGAGATGGACAGGAGAAAACTAAGAAAGTTACCGCAAACCTTTGTAAAAAAAGACAGTTAAACCACAACTGGAGGATTGTGGACCAGTCTGGACACTGAATAGGTGTCAAACCCTTGGAGAGGATGCAGAGGAGATTTATTCGACTGGTGCTAGGGATCTGAGGCTTCAGTTATGTGGAGGAACTGAGATTGTTCTCGCTTGAACACAAGATTAAGTGGAGATTTGATGGAGGTGTTCAAGTTTACGAAGAGTCCAGTTGAATAAAGAGAGACTGATTCCGGCGGGAGAAAAGTTGGTAACCTAAGAACACAGATTTAAAGTGATTTGGCAAAACAAATAGAACTGGAATGAGGATAAAATAACAAATACAGTGTTGTTATGACCTGAAACATACTGCTTGAAAGAGTGAGGGAAAGAGAGTCAACATGAATGTGAATTGGTAAGTCTTTACTATGGAAACTAAAATCAATTACAATGCGGAAAGAGCAGGGGTTTGGAGTTAAAAAGGTAGCTCTATCAAAGAGCTAGTACACCCACAGTGGGTTGAATGACCTCTTTCTCTGCCATAGTACTCTTTATTCCTATGAGGGAATCGATGGATTTGAACATATGGGATTGTGACTTTTAAATTCAATCGATTTCCACACCAGGAGTTAATGGATGTTAGTGACGTAGGAGTGGTGGAGAATTGAACATGGTGACTGCAGTGAACTGTTAACATTAGGTTACAGTTCACTGCCATGCATTGCTGGAGACCAGACCATAGGGATCTCGCTGCCCCACCAGGAGTCTAAGGAGTCCCACTGAAGAGGGTTCTCTCTGGATCCCAGGGAGGGCTGTATTGTTATTGTGATTAAATCTATTCCTGGAGGTTTCATCGCATGGCTTGGCCCCCGTGCTGCAGCCATACATCCATCATTGTGATGTACTGCCTTCCTGTGCTAAAAAATTCATTACCCAATAGAATTAACGTCTCAGCTTATCAGCCATGTTCCTCTGTTCTCAATATTTTTATACCTCAGAGAAGTGTTCATGTCCCAATAATTTTTGTAAGACATCTTACAACACCAGCTTAAAGTCCAATGGGTTTATTTGGTAGCACGAGCTTTCGGAACACTGCCCCTTCATCAAGGTAATTCTTTACAGATAATCAAGTCTTCACCTGTAAAGACTTGCATTCCAACATTTTGTAAATTGAGTTTGTATCTTTATATGCCCTGTTTGTGAACAGAACTCCCACCCACCTGACAAAGGAGCAGGGCTCCAAAAGCTAGTCATACCAAATAAACCTGTTGGACTTTAACCTGATGTTGTGAGACTTCTTTCTGTGTTTAACCCAATCCAATGCCGGCATCTCCACATCAATAATTTTTATCCAGGATTATACACAGCACTCCCTGGAGACTCCAGGTCAATTCTGGAGGGTTGATGACTGTTTGGTCCCAGTGTTCCGTCATCATCCGCTGCTCACTAGGACCTGGAGCCTCCAGACAGCCGAGCCTGAGCCTGAGCCTGAGCCCCGCCCACTTTGTGGCCCAGCCCCTGCTCGCGCGCTGCCAACATTGGTTCCACCCCCAGCTTTCCGCCACGCTGATTGGCTGCGCTCTTGTCACCGCGTTCTAGCCATTGTTGCAATGACCAATCACTGAGCCTCCTCCGCGCTCTCCATTCACAAAATAAACCGGGCTGAGGGCGGGGCCTGTGACACTGCTTCCGGGTTATTACACAGCAGCTTACAAAGAAGAGGCAGTGAAGGTGAGAGATGTAGATTCATTCATGAGAATGTTATCAACACTGCAATTAACCACAGTGTAACCAATAGAGAGCTGGGCTCAGAGTTTATAACTAATACAGTAACCAATAGGGAGCTGGGCTCAGAGTTTGTAACTAATACAGTAACCAATAGGGAGCTGGGCTCAGAGTTTGTAACTAATACAGTAACCAATAGAGAGCTGGGCTCAGAGTTTATAACTAATACAGTAACCAATAGGGAGCTGGGCTCAGAGTTTGTAACTAATACAGTAACCAATAGGGAGCTGGGCTCAGAGTTTGTAACTAATACAGTAACCAATAGGGAGCTTGGCTCAGAGTTTGTAACTAATACGGTAACCAATAGGGAGCTTGGCTCAGAGTTTGTAACTAATACAGTAACCAATAGGGAGCTGGGCTCAGAGTTTGTAACTAATACAGTAACCAATAGGGAGCTGGGCTCAGAGTTTGTAACTAATACGGTAACCAATAGGGAGCTGGGTTCAGAGTTTGTAACTAATACAGTAACCAATAGGGAGCTGCGTTCAGAGCTTGCAACTAACTGCAGTAACCAATAGGGAGCTGGGTTCAGAGCTTGTAACTAATACAGTAACCAATAGGGAGCTGGGTTCAGAGCTTGTAACTAATACAGTAACCAATAGGGAGCTGGGTTCAGAGTTTGCAACTAACTGCAGTAACCAATAGGGAGCTGGGCTCAGAGTTTGTAACTAATACAGTAACCAATAGGGAGCTGGGTTCAGAGCTTGTAACTAATTGTAAAAATTGGGAAAAACAAAATATTGTGTATTTTAATTTAATTTGAAATGAGAGCACAGAAATATTCACAGGCAGTATCTGTGAGGGAGAAAACAGAGCGAGTGCTTCAGGTCTGTGACCTTGCACCGCAACTCTGGCCTGATAATTTAACTGTGTTTCTCTGCTGTCTGAGCTGCTGAATATTTGCCACATTTTCTACTTTAATAATTAATAGGGAACTGGACACAGAGACGAGGTACAAAGAGCGGTGGAAGCCCAGTGCCAGCTGGGGCATGGTGCCCAATTCCTGTAGGTTGGAGTATTGATTGCCGAATGCTCCCAGATCCTGTGTTTAGAAGGGGTCTGAGACACTGTGCCGATAATCGGGTGCAAGCTGGTAAATTAGAATTCAAACCAAAACGCATGCAATTAAATGTGATTCCACAACTGGGTAGCACTTGTTGGAACAATTTTGAGTATGTTAATAGTAACACTAACAACCACGTTGTGTTAATCAGCTTGTTGGGTGATTATTTACCACATTAGAACTAAAGGAGTATATTCAAACCTTGTACCTTTCCTGAATTACCCAGAATTTAGGAAATATAAAACCCTGCTGCTTTCCCCATGGAAACTCCTGAACCAATTACATCTCACTTGCCAGCCAGTCAGCACTCTGTTGTCCTGTGGTGTAAATTGTGATTGTTTGAAATTTGGAATTCCTGCGTTTTGTCCTAATGAGTGCAAGTTGAAAAGCTTCAGCAAAATGCCTCTCTCTCAGTGAGCTTTAAATTAGACCTGTAAAGGGGACTGTTTTTTTAACAAAGGATTAAGCAACAGAGTTCACTACTATCGATTTCCTGGGCTGAGACTTTGATATCACAAATGTATCTAAAAATACCCTTGCTCTGGGCTTGGGTCAGCGCTGATATAGTGTAATTCAGTGCTGATTCTTTTACAAGGGAGTAGCTGGCTGGGGCAGATTGAGTCGAAAATGGCAAGCTCCTCTGTTGGCCTTTTTTGACATTTGGCAGATTGCACAGATGTTTTTCTGGCACAGAATGATTCTTTGCTGAGGAGAAATCCTCGGAAGTTTCCTGGGAATCAAAAGCTTGCTGTAGTTGAGGGCAGAGAGTTAATTATCCCCTCTGAGCATCCTTCACCCTGACAGCAGTGGCCCTGAGAAAACTCAGCTGTCTGTGTGTGTGTGTGTGTGTGTGTTGGAGGGCTGTGTGACTGAGCCTGTAACCCTGAGGTCTGTGAGTATCCATGGCAGGGTGTGGGTCTAAATTCTGGTCACTTGTGAGCTGGAGTCTGAAAAAATGCAGCCTCCGTGATGTGCAAGGAATTAGACTTATCAGCGTTAGTCAAATCTGAGAGCAAGGTCTTTTTTTAGGATAAGTTCTGACCGTGCAAAGTTTTCAGTCAGAGTTGAGAAGGAAATGTGTGGATGGAGGAAGGGGAGAAGGAGTGGGAGTGGCATTGAAAGCAGGGTGGAGTGGATTGATAATGTTTCTGATTATTGGACTATTTAGTGGTGAGGAGCTTAGAGACCTCCCCCAGTAGATTCAAGGGTTTCTGATCTGAATTTCACTGCTGTCAGTATGGGTCTGCGTTCTTGTCTGTAGTTTTCTCATTGTATTTTACTGTATTCATAGATTCCTGAATTTCCAGCTGAGCTTAAGGATGATGCAGGTAGAATCCCTGTTGCACAGCGGCTACTCACATCCCCTACTCCGTGCCTGGCAGAGCTGTGCCTCCACCTTCAATGCAAACAACCTCATCTATCCAATCTTTGTAACGTAAGTGAGGGTCAGAGGGAGCGGGAGGGAGTGTGATCCGGAAACTTTATGGTTTAAAAGGAAATGGAAGTAAAGCAAATCTCCACATGGAATAGTAAAACAAGCCTGAATTTGATTTGATTTATTATTGTCACATGTATTAACGTACAGTGAAAAGTATTGTTGCTTGCGCGTGCGCAGACAAACCATTACCATTCATAGAGAAGGAAACAAGAGAGCGCAGAATGTAGTGTTACAGTCACGGCTAGGGTGTGGAGAAAGATCAACTTAGTGCAAGGTAAGTCCATTCAAAAGTCTGGCAGCAGCAGGGAAGAAGCTGTTCTTGAGTCAGTTGGTATGTGACCTCAGATTTTTGTATCTTTTTCCTGATGGAAGAAGGTGGAAGAGAGAATGTTCGGGGTGCGTGGGGTCCTTAATTATGCTGGCTGCTTTGCCAAGGCAGTGGGAAGTGTAGACAGAGTCAATGGACAGGCGGCTGGTTTGCGTGATGGATTGGGCTACATTCACGACCTTTTGTAATTCCTTGCAGTCATAGGCAGAGCAGAAGCCATACCAAGCTGTGATACAGCCAGAAAGAATACTTTCTATGGTGCATCTGTAAAAGTTGGTGAGAGTCGGAGCTGACATGCCAAATTTCCTTAGTCTTCTGAGAAAGTAGAGGCGTTGGTGGGCTTTCTTAACTATAGTGTTGGCCTGGGGGGACCAGGACAGATTGTTAGTGATCTGGATACCTAAAAACATGAAGCTCTCGAGCCTTTCTACTTTGTCCATGTTGATGTAGACAGGGACATGTTCTCCTTTACGCTTCCTGAAGTTGACGACAATCTCTTTCATTTTATTGATATTGAGGAGAGATTATTGTTGCCGCACCAGTTCACCAGATTCTCTATCTCATTCCTGTACTCTGTCTCATCATCGTTTGAGATCTTTAGTTTAAAGGGAATATTGGGCTGCGGGGGGGGGGCTTCTTCACACAGAGTGGCGGGAGTGTGGAATGAGCTGCCGGATAAAGTGGTAAATGCGGGGTCACTTAGAACAAAGAACAACCCAGCATGGGAAACAGGCCCTTCGGCCCAACAAGCCCGCGCCACCGCATCACCCTACACCTATTCTACCCTGCATGTCTACGAATGGAACCCCTAACTTAGCCAGATTCAGGGGAGAATAGTGTCAATTTGGTAAAACCAATCAGCCTAAGAGCACATCTTTGGGGTGTGGGAGGAAACCGGAGCGCCCGGAGGAAACCCACGCATCCACAGGGAGAATGCACAAACTCCCACAGACACAGGCCCAAATCCATGTATCTGCACAGCTAGCAGTGCTAGTCACTGAGCTGTTGCGGCGCCTGTCTACCGGTCCAGGATCAAGCACACACACCGACACGAAGTACTAGGCCACTCCCGGAACTTCCAAGAGCGGCCCACGCACGACCCACCGTGTGCATGCCCCTCGTTTGACACGAGGTGGACCTCCACCTGCGGAATAACACTTTTAACATTTAAGAAAAACTTGGACGGGTTCATGGGTGAGAGGGGTGTGGAGGGATATGGTTCAAGTGCAGGTCAGTGGGACTAGGCAAAAAATGGTTCGGCACAGACCAGAAGGGTCAAAAGGTCTGCTTCTGAGGTGTAGTTTTCTATGGTTCCATGGAGATCCGACCCATTACGGTGGTGTCGTCAGCAAACTTGAAAATCGAATAGGAGGGGAATTTGGCCGCACAGTCACAGGTGTATATAGTAGGGGGCTGAGAACACAGCCTTGTGGGGCACTGTTGAGGATGATCATGCCTGCTGTGCCATTGGTGATGTTAATACTGTGATTCTGGAGTCCCCAGGGTGAGTGCTGACTCTGTCACATTGCCTAACTAGCATTTACTGCCTATCTGTTTCAGTGATGATGCCAATGCCATTGAACCTATTGCCAGCCTTCCGGGACAGGCCAGGTAGGAAAGTCTCTTCCTAACTTCCCTGAATGGGCGGGAGGGGAATGAGTAGGGAGTGTGGGAGGGATGGTGATCTAAGCATTCCTGATGACGGACTCCTGGATGAATGGGCTGATGTTTCATTAGAGGTGAAAAATATTCCCCTGGAAACTATTTGAAGATAAACGGAACATGGGGAATTGTTCCTAAATTAACATCTTTCCACAGGGCGACAGATTACCATCTACTGTCATTCAACAGTTTTCAATTCAATGGTGAGAATTATTTAACTTTCTTTAGTATGATTTATAACCAGGAGAAGATATTGGGTCTTCATCTGTCCAAGGAGAGGTTTTCTCTGAACCCAGTCCTGTCACAGTAAAGAGCCCTGAGAGTTGGGAAGTAATGCTCTGTTCCTGGTTCCTGGGAAACGTGTTGAGATGCTGAGTGTATGTCCATGCAGGGAATAAATCTCACTAACTCTCACCCGTACCCCCTCTCTCTCACACTGACCCCGTTTCTCGATCCATGCCTAATCTTCCTTCCTGTGCCCTCTCCCTCACGTTCCTTCCCACTCTCCTGCTGTCATCTCCTCATCACCTTCTCTCCAACGCTCCAGATATGGTCTAATCAGGGCTTTTGTAGCAAAACTTCCTCCTCTTTATATTCCAGCCTTAGAATATGAATATTTATATCTCAATGAGCCATTTTGATTATTTTTTTCTAGCTGTATGTAACTTTACCATGAATCAGAGAGCAATGGGATTTGTCTTTATTACTGTGAAAATGGTCTGCTGCTTACTAGAATCATAGAATCCCTACAGTGCCGAAGGAGGCTATTCGGCCCATCAAGTCTGCATCAACTCCCTGATAGAGTATGTTAACCTCTCGCCCTATCTCTGTAACTCTTACACATTTATCCTGCTAATTTCCCTAACTTAGACATCTTTGGACACTAAGGGCCAATCCGCCTAACCCACACACCTTTCAGACTGTCGGAGGAAACCGGAACACCTGGAGGAAACCCATGCAGACATGGGGAGAATGTGCAGACTCCGCACAGACACGACTGGATTTGAACTCGGGTCCCTGGCATTGTGAAGCAGCAGTGCTAACCACTGTGCTACCGTGCTCATGTATTTGAGGAACGGTGCTCAGTGAAGCAGTGTAAACCCGTCAGGAGTGGGGCTCATAGTGTACTAAAGTTGTTTGGATCAATGAATGAAACTGTTCTTCCAGCTGCCTGTGTGCAGGTTGATATGCCTTCACACTGGAGGCTGCCACACTCGTGTGGCTGTTGCTGGCTGCAGATAGATGTGGCTGATGACAAAGCTCCTCTCAGTTACGGTAACCACGGCTTTGGGCAGTCTTATCCCTATCTCCAGAACTACATTGTCTGCATGACTCACTCCTGATAATGATGCTGGGTCTCCAGATAGTAACGTGATCCTGGCAGTGCACCCTGACTGCCCGCAGCTGGGGTACAGCGATGTGTGACCAAGGCTGCAGATTGTGTGTGCCGTGATCTGGCAGTTCCCTCCGGTAATCAGATTAAACTGAATCCAGTGATGGGCTGTTTCTGGGTAATTCGGTAACCTGGATCAATGTTGTTTGAGACTGAAACTTACAGTATAAATATAGATTAAATATTTCTGCTGTTCTTCACACACAGCTAGATGATTCTCCATCCCCCGTTCCCCCCCCATTCCAGTGGAACCACCCCCGTGTCCTCTTGGAAGAACCTTTTTTCCCTCCCCCCTCACGTTGCTATCCCTGGGGAATCCCTCCCTGCTGTCCCGGGGGGGTGGTGTTGCCGGGGGGGTGGGGGGAGTCTCTCCCTCTCCCCCCCTTTTTTCGTACCCCTCCCCCTTGCTGTCCCTGGGGGATTCCCTGGCCATAAGGGTGGAAAGTTTGAGCGACAAGCTGCCCCTGAGATGAGTTTACAAAACCAGCCTGTATCCAGTGCAGCGATCTGACAGCTCATGGCCTGGTGAGCAGTGTGACGCAGCGGTATTGGGGACTGGAACCTCCGGCACATTGTTGGGACAGAGTGAAACAAGTCTTCCTGTGCTGTGTCTCACCTGGCAGCGCCGGACACAATGTGGCTCTTGAAGCCGTCAAGCCCAGGGGATTTTTAAACCCAATTATTTCTCTAATAGTTTTTCTTTACTAATATGAATTGCTTCCACGTTCCTTCGCGTGAAAATGGGCTGAGTGTGCAGTACGTCTCCCGCTTTGTTTAAGCAGGGCTGGCGCGTTTGGGTGTGGGCTTGGTGTGATTGAGGGCGTTTGTCTCTGTCTCACTCTGTGCTTGTCTCCCAGGTACGGTGTCAATAAACTGGAGAAGATGCTGAGGCCCCTGGTGGATGAGGGCCTGGGTTGTGTGTTGATCTTTGGAGTTCCAGCCAAACTCCCAAAGGTAGGATTCATAGAACATAGAAAAATTACAGCTCTAACAGGCCCTTTGGCCTACAAGTTGCGCCGATCATATTTCTACCTACTATAACCCTCAATCCCATTAAATCCCATGTACTCATCCAGAAGTCTTTTAAAAGACCCCAGTGAGTCACCTCTACCACCACCGACGGCAGCCGATTCCACTCACTTACCTCCCTCTGAGTGAAAAACTTACCCCTGACATCTCCTCTGTACCTGCTCCCCAGCACCTTAAACCTGTGTCCTCTCGTAGCAACCATTTCAGCCCTGGGAAATAGCCTCCGAGAATCCACCCTATCCATTCCTCTCAACATCTTATAAACCTCTATCAGGTCGCCTCTCAACCTTCGTCTCTCCAGGGAGAAGAGTCCGAGCTCCCTCAACCTATCCTCATAAGGCATGCCTCCCAATCCAGGCAACATCCTTGTAAATCTCCTCTGCACCCTCTCAATAGCTTCCACATCCTTCTTGTAGTGAGGTGACCAGAACTGCGCACAGTACTCCAATAACCTAGGCTGCTTTCCAGCTGATGTGGGGGCACTCATGCTCCCAGGTCTGACAGTTATAAGGACACTTGAGAACGAAAGCGCAGCTCAGTGACCTTACTGAGGGAGTGCTGCTCTGTTGAAGGTACCTTCTGTTGGGTGAGATGTTAAACCATGGTACTGTTGGAAGAAGAGCAGAAATATTCTCCTGGGGTCCTGGCCAATCTCTCAACCAACACAAAACAGGTCATTGCCACGCTGGGTATTTGTGGAATCTGCCTGTTACAGATTCACTGTTGTGTCTCTTACTTCACAACAGCACCTACACTTACTGACTGTAAGATGCTTTAGGATGTCTTCAGGTATCGACCGAGGGCGCAGGAGGAAGGGGGCGGTGGGGGCGAGGGCACTGGGGGGAAGGGGGCGGTGGGGGCGAGGGCACTGAGGGGAAGGGGGCGGTGGGGGCGGGGGCGGTGGGGGAAGGGGGCGGTGGGGGCGAGGGTGCCCGGGGTGATTTTCTCTTGTTAATCAAGGCTGTGTTTTCTGTGACAGGATGAGACTGGGTCTGCAGCAGACTCGGAGGATAACCCCGCCATTCTGGCCGTTAAAAAGCTGCGGAAGACATTCCCAACATTATTAATTGCCTGTGACGTCTGTCTCTGCCCATACACTTCCCATGGGCACTGTGGTAAGCAAAGATGGAGGGTTAAAACCATCCTTAACACCGACCCCAGGAGGGAGCAGCCCCCTCCCCCAGTGGGGGCTGATAGTTACACTGCCTGTCTGTGTCAGGCCAGGCAGGATTTTTCTATTTATCTGTCTACAGGATGGGGGTGTCTCTGGCTCGGCCAGTATTTATGACCCATCCCTCGTTGCCCTTGAGCAGGTGCTGGTGAGCTGCCTACTTGAGCTGCTGCAGACTATGTGGTGTAGGTACACCCACAGAGCTGTTAGGGAGGCAGTTCCAGGATTTTGACCCCGTGAAGGAACGGTGATAGATTTCCAAATCAGGGTGGTGGGTGATTTGGAGGGCAGTTTGAAGCTGGTTGTGTGCCAATGTCCTTCTCGGTGGTCAAGGTTGAAGATGTGCATGGCCCAGGCAGTGACTGCAGTCTGTGGGGTTATGAAGAGGGTGTGTGACCTGAAGTCTGTTTCTGAAGCCTTGAGGAGCAACTTTTGTGCCCATTACCCTTCAACGAAACTTGAAATTAAATTGCTAAATTTTTCCTGGGCCTCTTTAGACCCATGATCTCTGCGGGCATGGGCAATGAAAGCAGATTCTAGAGCCCAGATAGCCACCGGGAGGGGGTCATAAGCAGACGATGGGCTTTGGACCTGGGGGATAACAGCAGGGAATGGACACTGGGCCTGGGAGTAAGTCTCTTGGTTTGTTTATTCTAGGAATACTCCGGGAAGATGAGAGCCTAAACAATGAAGCAAGCTGCCAGAGGCTGGTGGAGGTGGCACTGGCCTACGCCAAGGCAGGTGGGTGCAGGATCTGAGAGAAGTGAGCTCCCCACAACCGTGAGGCTAACTACAGAGTGTGGGGGAATCAGGAAATCCCTCCTCTACCACACGGATATTAACCTATTCACAACCAAAACCATCGCTCCAATACAGTGTGATCAACCACGACCTTTCACCTCTGTCTGCTGGACAGGAATTGCACCAAGCGCTCAGTCAGTCTGTCTGCTTGTGCAATGAGCTTCAACAGAGTTGAGCCAGTGGCTGGCACAGGGCAATAGAATTGGCAGGGCAGGTACTGGGAGGCGAGCGAGGTGCCAGGGAGGGGAGCGGCGGTGGGCGAGGCTGATGTGGAGCTGGTTTCAGAGGAGGCTGTGCCTGAATGGTCCTGACAATGAGGCAAAATCATAAACACGGCTGGAGGCACCCCATACATTGCCGTCAATCACATTCCCTAAGGATTGATATGCTCCCACTGCAGGGATCGGAACGTTCAGCCGGTCTGTCTGCTGGAGAGATCCCTGTGTCTGATTCTGTCGCTCAGGTACAGCTGGAGGCTCAGTCGAAAGCATTTAAAAGATGCTGTCATCCTCCTGGACTCTCCCTGGTCGGACTCTCCCTGGTCGGACTCTCCCTGGTCGGACTCTCCCTGTTTCAGTGGAAATCCCAGAGGAGATGTTACTCGAGGATTTTCACACTAACTTCATTGCAGTGTTAATGTAAGCCTACTTGTGACACTAATAAATAAAAACTTATTTGATCGACTGCAGCAACATGCGCTAAAGCCAACAAGGGGATAATACCAGATTAGATTTAATACTGAATGACAAGCCAGATTTAGTTAGCAGCCTAACGGTGCATGACATTCTGTAATAGTGATCATCAGTCCCTCCAGACAAGGATGATGCTGTCGGCTTTCATTGCACAATTACATTCAATGTGTACTCGAAGAGAAAAACCTGAAGCATTGACCTTGTTTCTAGATTTCGCTGAGTCTGATATCATAGATTCCCTACAGTATAGAAGGAGGCCATTTGGCCTATTGAGTCTGTACTGACTATAATCCCACCCTTGCTCTATTCCCATGACCCTGCAAATCCCCCGACACTACGGTCTATTTAACATGGCCAATCACCCTAACCCGCACATCTTTGGACTGTGGGAGGAAACCGGAGCACCCGGAGGAAACCCACGCAGATGTGGGGAGAATGTGCAAAACTCCACACAGAGAGTGAAACGAGGCTGAAATTGAACCTGGTCCCTGGCGCAGTGAGGCAGCAGTGCTAACCACTGGGCCACCGTGCAGAAGGAGGCCATTTGGCCCATTGAGTCTGCACCAACTGTCCAACAGAGCATACCTCCCAGGCCCTATCCCCATAACTCCACTCATTCGCCCCACTAATCCCTCCTAACCTTCACACCTTTACGTACCAAGAGACAATTTAGCACGGCCAATCAATCTAACCCGCACATCTTTGGACTGTGGGAGGAAACTGCAGCACCTGGAGGCTGACACAGGGAGAACATCAATGCAGTGAGACAGAGACTCTCCACAGGAAACTTAACATATCTGTTAATTGGGTAAAACAACAATGAGAGGTGTTCAAAAAAGAATTTAATGTGGTACAGAAGGGACAAGAACAACTTGTGAAAAAGAAAACAGCATGGACAAAAAGAGATAAGTCAATGTGAAATGCAGAGAAAAACACACAAAAACCCCAGTGAAGATACAGAGAGTAGCTGAGAGTGACTAAGGAGATAAAAAGGGCTAAAAAAAAATGGACTATAAAAAGAAACTTGCAAAAGATTTCAAAATCAACATAATATTTTCACAGTTATTTGAGGGAAAGTGTTCAGGAGTGATGTTGTTCCTTGAAACCTGGTAACTTTGACATTGTCAGTGAGAAATCAGAAATGACCAACATGTTAAACAGTGAATTAGTGTCACTACCTGCAGCAGAGGAAGAGATCAGCACACCAGATATTCCGAGGAGACAAATACTGAATCAGGGAGAGGGAGTCAGTAAAATGACAGGAATGAGGAAATATTGGCTTTGAAAGGGTGCTGAATCCTAAAGGCTATTATGGACTGGAATTTCATGTTCCTCTAGGGACGCACTTCCAGACCTGGAGGTGGCTGTAAAATTGGGAGGTGTACCACCGGCACCTACCCGTGCATCCCTGCTGGAATTTTACCATGATGTGGAAATGCTGGCGCTGGACTGGGGTAAACACAGTAAGAAGCCTGACAACACCAGGTTAAAGTCCAACCGACTTATTTGATAGTAAACTCACAAGCTTTCGGGGTTTCGTCAGGTGAATGGAGAGTTCCCGAAAGCTTGTGAGTTTACTATCAAATAAGTCGGTTGGACTTTAACCCGGTGTTGTCAGGCTTCTTACGGAATTTTACCAGCGGCAGGGGATGGGCTGGGTGGCTCACGCTCGTGGGCAAACTGAGGTTGGTAAGTGGCCAGTTGATGGCTATCTCAGGGCCCGTTCCAGCATGACCGGGATTTTACTGACTGCAAAAGGAGCTGAAACCAGCCAGACAGGGCAAACCGGGTGGACTGCAGCTCAGGCAAGTGAAGCGGGAGTTGAGGGGGGGGCCTCCTTTTCACGCCCCCATGTCAATCCGAGGCCCTTCCCCCGGGTATCCTCTACGCCCACATTTTCCCTTTCCTCCTTGTGCCTTTGCCACCCCCACCGCCACCCCCACCACCACCCCCGCGCGTGGTCTGAGAGCCTGGTCCTGGCACTGACCTTCATGTTCAGCCCCATTGCGACGTGCTTCCCTCTGGACGCAGCTTGCAGTGGTCACTGGGGCCGGAGTTCCTGGTCATCTGATTGAGCAGCAGCTCCCAGAGGCAGGAATGTCACCCCAATGGGGTTAATTTGCCACCACCAAGGTTAAACTGGCCGGTCTGGAAGTTGTTGATTTCATCCTCGGAACCTTTTTTTGTGAAGAAGATTGTGAGTTTGCAGTTCTCCAGTCCTCTAACACCACTCCTGTATCCAAGGTGGATGGGAGGACTGTGGCCATTGTCTCTGCAATTTCCACCCTTCAAACAGCATACTATGGATACATTTCATCCAATCCTAGCAGCTTATTATTAAAGATGTGCGGGTTAGATTGGCCGTGCTAAATTACCCCTTAGTGTCAGGGTAAATGCATGGGGTTATGGGGATAGGGCCTGAGTGGGAATGCTGTCAGTGAAGGTTGATGGGCCAAATGGCCTCCTGCACAGTAAGGATTCTATGATTAAAGATGGCTGTTCTTAAAATTAATACCTCCTCTTTATCAGTTTTCAGCCTGTCCGGTATCTCCATTATTACTTCCTGTTTCTCTGTGACTTTGGGCAGCACCTTTTCTTTGGGAAAGACAGATGCAAATTACCCGTTTAATACCTCAGACATTCCCACCCCCTCCATTCATAAATCCCTTTTTGGTCCCTAAATGGCCCCCACCCCTTGCGAGCATGTTACTCTGCATGTTTATAGAAGACTGTTTGTTTCCTTGTTACGTTAGCTGCCAGGCTCTCCTCGTGCTCTCTCTTTGCCTTTCTAATTTCCTTTTTCACTTTTTCTCTGTGCTTTCTATATTTAATCGAGTTCTCACTTCTATTATCATCCTGATATCTGTCATTAGCCTCCTTTTCTGCTTCACCTTATTCTTTATTTTGTTATTCAGGGAGCTCTGGCTTTGCGTGTCTGACCTTTCTCCCTCCTGGGATTGTACCTGGACTGTGCCCCAACTATTTCCATCTCACACCTTTCCATTAAAGTTCTGTCTGCCAATCTTTCACTCCGATTCCCACCGCACTGAAACGGGCCCGTCTCCAGTGAATTATTTTTCCTCTGGATTGCTCCTTGTCTTTTCCACAGTCAGCCTAACCCTAACACTCCCATCACTGTTCCCCTATTGACACGTGCTCCATTTACTCACCCGATCCAGAACCGGCAATATTTCCTCAGTGAGCATTGACCATGAAAATGCCCCAGAAGACAAACCCTCCTCTCTGCCCTTCGTGCTATTACTATCCCAGTTTATATTAGGATATTTAAAGTTCACCATTATCACTCTGTAGGATAAATGACACAGGAACAGGCCTCTCAGCCCATCCAGTGTGTTTATGTCAGTGTTTCTGCTCCCACTGGAGCCTGATCCCATTTTTTTTCCACCTAAATCTACCAGCGTAAGTCTCTATTCCCTTCTCCCTCAGATCCTTGTCGACTTTTCCCTGAAATACATCTACACTATTCACTTCAACCACTTCCCATGGGAACATGGCCCACATTCTCCGCACTCCCCGTGGGAGCCAGTCCTGCCTTCTCCCCGCTCCCCCACTGTGGGCGCCGGCCCCCCCTTGTCCCTGCCCCCCCCTGTGGGCGCCGGCCCCCCCCCCTTGTCCCTGCCCCCCCTGTGGGCACCAGCCCCCCCCCCCCCCGCTTGTCCCTGCCCCCCTGTGGGCACCAGCCCCCCCCTGTGGGCACCAGCCCCCCCCCTTGTCCCTGCCCCCCCTGTGGGCGCCGGCCCCAACTTGTCCCTGCCCCCCTGTGGGCACCAGCCCCCCCCCCCTTGTCCCTGCCCCCCCTGCGGGCGCCAGCCCCGCCTTGCCCTCCCCAGCAGGTGAAGTGGTTTATTCTGAATTCCCTATTGGATTTTTTGGGGTCTCTTTTATACTGATGATCTCTGGTTCTGTTCCTCCCCACAAGAGAAAACATTCACTGACTATCCATTCCATCAAATTCTTCCAGAATGTTAAACATCTCTATCTGGTCACCCCTCAGCCTTCCTTTTTTGATAGAAAAGAGACCCCAGTGTGTCAAACATTTTCTGATGTCCATTCCCCTACATTTCTGCACCCTCTCCATTGTCTCTTTACCCTTTTTGTTTTACGACAAACAGAACAGCATATAACACTCTAACCCCCTTCCCGCCCACCCCCACTTCCCCCCCACCCCCGCTCCCCCCCTCCCCCTCTCCCATCCGCCCCCGCTCCCCTCCCCCGGTAAACCACCCACTCAGCCTGGGGTATGCTCAATGAGATTCATCTGAGTATTTTATCAAGGTATTTTGTTTTATCAATAAGATGATAAAAGGTATTGATAAAGTAGATGTGGACAGGATGGTTCCTCTTGTGGGTTAATCTAGGACAGAAGGTTCTAGTTTTAGGATGAGGGCTAGCAGATTTCAAACAGAAATAAGGAGAAATTACTTCTCCCAAGGGGTGGTGAATCTGTGGAATGCCTCACACACACACACACACACACACACACACCCCGTGGTGCCAGGACATTGAGTCAGTTTAAGGAGGAGATAGAGAGAGATTTTTAATTAGTCACGGGGTTGAAGGGTTACAGAGAATAGGCAGGAAAGTGGAATTGAGGCTGAGACAAGATCAGCCACGATCGTATAGAATGGCGGGGCAGGCTCGAGGGGCTGAATGGCTCCTAGTTCTTTGTTCTTGAGCTTCATTGCTTTGTTTCATATTCCTGGCTGGGGGGGTGGAGGGATATGGTCCAGGAGCGGGTCAGTGGGATTGGGCAGGAAAATGGTTCAGCACAGACAAGAAGGGCCGAAAGGCCTGTTTCTGAGCTGTAATGTTCTATGGTTCTAACAGGATAAGATCAGCCGTGACCCTGTTAAATGGCAGAGTGAGTTCGAAGGGCTGAACTGCCCCCTCTCACTCCTAATTCCTATGTTCTCCTTCTGAGGTCTCTCTCCTGGTGAGTTGCTGGTTCCAAACATGACGACTCATTTCTGTCAATCTGTGATGTTGTTTCTTCAATAACCAGCTGTCGTCTCCTCTCCTGAAACAGGAAAAAGTATCCTGTGGTAACCCTTCAATACGTCAGAAAGTACTTATGGATTCTCAAATGTCCAGTTTGCCTGTGATAGCCCGGGGAACCTGACTAACCATTGCTCACCTTGAGACTCCTCCCAAATCAGGTGGTGCTGAGAGAGAGAGCCATTCTGGCCAATTCCCCCTCCCCTCCTCCCCATTCCCCCTCCCATCCCTCCTCCCCATTCCCCCTCCCATCCCTCCTCCCCATTCCCCCTCCCATCCCTCCTCCCCATTCCCCCCCCCAACCCCTGAATCCCTTATTGATCAGCGAGGTATCTCACTCTGCCTGTGGACGTTCAGTGACCCTGACTCCACCGCTTTCTGGGGAAGGGAACTCCACGATTCACTGAAAGAAATAAAAACTCCTCATCTTGAACCAAGGGAAAGGGTTCAAAGTTAAACAAGTGAAGGAACTCAAAGTTCCTGAGCCTTTGTATTCTCACATGACAACAGGCTAAATATTCCATTTCTGTCCGGACATCTGTGTAAGTTCATGCCTCTTCACCTCTGTTATCATCGAAAAATTTATTGGTTAGTCACAAGTAGGCTTACACTGCAATGAAGTTACTGTGAAAATCCCCTGATCACCACACTCCGGTGGGTACACTGAGGGAGAATTTAGCACCGCCAATGCACCTAGAACTGGCACGTCTTTCAGACTGTGGGAGGAAACCCACACAGACACGGGGAGAACATGCAGACTCTGCACAGACAGTGACCCAGATCCCTGGCGCTGTGAGGCAGCAGTGCTAACCCACTGTATTGCCCAGACAAGCAGGGGCCAAACTTTCCCCCCTCTGATGAGACATCACAAGTATCTTAGACCCTTGGAGCTGAGCTTGACTGCTGTAGGACGGAGGGATTGAAATCTCTGAATTCTGATGAGGAGGTAGAGAATATGCTGGAATCGAGGCAAGGATCAGTCCCAGACAGCACGGCTGAATCATCAGTGTAATCAGAATGAATAATCTCAATGGATGTAAATCTATTTACTCACATTCCTATCATTCACTGTGAATACCAAATAAACTCAACGTATGTCCCACTGGAGAGATAAGCCCAGTTATTAAAACATTTTAATTCTATTTTCTGAACTTGCTCGAGGATCTAATCCTTTAATTGTGTTCACATTCCTTTCTGCCTGCCCAAGGCTGCCATAATACCTCTGTGTTTTTAACAATTATACAGAGGATGGGTGACATTGTTGGAGTCTCAGCTGGGAAAGTTCCTCATTGTATGTGAGAATAAGATTGACGTTTGGTTTTGTTTCAGGCTGTCATATTGTAGCTCCTTCAGATATGATGGATGGCAGAGTTGGATCCATAAAACAGGCCCTCATCTCCAATGAACTGGGAAGCAAGGTAAGAGTGTACTCAGCAGAATGCACTGGAGTAATGTCTAGGCTGTGGATACACATTATCGCCTACCTCTGAGGAGGAACTACCTCTCCCTGAGGGTTATGAATGTGTGGAACTCAACTGCCCCAGGGGACAGTGGAGGCAGAATCAATCAATAGATTTGAGAAGGAGATTGAGATGTTTCTAATGAAAAGCAGGATAAAGGGTTCTGGGGAGCAGACAGGAAAGTGGATAATGTTGAAAGAGCGCAGAGAAGGTTCACAAGGATGTTGCCGGGACTTGAGAAGCTGAGTTACAGAGAGAGATTGAATAGGTTAGGACTTTATTCCCTGGAGAATGAGGGGAGATTTGATAGAGGTGTATAAGATTTTGATGGGTATAGATAGAGTGAATGCAAGCAGGGTTTTTCCACTGAGGCTAGGGGAGAAAAAAACCAGAGGGCATAGGTTAAGGGTGAAAGGAGAAAAGTTTAAAGGGAATATTAGGGGGGGTTCTTCACGCAGAGAGTGGTGGGAGTGTGGAATGAGCTGCCGGATAAAGTGGTAAATGCAGGGTCACTTTTAAGAAAAACTTGGACGGGTTCATGGATGAGAGGGGTGTGGAGGGATATGGTCCAGGTGCAGGTCAGTGGGACTAGGCAGAAAAATGGTTCAGCACAGACAAGAAGGGGCAAAATGCCTGTTTCTGAGCTGTAATTTTCTATGGCTCTAACAGGATAAGATCAGCCACGACCCTGTTAAATGGCAGAGTGAGTTCGAAGGGCTGAACTGCCCCCTCTCACTCCTAATTCCTATGTTCTCCTTCTGAGGTCTCTCTCCTGGTGAGTTGCTGGTTCCAAACATGACGACTCATTTCTGTCAATCTGTGATGTTGTTTCTTCAATAACCAGCTGTCGTCTCCTCTCCTGAAACAGGAAAAAGTATCCTGTGGTAACCCTTCAATACGTCAGAAAGTACTTCTGGATTCTCAAATGTCCAATTTGCCTGTGATAGCCCGGGGAATCTGACTAACCATTGCTCACCTTGAGACTCCTCCCAGATCAGGTGGGGCTGAGAGAGAGAGCCATTCTGGCCAACTCTATCTCTCTCTCCCCCCGCCCCCCGCATGGCACTGAACCCAGTGTTAATGCCACACTGTGACCCCAGCTGAGAGCACAGCTCACTACAGGCCCAACATAAACCTGCAATCTCCTGGTTTGTGTCAGATTGAGTATACTGTTCAGGATGAAGGATGGGAATGATAGGGGAAGGCGTGTGAGTGTGAGTTGGGTGGGCAGGGATTTAATCAGTTTGAGTTGGTGTTTATGAGCGGTGTGAATGGTGTTGGATCTCTAACACTTGTGTAACTGTTACTCTGTAGGTTGCATTGCTGAGCTATAGTGCCAAGTTTGCTTCCTGTTTCTATGGACCGTTCCGGTGAGTTCCAGCATCCCTGTGTGTGGTTTGTGGGAGGGTTTGTGTCGCAGTGTGTGTGTGTGTGTGTGGGAGGGTCGGTGTCGCAGTGTGTGTGTGGGTGGGAGAGGGTGTGTGTGTGTGTGTGTGGGAGGGTCGGTGTCGCAGTGTGTGTGTGTGTGTGTGTGTGTGTGGGAGGGTCTGTGTCGCAGTGTGTGTGTGTGTGTGTGTGTGGGAGGGTCGGTGTCGCAGTGTGTGTGTGTGTGTGTGTGTGTGGGAGGGTCGGTGTCGCAGTGTGTGTGTGTGTGTGTGTGTGTGTGTGGGAGGGTCTGTGTCGCAGTGTGTGTGTGTGTGGGAGGGTCGGTGTCGCAGTGTGTGTGTGTGTGTGTGGGAGGGTCGGTGTCGCAGTGTGTGGGAGGGTCTGTGTCGCAGTGTGTGGGAGGGGGAGGGTCTGTGTCGCAGTGTGTGGGAGGGGGAGGGTCTGTGTCGCAGTGTGTGGGAGGGGGAGGGTCTGTGTCGCAGTGTGTAGGAGGGGGAGGGTCTGGGTCACACGGACTGTATGAAGCAGATTCCCACTTTGAAGGTTCAGCTTGATGCACACAAGGCGCACAGTTGATTGCAGAGATGTGAGGAAATTTATTTTATTTATAGTTTATTTATTTGTCACCAGTTACATTAACGCTGCAATGAAGTTACTGTGAAAACCCCCTGTGAGAAATATGGGAAGAAGTGATTGGAGTGTGAGGAGTTTTGTATAGACACTAATGATTGGGTTGGGTGGTGTGTAACCTGGCTGTGGACTGTGTTTTGGGTTGGGTGGTGTGTAACCTGGCTGTGGACTGTGTTTTGGGTTGGGTGGTGTGTAACCTGGCTGTGGACTGTGTTTTGGGTTGGGTGGTGTGTAACCTGGCTGTGGACTCTGTTTTGGGTTGGGTGGTGTGTAACCTGGCTGTGGACTCTGTTTTGGGTTGGGTGGTGTGTAACCTGGCTGTGGACTGTGTTTTGGGTTGGGTGGTGTGTAACCTGGCTGTGGACTCTGTTTTGGGTTGGGTGGTGTGTAACCTGGCTGTGGACTGTGTTTTGGGTTGGGTGGTGTGTAACCTGGCTGTGGACTCTGTTTTGGGTTGGGTGGTGTGTAACCTGGCTGTGGACTGTGTTTTGGGTTGGGTGGTGTGTAACCTGGCTGTGGACTGTGTTTTGGGTTGGGTGGTGTGTAACCTGGCTGTGGACTCTGTTTTGGGTTGGGTGGTGTGTAACCTGGCTGTGGACTCTGTTTTGGGTTGGGTGGTGTGTAACCTGGCTGTGGACTGTGTTTTGGGTTGGGTGGTGTGTAACCTGGCTGTGGACTCTGTTTTGGGTTGGGTGGTGTGTAACCTGGCTGTGGACTGTGTTTTGGGTTGGGTGGTGTGTAACCTGGCTGTGGACTCTGTTTTGGGTTGGGTGGTGTGTAACCTGGCTGTGGACTGTGTTTTGGGTTGGGTGGTGTGTAACCTGGCTGTGGACTGTGTTTTGGGTTGGGTGGTGTGTAACCTGGCTGTGGACTGTGTTTTGGGTTGGGTGGTGTGTAACCTGGCTGTGGACTCTGTTTTGGGTTGGGTGGTGTGTAACCTGGCTGTGGACTCTGTTTTGGGTTGGGTGGTGTGTAACCTGGCTGTGGACTCTGTTTAATTCAGTGTTTTGCTCCATCAGTGATGCAGCCCAGTCAAAGCCGGCCTTTGGAGATCGGAAATGTTACCAGTTGCCCCCAGGAGCTCGGGGGCTGGCGATGCGAGCTGTGGTAAGTCTGTGTCACTGTCATTAGGACACGTTGTGAGTTTTGAAGATGGAGCAGAATGATTGAACACAGGAGGAGGCCATTCAGCCCATTGTGTCTCTGTTAATTAATGAAGAGTTTCCCAGCCTAATCCTACCCTCCTGCACTTGGTGCCCAGCCCTGCAACTCTTTAAGTAGACACATCTAAGTGAAAGTTTCTATCGCAGTGAGTTTCAGATTCCTATGACCCTCATCTCTCCTCTAATTCTTCTACGAAATGCTTCAATCTCTGTCCCTGCTTTTTGATTTCTCTGCCAGGGTAAATAGGTCGCCTCTATTTAGGCCCCTCATACTTTCGTCCACTCCAATTAGGTCACCCCTCAGCTCCCTCTGTTCCAAACAAAACAATCCTAATC
The DNA here is from genome assembly GCF_965287045.1 of Carcharhinus amblyrhynchos. NCBI lineage: Eukaryota > Metazoa > Chordata > Chondrichthyes > Carcharhiniformes > Carcharhinidae > Carcharhinus > Carcharhinus amblyrhynchos. The sequence continues at coordinate 43,004,307 of NC_137348.1, forward strand.
TATCCAATCATTCCTCAAAACAAAAACTTCCCGGTTCTGGCAATATGCTCCCAGTCCTGGGAAGTCTCCTCTTGTCCTCTCTAATGCAACATGTCTCCAACAATAAGAAACATAAGAAATAGGAGCAGGAGTAGGCCATCCAGCCCTTCGAGCCTGCCCCGCCATTCAATAAGATCATGGCTGATCTGTCGTGGCTCAGTTCCACTTTCCCGCCCTCTCCCCATAACCCTTAATCCCCTCTCTTATCAAAAACCCATCAACCCGCGTCTTAAAAATATTTAGCGAGGCAGCCTCCACCACTTCAACGGGCAGAGAATTCCAGAGATTCACCACCCTTTGAGTGAAGAAGTTCCTCCTCAACTCCGTTCTAAACCGCCCCCCCCTTTATCTTGAGGCTGTGCCCCCTAGTCCTACTGTCCTTTCTGAGCGGGAAGAGTCTCTCCACCTCTATCCTATCCATCCCATTCATCATCTTATACGTCTCAATGAGATCTCCCCTCATTCTTCTAAACTCTAACGAGTACAAGCCTAGTTTATTCAGCCTCTCCTCATAGCTCAACCCCCTCAACTCCGCTATCAGCCTAGTAAACCTCCTCTGCACTCCCTCCAAGGCCAAAATATCAATCAGGTGACCAGAACTGTACGCAGTCCTCCTGCTATGATCTAACTAGTGTTTTGTACAGTTCCAGTGTGACCTCCCTGCCCATAAACTTCATCAATAAAGGAAATCCTACCAAATGCTTTCTTGACTTCCTTATGGACATGTCCCACTACCTTTAAGATTCCTCTATTCCTCCACGTAACTCCAGATCTCCCCCTTTATTGTATCTTTCGTTGGACCTCCCAAAATGCATTACTTCACAACTTTCTAGATTGATTCCATTTTTCAGTCCATCGATATCTTCCTGCAGTCTGAAGCTTTTCTCCTCACTTGTCCCCTACATTTGAGTCTAAATCATCACAAAAAGCAAATGTCCATGTACCAGGTTCTGCAGAACCTCACTGGATGTGGAGATGCCGGCGTTGGACTGGAGCAAACACAGTAAGAAGTCTCACACCAGGTTAAAGTCCAACAGGTTTCTTTGATAGTAAACGCCACTAGCTTTCAGAAACACTGTTCCTTCGTCAGGTGAGCAGGGAGTTCTGATCCGAAACAGGGCGTATAAAGTCACACACAGTTTACAGAATACTGATTACAGACAATCAATTCTTCAAGGTACAGACAATATGAGTGGAGAGAGGGTTAAGCACAGGTTAAAGAGATGTGGAACGCACCCACTGCGCTGCGCTCGGTGGAACGCACCCACTGCGCGGCTCTCGGTGGAACGCGCCCACTGCGCGGCTCTCGGTGGAACGCGCCCACTGCGCGGCTCTCGGTGGAACGCGCCCACTGCGCGGCTCTCGGTGGAACGCGCCGACTGCGCGGCTCTCGGTGGAACGCGCCGACTGCACGGCTCTCGGTGGAACGCACCGACTGCGCGGCTCTCGGTGGAACGCACCGACTGCGCGGCTCTCGGTGGAACGCACCCACTGCGCGGCTCTCGGTGGAACGCACCCACTGCGCGGCTCTCGGTGGAACGCACCCACTGCGCTGCGCTCGGTGGAACGCACCGACTGCGCGGCCCACATCGACCCCAATTGCCGTCTCTCCATGACATTCAAGCAAGTTAGAGTGACGTGACCTTAAAAATCCTTACTGACTTCCCCTGATGGACCTATGTCTTTCTAAATGAAGGTTTATATTGTTCCTCAGAGTTGATTCCAATAACTTGTCCCCACAACCAAATTTAAACTAACTCGCCTATGGTTACTTGGATGGACTCTTCCTCCTTTTTTAAACAACAGTACCACCTTGGACGTTCTGTGCCACCAATGCCCAGTTAACAATGCCAGAGAAGCACCTTCATCATTTGGAATGCAGGGCTGTGAGAGAAAGATCCCATCACCATCTCCTCGGGTGAATCGAGTTGGGTGACATATGGCAGCCTTGTCAGGGACACCAACATCCTCACAATGATTAACTTAGTTGCAGGATATGGCAGTTTGTGTTGGTGGGAGTGTTAGTGTGTGCAGGATGTGTCATTGGGGAAGGTTACTACCTGAATTGTAGTTGTGTTTGTATTGGGTTATATACATATTGATGGGTCTTTTCATGTAATCGTTATGATTCTGGACTCTATCCCCCACCCCAGGAACAGGCAGCATTGATATAGCGGGCTAGAGAAATTGATGTGTAATTCTGTGCTGGCTTCAGCCAGCTGGGAGCTTTCCAGGATAGAGTGAAATTGATGCTGAGTACTGTCCTGATGATGTTAAAGGTTATTGGGAATATGACAGTAATCCATGGTCCTCGCTGGATGTTGGGATCGTGCACAGTTGGAGTGTGAGTATTTCTGTCTCAGTGCGTTGCTGGAAATAACTGATTGTACCCTTGGTGCAGGACCGTGATGTGCGTGAGGGAGCGGACATGCTGATGGTCAAACCGGGAATGCCTTACCTGGACCTTGTCCGGGAGGTGAAGAACAAAGTAAGTTTGTGTGCGTTCCCTCTACCTGTGAGCTGTGGCGCAGTGGGCTGGTGGACTGATTTTGTGCAGCCAGAAAGCTGGTGGTAGTTTTTACTTATAGAGTTTGGGACCCCCTCAGTCCAAATTGCGCAGGTTAGGTGGATTGGCCACAGTAAGGGATTATGGAGATTAGGACAGGGGTGTAGACTGGGTGAGGTGCTGTTCTGGAGAATCGGTGCAGAGTTGATGCACTGTATATATTCTATTCCATGGGATTCCTCTGTTGACAGTGGGCTGGGTTTATATGGTTTAGGATTCCTCAGTTGACAGCGGGCTGACCTGCAGGAGTTTATCTCTGCAATAATTTCATTCTCTCTGTTCCTGAGGATACTGATCCATAGAATGACAGGAGGCTGCTTGACTGGCCCATTGCTGAGGAACTGAACGTGTGAGCTGCTCGTTCCACGTACACACTCACTGATTACACCCCCTGAGCTGCTTAATCCCTGAGTCACCGCCTGTTTAAAATTCTGCCTGTCCTGAAAATTGCAGGTTGTATCTGGCAAGACCAGAACTATCTGGTTTCCTCACTAATATTGTTCATATCCTCAAAATATCAAAGTATATTTGATGTTTTAAATATATTTTAATTTAGTTTTTGAAAGGTGTGTGGATACAGTGAGTGTGTTAGTCTGAGGAAAGGTTCATCTTCATTGACTGTTTCCCAGAAGGGTGTGGAACCTTGTTGTCTTGGGTCTTACTGGAGCAGTTGGATCTGAGAAGGGCAATGTATTAATTTAGTTTCTGAATAACTTCTTGTCAGCTCACTGAAGGCAGGAGTTTTCCTGTTGAGGTGAAGTGATACTTAATGTTATATTCTGAGTTTCCTCATTATTGTATTGAAATGAGCTTCCTTTATCACTGCCTGAAAATAACATCACTGACCGTTAAGTTCAGTATGACTGCTGAGAAATGAAGTGTACGTTGTGTCAGAACGTTGAGATAATTTCTGTGAATTTAATGATTTGTAGCCGTTACTGAATGCTTTGTGTTTAACAGTTGCTCAGCTCTCTCTCTTTCTTTCTCTCTCTCTCTCTCTCTCTTTCTCTCTCCTCCTTCCTTCCAGCACCCCTCACATCCGCTGGCGATTTACCATGTCTCAGGGGAGTTTGCGATGCTGTGGCATGGGGCTCAGGCTGGAGCGTTTGACCTCAGGACAGCTGTCATGGAGGCTCTGACCAGCTTCAGGAGGGCAGGTAACTCTCTCAACCAAACAGCCAGTATTTCTTTCAGGCTGCTAATCCCTTAGTGAAACCAGGTTCCAGCATTCTGTCCGTAGATCCTGCATTTTGCAGCAAGCTCTCTGCAGCACCATGTCCCTGAAAAAAAACACAGGCACTGGGCAAATCTGGAAAGCGAGTTACTTTGTTATTGCCTTTTACACTCCAGATCTTTGGTTACCCGTTCTAGGAGTTGGGAAGGGGTGGGCATGTCCCCTTGCAGCTCTGCTCATAGGGTCCAGGTTGGATGTGACTCCTGAGGGATGCAGGGGGCTGTGTGGGGGAGGGCGCTGCCTATCTCTGTCCCTTTGCCTTGTTCACATCTTTTTGGATCATATGGTGTCTACTGCGAAGTTTGCAGTATTTCATCCCCAGTGTGCACTGCACTGATGGAGTGTTTGGTAAGAGGGACAAAAATATTTCTCCTCTTGTAAGAGAAATAGTACAGGTCATTCAAACATTCAAAAGAAGCCAAACTGCAGAGAGTCCAGCTACTGGCTAGGGTGAATGTTGGTCCTTTAAAGGATGAGAAAGGGGACCTAGTGGTAGGGGATGGGGATATGGCTAAGATATTGAATAACTTTTTTGTTTCTGTCTTCACGGAGGAGGACGTGAATAATTTGCCGGGTGTTAGAGATGGAAAGGTGGTAGGACTGGAGGGTCTTAATGACATTACTGTTACTAGAAAGGCGGTGCTCGACAGACTGGAGGGGCTGATTGTGGACAAGTCCCCAGGACCGGATGGAATGCATCCGAGGGTTCTGAAAGAAATGGCAGAGGCGATAGTGGATGCCTTGGTGGTTATTTTCCAAACGTCGCTGGATTCCGGGGAAGTGCCAGATGATTGGAAAACGGCTAATGTTACGCCGTTGTTTAAGAAGGGTGCCAGGCAAAAGGCGGGGAATTATAGGCCGGTTAGTTTAACGTCTGTGGTAGGTAAAATGTTAGAATCTGTCATTAAGGAGGAAATTGCGAGGCATCTTGAAGGGAATTGCTTGATAGAGTAGACGCAGCACGGTTTCGTTAAAGGGAAGTCGTGTCTGACAAATTTACTGGAGTTCTATGAGGATGTGTCTAGGGCGGTGGATAGAGGAGAGCCGGTGGATGTGGTCTTTCTAGATTTTCAGAAGGCGTTTGACAAAGTGCCTCACAAGAGGTTATTGCAGAAGGTCGAGGGACATGGAGTTGGGGGTAGGGTGTTAGCGTGGATAGAGGATTGGTTGTCAAATAGGAGGCAGAGAGTGGGGGTCAACGGGTGCTATTCGGATTGGCGGATGGTGACTAGTGGAGTGCCCCAGGGGTCGGTGCTGGGGCCTCAGCTTTTTACCATTTATATAGATGATCTGGAGGAGGGAACCGAGTGTAGAGTGTCGAAATTTGCTGATGACACCAAGATTGGGGGAACGGCAAATTGTGCGGAGGGTGTGGAGAGTCTGCAGAAGGATCTAGATAGGCTGGGCGAATGGGCCAGGAAATGGCAAATGGAATTTAATGTTGGCAAGTGTGAGGTGGTCCACTTTGGTAGGAAGAATGGTAGGAAGGACTATTACTTACGGGGCGAAAAACTGCAGCAGGCGACGGTGCAGAGGGACCTCGGGGTCCTTGTGCATGAGTCGCAAAAACCCAGCCTGCAGGTGCAGCAGGTGATCAGGAAGGCGAATGGGATGCTGGCCTTCATAGCGAAGGGGATTGAATATAAAAGTAGGGAGGTCTTGCTGCAGCTGTATAGGGCATTGGTGAGGCCACAGCTGGAGTACTGTGTGCAGTTTTGGGCGCTGCACCTGCGCAAAGATATTTTGGCCTTGGAGGGAGTGCAGAGGAGGTTTACTAGGCTGATACCGGAGTTGAGGGGATTGAGCTATGAGGAGAGGCTGAATAAACTGGGCTTGTACTCGTTAGAGTTTAGAAGAATGAGAGGAGATCTCATTGAGACGTATAAGATGATGAATGGGATGGATAGGATAGAGGTGGAAAGACTCTTCCCGCTCAAAAAAGACAGTAGGACTAGGGGGCACAGCCTCAAGATAAAGGGGAGGCGGTTTAGAACGGAGTTGAGGAGGAACTTCTTCACTCAAAGGGTGGTGAATCTCTGGAATTCTCTGCCCGTTGAAGTGGTGGAGGCTGCCTCGCTAAATATTTTTAAGACGTGGGTTGATGGGTTTTTGATAAGCGAGGGGATTAAGGGTTATGGGGAGAGGGCGGGAAAGTGGAACTGAGCAGCGACAGATCAGCCATGATCTTATTGAATGGCGGGGCAGGCTCGAAGGGCTGGATGGCCTACTCCTGCTCCTATTTCTTATGTTCTTACTTTTCTCCTGTTTGTTCAGACACAGTTATTCTATCGGAAATTAGTCTAGGTGGACTTTTTGGCTTGAATTTTGAACCTTGTATGGTTTTGTTTTCAGTTTGTTTTGCCCATTAAAAGGGAGATCTTTAGTTTGCTTTTATTTGAAATTCAGGCAAGCAGGTTGTGGATACAGGAGTTACCCAGTCCTCCTGAACTGAGAATGCTTTTAAAAGCTTTCATTGGGATTTCATTTGGATAGGGTACAGACCCAGGTGCGACATTGGATAGGGGACTGATCCAGGTGTGTATTGCTATAGGAGTGAGTTCAGGTCTGACAATCTATCGGGGATTTTTCTTTGCTTGCTCATTCTTGGCAGTACTGTATGGAGGTTCTCTGTTGATGCAGAGAACCTCAGGTTGATACCGGAGATGGGGTGGGGTTAGCTTATGAGGAGCGATTGAGTAGACTGGACCTGTACCCATTGGAGCTTAGAAGGTTGAGGGGAGATCTTATAGAGTCATGTAAGATAATGAAGGAGCTAGACAGGGTAGAAGCAGCGAGGTTATTTCCACTTAGAATGGAAACAAGAACTAGGGGGCACAGCCTCAAAATACGGGGGAGTCAATTTAGAACAGAGTTGAGGAGGAACTTCTTCACACAGAGGGTAGTGAATCTTTGGAATTCTCTGCCCGTTGAAATAGTAGAGGCTTCCTCGCTAAATGTCTCTAAGTCACAGATAGATTTCTGACCAATAAGGGAATTAAGGGTTATGGGGAGCAGGCAGGTAGGTGGAACTGAACCACTATCAGATCAGCCATGATCTTATTGAATGGTGGGACAAGTTCGAGGGGTTAGATGGCCTACTCCTGCTCCTATTTCTTATGTTCTAATGCACCTGCTGGACGTTCTGAGGGTGGTTTTCGTGTCATCCTTTGCAGTGACAGTCCAGTTATCCCCATTTCCTCTTGAGTACAGGATGATGTGTGCGGGCAAGTGGCTTCTGCTGGAGTTTATTTTCCAGTTGTGTTTATTTAAATATAATATACTTGTGTGATGTCTGTTCTGCCTCTAGGTGCTGATATCATCATCACGTACTATGTGCCGCAAATCCTGAAATGGCTGAAGGATATTTGATGCTGTTCCATCTGGGACACAGAACACACAGGGTCATGAAGCGTTTTAAACCAATTCGACAGATCTCCCTTCTCCCCTTTGCTCCACTCCCCCTCTCATTCACACCTTCCTGTTTGCTCTGCTCCCATCCTTGTTCTCCTGTTTATATCAGGTGCCACAGTCAAAATTATTCCAAATACATGCTTTAAAACCTAAACTCCTGTGTTAGATCAAAAATACAGAAGCGTTTCGCATCTTTCTGGTATTTTGTTGCAGAATGTATATGAGTGGAAGGGAAAGTGAGAAAGTCAATGAAGTGAGCGGTTGTACATTTTCAGCTGATGAGCTGCGTTTCTGTGAAGTTCTGATTGTTGTAAAGGATCTGTTGTGCTTTAAAAACACACAGAACATCAGGGATCTTAAACTAAGTGGATAGACAGGCTTTGTGAATAAATCATGTGACAGGGATTTTAACATAACCACTGCTACCATGTGCCTTTTGATGTGTTTATAATACACGTTACCGATAGTACTTGTAATTGAAATGCAAAACCATGTAAACATTTGCAAATTAAATAGAATTTTCCGTTTTAATAAAACAGACCAAGAAACTAAATGCTGTTTACTCTTAGAGCTGGAGTGAGTCACTTATTTTGAGTTTCATTGTGTTTCCTTGTAATTCCCTGACCCATTCATAAATCCATTTGTAACATTTTTGGGGGCAGGGTGCTTTTTTCATATTCGTTAGGATGTTTGGGGAGGGAAACTGTTTGACCCAGTGTGATTATTATGCATTCCCAGATAAGGTATTAGCTGTTATGTTGAATCTTTACAAATTGTTGGCTTGAAGTGGAATATTGTGTCCAATTCTGGACCACATTTTAGGAAGATTGTGATGGCTTTGGAGGAGATTTACAAGAATGGTTCCAGGGATAAGAGAGTTGAGTTACATGGATAGGTTGGAGAAGCTCGGGTTCTTTTTGGAGAAGGGACTGTTGAAAGGAGATTTAATCGAGGAGTTCAAAATCAAGAGGGGTCTGGACATAATAGATGGGGAGAAACTGGTTCCATTGGAGAATTAGTTTTGAGAACTGGAAAAAGCAGGTTTTAGGTGATTGCCAAAAGTGAAATGAAGAAAACCTTTTTATACAGCAAGTGATGGGATCCTGAATGCACTGCCTGAAAGTGCGATAGAGTCTGATTCAACCCTGGCTTTCAGAAGGATGAGGCCTTGCAGGGATGGGGAGTGGAACTAGTTATTCACGCAGAGAGCTGGCTTTGTCTTGATGGGCCAAAAGGTCTCCTTCACTGCTATGATTTTGTTCTAGTGGCTTTTGCTACCAGAACTGGTGGCTTTTGCTACCAAATAAACCTGTTGAACTTTAACCTGGTGTTGTGAAACTAGTAAATATGTTTACCCCAGTCCAACGCCGGTATCTCCACATCACGATTTTGTTTTTGCAGTGTGAGTTTCGAACTAGCTGTTCTGGCAGTGAGAGCATTCGTCTGGCTGAAGAGTCTAGAACTTGGGGATGTATTCTCAGGATAAGGGGTCAGCCGTTTAGGCGCGGAGAAATGTCTTCACTCAAAGTGCTGTGGAATTCTGTGAGAGGAAACTCAGCTGTTTAGTAAATTCAGAGCTGAGATTGATAGTTTTCAACACCTGAAGTCAAGAGAGATGGGAATTTCTTAATGAGGATGGGTAGGAGGGTTGTAGAGAACAGGCAGGACGGTGGAGTTGAAGGCGAGATGAGATTGGCAGAGCAGGCTTGAGGGGCTAAAATGCTTCCTCTTGCTCTTCATTTTTATATTCCAATGAAATAGGATGGAAAGGTGGAGTTGAGCTAGAAGATGAGCCAAGTTCTTAATAAATAGTGGAGCAGGCTTGAGGTGCTGAATGATCCTCTGCTTCTAATTCTTGTGTGAATTTACCAAAAAGGCAGGGAAAATATGGCGAAATATAGAAGGAGATAAAAGATGCAATAAGGGGAAACAGTGTGTATGAGAATAGATTAGTGGGTAACATAAGTTGGAACGTATAAGCAATAAAAGGGTAATCGAAGGATTAGGCACCAATAAGGAGAATTTTCCAGCCATTCATGCTCTGCCATTGCTACCGGTGAGGATGGAGAATCGCACTGGCGTGAACAGCAGGAGAATCTATTCTGTGCAAAGTCATGAAACCACGAGCTTCCTTTCAACATGTCAGCAAAACCAACAGTCCTCTCAGCAAGTTCAATTAAGTGATGCACGTCCTTCTCTATAGCTAACCTAAACCACTCCATATTGATGTACAATTTGTTTATTACTCCAGTAGCTGGGAAGTCTTAGTTTGAGTTAACCATCCATTCAACAGCTTTAGCTGACGCAGTGCGAATGGCTGTGGCACCACTAGGAATGGCACTTAGAAATTCAGTACGTGGGCAATGGTCGGACTCAGATGGCTACAGTCACAACTTGAGCTCAGCTTCACATCCCACTTGTGGATCAAGTTGCCACATCTTCCCTGCACCACCCTCAAACTGTTGAGAGTGTGGAAGGAGCATCTGTAAACCTCAGACTGTATCACTGCATGGAAAATTCAACTCAAAAGTACCTGAGTCATGACAAATAAAGTCAGGCACCAGGCACTGTGTGCACTCAGCAGAAAAAAGTCTTCATATTTCTGATTCGATTAAGGAAGTCAGGACTGTTTGCTTTCAATCCAGAGAGGTAAGGAAACAAAAACAGGAGAAGTGGTTACAAAGGTTGAGAACAAGTGGTCATCAGATTCTGCAGGAAGTACTGCAATTAGTTTCACATTAACCTGGAAATTCCAGGACTGTTGATAACTAATTTGACAATTTGTTTTCTGTAACATTAGCATTGGGACGTCCCTGGTAATGTAAAAGAATGTGGTATGATAATAATGTTTTTTCTCTTTTAATTCTCAGGTTTTAAGTCGGTCCGCCGTGTTGTTCAACAAGGGGCATACACGCGATGGGTCGTACTTGGGCTGCTCTTGAATGTTCGAGAGTGGCCTAGTGCTTCATGTTGTTAGTGTACGCTTAAACTGGACCAGATACTGGGCAACACGACAGCTCAGTGACTATCACTGATTGCTGTGCAGACACATGGATTTGGGCCGGTGTCTGTGGGAGTTTGCACATTCTCCCCGTGCTTGCGTGGGTTTTCTCCAGGTGCTCCGGTTTCCTCCCACACCCCAAAGATGTGCTCTTAGGCTGATTGGAAGTAATAAATTGTCCCTAAGTTAGTTTCCCTCAATGTGGATTGCCATAAAACGATAGATAAGGGTCATGGGTGGATGGGGGGACTGGTAATGTTAAAATGGGGGCACGGGCTCGTTGGGCCGAAGGGCCTGTTTCCCAGGCTCTTTTTGTTCTTTGTAACTTAGTTCTATAAAATGGCAGTGAAGAGATGTTTAGACAAAATGTGAACTCTGAATGTTGATGACGTTTCAGCAGGAAAAGGCGTTTAGACTCCACATCCTACAGTTCTCAATGATTAGACTGTAAGAAAGTGCAGCAAGAGACCTATCAGAACAGCAGTACTCATCATCATCATGCTTCCTATTGCACACAAATTTCTTCAGCAATGTTGGTGGATCAAAATTGTGAACAACATCATTCAATTATTTCACCAGAGTCTAAAATATCAAAGAGGTCTTTGCTTAGGCTGAGAATATTATTGCTACGAATTAACACCCCACTCTAGAGACCTGAGAGCAAGGTCAATATTTCAGATAAAACATGCGCGTGTTGTAATCAATCTGGGACAACGGTGAGCACCTGCAATCCGGCAATTTAGAGGTTCAGTTTGTCATTTGCCATTGCTCAGTTAGCAACACTTCATTTATGAGTCTGATCATTGGGTTCAAGTTCCTGTCCATCATCCAGAGTAATATCCTGTACAGTACTGAGGGAACGCCATTGTCAGAGCTGCTGTGTTTGAGGAGACATTACACCAAGGATATATCTGCTCTCATGGTGGGTGTCAAAGATCCCACGGGAATACTCAATGTATTCCTGGGTGTCCTGACCAACATTCATCCCTCAACCAACGCCCGAGTAGATCATCTGGTCAGCATTTTGACTCCTCCACAGTATGAGTTGTCACACCACATGTATGACATCCAAGCAGAAATTTACAACTAAATACAGGGAAGACTGAAGCCATTGTCTTCCCTTCCTGCCACACACACTATTTCCTACCACTGACTCCATCTCCCTCCCTGGCAACTGTGCGCCTGAAGTGCTGCACACACTGTGCATTATTTGGGCAGCGTGATTGTGTCTCAGGTGGTTCTGTAAAACAAAATAAGATGGATAAACATGAAGAAGATAAAATGCTTGATGCAGTTTAATGCAGACAGACTTTCGTGAACGTGAGGACACGCTTGTTATTTACATATTATGTAAAAGTTCTGATGTCCTAATCTTCATGCTCAACATATTCTCATTTTGTTAGTGAAGGTGGCCTCCTAATTGATGAGAAGCAGGAGAATTGTGTCAAGTGCCCAGCACTAGAGAGTTGCCATTAGACTTCCTGCACATCACCTCCTGACCAGCTCCCATGGCTGTAAATAAAGTGAAGCAATTGTGATTTTTGAAGGTATTTTGTTTTGAGAATTTGAACACTGGGGCAGTTAAGTTGCATTCTGAGATGGTGAGGACATTGTGAAATCACAGCAGTTATTGTGACTGACAGGAAAACATCTGTTACCAGGCAACAGCCGCTCAAAACCAATCAAGGCCGGCAGGGAACGCCCCCGCGCAGACTGACCAATGGGACGGCGCCCCCTTGATGGACAGGCAGGATTGCCCAATAGGGAAGAGGCGGCGATGACGTTGCGTTATATAAGGCGGGCAGCGGGCGCCGGCGGTTCAGTTGAGCGAGCAGTTATCCCGATTAGAGTAGCGTAGGCACAGCTTTCGGTATGCGAGAGATCGTGCATCTTCAGGCCGGCCAGTGTGGCAACCAGATCGGGGCCAAGGTCTGTACTGTTAGCCTCATGAGCATTAGGGGGTTGCAGGACATGTGGGGAGGAATGGGGAGCCCGGAAGCCACCCCCCCCCCCTCCCAGAGGCTGGGGTGGTGAGGGGTTGAAGCCTGCTCCGTGGAGGCCGCTCGCTGACCGTTGGGCAATGGCGGCGAGCGCCGCGTCCCAGCCGTTAGCCGCACGCGCTGCCGCAACACGCATGCGCCAGGCCAGCGCGGTAAGGGCGAGCTGTGGCGCATGGGCAGTAAGGATTAGTCAATGAAGACATGGTTGACATTCCCAGTTCCGCACATGCTGCGGCTGCGCTGAGCTGAAGCGTGTATACACTGGTGACAGAAGGAGCTGGGTTTAAAGCATGTTCTGCCAACTCGATCACAAGAAGGGTGCCCTGCTGAGGGAGTGCTGCACTGTCAGCATTAGAGCCCTACAGTGCAGGAAGAGGCCCTTCGGCCCATCGAGTCTGCACCGACCACAATCACATCCAGGCCCTACCCCCATATCCCTACATATTATACCCACTAATCCCTCTAACCTACACATCTCAGAACACCATGGGGCAATTTGAGCATCGCCAATCAACCAAACACGCACATCTTTGGACTCTGGGAGTACTGAGTGAATGCAGCATTTCTGTGCCAACAGTTCCACTATAAGAGGGTCAGGACTGAGAGAGTGCCACAGGGTCGGTACTGAGTGCTGCATGTCAGAGGGTCAGTACAGAGAGAGTGCCACGTTGTCAGAGGGTCAGTGCTGAGGGAGTGCCGCACTGTCAGAGGGTCAGTGCTGAGGGAGTGCCGCACTGTCAGAGGGTCAGTGCTGAGGGAGTGCCGCACTGTCAGAGGGTCAGTGCTGAGGGAGTGCCGCACTGTCAGAGGGTCAGTGCTGAGGGAGTGCCGCACTGTCAGAGGGTCAGTGCTGAGGGAGTGCCGCATTGTCAGAGGGTCAGTGCTGAGGGAGTGCCGCACTGTCAGAGGGTCAGTGCTGAGGGAGTGCCGCACTGTCAGAGGGTCAGTGCTGAGGGAGTGCCGCACTGTCAGACGGTCAGTACTGAGGGAGTGCCGCACTGTCAGAGGGTCACTACTGAGGGAGTGCTGCGCTGGCAGAAGCGAAGGAGTACTGCACTGTCAAAGGGTTAGTATTGAGGAAGTGCAGCATTTCACAGAGTCAGTACTGAAGGAACATTGTATTATCAGAGGGTCTGTACTGAGGGAGTGCTGCACTGCCTGTCTAAGGGCCAGTACTGAGGGAATACTGTCAAAAGGGTCAGTATTGAGGGAGTGCTGCACTGTCACAGGGTGTGTACTGAAGGAGTGCCACACTGTCACAGGGTCTCTACTGAGGGGGTGGCACACTGTCAGACGGCCTGTATGGAGGGAATGCTACACTATCAGAGGTTCTGTACTGAGGGAGTGCTGCACTGCCTGTCAAAAGATCAGTATTGAGGGAAAGCTGTATTGCCACAGGGTCTGTACTGAGGGAGTATTGCACTGTCAGAGGGTCTGTACTGAGGGAGTGCCGCACTGTCAGAGGGTCAGTAGTAAAGGAGTGCCGCACTGTCAAAGGGTTAGTATTGAGGAAATGCAGCATTTTCACAGAGTCAGTACTGAAGGAACATTGCATTATCAGAGGGTCTGTACTGAGGGAGTGCTGCACTGCCTGTCAAAGGGTCAGTACTGAGGGAGTACTGCACTGTCAGAAGGTCAGTACTGAAGGGGTGCTGCACTGTTATAGGGTGCAGTGCCAAAGGAGAGCTGCATTGTCACAGGGGCAGTGCCATGGGAGAGCTGCACTGTCAAGGTGCATTGCTAGAAGAGTCTGGACTGTAGGAGGGTGCAGGACCAAGTGTGTTTTGTGGTGTGTGGGTGTGCAGGGACGCTACAACGTTGGGGTGTGCGGGCCTGAGAGTGCTGTTGGAGGTTGCGGGGCTGAGGGGGCGTTGTGGTGTGAGAGGATGCAAGACTGAGAGGATGCTGCGGTGTGGGAGTGTGTAGGGCCATGGGAACACTGAAGTGTGGGGAGGTGCAGTGCCATGTGGTCACTGCAGTAGGGATGATAATGGGGCCGAGGGTATGTTAGAGGGTGCAGTGCTAGGGGAAGTTGCAATGCAGGAGTCGAGCAGGGCTGAAGGGACACCGTGGTGTGGGCGAATGTGGGGCCATGGGGACATTGCGGTGTGGACAGGTGTGGGCCCTGGGGACACAGCAGTGTGGACAGGTATTGTGGGCCACTGGGACAGTGCTGTGTCAGTGGCTGCAGGCCTGAGGGCATACTGCGCTATGGGATGGTGCAGGGCCATGGATTCACAATGGTGTTATGGCTGATGGGCCGAGAGGATTCTGTAGTGTGTGTGGCTTCAGGGCTGAGGTACATTGTGGTATGGGAGTGTCTGGTGCTCTGGAGCACTGTTGTGTGTGATCATTGGGACATTGGTGTGGGAGGGTGCTGGGCCGTGGGAATATTGTGGTGTGGGAGCGTGCAGAGCCAATGGGACACTACAGTGTGGGAGGGTGCAGGGCAGTGTGCACACTGCAGTGTGGGGCCGTGGGGATGTTGCGATGTACAAAGGTTCAGGGCTGAGGTATGTTGTGTCGGGGGAGTGGTTGGGGCTATGGGACACGGCCATATGCAGTCGTTGGGACATTGGTTTGGGAGATGCGAGGCAATATGCACACTGCAGTGTGCGAGCGTTCAAGGCTGAAGGTATGTTGTGATGTGCGAGGATTCATGGTCCAGGGCATGTTGCGGTATGGGACGGTCTGGAGCTGTGGGGCAGCTCCGGCTGTGTATGTTGGGACATCTGTGTGGGAGGTTGGGGTCATGGGAAATTGCGCTGTGGGAGGGTGTAGGGCTGAGGGAGCAGGCTTGCTGTCAGAGGGTGTGGGACCGTGGGAAAATTATGGTGTGGGTGTATGCATGGGCGCGGTGATGTTGCGATGTGGGACGTTGCAGAGCTGTTGGTTCACTGTGGCATCGGGGTGGGGGTGTGGGGTGCTGAGCTGAAGGGACATTGTGGTGTCGAAACGTGTGGAGCCATGTGGACACGAGGGTGTGGGAGTTTGCAGTGCCATGGGACTTTTCTTTAGGGAGGGTGCAGGGCCTTGGGGATGTTGTGGTGTGGGAGGGTGCGGAGCCGCAGGTAGTCTGTGGTGTTGGTGATAATGGAGCCGGGGGTGGTGTCGGCGGTTGCAGCGCAAAGGGGACATTGAAGTGTGGGAGGTGTGCAGGGCTGAATGGACACTCCTGTGTTGGAGGTTTGAGGACCACGGAGTCTTTGTGTTGTGGGAAGGTGCAGCGCTGAGGGGATGTTGTGGTTTCAGAACATGAAGTGCCATGGGGAAAACTGTGGTTTGGGAGGGTGCAGGCCCTGGGGGTGCTGTAGTGTGGGAGGGTGCAGGCTGTGGGGATACAGCTGTGTGGGACAGTGCAGGGCCGAGAGGATGTTGTGGTGTGGGAGGTTGTAGGGCTGTGGGAACATTGCAGTGTGGGAGGATTCAGGGTAGACAGGATGTTGTGGTATGGGAGTGTCTGGGACTGTGGGGCAATGCTGTGTGGGAGCGTAAGCGGCCACCGGGATATGGGAGTGGGAGGGTGCAGGGCAGAGGGGATGTTGCAGTGTGAGAGTTGTGTGGGGCTAAGGATGCTGTGGGAGGAGCGTGTGTAGCCATAGGGACAATGCAGTGTAGCAGGTTGCGTGGCTGTGAGTTCATTACAGTGTTTGGAGTTGCTGAGCCAAGGGCACACCGGTGTGTGAGTGTGTAGGGCCGAGAGGGCACTGCAGTGTGTGTGCATGTATGTGTGTGCAGTCGTGGGTCGTGCTGTGGGAACACTGTGGTGTGGGTGGGTAAAGTCTGAGAGATCATTGCAGTGTTGGGACATGTGGATATTAAAGTTTGGAAGATGTAGGACCAAGGGTGAGGTCGGAGGGTACGGGACTGTGGGGACAGTACAGTGTAGGCGGGTGCAGGTCTGAGGGGATGTTGCAGTGTGAGTGTTGTGCGGGGCTGTGGGAGGATGTAGGGCCATGAGGACACTATGGCATTGGGAGGTGTGGGTCACTGCAGTGCGGGAGGGAACAGGCCATGAGGACACACCTCCGTGCTGTTTAGACAGTGCGGTGTGAGTGGTTATGAGATGGAAGGTATTGTCAGAGAGTCTGTAGCCAAGGGAACACTGCAGTGTGTGGCAGGGTGCAGGACCGAGGGGAAACTGTAGTGTGGGAGGGTGCAGGATTGAGGGAAAGCTGCAGTGTGGGAGGGTGCAGGACTGAGGGGATACTGTGGTGTGAGGGGGTGCCGGGTTGGAGGGAACACTGTGGTGTGAGAGGTGCAGCGTAGTGGGGACGTTGCAGTGTGGGAGGGTGCGAGGCAGAGGAGATACTGTGGTGTGGAAGGGGGCAACGTTGAGGGGACAGTGTGGTGTGTGGGAAGGTGCGGAGCCGAGGGAACATTGTGGTGTGGTTGGCTAATGTACCAAGGGTGCTGTTGGAGGGTTGAGGGTCGTGGGGACGTTGTGGTGTAGGAGGGTGTGGGGATGTTGCATAATGGGAGATTGCGGGACTGATGGTGATGTTGGAGGGTGCCGTGTTGTGATGACATTGTGGTATGGGAGGATGTACGGTTGTGGGGACGCTGCAGTCTGCAAAGGGGCAGGGCTGTGGGATGCTGTGGTGTGGGAGGGTGTGGGATCGATGGTGCTGTTGGAGGGTGCAGCGTTGTGAAGATGTTGCGGTTCGGGAGGGGGCAGGCCTGTTTGGACAGTGCATTGTGGGAGGGTGCATGGTCGAGGGTGCTGACAGAGGGTGTGGGATTGATGGTGCTGTTGGGGAGTGCAGTGTTGTGTGGACATTGCAGTTTGGGAGAGTGTGATGCTGTTTGGACAGTGCATTGTGGGAGGGTGCGTGGTCGAGGGTGTTGATGGAGGGTGCAGTGCAGCAGGGCAGTGCTTTGTGGAAGGGTGCAGGATTGATGGTGCTGTTGGAGGGTGCAGTGTGGTGAGGATGTTGCAGTTTGGGAGGGTGCGGGGCTGTTTGGGGAAATGCATTGTGGGAGGGTGCAAGATTGAGGGCGTTGTGGAAGGGTGCAGTGCCATGGGAACATTGCAGTGTGTGAGGGTCTGGGGGCATGTGGATGTTGTGGGGTGAATGGGTATAGGGCGGAGGGTATTCGGCCTAAGGGACATTGCTGTGGGGGAGGATGTGGGGCTGTGTGGAAAATGCGGTGCAGGCCCCTGGGGACATTGCAGTATGGGAAATGTGCAGGGCTGAGGGAACACTGCAGAGGCAGGGGGTGTAAGATCAAGGGAACACTGCATTGTGAGAGAGTTGTGGGACCATGGGGGTGTTGTGGTGAAGGGGGGTGGAGAGCATTGTGGGCCATGGGAACAGTACATTGTGGGAGGGTGCATTGCCGTGGTAACACGGTGGTGCGGGAGGGTGTGGTGTGTTCACGGAGGCATTGCATTGTGAGATGCGTGCGTGTAGGGCTGTGGGGCCATTTGCAGAGCAGGGCCGTGTTGGGGGCTGTGGGGACATTGCAACGTGAGGGGGAGGGAGCGGCGTGAGTGGTGTGAAGGGCTGTGGGCCTGTGTGGACACTATGCAGTGGGAGGGTGTGAGGGGGCTGATGGAGGGTGCAGTGCCATGGAGAAAGTGCGTTGTTGGAGGGTGTGGGGTCGAGGGTGCTGCTAGAGGGTGCAGTGCTGTGGCGACTTTGCAGTACGACAGCTGTGCAGGACTATAGGACACTATTATATGGGAGAGTGCAGGGCTGAGGTCACACTGTGGTGTCAGAGGGTGCCAGGCATTGGTGACGTTGCGGTGTGAGGTAGTGGTGCGGAGCCGTGGAGATATTACGGTGAGGGAGGGTGTGGGGCAAAGGGAAACTGCAGTGTGGAAGGGTGCAGTGCCGAGGGGACACTGCAGTGAGAGGGTGGAGGGCAATGGGAATACTGTGGTGTGGGTGCGTTCAGGGCCAAGGGTACATTGCAGTGTGGGTGAATGCGGAGTTGTGGAGACACTGTGGTGTGGAAGGGTGCAGGATTGATGGCGCTGCTGGAGAGTGCAGTGTTGTGAGAATGTTGCGATGTGGGAGGGTGTGGGGTTGTGGGGACACTGTGGTGTGGGACAGTGCAGAGTCATAGGGACACTTTGTGGGTGGTAATGGAGCCAAGGGCGCGGGGCTGTGGGAACACTGCGGTGAGGCTGGATGAGGGGTGGGGGGGACGTTGTACTGTGGGAGGGTGCAGGACTGAGGAACACTGTTGTTGGAAGATGCAGGGCACTGGGGATACTGTGATGTGGGTGGCTAATGGGCCAAGGGTGCTATTGGAAAGTTAAGGGTCATGGGGATGTTGTGTTGTGGAGGGTGTGGACTGATGGTGCTATTTATTGGAGGGTGTGTGTTGTGAGGATGTTGCGGACTGGGAGGATGCAGGGCTTTGGGGACACTGCGATCTGGTGGGAGGATGCAGGACTGCAGGATCGTTGGAGTGTGGGATTTTTTATTTGATTTATTATTGTCGCATGTATTAGCATGCAGTGAAAAGTATGTTTTTTGCATGGTATAAAGGCAAAGCATATTGTTCATAGAGAAGGAAATGAGTGCAGAATGTAGTGTTATAGTCATAGCTAGGGTGTAGAGATAGATCAACTTAGTGCAAGGTAAGTCCATTCAAAAGTCTGACAGCAGCAGGGAAGAAGCTGTTCTTGAGTCGGTTGGTACGTGACCTCAGACTTTTGTATCTTTTTCCTGATGGAAGAAGATGGAAGAGAGCATGTCCAGAGTGCGTGGAGTTCTTACTTATGCTGGCTGCTTTTCTGAGGCAGTGGGAAGTGTAGACAGAGTCAATAGATGGAAGGCTGGTTTGCGTGCAGGATTGGGCTACATTCACAACATTTTGTCATTTCTTGCGGTCTTGGGCAGAGCAGGAGCCATACCACGCTGTGATACAACTAGAAAGAATGCTTTCTATGGTGCATCTGTAAAAGTTGGTGAGAATCATAGCTGACGTGCTAAATTTCCTTAGTCTTCTGAGAAAGTAGAACGTTGGTGGGCTTTCTTAACTATAGTGTCTGCATGGGAGGGCCAGGACAGGTTGTTAGTGATTTGAACACCTAAAAACTTCTTGATTCTTGACTCTTTCTACTTCGCCCCCATTGATGTAGAGAGGGGCATGTTATCCCTGGTGTTTATTTGCATTATCTGTATTTTCTCTGTGTTGATGATAAGGCCAATTTTGGCTATTTGCGTCAAGTAACAGGTTTTATCTGCATATGTATGTGATTGTGTGATGATAAAGCCTGCAAAATCTAAATCTTCCAGCTGTTCTCTGAGGGTCCATGGTATGCCATATCTTTTGTCTCAAAATCTAATTAATCGCAAACAAAAATAGGAATGGTGACATTGATCAACCATGTCTTACACCAGTTTGTACATTGAATTTATCAGAGAAGACTCCTCCATGCAAGACTTGACTGCTCATTGCATCATAGGTACTCTTCATGAAAGAAATTGTTTTCACTGGAATGTCATTGCTTGCCGTCAACTTCCACAGTGTTGTTGTCAATGCTGTCAAATGACTTCTCGTTGTCTACACAGTAAATGTAGATTGATGAATTCCATTCCGATGATGGTTCGATTATAAACTGTCGGGCTGCTATCTAATCCAAACAAAACATGTTCCAGGATGAAATTCTTCCTGATTGTCCTTGAAAATATCTTCTATTGCTTCTTTCATTCTACCTAGTATGATGCGGTTTGGTATTTACCCTGGCACAGAGACCAACATTATCCCATGATAGTTTTTACAAAGACTGTGGTTGCCCTTCCTCGGAAGCTTCACCATGTAACCTTCCTTCCAATCTGACGGTATCCTTTGCTCTTCCCACACGCTTAAGCGATCTATATTCTTTTGTCACTCTGTTCTGTCCCCTTCAAAACTTATTTTCCTACTTTTCTGTATCATCTACAAATTTAGTAACCTTATCTCTGACTCTTTTATCCAAATCTTTATGTAAATTATAAAGAGTTGATAATTCAACAAGGGGCAACATGGTAGCACAGTGGTTCAAGTCCCAGCTTGGATCACTGTCTATATGGAGTTTGCACGTTCTCCGCACATCTGTGTGGGTTTCCTCCGGGTGCTCTGGTTTCCTTCCACAGTCCAAAGATGTGGGGTTTAGGTAGATTGGCCATGATAAATGTGTGTGGTTAATGGGATAGGGCACGGGCAAGATTCTCTTTCAGAGAGTCAATGTAGACTCAATGGACTGAATGGCCTCTTTCTGCATTGAAGGAGTTCGATGGGACAGTGTGTTTACCCCTGTGGCTGATTTTGTGTGTAGTTAACAGTGAGGGGATGTAGGGGGGAGGGAATTCCGTGGAGGGACAGGTTGTCTGAACTGAGAATGCCTTATGGGCAGTTGGGAATGAACGTACGTTTGGAATTAATTGTAGTTCTGTCATGGCAGCTGGTTTCATACCGAATAGTCTAGTTTGAGCCGCTCTGTCCCATGTGTGCCACGGGATATCTTCGTGTCTGTGCATTTTCCTCGTGTCTGCTTGAGTTTCCTCTGGGTGCTCAGGTTTCCTCCCACAATCAGAAAGACGTGCTGATTGAATGAATGTATTGGCCATGCTAAATTCTCCCTCGGTGTACACAAGTGCCAGAGTGTGACGACGAGATTTTCACAGTAACTTCATTGCAGTGTTAATGTAAGCCTAATTGTGACACTAAATAAACTTTAAGATAAAACTGATATCTGGAGCGTCACATTGTCGGTGGATCTGTACTAAGGGAGCGCTACACTGTTGGATCAGTACTGAGGGAACGTTGCACTGTCGGTGGGGTCAGCGCCGAGAGAGCGCCGCAGTGTTGGTGGGGTCGGCGCTGAGAGAGCGCTGCACTGTCGGTGGGGTCGGCGCTGAGAGAGCGCCGCACTGTCGGTGGGGTCGGCGCCGGGAGAGCGCCGCACTGTCGGTGGGGTCGGCGCCGGGAGAGCGCCGCACTGTCGGTGGGGTCGGCGCCGGGAGAGCGCCGCACTGTCGGTGGGGTCGGCGCCGGGAGAGCGCCGCACTGTCGGTGGGGTCGGCGCCGGGAGAGCGCCGCACTGTCGGTGGGGTCGGCGCCGGGAGAGCGCCGCACTGTCGGTGGGGTCGGCGCCGGGAGAGCGCCGCACTGTCGGTGGGGGTCGGCGCCGGGAGAGCGCCGCACTGTCGGTGGGGTCGGCGCCGGGAGAGCGCCGCACTGTCGGTGGGGTCGGCGCCGGGAGAGCGCCGCACTGTCGGTGGGGTCGGCGCCGGGAGAGCGCCGCACTGTCGGTGGGGTCGGCGCCGGGAGAGCGCCGCACTGTCGGTGGGGTCGGCGCCGGGAGAGCGCCGCACTGTCGGTGGGGTCGGCGCCGGGAGAGCGCCGCACTGTCGGTGGGGTCGGCGCCGGGAGAGCGCCGCACTGTCGGTGGGGTCGGCGCCGGGAGAGCGCCGCACTGTCGGTGGGGTCGGCGCCGGGAGAGCGCCGCACTGTCGGTGGGGTCGGCGCCGGGAGAGCGCCGCACTGTCGGTGGGGTCGGCGCCGGGAGAGCGCCGCACTGTCGGTGGGGTCGGCGCCGGGAGAGCGCCGCACTGTCGGTGGGGTCGGCGCCGGGAGAGCGCCGCACTGTCGGTGGGGTCGGCGCCGGGAGAGCGCCGCACTGTCGGTGGGGTCGGCGCCGGGAGAGCGCCGCACTGTCGGTGGGGTCGGCGCCGGGAGAGCGCCGCACTGTCGGTGGGGCCGGCGCCGGGAGAGCGCCGCACTGTCGGTGGTTCTGCATGAATAAGAATTCTCACAACACCAGGTTAGAGTCCAATCAGTTCATTTGATAGTAATCCCACAACCTTTCGGAAACTCTGTTCCTTCATCAGGTGTGTGGAAGGTTCTGATCAGAGAAGGGCATATAGAGGCACACACATGTGCTATTCAAGTCTTAAAGATGCAGACAGTGTGAGTGCAGAGAGCATTTGGCGTAAGTTAAAGAGATGTATATTGTCTCCAGACAGGACAGTAAGTGAGATGTTGCAATTTCAGGCAAGTCATGGGGGTCACAAATAATGTGACATCTCCACTCACATCTTCTGCATCTTTAAGACTTGAATAGCACATTCTAATCAGTATTCTGTAAACTGTGTGTGCCTCTATGTGCCCTTCTCTGATCAGAACCTTCCACACACCTGACGGTGTTTCCGAAAGCTTGTGGGTTTATTATCAAATAAACTGGTTGGACTTCAACCTGGTGTTGTGAGACTTTTTACTGTGTTTACCCCAGTCCAATGCTAGCATCTCACATCATGTTCTGCATGAGACCATGAGGGGTAGTGCTTGACTGCTGGAAGGTCAGTACTGTTGGGGTTTGCTTTTATTGATTTGTGGGTCAGAGGTATCACTGACTGGCCAGCATTTATTGCCCATTCCTAGTTGCCCTTGAAACCAAGCGTCTTGCTAAGCCATTTTAGAACTTTTAAATTCTATCAAGATAGGCAAGTCGCCGGGACCGGATGGGATGTACCCCAGGTTACTGTGGGAGGTGAGAGAAGTGATTGCAGAGCCCCTGGCGATGATCTTTGCGTCGTCGATGGAGACGGGAGAGGTTCCGGAGGATTGGAGGATTGCAGATGTGGGTCCTATTTTCAAGAAAGGGAACAGGGATAGCCCAGGAAATTACCGACTGGTGAGTCTGACCTCAGTGGTTGGTAAGTTGATGGAGAGGCTTCAGAGGGACAAGATTTATGAGCATTTAGAGAAGTTTAGAATGATAGAAATAGTCAACATGGTTTTGTCAAGGGCAGATCGTGCCTTACGAGCCTAGTTGAGTTCTTTGAGAATGTGACTGAGCACATTGACGAAGGAAGAGCGGTGGACGTGGTTTACATGGACTTCAGCAAGGCGTTTGATAAGGTCCCCCATGTAAGACTTCTTGAGAAGGTGAGAGGGCATGGGATCCAGGGGGCTTTGGCCTTGTGGATCCAGAACTGGCTTTCCTGCAGAAGGCAGAGAGTGGTTGTGGATGGGTCTTTTTCTGCATGGAGGTCGGTCACCAGTGGAGTGCCCCAGGGATCTGTTCTAGGACCCTTGCTGTTTGTCATTTTCATAAATGACCTGGATGAGGAAGTGGAGGGATGGGTTAGCAAGTTCGCAGATGATACGAAGGTTGGTGGTGTTGTGGATGGTCTGGAGGGATGTCAGAAGTTGCAGCGGGACATAGATAGGATGCAAGACTGGGCGGAGAAGTGGCAGATGGACTTCAACGCAGATAAATGTGTAGTAGTCCATTTTGGCAGGACCAATGGGATGAAGGAAATACATTATCAAGGGTAGGAGTCTTAGCTGTGTTGAAGAGCAGAGGGATCTTGGGGTCCGGGTCCATAGGACTCTTAAATCGGCCTCGCAGGTGGAGGATGTGGTCAAGAAGGCGTATGGTGTACTGGCCTTCATTAATCGAGGGATTGAGTTGAGGAGTCGGGAGGTAATGCTGCAACTTTATAGGACCTTTGTCAGACCCCAATTGGAGTACTGTGTGCAGTTTTGGTCACCTCACTATAGGAAGGACGTGGAAGCTATTGAGAGGGTGCAGAGGAGATTTACAAGGATGTTGCCTGGATTGGGAGGCATGCCTTATGAAGATAGGTTGAGGGAGCTAGGTCTCTTCTCCCTGGAGAGACGAAGGTTGAGAGGCGACCTGATAGAGGTTTATATGATGTTGAGAGGAATAGATAGGGTGGATTCTCGGAGGCTATTTCCCAGGGCTGAAATGGTCGCTACGAGAGGACACAGATTTAAGATGCAGGGAAGCAAGTACAGAGGAGATGTTAGGGGTAAGTTTTTCACTCAGAGGGTGGTGAGTGAATGGAATCGGCTGCTGTTGGTGGTGGTGGAGGCGAACTCGCTGGGGTCTTTTAAAAGACTTCTGGATGAGTATATGGGATCTAATGGGATTGGGGGTTATAGATAGGTCTGTGGCTTAGTAGGTATACAAGTGATCGGTGCAACTAGTGGGCCGAAGGGCCTGTTTGTGCTGTAGTGTTCTATGTTCGATGTTCTATTTCAGTGGGCAGTTGGGAGTCAATCACATTGCTGAGGCTCTGGAGTCATATATAGGCGAGACAAAGTAAGGATGACAGATTTCCTTCCCTAGAGGACATTAGTGAACCAGATGGGTTTTTCTGACAATCAACAATGGTTTTAAGGTCATCAGTAGATTCTTCATTCCAGATTTTTTTTATATATAGAATTCAAAATCCACCATCTGCTGTGGTGGGATTTGGACTCGGGTCCGCAGCTGAGTTTCTAGATTAATAGTTTGGTGATGATACCACTAGGCCATTGTCTCCCTTGGCTGTACAGTCAGTGGGTTAGTACTGATTGAGCAGGGCCTCACTGCAGGAGAGTCAGACTGAGAAGCTGACGAAGGGTCGGTGCCGAGGGAGTGCCGCACTGTTGGACGGTCGGTGCCGAGGGAGTGCCGCACTGTCGGACGGTTGGTGCCGAGGGAGCGACAGACGGTCGGTGCCGAGGGAGTGCCGCACTGTCGGATGGTCGGTGCCGAGGGAGGGTCGGACGGTCGGTGCCGAGGGAGCGCCGCACGGGCGGACGGTCGGTGCCAATGGGAGCGTCGGACGGCCGGTGCCAATGGGAGCGCCGGACGGCCGGTGCCGGGGGAGCGCCGGACGGCCGGTGCCGGGGGAGCGCCGGACGGCCGGTGCCGGGGGAGCGCCGGACGGCCGGTGCCGGGGGAGCGCCGGACGGCCGGTGCCGGGGGAGCGCCGCACTGTTGAAGGCTCAGTCCTGATGGAATGCTGCTGAATTGGTGGCATTGAGGACAGGATTCATTACCAGTAGATTAGTGCAGAGAATGCACCTCAATGCTGCACTGTCAGTGGGTTAACATTGGAAGAGTGCTGCAGTCGGATGGTAAGTATTTAGGCGGGTCAGTGCTGGCTCGGGGAGCGCCGCACTGATGGCGGGTCAGTGCTGGCTGGGGGAGCGCCGCGCTGACAGCGGGTCAGTGCTGGCTGGGGGAGTGCTGCACAATTGGTATTGCACAGACGTTAGGTCAGTATTGAAGAAGTCCCTCACAGCTGGAGGGTCTTTACTGAGGGAGAATGTTGTAATCAGTGGGGCAATATTGAGGGAGCACCACACACTCAGTGGATCAATGTTGAGGGAGTATCTTGATGTCCATGGGTCAGAACTAAGGATGCACCTTATTGCTGCAGGGACAGTACTGTGCCAGTGCCACAGTCAGAGAGTCATTATTAAGGGTATCAGTGAGGGCAGTACTGAGGGAGCACTACACATTTGGTCAGTGAGTTCTGAGGAGCATCACATAGTCTGTGAGTCTCTCCTGAGACATTGCCTCAGCTAGAGGGATTATACTGAGGGCTCGCTGCAGAGTCAGTAGGACAGTATTAAGGAAGTGCCTCACAGCCAGAGGGTCAGTACTGTGGGAGCGCCTCAGTGTCATAGGGTCCTTACTGAGAGAGCTGTGTGGATCAGTCAGAATTGGGGGAGAATTCAGAGTTGGTCGGACAGTATTGAGTGAGTGCCTAACTGTTGGCGAGTCAATATTGAGGGACTGCTTCAGTGTTGCAGTATCAGTACTGAGGAAGTCTTGCACTGTCAGTGACTCAGTATTGAAGGAGTGATGAACAGTGGTTGGTCATTATTGATGAAGCAGTGCACGGTCGGGTCAGCATTGAGGAAGCGCCTCACTGCAGGAGGTTCAGTATTGAGGGAGCGCTTGATTGTCTGAGAGCCAATGGGTCATCATTGAGGAAGCAGCACACAGTTGAAAGAACAGTAGTGAGGGAGTACCTCACTGCCCGAGGATTAGTAATGATGGAGTGCCTTGCTGCTGGAGGGTGAGTACTGAGGGAATTCCACATTTCCGACAGGGTCAGTAATGAGGCAGTGCTTCATATTGGTGCTTCTGCATTGAGTGAGTGCCTCACAGCCAGGGGTCAGTCAAGAGGGAGTTTTGTACTGTTGGAGAGCCATACTGAAAGAATGCTGCATTGTTGGAAGGTCAGTACTGAAAGAGTGCATCACTGTCAGTAAGATAGTACTGTGTGTGCTGCACTGTTGCAGTGTCAGTATGAAAGTGCTGTACTATCAGAGGATCAGTACTGAGGATGTGCTGCATTGTCAGAGGGCCTGTACTGAGGGAGTGCTGCATTATCAAATGGTCAGTATAGAGGGAATGCCCCATTGCCTAAGGATCAGTACTTGGGGAGCACCTTGCTGTCGGTGGGTCAGTGCGGAGGGAGTGCCTTGCTGCTGCTGGATCAGTGCAAAGGGAACTGTTCGCTTCTGGACGGTCAGTACTGAGGGATTTTCTCACTTGCGCAGAGACAGTGTTGAGAGATTGCATCAGTGTTGGTGTGTCAATATTGGAAGGAGCACCACATAGTCGGTGGATTAATATTGAGGGAGCGCCGCACAGTTAGTGGGTCGATATTGAGAGAGTGGCTCACAGTCGAAGCATCAGTAAAGATTGGGTGCCCAACTCCCTGAGGATCACTACTGAGAGAGAGCCCCACTTATGGAGCATCAGTACTGAGGAAGTTCCTCACTGCTAGAGGATCAGTACTGAGGAAGTTCCTCACTGCTAGAGGATCAGTACTGAGGAAGTTCCTCACTGCTAGAGGATCAGTACTGAGGAAGTTCCTCACTGCTAGAGGATCAGTACTGAGGAAGTTCCTCACTGCTAGAGGATCAGTACTGAGGAAGTTCCTCACTGCTAGAGGATCAGTACTGAGGAAGTTCCTCACTGCTAGAGGATCAGTACTGAGGAAGTTCCTCACTGCTAGAGGATCAGTACTGAGGAAGTTCCTCACTGCTAGAGGATCAGTACTGAGGAAGTTCCTCACTGCTAGAGGATCAGTACTGAGGAAGTTCCTCACTGCTAGAGGATCAGTACTGAGGAAGTTCCTCACTGCTAGAGGATCAGTACTGAGGAAGTTCCTCACTGCTAGAGGATCAGTACTGAGGAAGTTCCTCACTGCTAGAGGATCAGTACTGAGGAAGTTCCTCACTGCTAGAGGATCAGTACTGAGGAAGTTCCTCACTGCTAGAGGATCAGTACTGAGGAAGTTCCTCACTGCTAGAGGATCAGTACTGAGGAAGTTCCTCACTGCTAGAGGATCAGTACTGAGGAAGTTCCTCAGTACCGGAGGGTCGGTACTGAGACATGGCCTCAGTGTTGATGTGTAGCTCTCCCTCTGTACTTACAGAGTAGGTGACTCACTAATGAGGCAACAATGCATGGTCATTGGGTCAGTACTGAGAGAGTGCCACACAGTGGGTCAGCATTAAGAGATTGCTGCGCTCTCGGAGGGTCAGTAATGTGGGAGAATTGAACAGTCGGTGGGTCAATATTGATGGAGTGCTGTAGCATTAGTGCATCAGTACTGAATGTGCACCTCAGTGTCAGTGGATCAGTATTGAGTCTGCACTGCACAGTCAAGGGGGTCAGTACTGACAGAATGCCTCACTGACAGAGGTTCAATATTGATGGAGTGTCTCACTGCAGGAGGGTTAGAATTGAGGGAGTACCTTACTGCAGGAGAGTCAGTATTGAGAGAGCGCCACACTAATGGCAGGTCATATTGAGAGAACGGCACACTACCGGATGGTCAGTATAGAGGGCGTGCATACCTGCCAGTGTGTCAGTATTGAGGGAGTGCCACGTTGCTGGAGGGTAAGTATTGAGAGACACTCACTGCCAGAGGGTCAGTATTGAATGAACACCAAATTGCCGGAGGGTCACTACTAAAGGAATGCCTTGCTGCCAGAGGGTCAGTATTAAGGGAGCGCTGCACTGTCCATGGGTCAGTACTGAGGGTGTGCCATACAGTCAGTGGATCGGTATTTAGGGTGCGCCACACCGTCAGTGGATCAGTATCGAGGGAGTGCTGCACAGTCACTGGGTCAGTATTGCAGAAGCACTGCACAGTTGGTGAGTCAGTAATGAGGCTGCACTGCACTGTCAGATGGTCAGTAATGAGGCTGCATTGTACTGTCAGATGGTCAGTAATGAGGAATTGCCACACTGAATCACAGAATCGGCCAGAGGATTAATACTGAGAGAACGCCTCACTGTTGGAGAGTAAGCACTAACTGAATCCTGCGCTGTTGATTTTGTCAGTTTTGAGGGAGCGCTGCATAATCGGTAGGTCAGTAATGAGGGAACGCTGCACTCTTGGAGGGCAATTTTTCAGGGAGCGCCGCACTGCTGGAGGCTAAGTACTGATTAAGCAGTAAGAACTGTGGTGCTCCCTCAGTACTGACCCACTATTTGGTCAGTTTTGCAAGTACATTGCACAATTTGTGGTTCAGTATTGAGGCAGGCACTGTCAGATAGTCAGTACTGATTAATGCCTCACTATTGCAGGATCAGTACTGAGGTACTGCCTTACTGGTGGAGGGTTGATATTAAGGGAATGTCTCACTGCCAGGATCAGTTATGAGAGTGGACCTCATTGTTAGAGCTTCTGCATGGTTGGTGGGTCATAATTGAGGGAATGCCTCACTGGCACAGGTTCAGTATTGGGAGTGCGTCTCAGTGTTGGTGGATTAATATTGAGGGAGCAACTTGGTGTCAGTGGATTATTGCTGAAGGAGTGCTACACTGTTAGAGGTTGAGTATTGAGGGAGCGGTGCAAATCGGTGGGTCAATGCTGAGATAGTACTGCACTGTTAGAGATTTGCTGTTGAAGGTGTGGCACACAGTCGGTGGGTCACTATTAAGCCAGTGCTGCAGAGTCAGTGGGTCAGTAATGATGGGACAATGGACTGTCAGATTGTCAGAATCTGTGGTGGATTCCAAGAAAAGAAATTTGTGGCATGTCTAGGAGATGGCTTTTTGGAGCAGCTTGTGGTGGACCTCACTAGGGAAGAGGCAATTGTGGATTTGGTGATGTGTAATGAGGTAGACTTGATAAGGGAGCTTAAGGTGAAGGAACCCTTGGGAGGAGGCAGTGACCATATATATTGGAATTCACGATGGCTGATGAGGGATGTCAGTGACAGCATAAAAGAAAAAGCATACAATGTGGCAAAAACTAGAGGCAAGCTTTTAAAGGCCAACATAGGACAACTAAAAAATAAATAAGGAGGGAGGGGGGCAGATGATGAAAGATGAGGTGAAGCTAGAGTCCATTATTAAGGATGAGATTTTGGAATACTTGGAAGTACATGGTAAAATAGGGCAAAACATGGTTTCATCAAGGGCAGGTCATGCCTGACAATTAGCAATACCTGCAGTGAATTGAACATAAGAACATAAGAACATAAGAAATAGGAGCAGGAGTAGGCCATCTAGCCCTTCGAGCCTGCCCCGCCATTCAATAAGATCATGGCTGATCTGTCGCTGCTCAGTTCCACTTTCCCGCCCTCTCCCCATAACCCTTAATCCCCTCTCTTATCAAGAACCCATCAACCCGCTTCTTAAAAATATTTAGCGAGGCAGCCTCCACCACTTCAACGGGCAGAGAATTCCAGAGATTCACCACCCTTTGAGTGAAGAAGTTCCTCCTCAACTCCGTTCTAAACCGCCTCCCCTTTATCTTGAGGCTGTGCCCCCTAGTCCTACTGTCTTTTTTGAGCAGGAAGAGTCTCTCCACCTCTATCCTATCCATCCCATTCATCATCTTATACATCTCAATGAGATCTCCCCTCATTCTTCAATTGAAACTGTGATTTCTCAGCCTTGTAACTTGTAGCAGAACTCAAGGCAGTGATAAAGCCACGCTGGCTTCTAGCTTTTAGCAAACGCAAAATTTTCATTCCAGAAAGGCAAGAAAACTGCTTCCAACATAGCAGAATTTTTATAACAGGAAGAGAGGCACAGAAATACTGCCTTTCAGTCTGGATTCCGTATAGCTTCTAACTAAAACTGAAAGTGATTCTTGGATTTCTGTGTGAAGGAATCACCTGACTCCGACTCGTCAATCAATTTTCCTCCAACACTTAAAAAGGTCATAAACTTCCAGAAAGTGCATTAGGCCCAGAATAAAAATAAACAAAATCTCATCTAAACCATTTAAGCAGCAATAAAAGGCACTCTTGTCTGTTTATAACTGCAGAGAACATGATAACAAACACATTTCTTAAAGACACAGTAGCATCACGTGTGGGAGTGCCTCACAGCCATTGAGTTAGTATTGACACATGCCACACTCTTGATGGGTCAGTATTGAGGGAGTGTCGCATAGTTGGTGGGTGAGTATTGCGGGAGTACTGCACAGTTTGATTCCCAGCTTGGGTCGCTGTGGTCACTGTATGTGTGGACTATGCATGTTCCCCCATGTCTGCGTGGGTTTTCTCTAGGTGCTCCAGTTTCCTCCCACAGTTGAAAAGACATGCTGGTTAGGTGCATTGGCCATGCTGAAAATTCTCTCTCATACCTGAGCAGACGCCAGTTGTAGCGACCAGGGGATTTTCACAGTAACTTAATTGCAGTATTAATGTGACACAAATAATAAATATTGAGGGAGTTCCGCACAGTCGGTGGGCCAGCATTGAGGGAGTTCGGCGCAGTCGGTGGAGCCGGTAGCGAGGGAGCCCGGTGCAGTCGGTGGGGCCAGTGGTGTGGGAGCCTGGCGCAGTCGGTGGGGCCGGTGGCGGAGCTCGGCGCAGTCGGTGGGGCCGGTGGAGAGTGAGTTCGGCGCAGTCGGTGGGGCCGGTGGCGAGGGAGCTCGGCGCAGTCGGTGGGGCCGGTGGCGGGGGGGCTCGGAGCAGTCGGCGGGGCCGGTGGCGGGGGGGGCTCGGAGCAGTTGGTGGGGCCGGTGGCGAGGGAGCTCGGCGCAGTCGGCGGGGCCGGTGGCGGGGGGGGTCTCGGCGCAGTCGGTGGGGCCGGTGGCGGGGGGGGGGGCTCGGCGCAGTCGGTGGGGCCGGTGGCGGGGGGGGAAGGGGGGCTCGGCGCAGTCGGTGGGGCCGGTGGCGGGGGGGCTCGGAGCAGTTGGCGGGGCCAGTGGCGGGGGGGCTCGGAGCAGTCGGTGGGGCCGGTGGCGAGGGAGCTCGGCGGGGCCGGTGGCGGGGGGGGGGGGGGGGGCTCGGCGCAGTCGGCGGGGCCGGTGGCGGGGGGGGGGGGGGCTCGGAGCAGTCGGCGGGGCCGGTGGCGGGGGGGCTCGGAGCAGTCGGCGGGGCCGGTGGCGGGGGGGGCTCGGAGCAGTCGGCGGGGCCGGTGGCGAGGGAGCTTGGCGCAGTTGGCGGGGCCGGTGGCGGGGGGGGGGCTCGGCGCAGTCGGCGGGGCCGGTGGTGGGGGGGCTCGGAGCAGTCGGCGGGGCCGGTGGCGGGGGGGGGGGGGCTCGGAGCAGTCGGCGGGGCCGGTGGCGGGGAGGGGGGGGGGGGTGCTCGGAGCAGTTGGCGGGGCCGGTGGCGGGGGGGGGGGGCTCGGAGCAGTCGGCGGGGCCGGTGGCGGGGGGGGGGGGGCTCGGAGCAGTCGGCGGGGCCGGTGGCAGGGGGGGGCTCGGAGCAGTCGGCGGGGCCAGTGGCGGGGGGGCTCGCCACAGTGCCACCTGGTCGCGAGGTCGGTAATGTCTGCAATACTGTGCCAAACTCACTCGCTACCGGCTCCACCGACTATGCCAAACTCACTCGCTACCGGCTCCACCGACTATGCCAAACTCACTCGCTACCGGCTCCACCGACTGCACCGATCTCACTCGCTACCGGCTCCACCGACTATGCCAAACTCACTCGCTACTGGCTCCGCTGACTGCGCCGATCTCACTCGCTACCGGCTCCACCGACTGCGCCAAACTCACTCGCTACCGTGCTGTGCAGTTGCAAGTTCACTATAGAGCAGTGTGATTGGCCTTTCAATTCTGCAATCATCTTCCTGTCACGACACAGCTCCTACATCGCTTGTGACAGTGGCGACTTTGGAGGGTTCCAAAAAATTTGGCGTAGCTAAAACAGGTGCTTTTAAATTTTCAAATGTCTCCTGGCATTGTTCTGTACTGAAATTTTGTGTTCTTTAACAAATCCAGTAATGTTGCCACTATGCTACTAAAGTTTGGTACAGATTTCCTGTAGAATCTTCTCAGTCCCAAAAATCATAGCACTTGTGCTTATTTGAGGATGGTCTTGGAAATTCCTCTCTGACCATCATCTCCATGTTTCTTGGTGACATCTGTCTACATCCGATGTTGCGTCCTAAGAATTTCACTTCCGTCTTTGCAAATTCTGTTTTTGCCAAGTTTATGACCAACTTTGCCTTGCGCGGTCTCGCGAAGAACTCTGCCAAATTTTCCATGTGATCTTTCCATGAGCGCCAAAGATCAGTAAGTCATCTATGTAGAGACACAATTAATCAATCCTGCACAACTCTATTCCTAAGCCTTTGAAAAGTGGCTGGTGCGTTTTTCATCCCAAAGGGCATTACTTTAAATTGATATAGCCCATTTGGGGTTACAAAGACAGGAACTTCTTTTGTTCTCTCCAACAAAGGTACTTGCCAATAATTGTGAAGTCCTACTACTTCTACACAATCCTCCATCTTTGGAATTGGGTACGAGTCAGATTTAGTCACAGCATTGACCTTCCAATAATCTACACAGAATCATTGAGTACCATCAGGTTTGGGGACCAACATGATCGATGAACTTCACTCGCTTTGACTCGGCTCTGTGACGCCTTCTTGTAGCGTCACTTCCTCTTCCTTCTGAACCTGTGCTGCTTTGAGAGGATTAAGCCAAAAGAGGTTTTTTTATCGAAACAGCATTCCCTATGTCAACCTCTTTATCGTTAGTCCTCCCTGTTCTGTTTCTACATAGGTCCTCATAGCAGTGTAACAAGTCTTTGAATTCAGTTCTCTGTTCCTGAGACAGATAGCTCACTACCCTATTCCATTCCTTAAGGACTTCTTCATTATTCAATTTATTCTGAGGCACATCAAAATCCAAATCATCTGGATTTGATTCCTCATTCTGAGTAGCCACTATGTGGAGATGCCAGCATTGGACTGGGATGGGCACAGTAAGATTTCTCACAACACCAGGTGACTCACCTGATGAAGGAGCAGTGCTCTGAAAGCTCGTGCTACCAAATAATTTGGTCTTTAACCTGGTGTTGTGAGACTTCTTACTATGCTCATTCTGAGTGGCAGTAACTACTGCCTGTTTGTCCAGTTCCCTTTCCCTGTCATAGCACCAATACTTCGTCCCCATGAGCAAGCGTATGGATTTTGGATTTCTTATCTGTTTCTTGCTATATTAGGTGCTGTGCCACCTTCAAATGTTGTCTAGCTAACTTACCCAATCTGTTTAACCTTTCTCTCACCTCATACATAATCCAATTGTGGGATCTCTGACCTCAGACCTACCAACTTTTCCTTAATTAATTTTAAAAGACCTTTTACGTTGTGTCCAAATATCAACTCAAATGGAGTAAACTGAGTCGCTTTGTCTGGAGCATCTATAATAGCAAATAATATAATTGGATTACCTTTATCTCAATCATAAGAACATAAGAAATAGGAGCAGGAGTAGGCCATTTAGCCCTTTGAGCCTGCCCCGCCATTGAATAAGATCATGGCTGATCTGAAGTGGATCAGTTCCACTTTCCCGCTTTCTCCCATAACCCTTAATTCCCTGTCTATCAGAAACCTATCTACCCGTGACTTAAATATATTTAGCGAGGTAGCCTCCACCACTTCAATGGGCAGAGAATTCTAGAGATTCACCACCCTTGAGTGAAGAAGTTCCTCCTCAACTCCGTTCTAAACTGCCCCCCCATCTTGAGGCTGTGCCCTCTAGTCCTGCTATCCTTTCTAAGCGGGAAGAATCTCTCTACCTCTACCCTATCCATCCCTTTCATTATCTTATACGTCTCTATAAGATCCCCCCTCGTCCTTCTAAACTCCAACGAGTACAGACCCCAGTCTATTTAGTCTCTCTTCATAGTCCAATCCCCTCATCTCTGGTATCAGCCTAGTGAACCTCCTCTGCACTCCCTCCAAGGCCAATATATCCTTGCGCAAGTGCGGCGACCAAAACTGCACACAGTACTCCAGCTGTGACCTCACCAGTACCCTGTACAGTTGCAGCAAGACCTCCCTACTTTTATATTCTATCCCCCTCGCTATAAAGGCCAGCGTTCCATTCACCTTCTTGATCACCTGCTGCACCTGCAGACTGGGTTTTTGCAACTTGTGCACAAGGACCCCCAGGTCCCTCTGCACCGTAGCATGCTGCAGCTTTTCGCCTTTTAAATAATAATCCCTCCTGCTATTATTTCTGCCAAAGTGGATAACCTCACACTTGCTAACATTATACTCCATCTGCCAGGTCCTCGCCCACTCGCTCAGCCTATCCAGATCCCTCTGCAGTCTTTCCACGCCCTCCACGCAATTTGTTTTTCCACTCATCTTTGTGTCATCAGCAAATTTCATCACCCTACACTCAGCCCCCTCCTCCAGATCATCTATATCAATGGTAAATAGCTGAGGCCCCAGCACCGATCCCTGCAGCACTCCACTAGTCACCAACCGCCAATCAGAATAGCACCCATTGATACCAACTCTCTGCTTCCTATTAGACAACCAATCCTCTATCCACGCTAACACCTTACCCCCAACACCGTGCACCCTAACCTTCTGTAGCAATCACTTGGGTAATCCTGGCAATAAGCCCGCAACATGATGCCACCGTTCTAATGCTCCTTGGGATTCAAGATGGTACGTGCTTGCTTGTAAAGTGATGTTGAAACTATCCATGACCTCCTTAAATAATTTAACAATAAAATTGGACCCTTGGTCTGACTGAATCTCCCCAAGTAATCCATAACGGGTAAAGAGGGCAAGCAACCTTTTTTGCCTTGACACTCCACAAAGGATCTGCCTCTGGATACCTGGTAGACACATCTATTACAGTTAGCAAATATGGTTATCACTTTTTTGATTTTAAGGAGGGGACCTACATAATCAATTGTAACCCAAATAAAATTCAACCACATCTTTATGTATTCCAGGCCAATAAAAACACTTCTGTATTTTAGCTTGAGTCTTCCACACTCCTACATGCCTTCCTGCACCTAACTCATATGCAACCCACCATACTCTCTGTCTCTATTCTACTGACAATACAAACTGGTGAACTTCCATCCATTTCTCATCTGCACAAACCAGCCAAGGCCTCCATTTCTGCCTAAAGATTTTATCCTTAAGGTAATAGCATTCTGAACTACAACCTGATTCCTTTTTTGAGATGCATAATATACATAGAACATAGAACACTACAGCACAAACAGGCCCTTCGGCCCACAAGTTGCGCCGACCACATCACCTACCAACCTACAGACCTATCTATAACCCTCAATCTCATTAAACCCCATATACTCATCCAGAAGTCTTTTAAAAGACCCCAGCGAGTTCGCCTCCACCACCACTGACGGCAGCCGATTCCATTCACTCACCACCCTCTGAGTGAAAAACTTACCCCTAACATCACTTCTGAACCTCCCTCCCCGCACCTTAAATCTGTGTCCTCTCGTAGCGACCATTTCAAACCGGGGAAATAGCCTCTGAGAGTCCACCCTATCTATTCCTCTCAACATTTTGTAAACTTCTATCAGGTCGCCTCTCAACCTTCGTCTCTCCAGGGAAAAGAGTCCCAGCTCCCTCAACCTAACTTCATAAGGCATGCCTCCCAGTCCAGGCAACATCCTTGTAAATCTCCTCTGCACCCTTTCAATAGCTTCTACATCTTTCCTATAGTGAGGCGACCAGAACTGCGCACAATACTCCAAATGAGGCCTGACAAGGGTCTTATAAAGTTCCAGCATTACCTCCCGACTCCTAAACTCAATCCCTCGATTAATGAAGGCCAGTACACCATACGCCTTCTTGACCACCTCCTCCACCTGCGAGGCCGATTTAAGAGTCCTGTGGACCCGGACCCCAAGATCCTTCTGCTCCTCAACACTACTCAGACTTCTGCCCTTAATAGTGTACTCGTTCATCCCGTTGGTTCTGCCAAAATGGACGACAACACATTTATCCGCGTTGAAGTCCATCTGCCACTTCTCCGCCCAGTCCTGCATCCTATCTATGTCCTATCTACATCTTTTATTGTCTCGTCTTTCTGTTGTAACTCCATTCATCTTTCAGAACTAAACACCTCTGCTTGATCCTCTACCTGCTTAGGTTTTTCCTTTACTGATTCATCAGTGTCAGCTAACTGGACCTCAACTCTTTCATCTTTCTCATTTGTTCTCCCTGTTTTATGGCTGAGAGGTCTTGTAACCACAGAGTCTGGAAAAATTCTAGGGTATTTTTCTTTTAACACCTCAATTCCCTGGTTTCTTTTGGCTTTTCCACTACAATGGGCATCACACCCACCACTGGTCAGCTATATTGCTTCCAAGAAGAAACTGTATTACTGGAATAGCTAAGTTTTCCATCACCCCCACTATTGCTTCCCCAGACTGGATTTGACTTTCTAGCCTTATCTTACACAGAGGAACACCACTACTCTCTCCATTTATTCCACAGATTACCATTCTATTGGGCAATATTTCAGATGGCCTGCAAATATTTTCATCTCTCACTATTAGCTATATAATAGCTCTCATGTATCTGAATATGTAACTTCTTTACTACTCTCACTGCTCTATCTGAATAAACCTTACCACACATGTGAAATCATTGAAAAGATCAGGCGCTATCATACAATCCAGCCCATGCTTAGGCTATGCACTCTCCTTCAGCTCCTCGACTTCTCAGGATTTCCTTCACTGTTTTGGTTAATATCATAGATCATAGATACCCTACATTGCAGAAACGGACCATTTGGCCCATCGAGTCTGCACCAACCACGATCCCATCCAGGCCCTATCCCCATATCCCTACATATTCACCCACTAATCCCTCTAACCTATGCATCCCAGGACACTAAGGAGCAATTTTTAAGAACATAAGAAATAGGAGCAGGAGTAGGCCTTCTAGCCCCTCAAGCCTGCCCCGCCATTCAGTAAGATCATGGCTGATCTGAAGTGGCTCAGTTCCACTTTCCTGCTTTCTCGCCATAACCCTTAATTCCCTTGCCTACCAAAAACCTATCTACCTGCATCTTAAATATATTTAGCGAGGTAGCCTCCACCACTTCAACGGGCAGAGAATTCCAGAGATTCACCACCCTTTGAGTGAAGAAGTTCCTCCTCAACTCTGTTCTAAACTGCCCCCCCCTTATCTTCAGGCTGTGCCCTCTAGTCCTGCTGTCCCTTCTGAGCAGGAAGAACCTGTCCACCTCTACCCTATCCACCCCCTTCATCATCTTATATGTCTCAATAAGATCCCCCCTCATCCTTCTAAACTCCAACGAGTACAAGACCAGTCTATTCAGCCTCTTTTCATAGCTCAACCCCCTCAACTCCGGTATCAGCCTAGTATGGCCAATCAACCTAACCAAAACATCTTTTGACTGTTGGAGGAAACTGGAGCACCCGGAGGAAACCCACGCAGACACGAGGAGAATGTGCAGACTCCACACAGGCAGTGACCCAAGCTGGGAATTGAACCCAGGTCCCTGGAGCTGTGAAGCAGCAGTGCTAACCACTGTGCTACCGTGCCACCTGCCACCCACCCGGTGTTTGGGATGTATAAACAAAGAGCAAATTCAATGATATATTGCTGGAACTGTTGCTAGGTGCAGCCAAGGGCAAGAGGGATATACTTTTTACCAGCAATGAAAGGAAGAATTCTGCCACACTTGTCAGGAAGACATGGTTGAAGGAAACTGAGGACGTGAGCAGCAGGGGTGGGATTATGGATGTGGGAACCAATTTAATGGCCTAATCAAATCAGAAATAGTGAGTTGATTTGCTTATTCACTCAAAGCCTATACTTGAAGCCCTGTTCTTTCACTCTGTCATTCTCCATCACATCACTCATCATACCCACTCAAATTTCAGCAGTACCCAGAAATCACACTCTGTATTTCATGACATCGCCAATTACCCATCCATCATTGACACTTGTCCCAAACCTTCTGCAGTGCATCCTTACGCATCTGTCTGAATGCTATCCTCACTGAATATATTACACCTGTTGGATAAAGCAGACTGTCAGTCACTCACAGGTCTGCTTCCTCACCCTTTGTAGAAGAGAGTACAGAATCCAATCAAGAGAGACAGAACTGGTGGTGAAACAGTTACAGTAGTATTTCTCTTCCGTTTCTTTGGCACTGGTTGGGATTGATTATCCAACTAGTAACTAATTTACCACATCCTTTTTCCCATGCCTTTCTCAAGCCACCAACATTGTGATTTTGCGTGTCCCACCTTATTAAAGTGAAAACACCTGAGGTCTTTCACCTCCTTTCCACCCTCTTGCATTTCTTTTTTCATGTGGTAAACTGTTCCCAGTATGATCTATTTTTTGTCCTTCGTTGAAGGAACTCACTCTTTCTCAATTTCTATCCCTCATGGAATGAAATTGCTGCTGAGAAGCTAGATTTTAATCTATGCACCAATTCATCTGCCATCTCTACAGCTCTTCTTGCTGTTTTTAACACTCTTCTTCAACATAATTTCTTATCACTTATGGAAGGGAGCTTTTAAACTCCTCCAGCAGAATAATATTTTTAAGAGTCTGATAAGTCTTTTCTATCTTGAATGCACTCGCTCATCTCTCGAAGTTGCTCTGTTTAATTCTTTCAAACTCGATACAAGTCTGACCTGATTGCTTTCTTACATTTCTGAACAGTTGTCTATATGCCTCAGTACCAATTCCTAGGCAGTCAAAATAGCCCTTTTTATCTCTTGATATTTTCCTGACACTTCCTCGGACAGCAATGCAAACACCTCAGTAGCCTGCCTACCAACTTGGTCTGAGTTAACATTACCCACACCTCATCTGGCCAGTTCATCTGTTTAGCCAATTTCTCAAAGGAAGTGAAAAAGGCTTCTGCATCTTTTTCATCAAATTTTGGTAACGTTTGGACATAATTGCACATATCCCTACCAGGTGGTTGGCTACGATGAGTTTGCTAATCATCACTTCTACCTTGCACTTTTACTTCTGTCTTTTTACATCTTTTTGCTTCAAGTTCCAATTTCATCTTTTCCAAATTGACCAATTGTTGCCTTTCTTTATCTTCTGCCTTGGCCTTCCACTCTCTTTCTCTCTCTCTCTTCCTTCTCTCTTTTTTCTCTCTGTCTGAGGATGTTCTGCACAGTCGGGTCAATATTGAGGGAGTGCCACATCGTCAGTAATTCAGTACTGAGGGAATGCTGCATAGTTGGTGAGTCAGTACCACGGGAGTGCTGGGCAGTTGGTTGATCAGTACTGAGAGAATGCTGCACAGTTGGTGGGTCAGTGTTAAGGGAGTGCCGCAAAGCCAATGGGTCAGTTTTCAGGGACTGTCGCACAGCCGATGAGTAGTACTGATGATGTGTCACACGGTTGGTGGGTCAGTATTGAGGCATTGCCTCATTGTGAGTGAATCAGAATTGATGGAGTGCTTCACAGTCAGTGGCTCGTTATTGAAGGAATGCCATGCAGTACTCACGCAATGTCAGTATTGTGGGAGCACTGCACAGTTGCTGGGTCAAAATTGAGGCATTGCTGCATTGTCAGTTGTTCAGAATTAACAGTGTCACACAATGACTAGGTCAGTGCTGATGGAGTGCCGCACAATCGGTGAGTCCGTATTGAGGGAGTGCTGCACAGTCGATGCCTCAGTATTGAGGAGAGCCGCAGAGTCAGTGCGTGAGTATTACTCGAGTACCCCATAGTCACTGGGGGTTCAGTATTGATGAAGTGCCACACAGTTGGTGGGTTAGTATTGAGGGAGTGCCAGACAGTCAGTGGTTCAGTATTCAGGGAATGTCACACAGACCCTGGGTCAAAATTAGAATCAAAGAATTCTTCCAGTGCAGAAGGATGCCATTTGGCCCATTGAGTCTGCACCGACCACAATCCAGGTTCTATTTTTATAACCTCTCATATTTACCCGAATTATCTCCCTGACATTAGGGTTAGTTTATAATATGGCCAAACAACCCAACCAGCACATCCTTGGACTGCAGGAAGTAACTGGAGCACTTGGAGAAAGCCACGCAGACACGGGGGACAATGTGCAAACTCTGCACAGTGACCCGAGGCTGGAATTGAACCCGGGTCCCTGGTGCTATGAGGCAGCAGTGCCAACCACTGTGCCACCCTGCCGCACTCCATATTGACAGAGTGCAGCACAGTCAGTGGGTCAGTATTGTGGGAGTGCCGCATCATCAGTGGACGAGTATTAAAGTAGTGCCACACAATTGCAAGGTGAGTACTGAGTGCTGCACAGTAGGTGGGTCAATAGTGAAGGAGTGTCCACAGTTGGTGGGTCGGTGTTGATAGACTGCAACACAGTTGGTGCACAGTCTGTGGGTCAGTATTCAGTTGTCATGTTGTCGATGGATCAGTATTGAGAGATGGTTGCATTGTCCGTGGGCTAGTAACATGGGAATGTCGCACAGTTGATGGGTCAATATTGATGGAACGGCGCACAGCTGTTTATTCAGCATTGATGGCATTCTGCATAGATGTAGGGTCAGTTTTGAGGGTGGACGACAGAGTCAGTGGGTCAGTATTTGATGACGATCTACCTCAAATTTGGTCAGTCAGTATTGAGGGAATGCCACCTAGTAGGTGATGGAGTGCCTCACATTCGGTGGGCCAGCATTCCAGGAGAGTCTGCAGAAGGATCTAGATAGGCTGGGCGAATGGGCCAGGAAATGGCAAATGGAATTTAATGTTGGCAAGTGTGAGGTGGTCCACTTTGGTAGGAAGAATGGTAGGAAGGACTATTACTTACGTGGCGAAAAACTGCAGCAGGCGACGGTGCAGAGGGACCTCGGGGTCCTTGTGCATGAGTCGCAAAAACCCAGCTTGCAGGTGCAGCAGGTGGTCAGGAAGGCAAATGGGATGCTGGCCTTCATAGCGAGGGGGATTGAATATAAAAGTAGGGAGGTCTTGCTGCAGCTGTATAGGGCATTGGTGAGGCCGCAGCTGGAGTACTGTGTGCAGTTTTGGGCGCCGCACCTGCGCAAGGATATTTTGGCCCTGGAGGGAGTGCAGAGGAGGTTTACTAGGCTGATACCGGAGTTGAGGGGATTGAGCTATGAGGAGAGGCTGAATAAACTAGGCTTGTACTCGTTAGAGTTTAGAAGAATGAGGGGAGATCTCATTGAGACGTATAAGATGATGAATGGGATGGATAGGATAGAGGTGGAGAGACTCTTCCCGCTCAAAAAAGACAGTAGGACTAGGGGGCACAGCCTCAAGATAAAGGGGAGGCGGTTTAGAACGGAGTTGAGGAGGAACTTCTTCACTCAAAGGGTGGTGAATCTCTGGAATTCTCTGCCCGTTGAAGTGGTGGAGGCTGCCTCGCTAAATATTTTTAAGAAGCGGGTTGATGGGTTCTTGATAAGAGAGGGGATTAAGGGTTATGGGGAGAGGGCGGGAAAGTGGAACTGAGCCACAACAGATCAGCCATGATCTTATTGAATGGCGGGGCAGGCTCGAAGGGCTAGATGGCCTACTCCTGCTCCTATTTCTTATGTTCTTATATTCCGGGTGTCCTGCACAATCTTTGAGTTAGTATTGAGGAAATGCCGCAATTCGGTAGGTTGGTGTTGAGCGAATGCCGCACAGTTGGTAGTCAGTATTGAGAGAATGCCGTACAGTCGCTGGGTCGGTATTGAGGGAATGCTGAACAGTCGGTGCATTAGTATTAAAGGTAGACTGTATAGTCGGTGGGTCAGTATTGAGGGAGTGCTGCACAGTCGCTGGGTCATTATTGAGGGAGTGCTGAACAGTCGGTGGGTTAATGTTAAGGGTAGACTGCACAGTTGGTGGCTCAGTATTGATGATGTTCGTAAACTCGGTTGGTCAGAATTGAGGGAATGACGCCCAGTCGATAGGACAGTATTCAGGAACTGCTGCAGTCAGTGATTCCATATTGAGGCAGTGCCACAAAGTTGATGGTTCAGTATTGAGGTAGTTCCGTGTAGTCAATGGGTCAGTACTGATGATGTGCAGTACAGTTGGTGGGTCAGTATTGAGGAAGTGTCGCACAGTTGTTGGGTCAATATTGAGCCATTGCCACACCACCAGTGGGTTAGTATTGAGGGAGGGCTGCACAGTTGGTGGGTCTGTATTGAGGACTGGCCGCATAGTCAGTGTTAAGGGAGTAATTATGGGGTGCCACAGGGTTTGGTCCTTGAGCCCCAGCTATTTATAATTAATATTAATGACTTGGATACAGGGATAAAAGACTCTCGAGGTAAAATTGCAAATGACTGTATAAAGAATAGGCAGGACAGTGAGCTGCAATGAGGAAATAATAACCTTACAAATGGATATAGATAGGATAGGAAAGTGGGCCAAAATGTGGCAAATGGAGTTTAATGTGGCTAGATGTGAAGTCATGTATTTTGGTTGGAAAAATGGAAAAGTGACTTATTATCTAAATGGGGAGAGACTTCAGGGTGCTCTGGTGTAGAAGGATCGGGGTGTCCTCATTCATGAGTCGCAGAAAACTAGCAAATAATAGTCAGTGGCTCAGTATTGAAGGAATGCTGCATAGTTGGTGGGTCAGTAATTATGATGTGCCATACAGTTGTTGGGTCAATATTGGGGCAGTGCTGCACTGTCAATGGTTCAGAATTGACGGAGTGCCACACAGTCACTAGTTCAATAGTGATGGGAGTGCTGCACAGTCGTTGGGTCAGTATTAAGGGACTGCTGCGGTCAGTATTGAAGGAATGGTGCACAGTTGGTGGTCAGTACTGGTGGAGTGCTGCACTGACAGTCTGTCAGTATTGAGAGGGTGCCACACAGTCGCTGGGTCAGTATTAAGAGGGGTTCGATGGGCAGTATTGAGTGCCACATAGTGGCTCAATATGGAAGCAAGTGCTGCACAGTCAGTGGGTCAGTATTGAGGACGTACTGCACACTCAGTGAGTCAGCATTGAGGGAAGTCCGCACAGTCGGTGGGTCAGCAGTGAAGGAGTGCCACACCAATGGTGGTTCAGTATTGATGGAGTGCCACACATTCGTTGGATCAGCACTGGGGAAGTGCCACAGAATCAGTGGGTCAGTATTGAGGGAGTGCCGCACAGTTAGTGGGTCAGTATTGAGGGAGTGCCGCACCATCAATGGAAAAGTATGCAGGGAGTGCTGCAGTGTCAATGGTTCAGAATTGGCAGAGTACCACACAGTTACTGTGTTAGTATTGATGGAGTACTGCACAGTCGGTCTGTCAGGCTTGAAGGAGTGCCACACAGTCAGTGGATCAGCATTGAGAAGTGCCTTGCAGTTGCTGGGTTGGTGCTGAGAGGCTGTCGGTGGGAGGTGTTGAGGGAGTGCCACAGAGTCAGTGACTCAGTGTTGAAGCAATGCCACACAGTTGGTGTGTCAGCTTTGAGGGAGTGTCGTATAGTTGGTGAGAGAGCATTGAGGGAATGCCGCATCATTGATAGGTCAGTATTAATGTAGTGGTGCACAGTTGCTATGGATTAAGTAAATGCCGCACAGTCGCTGGATCAATATTGAGAGACTGTCCCACAGTCAGTGGTTCAGTATTGAGGGTGTGCCGCACAGTTGCTGGGTCTGTTTTAATGGAGTGCTGCAAAGTTGCCTGGCCAGCATTGAGACACTGCTCTGCAGTCAGTGGTTCAGAATTCAGGAAGTGCTGCATAGCCGGGTGGGTCAGAATTCAGGGAGTGCTGCGCAGCTGGTGGGTCAGAATTCAGGGAGTGCTGCGCAGCCGGTGGGTCAGTATTTCAGGAATGCCACACAGAGCTGGGTCAGTATTGAGAGAGTGCTGCACATTCAGTAGTCCAGCCGTGGGGGAGTGCCCACGGTGGGTGGGTCAGCCGTGGGGGAGTGCCCACGGTGGGTGGGTCAGCCGTGGGGGAGTGCCCACGGTGGGTGGGTCAGCCATGGGGGAGTGCCCACGGTGGGTGGGTCAGCCGTGGGGGAGTGCCCAGGGTCGGTGGGTCAGCCGTGGGGGAGTGCCCAGGGTCGGTGGGTCAGCCATGGGAGAGTGCCCAGGGTGGGTCAGCATTGAGGGAGTGCTGCACAGTCGGCGGGTCAGCATTGAGGGAGTGCTCAATCGGTGGTCAGCACTGAGGGAGTGCTGCACAGTCGGCAGGTCAGCATTGAGGGAGTGCTGCACAGTCGGTGGGTCATTACTGATGATGTGTCAGACAGTCATTGGGTCAGTATTAAAGGAGTGCCATATAGGCGGTGAGAGAGTG
Organism: Carcharhinus amblyrhynchos; assembly: GCF_965287045.1. Lineage (NCBI taxonomy): Eukaryota > Metazoa > Chordata > Chondrichthyes > Carcharhiniformes > Carcharhinidae > Carcharhinus > Carcharhinus amblyrhynchos. Next base: position 43,048,772 of record NC_137348.1, read on the forward strand.
CTGCACAGTTGGTGGTTCAGTATTGATGAGGTGCCGCACATTCGTTGGGTTGGTATTGAGCAAATGCTGCACAGTCGGTGGGTGATTATAGAAGGAGTGTTGCAAAGTCGATGAGTCAATATTGAGGAAGTGTTGCACCCTTGTGTCAGTAGTGAGGGTGTGCTGCGCTGTCGGTGGGGCAATATAAGAACATAAGAACCTAAGAACTAGGTACAGGAGTAGGCCATCTGGCCCCTCGAGCCTGCTCCGCCATTCAATAAGATCATGGCTGATCTTTTTGTGGACTCAGCTTCATTTACCCGCCTGCTCACCATAATCCTTAATTCATTTACTGTTCAAAAATTTATCTATCCTTGCCTTAAATCATTCAATGAGGTAGCTTCAACTGCTTCACTGGGCAGGGAATTCCACAGATTCACAACCCTTTGTGTGAAGAAGTTCCTCTTCAACTCAGTCCTAAATCTGCTTCCCCTTATTTTGAGGCTATGCTCCCTAGTTCTAGTTTCCCTGTCAGTGGTTCTGAACTGACAGAGTGCTGCACATTTGTTTGTTTTGTATTAACAGTGTGCTGCACAGTTATGTCAATATTGAGCATGGTCCACACAATTGGTGGATCGTATTAGGGGAGAGCCACACAGTTGGTGGGCCAGTATTCAGGGAGTGCCACAGAGTCAGTGGATCATTATTGACAGTGTGCTGCAAGGTTGATGGGTCATTATATAGGGGATGCCTGCAGGTGAGTCAGTACTGAGGGTCTGCCGCGCAGTCAGTGAGTCAGTACGAAGGGAGTGCCGCACTTGGTGGATCAATATTGAGGGAGTGTTGCGCAGTCTGTGGGTCAGTGACTGTATATTGATGGAGTGCTGCAGAGTGGGTGGGTGTGCATTGAGAGAGTGCAGCATGGTTGGTGGATGCGTATTGAGGGAGTGCCGCACAGCTGATGAGACACAATTGACAGAGTGTCGGAGAGTCAACGGTTCAATATTGAGGCAATGCCGCATAAGTGGTGGTCAGTAATATAGGAATGCCGCATTGTCAGGCGACAGCATTGAGGGAATGCCACACATTCGGTGGGTCACATTGAGGGAATGCTGTACAGTTGGTGGTCAGCATTGTGGGAGTGCTGCATAGTCAATAGGTCAGCATTGAGGGAGTGCTGTACAGTTGGTGGTCAGCATTGAGGGAGTGCTGTACAGTTGGTGGTCAGCATTGTGGGAGTGCTGCATAGTCAACAGGTCAGCATTGAGGGAGTGCTGCACAGTCGGCAGGTCAGCATTGGGGGAGTGCTGCACAGTCGGCAGGTCAGCATTGGGGGAGTGCTGCACAGTCAGCAGGTCAGCGTTGAGGGAGTGCTGCACAGTCAGCAGGTCAGCGTTGAGGGAGTGCTGCACAGTCAGCAGGTCAGCGTTGAGGGAGTGCTGCACAGTCAGCAGGTCAGCGTTGAGGGAGTGCTGCACAGTCAGCAGGTCAGCGTTGAGGGAGTGCTGCACAGTCAGCAGGTCAGCGTTGAGGGAGTGCTGCACAGTCAGCAGGTCAGCGTTGAGGGAGTGCTGCACAGTCAGCAGGTCAGCGTTGAGGGAGTGCTGCACAGTCAGCAGGTCAGCGTTGAGGGAGTGCTGCACAGTCAGCAGGTCAGCGTTGAGGGAGTGCTGCACAGTCAGCAGGTCAGCGTTGAGGGAGTGCTGCACAGTCAGCAGGTCAGCGTTGAGGGAGTGCTGCACAGTCAGCAGGTCAGCGTTGAGGGAGTGCTGCACAGTCAGCAGGTCAGCGTTGAGGGAGTGCTGCACAGTCAGCGGGTCAGCGTTGAGGGAGTGCTGCACAGTCAGCGGGTCAGCATTGAGGGAGTGCTGCACAGTCAGCAGGTCAGCATTGAGGGAGTGCTGCACAGTCAGCGGGTCAGCATTGAGGGAGTGCTGCACAGTCTCTGGGTGCGCATTGGGGGAGTGCTGCACGCTCGGTGGGTGCGCATTGGGGGAGTGCTGCACGCTCGGTGGGTGCGCATTGAGGGAGTGCTGCACAGTCGGCGGGTCAGCGTTGAGGGAGTGCCCAATTGGCGGGTCAGTGTTGAGGGAGTGCTGCACAATCAGCAGGTCAGCATCGAGGGAGTTAACACATCGATCAGTCTTCTCTGCTCCAACAAAAACAAGTCAAACCTATCCAACCTCTCTTCATAATTTAACTGTTCCATTCCCAGGCAGCATCCTGGTGAATCTCCTCTGCAACACCTTCAATGCAGTAACATCCTTATATAACATGGTGACCATAACTGCACACAATACTCCAGCTGTGGCCTCACCAAAGTTCTATACAACTCCAACATGAAAGCAAGAGTCGCATATGCCTTTTTCACACCCTACTACAGCATACCTTTCCATCTTCAGAGATAGAACATAGAACACTACAGCACAATCAGGCCCTTCGGCCCACAGGTTGCGCTGATCATATCCATACCTACCAGGCCTATCTATAACTCTCAATCCCATTAAATCCCATGTACTCATTCAGAAGTCTTTTAAAAGACCCCAGCGAGTTCACCTCTACCACCACCGATGGCAGCCGATTCCACTCACTCACCTCCCTCTGAGTGAAAAACTTACCCCTTATATCTCCTCTGTACCTGCTCCCCAGCACCTTAAACCTGTGTCCTCTCGTAGCGACCATTTCAGTCCTGGGAAATAGCCTCCGAGAATCCACCCTATCTATACCTCTCAATATTTTATAAACCTCTATCAGGTCGCCTCTCAACCTTCGTCTCTCCAGGGAGAAGAGACCTAGCTCCCTCAGCCTATCTTCATAAGGCATGCCTCCCAATCCACGCAACATCATTGTAAATCTCCTCTGCACCCTCGCAATAGCTTCCACATCCTTCTTCTACTGAGGCGACCAGAACTGTGCGCAGTACCCCAAGTGGGGTCTGATAAGGGTCTTATAAAGTTGCAGCATTACCTCCCGACTCCTAAACTCAATCCCTCGATGAATGAAATTAATGAATGAGATCTATTTATTGTCAAATACACCAAGGTCCCTTGGTTCCACAGAACTTCCTAGTGTAATGCATTCATTGAATACTTCCCTGTCAAATTACTCTTCCAAAGTGTATCACCTCCACAAACTTGCTAATCCTACCTTTTCAATGGGTTGGATGATGAGTGGATTTTTACGCCTGTGTGGAAATCTGGAACTTTGGGTCATAATTTCAGAAAAATAGAGTGCCCATTTAATATGGAAATGAGAGCGGAATTTTTCCTGAGTATCATTGATCTTTGTAATTCTCTGTTGCAGAGAGTTGTGGAGACTGCGATTGACGCATATTTTTACTAATGGGGGTCATGGTTTCTAGGGAACAGGCAGGAAAATGAAGTCGAGACCAAGAGGGGCTGTATGGTTTACATCTGCTCCTATTTTCACAGTGCTTATGTTTATATTCCCTTTGAACAAGCTTTTGGTTGTCTGAATATTGCCTCCTTTTGTGGCTTGGTGTCAAATTATGTTTCATATTTCTCTAAAGTGCATTTGGTTTTTTATTATGTTAGATTTGCTATACAAATACTTGTTCAGTTTGGAGTTCGTTTGGTGGGGTGGTTATCAAGAACGTGCAATTGGACTGCGCTTCTGTCTGCTTTATTTTTACTATCATGGGTCCAGAAATTGGTGAAATAGAAAAACAGCGTCCAGAATCCAACACAGGAGACCACTGTTACTGTGCTATCTCTTTGAATAGCCTATCCAATTTGCCACACTCCCCTTTACTCCATACTGCTGCAATGTTTTTCTTTTTCAACTATATGAGCATGTATGTACCCCCTGAAATTTCCCATTGAATCTGCTTCTGTTGCTGATGCAGGTAGTGCAATCTAGATCACAACTTACTGCATTTAAAAGAAAAAATAACTAACTTCCCTTTGCTTTCTTGCCAATTATGAGTCTGCTGGTTACTGACCTTCCTGCCGTCAGAAACTGTTATTCCCTATTCACGCTATCAAAATACCTTTTCAGTCTTTTCAACTGCTCCAAAGAGAACAAAGGGAGGTGATGGCCTAATGGTATTTCTGCTAGACTAATAATCCAGAAAGTCAGCTGACGTTCTAGGGGATGCGGTTTGAATCCCATCACAGCAGATAATAGAATTTGAATTCAATAAAAAAAATCTAAAATTAAGAATCTACTGATGATCGTGAAACCATTGTTGATTGTCGGAAAAACCCATCTGGTTAACTGATGTTCTTTAGGGAAGGAAATCTGCTGTCCTTACCTGGTCGGGACTATATGTGACTCCAGAGCCACAGCAATGTGGTTGACTCTCAACTGCCCTCTAAAATGGCCGAGCGAGACACTCAGTTCAAGGGCAACTAGGGATGAGCAATAAATGCTGGCCAGTCAGCAATGCCCATGTCCCACAAATGAATGAAAACAAAAAATTCCAGCTTCAAGTCGTGCACACAATTGAGATTCCTTATCTTTCATAATATTTTAACAATAGAAAAGACAGCAGCTTGAAGCATCTGTTATGTATTTAAGTAGTTGCATGATTTCTTTAAGAACCAGTCGCATGATTTGATAGTGATGTCATTAGTGTAGTGTACAGGTGTTTCAGTTTAGTTCTGCGCAGAGAACATCTTTTTCAATATGCCTGTGTGTGTTACTTTTAAATCTGTGTATGCAAAAATGCAAAGTTTTTTTTGAAGGTCACAACCCTTAACATAGTTAAGACATTATGAAAAGAAAATTGGCAACAAGTCGGGATTTTGTTTCGAGTACATTGAGAGAAGATCCTAATTAGAGGAAAAAATGTATTGTAGCTCCTCACAGTTTGAATGTTATAAGGCTGGGGAAAATCAACAGGATTTTGAAGTGTCTGTGCAGGAAAACAAAGTTAGAAAGAAGCTCTTTGTGTGGTTTTTAGAGGATTTTTTTTCAATCAGAAAATGATGAGATTCAAGGCAGTATCTGGCATATTTGAAAAGAAGGATCCTTTGCCATGTGGCTGGAGCTGTTTGGAAAAAAATATCAAGTCAGTGGTCTGCAGGTTAAAAGTGAGAGTACTGGGAAGACAGTTAAAAATATATATATTGAGCAGCTACAAGCCGTTAGTGCCTGCAAGAGAAATGATGGGTCAATTAGGATTCATGGGGCCTTTCAATGAAGAAAATGAGTCGTGGAGTATCTGTGTAGCATGTTTTCTGTGCTTTTTACAAGCAAATACATTTTCAGATGAGTTGCTTATTCCACCTTTTCTCCATACAATAGAATGTGAAACCTTCAATTTGCTCTGGAACTTGGTTCTTCCAGCAAAGCCAGGAACCAAAACTTTTGATGACTTGACAAAGATCATTGAAGAGCATTACTCTCCAAAGCCATTGATCATCACAGAATGGTTCAGGTTCCACCAAAGGAATCAAGTTGAAGGTGAATGTATTGCTCTGTTTGTGACAAGCTTAAAAAGCTGGCACAACATTGTGAGTTTGGTGAGCCGTTAGAAGACACTCTTCATGTTCATCTAACTTGTGGTCTCCTAAATGAGGCTATCCAAAGAAGATCACTTACTCAACATGCTTTGACTTTAAAGACAGCAATAGAAATCACAGTGTGGAACAAACTGACTGCTAAAGAGGCTTCACAATTTGGTGCAGGAATGAAGATCCTCAAGTTGGAAACAGCCAATAAGTCAAAACGGCAGCAGTCACAGATATGCCAAAATGGGCCATTCAGTGAGTGAGCAAGGATAATCATTGTAAGAATTGTGGCAAAATGGGTCACATTGCAAAAGCTTGTTAGGCTAAACCAGCTTTCCCTGAGAAGAATATTCAGTCGAAGAATCTGTGTACCTTCAAGAAGAAGAACAAGGTGCATTCTGCAAAAAGAATTTACAACACGGAAGAACATAATTATGACTGTGAAGAAGAGAAGGTCCAGAAATATAATGAAGAGCTCCAGCTGAAAGTAAATAACATAGATTCCGGATGATTCCTAAGTTAAGTGGGCAACCTATTAGGATGGAAGTTGATACCTGTGCTGCTGTATCTTTAATTCCTGACTGAACAAAACCTGAAGTATTTTCCTTTAAAACAGCTGCTGTGATTTTAAGGATATGCATGGAAGAGGTCATGTTGTTAAAAGGTTACATTAAGTCAATATAAAGTTGAGTGGACAAACAGCAGAGTTGCCTCCATCGTAGTCTGTGGTAATTTCCCAGCTCTGTTTAGGAGATCGTGGTTGGAGAAAGTAAAGTTTCATTGGAGTGCTGTTAACAGATTGTTCAATGCCAAAACAGACCTACAGCACCTTCCGGATAAATGTAACAGTGTGTTCGAAGACATACTTTGCTCATTTGAGATTAACTGAACTCAAGATGAAGTCTAATCGTCACCATACGCATTTTGTGCCAAGGTCAAAGAGGAATCAGTATGGCTTGTTAACACTGATGTGTTAGCGCCAGTTACAATGAATGTTTAGGCTATCCCTATCGTACCTGTCATGAAATCAGATGGTTCAGTTCATATTATGGTGATTTTAAAACAACCTTAAATCCAATGCTGTGTGCTGATCAACATCTGCGTTCTTTAATTGAAGATTTATTTGTTAGGTTATTGGGTGAGCAGAAATTCGCAATTGATCTTTCAGAAGTATATTTAAAGATGAATGTAGCTGTTGAATCTTAGCCATTGCTCCCCATCATTACTCATAAAAATATTTTTCATTAAAGAAAACTGCCTTTTGGAATAACACCTGCATCAGCCCTATTCAAAAGATTGATGGATCAGATTTAAAGTAGTCTCTCTGATGGACAATGTTCCAGTGATATGGATGATATTCTAATTACAGCGTCCAGTGAACAGGAGCACCTGAATAATTTAAAAGCAACATTGGGACATCTTCATATGGTCTGTATATCAAAAAATCAAATATAACCTTTTCCAGAAATCAATCCAGTATTTGGATCACATTCTTGATAGTAGAGTCCTATGTAAAGCACCTAAAAAAAAAAAAATAGATGCTATGAAGGAGCACCACATCTGATAAATGTAATGCAGTTGAGGTCCTTCCTTGGTAACTTATTGCCAAATCTGTTCCTAACTTAGCTACATTATTGAAGATTTTGCTTAATGTACTACGTGTGAAAGTCATGGGACTGGACAGCATAATGTGAGAAAATGTGCAAAAATATCAAAGATGCTTTGCCGGAATCTGAAGTATTGGTTCATTTTAATCCAAAGCTGCCATTACTGTTTGTTTGCGATGCTTCACCTTATGAAGTAAGGGCAGTTGTTTTACATTTTATGCCTTCTGGAGAAGAGTGATCAACACTTTTTGCTTTGCATATGCAGACTACTGCTGTATCTAACTATGTTAGCTAAAAAAAAAGCATTGAATCTAAGTTTTAGAGCAAGAAGGTTTCATAATTATTTATATGATGGTCATTTTACATCACTGACTGATCAGCGACCCTTAACTACTATTTTTGGGCCGTATAAAGGGATACCATTAGCTGCTAGCTGAATGCAAAGAGTCGCTGATCTTATCTGCACAGTCCTATGATATGAACTATTGTCAATCAGAGCGCAGTGCGTTGTCATGATACGTTGTCATGCTTACCTTTACCTATTGAGCAAATGCCACCAACTATTTAGCTGATATGTTATTTTTTGCTAGTAGATTATTTGGCTGTGACAGCTTCTCAAGTTCAGAGAAATACCAGAAATGATCCTGTGATGGGGAAGGTGATGGATATGGTATTAAAAGGAACAATAGCTGGAAGGCATCATACGCACCCTGATTTGAAATCATATGTGTCAAAAAAGCTTATGTTGACTGTCCAAGATGGATGTCTATTGTAGGCAATCTGAGTGATTATTCCTCCTAATCTTTGTGGAAGAGTTCTTGAACAACTACATTAAGGATACCCTGGTATAACCTAGATGAAGGAATCAGCACGTAGTTATTTTGGTGGCTGGGCCTAGGTGCTTAGATTGAAGAAAAAGTAGGTTAGTGTCAATTTTGTACACAAATAAGAATCCCCCCCCCACCCCATTGTCTTCCTTACACCATTGGGAGTGGCCTAAGATGCCATGACAAGAATTGCATGTAGATTTTGCTAGTCTGTTTGAGGGTTACATGTTCTTGGTCATAATTGGTGCGCACTCAAAGTAGACAGAAATGGTTATCATGAGCTTTACTACATCTGAATAACCATGGAAAACTTGACAAAATTTGTGCAAGATCTGGAAAACCTGAACAGATTCTCAGTGAGAATAGTTCACCGTTTACTACACGAGCTTGAGGTTTATCTTAAAGTAAATAGTACTCAGCATAAAAATGCACACCTTATCTTCCATCAACAATGGATTAGCTGAAAGATCCATACAATTCTTGAAACAGTCTTTATAAGCTTCAAAAGAGCAAAATTCATGATTATATTGTATGAATTGCTTTTTGGCATCTTAAAGAAAATCTATAGATATGATTCTCCAAAGATAACCTTAACGAGAAAGTTGAGAACCACATTTGATTTGTTATTGCCTCCAGAAACTTCAGAGAATATCAACAACAATCTCAAGTTGCTAGATGAGAAGTGAGAGCAAAACAACACTCGTTTCATCAAAGAATTAAGAGTTTTAGCATGTGATTATGCAATGAGCCATAGTTTTAGTGAAAACATCCAATTTCTTACCTGGTTCAAACTAAAGATGAACTATCTGGTGACGCGATGCTGACCAACTGTTATCATCTCAAAATGATTTCTCAGTATCAGCTCCAGGCATACCAACTTCGTTCATCCCTAGTATTGTGAAAACTACTACAGAAGATTTGGTTGAATCTGAGTTGCATGATGATTGTGTCTTTACTATTTTACTGTGTGAGAATGATGCAGAATTAATAAGAACATAAGAAATAGGAGCAGGAGTAGGCCGTCTAGCCCTTCGAGCCTGCCCCACCATTCAATAAGATCATGGCTAATCTGAAGTGGATCAGTTCCACTTTCCCGCTTTCTCCCATAACCCTTAATTCCCCTGTCTATCAGAAACCTATCTACCTGTGACTTAAATATATTTAGCGAGGTAGCCTCCACCACTTCAACGGGTAGAGAATTCCAGAAATTTCAAGAGATAAAGTGTCTACTGAAGTTCCAGATCATACTTTTAGGGCCAAGGACAACCAAAGAGGAATAGATGTCCTCCTTATCAACTTTCTTACTGACATAGTGGCACAGTGGTTAGCAGTGCTGTCTCACAACGCCAGGGATCCGGGGTTGATTTCTGGCTTGAATCACTGTCTGTGTGGAGTTTGCACATTCTCCCTGTGTCTGCATGGGTTTCCTCCAGGTGCCCTGGTTTCCTCCCACACTCCAAAGATGTACGGGTTAGGTGAATTTGCCATGCTAACTTGCCCCTTAGTGTCAGCAGAACTGGCTAGGTTAAATGCATGGGATTATAGGGATAGAGCCTTAGTGGGATTATGGTCAGTGCAGACTTGATGGGCCAAACGGCCTCATAATTCTGTGACTGTGTGCAATGAGTAATGGTGCATCGTACTGTATTGTTGATCCTATGTATAACATTGTAATAATTTGTTGTCATGATCATAGAAGTAAAAGGAATGTTATATATTTAAGTAGTTGCATGTTCTCTTTAAGAGCCGGTCACGTGATTAGATGGTGATCTCATTCGGGTGTTGCACAGGCTGCTGTTTCAGTTTCTATTCTGCAAAGAGAAATCTCTTCTGATAAACCTGTTGTGTGTTACTTTGAATCTATTTGTGCAAACCACATCTTTTTTCTTTTTGTTTAAAACCCACATATGTGAGGGTTACAGCATCTCACTTAATTATTTTCAGTTAAAGCAAAATATTGCTGATGCTGGAATCTGAAACAAAAACAGAAAATGCTGGAAAATCTCAGCAAGTCTTGACAGCATCTGTGGTAACATTTTCTGTTTTTGTAATTATTTTCAATGTTTGGGTTTAAAAACCTCAAATATATTAACAGAATTGGAAGTGAATTATTGGAATTCTGTTAAAGGGCACCTTTAATAGGTTTCAATTACAGGATCAAATGCAGAACAATGTCACAACAAATGGAATTTATATAATATTGAAACCACACAAAGCACTTTGAAAGGTGATGAAAAGTAGATTAAGGGAATGGATGTAGAGCTGCATTAGAGGTAACTGAAAGCTTTGGTGAAATGTGTTCAGAATGATTTAAAGCTGAATAAGTGGATGAATTTAGTGCAGTCCATTACTGGGTTGTACTGCAAAGAAGGCTACAATTGGAAGCTTGGGAAGAAAGAGGCTGTTTTGAAGGACCACAGACAGTTGCTCAAAGGTGGTATTTAAATTTAATTAATAAGGTGTCCTAGCTGAAGATATGGCAACCATTCGTGGAGCAAGTTAAAACTGGAGATGCACAAAAGGCTGGAATTGAATCAGTGCAGACATGTGAGGGTAGTGGAGCTGGCAGAGATTAGAGATTGGAGTGGGTGAAGCCACGTAGGAGTTTGAAAACAAGGATGAGAATTTTAAACTTGAGTCTTCAACAGGAGCCAGTGTAGATCAGTGAGCACAGTGGAGATGGGTGAACACAACTCTGACAGCAGATTATTGGATAACCCCATTTTTATGGAGTATAGAATGTGGCAGACCAGCCAGCAGTGCGTTTTGAATAGTCAAGTACAGAGATAAAAACTGCATGAAAGCTGAGGCAGGGTAGCATCCAGTGATATTACAGAGATGGGAACAGGTGAATATGGTTGATGGTTTATCTTGGTGTCAAATATGACACCAAGGTTATAAACGGTCTGGTTGGGCCCTGACAGGTGCTGGAAAAGGGTAGAGTCGATGGCGATAGATAGCAAGGACTGAAGATAATGGTTCTACTGTTCCCAGTATTATAGTTGAAAGAAATTCCTACTGATGCAGTATTGTACGTCAGGTAAACAGTCTGATAATACAGAGACAGTGGAGGAGACGAGAAAGTGTTGGGGTGCCATGTGTGTACATTTAACAGCGTTGAAGGATTTTGAGAGCAAAGGGAGCTTGGAACTGGGGTTGTTGTTATAAGAATGGTGGAATCAAGGATTGGTATGTTCATCATAAAACATACACCAAGGAGCGAGAATAGACTATTAATCCTCTTGAACCTGTTCTGTCAAGGCTGATCGTAACCTCAAATCTGCATCCTGCCTACCCCGATAATCTATCACCCTCTTGTCCACCAAGAACCTATCCACCTCTGTCTCAAAGATATTCAAAGACTCTGCTTCCAGTGCCTTTTCAGGAAAAGGCTCATGACCCTGAAGTGAAAAAAATTGCCTCATCTCTCTTTTATACCTGCAACCCCTTATTTTTAAACAGTGATCTCTGGTTCTAGATCCTTCCATCCTCGTCACATCCACCCTGTTAAAACCCTCAGGATCTTTATGTTTCAACCAAGTTGCCTCTTACCCTCCTAAACTACTGGGTTTCCGCAGGGGTCAGTGTTGGAATCACTTTATAATCACTGATCTAGATAAAGGAACTGAGGGCATTGTGGCTACATTTGCAGATGATACAAAGATAGGTGGAGAGACACGTAGCATCGGGGAGGCTGCAGAAGGACTTGGATAGGTTAGGAGAATGGGCAAAGAAGAATGAAATACAACATGGGAAAGTGTGAGATTATGCACTTTGGAAGGAAGCGTAGAGACATAGACTATTTTCTAAATAGAGAAAAAATTCAGAAATCAGAAGCGCAAAGGGACTTGGGAATCAGGGTTCTTTTAAATTTAATTTGCACGTTCACTTAGTAATTAGAAAGGCAAATGTTAACATTCATTTCTAGCGGATTACCATACAAAAGCAGGGATGCACTGCTGAGGCTTTATAAGGTTCTGGTCAGCCCACATTTGTATTACTGTGAGCAATTTTAGGCCTCGTATCTAAGGAAGGATGGAAAGGGTCCAGAGGAGGCTCATGAGAATGATCCCGGGAATAAAAAGCTTGATGTATGAAGAGCATTTAAGGACTCTGGGTCTGTATTCGATGGAGTTTAGAAGGATGAGGGGCGATCTCATTGAAGCTCTCAGAATGCTGAAAGGTCTGGATAGACTGGACATGGACATCAGTAGGAGAGACTGGGATCCAAGAGCACAGCCTCAGAATAAGGGGACGACTCTTCAGGACCGGGATGAGGAGGGATTTGTTCAGCCAGAGGGTAATGAATCAATGGAATTACAGAATTCCACAGAAAGCTATGGAGATCAGGTCATTGAGTGTATTTAAGACAGAGATAGACAACGTTCTATTATCTTTCCTAATTATTCAGCAATGAAGAGAGGAGTGGGGCGGTGGTGGTGGGTAATGGTGATTGATTTATAGAGAAGGGGACAGTACCTGAGGAGAGAGAATTTTCAGGAGGGGACATGGGTGGTCAGCAGTTTAGTGGGAATAGTGACGAAGGGGCAGGAGACGGAGTTTCATGAACAAGGTGAGCTGAGAATGGGCATGAAAATAGAAGAAAAAGTGGAGAAAGATGTGAGATCTAGACCAGGGTATCTGTGCCTTTAGAATGGTCAACTCCAGAAGCAATAATGTACTTCTGGCAAGCCTCACGTTCCAGCCTAGTGTCTTAACTCTCACCAAGTCCATTCTTCCATTTGCCCTCTGCACATTGATTGTTTAATTGGATTTAATTTACTTCAGTTGGCTCTTGTTTAAGCAATGCCTCCATTTTAAATTTCTTATCCTTGTTTTCAAAGTGCTACATGGCCCTGCTGCTTGGAATCTCTCATCTCTTGTGGTGCCCCTACTCTCCAAGATACCTGCACTGCTCCAATTCCAGACTCTTGCTCAACTCTGATTTTAATTTTTCCAACAATGGCAGCCATACTTGCAGCTGCCAAAGTTCTTAGCTCTGGAACTTTGTCCTTAGATCTCTTCATTTCTTTGAAGAAGTTTGATCCGATGCACCAAAGGGAGAGAATCCACTGAGACAGCTTACTGGTGGGATTGGTTTTCATCACAAATGCATGAGCTCCTGCACTGTGAGATGAACGTGAATGAGACTGGGAATACAAGTTAAGATGGTCTGCAGTAGAGAAAAGAAACTGGGGATATATTTGCATTTCTGGATGTTTCTAGAATAATGAACAGTGACAGACAAACAGAACCCAACAGTGCTTCATTTCATCCAAATACATCTGAATGCCTAAACTAGTTAGCTATACAAGACAAAACATGGGAAGCTAAGTTTTGAACCATGTGGATTTTGCAAAATAGGCTAACAAGGATGATATTGTGGGAGACCTGGCCTTGGATGAGATGTCCTTTTGGGGAGTTGGTGCAGACTCAGTGGGCCAAGCGGCCTCCTTCTGTATAGGCTCAATGGGCTGAATGGCCACTTCTCCTGATTCACATGTTTTGTAGGGGTGGGGGGAAGTGGTGAAGGAGAAAAATGATGTGACTGATCACATGCTGCAGAGAAGTTGTGAATAAGTGAGGATGCCACACTGTGACTGAAGGTTGTCAGTGGTGACTTTAGTAAGGATAGTTTCTGTGCCATGCAAGGGAATACAAGAATGAAGATTTGTACAGGATGTTTTAGGAGTGCGTTTGCATGGAGTGGGGAAGTAATGTGTTCAAGGAGTTAGAGATGGACCTGTATTTGCAGAGAGGATCAATGATTTTTGAGAGATTGGTGATGGCACCTTTGCAAGGATGGGAGATGTGACATCTGCAAATAACAAAGGCACTAATTAAAATTCAATATTCTCTCTACTGAGATTATGCTCCATGTGGCCTGTGACATGATATGATTGTCAATGAGCTTAATGAGAATGGATGAGAAACTAGAGGCATTTCAGATTAACAATAACTGGAGAAGTTATGAGAACTTATCGTTAGGGATAGACTGACTGAATACTTTTAACAATTTTCAGCTGATGAGAGAGAACTAACATAGCTTGAAGGCTAAATCATGTCTGACTTGAATTTTTTTGCAAAGCTTATTGAAATAGGTAAGGGTGTGTTTATCGATATTGACTTACAATAGACAATTGAAAATTTTCCATTTGAGGTTATTGGCAACAATGAGAGAGTACAGAATTAGAGGGAACCTTTTGACTTGGGTTGTAAATTATTTGGGATGTTGGAAACAAAGAATAAGGAATAGTAGCTTTGATTGACAGTTGATCCCCAGTGTTCGGAACTGGTACCTCACTTTTCACTATTTATTTGTGACTTCAATGAAGGAACAGAGTTGTATATCCAAATGCCAATAAGTTGGGAGATACAGAGCATGAAATTGCAAAAGGACATGGACAGATTAAGAGAGCGGCCAAAACTAGTATATTAAATTAATTGAGGTCAAATGTATGGTTATTCACTTTGAACTCTCCAAAAAATCCGAGTGTTGATATTGGGAGAGAAGCGACTGAAAAGGGAGAGAGACTTGGGAGTCCAAGTACACCCAATTAAAAGCCAAAATACTGGAACCAAAAGCAATTACAAAGATAGGTTAGCCTTTATCTTGAGGGCTGGAACAGTAAGGGATGAAGTTATGTTGTTTTGTTGCACCTTGGTTATCATCATCATTTTAAACATAAAACCTCAGGAAGGATATATTGGTCTTCGAAGGAGGGCAGTGTAGCTTCACCAGGATAACACAATAGTTTAGGAGATCACATTATGAAAACAGATTGCATAAACATGCTTTGTATTCTGTAATCCCTTAAACGTTGGAAATTGAGGAGCAATTTGTTTGAGATATTTAAAATATTAAAAGAATTTGATAAGATAGATATGGAGAAACTTTTTCTCTGCAGTAAAGCACTAGAAGACAACCTTGTCTAAGCCAGTCACGAGGGAACTTGGGGGAATAATTTTTTCATGTATAAGATTTTTGAAATTTGAAACCATCTTCAATAGGTGGTAATGAGGTTATGTTGAGGTGCAGATTGTGCATGACCTAAGTAACAAAGCAGGCCGGAGGAGCTGAATGTTCTACTCCTTTTTTCCCTGTCTCCTACGTTTGTGTCAAACACTGCCTTTTGTAGTTTGGTTCCTGATCCTGCTCCAAGGTAAAGTCAGTTCACTATCAGTGCCTAAGCATAGGAGATATGTTTGTTTTACATGATTTAAGTGCTTCATTTAAAATAATTACTGCTGCAGGTAATTGTTTTGTGCACATCCACTGTTGCATAAACTGCAGCAAGTTAAATGATCATTTTCATGTTGACAAACTAACTATTGGAGTGCCACAGGGATCAGGACTGGAGTTTCAACTGTTTACAACCTACTTTAAATAACCAAATTTGCTATTATAGAGGTACCTGCTTTCTTACAAGAAGTCTGAAAAGGACTGTAGCTAGGTTAAGTGAGAGGGCAAACATTTGGCTTCTTCTAACGTTCTCTGCCCAAAGTTAGCTCCAACCCACAGCACCAAGATCGGTGGAGTATAATGTGGAGTTCTCCATTTTGGCAGGAAGAGTAGCAAAGTAGAATAGCATGAGACTAGCATGCTGCTGTGCACTTCAATCTGGGTGTCACTAACTGGCAGGTCTGTAACAGCAAGAAGTCTCACAACACCGGGTTAATGTCCAACAGGTTTATTTGATAGCACAAGCCATGAGCTTTTGAAGCGCTCTTCCTTCATCAGGTGAGTGAGAGTTCTGTTTGCAAACAGGGCATATAAAGATACAAACTCCATTTACAAAATAATGGTTGAAATGCGAGTCTTTATAGGTAATCAAGTCTTAAAGGTACAGACACTGAGTGGAGAGAGGGTTAAGCATGGGTTAAAGAAATGTGTATTGTCTCCAGCCAGGACCGTTGGTGAGATTTTGCAAGCCCAGGCAAATTGTGGGGGTTACGTATAGTGTGACATGAACCCAAGATCCCAGTTAAGGCTGGCCTCATGTGCGGAATTTGGCTATCAGTTTCTGCTGAGTGATTCTGTGTTATCATGAAGGCTGCATTAGAGAGCGCTTACCCAAAGATCAGAGGGTGAATGCCTGTGAATGCTGAAATGACTTCATACCCTTCTCACTAGAGAAGAACATACTTGGGCACAGCTTTAAACTCCACTTTGATCACAAAATTATAGACTTGGTAATAGGTCAGAAGGAGGTTATTTGACATATTATGTCTGTGCCAGCTGTTTGTGAGAGTAACTCTGCTAGATTCCCCCATTCCCCCCAACATCCTTTTCCAGTAGCCTGGCATCTTCAGACAAATCTGATTCCCTTTTGAAAGCCACAATTGAATCTGCCTTCACTACATGCTCTGATTGTTTATTCTTAATTCAACACATACGCTGAGTAAGATATTTTTCCTCATTTCATCTTGTTTCATTTGCTAATCAATATCCTCTGGTTCTTGATCCTTCAAGCAATGGGAACATTTTATTTCCATTTGCTCTATCATGATTTTGAAAACCTCAGTCAAATCTCCTCTGAACCTTCCCGATAAAGAAAAGTCCCACCTTTGTCAATCAACCTTCAACACTGAAGCTCCTCATCCCGTGTTCTTCCCATGTCTGCATGGGTTTCCTCCGGTTTCTTCCTACAGTCCAAAAGATGTGCTGTTTAGGTGCATTGGCCAAGCTAAATTCTCCCTCATTGTACCCGAACAGGTGCCAGAGTGTGGCGACTAGGGGATTTTCACAGTAACTTCATTGCAGTGTTAATGTAAGCCTACTTGTGACACTAATAAATAAATTTAACTTTAAACTTAAACTTGGAAACTGTCTGTGTGGAGTTTGCTTGTTCCCCCTGTTTCTGCGTGAGTTTTCTCCAGGTGCTTTGTTTTCCTCCCACAGTCCAAAAATGTGCAGGTTAGGTGAAGTGGCCGTGCTGAATTCTCCCTCAGTGTACCTGAACTGATGCCGGAGTATAGCAACTAGGGGATTTTCACAGTAACTTCATTGCAGTGTTAATGTAAGCCTACTTGTGACACTAATAAACTTTAAACTCTGATTGCTCTGATCCTAAAGAGCGTTGAAGCAGGAGCTGACCATCTAGCCCTCAAACCTGCTCAGCTGCCATTCAACTCAATCATGGCTGATCCTCTACCATTTTCTTGTACCGTCCCCATATCCTCTGAGACATTAATATCTAGAATCTATCAATCCCTGTCTTGAACTTGCTCAATAACAGCCTCCACACCTCTTTAGGAAATTCCAAAGATTCATCACCCTTGCGATACTGTTCCACTCACTCTATCTTTGCACTCACTGATCAATCCTTGTACTATTCTGCTTGGTGTTCTCTGATTGCTCTGTTCCCGGACTTCCTTATATTAATATGTCTGGTTCTCTTTGAGCACTCTATTCATGGGTCTCACTCCTTACGCCTCTCTGCCTGGCTGTGTCTCATCGCTCTACTCCCAGGCCTTCATTCTTCATTGCTTTGACATGAAATGATGCCATGAGTTGCACTAGTTGCCATGGTAACTAGTAAGAGACCAACATATTAGTTGGAGATTTTAAGTTATTAAAAACTTAATGGGACAATCTTGCCTCTTACTGGTTAGACAGTGAAGTATTTCCACAAGACTGTTTATGACCTTTTTAACAAAAAGTCAACAGGGAAAGAAAATGTTTTGTATTTGATTGAGTAATAGGGATGATCAAATTCCAACATGAATATGAATGAGTGTTTAAGTATCCATGATTATAACGTCACATCTGATATAACAAGAATTGGAATGGTTACTAAAACCTAAACAAGATTGTCAGATTTTAACAGGACTAACTTTCATTGCTTGAGAAGTCTGATCAAAATGGATCTGAAATGTTTGAATATGGTTAGGGGAGAGAGGGACTTGGAATTCCTTCAGTAAAGTGATCCTGATTGCAGTGACTGAGATTAAAGACATTCCCTGCCTGGTTGAATGGTGTGACGTATTGGCCTTTAAGGTGCTTCCCTGGAAGGGTCATATGACCCACTGGTCCAATCGGGAACTGAGTTGGAGACCCCACTCAAACTTGCCTAGGCTTGTTCCAGCAGGTGGATGTTTTGGGTTGTGGCGTTAAGACCATTTCATTGCTCTGTGACGTGTCTAGTTATTCTGTTAATAAACCTTTGTAGTTCACCGACCGGATTTGAGTCTTACCCTGCTACACTACAGTGGTGATGAGGGTAAGTTGGGAGACTCCCATGGCTAGCTGCAATTCATGACCAGGCTTCTACTTGATTTAGGCCGCAGTAGCAAAATGTGTGTTAAGTGTGCCTTTGATCGGGAAACCCGATGCTTTTGATCCTAACGTGGAGCACCTTCCATTATTCTTTAGAGCTAATGGAATAGAGAGGGAGGAGAAACAACAGATTATCCTGTTGTCAGTATGCAGAGCCCAACATACAATTTGATCTACAGCTTAACTTCTCTGGAGGCCTTTGATACTGAATCTTTTGAGAAGCTGCTGGTATTAGTAAAGGCGCACCTTCATCCCAAAGCATCTGCAACTATGTAGCAGTACAGATTTAACTCAACTAGCTTGAACCCAGGAGAGTTTATTGCAGAGTTTGTGGCCAGATTGAGACAGCTGCTGAGCAATGACATTTTGGAACCACACTCCAGCATATGCTCAGAGACAGACTAGTCTGTGGATGAAAAATTTGACCTATGCTGTTGGCTGAGATGGATGTTACATTGTCCAAAACCATAAAGATTGCACAGGCTATGGAGAGTACTGAGAAGATGATGAGTTTGGGAAAGGATGTGTAGATAGTTTGAGTCATGTTGAGATCAAAAAGGTGGTGGTATTGGGGTTCTTGAGAAACATTAAGGTAGATAAGTCCCCAGGGCCTGATGGGATATACCCCAGAATACTGAGAGAGGCAAGGGAGGAAATTGCTAGGGCCTTGAGAGAAATCTTTGTATCCTCGCTGGCTACAGGGGAGGTCCTAATGGATAGGAGAATAGCCAGTGTTGTTCCTTTGTTTAAGACTGGTAGCAACAATAACCCAGGTAATTACAGGCCAGTGAGCCTTACATCAGTGGTAGGGAAATTATTGGAGAGGATTCTTTGAGACAGAATTTATTCCCACTTGGGAGTAAGTGGACATATTAGTGAGAGGCAACATGGTTTTGTGAAGGGGAGGTCATGTCTCATGAACTTGATCGAGTTTTTCGAGGAAGTGATGGAGATGATTGATGAGGGTAGGGCAGTGGATGTTGTCTACATGGACTTCAGAATTGCCTTTGACAAGATCCCTCACGGCAGACTGGTGCAAAAGGTGAAGTTGCATGGGATCAGACGTGAGCTAGCAAGGTGGATACAAAACTGGCTCGGTCAAAGAAGACAGAGGGTAGCAGTGGAAGGGTGTGTTTCTGAATGGAGGGCTGTGACAAGCGGTACTCATCAGGGATCAGTGCTGGGACCTTTGTCCTTTATAACATATATAAATGATTTGGAGGAAAATGCAACTGGATTGATTAGTAAGTTTACGGATGACACAAAGGTTGGTAGATTTGCGGATAGCGATGAGGACATCAGAGGATATAGCAGACTTGGGCAGAGAGATAGCAGATGGAGTTTAATCCGGACAAATGTGAGGTAATGCATTTTGGAAATACAGATAGGAAATATACAATAAATGGCAGAACCCTTAAGAGTATTGATAAGCAAAAGGTGTACAGATACACAGGTCATTGAAAGTGGCAATGCAGTTGGAGAAGGTAGTCAAGAAGGCATACGGCTTGCCTTCATCGGCTGGAATATTGAGTTTTAAAATTGGCAAGTCATGTTGCAGCTTTTTACAACCTTAGTTAGGCCACACTTAGAATATAGTGTTCAATTCTGGTCGCCAACTACCGGAAGAATGTGGAGGCTTTGGAGAGGGTACAGAAAAGATTTACCAGGATCTTGCCTGGTATGGAGGGCATTAGCTGTGAGGAGAGGTTGGAAAAACTTAGTTTGTTCTCACTGGTGTGACGGTGACTGAGGGGAGACCTGATAGAAGTCTACAAGGTTGAGAGGCATGGACAGAGTCAGAAGCTTTTTCCCATGGTGGAAGAGTCAATTATTAGGGGGCATAGGATTACAGTGCGAGGGGCAAGGTTTAAAGGAGGTGTACGAGGCAGATTTTTTACACAGAGAGTAATAGGTGCCTGGAACTCGTTGCCAGGGGAGGTAGTGGAAGCGGATACGGTAGTGACTTTTAAGGGGCGTCTTGACAAGTACATGAATAGGATGGGAATAAAGGGATATGGTCCCTGGAAGGGTAGGGGATTTTAGTTAAGTCGGGCAGCATGGTTGATGCAGGCTTGGAGGGCCAAAGGGCCTATTCCTGTGCTGTAATTTTCTTTGTTCTTTGTTAAGAGTGATTTGTAACTACACAGCATACAGCATTACATGGCAGACCAGCTTGGGAGAGAGGTCCCAAGTGATTTTGGTGCCACAGATGAGAGCACAGAGCACAATGCAAGCACAGTGAACAAGAGTGAGAAGAGAGTTACCTGTGTAATGCAGAGTATGGTACCTTTGGTATGATGTAGTTGCCAGAAAGGGTCATGTGACCAATTGGTCTAATCGGGAGCTAAGTTGGGGACCCACTCAGACTTGCCTGGGCTTGTTCCAGCAGTTGGATGTTTGGGCTTGTGGAGTTAAGACTCTTTTTCATTGCTCTGCAGTGTGTATAGTTATTCTGTTAATAAACTTTTGTTAATTCACTGACTGGATTTTGAGCCTTACCTCGCTACATTACAAGTAGAAGTGCCAAGCAACTCAAAGAAGCAAACAAGACCATGAAGGAATAGAATAGGGAATTAAAATTAATTCAGTGTCAAGAGGCATGCCTAGTAGGTAAAAATGGTAAATATAATTTTTCAATTGAACATGGGAAAAGAAGTAAATTAAGGACATTTTTGTTATATTAAGAGTGAAGCCACTGAGAGTGTGATCAGGTGAGTGCATGATAATTGACACTGGCTGCAAAGGTACTAAATATAATTCTTTTGCCTTTTGTGGTAGCTTACTAAATCTGGAAAATGAACCAGACCGTGTTTCAGAGGTAAGTTGTGATGCTATTCACATCACTACCAACATGGTACCAACATACAATAACTGCCAATATAAGGTGAATAATTCTTGAGTTGGAGAAAATCATTTTTGGATCATTAAGAAAGGAAATTGCAGGAACTCTGGTCCAAATATTCCAGAAATTTCCAAATACTGGCAAGGTTCTTGGGATGGAGAGCAGCAACAATGTGACTTGGGAAACTACAGACTAATAATGTCCATTGGGGTAAAGTTAAAATATGGAAACATTTATTAAAGATAAAGTCATAGAGCATCTGGATATAAATAAAAACTTAAAAGATGTGTTTGTGAGAGCTGGTCTTGTTTTTCTGCTTTTTTTTAACGGTACCATAAAAGAGTTCAATGGGGTAAGACAGTACAGATATCCTGTACTTGGTTTTTATTAAGACTTTCAATACTGTTTCTTTGGAAGGTAGTGAAAATAAAGCAGAAATCAGTGGAAATATTTTACAATTAATATCTAAGTTATTGGCCAATAGAATTCAGATGCTAGTGCTGCACTAATTACCCTGAATCTGGAAGACTTACCACTGGGGTCTGTACTTGGACTTCTTTTACAGTGCCAGGCAATGACTGTCTTGAACAACAGAGGATCTAAACATCGTCTATTGACATTCAATGGCATTACCATTGCTGAATCTCCCATTTTCAACATCCTAGGGTTACTATTGACCAGAAACGGAACTGGACTAGCCATATACATACTGTGGCTACTAGAGCAGGTCAAAGGCTAGGAATCCTGCAGTAAGTAGCTCACCTCCTGACTTCCCAAAGTCTGTCCACCATCTACAGGGCACAAGTCAGGAGTGTGATGGCATATTCTGCACTTGCCTGGATTGAGTACAGCTCCAACAAGAAACTTGACACCATTCAGGATAACCAGCCTGCTTGATTACTACGCCTTCCACAAACATTCAATCCTTCCACTGCCGATAGCTGTGTGGCAGCTATGCGTACCATCTGCAAGATATAGTGCAGAAACTCACCAAGGTTGCTTAAGCAGTACCTTCCAAATCCATGACCACTGCCATCTAGAAGGACAAGATCAGCAGATACCTGGATATGCCACCACCTGGAGGTGACCCTCCAAGCCAATCACCATCCTGATTTGGAAATATATTGCTGTTCCTTCACTGTCACTGGGTCAAAATCCTGGAACTCCCTCCCTAACAGCACTGTGGGTCACTTACATCTCAGGGACCGCAGCGATTCAAGAAGGCAGCTTGCTACCACCTTCTCAAGGGCAACTGGAGATGGACAATAAATGTTGGTCTAGCCAGCGACACCCGCATCCCTTAAAAACACTTAATATTGTTTATAAGGGTTCTGGGACTCAAGGACACAAACACAATTGTTAATTTGCAATGTCATAAAGCTAATGAAGGTGAAGGATACAAAGCTGAACTGGATAAGCTATGGAAGATTTTGAATTGACTTGTTAAATAGATGACGTTTAATATAAAGAAATGCAAAGTGTTTCACATAGGGAAGTAATGCTGGAGATCCTGATTGACAATAAATCCAAGTTATCACAAGAATGGCAGAATAAAACAAACCAATCAGATCGTGGCGTGGTTTAAAAGGTCAGTATAGTGTCAGAGAAATTTTTTCTCTGAGTCTTTAAAACTCTTCCTCAGAGAGAAGTGGATGCAGGGTCACTGAATATTTTGAAAGCAGAGTTAAATAGATTATTGACCAACAACGGAGTCAAAGTTTTCAGGGTGTAGGTAGAATATGGAATTGAGGCCATAATCAGATCAGCCATGATCTGCTTGAACAGCAGAGCAGGCTCAAGAGGCCTACTCCTGCGCCTAATTATGTTTATATGTAATAGTGAGAAAATGCTAACACTTAGTAAATCATTGGTCTCCCTGCACCTAAGATACTGTGTATAGCTTCAATTGCTGCAGTTTTGACAGTACATTGCAGTAATTGAAAGGGCACAGAAGTACAACCAGAATTCTTGAGAGGATGAAGTGATTGCATTATGAGCAGCAGTTATGTAAACTGTGCGTGATCTCACTGCAAGGGAGATAGAACATAGAACATTACAGCACAGTACAGGCCCTTCGGCCCTCAATGTTGTGGCGAGCTATGTCCAATCCCAAGATCAGCTATCCCACTCCCTATAATTCTGGTGTGCTTCATGTGCCTATCCAATAACTGCTTGAAAGTTCCTAAAGTGTCGACTCCTCTATCACAGCAGGCAGTGTATTCCACACCCCAACCACTCTCTGAGTGAAGAATCTACCTCGGACATCCCTCCTATATCTCCCACCATGAACCTTATATTTAAGCCCCCTAGTTACAGCTACATCCACCTAAGGAAATAGTCTTTGCACGTCCACTCTATCAATCCCTCTCATCACCTTATAAACCTCTGTTAAGTCGCCTCTCATCCTTCTCCGCTCCAAAGAGAAAAGCCCCAGCTCCTTCAACCTTTCCTCATAAGACCTAACCTCCAAACCAGGTAAATCTCTTCTGCGCTCTCTCCAATGTTTCCACATCCTCCTTATAGTGAGGTGATGAGAACTGAACACAATATTCCAAATGTGGTCTCACTAACGTCCGGTATAGTTGCAGCATAACCCCACGGCTCTTAAACTCAAACCTCCTGTTAACAAATGCTAACATACTATAAGCCTTCTTCACGGCTCTATCCACTTGAGTGGCAACCTTCAGAGATCTGTGGATATGAACCCCAAGATAGCCAAGAGGATTGCTGTTTTTCTAAAATGAGAAGATAATGTTGACCATGAAATCCAGAATAAAGCCAAAAGTGCTGGAAAAACCCAGCAATTGTGGCAACATCTGTGGAGACTGAAAACATTTGTGTCCAAGATGACTTCTTTAGAACACAGTAGATCGAGAGAACATGGATCACATTCAAGCCACTCAGTTGCATCAAACTGCTAGAAAAATAATGAGCATGTATTGCTCATTCCTAATTGTCCTTGAGAAGGTGATGGTAATCTGCCTGTTTGAACCATTGCAGTGGGATAGGTAAACCCACAGTGCTGTTAGGGAGGGAAACATTCTTGAGTGTTGTAGCTCTTTTCATGCAGGTCAGTGGAGAATATTCTACAACGCATCCAACTTGTGCCTTGTAGGTTGTGGATCAGTCTTGAGGAATCAGAAGTTGAGACACTTATGCAGGATACCAAACCTCTGGTCTGTCCAGTTGCCATGGCATTTACATGGCTGGAGCAGTTGAGTTTCTGGTTAACATTATCTGGTCCCCAGGGTGTTGATGGTGGGAATGGGAATTTCATTGAGAGACTATTAGACTCATGTTGGAAATAGTTATTGCCTGGTGCAAATGTTACTTCCAAGCTTAGATATTTGTTCAAATCGTGCTGCCTTTGTAAGCAAATATTAATGATAACCCACTACCATCGGATCAGCCATAGATCTTGCTGCATGCAGGAACAGACTGCTTCAGTATCTGAGGAATTCATTTGGGATTGAACACTGTGCAATCGTCATTTCTGACCTGATGGTCGTCGTTAATGAAACAGCTATTGGAGTAAGGATGCTGCCCTCAGAAATTCACGCAATGGTTGCCCTTCAATTACCACAGCTGTCTTTCATAATAATAAACCTGAGTGCAGCCACTGCAAGATGCTCCCCAATCCTCTTGAATCCAGTTCTTCTATGAAGTGTTGAGCTGAGTGGTCCAGATAAACTGTGAACTGAGCATCAGCAAGTAGGTTATTGTTGAGTAAGTGAGGAGAATATCCTGGGTGTTGTTATCTAAATGGAATTGATCTAAGGGGAAGTATTAGTTATTTGCTATCTTCTTTGAGACTGTAAAGTTGAGGAAATTTACTTGTTGGGCTTTGTAGTTTAATCATATTTGAAGTAGGTTTGGATGAAGAAAGTATTTCAATTTGTTTAATCTCTTTCAGAACACCATCTTCTCTCTTTTTTTCCTCCCTCAGTTTTTTTTTATTTCTTTAAAGGAATTTAGTGTTCAATCCTCAATCTTCCTGTGGGAAACCTGTTTCAACAGCATGAAGAGATACTTAATGGTATCTGTGCCCTCTCACCAACCTGTGTCCATAATTAATAATAGTGTCCATGCATATTAGAGCTAGTCCTCTTAAATATGCTTAACTGATTTACATATGTTAATATTGACTTTATACTCTTTTTAGTTCTGGGAAGTTATCAGTGATGAGCATGGCATCGATCCTACCGGAACCTACCATGGAGACAGTGATCTCCAGCTGGAGAGAATTAATGTCTATTATAATGAGGCTACAGGTATTAATTGGCATATTTTACATATTTTAGGATGAATAATGTGAATAAGAGTAGTGATTTCTCCCAACGTGCCACCCTGTCATCAATTCCACTTTTTAAAATGTCACCATTTTAGGGAATTCTATGTAAAGTTCTGTCGCAACAAGCAAATATTGTACTTCCATTGTGTTGCTGGAAACATGATGATTGGTGTTGACTGGAGACCTGTACAGTACTGAACTGTATCAGCTAAAATTTGGCACTCAGACAATGCAGGATAGTCACTCCAGATGCACTGCAAATTTAAGTGTCTAGTGCCTGTAAAAAAAAAAATACCTTGCTTTCTTAGAATTAAAAATGTATAGCATCAATGAGCAATCACTAGATTGTAGATTAAATTGAACTGCTTCCAGTTTTGCAATCAGGTGAAGCATGATTATTTTGGTGTATTCCCTTAGGATTTTTTAAAAAATCTGAGTGGCAAACTTTGAAAGGAGATGACAGGTGCTACAACCTCTTTCCTTAACAGCCCAAACGAAAGAGCTGTTTGTAAGTAGTGTAAACAAGAAAATTACTGGTTCGACTTTAGCTTAATGGGTTTATTTATTTGATTAATGGAAACACTAACCAGTTTAAAATGTCATTAGTGTAAACAAAAGCAAAATGCTATCCACAGAAGATACCAAAGTGGGACTTGTGGCACTATTTCATGGGTGTCAGACAGTCTACTGCCTCAATATAGTTGATAGGGAAATAAAATGTTGGGTCATGCCTACACTTGAAAGAAGCATTAGGTAATTTGAGTAGACAAGTAAGAGGCCTGATATATGTCTGGGACATCATAGTGGCACATAGATTAGCACTGCTGCCTCACAGTGCCAGAGACCCAGTTCAATTCTACCCTTGGGTGACTGGAGTTTGCACCTTCTCTCCATGTCTGATGAGTTTCCTTTGGGTGCTCCAGTTTCCTCCCATAGTTCAAAGATGTGCAGGTTAGATGGATTGGTCATGCTAAATTGCACCTTAGTATCCTGGGTTGCGAGGCCGAGCGAAGTAAATATATGGGGTTATGGGAATAGGGCCTGGGTTGGATGCTGTGTTGAAGACTCAGTGGACCACATGGACACCTTCTGCACTGTAGGGATTCTATATGTGAGGCCTTCAGTGCCAGATTGGTTTGCCCTTAAGCAGCCTTTGCCTACTATACAAGTAAATCCAGATCTTGGGACCGCCTGCTACCAATTTCCGAAATTGACTTACTGAAATGTGGAGCTTGGAGGAACAGGAGTCTAATTTCCAAATCCACAGTTTACGAACGTACGCAGTTACTCTCTTTTGCACCTTTATCCCAATTCCTCTCCCTTGCAGCTGTTTCCTCTCCCTGAATCCAGATCCCTGCACCCCCCCCCCACCCCCACCCCCTCATAACCTGAGAATCACATGCTTTTCTGTCTGGCTGTTTACACCACATCAGCTTGATGTTAAAGAGGCACAGGCCTCACTTTTGGGCCTCCTCAATCAGGAACCGGGATTTTACCTTGCACACTTCCTGACAACCCAAAATGGATACATCCAAGTTTCTAGCCCAAGATTCTATTTCGTAGATACGTCCAAACATGACTGTTTGATAAATAGCTCTATTTCTATTTCATGCATGAATTTCTTCAGATGAGGCTCACAGTTTATCTTTAAACTCCAATCCCCTTCAGGGTTATATAGATTCCACAATACTAACTTCCAGTTGATTTGTGTTTGCTAACCAGAGATTTGAGAATAATAGACATTCTGCTATTTATCCTTCCTTTCAATCCTCAGGAACATGTTTCATGAACCTATTGCTTTGTCAGAAACATCTCCAATTACGAATCTATCCATTAGTATTTGAAGGATTTAAAAGTTTACAGCAGCTTAAAAAGACAGACATCATTCATACTTTTGCTAAAGTAAGGCTCTTGCAGGAAGATAGGGAATCACCAAGTTTGCAAAAGTAGCAGGAGATGGGCAGTAGCAAAAAATGAGAGAGAGGAGGGCAATCCATTTTGCAAAAAGCTTTGCAGGAAGAGCTACTAACCGTGAGCTAGCCAGGGCAGGAAGTGACAACTTAATTACCTAGTGCAGAAGCAGGCAGTGTAGAAAGATGTTTAATGAGCTTTCCAGGTCACAAAGAAATAGAAGCCGGTCACAATATGGAGAATACATTCTATTTGGCATGTTAAACTCATTTACAGTTGTCTTTCCTTCAGAGATGTTGGAGCACAGGGAGAGAAAGACAACAGTACAAAACATCCTGCACTATAATGTTATAATAATCCAACTTTTTTATAAGTCATTCTCTGGATTTGGATATCACCAGTAAGTCTGGCATTTATTGCCCACTTCTAGTTGCCCTTCAGAAGGTATCTTGAGGAGTGGGGTTGGTTGTGCTTAAATCCAGAAACCTGGACGAATGCTCTAGATCCGTGTTCAAATTCTACCATGGTAGCTGGAGGAATTTAAATGTAATTAATAAATTTGAAATAAAACATTAAACTCATTAGTATTGATCATTTGTTGATAAAATTCTCATCTGGTTCACTTTTGTCTAGCTTACGTGTGACTCCAAGCCCACAGCAATGTTGTTGATTTGAACAGACCTCTGAAATGACCTAACAATCCACTCAGTTTTAATAAATAAAGTAAGATAACTAGATGGACCACCTTGCATTGATCTTCATTGGAATTAATAAAGGCACACACTGCCCAGTCAACCTTCTAAAGTCGTTCTCATTCACATGGGGACTTGTGACAAAATTGGGAGAACTGTCCCACAGACTAGCCAAGCAATGGCCAGACTCAGTTACACCCATTAAGTCATACCCTAAAGATTCCTGACTGCTCCATCTCCATTCCAAAATATGTCCTGTCCCACCATCAGGACAGACCTACCAGAGGTGACTGCACATAAATATATAGTCAGACGGAAATGGCCCTGGGAGTCCTCCAGACGCATGAAGTCTCATAGCATCAGGTCAAACATGGACAAGAAAATTTCATTCACCTACAACTGGCACTACCCTGTTCTGGATGAATTGCTGTTTCTCTATGTTGAACATCATTTGGAAAAAGCACCAAGGATTGTTAGGGTATAGTATGTTATCTGGGCGATTGACTTCCACATCCATCACAAGAGTGGCTTGGTAGCACTACTGCTGCCTGGGCTGGCTGAGTCCTGGAGGACATGTCTGCCAGACTAGACTTGCAGCAGTTGGTGTGAGAATCAGTAAGAGTGAAAAACTTACTTGATCTCATCCTTGCCAGTCTACCTGTCACAAATGTATCATTTTCGCCCAGAATTACCAAGTTGGTGAACCATCCCAATCTGGTCTTACAGGTTGCACAATTGGAGATGCCAGTCCTCAGCCAATTCAATTTACTCAACATTTTTCGGATCCTTGGAGATACTGATGACATTTTAAAAAGATGTACACATTCCTAGCAACTGACATAAAGAATTGCATGACAAGATTTCATGTTTGAAAATTTTTACTGTAACAAACCCAACTAAAATCAACACTGACTAAACATTACTCAGTAGGCAACTAAACCATAGATAAGGCATTTTCTGCATGACCTTGTTAAAATTTCCCTATTAACTAATTAAATTTCTT
Organism: Carcharhinus amblyrhynchos; assembly: GCF_965287045.1. Lineage (NCBI taxonomy): Eukaryota > Metazoa > Chordata > Chondrichthyes > Carcharhiniformes > Carcharhinidae > Carcharhinus > Carcharhinus amblyrhynchos. Next base: position 43,077,677 of record NC_137348.1, read on the forward strand.
CACCCAGAGAGTGGTGAATGTGTGAAATTGACTATCACACAAAGTAGTTGAGGCCAAAACATTGAGTGATTTCAAGAAGAAATTAGATGGAGGTCTTGGGGCTAAAGGTATCAAGGGATATCAGAGAAGGGGGATCAGGATATTGAATTGGATGATCAGTCATGATCATAATGAAGAACTGAATGATCTACTCCTGCTTCTAGTTTCTATGTTACACAACCAAAACTCCAGGCCACATTTATACTTTAAGTCACATATTCAATGGATATGTAGTCTTTTGATAAAATCCCAATTGAAAAGGGTCTCTTCTGTCTATCCCACCAGGAGGTATCTTCCAGTGAGCTTTTAATTGTGCCTTCACTCAATCTAGGGGCAGGATTTAAAGGAGATGTATGAGGTAGATTTTTTACACAGAGCGTAGTGGGTGCCTGGAACCCGTTGCCTGGGGAGATAGTGGAAGCGGATATGGTAGTGACTTTTAAGCGGCGTCTTGATGAGTACATGAATAGGATGGGAGTAGAGGGATATGATTCCTGGAAGGGTAAGGGGTTTTAGTTCAGATAGCAGCATGGTTGGTGTAGGCTTGGAGGGCTGAAAGGGGCCTGTTCCTGTGCTGTGACTTTCTTTGTTCTTAATGAGTATAATTGAATTGACTTCCTGCAGCAGGGCAACTCTTGGTTTTTAAATCAGGGAATATTTTGATAGTTAACACAAAATCAGTCTCCCAATCTGCTTGACATAACAGCTGCATGTCTTTCAATATTCCCATCAACTGTCTGTCTGAGACCCTGGATCCAACAAAACCAGCTGCCTTTATTTTGTGTCAAGGTTGAAAACTGACACTTGAGTTTCGCTGAGTTTCAATCTGGATCTCTGTCTCTATGTGAGATTTACTCTGGGAAGATTGAAGCATGAGTACCATCCCCCATTTCCAATTTCTGATTTACCTTAAAACTAAAGGACACAATTTACAACATAACTCTGATAAAGTCTCACATTCATAATAATGCTATACCAAGAAATGACCAAAATTGTTGAATTCAACAAAGGCATTGACTTCAGAGAAATCCTGATGGCAGTACTGAAGAAATGTATCCTAGGACTTGCCTTGTCCTTAGCAAAGCTGTTCTAGTACAACTACAACACTGGTTGCTACCTATGGAGAATTGTCCAGTTACATCCTGTCCATGAAAAGCTAGACAAATCCATTTCAACCAACTACTCTCAATTGTCAAAGTGACGGAAGATGTCATCAGTGGTGCTATCAAGTGGCGGTTACACAGAAACAAGCTGCTCACCAATGTTCAGTTAGGGTTTCTCCTGCAAGACCACTCAGCTCTTGACCTCATTTTAGTCTTGGCCCAAAACAGACAGAAGAGCAAATTCCAGTGGTGATGTAGAAAGCAACATTTGATTGAGTGCATCAACATGCCGTCCTAGAAAAATTGAATCAATGGGAAAGGGGAGAAAACTCCAATGGTTGGAGTCATGCACAGTACAAAGGAAGGTAACTGTGGTTGTTGGAGGCTAATTACTTTAGCCTCAAGACACTGCTAAGGGAGCTCCTCAGGGTAGTGTCCTAGGTCCAGACAAATTTAGGTCATGAACAATCTTCCCTCCATCATAAGATTAGAAGTGGGGATGTTCACTAATGTTTTCAGTTCCATTCAGATAATGGAGACATTCATGTCCATAGAAACTCTGCAGAAGGAGGACATTTGGCCATCAAGTCTGCACCAACCACAATTCCACCCAGGTCATATTCCAGTAACCCCAAGGATATATCTTGAAAACCCCCTGACGCTAAGGGTCAATTTAACATGGCCAATCAACCTAACCCGTACATCTTTGGAGTCCACATGAAGCAAAAGCTGGACAACATTCAGAATTGAACTAACAAGTGGCAAGTAACGTTCATGCCACACACGCGCCAGGAAATGACCGTCTCTAACAAAAGATGATTTGACATTTCCTTTTGATATTCAATGGCATTACCATCATTGAATCCCCTCACTATCTACATTCTGGGGGGTTGCCATTAACGAGAAATTCACTATACCAGCCATGTAAATACTGCAGCTACTAAAGCAAGTCAGAGACTAGGACTTCTGTAATGAGTAACTTGCCTCTTGACACTTCTGTCCACCATCTCTTAGTGTTTCATGGGATGTGGGCACTGCTGGCAAGGTCAGCATTTATTGCATCCCTAATTTCCTTTACCTGCTTGGCCATTTCAGAGGGTAGTTAAGAGTTAATCATGTTGCTGTGGGTCTGGAGTCATATAAAGGCCAGACCAGGTAAAGAGAGCAGATTTCTTTCCCTAAGCAGTATTAGTGAACCAGATCGATTTTTTTGACAATCAATGATAGCTTCATGGTCACCATTACTGAGACTAACTTTAAATTCCAGAGTTATTAATTGAATTTCAATTCCACCAGTTGCCATGGCGGGATTTGAACCTGTATTGCCAGAGCACCAGCTTAGACTTCTGGATCACTGGTACAGTGACATTACCACTACACCACCGTCCCTTCTACAAGGCCCAAGTCAGGGCTAAAATGGAATACTCCACTTGCCTAGATGAGTGCAGCTCTAATGACAATTAAGAAGCTCAACACCATCCAGAACAAAACAGCCTGCTTGATTGTGTTGTCCCAGGTGAGGTTTCTCATATCTGTTTATCCAAATGTGGACATTCAAATTGTTATTCTTCAGGTGAGGAGGGATGAATTGGCTCCCTTTCTTTGTTCAATCCCCGTCTGTTGGTCACAACAAGATTAATCTAAAAAAATTATTGGAACTTTTCTCAGCTCCAATAACTATATTGTAAAGGTAATTTTAAAGCCAATTTAATCAGGCTTTCTTGAGTTAAAAAGTGAGTTTATTAGCTAAAAATGCAAGAAAATGATACAACACAAAAATATACATTCACACAAATTAGAAATGAGAATTGAGTCCAAAGTAAGTAAAAAGATATATGGAACAGTCTTTGACTCATGGGGAGTAGATGATTGAGCTTTGCAATTGTTGTGATCTCAGTGGCACTAACTTCAGCTAGTGAATAGAAAATGGTGGAAAATTTCAACAAATCTGAAAGCATCTGCAGAGTGAGAATAGAGCCAATGTTTTGAGTCTAGATGACCCTTCAGACTTGGCGAAGAGTCATCTAGGGGTCTGGATAGTGAGGAATTTAAGCATGTCCAGGAAAATGTTTTGGAACAATATGAAGATAGTCCGACTAGAGAGAGGGCTGTACTGGACCCAGTGCTAGGGAATGAGCCTGACCAGGTAATCAAAGTTGCAGTGGAATAACATGTGGCAAACAGTGAACACAATTCCATAAACTTTCGGATACTCATGGAAAAGGGCAAGTGTTGTCCTAGGATTAAGGTGCTAAATTGGGGGAAGGCTAACTGCAACCAGATTAGGCAGGGTTTGGAGGCTGTTGTTTAGGAGAAATTGTTTGAAGGTAAATCTGCATCTGGCATGTGGCTGTCTTTTAAGGAGCTGTTGATCAGAGTGCAGGACAGGCATGTGTCTGTGAAAAGGAAGGACAGGAAAGGCAGGATTTGGGAACCATGGATGACCAGGGAAATTGCGAGTCTAATCAAAAGAATGCATACATAAGGTTCAGGCAACTAAAAACAGATTAAGCACTTGAAAAGGGAAAGTAGAAAAGAACTCAAACAGGGAGTTAGGAGGGCAAGAAGGGATCACATATGTTCTTGGCAGACAGGATTAAGGAGAATCCCAAGGCATTTTATACATATATTAGGAACAAGAGGGTAGCTAGAAAAAGAGTTGGTCCACTCAAGGACGAAGAAGGGAAATTATGCGTAGAACCAATAGAACATAGAACATTACAGCGCAGTACAGGCCCTTCGGCCCTTGATGTTGCGCCGACCAGTGGAACCAATCTAATGACGCTCTAACCTAAACTATTCCAATGGAAGTGGATGAGATCCTTAATGAGTACTTTGCCTCGGTATTCACAAAGGAGAAGGATACATTGATCGGTGGTGTCTCAGGGGCATATATAAAACCTTTAGAAAAAGTTGTCATTACGAGGGAGGAAGTGTCAGGTATATTAAAAGAAATTAAGGTAGACAAATCCCCAGAGTCAAATGGCATCAATCCCAGATTACTGAAGGAGATGGATGAAATTGCTGGGCCTCTATCAGAAATGTTTGTTTCCTTATTGGCCACAGGTGAAGTCCCAGAGGATTGGAGAATAGCCAATGTTGTCCGGTTATTTAAGAAGGGTAGCGAAGATAACCTTGGTAATTATAGACCAGTGAGCTTGACATCAGTGATAGTGAAATTGTTGAAGATGATTCTTGGAGATAGGATCTATACACAGTTGGAACTGAATGGTCTTATTAAGAACATAAGAAATAGGAGCAGGAGTAGGCCATCTAGCCCCTCGAGCCTGCCCCGCCATTCAATAAGATCGTGGCTGATCTGTCGTGTCTCAGTTCCACATTCCCGCCCTCTCCCCATAACCCTTAATCCCCTTGCCTATCAAAAACCTATCAACCCGCGTCTTAAAAATATTTAGCGAGGCAGCCTCCACCACTTCAACAGGCAGAGAATTCCAGAGATTCACCACCTTTTGAGTGAAGAAGTTCCTCCTCAACTCCGTTCTAAACCGCCCCCCCTTTATCCTGAGGCTGTGCCCTCTAGTCCTACTGTCCTTTCTGAGCGGGAAGACCCTCTCCACCTCTATTCTATCCATCCCATTCATCACCTATATGTCTCAATGAGATCTCCCCTCATTCTTCTAAACTCTAATGAGTACAAGCCTAGTTTATTCAGCCTCTCCTCATAGTTCAACCCCCTCAACTCCGGTATCAGCCTAGTAAACCTCCTCTGCACTCCCTCCAAGGCCAAAATATCTTTGCGTAAGTGCGGCGACCAAAACTGCACACGGTACTCCAGCTGCGGCCTCACCAGTGCCCTATACAGCTGCAGCAAGACCTCCCTGCTTCTATATTCAATCCCGCTCGCTATGAAGGCCAGCATCCCATTAGCCTTCCTGACCACCTGCTGCACCTGTAGACTGGGTTTTTTGCGACTCAAGCACAAGGACCCCGAGGTCCCTCTGCACAGTCGCATGCTGCAGTTTTTCGCCATGTAAGTAATAGTCCTTCCTACCATTATTCCTACCAAAGTGGACAACCTCACATTTGCCAACATTAAATTCCATTTGCCAGTTCCTGGCCCATTCGCCCAGCCTATCTAGATCCTTCTGCAGACTCTCCACACCCCCCGCACAATTTGCCGTTCCACCAATCTTGGTGTCATCAGCAAATTTCAACACCATACACTCGGTTCCCTCCTCCAGATCACCTATATAAATGGTAAATAGCTGAGGCCCCAGCACCGATCCCTGGGGCACTCCACTAGTCACCAACCGCCAATCCGAATAGCACCCATTGACCCCCTCTCTCTGCCTCCTATTTGACAGCCAATCCTCTATCCATGCTAACACCCTACCCCCAACTCCATGCCCCCTGACCTTCTGAAATAACCTCTTGTGAGGCACCTTGTCAAACGCCTTCTGAAAATCAAGAAACACCACATCCACCGGCTTTCCTCTATCCACCGCCCAAGACACATCCTCATAGAACTCCAATAAATTCGTCAGACACGACTTCCCCTTAACGAAACCGTGCTGCGTCTGCTCTATCAAACAATTCTCCTCAAGATGCCTCGCTATTTTCTCCTTGATCACGGATTCTAACATTTTACCTACAACAGACGTTAAACTAACTGGCCTATAATTCCCTGCCTTTTGCCTGCCACCCTTCTTAAACAACGGCGTAACATTAGCTGTTTTCCAGTCTTCCGGCACTTCCTCGGAATCCAGCGATGTTTGGAAAATAATCACCAAGGCATCCACTATCACCTCTGCCATTTCTTTCAGAACCCTTGGATGCATTCCATCCGGTCCTGGCGACTTGTCCACAATCAGTCCCTCCAGTCTGTCGAGCACTGCCTCTCTAGTAACAATAATGTCATTCAGGCCCTCCACTCCTATCATCTTTTCATCTCTAACACCTGGCAAATTATTCACATCCTCCTCCGTGAAGACCGAAACAAAAAAGTTATTCAAGGCCTCAGCCATTTCCCCATCCCCTACCACTAAGTCCCCCCTCTCATCCTCTAAGGGTCCAATGTTCACCCTAGCCAGCCTCTTCCTTTTTATATATTTATAAAAACTCTTGCTATCCTTTTTTATATTAAGCGCTAGCCCAGCTTCATAGTTTATCCTACCCTTCTTTATCAACTTCTTTGTCATTCTTTGTTGACATTAGTGACAGACAGCATGGTTTTATATGAGGGAGGTCATGTCTCATTAATTTAATTGAGTTTTTTGCGGAGGTGACAAAAATGATTGAAGAGGGATGGGCAGTGGATGTTGCCTACATGGACTTTAGTAAAGCATTTGACAAGGTCCCTCATGGCAGGCTGATGCAAAAGGTCAAATCAAATGGGATCAGAGGTGAACTAGCTAGATGAATTCAGAACTGGCTTGGCCATAGAAGAGAGGGTAGCAATGGAAATGTGTTTCTCTGAATGGAGGTCTGTAGCAAGTGGTGTACACAGTAAAAAGTCTGACAACACCAGGTTTAAGTCCAACCGATTTATTTGATAGTAAACTCACAAGCTTCTGGGATTAGGCCAGAACTCTCCATTCACCTGACGAAGGGACTAACCCCGAAAGCTTGTGAGTTTACTATCAAATAAATCGGTTGGACTTAAACCTGGTGTTGTCAGACTTTTTACTGTGTTTACCCCAGTCCAACGCCAGCATATCCACATTGCAAGTGGTGTTCCACAGGGATCAGTGCTGGGACCTTTGCAGTTTGTAATAAATATAATGACTTGGAACAAAATGTAGCTGGTCTGATTAGCAAGTTTGCAGATGATATTAGATTGCTGGAGTCGCAGATAATGATGAAGATTGTAAGAGAATACAGCATGAAATTGGGTGGAGAGATGGCAGATGAAATTTAATTTGAACAAATATGAGGTGATGCATTTTGGTAGATCCAATTCAGATGGGAGCTATAAAATAAATGGCAGAACCATCAGGAGCAAAGACACGCTGAGAGATCTGGGAGTACAGGTCCACAGATCCTTAAAAGTGGCAGCACGGGTGGAAAAGGTGGTGAAGAAAGTGTTTCATTGGCCGAGGGTAAAAGTTGGCAAGTTATGTTATGGTTATATAAAACATTGGTTAGGCCACATTTGGAAAATGCCAATTCTGGTCACCACACTGCCAGAAGGATGTGGAGGTTTTGGAGAGAGTATAGAAAAGGTTTACCAGGATGTTGCCTGGTAAGGAGGGTATTAGTTATAAGGAGAGATTGAATAAACTGGGATTGTTCTCCCTGGAAAGACAGAGGCCAAGGAGTGGCCTGATAGAAGTTTGTAAAATTATGAGTATAGATAGGATGAATAGTTGGAAGCTTTTTCCCAGGGCAGAAATGACAATTACAAGGAGGCATAAGTTCAAAGTAAGGAGGGAAAGGTTCAGTGGAGATGTTGGGGGAGGTTTTTTACACACGGGGTGGTGGGGGCCTGGAATGCACTGCCAACTGAGGTGGTTAAGGCAGACACATTAGTGACATTTAAGACTTATCTGGATAGACACATCAATAGACAAGAATAGAAGGATACAGGTGGTTGGTCTAGATAGGATAACATAATCAGCATAGGCTTAGAGGACCTGCTCCTGTACTGTATTGTTCTTTATTCTTTGTTTATTCTCGCTCTACAGATGCTGTCAGACTTGTTGAGATATTCTAGCATTTTCTGTTCTTGTTTCAGATTCCAGCATCCACAGTATTTTACTTTTATCAGCAGCTGAATAGTCATTGTTAACTACACACATATACACATATGCACATTATCTACACCGGAGATGGCAATTATTTTTTGTATGCTTTAGAAGTACCCTTTTCTGGAAATAGGGTGTGGTTCCATTTTTTATTCATTGCTGGCCAGGCCAGCATTTATTACCCTTCAGGCATATTTAACAGTCAACCAGTTTGTTGTGGCTCTGGAGTCACACGTAGGCCAGACTGGGTAAGGATGGCAGATTTCCTTCTCTAATGGACATTAGTGAACCAGATGGGCTTTTATGACAATCGACAATAGTTTCTTGGTCTTAATAAGACTTTTACTTCCAGTATTCAGTTCAAATTTCACCATCTGCCGTGGTGGGATTTGAAATCGGGTCCCACATTTTGCCCTGGGTCTCTGGATTACGAGTCTAGTGATGCTACTGCCTCCCTTGTTGCTCCTCTGTGTATCATCCATCAGCAATTCTGCTTGTGACTGGCTTTAGTTATATCCTCAGCCAGCTTTGGCTTCTATATCCGTTTTTTAAAAAACTAACAGGTCTTACTTACAGTTCCAGTATTTGTAGGTGTAATTTGGTGTTTTTTTTCTCCAGCATTATGACATTTCCTTTCTCTACTAGAATGAAATTCATTCTCATTTCATGGCAAAAAGGAAAAAAAATACAAAAGAGAGAACACTCAGCAAACACCTTGTTTAAAGGAGATGTAGGAGGCCAGTTTTTTTACACAGAGAGTGGTGAGTGATTGGAACTCGCTGCTGGAGGAGGTAGTGGAAGCAAATACAGTAGTGATATTTAAGGGGTGTCTTGACAAATACATGAATAGGATGGGAATAGAGGGATTTGGTCCTTGGAAGGATAGGAGGTTTTAGTTCAGTCAGGCAGCATGATTGGTGCAGGCTTGAAGGGCCAAAGGGCCTGTCCCTGTGCTGTAATTTTCTTTGTTCTCTTATAAACATATACATTCTCTTAGCAGTCTCCAGTTTTATCTTTTTCAGTTCTAAATGGGCTTCTTTCAATTCTGGACAGGGCATCCACTATCACATTTGATTTCCCAGCAATGTGGATGGAATATACAATGTGGAATTCTGGGTGTTAAACTTTTCCCATCTGGTTCACTCATGTCCTTTAGGGAAGGAGTCTGCTTTACTGACTTGGTCTGGCCTACTCATGACTCCAATCGCAAAGCAATGTGGTTGATGCTTAACTGTCATAAGAACATAAGAAATAGGAGCAGGAGTAGGCCATCTAGCCCTTCGAGCCTGCCCCACCATTCAATAAGATCATGCAATCCACTCAGTTCAGTGGCAATTAGGGATGGGCAACAAATGCTACCCCTGCCAGAGGCGCCCATATCCCATGAAAGAATAAAAGAAATAAAAAGTTAATGGATTATGGTGGGTATAGACTGTGGTCTCTTTATACTCATTTTAGACATATACCTCAAAGTGTTTGAGAATCAGTAATAACCTGAGGGTTTCTTTTTCTCCTGTGGAAGACTATTTTTCATGCTTATTGAGCTTTTTAGAGAAGTACCTGATTGGTCTCTATTCTGGATTCATCTTCCTGTAGGAAATGCTCCTACTCTGATGTTACTGACATCAATGGCTACTTTAAATGCCTGTTTACAATCTGGAGCTGCAAGCACAGGCTCATTGCAAGCACAGGCTCACCTTGTAGAATGGCCTTCAGCTTTTCAAAAGCTGTCTGAAATTTCTCAGTCTATATTTCCTCGGTTTATTTCTGTAGTAAGTCTGGCAATGGGTGGCTACTGTGCTAAAATTTGGGACGAGCTTGCAGTATAGCCCACACTTATCCAGGAATCTCATGATTTCCCGTTTCGTGGTTGGAATTGGGCTACAGGTTGTACCTTGGCAGCGCTGGGCAATATCTGTCTTTGACCACTAGATGTCCTAGATAAGTCACTTCAGTCTTGGCAAAGTCACCCTTTATGAGATTCACGATTAGGTCAGCTGACTACTGTCTGGAAGAGGGTTTCCAATTTCTCTCTGTGGGTTTCCCAGGTGTCGCTGTACACCAGGATATTGTCCAGGTGCATTATGCAAATGGACAAACCCATTACTAACTGTTTCATCAGCCTTTGGAAAGTAGTTGGGGCATTTTGGAGTCCAAAGTGCATAACTCAATACTGGGATAAGCGATCTGGAATAACAAAGGCAGAGATTTCCTTGGCATCAATATCTTGAGTAAATCTATTTTTGAGATATGGACAGTTTTACCTATCATATTGATACAGTCTTCCAGCTGGGATATCACACAGGAGTTAGCTTGGGTCACTGCAATAACATTGTGTTGGTCAATGCAAAACCTTGTGAAGCCATCTGGTTTGGACAGAAACACAAGGAAATTCCAGCTACTCTTGCTGGGCTTTATTAATTGGTGCTCCAGCTGGTAATTAACTTCCTCCTGGACTTGGGCCAGCTTTTCTGGGCCTAAATGATAAGGATGTTGCCTTATGGGAGGTGCCTCTCCCACAGCCACTTTATGTAGGTTTAGGGTGGTTTAATCTGGCTTGTATCAGCATAAGTCTTTAAATGCATTGAGCAGCCTCATCAAGTCTTTCATTTTTTTTTCTTTCATAGCTGCATGGGAGATTTGAAATGTTCTCGGCCGACCTCACAGACTTTTGAGCTGTTACCCAAAACACGGCAACCTAGTCTGACATGGGCAGTTTCTCCTTCTGCTCTTAAAAACCTCACCTCAATTCAGAAGCAATTGCACTTGGTGCCTGTCAACTAATTCAAATAGAATAAAACCGGTGGACTCTTGGCTAAGATCAAGTGTAATATCGACGTGCTGCACTTGGTTGAAGTCATTAGGTTACATTTCAGCTTCATTTGAAGCAATTTTTTAAAGCGGCATCTGGGCCTTTTGGCTAAGATGCAAATGAGATCAAGCCTTGGAGGAGGAGCTACACCTACTCCAATCAGCTTGGATCATGTAGATCAAGCCCAAGACAGGAGGTGAGAGCCCTGTCTTGTCAGCTTGGATCGGGAATGTCCCAACTTGTTGGGAGTTGAGGAGGAACTTCTTCACTCAAAGGGTGGTGAATCTCTGGAATTCTCTGCCCGTTGAAGTGGTGGAGGCTGCCTCGCTAAATATTTTTAAGAAGCAGGTTGATGGGTTCTTGATAAGAGAGGGGATTAAGGGTTATGGGGAGAGGGCGGGAAAGTGGAACTGAGCCACGACAGATCAGCCATGATCTTATTGAATGGCGGGGCAGGCTTGAAGGGCTAGATGGCCTACTCCTGCTCCTATTTCTTATGTTCTTATGTTCTTATGACTCTGAATTGGATTTGATTTGACTTGATTGGTTTGGAATAAAGTTAAAAAAAAACCGGTGGACTCATTGGGTGAGGCCCTGATGGTGAACAGAAGGAAACCCAGTCCTTTATGGCAGTCATGGGGGTACACATGACAATATGCCCTGATCATTGTATTTAGGATTCGGTGGTGCTGTTCTAGTGTCCCCTGCTACTGCAAGTGATATGCTGAAGACTTGGGCCACACCCAGGTTACCCATGACTTCCTGGAATGTGAAATTTGACCCCAGGTCTGACTGGATCTTGGTGGGCAGACTATACCTGGTAAAGAATTGGGTCAATTCCCTCACCATTCTTTTGGTAGATATGGTTCTTAGAGGTACAGCCTCTGGGAAACAGGTATCTACATCAATGATGGTAAGAATACTCTTGTGGTACATAACCTTTGGTTTTGGGTAGGGTCCCCATGCAGTCCACTAACACTTTGCTCAATAGTACCCAAAAGCCAGCACAGGAATCATAGGTACAGGTCGCATTGAAGTTGGTGTTTTCTCATGTCAGGTCCTGCAACACTTCACCACATCCCTGTGCAGGTTTGGAAAGTAGAAATGCTGGGTGATGTGGGATTGGGTTTTGCGTGTTGACATGCCTAGCCATTGGGATTTAGTGGATTAGCTGTAAGATTTCCCCACTTTACCTCAGTGGCATCTTTATCTGGTGGATCACCATTACTCCTCATTTGTAGGAGTGTAAGGAGGTCTCCATTTCTTTATTTTTAATGTAGTAGCATTCAGGGACTGCCTTTGCCACAGCTTGATTGTGAACAATCTGACCTAATGTTTTTAACTACGGGTCAGCTTGCTGGCCGTACCAAGAAAGATTTATTTATTACCACCTTAGGGTTTTCTAGCTCCTGAAAAAGGTTTCAGATAACCAGACAGAGAGTCTTCTGTCTGCAAGCCACTTCAGCTTCCTCTGAAGGAGCTAGTCTAGCCATAGACTGGGTTACCTCACAATCAAGGAAAATGCCAGACACTTTCTCCTGCAGCTGTTCAGTCTCCATTATCTCATTGGGTTTCTCTGAGACCACTAGGATAATCCTTGATCTCGTTAGATCATCGCTAAGGAGCAGATCAACCCTGTCCAAAAGAAAACAGGAGATGACTTACATGGTCACTGGTCTTGATACGAGATCACACTCTAGATGCACCCAGTATAGGTGAATAGGCATGTACCTTCCTTCAAACACTTTACCAGCATTTTAGTACTTAAGGCACTCTCTGTTGGGAAGGTCATGCCTTATCCCAGCAGTAGAGACTGGCTGGTCCATGTATCCCTCAGTATCACTAGAGCTTTATTCACCTGGGGAAATGGGGCCACCTTACCTTTGGATTAAAAAATCCCAGTAAATCTCAGGGATTTGTTTAACCTCGTTCGCACCCTCGGGTGTTCCCCTACAAGGATTTGCAGCTACAATTCTGCAATCAAAGCCATAACCTGGCCTGTTATGTTCTCTGACACCCATTCTCTTTGGGCTCAATAAATCCCATTGGTCTTTCCTGTAGCTTCCACAGGTTGGCCTGGACATGCCCCATCTTTTAGCAATTAAAACACAACAGGCTTCTTGGCCTCACTTTTCATTTTCATTTTCATCCCTTTCTCTCTTGAGGAGGGATCCCATAACTTCCTTCTCTTCTGTGGGTGCTCAGTTTTCTATCGCAGTCCCCACCCTTATTCTTCCCGGTTGATTGGGTATGACTAAGGAAGGGTCTCCGCTGAAACAAGGGTGTATGATCAGCTCATAGTTACTGGCCAATGTGGCCATCTACCTGGCCCCTGTGGTCCTTTGCTCCTCTAGATATGTTCTTGTTGGAAAGGGTTTGGAGTTTTTAAACTCCTCAAGGAAAATTATTTCACTGAGGTTTTTGTAAGTGTAAGAAGTGTCTGTTTTAAGTGCTTGCACCCATAGGTCAAAAGCAAATTGCTTAGGCCTTTCAAATTCCAGATACATCTAGTCAGGCCATTTCCTGAAGGTACAGAATTGGTGCGAATCTGCCTCTGCACTAACTGGTATGGATTTAAAATAACCTTTTTCACTGCCTCATAGACAGTGACACTATCCTCAAACAAGAGGGAGTAAACCCGTGAGCTTTCCTTGAAAGTTTCATTTGCAGTAATAAGGACCACTGTTGGATTGTGCTAACCGCTCAAAAAAAATGCTTCCACTTCCACTTCATCAAACTTGAAGATGAAATCAGCGAACTGAGTTGCCTCAACCCTCAGGTCTGAGCTAGAGATGTCTTCAAGAGATGCAGTGGTTCCTTACTCCTCAATTCCAGCTGTTTCTGTTGAAACTCCTTTTCCTCTTTCTTTCTTTCCCTTTGCCCTTCCTTTTCTTTCTCCTCACATTCTCCCTCTTCATGTCCTTTCCTGAAATTTCCTTTCCTTTTCTCTCTCCTGAAATTCTAATTGACATTTCTCCAGTGTTAATCTCTCTACTGCCATGTTATCTGTTTAATTGTCCTCAGTTTCCACCTACAGTTGATTTTTTTGTTGGTTTTATGGCTTTCAGCTGAAATTCTAATCCTCACTCAATCTTTTAACTGTTCGAGGAATAGAACTTATAAATCCTCCAACAAAACTTTCTCTGGTTTTACTAGAAAAATACTTGCATCAGAAGTGGACATTTTTAGTTTAATAATAGACTCAAGAAGACTTAAGTAATTTCTTAAAATTGGTTTCAAAGGAACAATTTATTTTCCTGAGTCTAATCTGTTTATTTTGTCTGTGGAAACAAATTCTCGACCGTGAGCCCCCAGTTTATTATGACCAGTCTCCAACTGATCATCCCCAGATTTGTTAACCTGGATTGGAATCCTCAAATTGTTCTGTCCCAGGTGAGGAAGGATGGGCTACTCCCCTTTCTTTATTCAACCCCCATCTGTTGGTTGTAACAAGACAGATCTAAAAGAAATTCCTTTCTTTATGAATACTTTTCCCAGACCCAATATTTATGTTTTAAAAGGAGCCAACTTAATCAGGCTTTCTTGAGTTAAAGAAAGGGTGAGTTTATTAGCTATTAAATGCAAGAAAATCATTTTAAAAAATGCATAAACATTCACACAGATTAGAAATGAGAATTGAGCCCAAAATAAGTTTTTTAAAAAGCTATATGAAATAGTCTTTGACTCGTGGTGTGTAAATGATTGAGCATTGTAACCGTTGTGATCTGTGATTCCAGCAGCATTGACTTCAGTTGGTGAATAGTCAGTTTTGAGATTCCAGTGGTCTACGGTTTGGCTGAGAAGCTGTCCTGTTTCTGTTGCGGCTGTGGTCTTTGCTGACTTAGCTTACTTCCACATTCAGAAAGAGGTTTTTGCAAAAGATTATTCATAGAATCTTTACAGTGCAGGATGAACCCATTCGGTTCATCGAGTCTGCACCAACCACAATCCAACGCAGGTCCTATCCCCATTAACCCTGTAAGTACCCCGACACTAAGGGGCAATTTAGCATGGCAATCCACTTAACCCGCACATCTTTGGACTGTGAGAGGAAACCAGAGCACCTGCAGGAAACCCACGCATACATGGGGAGAATGTGCAAACTCCACACAGACAGTGACCCAAGCCGGGAATTGAACCCAGGTCCCAGGCACTGTGAGGCAGCAGCGCAAAACACTACCACAATGCCACCCTTTGCAGGGATGCTGCTGCTAACTGACTTTTCTGTGTCACCCACAGTGAGCCCTCTAAGCACTGGATCATGCAGACACACAAATATTTGGGCAGCTTTTCAGCTGAGTTTTATTCCAGTCTTTATATATTTGATTAGGGAAATCCAGAAATTTGTCTGGGACATTACACACAGGATATATCTTATTGAGAGGATAGTCCTCTCCCATTGTCTGACGGGAGCTAGTAATTAGTTTGTGTCAACTTTTAAAATATCTTTCTCTAGAAACAGAGTGTAGTTTCATAGTCTCTATCTGAGCATCACCCACCAGCAACTCAGCCAATGATTGACTCTACATCTTCGGCAAATCTTTGGCTTGTATGTCTCTTTTAACAAATTCACAGGTCTTATTTACATTTCAATATTTCTGGATTATGGCAATTGGCACTTCATCCACCACCTTAATCATTTATTCTCGCCACCACCAATGCACAGTAGCATTACCATCCACAAGCAGCTCACCAACAGCACCTTGCAAACCTGTGACCTCTATCACCTGGAAGGACAAGGATAGCGAACTCCACCAACTGCACATTCTCCTCCAAGTTGAGCACCATCCTGACTTAGGACTGGAATCATAGAATCCCTGCAGTGCAGAAGGAGGCCATTCAGCTCTTCAAACCTACATCCACAACAATCCCACCTAAGTCCTATTGCCATAACTCCACACATTTACCCTGCTAATCGTCTGACACTAGGGTCAATTTAGCATGGCCAATTAACCTACCCTCACATCTTTGGACTGTGGGAGGAAACCAGAGCACCCGGAGAAAACCCATGTAGACACTGGGAGAATGTGCAAACTCCACACAGACAGTGGCCCGAGGCCGGAATTGAACCCTTGTCCCTGGCACTGTGAGGCAGCAGTACTAACCATTGTGCCGCCTTGCTGCCACAGTCATAATTTCTTCAGTTGCACTGGAACTCACTCCCTAACAGCACTGTGGGTGTACCTACATCACTTTGACTGCAGCAATTTAAGAAGCCAGCTCACCACTACCTTCTCAAGGGCAATTAGAAATGGGCAACAAATCCTTGCCTCACCAATGATAATTGCCTGTGAATTAATTTTTAAAAAGCTACAATTTGTGGTGAATGCTGTTAGATGGAGAGTTCCAGAATTTTTAGCCTACAATAATGAAGGAGCAATAATTATATTTCTACACTGGGATGCTGTATGACTTGGAGGTGATGGTGATTCGACAATATCGCTTTTATTGTCTATTCAGTGGTCCAAAGGGGAGGGAGGTACTGTCAGGATAATATTGGTGAGTTTCTATGTATATCTGTAAGTGAACTGTTCTTAGTGTCCCAATGGAGCGATGGAAATGAAGTTTCCATAATGCCATTAGGCAGTCATGTCCAGCATTTTGTCTTGGTGCTTTTGAAGGGAAGTGATATTTGTTCATGTGTCTTGGAGATGAAATTGAATTTGGTTGTGTTTTCACACATCGGCTGTCCACATCATACTAGATGGAAAATGCAGATTGTTATGATGAGATGCACTAGCTACAGTGCATACTCTTGGAAATGTTGTGTGGTGGGAATACCACTTGCCACACATCTGTTTTGCCAGAATGTTTTGGTGCCATATCTGGGTCAAATTTTCCCTTGACATCATCCTCACCTCACCTTTGGAATTCAAGTCATGTGTCCATCTTTGGACTAGCACCGGAATTTCTACCACCTCACCCGCCACGGAATCAGAACAGGCGAGGGGCAGTCAACGGAAACATCATTGACCTTGAGTGGGAATTTCTGGTCCAGCTTGAGTGAGGCTGTAAAATCCCCCTGTAATCCTTAGTTTGCATTTAATGAGCAAGTTATTGGTGAGTCCCACTGGACAGAAATTTTGATGACCACTTCTTACATTTTGCTGATTATTGAGAGTATGTTAATGGGGCAGTAATTGGCTGGCCTCCTTTTTGTGTGCAGGACATACCTGGATAATTATCCACTTTTATCAGATTGAGTATCAGTGTTGTAGCTTTCCTGAAAGAGTCTGTATAAAGATGCAGCAGGTTCTGGAGGAGAGGACTGCAGTACTGCAGCTGGGATTTTGTTGGGTCTGTAGCCTTTTCTGTATCCTATGTATGTCAAAAACTAACACCTGTCATGGTGGGGATTTAGCAGAAGATAGTTGCGAACATGGAAGATTACATTTTAATAATGATCAGTCAGTACCTACTTTCTTATTTAATTTCATACCACAAAAATTGAACGCAGTCCTCAATGGTGTTTCATCAAGACAGTGCAGCTAAAACTTCACTTCCTCTCCTATTCATTCTGGGCCTCTGAAATCCCTTTAGGAATATTGGAAAAAGAGTAAACTGTTCTGCTCATAAGTTGTTCTGCAATTCAGTTAGATCATGACAGACCTCTACCTTAACTTCATCTTCCTTGCTTGATTCTGTAACCTTTCCTTGCCTTCCCTAACATCAATCTCCATTTTTAAATTTACAATTGACCCTTACACTCAGATCTTTTTAGGAAGAGAGCTACATCTTTCTAGATTTTAGCCTAGCTCATTTGAGATTATGCCCTCTTGTTCTGGACTCCCCAACTACAAAAACTAGTTTGTCTCAATCTACCCTACCCATCAAACCCTTTAAGCACCTCAGACATCTCAGATAGTTCACCCATTTATCTTCTATATCCAAAGGTATACAAGATTAGTTTAAGGGATATTGGGCAAAGTATAAGGAGTTAGATTGCAGATCTATTGAATGGTGGAACAGGCGCGGGGGGCTAACTGGCCTACTTCTTGTTCCTGTATTCTTAGTCTGCTCAATCATTCTGTCTCCTCTCTGGCTCCCTGAGGAAGAACACATTACACATAGCCCTTAACAACATTTCACTATCATTCATTCATTTCATTCTTTCCCAAGCACTACCTCAGAGTGCTTTGTGGCAGCTTGCTAAATGGAAAGTGAACCAAAATGGGAGAATACGCCTGACAGCCAAAAGAAGAAAGAAGCTCCAGTGGTTTTAGAGGATGCGGATCAGAAATTGTGAATTCCCTTGGATGAAGTACCTAAACAGCTACAGGAGCAGGAGGGAGCCATTCAGCAGCTCAGATCTTTCTTTGCCATTAAGTGAAATCATGGCTGATCTAAGACATAACTCCATGGGCACAAATCTATCAATTTCAATAATTGCTCTGGCATCATCTGCAGAAGGAAGTTCCAAAATTCTGCAGTTCTTTTCATATAGAAGTTTTCCTAACATTAGTAATCATCTAATTCCTAGATTATGCCCCAAGCCTTCACACCACCACACCCCCCACCCCCATCAAACAGAAGAAATAATTTATCTATAGTTTACGGTTTTCCCTTAAACTCTGACCAAGTTACCCTTAATCTTTTTAATTCCAGGGAATACAACCCCAGTTTGTGTAATATTTTCCCGTAATTTACAGGAACATTCTGGTAAACCTATGCTGTGCTTCCTCCAGACCATTACATCCTTCCTAAGATGTGACGCTTATACATGATGATGTAAGAACAGGTGGGGTTTAACCAGGGCTTTGGACAGCTGAAGTATGACTTCTATTCCTTTGTATTCAGTCTTTTTAGATGTAAAGGCTAGCATTTCATTTTTTAAAAATTAGTTTCTAAAACTTTCAGGACATTTTAAGAATGTGGACCCCTTAATCTCATTAGATCACCATTGTTTCTAGATTTTCACCTTTAGAAAGTGTACTGTTCTATGCTTTTTAGATTCAAAGTGGATGACCTCACACTTGCCCACATTGAAATTAATTTGGCACAGTTTTGCTCATTCACTTAATCCATCAATATTTCTTCGTAACTTTACATTCCATACACATTGCTGATAAAGGTGCTTATTTTTATGTCACCAACGCAACCTTCCGTCTGCATACCCGTAACAAGACCTGGATGCACCTCCGCTCTAAGCATTGGCGTCTTATCGACTATGTCATTGTCAGGAGAAAAGACAGACAGGATGTCAGAGTGACCAAGGCCATGTGTGGTGCTGACTGCGGGACAGATCACAGGCTCATTGTCTCCAAAATGAGGCTCCGCATCAGACCCAAGAGGCGACCACAAGGAAGCAAGGTTATGAAAAGAATCAGTGCGGCCAAGCTAAAGAACCCCAGCATAGCTTCAGCACTGGCTGAAGACTTAGAAATCAAGCTTACTGACCCACACCTCGCAGGTAGCGCTGAAGACGACTGGGGACGCTTCAGGGATGCTATCCATACATTTGCGCTGAAGACGCTTGGGCCCTCCACCCACAAGCAGCATGATTGGTTTGATGAGAATGATGAGGAGATATAGGCTCTACTTGTTGAAAAGCAACGTCTTCATCGGGCCTATCAGAACGACCCATCTTCAGCTGCCAAGAAAAATGCTTTTACTCACAGGACAGTCCAGAATAAACTGCGTAAAATGCAGGATGCCTGGCTGAGCGCCAAGGCAGATGAAATACAGGGATATGCTGACAGAAACGACTTGAAACAGTTCTTTGAAGCCCTCAACACTCTATGTGGACCCCAATCTCTCGGGAGTTCCCCCCTCCTGAGTACAGATGGTACAACTCTCATTACAGAGAGGGCTCAGATCCTGCAGAGATGGGCTGAACACTTTGAAGCCATCCTCAACCGACCGTCATTTGTTAACAATGAGGCAATAGACAGGATTCCTCAAGTTGATATCAACAGCGTTATGGATGACCCACCAGTAGTAGCAGAAGTCACGAAAGCTGTCAGCCAGCTATCCAGTGGCAAAGCCCCAGGGGCAGATGCCATACCTGCACAGATCTGTAAAGCTGCCGGTCCTGCACTTATTGAGAAGCTCACCGAGTTGTTCCAGTCCTTTTGGAAGCAAGGATCCATTCCTCAGGAACTTAAAGATGCTTCCATCGTACACCTCTACAAGAGGAAGGGCAATCGGTAAGTATGCGACAACCACCGAGGAATCTCGCTGCTCTACATCACAGGAAAAACCCTCGCAAAAGTCCTGCTAAATCATCTGGTCGCTCATCTGGAGCTGGGCCTGCTTCTAGAGTCACAGTGTGGCTTCCACAAAGGTCGTGGGATTACTGACATGATTTTTGCTGTGTGCCAACTTCAGGAGAAGTGTCAGGAGCAGAATTGTGAGCTCTACACAACCTTTGTTGACCTCACGAAAGCCTTCGACACTGCAAGCCAACAAGGCCTGTGGAGGATCATGTCAAAGTTCGGCTGCCCCCCAAATTCATTCAGTTCCATGATGGCCAGAGTACTGGATGGCGGAGAATCCTCTGAGGCATTCCCAGTCATGATGTGGATATGCCGGCGTTGGACTGGGGTAAACACAGTAAAAAGTCTGACAACACCAGGTTTTAGTCCAACCGATTTATTTGATAGTAAACTCACTAGCTTTTGAGGGGTTTCCCTCTTCTTCAGGTGAATGGAGAGTTCTGGCCTCAGACAGAGCATATAAAGCACAGACAGTTTACAGATTACTGATTAGAATGCGAATTAGAAAACTTGGGTTCATGTCGCACTATCTGTAACCCCCGTGACTTGCCTGGGTTTGCAAAACCTCACTTTACTGTCTGAAGACAATACACATCTCTTTAACCTGTGATCAGTGCTCCTTCCACACACATTGTCGGCCACTTTAGGACTTGAACAGCAGGTTAGGTGTAAAGATTTGCATTCTAATCAGTACTCTGTAAACTGTCTGTGCTTTATATGCCCTGTCTGAGGCCAGAACTCTCCATTCACCTGAAGAAGAGGGAAACCCGTCGAAAGCTAGTGAGTTTACTATCAAATAAATCGGTTGGACTAAAACCTGGTGTTGTCAGACTTTTTACTGTGCATTCCCAGTCACCAGTGGCATCAAACAGGGCTGTGTGCTCATACCCACACTGTTCAGCATGATGTTTACTGCCATGCTGAATGATGCCTTCCAGGACAGTGTTGCTGGAATCAGCCTTGAGTACATAGTGGATGGGAAGCTTTTCAACCTGAGGAGACTTCAAGCTATTACCAAAGTGAAAGAGACCTCTGAGAGATTTCCTCTTTGCCAATGACTGCGCACTGTATGCTGGCTCAGAGCCAGAGATGCAAGTCAGTATGGACAAATTTTCCACGGCTTGTGACAACTTTGGACTCACCATTGACGTTAAAAAGACTGAAGCCATGCACCAGCCTGCTCCTCATGCACCGTACACAGAACCCATAATCACAATCAAAGGGCAGAAACTACAGGCAGTGGACCAGTTCACTTATCTTGGCAGCACTGTCTCCCAAGCAGTGACTATTGATGCAGAAGTTAACTGCAGAATAGCAAAGGCAAGTTCTGCTTTCGGTAGACTGCGCTGCACTGTATGGGAACATCGAGGAATCAGCCCAGCAACAAAACTGAAGGTCTACAGTGCCGTGGTACTCACTACCCTCCTGTATGCCTGTGAAATGTGGACTGTGTATTGAAGGCATGCAAGACAGCTCAATCATTTCCACATGACTTGTCTTCACAGAATATTATGCATCAGATGGCAAGACAAAGTACCAGACACTGAAGTTCTCTCTAGAGCAAGTCCACCATCAGTCCACACACTGCTGATGAGAGCGCAGACCCGGTGGGCAGGTCATGTCATCCGTCTGTCAGACGAGCACATACCCAAGCAGCTCCTTTTTGGGGAACTCTCTGCTGGAAGACACTCACATGGAGGGCAGAAGAAACAATTCAAAGACACACTCAAAGCTTCCCTGAAGTCGCTTGACATTGACACGACCACCTGGGAAATGCTGGCACAAAACAACCCTACCTGGCGCTGCCTCATCCACAAAAGCTCACGAAGCAAGGTGTATTGCTGAAGCACAACTTAAGCGTGAGCTGCGCAAGTCCAGAGCCACTAGCGCAACAACTACAGTGTCCACACAAGTCTGTCCAATATGTGCCAGGA
This sequence comes from Carcharhinus amblyrhynchos, assembly GCF_965287045.1. Classification (NCBI taxonomy): domain Eukaryota; kingdom Metazoa; phylum Chordata; class Chondrichthyes; order Carcharhiniformes; family Carcharhinidae; genus Carcharhinus; species Carcharhinus amblyrhynchos. Next base: position 43,099,484 of record NC_137348.1, read on the forward strand.
CATTCTGTGCCCGAATTGGCCTGATTAGTCATCTTTGGACACACCACAACCAGCCTCAAAATGATTAATGGTGTTGAGGTCCTCATTGATAACGATGGGTGAACAACAACAGCAGAAGTGTAAGGCCAGGGGTAATATTTGATACATTAATATCAAGGGAAAATGTTATGGACAGAAACATAGCAAACACACAGCCTGATTTCTGATTAAAATTGTGCTTTCTCTGAACTTTTTGTGTGCAAAGGTATTATTCTTAAACAAATTTGAAAGTTACTTCCATTTGATAACAAAAATCGGAGTTGTATAATTTGTATAAGAGAATGTTTTGAATTTGATAGCAACTTTGGTATAGACAGGAATGAAATAAACAGAACCCAGTGACCAGAATTTGGAAATCAAGAGCTTTCTGTCTGGGACTTGTACATTGCATTGAGGTGTCTTCCACATCCTCTTCAGGTTGCTAAGCCCTTGCTGTTTGTGTTGGAGTGGTTTTCCTCTACTGCCTCAATGAGGAGACCTATCTATAAAGCAGAGCTATGTAGAGTGCAGCCTCGAACCACCATCCTAATATCCTTTCCAGCTATACTATAAGTTGTCCAAGATCAAACTAAGTACCTGAATCATATCTTCATTATGTCAGTGGTGTGCTCAATTAGTACTCTAATGCAGTTATCTCAGAAGATAGCTCATGCCCTGGGATAGCAGGCAAATGACAAGAGCCATGAATACAAAGATAACCTGGTGTCTCAGGAGCCACACTGAGGATTAGCTTCAGAACCATAAAGTGCTGGCATTGTACATTTCCTTAAAATTAAAACATCATTCCTTCTCCAGGGAAGAATGAGAATTAACAATAGGCAAGACCATTGACAAAGGAGAACATTCACTGAAGTGTATGCAGACGATGACTGCTTGGATTGTTGGTCACCCTGTAATTCTAAAATAGTAGTATCCTCTTGTTGCTGATTGTCAGTGGGAAACCAGGTAAAATTGTTTGCTGGGTTGTGTGGTTCATCCATGACTTGCTGAAGGCATCTACGTACAGCCAATTAATTGGCTAATGTTAGTGGTTTTCTCGATGACAACCTGGAATGACTCTGTACATAAGCAGAGGTGGTGGATATGACTTGGCAATGAGGTACCTATGAAGGTAAGCTGTAGTGGTACTTGCAGCAATAGCTTTTCTTAGTAAATTGAAGCCTTTTGAAAACAATGGGCTGGATTTTCAAACAACTTGTGTCAAAGAATTCAGGTGGGCTATTTTGAACTGCCTGCCTCCATAGTGGTTCCCTATCAACATCCTGACCCTGAAGTATTTTCAGTGAGAGGCTTGGGGCCGGCCAAATAGTCAGCTAGTTCAGGCCAATGTTAATGTTCCACAGTGACTGAGATTTTTACTTGGCAATGCAGGTGGCCCTTATTGGCCTGGACTAATCTCATCTTCCCCCTTGACAAACAGCAACAAGGTAAGATGGTCCTGCAATTTTACAGTTACAGGATAATCAGCAGTCCAGTTATAATTTGAATGCCTGTGAATTAATATTCTCTTTAGTCAATCGCATTACCTACCACAACAGGAAAGGATTCCACTGTTAGCTGCAGGCCAACACGGTAGTCACAATGAATCATGGGTGGGATCCCTAGGTAGGATCCCCACCTCCCAGATCTATAATGATTGCCAAGCCATGGCATGAGGAATTGCCCCTCCAGAATCATGGTCAAGCATCTGTGGCCTTTTAAAAAATATATAAGCAAGCATAGCTGACTTTCTCTCTCTCCGTCTTCTGTTACACAGCTCCCAGCTCAGCTGGAGGAAGCTCCATTGACAGGAGCAAGCTCACCATCCCTGAATGAATGGTGAGCCCAGTCCCTACCATTAATTGACCTGGCCTTTTAAAAGTCCCAGTGGGTATTTCTGGAACGTGCTGAAGGTTTGGGACAGGGATCTAAACAGTAGCCATTCCTGACCCAGAAATGAAATCCTGACCAATGTTCAAAAGAACAAAAGAACAACACAGCACGGGAAACAGGCCCTTCAGCCCAACAAGCCCGCGCCGCCATCTTAACAAAGCACTTTCCTACACCTACCTTGACCCGTGTGTATGCTAATGGTACCCCCATTGGAAACCAGATTCAGGGGAGAATAATTTAGGGACAATTTGTTACACCAATCAGCCTAAGAGCACATCTTTGGGGTGTGGGAGGAAACCGGAGCACCTGGAGGAAAGCCACGCAACCACAGGGAGAATGCACAGACTCCCACAGACACTGGCCCAAATCCATGTATCTGCACAGCTAGCAGTGATAGTCACTGAGCTGTTGTGGTTCCCATCTGCTGGTCCAGTTTTAAGCACATGCATGACAGGAGATCTCTGTTCAGATATGGGATAATGTTCATCACTGAGGCTGCCCAGGGTTTGTGGGGGACAGACAGGAAGAATGGAATTAAGGCCACAGCAGATTAACCATCTTATAGACAGATAGAGCAGTCTGGTCCTTCACTTTTTTGTCCTCATTCTCCAAAAAGCAAAGAATACATAGAATAGTTCAGTGGAAAACCCATGTAGTAATGACCTGCCAAAGAGAAACTCCTGTGCTCATTTCTCCACACCTCACAGTCTTACATTTTCCTCTCAGTTACTCATAGGAGCCTCCTATTTTCAACTTCAATGATCAATATAACTAGGGAAAGTATACATGAGGTAGTCTCCTGATGCCTTTCTTGTGTACTTAAAGGAAACTCATGTCTTCCCAAAGAATCCTCCACCTATTAGAGGCCAATGTCCCTTAAGGTTCCAGCTTTTCATCACCAAAAAATTGTTGGTTCTACCATTAAACGTGGCTCATAAGCCTGAGCATGGGATCCTGGGGCAAGTCACTTAAGGGGCAGGTCCTGAAACCCCCTGAGAGTTCAAATGACCCCACTACCTTAGGAAAACCCATGTGTTGTATCTGAAATAGAGGAAAGACAATAACAGTTCCATAGTTAATGTCATGAAGGCAGATACTATATACAAGATGCACTGCAGCAACTCACCAAGGCAGCGTATTTCAAACACGCAACCTCCAACACTGAGAAGGACCTACAAGTGTATCACCACCTACAAGTTTCCCTTCAAACCACACATCATTCTGACTTGGAACTATATCGCTGTTCCTTCACTGTTGCAATGAAACTCCCTCCATAGCAGTACTGTGGTGTATCTGCACCAAATGGACTGCACCCTTCAAGAAGGTGGTTGACCACCACATTCTCAAGGGCAATTAGGGATGAGCAACAAATGGTGGCCTTGCCAATGATTCCATGAAACAATAAAATAAAAGTTATCAATATAACTGATAACAGCAAATAAATGGGGTTGCTGCCAAAGATGAGTTAAAAATAAACTTTAAACTCATGTCAGGCTCATAAAATACTTCATTGTATTCTCTGCATTATGCAGCAAACTTGGATACAGTTCAGTGGAAAACCCATGTAGTGATGATCTGCCAAAGGGAAACTCCTGTGCTCATTTCTCCACACCTTGTAGTCTTGCATTTTCCTCTCAGTTGCTCATTGGAGCCTCCCATTTTCAGCTTCAATGATAAATATAATTAGGGAAAGTATACATGAGGTGGTTTCCTGGTGCCTTTGCATACTTAAAGGAAACCCGAAAAAGGGTTGGGAGAGGAAACAATGAAAATAAAGCAAGAATTCTAGAAGTGCGATATGATGGCACTTTTTGAACAGGCTCACCTAAAGATGCCACATACTTGCTGTGGCTGCTGTACATGGTAGTGGACAATTGAGTAGGAAGAAGGTTGGAACATTCCATTTGCTTTGGGATGGGGGCCACCATAATAGCTGCTCTTGCTTACCTTATAGAATCTATTGGTATTGTAGAACTGGATTTTACGTGGTCCATTCACATATGCAGCTAGCATTGTGAAAATCACAATATCTGGATACTCACTTAGGCTCCTGGGCCCTCCTACAAATTAGAATCTTAAACTTCCACAAAGCTACAGCATGATCTGCATGCCATGTTCTAGATCCAGCTGACACGGTACATTGCCAAGACTGACGGGGTACAATGCTCAGGCTAATTTGATTTGACTCTTTAACTGATATACAAAGTCAGACTAACAGTATGATGTCATGACAGACACAGTATGATGCTAAGATTAATGTGATATGATGCTGTAATGGATTGGTTAAGATGCTCTGTTGGAGAGTCGGTGCCAGCTTGATTGGCTAAATGACCTCCTTCAGCACTGTATTGATTCTATGATTCAATGGGCACTATTGTTGTAAGTGACATGGTATTATACAAGGTTTGATAGGTTTCTTACATTTAGCCTTTTGATTTAGGTGGAAAGTATGTGCCTCGTGCTGTCCTCATGGATCTGGAGCCTGGTACTATGGACTCTGTTCGCTCTGGCCCTTTTGGGCAGATTTTCAGACCAGATAACTTTGTGTTTGGTAAGTAAAATTTGTAAGGGTGGAAATGAACTTGTATTTATAAGCACTCTCGGCCACTGAAATATTGTTCAGGCAAACAGAGCAGCCATTGACAGTCTGTTTTGTCCAACATCACTGACACAAGAACATAAAAAAAGGAGCAGTAGTAGGCTATTTGACCCCCTAGCACAGTGCCACAGTGGTTAGCACTGCTGCCTCACAGCGCCAGGGACCTGGGTTCAATTCCCACTTGGGTCACTGTCTGTGGAGTTTGCACATTCTCCCCGTGTCTGAGTGGGTTTCCTCCGGGTGTTCCAGTTTCCTTCCACAATCCAAAGATGTGCAGGTTAGGTGGATTGGCCATGCTGAATTGCCCCGTAGTGTTAGGGGGACTAGCTAGGGTAAATGCATGGTGTTATGGGGATAGGGATTGGGTGGGATTGTGGTCTGTGCAGAGTTGATGGGCTGAATGGCTTCTTTCAGCACTGTAGGGATTCTATGATTCTAGTTGCTCTGCCAGTCTACGAGATCATGGTTGATCTGCTGTGGCCTTAATCCCAGTTTTCCTTCTGTCCTCTTGACTCCCTTGTCAACGAAAGTGCTGTCTAACTAAGTCTTGAATGACCCAGCCTCCACTGGCTTAACAGAATAGATGGTGAGATGCTTTCACTAATGAGAGAGTCTTGAACAAGGAAACATAGCTAAGGGCCAGTAATTTAAAAGATGTCTTTTCACAGATAGTGGAGAATTTCTGAAATTTTTTTGTCCCAAAGGGTAGTGGAGGCTGGATAATTAGAAGTTTTCAAAAATGGAGGTGACTAAAAATGTGTTAGATCGAGGAGTAGAGGGCTATGGAGAAATGGCACAGAAAAGGACTTGAGGTCAGTATAGATCAACCATGATCATACTGAATGGCGGGGCAGGCTTGAAGGGACTGGTGGCCTCTTCTCTATTTCATGTGTTCTTGTGTTTGCTGCTCACTAAGGGAGAGAATTCCAAACACTAACAGCCCTCTGAGAGAAAGAATTCCTCCTTATCTCCATCTTAAATGAGAGACTTCTTATTTTAAAACTTTTCCCTAACTCCAGATTTTCCATGAGGGGAAACATCTTCCTAGCATCTATCCTGTCAAGCCCCCTTAGAATTTTTTTTTATTCATTCGTGGAACATGGGCATTGCTGGTTGGCCAGCATTTGTTGCCCATCCCTAGTTGCCTATGAGCAGTTGAGAGTCAACCACATTGTTGTGGCTCTGAAGTCACATGTAGGCCAAGCAGATTTCCTTCCCTAAAGGACATTAATGAACCAGATGGGTTTTTCTGACAATCGACAATGGTTTCATGGTCATCAGTAGATTCTTAATTCCAGATATTTTTTATTGAATTCAAATTCCACCATCTGCCATGGCAAGATTTGAACCCAGGTCCCCAGATCATTAACTGAGTTTCTGGATTAATAGCCTAGCGATAAAACCATAGAACATCGCCTCTCCTTAAGTGCTTCAATAAGATTACTTCAATCTTCTAAATTCCAATGAATATAGCGCAACCTTTCCTCATAAGACAACCCATTGATTCCAAGAATCAGCCTAGTGAACCTTCTGTGAACTGGCTTGGATGCAAGTATATCCTACTTTAAGTATGTAGGTGTGGTGTCACCAGTGCAGTTGTAGCAAGACTTCACTACTTGCTTACTTCATCCTCCTTGGAATATAACCAACATTCTGTTTGCCTTTTTAATGACTTGCATACCTGCATCTTGACTTTTTGTGACTCATGTACAAAGACACTCGGTTCCTTCTATCGTGGAGCATTCTGCTGACTCTCCATATAAGTAACACTTTGCCTTTCTATTCTTCCTGCCTTAGTAGACAATCTCACATTTTCTCACATTACACTCCATCTGTCAATTTTTTCCCTACTCAATCTACCCATATCCCTTTTCAAATTTTTTGTATCCTCACAACTTGCTTTCCTACCTATTGTTGTATCATCAGTAAATCTGGCTACAGTCCGCCTAGTCCCTTAGTCATGAATACAGATTGTGAATAAGTGAAACCCCAGCACTGATTCCTGTGGCTTTCTACTAGTTACAGTTTGTCACCCTGCAAATGACCCTTTTTCTCAATTTTCTGTTTCTTGTTAGTTAGCCAATCCTCCATCCATGCTAATATGGATTACCAGGGTGGCACAGCAGCACAGTGGTTAGCACTGCTGTTTCACAGCTCCAGGGACCTGGGTTCGATTCCTGGCTCGGGTCATTGTCTATGTGGAGTTTGCACATTCTCCTTGTGTCTGCGTGGGTTTCCTTGGGTGCTCTGGTTTCCTCCTACAGTCCAAAGATGTGCGGGTTAGGTTGATTGGCCATGCTAAAATTGCCCCTTAGTGTCCTAAGATGCTTAGGTTAGAGGGATTAGCGGGTAATAATATGTAGGGATATGGGGGTAGGGCCTGGGTGGGATTGTGGTTGGTGCAGACTCGATGGGCCAAAGGGCCTCTTTCTGCACTGTAGGGTTCTATGATTCTAATATATCACATCCATCACTTGACTTTTATCTTCTGTTGTAACCTAACTAAACTAAAATAAACCTTCTGCCTTTACTCAATCCATATCCCTCTATTCCCTCCCTATTCATGTACCCAGCCAGATACCTCTTAAATGTGGCTAATGTGCCTGCTTCTACCAACTCCTCTAACAGTGCATTCCAGGCTCCCTCCACTGTCTGCGACAAAAACTTTCCCCGCACATCTCCCTTAAACTTTCCTCCTCTCACCTTGAATCTGTGCCGCCTTGTAATTGGCACTTCCACCCTGGGAAAAAACCTTGACTTTTCACACTGTCTATACCTCTCATAATTTTGTAGACCTCTATCCGATCTGCCCTCAGTCTCTGTCTTTCCAGTGAAAACAATCCTAGCTTATTTAACCTCTTCTCATAGCCTAGAGACAAGGCAACAGCCTGGTGAACCTTCTTTGCACTCTTGCCAAAGCTTCTGGGTCCTTCTGGTAGTGTGGTGACCAGAACTGCATGCAAAACTCCAGATGCGGCCTAACCAAGCTTTTATAAAGCTGCAATTTGATTTCTAATTCTTCTATTCAGTTCCCCAGCCAATGAAGACAAGCAGGCCATATGCCTTCTTAATCACCTTGGCCACCTGTGTTGCCATTTTTAGGGAACTGTGGACCTGCACGCCCAGATCCCTCTGTATGTTAATGTTCCTAAGGGTTCTGCCATTTACAGTATAATTCACACTTAAATTTGATCCACCAAAATGCATCACATCGCATTTGTCCAGATTAAACTCCATCTGCCATTTCTGTGCTCAAGTTCCAATCTGTCTGTATCCTGTTGTATCCTCTGACAATTCCCGGCGCTATCAGCAAATCCACCAATCTTTGTGTCATCCGCAAACTTACTAATCAGACCTTCCATGTTTTCCTCCAGATCATTTATATATATTAAGAACGACAGAGGTTCCAGCACTGATGCCTGCAGAACACCACTAGTTACAGATCTCCATTCTGAAAAACATCCTTCCAGTGCTACTCTGTCTTCTATAACTAAGCCAATTCTGTATCCATCTAGCCAGCCCACCCCAAATCCCATGTGATTTTAGTTTTTGTACCAGTCTGCCATGTGAGACGTTGTCAAATGCTTTACTAAAGTCCATATAAACGACATCCACAGCCCTTCCCTCAATTAGCTTTGTCACCTGTTCAAAAAACTCAATTAAGTTGGTGAGACATGACCTTCCCTTTTCAAAACCATGCTGTCTGTCACTAACTAGTCCATTTTCCTCCAAATGTGCATATACCCTGTCCCTCAGTAACTTCTCCAAAAGCTTCCCCACCATTGATGTCAGGCTCATTGGTTCAATATTTCCTGGATTATCCCTGCTTTCTTCCTTAAACAAGGGAACAACATTGGCTATCCTGCAGTCCTCTGGAACCATGTCATCCATGGTTCCTGAATCCTGCCATTTTTATCCTTCATTTCTGGGGGACAAGTACTGTTTAGGGACAGTCAGCATGGCTTTGTGAGTGGAAAATCATGTCTCACAAATTTGATTGAGTTTTTTGAAGGGGTAACCAAGAAGGTAGATGAAGGCAGTGCAGTTAATGTTGTCTACATGGACTTTAGCAAGTCCTTTGATAAGGTACCGCATTATTGCAATGGAGAAGGATAGGATCACACAGCAGGGCAAGGTTTATAATTGGGGCAGGGGTAATTATGATGCGATTAGGCAAGAATTAGGGAGCATAAGATGGGAACAGAAATTGTCAGGTATGGGCACAAGCGAAAAGTGGAGCTTTTTCAAGGAACAAATACTGTGTGTCCTTGATAGGTATGTCCCTGGTAGGCAGGGAGGAAATGGCTGAGCGAGGGAACCATGGTTCACAAAGGAGTTTGAATGTCTTGTTAAGAGGTAAAAGGAAGCGTATGTAAGGATGAGAAAACAAGGTTCAGTTGGTTCGCTTGAAGATTACAAGGTAGCTAGGAATGAGTTAAAGAAAGGGTTTAGGAGAGCAAGGAGGGAGCATGAGAAGTCCTTGGAGGGTCAGATAAAAGAAAACCCCAAGGCTCTTTACTCTTATGTGAGAAATAAAAGAATGACCAGGGTGAGGTTAGGGCCAGTCAAGGATAGTAGTGGGAACTTCTGCATGGAGTCAGAAGAGATAGGTGAGGCGTTGAATACTTTTCTTCAGGAGAGGGGCCATGTTTTTGAGGATGAGTGTGTGATGCAGGCTGATAGGATGGAGGAGGTAGATGTTCTGAGGGAAGATGTATTAGCAATTTTGAAAAACCTGAGGGTGGATAAGTCCCCTGGGCTAGATGGGATACATCCTAGGATACTTTGAGAAGCAAGGGATGAGATTGCGGAGCCTTTAGGTTTGATCTTTGGGTCCTCACTGTCCACGGGGATTGTGCCAGAGGACTGGAGAGTGGTGAATGTTGTTCCTCTCTTCAAGAAAGGAAATAGGAATGACCCTGGTAATTATAGGCCAGTTAGTCTTACTTCAGTGGTCAGTAAGTTAATGGAAAGGGTCCTGAGAGATAGGATTTATGACCATTTGAAAAGATGCAGTTTAATCCGGGCTATCAGCACGGTTTCGTGAGGGGTAGGTCTTGCCTCACAAATTTGATTGAATTATTTGAGGAAGTAACTAAGTGTGTGGACAAAGGTAGAGCAGTTGATATCGTATACATGGATTTTAGTAAGGTGTTTGATAAGGTTCCCCATGGTAGGCTCATGAAGAAGATAAGGAGTATGGGATAGAAGGAAATTTGGCTGATTGATAAGTAACTGGCTGTCTCATAGAAGACAGAGGGTGGTGGTGGAAGGAAAATTTTCAGACTGGAGACCAGTTACCAGTGGTGTACCACAGGGATCAGTGCTGGGTCCTCTGCTATTTGTGATTTTTATCAATAACTTGGAAGAGGGGGCTTAAGGGTGGGTGAGTAAATTTGCTGATGATACCAAGATTGGTGGAGTAGTGGATGAGGTGGAAGGCTCTTGCAGGCTTCAAAGAGACATTGATAGGATGCAGAGCTGGGCTGAAAAGTGACAGATGGAGTTTAACCCTGATAAGTGTGAGGTGGTTCATTTTGGTAGGACAAACTTGAATGCAGATTACAGGGTCAATGGCAGGGTTCTAAGGAATGTGGAGGAACAGAGAGATCTTGGGGTTCATATCCACAGATCTCTGAAGGCTAGAGCTGTGAAGAAGGCTTATAGTGTGTTAGCTTTTATTAACAGGGGGTTTGAGTTTAAGAGCCGTGAGGTTATGCTGCAACTGTACCAGATGTTGGTGAGACCACATTTGGAATATTGTGTTCAGTTCTGGTCACCCCACTATAAGAAGGATGTGGAAGCATTGGAGAGAGTGCAGAGGAAATTTACCAGGATGCTGACTGGTTTGGCGGGTAGGTCTGATGAGGAAAGGTTGAGGGAGCTGGGGCTTTTCTCTTCAGAGTGGAGGAGGGTGAGAGGCAACTTAATAGAGGTTTATAAGATGATGAGGGGAATTGATAGAGTGGACATACAGAGACTATTTCGTCAGGTGGATGTAGCTGTTACTAGTGGCCATAACTATAAGGTTCATGGTGGGAGATATAGGAGGTAGATTCTTCACTCAGAGAGTGGTTGGGGTGTGGAATGCACTGCCTGCTGTGATAGTGGAGTCAGACACTTTAGGAACTTTCAAGCAGTTATTGGATAGACACATGGAGCACACCAGAATGATAGGGAGTGGGATAGCTTGATCTTGGAATTGGACATAGCTTGGCACAACATTGAGGGCTGAAGGCCTGTACTGTGCTGTAATGTTCTATGTTTTATGTTCTATGGTAGCTTGTTGCATAAAGTTAAATCTTACGGGATCCAGGGTAAGGTATCTAAATGGATACAAAATTGGCTTTTTGACAGAAGCCAGAGGGTGGTTGTAGAGGGTTGTTTTTCAAACTGGAGGCTTGTGACCAGCGGTGTGTCTCAGGGATCAGTTGCTGGGTCCACTGTTATTTGTCATTTATATTAATGATTTGGATGCAAATATAGAACATAGAACATTACAGCGCAGAACAGGCCCTTCGGCCCACGATGTTGCGCCGACCAGTTAAAAAACAATGACCCTCTAACCTAAACCAATCCCTTTTCATCCATAAACCTATCCACAGATCTCTTAAACGCCCCCAAACTAGGCGCATTTACAACTGCAGCAGGCAGGGCATTCCAATCCCTCACCACCCTCTGGGTAAAGAACCTACCCCTGACATCCGTCCTATAACTACCCCCCCTTAATTTAAAGCCATGCCCCCTCGTGCTAGCTTTCTCCATCCGAGGAAAAAGGCTATTACTATCCACCGTATCTAAACCTCTAATCATCTTATATGTTTCAATAAGATACCCTCTTAGCCTCCTTCTTTCTAGCGAAAACAACCCCAAATCCCTCAGTCTCTCCTCATAGGACCTCCCCTCCATACCAGGTAAACCTCCTCTGCACCCTCTCCAAAGCCTCCACATCCTTCCTGTAATGTGGGGACCAGAACTGCACACAGTACAAATATGGCTAATAAGTTTGCAGATGACACCAAGATTGATGGCATAGTGGACAGTGAAGAACGTTATCTCCAATTGCAACGGGATCTTGATCAATTGGGCCAGTGGGCTGACAAATGCAAGGTGATGCATTTTGCTAGATTGAACTGGGGCAGGACTTACTCAGTTATTGGTAGGACACTGGGGAGAGTTACAGAACAAAGGGATCGAGGAATACATGTTTACAGCTCCTTGAAAGTGGAGTCACAGGTGAAAAGGCATTCGGCATACTTGGTTTAATTGGTCAGACCGTTGAAAACAGAAGTTGGAATGTCTTGTTGAAGTTATACAAGACATTGGAATACTGTGTGCAATTCTGGTCACCTATTAAAGAAATTATTAATCTAGAAAGAGTGCAGAAAAGATTTATAGGATGCTACCAGGACTTGATGGTTTGAGTTATCAGGAGAGGCCGGATAGTCTGGGACTTTTCTCTCTGGAGCGTAGGAGGCTGAGGGGTGATCTTATAGAGGCCTATAAAATAATGAGGGGCAAAGACAAGGTAGATAGTCAATATCTTTTCCCAAAGGCAGGGGAGTCTAAACCTAGAGGGCATAGGTTTAAGGTGAGAGGGGAGAGATACAAAAGTGTCCAGAGGGGCAATTTTTTCACACAGAGGGTGGTGAGTGTCTGGAACAAGCTGCCAGAGGTAGTAGTAGAGGCAGGTACAATTTAGTCTTTTTAAAAAGCATTTAGGTAGTTACGTGGTTAAGATAGGTATAGAGGGATATGGGCCAAATGCAGGCAATTGCGATTAGCTTAGGGGTTTTTAAAAAAAGGGTAGCATGAACAAGTTGGGCCGAAGGGCCTGTTTCCATGCTGTAAACCTCTATGGACTCTATTTGTGATGTCAGCTGATTTCCCACCACTGTCTGTCTTTACTAGTCAGTCAGCTCAAAAATTGTTTTTCATTCATATAGTTATCTACTTGGAGGGGATTGAGTGGTGAAGTGGGTTATTGGTTTATCACATTTAGGATTTGGAGATAAATTCAGTCCAGTCCCTACTGGAATGAATCCTCTCTGGTGGGTTCAAAGATTACCTTACAATACAAAGTTACCTCCCAGAAATTTAGTTTGGAGAGGTACAGGATTATGAGTTTGGAAATGGAAAAGTGATACACAGATGTTAATATTTTATTTTGCCACAAGGGGGAATTTTACTCTGCATCTATCCACTGTATTGGGAGCAGTTAATATTGACAATGTGTTCCTTTTCCCAGCACTTAAATCTCTTATCATTATTCACACAAAAAGTCATATAATGCATCTACGTAAACACATAGCAGATTGTTGTGAGGTATGTTTAAGATCATTGCTGAAGGAGCAATAATGCCCTCCATAATCAGGGACTTTACTCCTCTATACTTGTGCAATTCAAAAAACTTGGCCGTTGATACTCTTGTAAATGCTGTTCAAGCAGTTTGTGCAGATAAGCACAAGCTTCAAAAACAGCTACAAGTAATGCTGTTCTGGATTTCTGTTCCAAAGAACAAAATCCTGGATAATTGGTATATTACTGAAGAGTTGTAAGAATTTAAATTGTTGTTTGTTGCAGGTCAGAGCGGTGCTGGTAACAACTGGGCCAAAGGGCATTACACTGAAGGAGCTGAATTGGTCGACTCGGTTCTGGATGTGGTGAGAAAGGAGGCTGAGAGTTGTGATTGTCTGCAGGGATTTCAGCTCACCCATTCACTGGGTGGTGGTACTGGTGCTGGCATGGGCACACTCCTCATCAGCAAGATCCGTGAAGAATACCCAGACAGAATCATGAACACATTTAGTATTGTACCATCACCTAAAGTGTCAGACACTGTAGTGGAACCTTACAATGCAACTCTGTCTGTCCATCAGCTTGTAGAGAACACTGATGAGACTTACTGTATTGATAATGAGGCTCTTTATGACATCTGCTTTCGTACTCTCAAACTGACAACGCCAACCTATGGTGATCTGAACCACCTTGTGTCAGCTACCATGAGTGGTGTAACAACCTGTCTGCGTTTCCCAGGGCAGCTTAATGCTGACCTGCGTAAACTAGCAGTGAACATGGTCCCCTTCCCCCGACTGCACTTTTTTGTGCCAGGTTTTACTCCTCTAACCAGTCGTGGCAGTCAGCAGTACCGTGCCCTCACCGTACCTGAACTTACCCAACAGATGTTTGATGCCAAGAACATGATGGCTGCCTGTGACCCTCGGCATGGCCGTTACTTGACTGTTGCTGCTGTTTTCCGAGGCCGCATGTCCATGAAAGAGGTAGATGAGCAGATGTTGAATGTACAGAACAAAAATAGCACTTATTTTGTTGAATGGATTCCCAATAATGTCAAGACAGCTGTCTGTGACATCCCACCCAGGGGCCTCAAGATGTCTGCCACCTTCATTGGCAACACAACAGCCATTCAGGAGCTGTTTAAGCGCATCTCTGAGCAATTTACTGCCATGTTCCGGAGGAAAGCTTTCTTGCATTGGTACACTGGTGAGGGCATGGAAGAGACTGAGTTCACCGAGGCTGAGAGTAATATGAATGACCTGGTATCTGAGTACCAGCAATACCAGGATGCCACATCTGGAGAGGAAGCTGAAGAGGAAGAATTAGGTGGAGAAGAAAATTAAGCTATACATTGTGTATTATCTGCAAAGCTTCAGAAGTGCATGTCCTCATTTGCCATTATGCACTTTGTTTTGATATCAAATGCTACTTTGTAAGGGAATAAATTTAAATAATTGCAATGCAGTTTTGTTGGAGTGTTGTTTTCAAATTTTGAATCCAATGTGTTTGTATTATTTAATGAGAGATCTTCAACACCAGAGAGATAGTGATCCATTGCTAAATTGATCTATAAAATGTACAGTAGCTAAGTGAAGATATCTTAATTATATGACAATTGGTACGACGTAAAGAAAAAGACTTTTAATGAGATACGTGCAAATATAAAGTAATTAGAAAATTACTATTCTGTATCTTAATAAAAATCTTCCGTTGATCTCCTGATCTACAAAACCTTTCTGCTGTCACACATTTCCATTATAAATTCCCAATATTGCTTTTGTTATGGAAATTGCCTATGTAAACTCATCACCTTGTAATGCATAATATGGCCACTGGGTTACTTTTCCCATAGGCCCTGCTAAATGCTTTCTGAACATTTGCCGTGAACATTTCTGATCCACCTTTTTCCCTCAATAGCTGAAATTTCTATGTCCAAAGAAATGGTTATACTAAATATATATTTTTAATGGCAGAATTTCTGATTAAAATATATCCATTGAATTGTCTTTTGTGTCTTTTAATGCCTTTGTAAATTTTTTTACTTGATGTTTACTTCATGTTTTACTTGAGGTTCCGAAAAATATAAGTTTGGACTTTATGGGAAGAAATCTGTTTGTGTATTGCGTCCTTCTAGTTAGTGGCCCACACTTGTCTGCCCCTGGGAATTAGCAATGTCTGTGTAGGATGTCACACCACGCAAACAAGTTTCTTTTAAAGTTTTATCCAGATGCGAACTGAGCTGGGTTGTGCAATCAGAGCTTGTACAATGTGTCTAATTCTACAGGAAGCATTGGTCTTTTGCATACTGTTGGAATGTATTTTCATTTCTCACAGTTTGCAATCCATCTTTTACATTTTTTGAAGAAAAATTGAAAGATAAGTTTCAAAAACTGAATTGAAGTAAAGTTTACTTTGAGTATCAAAGCAGAATGTGTGTATGTGTGTGTGAGGAAAGTATGGTTATTCTATGCAAGCTCAATTTGGGAGATGTACTTAAGCAAAGGCACAAATCAAAAAGCTGGAGATTTCCTCAAACTAATGTTTAACCTTCAAAAACAGTTAATCTCTGAAGGTATTTATTTAATTTATAATTTGCTGAAACTTAGGAAAAGTCATCAATCATGGTGAGATGGGAAGGGTATAGAATTGGTTACAAGCAAGTATTCTTAATACAAACGTTTTAAAAGTTGGATTTTGCAATCTATCTGAAGGAAATAGATAATGGAAGAGAGGAGAGTGAGGTTAAGGGTGCTGCTCCCCCCTGCCCCAGTTACCCATCGGGAGAGTGCATGGTGGGTTAAGGGTGAATTGAATAGCGTGGTTGGAGCTGTTAGGTGGTTATTTCAAAAGGGAAGAGGCAAGAGTAGGGATGGCAATGAATAAAAGTGTTAGAAAGGGAAGTTAATAGGATAAAGAATGCTAAGAGAGTAACGGTGGGTGGATGATGCACAGAGCCATGTTTTTCTCCAGTCCTACTTCAAATTCATCAGTTGATGGCCCTTTTTCCTATCACACCAGTCAGCCATCCATCAATATCAAACAAGTAAACAGGAAGTAGACTAGAAGGAGCCAGGAATAAAGTTTTATAGAGATTTGAAGAGAGATAAAGAGCAGCAGATGCGAGTGTGGAGCGCACAAACACATGGTAAGAGAAAATATATTTTGCGATTTAATATATGCAATGCTACATGAAATGAACGTTCCTACATTTTTACCGTGACATTTCAAAAGTACCTCATTGGCTGTAAAGCACTTCAGGACATCTTAAAATTGTAAAATACAAATATAAATACAAATTTTAATCACATTTTTGCTGTAGCAGAGGGTGAAATTCCAGTATGAAAGTTTTGCACAACAATTTCATTACAAGCCTGGATGTTGGAGCTTATGATACTGATATAAGAATAGTATATAGTCTGAATTGTATCTCTGTAGCATATACAATTATCACTACCCAGTATCCTTGCATCATCTCTAAATTATGAATTCAGTTGGCACGTTAATCTTTTTTTGTATCTTCATGCAATTCATTAAGTCCTGTTCATAAACTTCAATGTTCCATTATAAATTCCTTAGTGTTCACATTTAAAATTAAACAGCCTTATATAAAGCCCTATAATTGCAGCATCTGGCCACTGAGTGTGATAAAATTGTCCAGTACAATTCTCCTCAAAATGTTTTGCTGCCTTTTTTGCTCACAAACTAAAATTTATGACGTTCAAAATAGGGTTTAACCAATTTTGTTAAAAATAAAAAAACTTATAATAACGATTAAATCTATGTCTTTTATTGCTTATTACTTCATTGAAGGGCACGATGGCAGAGTGGTTAGCACTGCTGCTTCACAGGACCAGGGACCCGGGTTCAATTCTGGACTTGCGTCACTGCCTGTGTCGAGTCTGCACATTCTCTTCATGTCTGTGTGAGTTTCTCTGGGTGCTCCAGTTTCTTCCCACAGTCTGAAAGATGTGCCGGTTAGGTGTATTGGCCAAGTTAAATTTGCCCTCAGTGTACCCAAACAGGTGGCAACTAAGGGATTTTTACAGTAACTTCATTGCAGTGTTAATGTAAGCCTACCTGTGACACAAATAAATAAACTTTTAAGCTTCATTACTTTTTCCAAAAGCGTGAACTTACATTTGTTTTTTTTTCTGATTATGCAATTTGATTCTCAGCAAGTGCAGTGTATATAATTCCCTCATGCAACTGTGCCAGCTTGACTGATGGAATATCTTTCTCTACATTCTAGCAGTTTATGGTCAGTTGGTCTAGAAATGTAATTGAAGAAAAACTATAGGACCATTTAAAAACTATTTCAAGTGAATTCTAAGTATTAGAAGAAACGTTTTTCACACATGCAAGCGAATGATAAATAAATACAATGGTTCTCACTTCTGATTTGTACTCTGTGTATTTAGCTGAAGGACTCGTTCCTCTAATTTAAATTCATTTTTCAAAAACACAAGTTGCATTTTGCAGCAATCGAGTTCTCATTCTCAGTGACTGGGTTCTGTGTTACGTTGACAGAATAATCTAATGTCAGTTGTGTCACACTATGGCAGTTAAAGAAAAGGTAGGATTTACATTTCCCTAGAGCCTTTCATGACCTCAGGATAATACAAATCATCTTACAGCCAATGAAGTACTTTTAAAATTCATTCCCCATTGCAAGGTAGGAAACATGACAGGCAATTTGTGCACAGCAAGCAGCCAGAAGACATACGACCAGTTAATTGGGTTTTGTTTGAGGGACAAATATTGACCCTAAGAAAATTCATTGAAATCCACAAAATTGTCAAAATTATAAATTGCCTGACGTTCTACTTGTATAGTTGTTACAAAATGTGGTCTGTAGGGTTCAATAATGGAATACCATAAAATCTCTATTAGTGCAGAAAGAGGCCATTCGGCCCATTCATTCTGCACTAACGATCTGAAAGAGCATTCCACTCATCCTCCACTCTGCCCTATCCCCATAACCCCACACATTTACAGTAGCTAATCCACCTAACCTACACATACTTGGACACTAAGGATCAATTTAACATGGTGAATGCATAAAATCTGCACATCTTTGGACTGTGGGAGGAAACCAGAGTACCCACAGGAAACCAACAGGGAGAATGTGCAAGGGCTGGCATGATGGCACAATGGTTAGCACTGCGGCCTCACAGTGCCAGGGATTTGGACTTAATTCTGGCCTTGGGTCAATGTCTGTGAGGATTTTACACATTCTCCCATGTCTGTGTGGGTTTCCACCGGGTGCTCCAGTTTCCTCCCACAGTCCAAAGATGTGTGGGTTAAGTTGATTGGCCATGCTAAATTAACCCTAGGCTCAGAGATTAGCAGGGTAAATATGAAGGGCTACAAGAATAGGGCCTGGGTGAGAGTGTGGTCAGTGCAGACTCGATGGCCCGAATGATCTCCTTCTGCATCGTAGGGATTCTATGAAGTCCACACAATTGGACACTCAAGGCTGGAATTGAACCTGGGTTAGTATTCTAATTGGATATTTATATCACTTATACACATGCTTCTCAAATCTCTTTGAAAACAGATATGGAATAGTTATAGAACTGTTACAACACAGAATGAAACCATTTGATCGATTGGGTTCCTGCTGGCTCTCTGTAAGAGAGTCAATGCCGGCATCTCCAGATCATCTCTGTAACAGCCCAATGTCACTCCTAGCCCCGTCAATAGCCTTGCAATTCTCAGGTGATTTTGAAAGCTGTGTTTAAATCTACTTCCACCACCCTCTTGAGTCAGCACATTCAACAAGATAAGATTCATTTATCAATCATTAATCTGTTTTATGTCACTATTCCCACGAAACTCATCTCCAAATTCCATGGCCTGGGCCTCGGCACCTCCCTCTGCGATTGGATCCTGAACTCATAGACCACAATCAGTAAGGATAGGCAACAACACCTCCTCCATGATCATCCTCAACACCGGTGCCCCACAAGGTTGTGTTCTTAGCCCCTACTAAACTCCTTGTAGAGCTATGACTGTGTGGCCAAATTTCCCTCCAATTCAATTTTCATATTTGCTGACAACATCACCATAGTGGGTTGGATCTCAAACAATGACAAGACAGTACAGGAATAAGATAGAGAATCTGGTGAACTGGTGTGGCAACAATAATCTCTCCCTCAATGTCAACAAAACAAAGGAGATTGTCATTGACTTCAGGAAGCGTAAAGGAGAACATGCCCCTGCCTACATCAAAGGGAACAAAGTAGAAAAGGTCGAGAGCTTCAAGTTGTTTGGTGTCTAGATTACCAACAACCTGTCTTGGTCCCTCCATGCTGACACTATAGTTAAGAAAGCCCACCAACAGACTAAGGAAATTTGGCATGTCAGCTATGACTCTCACCAACTTTTACAGATGCACCACACAAAGCATTCTTTCTGGTTGTATCACAGCTTTGTATGGCTCATGCTCTGCCCAAGACCACAAGAACGACAAAAGATCGTGAATGTAGCCCAATCCATCACACAGACCAGCCTCCCATCCATTGATTCTGTCTACATTTCCTGCTGCCTCAGCAAAGCAGCCAGCATAATTAAGGACCCCATGCACCCTGGACATTCTCTCTTCCACCTTCTTCCTTTGGGAAAAAGATACAAAAAAGACAAAAGATTGTGTACCAACCCATACAAGTACAGCTTCTTCCCTGCTGCTGTCAGACTTTTGAATGTACTTGCCTTGCATTAAGTTGATCTTTCTCTACACCCAGCTATGACTGTAACACTATGTTCTGCACTCTGTGGTTTCCTTCTCTATCAACGGCATGTTTTGTCTGTGTAGCACGCAAGAAACAATACTTTTCACTATATGTTAATACATGTGACAATAATAAATCACATCAGATCAAATCAAATCAAGTCATGCCGGGTATACAAGGTTACAGGCAGAGATTAAGCTTTGTCATTATTTAGGAATAGGTTAAAGAAGGAAGTGTTAGGGAGTTGCTGTGTGTACAAATCAGGGTGTAGTTGAATGTATCATCACTCTCAGTTTTCCTGCCCGATTAGGTCTTTAAATAGCTTCAGGTATTTGATCCAAGAATTTGCTGACATCGATTCTGCCGCCTCAAATCATATCTTCTTGGTATCCCAACCAGCCCCTCCTCCCATTATTAGGGAATAATATCTGTCTGTGTTCTTAGGGCTGCTCACACTGTGCTCAAGAGAGCATGGCTGAAAACCACAGGGTGACACAGTAGCACAGTGGTTAGCACTGCTGCTTCACAGCTTCAGGGACCTGGGTTTGATTCCCGGCTTGGGTCACTGTCTGTGTGGAGTTTGCACATTCCGCTTGTGTCTGCGTGGGTTTCCTCCTGGTGCTCCGGTTTCCTCCCACAGTCCAAAAATGTGTGCGTTAGGTTGATTGGCCATGCTAAAAATTGTCCCTTAGTATCCTGAGATGTGTAGGTTAGAGGGATTAGTGGGTAAATGTGTAGGGATATGGGGGTAAGGCCTGGGTGGGATTGTGGTCGGTGCAGATTTGATGGGCCAAATGGCCTCTTTCTGCACTGTAGGGTTTCTATGATTTCTATGAAAACTGTCTGCCTCAAACATTTGTGTCAAGTTGGTGGCACTCTAGGTTCAAGTCCCAATCAGGTATGCAAGTATGAAAATTAAAATTCATAATTCAGTGCAGTCACTGAACTTAGGGAGTGATGCACTGGCAGTGCTGTCTTCTGGATGAAGTGTTTGTCCTCTTAAGTAAAGATCCCAAAATACTATTTGGGGAATCATTCCTGATGACCTGGCTAATATATATTCCCCAGCCAACATCACACACATCATATGGTCATCATCACATTGCTGTTTATAGCAATGTGATGATGACCACACCAGCAATTCCTATATTACGATGGTGATGACAATTTTAAAGTGCTTAATTGGCCTTGGGATGTCCTAAGGTGATGAAAGGTGCTGTAGGAATGCAATTCTCTTGCAACACCATTTCACAGTAAGAAGTCTGACAACACCAGGTTAAAGTCCAACAGGTTTATTTGGTAGCACCAGCTTTTGGAGCACTACCTGTTGATCAGATGACTCATCTGATGAAGGGGCAGAGCTCCAAATGTGCTTAAACCTGGTGTTGTCAGACTTCTTATTGGGCTTGATCGCCATGATCCAAGCTGATTAGAAGAGGCATTGAACATCCTCCAAGGCTTGATCTCATTTGCATCTTAGCCGAGGTACCGCTTTAAAAATTGCTTCAAATGAAGCCTCAGTGTAATCTCATGACTTCAGCCAAGTGTAGCACATCGATACTACACTTGATTTTAGCCAAAATGCCGAGAAGCTGTTTCCAGCAGGATTTTTTTGTGAACATGGACAGGCCTTTCTCACTCTGTTCCACAGGCGCTGTCCCTTTAAGAGTCGCGTGACCGCCCATGCCCACCTCGCGCCTCACACCCACATCACCACGTGCTCCGTTATGGCCCCGCCCCTTAGGCTTGGAGCGAACCAATCAAAGGCCAGTGTGGCCGTGGACCAATGGGGGAAAGCCTACCGCGTGATGAGCGGGCGGCGTGTTTGATTGACACCGCGCTGCACCAATGGAAATTCAGCTGGATTGCGGAGCGATGACGCAATGCTATATAAATCGCCGCGCAAACGCAGATAGTCAGTTTTGCCGTTTGTTTTTCTGAGGGAGTTGTCTTTAGTGAAGGTGCAGTTAGGAGGATGAGGGAGATCGTGCATCTTCAGGCAGGCCAGTGTGGTAATCAGATTGGAGCCAAGGTCTGTACCCCAGTTATTCAGGCAGTGAGTGTGGGAATGGCGAAGCGGCCAGAGAGTTTCGGAGAGATTCTGGGTCGATGAGCTGATAGTTAAGCGGAGAGAGCTGACAAGGTGGTTTAAGTTGTTGTGATATTGCTGTGTGGGGGGGGAAGCGGGTGGCGGTTATTGAAGATGAGGCCGGTGAGGGGCCAGCCTCGCGCTTTCCAGCTTCGCCGCCCGGTGGACGGTTAAATTTCAGATCAGCCAATGGAAAGCACGGATTGGGACCAGCGACCGTTGGAAAAGCGCGCGAGGGAAAGCGTGCTGTGCGCATGTGTGGTGGGGGCGGGGCTGAGGCCGAGGCTGCCGCGTGCGCATTGACATCACAATGCCGCGGCTTCCGCATTGTCACGACGTAGGACCAAGCTGCCCAGATGCTTAGTCACATTGGGGATAAATAACCACAAGAGGCATTGCGGCAATAGGCAGCAAAAAGCCTTACAGTGGCCCATAGAACCCACACTGATAACAATCCTATCTGGGCCCTATTCCTGAACCCTCCAGTGTAGAAAGAAGCCCTTTGGCCCATCGAGTCTGCACTGAACACAATCCCACCCCCATATCCCTACATATTATACCCACTAATCCCTCTAACCTACGCATCCCTGGACACTAGGGGACAATTTCTTAGCACGGCCAGTCAACCTAACCTGCACATCTTCTGACTGTGGAAGGAAACTGGAGTACCTAGAGGAAACCCATGCAGACACGAGGAGAATGTGCAAACTCCACACAGACAGTGACCTGATCTGGGAACTGAACCCTGGAGCTGTGAAGCAGCCATGCTAACCACTGTGCTACCGTGCTGCCTTGAACATCTGTTAACACTACTAATGTCCCTGACACTGAAGTCAGTTTACCATAGACAATCAGCCTAACCCACACATCTCTGGACTGTGGGAGGAAACCCATGCAGGTATGGGGAAAATGTGTGGACTTTGCCACAGTCACCCAAGGCTGTAGTGCTAACTGAAGCAGCTATTGAATCTGAACCACAAGATGGAATATTGACGTTGCAGAAAGGAGGTCATTTGGCTTATCCCATCTGATGCACTCTCCAGAAGAACATCTAACCCAGCTCCAACATTGTCCTCTATACCTATAACCCTACATGTTCTAACTTGCATGTCTTTGGACTATGGTGGAAAACCCATGCTAACATGATGGAGAGTGTGCAATATCCATGTAGTGGGGAGCTGCCCCCTTTTTCTTTGTCCGAACGTAATTTAAGTTTGTTTACTTTGGCCCACCCAAAGGCTGGAATTGAATCCAATTTATTAACACTGAGGCAATAGTGCTAATCACTATGATGCCTTATTAGGCCAAAAAGTTTGGCCAAAGCAGTTGCCTTTAAATTATCAAAGGAGGATGGGAACATAAGTCATCTTCTCAATTAAACATGATGATGATGATGTTGCTTATAATGCCTTGGGTGAGTTGGCATATATAGCTCTATGCCAAGTCATTTTATCTAGATTCTTGTTAGGATCACTCAGCAATTTAAGGTCATACTTAAGAGCCAATGTAACTAAAATTACACACAGCATAATTGTTTCTACATGAATTTCCTACCTATTGACGGCCAAGTATCCCATATTTGACCGTTGAACAACAGATCAAACAACTGTTACACAGTAGGTGATATTTTGGTGTGCTGGAGAGATCACATTATGGATAATGGCTTGCAATTAAATGGTAAGCAATTTCAGGATATGTGCAAAGTGGAATATCGATCACACTAATTCTCATTACCCTAGATCTAGTGATCTAGCTAAATGATCCACTTGGTGATATCCCCAGTTATCAATGTAGGTGGATCAAACACTACACATTGCAGTGTTGTATTTGAAAACATGTTTTAGTGCAAATAGTCTATTACCGGCAGAGCTTATATTTGGCAGACTAGTGCATTCTCCCCAACTAAATGTCTTAAAAACTAAGATGATGACCAACACAAACAATAAAAATATCAGTACAGAATTGCCAAGGTCACAGTTGGGACAACAGCACTGAATCCAAAATACCACAGAAGATCAGTGGTAGCTAACTGAGGTAAAAAGGACTTATTTAGAATCTAGGTCCAGTGAAGTCATTAAACACAAAGGTGCTCTGAGCTGTAACCAAGGACAAATCAGATTAATTCTAGCTCCTCAACCACCATAAGATCCTATTCCGTCTAGGAAAAGATTTCAAATGAAACCAGGAACAACAGCCAAGAATAACAATCCCATAGATTGCAGGTAACAATTAAAGCCATCCCCAGGCAATGTTATATGACAAGATCTAGGTGTACCAGCAGATTATCTCTGCTTTAGACTCAGCTCCATCAATTATATTTTATTGATAGGTAACTAAACATGAACAGGTATTGTAAATAGTTGTGCTTTTTTGGAAGTTGGAAAATATCTTTAAAAAGGAAAGGGGAATGTTTTAATATGACCTCAAGAGTTTGCAGCATAACATCACTAGTGGGGAAATGTTTCGCAAATTAGTTCTAGTTGCCTTTTTGCTTTCAGCAGACAACATGCAAAACTCTGCAACTCTATCGTCAAGCTTTATAATTCATGTGCTTGGTCTGAATAAACTAACTGATAATGTGTTTACCGAATCCTTTTAATATAAAAATCACAACAAAAGAGAATGTAAATAATCAAGCTTGAAGTACGAGTGTGAGAGGTATGGAGGTGGAAATAAATGATCATTGCAATTGCAATTTGGAAGGCCAGTTTAGAGTTGAACAGCAACCAGGTTGTGAATGTTATTGCTTAGATTTGAATCTGTGACTGAAGGGTATAGTATTAGCAGGGGCTAAGGATTATGGATGGAAATTTCCATTCTGTTGTCTAAATGTCATTTAAGCGGAGAGTAGCTCACTGGTGTTAAGAATAAGATCTCATGCTGTATTTTTAGGCACTATTAAATAAACTTTTTACATGTTTCACTCTGCTTCTGGTAGAGGGACTCTGATTCACTCACTCCATATCTCTTGAGCTCATCAATCAGGTGATACTTCATTTCAATACAATCCCAGCACATATTCCAAGTCAATTCAGGAGGATGGCTATGAAGAAGACAGCACCAAAGTTTTCAGAGGGAGCACTGGCCAGATTGGTGGATGGGGTGAAAGAAAGGTGGCAGCAACAAGCTAGGCCACTAATCCTGTGTGGGACGCAGTGGCAGCACAGGTAAGTGCTAGCTTACTGTATAGGAGGACTGGCATCCAGTGAAGGCAGAAAATGAACAACCTCCTTCATGAAGCCAGAATACGTTACTGTTCTCATTTGTCACTACTCATGCACCCATCATACTTTCACTGAGACCTCATTGCCATTCATGGTGCCCCACTCCCAATTATTAACTATACATATTAGGCATCTTTACCATCTAACAAACACTCAATAGAAAGGAGCGAGCACTGGTGCGCAAGAGTGATGCCTGAACTCAAAATCGTCACTATTTGAGGAACGAGCCCTAGAGCCTGCAGAGGAGTAACAGGACCACACCTGCACTGAGAACGATGTAGGTGCAAGAGATAAAATTGGGAACCTTCAGTGCATGCTACCTTCCATGTAAAGGCTGGGAGTTCATTAAGTGTGCTCCTCTGTCCTCTCTGTGAGGATGTTAGATTGGTTGACTCATGCCAACTGGACATAGTAATGCCAGTGTCACCCTGGTAATGAGATGCACACCCCAACCCAATGGCCAAGGCCACCGCTCTTATTCATTTGGGGAAGCCTGGTATTAGCAATAAGATCACAACAGCTGAAGCCTTGAGACACATTCCACTGGCACCAGTGACATGTTCTCATTGAGCCCGCATCAGCAGAGATGGGTAAGTTTGCATATCATCGTCCTGATGTCGCACAGATCAGTTGGAGTTAATGAACTGCCCTCAGCCAGGCAGGAGTCAAGACAGTAGATCTTTGAGGAAGTGGTACTCATTCTCCTGCATTGTATGGTCTATGGGCAATCTCAGACTGCAGTATCAGGACTGAGGTTACTCTGCCACAACACAAAGAGATAACCCCCAGTTCCCCCCATGATGGGACCCAAGTGCCTACCCTAATTCTGATCACTAAAGTGAGAAGCTGTCACGGTATCCCAAGGTATCAGCCTCATTTGGGCACTTGTCATTGCCCAATGGCCTTGCTGTTTCCATTTGGGATTTCCCTTGCTGTTTCCTCATCAGAGGAGATTTCCTCGCCTCATTGGAGCACCAGGTTATAGAGGGCGTAACACATCAAATGATGTGCAAAACTCTCTGGGGGGGTTATACTGAGTGGCTCCACGATCTCCAGGATGGCAATTGTTTGCCAAAGCACAAGTTGCAGCATGAGCCTCATTATAACGGATCTCTGCTGCACTCAGGTCTTCACCCTGGGGTCGTTAGCCAGATCAGGGATACCCTTTATCCCCAAGGAGCCTCCTTGTAGCTGTTGAGCTCCCTCAAATATCTCCTGTATCTGAGCAGCCAAGAATGTAACTGTTGTGAATGTGGGACTCTAGCATATGCACCTATAGAATGCGCTTGACATGGTTGCATTTGAACTGGACATGAAAGGAGTGGAAGCCCTTACGGTTCATGAAGGGGTCACTAGGATGCCATGGGCAATGGAGAGCCATGTGTGTGCAGTAAACGGCTTTCTGCACTTGGGGAAATCCAGATATGTGGATGAACCCCAAGACTCTGGCATCCTGGCTAGCCTGGCCTGAGTCACAATTAATGTAGTTATGTTCCCTTGCAAAGAGCAGATCCATAACCACCTCAATACACTTGTGTGGAGGCCTGGGAGATGTCACAAAAATCACCAGTGGACCCATTTGCATAGAAATTTTGGGTGGCTGTAAACTTCAGTTCTAGAGGCAATGGGTGACCCCCAAGAACATGTGCCAACTTCTGCATAACCAGGCAAAGGGGAATGATCATGTCCCTGGACATCGCAGTGTTCTGCACTGGTTCTTACGCATCTCCAGGTACATCATCTGCCATCAGTACACTCTGGCCCAGTAATGCCGCTTCCAAGCAACCACTAGGTAGTCCAACTTCTGGCAGCTGAACAGGTCCTTGGTCGTCGGGGTGCTGTTCCTGCCTCCATGATGCTGGCATAATTGTCCCTGGCCCACAGTTAGTAGGGTCACTAACTCTAGAAGTTTCATGATTGTAACTTTGCAGCAACTTAAAGGGAAGAAAAAAAATTAGTGGCCACTGAGGATTGCTACCTATACCCTGACTCGTTGCCCATTCAACGTCAAACACCCCACCAATGTTGAGTAACTATGATCACCCTTTCACGGAGCTGCACTTGTTTACTATCAACCACGTTAGCCAAAACCCCTCACAAGCCTCTCCCAACTCTGACAGATAACCATCCACCTTACATAACCTCATTAGCCCATAGGCCTCTCAAAGGGCAAAATTGAAAGGCCCCATGGGTTAACTGTATGACCCTGTGCATATGTCTTGGGTGGGGAGGGGGGGGGAGAGGAGGGTGTGGGATGGTGCTGCAGGTAAACCATTGCAAAGGCATATTTTGTTGCTGGGTGGCTTGGAGAGCTCTCAAACCTTTGACCCTTGTCTTGGATGTAGTGCATAAGCTAACCTCATCTCAGCAAATGCTGTGGACAAGCCACATGGTAATCAGCACTACTGCGTCACAGCACCAGGGAGCCTGGTTTGATTCTCCCTTAGTGTACTCAAACAGGCGCCAGAGTGTGGTGACTAGGGGTTTTCACAGTAACTTCATAGCAGTGTTAATGTAAGCCTACTTGTGACAATAAATAAACTTCTAAGCCTTTGTTATCAGGAATGGTGGGGCTCAAAATGCGTTAGCTCCTGAGTACTAATCCTATATAACAAGTATGTAAATATGCATAATTGCTTCATCTATCAAAGCTAAGAAATGTTAATAGTTCCTGCGGCCTAGTGGTATAGGTCACTGAACAGGTAATCTACAAACCTAAAACAATGCTCTGGGTCCCTGGCTTAAATCCCACTGTGGTAGATGGTTTCAATATAAAAAAAGGTCCAGTGACAAGCATGGCTGAGCTCAAATTATTGCTTGTCGCCTAGACACACCTTGTCTCTCTTTCAAGGAGTCCTTCTCCTTAACATTAGGGACTGGAGGATGTTGCATGGGACAGTCCCATGTGGTCATAGAATGTGTTGGTTCATGGACCCCCAAGATGCTTGCTCTCTTTTCAGCTTTGTGGGGTCCACGGACCATGCATGTATAGATTGTTTTAGACTGCACTCTTTTTAGCTATTTAACAAATTACTTTGGACTTCAGCCCCGCACTTCTGATCTCTGGGCCCTTGGTGCAAAGGGGGAACACGGAAGGATGAGGAGCTCCTTTTGACCTTGTTCCTGGGCATGGCCAAATTTGCCATCAGATTCAGACAATGGATAGCCAAGGAGGTCATTTGACCCAGCAGTCTGCCTTCTGTGCATAGTGAACACCGCAGGGACTGGGATGCTTTATCAATGTTCTTGGTCACATTTTAGTTTAATGTTTTTGTTTGCAACTGAATAAGTGCTGAACAGTCCTAGGATGATAGAGAATTTAATAGGTGGATTTTACAGCTGAATGATAAAAGGCCATGAAGAAACTAAGGCAGGATACTACATCAGTCACACTAATGTTCATAACTTTGGTTAGATTGGTTTCAGTGTTGTGGAAAGAATGGAAGCTTGATTACAAGATTCGAAGTATCTTATCTGAAAGTATTCCTTTGTCCTTACCTCTTTGTGTTCCTGGGCATGAAACAGGCTGGCACTAGTGCTGTTATAAAATCATGGAATGGTACAGTGCAAGAGGAAGCCACTTGACCCCAGTGCCTTGAAGAAGCTGTCCCACTAAAACCACTCTTTGCCCTTTGGGTACAGGCATGCACATTTTTCCCCTTAGAGTATCTTTCCAATTGCTTCTTGGAAGACGTTGATTTACTTTCACCATTTTTATCAGCCAAATCATAACTCTCCCATAAAAAGTTATTAGTTTCTCATAATTTACTCTTGCCAAACCTTTCACGATTTTTACATCTACTAAATCACCATTTAATTGAAATCCTGCATCCCTGGTATCTTCCTAGTAAATCAATGTACCAACCCAAAAGGAAAAGACCACCTTATGAACACTTTGCTAAGAATATCATTTAACCTCAACAAGTAGGAGAGGGTTGTTAAAATAGACATCAGCTGCTATTTTTGTATTCAATTATTTCATCCAATTTGAGTAACCCCAAGTTTGTTCTGACAAATTGATAACTGTTGTCATTTGCTGCGATTGAATATGCAAGATTGGTGGAACAACCCTTTCACCCTGATGTTTTGTGGTCCCCAAATGATCTGGTGCATTCCATCTCAGAATATTAACAGGTTTCTCCAAAGAGAAAAGCAATGTTAGTACATGAGGTCATTAGCAAAGAACACTACCTTTCATTTAACTGTTCAGACATGTCATCAAAAGTATTTCAAATTCAACCTCCAGTGTCATAGTGACGAGGAGGAGGGGGTACTGTACTTGTGTCAAAGTATTGAATAACATTACTTCTGATATTTTGGGGAACAGACTCCAAAGGGCTGGATGGCTTGCTACTGTTTGTTTATTCTTGTGACTTGTTGAACATATTATTAATACAACTTTTTTTTTTAGTTCTGGGAAGTCATCAGTGATGAGCATGGCATTGATCCCACTGGAGCCTACCATGGTGACAGTGATCTTCAGCTAGAAAGGATTAATGTCTATTACAATGAGGCTACAGGTATTAATTGTTTTAAGATATTGATTATATTTTTGTTTACATTATGAGCATTGCAATTAGAACTTACATTTTATTATTATTAAACAGGTGGAAAATATGTACCCCGGGCCATTCTCATGGATTTGGAGCCTGGTACTATGGATTCCGTTCGCTCTGGGCCTTTTGGACAGATTTTCAGACCAGATAACTTTGTGTTTGGTAGGTCGGGTACCTGAAACCGGTTGGCACGAATTGTTATAGAACAACTCATTTTGAAAAGTTATTTATTCAGACTGCTATTCCGTGGTTCTTGATGGGGGAAAGTAATTAGCAGACTTTATGGAAACCACTGATTGCAAAACATCTTTGCCATCAAGATTGCATAGTACTAATTCCTGAAGGAAATGGGACCATGACCAAATTTTTGAAAATAACATGGCCCTTTTGACGAAATTCAAATTTTGATGTTTGTTTTCCCCATCTAACTAAATATTTGTGAAGATTGCAACAAGACTTCTTGATTCTGATTTCATTTGAAATTCTGGAATTAACTGGTATATTCCCAAAGGTGTGCATCATGATCTTTTTCCTGTGCAACTTCGATTCCTCCCTTCCTAGATTTGCATCTGAGAAAGTTTTTGTGCTTGTTCTAGCTTTATATTTTTAATTAGAGAGACCTGTTTATTACATTAATGTCAAATTACCAAGGATGTATTTAGAATAACTAATCTATTATAGCAATGGCCTAAAACTAGTGGAATTTAAACATGGGGGTGGATTCTCTGGGCTCACTAGCTCTGATAGCAAATTGTGATGGCCTGGAGAATCAGGTGTAGGTGCAAAAAAAGAGTTTTGTGCTGTCACAGTGCTCCTGCCCAGCCCTGATTGGTTCCCCAATACATGTTCAGATTCACCAACTTAAATATAAGTCCCCTATTCACCCACTTCCCCAGTGGGATCTGCAGTGGATGGGTTTTGGTACAGGCCCTCACAAGCAAGGACTTGCGTGTTGGACCCTGAGGGTTGAGGAAAGCACCACCAACCTCATAGCACCGAGAGACATCCATTTCCCCCAGAATTCCCACCCCACCTGCCTGCCCCGGAGGTGTGCCAGCTTGCACACCTGTGCACTCAGCCACACTACATTATGAGCATTCCTCTCCATTCCAATCAAAATCTTTGTGTAACAAATTCAAAGCAGTGCCTTGAAAATGACTTCTCTTGGCAGCTGAATGGATTTCTTTCATCCTGCAGCCACCTGTGTTTGTTTTGAATTCCCTTCATGGTTGAATGCACTTGAAGTACTCCATTGATCCTGACAAGGTTGGCAGAATCTAAACCTGATTGATAGTCAGTGGTTTAATTTCCTCTTTGAAGTGGTTTGCAAGAAAGGAAGTGAACTTGAATTTGCATAGCTGATGGGCAAAATGCAGATATTGACCACAGAGCTGCCTGAAATCACCATGTCGGGGTGATCTTCAGGTGTACTAGGGCTAGAAGGGGCAATCCAGCCATCCTGGCGAAGATTGACAAAGTCAACCCTTTCCCCCAGGACCTAGAGGGAACCTTCCTCTGCAGCCTGGCATCAGCAGAGGGACAAATGGCCACTAAGCCTACCTTCTTGAGCCCCCTTAGGACCCAAAGCATTAGGCCAGCATATCAGTGCTGGGGGCAGTGCATAGTTGGTACAGCCAAGGTGTGTGGACTGAAGTAAGGCTGAGAGAAGGGAGTCAGGTCTGGTTGCCCTCATGCCTGTGTTTGGGGGATGAACTCTTATTTGTGGGTAGGTGGGGGAAGATACCCCCTGTTTAATGTGGGTTTAGTGGTGCTGTCCTGGTCAGTGGGGGAGCCACCATTTCATTTTTTTGGGGCAGGACGGGCCCTGTCTCAGTATTGGCAGAGCTTGCCAGCTGGTGGCTCAAAATCACCTCATTAGCATCTTTCGGGTAGGAAATCCTACCCGAAAGATGCTGCCAGCATCCATAAAGAACACTCCTGTATTCTTGCTGGCTTGGGCACTTGGCCATGATTCTCCTGAATTGGGGTGATGATATAAGGAAATCAGTTTTGAGCTTTGGGATGTCTCACTACGTAAGAGATGATTTTAGTGTGTTAATGTGCTCCTTTGCAGACAACAATTTATTTTGCTTTTTTTTTGCAGGACAAAGTGGTGCTGGTAACAATTGGGCCAAAGGGCATTATACTGATGGGGCTGAATTAATTGACTCTGTTCTGGATGTGGTGAGAAAGGAAGCTGAGGGATGTGATTGCCTCCAGGGTTTTCAGCTCACCCATTCACTGGGTGGAGGTACTGGCTCTGGCATGGGCACACTCCTTATTAGTAAAATTCGTGAAGAATACCCTGACAGAATCATGAATACTTTCAGCGTTGTGCCTTCACCAAAAGTGTCAGACACCGTAGTAGAACCCTACAATGCAACTCTGTCTGTCCATCAGCTTGTGGAGAACACTGATGAGACCTTCTGTATTGATAATGAAGCACTGTATGATATCTGTTTCCATACTCTTAAACTGACAACTCCCACTTATGGTGATTTAAATCACCTAATGTCAGCCACTATGAGTGGTGTAACAACCTGTCTGCGTTTCCCTGGGCAGCTCAATGCTGACCTGCGTAAACTAGCAGTAAACATGGTCCCCTTCCCCCGTCTACATTTCTTTATGACTGGCTTTGCTCCTCTAACCAGTCGTGGCAGTCAGCAGTACCGTGCCCTCACAGTACCTGAACTTACCCAACAGATGTTTGATGCAAAGAACATGATGGCTGCCTGTGACCCTCGCCACGGCCGTTACTTGACCGTTGCTGCCATTTTCCGAGGCCGCATGTCCATGAAAGAGGTGGATGAGCAGATGTTGAATGTACAGAACAAAAACAGCACTTATTTTGTTGAATGGATTCCCAATAACGTTAAGACAGCTGTGTGTGATATCCCACCTAGAGGTCTTAAGATGTCTGCCACCTTCATTGGCAATAGCACTGCTATCCAGGAATTGTTTAAGCGCATCTCTGAGCAATTTACTGCCATGTTCCGGAGGAAAGCTTTCTTGCATTGGTACACTGGTGAGGGCATGGATGAGATGGAGTTCACAGAGGCAGAGAGTAATATGAATGACTTGGTATCTGAGTACCAGCAATACCAGGATGCTACGGTTGGAGATGAAGGTGAATTTGAGGAGGAGGGTGAGGAAGAGGCTGCATAAATAGAATTGTATATTTTGAACTTCTAAAACATGTTTTCTTTGTTACATTAAGACCTGTTTCTGAAGTTTGTCTTTTTTCCTGTTCTGTAGTTTCTTGTTTTCTGATATTAAATGCTAGTTGTGATTTAAATAAAGATTGTTGATAGTAATTTAGCTTGTTTTTCCCTCCATGTTTTCAATTTAGTTCATGCAAGCATATAAAGATCTTTGAACTTTAGTACATTGTGAAAGATTAAATGGTGTAGCCAAAACTAGTCCGATTACTGTGTTTAAATTGTAGTGTTCTGGTTGGACCACACAACACACTTAATCCACAGCAATGAATGCACTAGTGTTTTGAGTTCACGCTATCAAAATCTTGACAAAAAAAACCATTTGCTTAAATGCCATTCAGCTGCTCTTTTTACTTTAACACGTAATAGTTCAATGGATGCTTTCATTTATTTTGAGAAATCTAGGTGGAAGATCACAGAGCAAGAAACTATCAGGATAGAAAACATCAGGGTGCTAAGATTAGTTAAATCAAAGAATAATGGTGAATTGACCTCGTCCAGCACATTGTTCGGCAAGGTGAAGTATAATCATGTGGAACCTGAAAAATCAGCAACGTGTCCAGTTTCTTGTCTCCCCAGATCATACTGGCCCTGTTTTGCCAGTGAAAGCAGCTTCACACCTGGAACATTAATGATATGTTTTACATGTTAGTAGTGAATCCTGGATTCTATCATCCAGACTCACTCGCTCTTAACTACTCACCAGTGGAGCTTCTCACCAGTGAGCATCACAGCTGATCTCCACCCTCAGGAAACATGGGTTAGCCTTATCAGGGGATCAGAGACCATTGAAGCCCCCAGGTGGTTGGAAACATGGCTGGACTGTGCCCATGGGGGGCAGTACCAGCCTGACACTGCCCACAGGGCACCATAACTTCCAGGGAGGTGCCAAGAGGATTGGGCCTGAATTGGGGGTGGAGCTATGATGGGGGAGGGAAGAGGTGTTCGGGGAGGAAAAGGAACTGTAGGAGTATTGATTGGAGAGGGAAGGGAACTATTCAGGAGTGATCAGATAGGGGGAATACTGCAATTGGAGGTGATCTGGGGAAGGGGCAACGCTGGTGCTGTGGTAGAATGGCTTAGGGCAATTGGTGAGAGGGTAGAGTGGCATAGGGACCAATTAACGGAGGAGACAGGCACAGGGTGATCAGTGGGGGCAGACTTGGAAGGGAGAGAAGGTTTTGGAAAAGACATAAGTACCAAATAATGGATTGAATTTTCTTTTCAAAGGAAGAAGGATAGTTGAAATTTAAAAATATTTGGCAAGGGATGATCATTATTATAAGACTTTGATTAGTAATGGAGAAAAGTAAAGAAGAAACTTCTAAAATACAACTTGAAGTTGGAAGAGTGCTAACTGCAGTGGGATGAGATTAATCAGGGTAAATGAAACAAAAGACTGACATGAACTGGAACAAATAATAATCTTTAAGAATGATATGTTTCAGGTACAAGCTACGCACGTTCTAACAAGGGAAGCAAAGCCAAGGCACTTTGTATACTGCAGGGAAGATAAAGTATTGAAATAAAAGGATGAGTGATTCATGTGAAGTGAATTTTTAAAGTGAGAAGCAAGCTAAATACAAAAAAATTGCGAGAGGAAGAGGAAAATAAGCCAGGCAAAAATTACAGGAATAAACTGGCCATTAAAATGGAATGCCAAATCTTTTCCCCAAATAAGGAAAAATTGAGCACTGAGATGTGAATGATAAGGATAGAATACTTGATGCTTACTTTGTATTGGTATTTGCTAAGACAATTCTGAAAAATACTGGCTGACATGGAAAAAAATGATAGGCAGGCTAAATCACCTAGCTAACTCTTGCAATAGGAGTTGAGGATGGAGATATTGGAAAGGATTACCATAGTTTTCCAAACTTCCGTTGATATGGGCGGTGGGGGGAGGCCAAAGGATTGGAAAGTAAATTTTTTAATTCATTTATGGGACATGAGCATCGCTGATTGGCCAGCATTTATTGCCCATTTATTTGTTCTGATACAGTTTCTTTTGTTTCATTTACCTTGATTAATCTTATCCCACTGCAGTTAGCACTCTTCCAACTTCAAGTTGTATTTTAGAAGATCCTTCTTTACTTTTCTCCATTACTAATCAAAGTCTTATAATAATCATGCCTTGGCAAATGTTTTTAAATTTCAACTATCCTCCTTTGAAAAGAAAATTCATTCCATTATATCTCTGGTTGCTTGAGGTCAAGGTATGAGTCAGCCACATGGCTTTGGCTCTGGAGTCACATGTAGGGCAGATCAGGTAAGGATGGCAGATTTCTTTTCTTAAAGGACATTAGTGAACCAGAGGGTCTTTCCGACAATTGACATTTGTTTCATGGTCATCAATAACATTCTTAATTCCAGATAAGTGACACCCTTGTTAAAGGAAAGATGTAAAGGCATTCCTAGTAACTTCAGGCTGCTCAGGTTTGAAACACTAATTGAGGAGGAATTAATATGTACTTGGAGAGGTTTGAACATAAAGGTTCTGAGAAGAATGTGGTGGATGTCAATTTAAGAAAGCGTTTGACGAAGTACCTAATAAAAAAAAGGATTAAATTGTTTACAATTTTTGGGGACCAAGTGTAGTGTGTCAAAGTTTGCAGGTGACATATGAATGGTAGAGCAAAGTGCAGATGACGCTGAATGTCTGCAAAGGGAAATAGATAATTGAGTGGGCAAGGGTCATGCAGATGGAGTACAATGTTGGTTAATGGTCATCCTAGGTAAGAATAACAGAAAAATGGACTATTATTTCAATGGTAAAAAATTGCAGCATGCTGCTGTGCTGATGGACCTAGGTGTTGTGCTTGAATTACAAAATGTTGGTTTGAAGGTGCAGCATGTAATTAAGAAGGCAAATGGAATTTTGCCTTTCATTGCTAGAGGAATGGAGTTTAAAAACAGGTTATGTTGCAGCTGTATAAGTCCAAGATACCAAATGGCCTGCTTCTGCTCCTAGTTCTTGGGGCAATTCTACCCCCGCCATGCTAATTTTCTAGTGCAGCAGGGTGAGAGAATCTCACAGCTGGGCATACACAGGATTTGCACATGCATTCTGCAGCACACTCATTCCCCAGAGCTGGATTTATCACGCCATCAGATCCTGGAAAAAGGTGGGAAGATAGGTAAGTAATTTAAATAAAATTTTAATTCCACCCCCCTCCCCCCCCCGACCAGTGTGTTACACTCCAGCACCCACTTTTAGGGAGCTATCGGCCTGATCCTGGTGGAGTGAAGGGAGGCCAATTGGGGACCCCAGGATGTTGGGTGGTGCCCCTGGGCATGGGCACATTGGCAGTGCCATCCTGGGCACTGAGGCAAAGTCAGTGTCCATGGGGCAGTGCCAAGGGAGCAGGGCCTACATGAGATGCTTCATGTGGGCGGGGAGGTCCAGATGCCACTCTGCCATTGGGATCAATGGGGGCAGGAGGGAGGCCTGCAAACTGGAGGGGAGGGGCAGGGTGGTCTGCCTGGGGGTGTTTGCACTGTGAGGGAGGGGCTGGCAATTGGGCAGGTCTGGGTGAGGGGCTTAAGTCTAGACTGGGAATAGCTGAGGGGGTCCATGATTGCGGTGTAGGGTTAGGGGGTTGCAGCACTATGCATGCACAGAGACCTGCTGGTTTCAGCCTCCTTGGTGGGAATAGTCACCACCACCACCTCATTGAATATATTTAAGTCATGGGTAGATAGATTTCTGATAGACAGGGGAATTAAGTGTTTTGGGGAGAAAGCGGGAAAGTGGAACTGATTCACTTCAGATCAGCCATGATCTTATTGAATGGCGGGGCAGGCTTGAAGGGCTAGATGGCCTACTCCTGCTCCCCCACCACAAACCCACCGTCTCTCACATTGAAATCTAATGATATTCATGCTGGTGGCCTCTGCATTGCATCACATGTGGGAGTTTCTAGTGTGAACTCCCACTGAGAAAACCAGTGTGAATTACTCTTCTCTCAAATTCAACAACTGAGGCCAGGATTTTACCATTGTGTTGTGCTTGTTTTTGGGTTTTTTGTGGTTGTAGAGTGGGACATAAAGCGATTAGCACAATTGGCGCTGCTTTTCACAACCAGTGCCATTTTACGACAATAGGCTTTCCAGCGCAGTCAGCTTCTCACCAGAAATGGGCAAGAGGCAGGTTGATTTATTGGAATGTAATTGAGTTTTTTGAAGGGGTAACCAAGAAGTAGATGAGGGCAGTGCAGTTGATATTGTCCACATGGACCTTAGCGAGGCCTTTGACAAGGTACTGCATGGTATGTTGTTGCATAAATGTTGCATTAATCTCATGGGATCTAGGGTGAGATATCTAAATGGATACAAAATTGGCTTCTTGACAGAAGCCAGAGGGTGGTTGTAGAGAATTGTTCTTCAAACTGGAGGCCTGTGACCAGCGGTGTGCCTCAGGGATCAGTGCTGGGCCCACTGTTGTTTGTCATTTATATTAATGATTTGGATGAAAATATAGGGGGCATGGTTAGTAACACTAACCATGCAAGTAGCACTAAGATTGGTGGCATAGTGGACAGTGAGGAAGGTTATCTCTATATGCAGTGGGATCTTGAGCAATTGGGCCAGTGGGCTGACGAATGGCCGATGGGGTTTAATTTAGACAAATGCAAGGTAATGCGAGTATTGAGCCAAGGCAGGATTTACTCAGTTAATGGTTGGGCGTTGGGGAGAGTTACAGAACAAAGGGATTTAGGGGTACATGTTCATAGCTCCTTGAAAGTGGAGTCACAGGAGGACAGAGTGGTGAAGAAGGCATTCAGCATGCTTGGTTTCATCGGTCAGAACATTGAATACAAGAGTTGGGATGTCTTGTTGAAGTTGTACAAGACATTGGTAAGGCCACACTTGGAATACTGTGTACAGTTCTGGTCACCCTATTATAGAAAGGGTATTATTAAACTAGAAAGAGTGCAGAAGAAATTTACTAGGGTGCTACTGGGACTTGATGGATTTAGTTATCAGGAGAGGCTGGATAGACTGGGACTTTTTTCTCTGGAGCGTAGGAGGCTGAGGGGTGACCTTATAGAGGTCTATAAAATAATGAGGGGCATAGATCAGCTAGATAGTCAATATCTTTTCCCAAAGGTAGGGGAGTCTAAAACTAGAGGACATAGGTTTAAGGTGAGAGGGAGAGATACAGAAGGGTCCAGAGGGGCAATTTTTTCACACAGAAAGTAGTGAGTGTCTGAAACAAGCTGCCAGAGGTAGTAGTAGAGGCGGATACAATTTTAGCTTTTAAAAAGCATTGAGATAATTACATGGGTACAATGAGTATAGAGGAATATGGGCTGAATGGGGGCAATTGGGATTAGCTTAGGGGTTTTTAAAAAAATTAATAAGGGTGCATGGACAAGTTGGGCCAAAGGGCCTGTTTCCATGCTGTAAACCTCTATGGACTCTTACTGAAATGTTTCTTCGCATCAATGTCAGTGAGCCCAGAGCTCAATCGTCTGAGCTCGCCTGCTTTTATGACCTCACTGGGAAAGTTCTTGCCAACAAGGAATAGATATGCTCCCCATGAACAGGGAGCAGTTGATTTGGCCTTGCCAGTGGAACTGGAGTCATTGAGGCCCCTGGGGAGACCAAGAGCTGGGGGGGTGCCCCTTGGGCAGTGCCAGACTGGCAGTGTCACCCTAGTACCTGGGCAATGCCCACCAGGCAATGCCAGGGAGCTACGCCAATGGGGGAGGTGTCCTGCTGCCACTCTGCTGGGAATAGTGGGGGGTGGGCGGAGGGCAGTGGGGCCACGATCTCTTTGGGGGGGGGGTTGGAAGAGAAAGGAGACCCACTGCCATTTGTCAGTGATCGGTGCAGTGGGATGCAATCAATAGGGGAAGGGGGGCTGTGGTCAGTCTGGGTACCGGAGAGTTGGCGGGGGCTGAATCTACGGCTGCAGGCCCCCCTCCAATTCTGGGAGGTTGAGCTGCTTCAGGCGGCCTGCAGTAGCAGGGACCTGACGGCTCTCTGTCAGGTCTCTGCTATGACACGTGTGCAGCATCAGAGATCTGCACGTGCGCACTACCTCCTTCTGCAGACTTTTGGGTGCATTAAGCCCCACTCACAGGCTTCTGCAGCGAGCAAGGGCTTGCTCAGAATTTTGCAACCTTAGTTCATATGAGGTGGGGCAGGGGGGTGGTCTTAAAAACACAACCAGAAAACTGATCTGGAACTCTCCCAGTTCCAGACTAAAAATGGTAAAATACCGTCCTTAGAATTTTGTGGTGAGCATTGTGGTCCTTATGTTCTTGTGGTTTAAAATTGCTCTTGGAATAACAGGGTTAGTGGTCTTCCCAAGAATAAGTTCGACGTTCATTTTTAAATTGCTTGGACACTGCATTTGAATAAAATTTCAACATTCGCTGATAAACTTGGAGGAGTGACTGACAGGATAATAACCAACAGCAGCATTGGTGCATAAATAGATTAGCTCAGAGGTGGGTAAACTCCTTGGTTGTGGGGTCACAGCTAGCTACAGAAATTACATGAAGGACCCTATTTAAAAGAGAAAGTACCAAGTGCAATCCAATCTGATGCACCTACTTTACAGAACATGTTCCTTTCTCTCAAAACACAAAACCCTTAAACCATGAAGCTTTCACTTTCTACATCTTAGCTGCATTCTGGTAGGAACAGAAGACACTTTTGCAACTAGTGCAGAAACAACTCACTTAAGTTGGTGATTCAGCAGAAAAATGCTGCATAAACTCAGCGGGTCCAGCAGCATCTGTGGAGAGAGAAACAGTTAACGTTTTGGGTCCATATGGCCCTTCTACAGAGCAGAAGTAGGGTAGAAATTATATAGCTGGAGATGGAGGAGTTGGAGAGAGTAGAAGGACAGGGATAGATCGGAGCAAAGGAGAGGTTGAAAGTTGTCAAGGACACAAAACAAAGGGGTGGGTTAATGGTAACATTAAGGACTGGAGAGCGTTAATAATGGAAAAAGGTAAGATAGCAAAATGTGTTAATAAGAAAACAAAGGTCAGTGTTCAATGGGAGCAAAATTGAACAAATGATGTGGTGAGGTTGTGTTGGGTAAGCCAAGAGAACCAAATATCAAAAAGGGGGAGTCAAGATAAAGGGGAAAGTTCACAGTCTAAAGTTGAACGCAAGTGTTGAGTCCAGAAGACTCTAACATGTCTACAAAGAACAAAAACAGCCTGGGAAACAGGCCCTTTGGCCCAACGAGCCCGCGCTGCCATTTTAACATTACCAGTCCCCCCTCCACCCATGACCCTTATCTATTGTTTATGACATTCCACATTGAAGGAAACTAATTTAGGGACAATTTATTACCTCCAATCAGCCTAATAGCACATCTTTGGGGTGTGGGAGGAAACTGGAGCACCCGGAGAAAACCCACGCAAGCATGGGGAGAATGCGCAAACTCCCACAGACACCGGCCCAAATCCATGTGTCTGCACAGCAATCAGTGATAGTCACTGAGCTGTCGTGTTGCCCAGCATCTGGTCCAGTTTAAGCACACACTAATGACATGAAGCACTAGGCTACTCTCGAGCATTCAAGAGCAGCCCAAGTACAACCCATCGCGTCTATGCCCCTCGTTGGACAACAAGGCGGACCAACTTAAAACCTGTGAAGATGAAGTCTAATCTGAAGATGAAGTGTTTTTCCACTTTGCACACTTCAGTCCTTAATGGCACCATTAACACACTCTTTTGTGTTATGCCCATGAGAACTTTATCAATCTCTCGTTGCTCCGACTATTTCCTGTCCTATTCTGCCTCACCTCTACCCACCTCTGACAATATAATTTGTTATATTTCTATCCCACTTCAGTGGTATGGAAGGGTCATACAGACTCAAAATGTTAACTCTGTTTCCAGAGACGGATGCTGCCAGACCTGCTGAATTTATCCAGCATTTTCTGTTTTTATTTCAAATTTCTAACATCCATAATATTTTGCTTTATTGAAAAGACAGAAGTTATGGTGGTAATGTCACTGGACTATTAATCCAAGGTCGGGACTAATGTTCTGGTGACACAGGTTCAAATCCCATTATGGTAGCTGGTGAAATTAAATTCAGTGGATCAAGTTAGTCTCAGTAATGGTGAACCAGGACAGCTATCATCAATTGTTGTAAAAGCTCATCTGGAAGTCTGCCATCATTCCTGACCTTGCATGTGAGACCACAGCAATATGGCTGATTCTCCGAGCATAAGAGTCAGGATGTTATGTTGCAGTTTATAAAACTTTGATTAGGCTGCACTTGAGTATTGCATTCAATTCTGGTCACCACATTACAGGAAGGATGTGGAGGCTTTGGAGAGAATACAGAAGAGGTTTACCAGGATGTTGCCTGGATTAGAGGGTATAAGCTACTAGTAGAGGCTGGACAAACTAGGTTTGTTCACTCTGGATCGGTGGAAGCTGAGGGGAGACCTGATCAAAGTATATATATTCCCAGAGGCATCGACAGGGGTCGACAGAATCTTTTTCCCAGTGTTGAAATGTCTAATTCTAGGGGGCATGCACTGAAGGTAAGAGGGGGAAAGTCCAAAGAAGATGCGAGAGGTAAGTTTTTTACGCAGTGTCTGGAACATATCTGGATGCAGGCAGATACAATAAGTGTGTTAAAGGGGCTTTTAGATGAGTACATGGGTACGCAAGGAATAGAGGGATACGGACCAAGCGCAGACAGAAGAGATTTGGCATCATTTTCAGCACAACATCTTGGGCCAAAAGGTTTGTTCCTGTGTTGTATTATTCTGTGTTCTTAATTGTCCTCTGAAATTGCCTAGCAAGAGACTCAGGGATGTGCAGCAAACACTGGTCTTGCTGGAAAATGCCCTCATCCCATGAAAGCAGAAAGAAAATGCCCATTTCAAAATGCTAATTAAATTTCTGACGGTTTCCAAAGTGTCACTTAATCACACGATAGACAGGATTGATGTCGATCTAATCGAGTATTCACATTTACGGCAACTTAACTATTTGCCAAGGATATTTGATCGCGTGAATTTTGGAAAATACTAGCAAATGTATGTAATAGTGCTTCAGTATTTATGATGTGGAGATGCCAGTGTTGGATTGGGGTGGGCACGATACGAATTCTCACAATACCAGGTTAAAGTCCAGCTGGTTTATTTGATAACACGAGCTTTCGGAGTGCTGCTCCCTCATCAGGTGAGTGGATTCACAAACACAGCGTATATAGACAAAGACACAACTGTAAGATAATGGTTAGAAAGTGAGTCTTTTCAGATAATCAAGTCATTACAGGGACAGATAGTGCGAGTGGAGTGAGGGATAACCACAGACGTGTGAATTGTCTCAAGCCATGATAGTTAGTGAGATTTTACAAGCCCAGGCCAAATAGTGGGGGTTACAGATAGTGTGACATGAACCCAAGATCCTGGTTAATATCGCCCTCATACGTGTGGAACTTGGCTATCAGTTTCTGCTACGTTGTAGTGTGTCTTGAAGGCAGTCTTGGAGAACGCTTACCTGAAGATTGGAGGCTGAATGCCCTTGACTGCTGGAGTGTTCCCCGAGAAGAAGGGAACACTCCTACCTGGCCTTTGTCATGTGGTGTCCATTCATCTGTTGTCATAGTGTCTGCATGGTCTCGCTGATGTACCAAGCCTCAGGACATCCTCTCCTGCAGGGTATGAGGTAAATAATGTTGGCTGAGTCGCATGAGTATGTTCCTGGTGGATGGTGTTCTCACGTGAGATGATGGCATCGGTGTCGATGATCCTGCACGTCTTGCAGAGGTTGCTGTGGCAGGGTTACGTGGTGTCGTGGTCACTGTTCTCCTGAATGCTGGGTAGCTTGTTCCGAAGAATGGTCTGTTTGAGGTTGTACGATTGAAGGTACTTAGAGGGGTGTGGGGATGGCCTCGGCGAGGTGTTCATCTTCATCGATGACATGTTGAAGGCTCTGAAGAAGATATCATAGTCTCTCTGCTCCAGGGAAATACTGGACAATGAAGAGTATGCTGTCTGTCATGTCCCGTGTTTGTCTTCTGAAGAGATCAGTGTGGCTTTTTTGCTGTGGTGCGTCGGAACTGTTGATCGATGAGTTGAGTGCTATATCCTGTTCTTATGAGGGCATCTTTCAGCATCAGTAGGTGTCTATTGCGATCCTCCTCATCTGAGCAGATCCTGTGTATACGGAGGGCTTGTCCGTAGGGGATGGCTTCTTTAATGTGTTTAGGGTGGAAGCTGGAGAAGTGGAGCATCGTGAGGTTATATGTGGGTTTGCGGTACAGTGAGGTGCTGAGGTGACCGTCCTTGATGGAGATGCGTGTGTCCAAGAATGCAACCAATTCCGGAGAGTAGTCCATGGTGAGACTGATGGTGGGATGGAACTTGTTGATGTATAGCTGTTTTGGTGATTGTTCACCATGAACATCCAAAGGAAGAAAATGTCATCGATGTATCTAGTGTATAGCATTGGTTGAAGGTCCTGTGCGGTGAAGAGGTCTTGTTTGAAGTTAGAATCATAGAACCCTACAGTGCAGAAAGAGGCCCTTCGGCCCATTAAGTCTGCACTGTACACAATCCCACCCAGGTCCTATCCCCATATCTCTACATATTATCCCCACTAATCCCTCTAACCTCCACATCCCTGGACACTAAGGGGCAATTTCTTAGCATGGCCAATCAACCTAACCCACACATCTTTGGACTGTGGGAGGAAACTGGAGTACCCGGAGGAAACCCACATAGACACGAGGAGAATGTGCAAACTCCACACAGA
This sequence comes from Carcharhinus amblyrhynchos, assembly GCF_965287045.1. Lineage (NCBI taxonomy): Eukaryota > Metazoa > Chordata > Chondrichthyes > Carcharhiniformes > Carcharhinidae > Carcharhinus > Carcharhinus amblyrhynchos. The sequence continues at coordinate 43,142,858 of NC_137348.1, forward strand.
CAGTGACCCGAGCCGAGAATTGAACCCAGGACCCTGGAGCTGTGAAGCAGCAGTGCTACCCACTGTGCTACCGTGTCACCCACAGTTGTGCATGAAGATATTGGCATATTGAGGTGCGAATTTGGTCCCCATGGCTGTTCCATGTGCCTGGATGAAGAACTGGTTGTCGAAGAAATCTATTAATTATTTTAAAATGTTATTTCATTAATTTCTTTATTAATAGAGTTTCAACAAAGTCAATTTGAACATTTTTTATTCCAGTGTTTTTTTGGACCAGATATTTATAGCATATTTGAAAATGATTGCACATCAAATTAAATTAAAAACTCATTTTATAAGTAGACCCATTTATACATTATCATCAAGCAGATCCAGGCTTTGATCTTTGATGCCTAAAGTTTTGATGTCTGCAAGTAAAGCTTTGCCCTTCCCAAGTAATTCCTAAGAAGACCAGACTAAATTATTTGTGCTGCAGACCATTACATGTAGTCCAGCCCTCATCTCCAGACTAGCGGTACATTTGGACCACTACCCTCTACAAACTGATCCAAGTCAGCAGAAATGAGGGAGTTTACTTACACTGTGCTGCTCTCAGTGCTCTTCCACATGCATTTTCCTTCTCTTGAAGAGTGCCTGATTCATCTCCCCCTCAAATTATATTACGCATGCAGAGTAAGTAAGTTGGAGTAGGATAGATCATACAGTCCCTTGAGCATGCTACCCATTTAATGTGACCATGGACGATCTTCAGTTTCTATTTCCTGCTCACTCCCCATAAATCTTGATTCCCTGGTTGAACAAGGTCTATCTCTGCGATCTCTCTAACTAGCTTCAGTGGATTGGACTGAATTATCCAGGAGACTTGTTTCAAGGAGCCCTTAATACTTATTTCATTGTGTCCTAATTCATATTGTTTCACCAATGGGGATTCTGGATCTTACTGAAAAACTGCTCTTGATGTTTTCTGCAATTTTCTCAGGCTGCCAGCCAACAATCCCACCTTAACTTTCTTGTAACATTTGATCCTGTGTCCACCAAGACTCTGTAGCTCTTCAGAGCTCTGCCCCCTGCAGTCTCAATTCTTGTATTTTACATCATATCCCAGTGTAAGAAATTCACAAACATTGCACTGAGTCCCCTAAGTGAAAGTTCAAACCAATGAATGTATACAATTGAGAATTCTGATTCATTCTAAATACCCATCAAGAGGATAATTAGCAGCTAATGTTTTAATATGTGGTTTGAGAATAATAGATCATAGAACCCTACAGTGCAGAAAGAGGCCCTTCGGCCCATCGAGTCTGCGCCGAACACAATCCCACCCAGGCCCTACCCCCATATCCCTACACATTTACCTGCTAATCCCTGTAAACCCTGGTCTTAGGACACCATGGGACAATTTTAGCATGGCCAATCAACCTAACCCACACATCTTTGGACTGTGGGAGGAAACCGGAGCATCCGGAGGAAACCCACGCAGACACGAGGAGAATGTGCAAACTCCACACAGACAGTGACCCGAGCCGGGAATCGAACCCAGGCCCCTGGAGCTGTGAAGCAACAGTGCTAACCACTGTGCTACCGCCCTACAAAATACAAAATGTATAAATAACATAATAATGTCTTTAAGAAATGAATTTATAACATGCCAGTAAAATGAAAGATGTTTTACTTGTGTAATGTGAATCAATGTAATTAATAATAAGAGAAATCTTACACAAGCTTTTTGAGTTGGAAAGTGCATTATTGTAATTCTAATGTTACCACTAAAAACCGGAGAAATTTCAATAGTGAATTGTATTCATGAAAGATACTAGCACAAGTCATGCAACAAAGTAAATTACCCATGCATATCCAAGCTGGGGGTTAATGCCAAATGATAAAGGTACCTTTATTTGGTACTAGAGCCGGTTTAAACTGGCTAGAGAAATGCTGAATCATAAGAAGCCACTTTTGGGAGAGAAGTTCCGTAAAATGGACAGATAAATGACAGATCAATATTTGAAGGTGTCAAGCTATAATTGATTGAAAGACATGCCATTGTTAGATTGGGAGAAGAGTGAAAGAATGAAATTGCTTTTAATTAAGTGCTGGGCTGTAAAAACTGATAACAAAAAGTATAACCATTCCACTTGAAACCTGAGATCTTTCCAGAACACCTCATAGCTCATTTGCTGTGTAGGTGAAATCAGAGATCTCCCTTTCAACCAAAAAAAATTGTCTTGTCTTAATTGTATGTTTGTAGTTTCTGAATATTTTAATGTATAATGTTTTCGATTCTAACATTTCAATGTTTTAATAGAAACTAGTTTAATTGAACAATTTCATTGAACTGAAAAAGCTTTTTTGCCTTTGTGAAATGAAATGATCAATGAAAAGTCTTTAAATTAATCAGGCCACCTAGAAGAATTCCCACAACAATTTATCTGAGTGCTAAAATACCAGCATAGTAATAATAGAAAAAAATATATTAATATAATACTAGTCCCGAAACAGTGTTATTCATCAAAGGGCCACGTAGTTCCAGGTAATTGTAAAATGTAAATGCGCCAGTTTCTTTTGTGTCTTCTCAAAGGCCAAGCTCAGATAACTGAGGAGGAAGCATTGGCTCATGGTTTGGAGTAGGCTGTTGATCCATTGTTCTGTCCGACTTTAAGAAAGTGGGGCAGAGATCTGTTAAAGAACGTGTTAAAGCTGGACTCAATATTTCTAATAACTCCATCTTGAGTTGCCACACATCACGAATCAAGTAGCATCTTTTAGTTTATCTACCTTGTTGTTTGTTGACCCCTCACGGTTATTACGACATCAGCGACTTCCATTTAGCATCATTGCGTGGTGCTGTACTACTGTGGGCTTCATCAATGACCAAACACTTGTTTCCTGCTTAGGACGGTTGCTTACAGGAATGCTGTAGCTGTAAGGGCATCACTTCAGATGACTAAATTCTGAAGAGTATAAGGTATTACCGTTCCATTTCACAACAGCCATTCAATGTCTAACCAGGTGATTTCAGTATGAACGAGGTTAGTGTTTCTTGATAATGGATCTTGTAATCATTACTTGGATGTAAGTGTCACTCAGAAGAACACTTACTAACCACTCTGAGTCATAAGAACATAAGAACATAAGAAATAGGAGCAGGAGTAGGCCATCTGGCCCTTCGAGCCTGCCCCGCCATTCAATAAGATCATGGCTGATCTGTCGTGGCTCAGTTCCACTTTCCCGCCCTCTCCCCATAACCCTTAATCCCCTCTCTTATCAAAAACCCATCAACCCGCTTCTTAAAAATATTTAGCGAGGCAGCCTCCACCACTTCAACGGGCAGAGAATTCCAGAGATTCACCACCCTTTGAGTCGCTTTTGAGACATTTGATAGGCCTTGAATTGCTGCAGTCTGGCTGATGAAAGTGTCACCCCCCCACCCCCATCTCCCCTCCCCTCCACCCCCCATATCTCCCCTCCCCTCCACCCCCCATCTCCCCTCCCCTCCACCCCCCATTCCCCCTCCCCTCCACCCCCCATTCCCCCTCCCCTCCACCCCCCATCTCCCCTCCCCCCCATCTCCCCTCCCCTCCACCCCCCATCTCCCCTCCCATCCACCCCCCATCTCCCCTCCCATCCACCCCCCATCTCCCCTCCCCCCCATCTCCCCCCCTCCACCCCCCATCTCCCCTCCCCTCCACCCCCCATCTCTCCTCCCCTCCATCCCCCATCTCCCCTCCCCTCCACCCCCCATCTCTCCTCCCCTCCATCCCCCATCTCCCCTCCCCTCCACCCACTCCCGTCCACCCCCCAAACACTGTTAGACTGTGAATTTTAGGATTTTGCAATATATGTGTGCTACATGGAGATTTTAATTTGATTTATTATTGTCACATTTATTAACATACAGTGAAAAGTATTGTTTCTTCTGCAGTATACAGACAAAGCATACCATTCATAGAGATAGAAACCACAGAGTACAGAATATAGTGTTACAGTCATAGCTAGGGTGTAGAGAAAGATCCACTTAATGCAAGGTAACTCCATTTAAAAGTCTGACAGCAGCAGGGAAGAAGCTGTTCTTGAGCTGTGACATCAGACTTTTGTATCTTTTTCCTGATGGAAGTTGGTGGAAGAGAGAATGTCCGGGGTGCTTTGCCAAGGCAGTGGGAAGTGTAGACAGAGTCAATGGATGGGAGGCTGGTTTGCGTGATGGATTGAGCTATGTTCACGTCCCTTTGTAGTTCCTTGCGGTTTTAGGCAGATTTTGCTGTTCCCATGTACCAGTGCAGAATCTGGTGCGGATCCCACTATTCTACACTGCTACAGGCTGTCTATCACCACACTTCGTCTCAAAATGGGAGAATTCTGCCCATTGTCTGGAATTTACTCGGCATCAACATGACTTGCCTCTTCCAGCCCAAACCTGGATGCTGTTTAATTCTTGCTGAAAGGATTGTTTCTTCAAATTAATAGCGAATAGCCAAATGAAAAGATATTACAAAGAGAGCTTGAAAGTTGAAGCAATAAACTAAAAGTAAGTTCTCTGGAGTAACATTTGGAATATTCCTTATTCCATGCACTACAGGAAATAGCGCTTATTTAGGGTCATACTGAAAAAAGGTATCAAAGGAAATGAAAAGGAAGATCGAATTGAAAAAGAATCTTCACAAGATGGGAGAAAATATTGTGATCATTATAAAGGGAAATAAAAAACTCTGCAAGCAGATAAGCAAATGGATAGTTTTATTCATTTTTGGTGTATGGATGTTGCTGGCAAGACCAACAGTTACTGATTATTGTTGACCAAGAACCTCCTCGAGCCATGGTAAAGATACCTCTACAGTATTAAATGGAGTTACAGTGTTTTGACTCAGAATTTTTACAGAGTATTGTTAGGAATATTGGAACAGGAATAGGCCATTTCACACTCCCAAGTCTTGTTCCCTTTGATGAAACCATTGTTGATGTGATCTAACTTAATATTCCTGCCTGTTCCTTATATTATTGGATAAAATATAGCCTATCAATCACGGATCTAAAATTTTTAATTGATCAAGGATCAATTGCTGTTTGTGGAAATTAGTTCTGAACACTATTGTGTAGAATTGCTTCTTAATTTCACTTCTGAAAGGCCTACCTTAAATTTTTATATTATGTTCCCTAGACCTCGTCTCCCTGATCAATGGAAATTGATTCAATCTGCATTTATTCCCTTTAATATCTTGAAAATTTACCATAAGTCTCCCGGAGCTACTAAACTCCAGGGTGTACAATTCCAGTTTAATAAAAACAGGAGATGCTCCAATTTTCACCGGGTTTCACATTGTGCTTATGACAGCCTGCCTCTGATTTACTCTTCCCAGCATCACCGGATCTCGGCAATCAGGGGGCTCTTCCTTTTAAATGACTCCCCAGCACTCATTCCGAGTCCAAATGGGGAGATGGCAGCCAGGACATCAACCCCACATCTGGTGCTAGATGGGATGGAACAGAGGTGTGAAACTGTCCTGTTTGGAGATAATACACATCTCTTTAACCTGTGCTTAACCCTCTCTCCACTCACATTGTCTGTACCTTTAAGACTTGATTACCTGTAAAGACTCGCATTCCAACCATTATTTTGTAAATTAAGTTTGTGTCTTTATATGCCCTGTTTGTGAACACAACTCCCACTCACCTGATGAAGGAGCAGCGCTCCAAAAGCTAGTGGCTTTTGCTGCCAAATAAACCAGTTGGACTTTAACCTGGTGTTGTGAGATTTCTTACAGAGGAGGTCCCAGAGGATTGGAGAATAGCCAATGTTGTTCCTTTGTTTAAGAAGGGTAGTAAGAATAATCCAGGTAATTACAGGCCGGTGAGCCTTACATCAGTGGTAGGGAAATTATTGGAGAGGATTCTTCGAGACAGAATTTATTCCCACTTGGAAATAAGTGGATGTATTAGTGAGAGGCAACATGGTTTTGTGAAGGGGAAGTCGTGTCTCACGAACTTGATCGAGTTTTTCGAGGAAGTGATGGAGATGATTGATGAGGGTAGGGCAGTGGATGTTGTCTACATGGACTTCAATAAGGCCTTTGACAAGATCCCTCACGGCAGACTGGTGCAAAAGGTGAAGTTGCATGGGATCAGACGTGAGCTAGCAAGGTGGATACAAAACTGGCTCGGTCAAAGAAGACAGACGGTAGCAGTGGAAGGGTGTGTTTCTGAATGGAGGGCTGTGACAAGTGGTACTCCTCAGGGATCAGTGCTGGGACCTTTGCTGTTTGTATTATATATAAATGATTTGGAGGAAAATGTAACTGGATTGATTAGTAAGTTTACGGACGACACAAAGGTTGGTGGATTTGCGGATAGCGATGAGGACCATCAGAGGATATAGCAGGATATAGATCAGTTGGAGACTTGGGCAGAGAGATGGCAGATGGAGTTTAATCCGGACAAATGTGAGGTAATGCATTTTGGAAGGTCTAATGCAGATAGGAAATATACAGTAAATGGCAGAACCCTTAAGAGTATTGATAGGCAGAAGGATCTGGGTGTACAGGTACACAGGTCACTGAAAGTGGCAATGCAGGTGGAGAAGGTAGTCAAAAGGGCATAAGGTTTGCTTCCCTTCATCGGCTGGGGTATTGAGTTTAAAAATTGGCAAGTCATGTTGCAGCTTTATAGAACCTTAGTGAGGCTGCACTTAGAATATAGTGTTCAATTCTGGTCACCACACTACCAGAAGGATGTGGAGGCTTTGGAGAGGGTACAGAAAAGATTTACCAGGATGTTGCCTGATATGGAGAACATTAGCAATGAGGAGAGGTTGGAGAAACTTGGTTTGTTCTCACTAGAATGATGGAGATTGAGGGGCAAACTGATAGAAGTCTACAAGATTGAGAGGCATGGACAGAGTGGATAGTCAGAAGCTTTTTCCCAGGGTGGAAGAGTCAATTACTAGGGGGCACAGGTTTAAGGTGTGAGGGGTAAGGTTTAAAGGAGGTGTACGAGGCAGATTTTTTTACACAGAGAGTGGTGGGTGGCTGAAACTCACCCGGGCGGGTAGTGGAAGTGGACACAGTGATGGCGTCTTGATAAATACATGAATAGGATGGGAATAGAGGGATATGGATCCCAGAAGGGTAGGGGATTTTAGTTAAGTCGGGCAGCATGGCCTGTTCCTGTGCTATAACTTTCTTTGTTCTTTGTTCTATACAGGATAACATCATACAACCCCATTGCCTTTGTGGGGGGCAGGAAGGTCAGGAGTGTTCCTCCATATCTCAAATAGAAAGGTTAGACCTCCCAATTCTTGGGTTTTCCACAACTTCCCTTTCAGACAATCTCTTGCTAGTGAGTCAGTATTTGAAATTTTCAATATCCATCTTTAGATGGTCTTTATTCAGAAGTTTCTCATTATCATGACTATAACAAGAGCAGGTCAAACCTAGATTAGCCAGGGTTAACCACATATATAATTGTTAAGTGGAATATGGAATCTGTGTGCCAACATATCCAAAGCAGAAGACTTTATAGATCCCGAAATTGACCTGTTCCCCGTCCAGCAGAGATATCATCCAGGTTGGGATTGGAGGCTGACACAGCTTATACAGATGAGGTCCATCAGTTAAAATCTTGATGAGTTTTCCCTGTCCTCATGACACATGCCTTGAGCTAAAATCAAAGTAGTGGAATTACCGCAATAGAGAATCTGATTGTGTGAAGCCTGTGCTTTGGCACCATTTGGGTTCTTGCCTGCTGAACTACACAGGACAAGGAGCAATGCTGTTCAGAACCATGCTTTAATTATCACATTCCAGTCTATCTTAACGATGCCTTTCCTTTCGTCTTTGGTATTTTCCTCTGTTTACTAAGCTTCTGTTACAAATGCTATGACATACCAATAAAATCCTCAGATAACACGACTTTGAAAAGCAAATTACAGACAGTGGATTTGTCTATGAGCAATTCTAGAATTCTTGCCAAATGTTGATCCGATATCAAAGTTAGCCCCTATAAAACACAAAAATTAAACACGTGAGATTCAGAATAAAGGTTCTCATTACATCAGCTAGCAAATAATTGAGCCGCTAAACTGACCTAAACCAGAACTTCAAGGTAGGAACATACTACTAAATAAACATCCCGTAGGACAACTGTATAACTGTATCCCAGGATGTTGTGAGAGACTAGGGAGGAAATTGTGGGTCCCCTCGCCGAGATATTTGAATCATCAACAGCCACAGGTGAGGTGCTGGAAGATTGGAGGGTGGAAAATGTTGTGCCTTTGTTCAAAAAGGGCTGAAGGGCAAAGCCTGGGAACTACAGGCCAGTGAGCCTCACATCTGTGGTGGATAAGTTATCAGAAGGTATTCTGAGAGAGAGGCTCTACAGGCATTTAGAGACACAAGGACTGATTAGGGACAGTCAGCATGGCTTTGTGAGCGGAAAATCATGTCTCACAAATTTGACTGAGTTTTTTGAAGGGGGTAACCAAGAAGGTAGATGAGGGCAGTGCAGTTGATGTTGTCTACATGGACTTTAGCAAGGCCATTGACAAGGTACCACATGGTAGATTGTTGCATAAGGTTAAATCTCACGGGATCCAGGGTGAGGTATCTAAATGGATACAAAATTGGCTTCTTGACAGAAGCCAGAGGGTGGTTGTAGAGAGTTGTTTTTCAAGCTGGAGGCCTGTGACCAGCAGTGTGCCTCAGGGATCGGTGCTGGGTCCACTGTTATTTGTCATTTATATTAATGATTTAGATACGAATTTAGTAGACATGGTTAGTAAGTTTGCAGATGACGCCAAGATTGGTGGCATAGTGGACAGTGAAAAAGGTTATCTAGGTTTGCAGCAGGATCTTGATCAATTGGGCCAGTGGGCTGACAAATGGCAGATGGAGTTTAATTTAGATAAATGTGAGGTGATGCATTTCAGTAGACTGAACCAGGGCAGGACTTACTCAGTTAATGGTAAGACGTTGAGGACAGTTATAGAACAAAGAGATCTAGGGGTACAGGTTCATAGCTCCTTGAAAGTGGAGTCACAGGTGGACAGAGTGGTGAAGAAGGCATTCGGCATGCTTGGTTTCATTGGCCAGAACACTGAATACAGGAGTTGGGACGTCTTTTTGAAATTGTACAAGACATTGGTAAGGCCACACTTGGAATACTGTGTACAGTTCTGGTCACCTTATTATAGAAAGGGTATCATTAAACTAGAAAGAGTGCTGAAAAGATTTACTAGGATGCTACCGGGACTTGATTGTTTGAGTTATAAGGAGAGGCTGGGTAGTTTGGGATTTTTTTCCCTGAAGTGTAAGAGTTTTAGGGGTGATCTTATAGAGATCAATAAAATAATGAGGGGCATAGATCAGCTAGATAGTCAATATTTTTTCCCAAAGGTAGGGGAGTCTAAAACTATAGGGCATAGGTTTAAGGTGAGAGGGAGAGATACAGAAGGGTCCAGAGGGGCAATTTTTTCACACAGAGGGTGATGAGTGTTTGGAACGAGCTGCCAGAGGTAGTAGTAGAGGCAGGTACAATTTTCTCTTTTAAAAAGCGTTTAAACTGTTACATGGGTAAGATGGATATAGAAGGATATGGGCCAAATGCAAACAATTGGGATTATCTTAGGGGTTTAAAACAAAAAGGGTAATATGGACAAATTGGGCTGAAGAGCCTATTTCCATGCTGTAAACCTCTATGACTCTGTGTTGAGCGTGTGTGCAGACAATGCAGAAACCTATCTGTTGTGTACTACTTGTACATCAGAGTTTGAGCAGTGATAGCTGATCTAACATTTCCCAATTACAGATGTTAGGCTAACTGGTCCACAGTTTCCTGCTTTCTGTTTCCCTTGAATAGTGATGTTATATTTGTATTCTCATTGCTATAAATTGTACAGAAACCAGAACACAGAGCTTAGGAACCGAAGTAACCTGGAGACAGCTACAGAATGCTCAGAGTGAACCCACAATTTAACCCTTTTACAGTTTTAACAATTTTGTTTCCCCCCCGACGCATTTACCACCCCATCCAGCACCCCACACAAGAAAAAACTAACAGGAGTAAGAATTACAAAAAGGAAAAGGCCCAGGAGACAAGGAGACAATAATATAAGGGCAAGGCATCACCAGGGGCAACAAGGGTTAGATGTGAGCCAAATGGAAAGAGGCAAAGCATGAAAAAAATGGGACATGTCCTCTCTCTGTCTGATCGACCCCAAAAAATTAAACTATTGGGGTCTGATAGTTTTCATTACAATCTACTGACTGACACATTTACACTTGCAGCAGCTACCAGCTTAAAATGAGTCATAAAAGCATTTGAGAATACTCAGAACACCTTCAAAAATACTCTCGGCTATTTACAGATGTATGTAATAGTGACAGATCAGCCATGATCTTATTGAATGGTGGGGCAGGCTCGAAGGGCTGGATGGCCTACTCCTGCTCCTATTTCTTATGTTCTTATGTATGTTATTTTAAATTACTTTATGTCAAGTTGGGTGCCTGGTTCTTTAACTATCGTCAGTGCTAGGTCGCTCTTGTAACCATACTGACATTCTTTGGTGAATGGAGTTCAGTGTCCCTCATTCACAAATTGAGCACCAAAATTAGCCAATATTTCTGGGTGATGTCATGACAGCGCCTGTTCGAAATGTACACAAGGGTCACCTCCGCAAGTACCCTTCCTTGTCTGAGGTACAATGCAGTGGAAGGATCTGGAAGCTCAACTTACCCTGTTCATAAGGCCTGGCTGTCGATCTGAGTTTTGTAACCTGTAAGGTTTTGTATGTGTTTTTAGTTAACTGGAAAACCAAACAGCTGTCCCAAAGGTGTTCAAGGTGATTAAAGGATTTGATAGGCTAGAGGGGAGATCCTATTCCTTTTAGAAGTCCAGAACAAAGGAAGCATAAAATTAAAGTCAGGATGGTTTAGAGATGATAGAAAATAATTCTTTACACAACGTGGATATGTGAGTTTGTTGATAAATCGGCTCAGGTGGCGAGATGTCTTACCCACTGTGGTCCAGTGTATGGTGAGGTGTAATCAGGGTTTGTACAGTGACTGGACACTCATAAACATTACGTACCTGGCACATGACCACTGTATTTAGGAACCATTGGTGTGCTGGGGTAAAGTCTAACCTCTGGCTTTGGCATCTCCTCTCGATAACCTTTCAGATTGTTTCTCACGAGATACTGAAAAGAAAATGTTCACAATCAGAGACCGTCCTGTCTGAGATTTCAAACTGAGAACAGGGAAATCCGGTGCTGCGTGGGCCCATTGTTCAGCTGTATTTAATATGATCCGTACAATACAGTAGCAAGGGCTGTCTGTGATAGGATCCCAGCTGCATGAAATATTTAAACAGAACCCTTCCCGTACTCAGAGGATCCCAGTGTAATTTATACCCGAGCTGTCATTGCCATTTAAGAGGCACTGCTGTCTATAACCCCAAATCGTTCCACATTGGACAAGCTGCTGAGGGAGTATGTGAGACCATTGAGGGAGTGCAGGTTATATGGGATAATTATAGGTGCAAATCCCCCACAGTCTCCTTAACCCTGTGTGCCTGTCCATCCAGATTACATCAAAGCAACTGACACAGAGTGACATGAGTCACGTTGAGATCAAAAAGGGAAGGTATTGGGGTTCTTGAGGTACATGAAGAAAGTAAGGAGGTGTGGGATAGAGGGAAATTTGGCCAATTGGATAATTATCCCATAGAAGACAGAGGGTGGTGGTGGAGGGAAAATTTTCAGACTGGAGACCAGTTACCAGCGGTGTACCACAGGGATCAGTGCTGGGTCCTCTGCTATTTGTGAGTTTTATCAATGACTTGGAAGAGTGGGTGAGTAAATTTGCTGATGATACCAAGATTGGAGGAGTAGTGGATGAGGTGGAGGGCTCTTGCAGGCTGCAAAGAGACATTGATAGGATGCAGAGCTGGGCTGAAAAGTGGCAGATGGAGTTTAACCCTGAGAAGTGTGAGGTGGTTCATTTTGGTAGGACAAACTTGAATGCAGATTACAGGGTCAACGGCAGGGTTGTAAGGAATGTGGAGGAACAGAGAGATCTTGGGGTTCATATCCACAGATCTCTGAAGGTTGCCACTCACGTGGATAGAGCTGTGAAGAAGGCTTATAGTGTGTTAGCGTTTATTAACAGGGGGTTTGAGTTTAAGAGCCGTGGGGTTATGCTGCAACTATACAGGACCTTGGTGAGACCACATTTGGAATATTGTGTTCAGTTCTGGTCACCTCACTATAAGAAGGATGTGGAAGCATTGGAGAGAGTGCAGAGGAGATTTACCAGGATGCTGACTGGTTTGGCGGGTAGGTCTGATGAGGAAAGGTTGAGGGAGCTGGGGCTTTTCTCTTTGGAGCGGAGGAGGATGAGAGGCGACTTAATAGAGGTTTATAAGATGATGAGGGGGATCGATAGAGTGGACGTGCAGAGACTATTTCCTCGGGTGGATGTAGCTGTTACTAGGGGGCATAAATATAAGGTTCATGGTGGGAGATCTGGAGGGATGTCTGAGGTAGGTTCTTCACTCAGAGAGTGGTTGGGGTGTGGAATACACTGCCTGCTGTGATAGTGGAGTCGGACACTTTAGGAACTTTCAAGGGGTAATTGGATAGGCACATGGAACACACCAGAATGATAGGGAGTGGGATAGCTTGATCTTGGGTTCGGACATAGCTCAGCATAACATCGAGGGCTGAAGGGCCTGTACTGTGCTGTAATGTTCTATGTTTTTATGTTTCTATTAAGGTAGATAAGTCCCCAGGGCCTGATGGGATATACCCCAGAATACTGAGACAGGCAAGGGAGGAAATTGCTAGGGCCTTGAGAGAAATCTTTGTATCCTCACTGGCTACAGGGGAGGTCCCAGAGGATTGGAGAATAGCCAATGTTGTTCCTTTGTTTAAGAAGGGTAGCAACAATAACCCAGGTAATTACAGGCCAGTGAGCCTTACATCAGTGGCAGGGAAATTATTGGAGAGGATTCTTTGAGACAGAATTTATTCCCACTTGGAAATAAGTGGATGTATTAGTGAGAGGCAACATGGTTTTGTGAAGGGGAAGTCGTGTCTCACAAAGTTGATTGAGTTTTTCGAGGAAGTGATGGAGATGATTGATGAGGGTAGGGCAGTGGATGTTGTCTACATGGACTTCAGAATTGCCTTTGACAAGATCCCTCACGGCAGACTGGTGCAAAAGGTGAAGTCGCATGGGATCAGAGGTGAGCTGGCAAGGTGGATACAAAACTGGCTCGGTCAAAGAAGACAGAGGGTAGCAGTGGAAGGGTGTGTTTCTGAATGGAGGGCTGTGACAAGCGGTACTCATCAGGGATCAGTGCTGGGACCTTTGTCCTTTATAACATATATAAATGATTTGGAGGAAAATGCAACTGGATTGATTAGTAAGTTTGCGGACGACACAAAGGTTGGTGGATTTGTGGATAGCGATGAGGACCATCAGAGGATATAGCAGGATATAGATCAGTTGGAGACTTGGGCAGAGAGATGGCAGATGGAGTTTAATCCGGACAAATGTGAGGTAATGTATTTTGGAAAGTCTAATACAGATAGGAAATATACAACAAATGGCAGAACCCTTAAGAGTATTGATAGGCAGAGGGATCTGGGTGTACAGATACACAGGTCACTGAAAGTGGCAATGCAGGTGGAGAAGGTAGTCAAGAAGGCATACGGCATGCTTGCCTTCATCGGCTGGGGTATTGAGTTTAAAAATTGGCAAGTCATGTTGCAGCTTTATAGAACCTTAGTGAGGCCGCACTTGGAATATTGTGTTCAATTCTGGTCACCACACTACCAGAAGGAGGTGGAGGCTTTGGAGAGGGTACAGAAAAGATTTACCAGGATGTTGCCTGGTATGGAGGGCATTAGCTATGAGGAGAGGTTGGAGAAACTTGGTTTGTTCTCACTGGAGCGACGAAGGTTGAGGGGAGACCTGATAGAAGTCTACAAGGTTATGAGGGGCATAGACAGAGTGGATCGTCAGAAGCTTTTTCCCAGGGTGGGAGAGCCAATTATTAGGGGGCATAGGATTACAGTGCGAGGGGCAAGGTTTAAAGGAGGTGTACGAGGCAGATTTTTTACACAGAGAGTAATAGGTGCCTGGAACTCGTTGCCAGGGGAGGTAGTGGAAGCGGATACGGTAGTGACTTTTAAGGGGCGTCTTGACAAGTACATGAATAGGATGGGAATAAAGGGATATGGTCCCTGGAAGGGTAGGGGATTTTAGTTAAGTCGGGCAGCATGGTCGATGCAGGCTTGGAGGGCCGAAGGGCCTGTTCCTGTGCTGGAATTTTCTTTGTTCTTTGACTGAGGCGAATCAATGTAATATATCTAGTGTTTGGGTTAAAGAATTAACCAACAGGACGGGAACAGTATTGCCTGGTGATTGTTGAGCGGTGTTCATTCAGGCAAGACTGTTCCCTTCCTGTTGGCGAACACTTCAGTGGTCACGGGCATTCAGCCTCTGATCTTCGGGTAAGCATTCTCCAAGGCGGCCTTCACGACACACGACAGCGCAGAGTCGCTGAACAGAGACTGATAGCCAAGTTCTGCACACATGAGGACGGTCTCAACCGGGATCTTGGGTTCATGTCGCACTATCTGTAACCCCCATGACTTGCCTGGGTTTGCAAAATCTCACTAACTGTGCTGGCTGGAGACAATACACATCTCTTTAACCTGTGTTTAACCCTCTCTCCATTCACATTGTCTGTACCTTTAAGACTTGATTACCTGTAAAGACTCACATTCCAACCATTATTCTGTAAATTGAGTTTGTGTCTTTATATGCCCTGTTTGTGAACAGAGCTCCCACTCACCTGACGAAGGGACAGGCTGTCCCAAAAGCTTGTGGCTTTTGCTACAAATAAACCTGTTTGGACTTTAAACTGGTGTTGTGGGATTTCTAGGCTGAAAGTGACACAGCTGCTGTATCAGCTCACTAAGAGCGGATCATGGAAAGAAAGACACTACAGCTCCATCTGGCAGAGGAAGAGTCCAGAGGACAGGTCTGAGCAAGGGATAGGCTTCACTGTAAGGATTTCATTACTATCAGTGTGAGAACCCATGAAATGTGGTTCCAATCCTGTTCTCTATTTATCTAACTTGAACAAGGCCAGTTAATATAAGTCTCAATATCCAACATCGCAGTGAAAGACCAGATCTGTCGGGAGTTTAACACCCATCAGCAGAATCCCTTCCTCATTCACAACATATTTACCGACTGAGGGCTTTCAACCCAACAGTGGTTGTGGACCCTTCTGCCTCAGACATCATAGCCTGGGAAAGATAAATGAGAATGGAGAGAGCTTTGTGCAACTAATGCCTTTCAGAACACACCAGGCCACAAGGTGACCCGGAGATATCCAGGATCAGGACATTAGCACGAGCTGAATCTGATCATCAATAGGATACGCAAGGATATTTTGGCCTTGGAGGGAGTGCAGAGGAGGTTTACTAGACTGATACCGGAGTTGAGGGGGTTGAGCTATGAGGAGAGGCTGAATAAACTAGCCTTGTACTCGTTAGAGTTTAGAAGAATGAGGGGAGATCTCATTGAGACGTATAAGATGATGAAGGGGATGGATAGGATAGAGGTGGAGAGACTCTTCCTGCTCAGAAAGGACAGTAGGACTAGGGGGCACAGCCTCAAGATAAAAGGGGGGCGGTTTAGAACGGAGTTGAGGAGGAACTTCTTCACTCAAAGGGTGGTGAATCTCTGGAATTCTCTGCCCGTTGAAGTGGTGGAGGCTGCCTCACTAAATATTTTTAAGAAGCGGGTTGATGGGTTTTTGATAAGCGAGGGGATTAAGGGTTATGGGGAGAGGGTGGGAATGTGGAACTGAGCAGCGACAGATCAGCCATGATCTTATTGAATGGCGGGGCAGGCTCGAAGGGCTAGATGGCCTACTCCTGCTCCTATTTCTTATGTTCTAGATGTGACTCTTGGCTCAGTATTCTCAACACATGCAGCTCCCATGGTGCTGACTGGGGTATAAGTCACTCCCTGGTGTGTGCCTGGGTTAGCATGTATCCTTCATAGTTTCTTCGTACATTTTTTCTGATAAAGAAACAGTTTAAAGGGATACGAGGAACGGGTAAGGAGTGGATTTGAGACCCGGGAGCGATCAGCCATGATCTGACCGAATGGTGGGCCAGCTTTGAAGAGCTCCTAATTCCTCTGCTCCAATGTTCTTTCACTGGATAAAACAGACACTCCCACACAGAGGGTGCAGAAGCAAAATGAAACATCAAGATATTTTCCCACACTCTCAACAAATGGGAAGCAAGAGCAGGAAAATGCTGTTTCGGGGTGAACGATACTTTGATAGAACCTGTCATTGAATCCAAACAGTCCCCTTTCATTAACGAGAGATCTGAATGAGAAGGCTCTGTATACACTGAGAACTGGGCGGCACGGTAGCACGGTTGTTAGCGCTGCTGCCTCACAGCTCCAGGGTCCTGGGTTCGATTCCTGGGTCACAGTCTGTGTGGAGTTTGCACGTTCTCCCCATATCTGAGCGGGTTTTCTCCGGGTGCTCCAGTTTCCTCTGTCAGTCCAATGATGTGTGGGTCAGGTTGACTGGTCATGCTAAAATTGCCCCCTAGGATGCGTAGGTTAGGGTGATTAGCAGGGTAAATATGCGGGGTTACGGGTTATGTGAGGGTAGTAAGGGTGTGGAATGCCCTGCCTGCAGCAGTTGTGGACTCACCAACTTTAAGGGCGTTCAGATGGTCAGTGGATAGGCATATGGATAACACTGGAATAGTTTAGGTTAGAGGGTCATTAGATTGGTTCCACTGGTCGGCACAACATCGAGGGCCGAAGGGCCTGTACTGCGCTGGAATGTTCTATGTTCTATTAGGCCTGGGTGGGATTATTGTCGGTGCAGACTCAATGGGCCAAATAGCCTTCTGCATTGTAGGGATTCTATGAACTGCTTGAAGTAAAGTCCAAGAGACTGCTAGTTGGTGTCCCCACTGGTTATAACATCCAGATACCCTTCCACACGGGGAACGTGAGGGGCATGTTCAAAACAGGCAAAGAAAATTACTTCATTGAAAACCACCTCGCAAACTCCTCTAGCCGGGAAACTGCAGCATCTATCTCTGCTGGAGAGCAGTCGCAGGACCCCAGTATATGTGTGATGTGAAGATATTGGACAAGAGCAAAGGGTGATCCCAGTGATTGGAACAAATATCGAGGCATCTCCCTATTGAGCATCCCGGGAAATGTATTAGTCAGACTGCAGGTCCTGAATGAACATATCCATCCTGAACCTCAGTGTACCTCCACAACAGGGAGATCCACAACTGAAATGATCCTCTCAATCCGGCAGCTCCAGCAGAAATTCCATCAACAAATAAACCTATTGGCTTCATAGATCTCAGCGAAACATTCACCATGTGAGCAGAGAGTTGTTGGAGAAAATAGACTGCCCACCAAAGCTGTTCAATCTGATCTCATTCCATTGTACAATGGGTAGGGCAGCTATAACGAGGCAACATCAGAACCCTCTGAAATCCGAGATGGGGTCAAACAGGGTTGGTACCCACAGTCCTTGGCTGTTCTTTGTTGCTCTCATCTGTCTTCAGGCTATCTGCGTTGGGGGTCTACTTACTTATCAGGACTGAGCACCATTGCCCACCTGAGATCCAACAAAACAGTGCACCAAGTTCTTATCAGGGAGTTGCTTTATGCTGACGGTGTTACACTATCATTCTAATCAGAGAAACACCTTCAGAATCATTAGGGTGGCACGCTGACACAGTGATGAGCACTGCTACCTCACTGCTCCAGGGATCTGGGTTCAATTCCAGCCTGGGGTCACTGTCTGTGCAGAGTCTGCACATTCTGTGTCTGTGTGGGTTTCCTTCGGGTGCTCCGATTTCTTCCCACAGTCCAAAGATATGCAGGTTAGGTGGATTGGCTATGGCTAATGCACAGGGTTACAGAGACAAGGTGGAGGGGAGGGCTTGGGTGGGCTGCTCTTTCAGACAGTCAATGGGCCAAATGGATTCTTTCTGCACTGCAGAGATTCTATGGATCAAATGGACAGACTTCCTTTTCCTGTAAAGAACATCAGCATCAGAAAGACAAATGTGATGCCCCAGGATGTTATTAGGCCACCAGCTATTAGCATTGCAATTGATCCTGGAGTTCCACATGTCTAGGCTCCACAATCACCAGCAATCTGTCACTTGATGCTGAAATTAACTCTCACATCCCAGAAGCTGCAGCTGTTGTGTCCAAGTTGAGTAAAATAGCGTGGAGCAACAGCAATCTAAGTGAGGACACCAAACTGGGAGTCTAGCAAGCCTGTGTCCTCAGGGTCCTTGTCTACAATGTTGAGACCTGGACAATGTATTCTCTCCAGGAGATAATGCTGAACAGTTTCCACCTTTACGATCTCGAACATATCTTTTGGCAGAGCAAGATGACCAACGCAGAGGTTCTGGAGAACGATAATTCCATCAGCGTACACTCATTACCAAACCAACAACTCCTGAGCTGGCTCAGTCACGTTCATCGGCTTAGTGATGGCCCTTAGCCAAAAGATTTCTGTACGGTGAACTGGCAGGACACTCACAGGAGAAATGAAGGTGGCAGACATTGACACTGACAACTGAAAGATATTCCTGGTGGATGTGAGCTCTGGAAGCTGATAGGAAAAGGCAAACAGAAGCCAAAAAAAGGCTCAGCGTGCCAAGAGGCGAGCCTGGAGAAAACAGAGGCTGAGGAATTGTGGATCTCAGCCCACTGCCTTCCTCTGCCAAAGATTGCAATGTCGGAATGAGGCCCCGGAGACACATCGGGTGATGCTTAACAAAGAGTTGACCAACACAGCGCAGGGCATCATTTTTCGAGATCATCATAAAACCCTACAGTGCAGGAAGAGGCCCTTCAGACCATCGAGTCTGCACCGAACACAATCCCACCCAGGCCGTTTCCCCATATCCCTACATATTATACCCACTAATCCCTCTAACCTACACATCCCTGGACACTAAGGGGCAATTTTAGCATGGCCAATCAAACCTAACCCACACATCTTTGGACTGTGGGAGGAAACCAGAGCACCCGGAGGAAACCCAGGCAGACACGAGGAGAATGTGCAAACTCCACACAGACAGTGACCCGAGCCGGGAATCGAACCCAGGTCCCTGGAGCTGTGAAGCAGCAGTGCTAACCCACTGTGCTACCATGTCACCCCGAGAGGAAAGGCTTCCACTTACTTAAAAGGACAAAGTGTAGGACACCAGTTAACGGTTAGGCTGCAGAGGAGCCTTACCTTGTTCCACAAATCCAGGATCACCACCTAGCCCCAGAGACTAGTTGACCAGGTCACCAAGGGTTGAATGAGCCTGGAGCCAGCCCCCTGCCTCGGGGCTGGAGTAGGGGTGATTTGCTGTGGACTTTTGGCCGGGTAGCCCAGCAGGTTTGATAAGAAAGTACAAACATACCAATGTACTCACTCTGCTCTGTTCCGATCCCTTCCAAGAATCAGCTGATCTTCCCCTGGTGAAAAGCCCTCGTGGATGTTATTTGTTCCCACACTGAGTTGGTGGATATGTGGATAAGAACCGTACTGAAGCCTAATGTTATTGTTAGGGATTCTGTCATGGACACCTCTTCCCAAAGCTCAAACCATATCAGGAGGTGAGAAACTGAGGATATATAATTTGAATTACTACATCAACATATCCCTTCTCCAACTAGTGTGCCTCAATGTTCCTGATTTCCAATTTCTCAAACTCTTTGCTTTCGAGATGACATTATCACTAACATTGGCTTTTGACCAAAAAGTGGATTGAAGCCCAGATTACTAAGGTAGATATAATTGGATGAATGGAGATGATATTGAATCTTCAGAAAGGAAATTTTCACTGCTATCAGTCCAGTCCGGAATGACAATATATTAGTGCTTCAGGGGTTAACTTACAAAGGCAAAATGTTAAGAGAGGAAGGTTTGAAATGAGGAGACCTGGTCTCAGAAGCATTTGGACAGTGACACGGTGAGAGAGTCTTGGAGAGATACCAGTACCTGTTTGCGTTGAAACTTGTCCATGGCAGTCTTCACCTCCTTTGGGTAGGAATGCCCAAACTCGTAATCCATTCGTGGAATAAATCCAGTGTAACCTATACCAGCGATGAATAAAAGAGAATGTTATTAATCTGTTCAGAGAGAGCTGACATTTATCTCCCTAAAGGACCCTGTCACCAAATTCAGGACTCACAGCAGCTCAATAGTAAGGGCTTGTAAAGACTCGGGGTTTCAAGTGATGGAGCGGGCATGATGCTCCTTGGTGTTGTCTGTGTTAACCCTGCCAGGGTTTGTGGAATCAGCAAGAGGATGTCTTATTTCTGTCACGGTGTGGCTGGAATTCCAGTTTCTGCCTGCCCTATATAAACAATAAAAGTTGTTTAAGAGTTACTTAGACAGGCACATGAGCGGGATGGAGACGGAGGGATATAGGAGATTGTTTTAAATAAGGTTCAGGAGCATTGGGACGTCCCTGGTAGTGTATAAGGATGTGGAATGATACTAATGTTTTTTCTCTTTTCATTCACAGGTTTTAAGTCGGTCCGCCTTGTGTCCAACGAGGGGCATCCACGCGATGGGTTGTACTGGGGCTGCTCTTGGTTGTTTGAGATTGGCCTAGTGCTTCATGTCGTTAGTGTGTGTCTAAACTGGACCAGGTACTGGGCAAGACGACAGCTCAGTGACTATCGCTGATTGCTGTGCAGACACATGGATTTGGGCCGGTGTCTGTGGGAGTTTGCGCATTCTCCCCGTGCTTGCGTGGGTTTTCTCCGGGTGCTCCGGTTTCCTCCCACACCCCAAAGATGCGCTGTTAGGCTGATTGGAGGTAATAAATTGTCCCTAAATTAGTTTTCCCTCAATGTGGAATGCCATAAACAACAGATAAGGGTCATGGGTGGAGAGGGTAATGTTAAAATGGCGGCGTGGGCTCATTGGGCCGAAGGGCCTGTTTCCCGGGCTGTTTTTGTTCTTTGTTCTTTGATCTAGTGCCCAGCTCCACTGATGGTGGATGACTTGGAATCTGCCTCCCTTTCCTGAAATATTTTGGGACTGATTTTCCATCTGGGGCCAAGAAACTGACAAGAAGGCCATCTCCCGGTCACGGGGAGTGTGTGTGGGGGGGTGGGGGCAGGAAGTGGGTGTTGTAAGAGTGGGGGGTGGTGCATTGCGGTGGGGGAAGCCATTGCACTGGTTGTGGGGGGGGGTGCGGATTGGCCACGAGGATGGGCAGCGAGTTGGGACTGAGTGAGCATTTAAACACACGGCGGCAACTTTCATTTTAGTGAAAGAACTGAAGCCTCGCTGATGGGAGAGGGAAGGTAGGGAGGTGGTGTTCCAGGCAGGGCTGTCCCTCACTTCACAATGAGATCATCCTGGAGTGACGGAGAGGAGGGGGGGGGGTTCCCTTTCCAGAGGCTGGCAGAGAAAGGCCATCTCAATGATCTTAGACACCCCGGCGAGGTGAATAGAAAACTAGATGCTTATAACGAGTCACTGGGTACTCGAGCTGTGGAGCCTGAGGGCATACGTGGCAGGATTGTGAGCCCAGGATACTTTCCCAGTCCTTAGCAAGGGTGCTGAGAATCTGCCTCCTGCAGCATCCCTTGTCAGTGAGTAGATAGATGGCATTGGGCACAAGGACTCCTCCTCGTGTTTCGTCCAAGAAAGCAGATCCTACCCCCAGGGAGAGGAGGGAGGCCCCAAATCCACCCCAGCCAGACTGAACCCTGTCCCCCCCCCCCCTCCCATGGGAAATGCACAGGGTCACAGAGATAGGGGAGAGGAGAGGGTGGGATGCTCTTCCAGAGGGTCAGTGCAGACTCAATGGGCCAAATGGTCTCTTTCTGCATTGTAGGAATTTGATGCTTAGAACATTACAGCACAGTACAGGCCCTTCGGCCCTCGACGCTGTGCCAACCTGTATAACCAATCTAAAGCCTATCTAACCTACACTACTCCAATATCATCCATATGTTTATCCAAAGACCATTTAAATGCCCTTAATGTTGATGAATCCACTACTGCTGCATAAAATATTCACAGTATTGGATATCGCCAACGGATTCTGGTCCTTACCATTGGATCCCGAATCCCAAGACAAGTTCACCTTTACAGTGGGAGACTAACAGTACACTTGGACTTGCCCACAACAGCCCCACTATCTTCCATTGAGTAATGAGTGACATCCTGAACAGGGTAGAACTGCCAGAGGGTAGCACAATCCTACAATATGTAGATGATATCCTAATAGCTTCGGAGTCCAAGTCAGGACATCAAGAAGCCTTATATTTAGTATTGAATGAATCAAAAACCACAGGGTTAAAGGTGAGCCCCAAAAAGGTACAAACCGGGAAAACACAGATCCTGTATCTAGGACACCTAATATCAAAGAACAAAGAACAACACAGCACGGGAAACAGGCCCTTCAGCCCAACGAGCCCGCACCACCATTTTAACATTGTGAGTCCCCTCTTCCACCCATGACCCATGTCTACGCTTATGGCACTCCACACTGGAAACCAGATTGAGGGGAGACTAATTTAGGGACAATTTGTTACACCAATCAGCCTAAGAGCACATCTTTGGGGTGTGGGAGGAAACCGGAGCTTGTATTGGAACAAGCACTTAAATCACTAAGGCATAGCAGGCTATGGTCCAAGTGCTGGTAAATGGGCTGAGTGTAGATTGGTATTTGATGGTCAGTATTGACATGATGGGCCGAGGGGCCTGGTTTTATATTGTGTGACTCTCTGAGCCTCTCCCTATATTGGCCAATCCCAACATTTCAGCCCCTTGGCCTACTGAATGTTCCACTGCTCTCTCTGTCATAACCATGAGGCTGAGAGGGGTCGTTACCAGATCTCCCCGGGGCAGGGGGGGCCCTTGTGGAGTATGAGGTGCCTCATTGAGAGGCTTGCCCCCTCAGAGGGAAGCAGCAGCGGGGAGTATTTTAACCCGGGACTTTACCCAGAGCTGTAGGTCTCGGGGTGAAGGTTCCCCGACTGGAAACTGCCTCTCTTTTGGCAGTGAAGGGTGTCAGTGTTGGGAAATTGGTGCCCTCGCTCTCTCTCTCCCAATTAATTCCACAAATCAATTACCATTTGCATGAAAAAGTTCCTCTCAGCTTCATTTCAGCTGCTCCTAAATCAATGGCTCCCAACCTTTTATACACCTCAAACTATAAAAATATTTGAGACACTCCTACTTTATTCTCTGTCTTCCCCATTTACTGAAACTCTATTTTGAACTTTTCTCTGTCCTCTAGACTGTTTCTTTAAATCTCTTCCTGTCTCTCTCACTTTTCCCAGGAGTTTTTGAGTTTCCGCTCTTTGTGTGGGTGCGTGGGAACCTTTATCCTCAGTTCCAAGTCCCGTTGGCCAATGCACTTGGGCCTGACCAACATTAAAAATCTAAACCATGCCCGCGTGGCTCTTTCCCAGCTGGCACACTAGTCCTGTTGTCCTTTCTAAGCGGGAAGAATCTATCTACCTCTTTCTAAGACGTATAAGATAATGAAGGGGATGGATAGGGTAGAGGTAGAGAGATTCTTCCTGCTCAGAAAGGACAGCAGGACTAGGGGGCACAGCCTCAAGATAAGGGGGAGGGGGGCAGTTTAGATCGGAGTTGAGGAGGAACTTCTTCACTCAAAGGGTGGTGAATCTCTGGAATTCTCTGCCCGTTGAAGTGGTGGAGGCTGCCTCGCTAAATATATTTAAGTCACGGGTAGATAGGTTTCTGATAGACAAGGGGATTAAGGGGAGAAAGCGGGAAAGTGGAACTGAGCCACTTCAGATCAGCCATGGTCTTATTGAATGGCGGGGCAGGCTCGAAGGGCTAGATGGCCTACTCCTGCTCCTATTTCTTATGTTCTTATGTTCACACGTGCAGGAGGCCCAAGATTCATCTTCAAAAACCAGTTGTAATCTTGAAACATTTTGAATATTTTTTCACTCGGTGGGGGCTGGGTATCTTCACCACACAGTGTGCCACACACCTTGGTTGGAAACACTGTCCTAAATCATTATATTGAATGGGAACTGTGTACCATGGCAATGGGTTTGTTTAAACATTCACATGAAACTCATTTGTCAGTAGTTTTAACTCAAATGTTCCTGGTTCGTATGGCCCAGGAGCAGGTTTTGGTTATATCCTGGTCTTGTCACCTCTCATTCTGAATTCTTTTTCTAGCTTGTTCCTCTCACATACCTGAAATTCCTCTCCTCTGGAGTTCTGGAGGCTGGGTGGTAAACTCATGCTTGTGTTTGTAAAGATGAGTCCAGCTGACTGGGTCCACGTCTGCAGCCAGAGGTTTCAGGGGCCTGTTCTCACCCACTGCTACTAGCTGAGGGAGTGAACGTCACCGCATTAATATCTTACTCATATTCCCAGCGTAGGGTTAAATATTCAGTCTCTCAACGTGAAAAGCACTGAGTGTTATCCTGTGCCGCTCTCCCTCCCCATTCATTCCTGGGTGTTACAACCCCAGCTGATGTTGCTGTTGGACAGTCAGGTCCCAGAATAGAACCCAGGCTGGAAAACCTTCACTTTTATTTTTAGCTGCACCTTAGAGTTCCCACTATTTTGCCTCAATAGGGTGGCACGGTAGCACAGTGGGTTAGCACTGCTGCTTCAGAGCTCCAGGGTCCTGGGTTCGATTCCCGGCTCGGGTCACTGTGTGTGGAGTTTGCACATTCTCCTCGTGACTGCGTGGGTTTCCTCCGGGCGCTCCGGTTTCCTCCCACAGTCCAAAGATGTGCGGGTTAGGTTGATTGGCCATGCTAAGAAATTGCCCCTTAGTGTCCAGGGATGTGTAGGTTAGAGGGATTAGTGGGTATAATATGTAGGGATATGGGGATAGGACCTGGGTGGGATTGTGGTCAGTGCAGACTCGATGGGCCGAAGGGCCTCTTTCTGCACTGTAGGGTTGTCTGATTCTATGGAACACCCAATGTGCCAATTTTCCATTCCCCGAGTTTGCCAATTCATCCAGCACTGAAGATAATTGTGCACCGTAAGCCTCCACTCACTGAGAAGTGGGTTGTGTCTGCCAAAGTTAATTTGATGCCTTCCTATAGTGAGAGGGACCTGAATGCCATCAGCCTGGGCTGAAATAGAACCCAAATCCATTCTCACCACTCACACTAAATAACAATGCTATTGGGAAATGCTGCTCTTACACCATGTACATGTGCAGCTACTATTGAATGTTCTGCTCCCCTCAGCATCCTTCAGGTCATACCTTTCTCCTCCCATCCACGTACGTAATGAGCACGGGCTCTTTAAGCTTCTGAGCATTTTCCATTTGGCGTCTTCGCAGGCCGAGTCCAGACTCCAGACTCTCCTTGTAGTAGTTTCCACCGTAGCTGAATAGCTTCTGAGGGATGTAGCCTGATGAATAAAGATGGTAAGATGAGAGGAGGGTGGAAATCAGCGGTCTAGCCCAGTCCTCAAGGTGCGGAACGTGAGCCTTCATCTCAAGGGGCTGGAGTACAAAGAACTGGGTGTTTTGTTACCGTTACAGAAAGCTTTGCTTCGACACCGCACGTTCAGTTCAGCGCTCCACATCTCAGGAAAGATTGCTTTCCCCTCGGTGTGGGTACAGTCTAACCCTGGGGGGAACATTAAAGGGTTAAATTATAGGGACAGTTTGCAGAGACCAAGCTCGGAATCTCTCCAAAGTAGGAAACTAACAGGCGATCAGATTGAGGACCTTAAGACGATGAGGATAGATTGGGGGAAATGATGGTGGGGGTCCAGAATAAAGGAAAGCGGATCCTAAAATTAGAGAGACGCTGTCCAGGGGAAGTGTCAGTAAAACTGCTTCACACCCAAGGGAGGGGAAAGTTGGAACTCTGTCCCCCAGAGCTGTCGAGGCTTTGAAAATTTCAGAACTGAGATTGACAGATTTTTATTCGGAAGGATATTTGGGGATATTACCAAGGTGGGTAAATGGAGGTACGGACCACGATCAAACTGAACAGCAGAAAAGCTTCAGTGGCTGAATGGCCTGTTCCTGTTGCAAATTTCTTATGAATATTAAGGAACAGCCATGAGTGGGGATTAAATCAGGTTTTGGATGCAAAGGTCAAGGGTTTTCCTTGGGGGTTGGAAATTTTATTATTTTCTCTGATGTTACTATCACACTGAAAACTATAGAACATAGAACATAGAACGTAGGAACCTATTGAGAGGGTGCAGAGGAGATTTACAAGGATGTTGCCTGGATTGGGAGGCATGCCTTATGAGGATAGGTTGAGGGAGCTGGGACTCTTCTCCCTGGAGAGACGAAGGTTGAGAGGCGACCTGATAGAGGTTTATAAAATGTTGAGAGGAATAGATAGGGTGGATTCTTGGAGGCTATTTCCCAGGGCTGAAATGGTCGCTACGAGAGGACACAGGTTTAAGATGCAGGGAAGCAAGTACAGAGGAGATGTTAGGGGTAAGTTTTTCACTCAGGGTGGTGAGTGAGTGGAATCGGCTGCCGTCAGTGGTGGTGGAGGCGAACTCGCTGGGGTCTTTTAAAAGACTTCTGGATGAGTATATGGGATTTAATGGGATTGGGAGTTACAGATAGTTCTATGGCCTGGTATGTATGGATATGATCG
Organism: Carcharhinus amblyrhynchos; assembly: GCF_965287045.1. Classification (NCBI taxonomy): domain Eukaryota; kingdom Metazoa; phylum Chordata; class Chondrichthyes; order Carcharhiniformes; family Carcharhinidae; genus Carcharhinus; species Carcharhinus amblyrhynchos. Next base: position 43,169,536 of record NC_137348.1, read on the forward strand.
GCGCAACTTGTGGGCCGAAGGGCCTGTTTGTGCTGTGGTGTTCTATGTTCTATTAAGTACCTCTGCTATTTCTTCCAGTTCCATACAAACTTCCCCACCATCACTCTTGATAGGCCCTATTCTTTCACGTTTTATCCTCTTGCTCTTCACATACTTGTAGAATGCTTTGGGGTTTTCCTTAACTCCGCCTGCCAAGGCCTCCTCAAGACCCCTTCTGGCTCTCCTAATTTCCTTCTTAAGAATCGGATTAAGTTGGGCTTCACATTTTAGAACTTTTAACTGCTCCTGCCTCTCTCTCAGCCCCCTTCCCCGGAGTGGCTGTCTGTGGGACGTTACAGAGATCCGTGCGCTGCAGGCAGTGACTTACCAGTATAACCCGGAATGAGTTTCTGTGGGTGGATCTGATCTGACACATCAGGGGGACAGTATTCCTTGTACTCAGGAAGATAGTCATCTGGAGGCTTAGTGACTGGCAACAGGAGAGAATGGTCAGCTCTCGAAATCTTAGGATCCTTCAGGATATCGTGGGTCGTCCTCCCATAAGTCTTGCCAGAGCGGAATGGGATTGTCCGGGCGTATCCTCTGTATCTGTACGAGAGTTAAAAACAGGACAATGTTTCAGAGCGGATCATTGCCATCAGGCTGCGAAAACCCCAACCCCAGGGACACCAGACTCTGGACAGGTTGTAAGGTGGAGGACGGTGTTATCCTTCTGAGTTGTTTAAGAGTAACTTAGACAGGCACATGAGTGGGTTGGAGATGGAGGGATATAGGAGATTGTTTTAAATAAAGTTCAGTAGCCTTGGGACGTCCCTGGTTATGTATAAGGATGTGGAATGATACTAATGTTTTTCTCTTTTCATTCACAGGTTTTAAGTCGGTCCGCCTTGTGTCCAACGAGGGGCATACACGCGATGGGTCGTACAAGGGCTGCTCTTGGATGTTTGAGATAAATAGCCTAGTGCTTCATGTCATTAGTGTGTGCTTAAACTGGACCAGATACTGGGCAAGACGACAGCTCAGTGACTATCACTGATTGCTGTGCAGACACATGGATTTGGGCCGGTGTCTGTGGGAGTTTGCGCATTCTCCCCGTGCTTGCGTGGGTTTTCTCCGGGTGCTCCGGTTTCCTCCCACACCCCAAAGATGTGCTGTTAGGCTGATTGGAGGTAATAAATTGTCCCGAAATTAGTTTCCCTCAATGTGGATGGCCATAAAACAATAGATAAGGGTCGTGGGTGGAGGGGTTAATGTTAAGATGGCGGTGCAGGCTCGTTGGGCCGAAGGGCCTGTATCCCGGGCTGTTTTTGTTCTTCGTTCTCTGAGCCCTGCTCCCTCCTTGCCCATTCCCCACCCTCGCTCCGATCCTCCCCACACTGAGCACAGATTGGCACTTTGGCAGCTACTATTTGCTGGTAACTCTCCACACAGAGATCGAGAACATGGCAAAACAGCCAGGTTCCGTTCTAATCGTTCACTAGTACAGCTGAGCATGCATTCAACAACAACTTGCATTCATACAGCACCTTTAATAGTGTAAGAACATCCCAAATATAAACCTACCTTCTCCTGCCATTGATGAATTGTTTGGGAAGCGTGAGTAACAGAATGGGGAAAGGAGAACAGAAACATCTCGAGCTCTGACTCCAGCTCCAACACATCCTAATAATTTCAGTGTGTAGCCATAGAACATAGAACATTACAGCGCATAACAGGCCCTTCGGCCCACGATGTTGCGCCGACCAGTTACAAAAACAATGACCCACTAGCCTATACCAATCCCTTTTCGTCCGTAAACCTATCCAGAGATCTCTTAAACGCCCCCAAACTAGACGCATTTACAACTGCAGCAGGCAGGGCATTCCAGTCCCTCACCACCCGCTGGGTAAAGAACCTACCCCTGACATCCGTCCTGTAGCTACCCCCCCTTAATTTAAAGCCATGCCCCCTCGTGCTAGCTTTCTCCATCCGAGGAAAAAGGCCATCACTATCCACCCTATCTAAACCTCTAATCATCTTATATGTTTCAATAAGATCCCCTCTTAGCCGCCTTCTTTCCAACGAAAACAACCCTAAATCCCTCAGTCTCTCCTCATAGGACCTCCCCACCATACCAGGCAACATCCTAGTAAACCTCCTCTGCACCCTCTCCAACGCCTCCACATCCTTCTTGTAATGCGGGGACCAGAACTGCACACAGTACTCCAAGTGCGGCCGCACTAGAGTTGTGTACAGTTGCAACATTACACTGCGACTCCTAAATTCAATCCCCCTACCAATAAACGCCAAGACACCGTACGCCTTCTTAACAACCTTATCTACTTGATTCCCAACTTTCAGGGATCTATGTACACACACACCTAGATCCCTCTGTTCATCCACACTATTCAAAGTCTTCCCGTTAGCCCTATACTCGACACATCTGTTGCTCCTACCAAAGTGAATTACCTCACACTTCTCCGCATTAAATTCCATCCGCCACCTCTCGGCCCAGCTCTGCAACCTATCTAAGTCTCCCTGCAGACTATGACACCCTTCCTCACAATCTACCACACCTCCAATTTTGGTGTCATCAGCAAATTTACTAATCCACCCAACTATACCCTCATCCAGATCATTAATAAAAATTACAAACAACAGTGGCCCCAAAACAGATCCCTGAGGCACACCACTCGTAACTGTACTCCATGATGAATATTTACCATCCACCACCACCCTCTGTCTCCTATCTGATAGCCAATTCCTGATCCAACTTCCTAGATTACCCACAATCCCATACATCTGCATTTTCTGCAGAAGCCTACCATGGTGAACCTTATCGAACGCCTTACTAAAATCCATGTATACCACGTCAACTGCCTTACCCCCATCCACCTCTTTGGTCACCTTCTCAAAAAACTCAATAAGGTACAATAATCTGTGCACAGCAAGATCCCAAAAAAAACAGCAATGTGATAGTGATCAGATAATCTCATTGATTGCGGGGTAACTATTGGCCAGAACTCCCCTCTATTTCTTGGCAATAGCAACGTTGGATCTGTCACATTTACCTGAGCGGACAGCTCAGGAGGAGGGAGCCCCTACAGTGCAATATTCCCTCAGTATGAGCGTTGGACAGTGAGCCTTGACTTTCCTGCTCAGGTCCTGGACATGGACTCTAACCTTTCCTTTTTACATCCACAGGTGATTCTGTCCGCCTTGTTGTCCAACAAGGGGTATACACGCGGTGGGTCGTGCGAGGGCTGCTCTTGGATGTTGCTTCAAGAGTTGCCTAGTGCTTCACATCCATTAGTGTACGCTTAAACTGGACCAACTGACAGGCAACAGGACAGCTCAGTGACTATCACTGTTTGCTGTGCAGATACAGGGACCCGGGTCGGATCTCCGACTTGGATCAATGTCTGTGGGAGTCTGCGCATTCTCCCCATGCCTGCGTGGGTTTTCTCCGGGTGCTCCGGTTTCCTCTCACACCCCAAAAACGTGCTTTTAGGCTGATTGATGTCAATAAATTGTCCCTAAATTGGATCTCCCTTAACGTGGCACACATATAATTCTCTAAACTTCCGCCCCCTTTATTGTGGAGTTCCACTAGGGGTAGGCAAAGCATCGACGAGCGATGAAAGACTTGAATGAGGCTCTCACTGAGTGTTAAAATGGGCGGCGTGGGCTTGTAGGGCCAAAGGGCCTGTTTCCTGTGCTGTTCTTTGTTCTAACTCACCACCCTATGACTCAGGGACAAGGCTGCTCCCAACTGAAGGGCAGTTGAGAATAAGTAGCCGCCTGTCTCTTAGTCTTGATGCAAACAAATGGTATTTCTGAGCAGAACCATGACCCTAATGTCTGCAGGGTGGTTAATGGAAGACTTTTAGTGGCTGAGACTGAGACCCCACCATCTGCAGCTGCTTCACCAATGACCTTCCCTCCATCATAAGGTCAGAAGGAATAACTGTGCAATGTTCAGCACCATTTGCGACTCCTCAGATACTGAATCAGTCCCTGTCCAAATGCAGCAAGACCTGGACAATATCCAGGTGTGGGCTGAAAGGTGGCAAGAACATTGTGGTTATTTTTATTTGTTCATTCGTTTATTCGTGGGCGGCACGGTAGCACAGTGATTAGCACTGCTGCTTCACAGCTCCAGGATCCTGGGTTCGATTCCCGGCTCGGGTCACTGTCTGTGTGGAGTTTGCACATTCTCCTCGTGTCTGCATGGGTTTCCTCCGGGTGCTCTGGTTTCCTCCCACAGTCCAAAGATGTGCGGGTTAGGTTGATTGGCCATGCTAAGAAATTGCCCCTTAGTGTCCAGGGATGTGTAGGTTAGAGAGAGTAGTGGGTAAAATATGTAGGGATATGGGGGTAGGGCCTGGATGGGATTGTGTTGGGCTGAAGGGCCTCTTTCTGCGTTGTAGGGTTCTATGATTCGTGAATTGTGGCTATCACTGGCAAGGTCAGCGTTTATTGTCCATCTCAAATTACTCTTGAAAAGTGGATGTTTATCTTCCTTCTTGAACTAGTCCAATTTTTGTGTTGAAGGTACACTCACAGTCAGTTATCACAGTTGGCTGGCTGGCTAGTTTGTGATGCCTGACAAATTTGATTGAGTTTTTTGAAGGGCTAACCAAGAATATAGATAAGGACAGTCTGGATGTTGTCTACATGGATTTTAACAAGACCTCTGTCAAGGTACCACATGATAGGCTGGTCAGTAAGATTAGATCACATGGGATCCAGAGAGAATCAGCCAATCGGATACACGGTTGACTTGCCAGTATGAGATAGAGGCTGGTTATAGAGGGTTGTTTCACAGACTGGAGGTCAGCGGTGTGGCCCAGGGATCGGTGCTGGGTCCACTCTTATTTCTCACTGTGTTAATCATTTGGATGAGGATTTAGGAGGCATGGTTAGTAGGATTGTGGATGACACCAAAATTGGTGGCACACTGGACAGAGATGATTATGTCTAACACTATAAAGGGATTTTGATCAACTGAGCCAGCGGGCCACGAAATAGCAAATGGAGTTTAACTCCGATAAATGCAAGGTGTTGCGTTTTGGTAAGACAAACCAGGGCAGGACTTATCCAGTTGATGTAGGACCCCGGGTAGTGTTGTCAAACAGAGAGATCCAGGGTTGCAGCTATATAGCTTCTTGAAGATGATAGACAGAGTGGTGAAGAAGGCATTTGACACACTTGCCTTCACTGGTTACAGCACAGAGTACAGGAGGTGGGTTGTCTTGTTACAACTGTACAAGACATTGATGAGGCCACATTTGTGTACAATTCTGGTTACCCGGCTATAGAAGGATGTTATTAAACTGGAAAGGGTGTTAAAAATGATTTACAAGGATGCTACCGGGACTGGAAGGTCATAAGGAGAGGCTGGATAGTCTGGGAGTATTTTCATAAAATTTTTTCTCGCAGTTGGAGGATGTGGTCAAGAAGGCGTGCAGTGTCTTCATTAATCGAGGGATTGAGTTTAGGAATCGGGAGGTAATGCTGCAACTTTATAAGACCCTTGTCAGACCCCACTTGGAGTACTGTGTGCAGTTCTGGTCGCCTCACTACAGGAAGGATGTGGAAGCTATTGAGAGGGTGCAGAGGAGATTTACAAGGATGTTGCCTGGATTGGGAGGCATGCCTTATGAGGATAGGTTGAGGGAGCTGGGACTCTTCTCCCCGGAGAGACGAAGGATGAGAGGCGACCTGATAGAGGTGTATAAGATGTTGAGAGGTATAGATAGGGTGGATTCTCGGAGGCTATTTCCCAGGGCTGAAATGGTCGCTACGAGAGGACACAGGTTTAAGGTGCAGGGAAGCAAGTACAGAGGAGATGTCAGGGGTAAGTTTTCACTCAGAGGGTGGTGAGTGAATGGAATCGGCTGCTGTTGGTGGTGGTGGAGGCGAACTCGCTGGGGTCTTTTAAAAGACTTCTGGATGAGTATATGGGATTTAATGGGATTGGGGGTTATAGATAGGCCTGGTAGGTATGGATATGATCGGCGCAACTTGTGGGCCGAAGGGCCTGTTTGTGTGTAGTGTTCTATGTTCGATGATATTATTGAATGGTGGAGTAGGCTCGCGGGGCTGAATGGCCCACTCCTGTTCCTATGTCCGAAGAGTCATGAAGAAAGGTTGTTAACCTGAACATTAGCCCTATTTCTTTCTCCACAGATACTGCCAGACTCAGAGTGCAGTCTTGTTTGATCATTGGCAGATTGTCCGTCTCCCTCAGACACTTGCAAACATTTTAGAACTATAACTAACAGCAGCAGCCAGTAAAATCTTTTACTCAGCACTGGGTTTATTTCACCCAAATCTAATTAACATCCCAAATTGTTCCACAGAAGAAGGACAATGGACAGGAAGCCAAAGGAGGCATCCAAAGTGATGAGAACCCGGGTGAAAGAGGTGAGTTTTAAGAAGTGACAAAGAGACAAAGGATCTAAGGACAGAATTCCAGAGTTAAGGGCCTGAAACGCAGAGCTGCCAACAGTGGAGAAAGGGGGAGGCGTAAGAGGCCGGAAAACACCGTTTGGAAAATGGGGCAAAGCAAAGAAGAGGTTTAAATACAAATGTGAACATTTTAAATGGGGAGACTGGAGGTGAGGGAGCCGATGGTGAGGGTAAGATCGATTGGTGGGTGAATGAGGAGGAGACGGGAAGCAGAGTCGCGGATGAGCTGAAGGTGCGAAAGGGGGGGAAGAGAGAACATTGAAATAGTTCTAACTGTCGCTGACGGCACTGCTGAAGCTCCAGTAAAGAGGCAGAGGCTGGCAACGGTACTGAGATGATAGAGAGATGGATGGGTGAAATATGGACTAGAGACAGATCAGTTATCCGGAATGTCTGCCGGGAAATCCTGAAATCGAAACAGAAAATGCTGGCGGTGTTTGGGCATTCCTTGATGGGATAATTCAAAGTGGAAAAGTTTCTTATTTCATTCCCAGAAAGAAGCTCATTCACCAGTTTTGGGAAAACACAATTCGTTTGTTTACAAGTTAGAACTATACCGAGCGTAATAACTCAGGAAAGCTGGCTGGAAAGGAATGGTGCTTACCGTTAACCACGGAATTAATCTACTGCTCCAGTTCTGTAAGCCCTGCCTGGGATAAAGGGCCCAGGGGTGAGTTCCAGCAGCACCGGCCATTGCCTGTTACCAGGGGAACTCAACGAGCCCCATGGGGAGGTCGATGAGAGATTCCCGATGGGACTCCAGAGAGTTCCCACACCCCAGGCTGACACCCTCGTGGCTCCAATCAGCTCCTGAGAAGACTCTGAGCGCAGAACGCTCATCAGGGTGATCCCCCCCACAACCCACCCTGCTCCTCGATTGGTTTCCCTGGGTCATGTGACCCTCAGTTGATCCTTAAAGGGCCAGGCACTGGAATCCCCCAGTTTCGGGGCTTCTATTCTATATGAGAGGGTGCCTTACCCAGGTATATAATGCGGTTCTGGAGTGAGGAGAGGCTGTTTCTGATCATCCATCCCCCCTCGATGCAGATGTGTTGCGATCTGTTGGATGTTTAGGAGCCTCAGGCCTTTCATACTGTCAGGTGTTAAGCTGTTACTTAGCAACCGGCTTATAGTCCTCATGACAATAGCACTGGCACCCCTGCCAGTCAAGCAATCCTCAGCCTGTTTCTCGATGCTGAGATAACTGGACGTTCGGACATTGCAGCAAACATGATGGGCTCATCGATTCCGTATCGGTCACACTGGCCAAGGGTTCTGGTGGATAGCAGTGGCCGTATCGTGGGTCAGCACCACGACGGAGGCAGTTCCATATCCCGTAAGCCTGCGTACCGCGGGAGAGCTCCCCTCCACCCGCCGCGACACTACTGCTTTAAGGACAAATATTTCCCCCACGGCAGCCAGGAATTTCAATCCCTCCTCTCGCAATACCAAGCCCGGGCAATGGCACAGCCCGGACTGGAATGCGTGGGGGTACACATCCCAGCCCCGTTGGAGCAACAAGCCCTGCCTCAACTCATGCAAGGGACTGAATCGACCGACCAGCCCCAGGGGGCTCAGGAAGACAGCCACGAAGGCCAAGGAACGTCAGCAGCCCCTGACGCCGCTGAGACGGGTCAAACGGAGAACCAAGGAGCTGGAGGACCTTCTCAAGGAGGGATGCCGATCGGGCCAACAACCTGTCCACAACTTCAGCAGAAGTGCCCGTGTGAGCTGATCACTCGGATCTGTTGTCCGTGTAAGGAGCTCATGGAACGCGAGCTGGCGAGACTCGCCGCCCAGTGCCCAGAAACATCGCCAGAGCAAGGAACAGAGTCAGTGGGCACCTCGCCCATCCAAGCCGAGGAGAGTCTGCAAGTCTCTCCTTCGCAACAAGAGGTGAGCACGTCCCCCGAGGCACCCGAAGACTTGGAGACGTCTCCCCACACGCCCATCGACAACTTGGTAACGTCCCCAGAGCCACCAGAGAACCTGGAAACGTCTCCAGAGCCACCAGAGGCCTCGGAGACGTCTCCCGCCGGGCAAGTGGAGGACTTGGAAATGTCTCCGGAGGCGCCAGAGAACTTGGAAACGTCCCCAGAGCCGCTGGAGAACTTGGAAACGTCCCCAGAGCCGCTGGAGAACTTGGAAACATCTCCGACGGTGCAAGTGGAGAACTTAGAGGCATCGCCCGAGGCAGTGGAGAACTTGGAACTTCCTCCCAATGAACCAATGGAAAACTTGGAAACCACAACGCCTGAACCAATGGAAAGTGTGGAACCGTCGCCTGAACCGGTCGAAAGCCTGGAACCATCGCCTGAACCGGCCGAGGTGGTGGAGCAGTTGCCTGAACCAGAGGAAAACCCTGAAACAGTGCCTGAGGAACCAGAGAACTGATACACCTTCACCAGGTATTCACATATACAACTTCCAGGGGAAAAAAGAGACATTTAAAAACCAGGGAGATACGGAGAATTCTGACCCCTTGTTCGTTCATCCTGGTTCATAGTTTTACTGTTATTTAAATAGTTTTACTTAATGATCCAGAATCCAGGCCTGACGTAGCATCGGAACAAATCAAGGAGAGATATTCAGCTTAGTATGTTGTGACTAGCTAGCTCACTCAGTTTAAAATACATTCTTCTAATATTAACAAGGTGACAGAGAGGCTCAGGCCCTTTGATAGATAAACCTCCCATCTTCCAGTGAAATATCTTCTTACCGTTAGCACCTTCCCAGCAGTAAGGTGGCCACTCGAAATACTGAGCATGGTTTTAAACAGGTGATGTGCGCCGAGCAAAGCTCCAACAACAAAGGCTGGTCCGAGACGAGGTGTGGCAGCGGGTTGAGCCCAGCCGGGGGGGGTTACTGAGTGCAGTTTTGAGACGTGCAGGTTCAATTGTTTGATGATATCATGTGGAAGCTACTCTGACATCAGAAAGGGAGTGAGGTGAATCATAGAGGACAGCAGGTAAAGGCTCAGAAACAGCCCATTCCAACAGAGAGGATCCTCTAAAAATGGGTATTTTCCAACAATACGTTGCAGAACCAGAGAGGGAAAAAAAACTGCTTTAGATTTCACATTCATAGAATCGTAGAAACCTACAATGCAGAAATAGGCCCTTCAGCCCATCGAATCTGCACCCAACACAATCCCACCAAGACCCTACCCCCATATCCCTACATATTATACCCACTAATCCTACACATCCCTGGACACTAAGGGGCAATCTTTTAGCACAGCCTATCAACCTAACCCTGCACATCTTTGGACTGTGGGAGGAAACTGGAGCACCCGGAGGAAACCCACGTTGTGTCAGGAGAGAAAATTAATTGATAATTTCACACTAGGGCCTGTGTTAGAGACACAGAGGGGAATCTTTGAATCTAAGTGCAGTTGGGTTCTGTAGTGGGCATCCCACTCCTTACAGTGCTGGGGGTTCACACCCAATTTTGCATTTCATAGCATCATAGAACCCCTACAGAGCAGAAGAGGCCATTCTGCCTATCAGGCCTGTACCAATCCTCTGACAAAGGTCTCACCCAGGTTCTCTGCCTTACCCTGGTAACTCTACACATTTACCATGGCTAATCCTTCTAACCTAGACATCTTGTGACACTAAGTGGCAATTTAGCACGGCCAATCCACCTACCCCACACATCTTTCAGACTGTGGGAGGAAACCAGAGCACCTGGAGGAAACCCACGCAGACACGGGGAGAACATGCAAACTCCACACAGTCACCCAAGATTGGGATTGAACCTGGTTCCCTGGCACAGCGAGGCACTGTGCCACCGTGCCGCCCACTAATGAGGTGAGTATCTCTCCCAATCACCTCAGGGACTGATTTGTCCGTCCCCTCAGCGGGATCAAAGGTCAGAACACCACGTTTAAACACCTCCTGAGCCCACGTGTGTCACTCTCTTCGAGTGACCTGTCACCACGATGCACCCCCACCCCCACCCCACCCCACCCCCTGCCTTGCTGAGTGGAGTAGGCCAGGGTAGGGATGTGCTTTACCCTGGGGACAGTGCCAGGAAGCATGCCAGCCCTACCCCTCTGGCCTGGGAGGCCGTGTTCGGACGTGTAATGGTGAGTGGGTATTTTTATGATTTGGAAGGCTGTTTCCAGTAGCGATCTGCAGGGTTGAAGCAGGTCCCTTGTGTTTGGGGTACACGTCAATAATTTGATTTGAATACAGACGGGATGATTAAGGAAGTGATTGCACGAACTGAGACAGTTGTCCACCTTTGCAAAGAAGGCCTAGAGTGAGATGCGGTGGTATTTGTCGAGGTTCGTCCCAAGCAGCTCGGCGACACAGGATTCTTGTCCTTTACGGACTGTTCCCGGGAACGCCAAAACAGGCATCAGCTACGGTGGGGGGGCTTCATCAACGTGGTGGAAGATGCTTTTTTGGTCTGTCTGAAACCTGTTGACCTTACAGTGCGAGGAGCTGTCCCCGATGGGGTGCTGCAGGGCTAAGTGCTGAGGGACGCACTGAAGATTGGGGTACACCCTGCAGAAACGCAATGGGGGAGGTCTAAGATCTTTTAACCACAGTAAACAGGGGGGAGAGGAATTGTGCAGAACCTCCTTGGGCTGTTTGACTCACTGAATATTACATGTAGCACAATTGTACCGAAATATTTCACAGTGCTACCTGATCAGGGTAGGAAACTTTCACACCATCTGTAGTGACCATTTAGAAATATCTGTAACATTTCTTAGACTTTATTGAAGCATCTCAGAGTGTAACGTGATGTAGAGAACCTGAATATTATTCTCATTGTTCTCTGGAGCAGTGTACTTGGAAAGTGCTGTTGGCTGTGGTGATTCAGTCCACATTGTTGTCCAACGAGGGGCATACACGCGATGGGTCGTACTGGGGCTGCTCTTGGTTGTTCGAGATTGGCCTAGTGCTTCATGTCATTAGTGTGTGCCTAAACTGGACCAGATACTGGGCAAGACGACAGCTCAGTGACTATCACTGATTGCTGTGCAGACACATGGATTTGGGCCGGTGTCCGTGGGAGTTTGCGCATTCTCCCCGTGCCTGCGTGGGTTTTCTCCGGGTGCTCCGGTTCCCTCCCACACCCCAAAGATGTGCTGTTAGGCTGATTGGTGTAACAAATTGTCCCTAAACTAGTCTTCCCTCAATGTGGATTGCCATAAGCATAGACAAGGGTCATGGATGGAGGGGGGACTGGTAATGTTGAGATAGCAGCGTAGGCTCGTTGGGCCGAATGGCCTGTTTCCCAGGTTGTGTGTTGTTCTTTGTATTATTGCACTTTGTGCGATGGCCAAGTCGAAATATTTGTAATGTTCTTTCAAAATTTTTTTACAAATAATGTACATTTTTTGCAACGAAAAAGAGCAACTCAAGCTGCTGCCTCTTGGGGGGGTGACAGTGCTATAGGTGAGGCAGCAACAGAGGGTACAGAACCCCAGTCTGAATGGAAACGGTGAGATCCTGTACCCTGGTGCCTCTGATTGACATTTTCCAAGCTAACACATTTTTCTGTACGTTCTCTTTCAGGAAGACCAACAGGAGACCAACTGGGGTCAGGCTGTTCATACCGGGTACAGGGAGAGCCAAAACCACCTTTCATTAATACTGACACCTTCAGGCAACAGCTGTCAGACACAATAAAGAAAGTCCGCAACAAGAATTCATTGTTTCCTTGGCATTTTTCCATTTAGATAGTCACCAGCCAATGTGTGCAGGGTTTATCAGTTTAACAGGCGCACTGAAAGATTGGAGGGACATAGTTTACATATTTTACAGATTATTTATTGAAGGAAGTGTGTATGTAAAAATCTTCTGATGATCTTTATTGTATCGCTGTCACTGATTCAACTGATTGTTCCTATGGATAACTTTATTGGTTTTTTTATTCATTTGTATGATTTGAGTGTGATTTGTAAGAAGTCTCACAACACCAGGTTAGAGTCCAACCAGTTTATTTGATCGTAAATGCCACAAGCTTTCGGAAACGCTGTTCCTTCATCAGATGTATGGAAGGTTCTGATCAGAGAAGGGCATATAACACATTAGACTGGGGTAAACACAGTAAGAAATCTGACAACACCAGGTTATCTGTATCTGTAACCCCCGTGACTTGCCTGGGTTTGTAAAACCTCACTCACTGTACTGTCTGGAGACAATACACATCTCTTTAACCTGTGATCAGTGCTCCTTCCACTCACATTATCAGCCACTTCAGGTCTTGAACAGCAGGTTAGGTGTAAGGATTCGCATTCTAATCAGTAATCTCTAAACTGTCTGTGCTTTATATGCTCTGTCCGAGGCCAGAACTCTCCATTCACCTGACGAAGGGGCTAACCTGAAAGCTTGTGAGTCTATTATCAAATAAATCGATTGGACTAAAACCTGGTGTTGTCAGATTTCTTACCATATAAAGTCACACACAGTTCACAGAATACTGATTAGAATGTGAGTCTTTACAGCTAACCTGCTATTCAAGTCTTAAAGGTGCAGACAATGTGAGTGGAGATAGCGTTAAGCACAGGTTAAAGAGATGTGTATTGTCTCCAGACAGGACAGTTAGTGAGATTTTACGAACCCAGGCAAGTCACGGGGGTTACAGATAGTGCGACATGAACCCAAGATCCCGGTTGAGACCGTCCTCATGTGTGCGGAACTTGGCTATCAGTCTCTGTTCAGCGACTCTGCGCTGTCGTGTGTCGTGAAGGCTGCCTTGGAGAATGCTTACCCGAAGATCAGAGACCGAATGCTCTGATCTCACTTACTGAGATTGTAAAATCTCACTAACTGTCCTGTCTGGAGACAATACACATCTCTTTAACCTGTGCTTAATGCTCTCTCCACTCACATTGTCTGCATCTTTAAGACTTGAAGAGCAGGTTAGCTGTAAAGACTCACATTCTAATCAGTATTCTGTAAACTGTGTGTGCCTCTATATGCCCTCCTCTGATCAGAATCTTCCACACACCTGACGAAGGAACAGGGTTTCCGAAAGCTTGTGGGATTACTATCAAATAAACTAACCTGGTGTTGTGAGACTGTGTTTACCCCAGTCCAATGCTGGCATTGTGATTTGCAAGGCCAGCATTAATTAACCATTGCTAATTGCCTGGAAAGATGATGATGTGTCATTTTCTTGAACTCGCAGTGCTGTTAACAGGGCTATTCCAACAGCTTGACCCAGTGACAGTGAAGGAGTGTTTCCAAATCAGAATGATGAGTGACTTGTTTGGGGGGGGAGAACCACCAGACACTGGTGTTCCTATTTACCTGCTGCCCTTATTCTTCTAGGTGTTGGACATGGTAGATTCAGAAAGAATGTTCCCGATGGTGGGGGAGTGGGGAACTAGGGGTCATAGTTTGAGGATAAGGGGTAAACCCTTTCGGACTGAGGAGAGTGGCGAATCTGTGGAATTCATTACCACAAAAAGTAGTTGAGGCCAAAATGTTGCCTGATTTCAAGAAGGAAGTAAGAACATAAGAAATAGGAGCAGGAGTAGGCCATCTAGCCCTTCGAGCCTGCCCCGCCATTCAATAAGATCATGGCTGATCTGAAGTGGATCAGTTCCACTTTCCCGCCCTCTCCCCATAACCCTTAATCCCCTCGCTTATCAAAAACCCATCAACCCGCTTCTTAAAAATATTTAGCGAGGCAGCCTCCACCACTTCAACGGGCAGAGAATTCCAGAGATTCACCACCCTTTGAGTGAAGAAGTTCCTCCTCAACTCTGATCTAAACCGCCCTTACCTTGAGGCTGTGCCCCCTAGTCCTGAATCCTAGAATCCAACAGTGCAGAAGGAGTCTTACTTACATACTTACCCTGCAAATCCCCTTGACACTAGGGTCAAGTTAGCCTGGCCAATCAACCTAACCCGCACATCTTTAGACTGTGGGAGGAAACCGGAGCACCCGGAGGAAACCCACGCAGACATGGGGAGAATGTGCAAACTCCGCACAGACAGTGACCCATGGCCAGAATTGAACCCAGGTCCCTAGCGCTGTGAGGCAGCAGCGCTAACCACTGTTGCCACTGTGCTGCCCCAACTGGGGCAGTTTAGACTGCCCAGGTTCTTTTACTTCAATCCCATGACTAATACTGAAACAATGGGGATAAGGGCACGTTTCCACACGGACTCAGGATCAATTAGTTTCTGCCCAGATCTCATCTTTAGGATTTCACCTTGAAGATAAGGGGATGAGTGGTTATCTCTGGACTCTTGCCTGTGCCACGGGATAGTTTAGAGAGGAATAGGGAGAGGGAAAGTTTGAACTTGTGGCTGAGGGGATGGTGCAGGAGGGAGGGGTTTAATTACTTGAGCAATTGGGGCTCATTCTGGGGAAGGTGGGACCTCTATAAGAGTGATGGTATACATCTGAACCAGAGGGGAACAAATATCCTGGGGGGTAAATTTGTGAAGGCTATGCGGAGTGGTTTAAACTGATTCAGAGGGGGGGTGGGATCCTGGGTAGAGGGGGTGAAAGTGAGGGGGGCATAGATGGGGACTGCAATGCACGGCATTGTGGGGGTGGGGCGGAGCAGGGTTTGAAATGCGTGTACTTTAATGCGAGGAGTATTCGCAATAAAGTGGATGAACTTGCAGCGTGGATCAGTACCTGGGACTTTGATGTTGTGGCCATTTCAGAGACATGGATAGAGCAGGGTCAGGAATGGATGTTGCAGGTCCCGGGGTACAAGTGCTTTAGTCGGAGTAGAGGAGGAGGTAGAAGGGGGGGAGGGGTAGCATTATTGGTCAAGGACTGTATCACAGTGTCAGAGAGGAAGTTTGATGAGGACTTGTCTGTTGAGGTAGTATGGGCGGAGATTAGAAATAGGAGAGGAGAGGTCACCCTGCTGGGAGTCTTTTATAGACCTCCAAAAAGTTCTAGAGAGGTTGAGGAAAGGATTGCAGAGACGATCCTGGTTAGGAGTGAAAGTAATAGGGTAATTGTTATGGGGGACTTTAACTTTACTAATATTGATTGGAATTGCTATAGCTCTAGCTCGTTAGAGGGGTCAGTTTTTGTTCAAAGCGTGCAGGAAGGTTTTTTGACTCAATATGTAGATAGGCCAACTAGAGGTGAGGCTATATTGGACTTGGTGCTGGGAAATGAGCCAGACCAGGTGCTAGACTTGGAAGTTGGTGTGCATTTTGGTGATAGTGACCACAATTCGGTTACGTTCACCTTAGTGATGGAAAGGGATAGGCATGAACCTCGGGTCAGTAGTTTTAGCTGGGGGAAGGGTAATTATGAGGCCATTAGGAGAGAATTAGGAAGCATTGGTTGGACTAGGAGATTACAGGGACTAGGAACGTCTGAAATGTGGAGTTTTTTCAAGGAGCAGCTACTGCGGGTCTGTGATAGGTATGTCCCTGTCAGGCAAGGAGGAATTGGTAGGGCTAGGGAACCGTGGTGCACAAAAAAAGTTGATTTGTTGGTTAGGAAGAAGAAGGAGGCTTATGTTCGGATGAGGCTTGAGGGCTCGGGTAGTGCAGTAGAAAGCTTTAGATTGGCTAGGAGGGAGTTGAAGAGGGAGTTAAGAAGGGCTAGAAGAGGGCATGAGATGACTTTGGCTGATAGGATTAAGGAGAATCCTAAGGCGTTCTATAGGTATGTCAAGAACAGAAGGTTGGTTAGGGCAAGATTAGGGCCAGTTACAGACAGTAGGGGGAAGTTGTGTGTGGAACCGGAAGAGATTGGAGAGGCATTGAACCATTATTTCTCTTCGGTGTTCACGCAGGACGATATGAATGTAGCTGAGGAGGTCACTGGGGTGAAGGGGTGTAAAATAGAAAGTATTGCAGTTGATACAGAGGATGTGTTGGATATTCTAGAAGGGTTGAAAATAGATAAGTCCCCTGGTCCAGACGGGATTTACCCTAGGATTCTATGGGAGGCAAGAGAGGTGATTGCAGAGCCACTGGCTCCGATCTTCAGGTCGTCGTTGGTCTCTGGTATAGTACCGGAAGATTGGAGGACAGCGAATGTTGTCCCATTGTTTAAGAAGGGGAACAGAGACTTCCCTGGGAATTATAGACCAGTGAGTCTTACTTCCGTAGTGGGCAAGGTTTTAGAAAGAATTATTAGGGATAGGATTTATAGTTATTTGGAGAGTAATGAATTGATTAGAGATAGTCAGCATGGTTTTGTAGCGGGAAGGTCGTGCCTTACTAACCTTATTGAGTTCTTTGAGAAGGTGACCAAAGAGGTGGATGGGGGTAAGGCAGTAGACGTGGTATATATGGATTTTAGTAAGGCGTTTGATAAGGTTCACCATGGTATGCTTCTGCAGAAAATGCAGATGTATGGGATTGGTGGTAATTTAGGTACTTGGATCAGGAATTGGTTAGCAGATAGGAGACAGAGGGTGGTGGTTGATGGTAATTATTCATCATGGAGTTAGGTTACGAGTGGTGTGCCTCAGGGATCTGTTTTGGGGCCACTGCTGTTTGTAATCTTTATTAATGATCTGGATGAGGGTATAGTTGGGTGGATTAGTAAGTTTGCTGATGACACCAAAGTCGGAGGTGTGGTAGATTGTGAGGAAGGGTGTCGAAGTTTGCAGGGTGACTTGGACAGGTTGCAGAGCTGGGCCGCGAGGTGGCGGATGGAGTTTAATGCGGAGAAGTGTGAGGTAATTCATTTCGGTAGGAATAACAGATGTGTTGAGTATAGGGCTAACGGGAGGACTTTGAATAGAGTGGAGGAGCAGAGGGATCTAGGTGTATGTGTACATAGATCCCTGAAAGTTGGGAATCAAGTAGATAAGGTTGTTAAGAAGGCGTACGGTGTCTTGGCGTTTATTGGTAGGGGGATTGAATTTAGGAGTCGCAGCGTCATGTTGCAACTGTACACAACTCTGGTGCGGCCGCACTTGGAGTACTGTGTGCAGTTCTGGTCCCCACATTACAGGAAGGATGTGGAGGCTTTGGAGAGGGTGCAGAGGAGGTTTACCAGGATGTTGCCTGGTATGGAGGGGAGGTCCTATGAGGAGAGACTGAGGGATTTGGGGTTGTTTTCACTGGAAAGAAGGCGGCTAAGAGGGGATCTTATAGAAACATATAAGATGATTAGAGGTTTAGATAGGGTGGATGGTGATAGCCTGTTTCCTCGGATGGAGAAATCTAGCACGAGGGGGCATGGCTTTAAATTAAGGGGGGGTAGTTATAGGACGGATGTCAGGGGTAGGTTCTTTGCCCAGAGGGTGGTGAGGGACTGGAATGCCCTGCCTGCTGCAGTTGTAAATGCGCCTAGTTTGGGGGCGTTTAAGAGATTGGTGGATAGGTTTATGGACGAAAAGGGATTGGTTTAGATTAGTGGGTCAATTTTTTTTTTTAAAAATAAGACTGGTCGCCGCAACATTGTGGGCCGAAGGGCCTGTTCCGCGCTGTAATGTTCTATGTTCTATGATTTTCACTGACCACACAGGAATTACATTCCTCAATCCTCCCCACCCCTCACCGGTGATGTGACGAGCCGCTCAGGGTGAGAACCTTACTGTAATGTATTAATCCATTTCGATTGAACCAGTGGGGTTCCCTCGGTGGGGTAAAGGTGAGTAAACCCATGGATTACAGCGAGGGAGCGCCGGTATTGATCACAGAGCGGAGTGGGGGACCCCTGAGGCCTCGATGGTGAAGTTTGGGTGGTTATTTCTTGCCTATTGGGCCCCGATCTTGGTGCAGGCGGCTTTACCGATCTGTTTAGGCCCCCGCGCCACCCCCGGGAGTGATGGAAAACGCATCCTGTTTTTTTCTGACAAAGTGCCATAAGATCCGTAGAGAAAATCTGGCCTGTTTACGTGGGGTTTCAGTCAGTTCCTGACATATTTTGGTAAAGATTCCGCCTGTGGAATCTGGGTTTGTGTTTTGGATAAATTCCCAAACAAAGGCAAGTGTGATTTCCAGAAACAATATTTACCTCAGTGTTTCCATTCCAGGGGGAGGCCTTCACCCCGACTGGTACAACTGGGAACTTTCCAGAAGCTTCAGATAGTCTGTGTTGATGTCATAGAATCATAGAGTTATAGAGGGCCCTTCAACACAACTTGTCCATGCCACCCTAAACCCCGAAACTAATCTCAACTGCCCAGGTTTGGCCCATATCCCTCTATACCCATCTTACCCATGGAACTGTCTAAATACTTCTTAAAAGACAAAATTGTATCTGCCTCTACTACTGCCTCTGGCAGCTTGTTCCAGACACTCACCACCCTCTGGGTGAAAAAATTGTCCCTCTGGACACTTTTGTATCTCTCCTCTCTCACCTTAAACCTATGCCCTCTAGTTTTAGGCTCCCCTATGTTTGGGAAAAGATATTGACTATCTAGCTGATCTGTGCCCCTCATTATTTTATAGACCTCTATAAGATCACCCCTCAGCCTCCTACGCTCCAGAGGAAAATGTCCCAGTCTATCCAGCCTCTCCTTATAACTCAAACCATCAAGTCCTGGTAGCATCCTAGTAAATCTTTTCTGCATTCTTTCTAGTTTAATAATATCCTTTCTATAATAGGGTGACCAGAACTGTACACAGTATTCCAAGTGTGGCCTTACCAAAGTCTTGTACAACTTCAACAAGACATCCCAACTCCTGTATTCAATGTTCTGACCGATGAAACCAAGCATGCTGAATGCCTTCTTCACCACTCTGTCCACCTGTGACTCCACTTTCAAGAGATATGAACATGTACCCCTAAATCCCTTTGTTCTGTAACTCTCCCCAACGCCCAACCATTAACTGAGTAAGTCCTGCCCTGGTTCAATTTATCAAAATGCATCACCTTGCATTTGTCTAAATTAAACTCCATCTGCCATTCGTCAGCCCACTAGCTGAACTGATCAAGATCCTGTTGCAATTGGCGATAACTTTCTTCACTGTCCACTGTGCCACCAATCTTGGTGTCATCTGCAAACTTACTAACCATGCCTCCTATATTCTCATCCAAATCATTAATATAAATGACAAATAACAGTGGGCCCAGCACTGATCCCTGAGGCTGGTCACAGGCCTCCAGTTGAAAAACAAACCCTCTACAACCACCCTCAAGAAGCCAATTTTGTATCCAATTAGATACCTCACATTGGATCCTATAAGATTTAACCTTATGCAGTAACCTACCATGTGGTACCTTGTCAAAGGTCTTGCTAAAGTCCATGTAGACAACATTAACTGCACTGCCCTCATCTACCTTCTTGGTTACCCCTTCAAAAAACTCAGTCAAATTTGTGAGACATGATTTTCCACTCACAAAGCCATGCTGACTGTCCCTAATCAGTCCTTGTGTCTCTAAATGCCTGTAGATCATGTCTCTCAAAATACCTTCCAACAACTTACCCACCACAGATGTGAGGCTCACTGGCCTGTAGTTCCCAGGCTTTTCCCTGCAGCCCTTTTTAAACAAAAGCACAACATTTGTCACCTTTCAATCTTCAGGCACCTCACCCGTGACTATCGATGATTCAAATATCTCTGCTAGGGGACCCGCAATTTCCTCCCTAGTCTCCCACAATGTCCTGGGATACACTTCATCAGATCCTGGAGATTTATCTACCTTGATGCGCTATAAGACTTCCAGCACCTCCTCCTCTGTAATGTAACACTGATGTTATAAAAGTCACCTGATCCTCTGTGGCCATCAGTGTCCAGTAAATAAAAGACAATTCCGTAACCCTCTCCGTACAGTCCATATTTAAAGATGTGAAGATATCATTCCCGGTCATCTACCAAATGTTTGTCCACTCAGTTAATCTCTTAATCTACCAATCCCTCTTTGCAGACTCTGGGTGGCACGGTAGCACAGTGGGTTAGCACTGCTGCTTCACAGCTCCAGGGCCCTGGGTTCGATTCCTGGCTCGGGTCATTATCTGTGTGGAGTTTGCACATTCTCCCCGTGTCTGCGTGGGTTTCCTCCGGATGCTCCAGTCTCCTCCCACAGTCCAAAGATGTGTGGGTTAGGTTGATTGGCCGTGCTAAGAAATTGCTCCTTAGTGTCCAGGGATATTAGTGGGTATGATATGTAGGGATATGGGGGTAGGGCCTGGGTGGGATTGTGTTGGGTACAGACTCGATGGGCTGAAGGGCCTCTTTCTGCCCTGTAGGGTTCTATGGACACGATCTTACTGCCCATTCACACTCCCGTTGCAGTGAATTTGGCAGCCGGCTGAATCTTTGTTCAATGCAGTGAGAAGGTAAACAGTGGGAAGATTCCGGCCTTTGTATCCTCCTCAGAACTTACCTTCCCACCTTTCTTCATTACGGTTTACCAACCTGAAGAAGATCCATTTATATCCCAACTCTGTTTTCCGTTAGTTAACCAATCATCTCTTCACACTAATTACCCCAAAACCATGAGTCTTACCTGGTACAATGATCTTTTATGCTACGCCTTATCAAATGTGTGATGGAAATCCAAACGCACCAGGCCCCTTTGCATTTCTTGTTACATCCTCAAAGAACTTTAGTGAATTTGTTGCATGTTCCTGGTTTCTAGAACATTCCCTACAATCTGGCTGACCACTATTCTTTTCATAGAACATAGAACATAGAACACTACAGCACAAACAGGCCCTTCGGCCCACAAGTTGCGCCGATCCTATCCATACCTACCAGGCCATAGACCTATCTATAACTCTCAATCCCATTAAATCCCATATACTCATCCAGAAGTCTTTTAAAAGACCCCAGCGAGTTCGCCTCCACCACCACCGATGGCAGCCGATTCCACTCACTCACCACCCTCTGAGTGAAAAACTTACCCCTAACATCTCCTCTGTACCTGCTCCCCAGCACCTTAAACCTGTGTCCTCTCGTAGCGACCATTTCAGCCCTGGGAAATAGCCTCCGAGAATCCACCCTATCTATTCCTCTCAACATTTTATAAACCTCTATCAGGTCGCCTCTCAACCTTCGTCTCTCCAGGGAGAAGAGACCCAGCTCCCTCAACCTATCCTCATAAGGCATGCCTCCCAATCCAGGCAACATCCTTGTAAATCTCCTCTGCACCCTCGCAATAGCTTCCACATCCTTCCTGTAGTGAGGCGACCAGAACTGCACACAGTTTTCAACATTGTATTTTCTTTCAATTTGATTTATCTAAAGTTAAAGTTAAATTTATATTTCACATGTTGTTTTTATTCTCAATTGGATATATCCTTGTTAAAAATGATGATTTTTTTCTTTAAATGTTTATTTATCTATTGTCTTACTCTTAAATTCATTTTTTGAGTCAGCTTTATCTTCATACTTTTGTGATTGACTTTATTTAAGTTTAGGACAGTTGTTTCAGACCCAAGTTTCTCACCCTCAAATTGCATTTGAAATTCTATCATGTTATGGTCACTCTTTCCTAGAAGATCTATTGATTCCTATGGACCTTCCAACATATTTTCTGGCTCACTTGTTTTACTTCTGAGCTTCTGGGGATTCCCTTGAATGTTTGTATAAGGATGTGCATGGTATTGATGTTTTTCTCTTTTAATCCACAGGTGTTTCAGTCCACCTTGTTGTCCAATGAGGGGCATACACGCAATGGGTCGTGCGGGGGCTGCTCTTGGATGTTTCGAGAGTAGCCTAGTGCTTCACGCTTAGTGTGTGCTTAAACTGGACCAGCAGATGGGCACCACGACAGCTCAGTGACTATCACTGTTAGCTGTGCAGACACATGGATTTGGGCCGGTGTCTGTGGGAGTTTGCGCATTCTCCCCGTGCTTGCGTGGGTTTTCTCCGGGTGCTCCGGTTTCCTCCCACACCCCAAAGATGTGCTCTTAGGCAGATTGGTGTAACAAATTGTCCCTAAATTAGTCTCCCCTCAATCTGGTTTCCAATGTGGAGTGCCATAAGCGTAGACAAGGGTCATGGGTGGAAGAGGGGACTCACAATGTTGAAATGGGGGCGTGGGCTCGTTGGGCCAAAGGGCCTGTTTCCCGTGCTGTGTTGTTCTTTGTTAATATGGAATTATTATTTACATATGAGCAGATCCAGAATGGCCCATTCTCTGATGGATTCCACAATGTATTTCTCTGAGTAGTTGCCTAGAATACACACTGGGAAATTTTCCTTGAAGTTATTGTTACGGCTCAGGACACAAAAAGGCTCTGTAATGGTGGATGGAGATAACCGTTGTGTAAATTCCATATTCCCAAAGTATAGCTCATGGTTCAGCAATGTAAGATTAGGCGATAATGTGAGTTAAATACACAGAAATACTCAACAAAAACTGACAGCCCTGGTAAGAGGAATGGGTGGGAAAACAACTCTTAGTTGTTTAAGAGTAACTTAGACACATGAGTGGGTTGGAGATGGGTGGATATAGGAGATTGTTTTAAATAAGGGTCATTAGCATTGGGGCGTCCCTGGTAATGTAAATGGGGATAGTATGATAATAATGTTTTTCTCTTTTCATTCACAGGTTTTGAGTCGGTCCGCCTTGTTGTCCAACGAGGGGCATACACGAGATGGGTCATACTGGGGCTGCTCTTGGTTGTTCGAGATTGGCCTAGTGCTTCATGTCGTTAGTGTGTGCCTAAACTGGACCAGATACTGGGCAAGACGACAGCTCAGTGACTATCACTGTTTGCTGTGCAGACACATGGATTTGGGCCGGTGTCTGTGGGAGTTTGCTCATTCTCCCCGTGCCTGCGTGGGTTTTCTCCGGGTGCTCCGGTTTCCTCCCACACCCCAAAGATGTGCTATTAGGCTGATTGGAGGTAATAAATTGTCCCGAAATTAGTTTCCCTCAATGTGGAATGTCATAAACAATAGATAAGGGTCATGGGTGGAGGGGGGGACTGGTGGTGTTGAGATGGTGGCGCGGGCTCGTTGGGCCGAATGGCCTGGTTCCCGGGCTGATTTTATTCTTTGTTCTTTGACTCCACAATAAAGGGGTGGGAATTTAGGGAGCTATATGTACACCAGATTAAGGAAGATCCAATTCAGGGACAATTTGTTACACCAATCAGCCTAAAAAGCATGTTTTTGGGGTGTGGGAGGAAACCGGAGCACCTGGAGAAAACCCACGCAGGCATGGGGAGAATGTGCAAACTCCCACAGATACCGGCCCAAGGGCGAGGTGGTAGAGTTACAGGAACAGTAAGTGTCTCTTATACCTGACCTTCAGCTGCACTGAATCACAGGCTTGTCCTGTAATAGGGCAACATACACAATCCCACCTAATGTGTCCTCACCCACCCCGAGCTCGAATATCAACCCAAATTTATCTTTCCACGTTTCCTCGGAGACCCCCTGGTTCCCACGGTGTCCGTCGTGTACATTTTAATTTCCTCTCAGCGCGTGGATTAGGTGGTGACGGGTAAAGGTGAACTTTTGCACTGTAGATGTCCTGATGGTGACACTGGAGAGAAGGGCATTCCGATTGCAGTGTCCCTGGGACTGATACGCAACATCGAGCAGTCCTGATATTGCAGGGAGATGTCAAACGGGGTTGCGACATGTTCCGAAAGATGGTGTTCCTGACGGTGCAGCACTCCCTCTGTAATGAACTGAAAGATCACCCTAGGTATGTGATTCCTTTAAAATGTGCCTCTACCAATGCTGCTTTCTCACTTAAAGACTGTCTAAATACTCCTATAACAATAGATAACACACATCCACAGAATCCATTGAACATAGCAAGTGTGAGGTTATCCACTTTGGTAGAAATAATAGCAGGAGGGATTATTATTTAAAAGGCGAAAAGCTGCAGCATGCTACGGTGCAGAGGGACCTGGGGGTCCTTGTGCACGAGTTGCAAAAACCCAGTCTGCAGGTGCAGCAGGTGATCAAGAAGGTGAATGGAACGCTGGCCTTTATAGCGAGGGGGATTGAATATAAAAGTAGGGAGGTCTTGCTGTAACTGTACAGGGTACTGGTGAGGTCACAGCTGGAGTACTGTGTGCAGTTTTGGTCGCCGCACTTGCGCAAGGATATTTTGGCCTTGGAGGGAGTGCAGAGGAGGTTCACTAGGCTGATACCGGAGATGAGGGGGTTGGACTATGAGGAGAGACTAAATAGACTGGGTCTGTACTCGTTGGAGTTTAGAAGGATGAGGGGGGGATCTTATAGAGACGTATAAGATAATGAAAGGGATGGATAGGGTAGAGGTAGAGAGATTCTTCCCACTTAGAAAGGACAGCAGGACTAGAGGGCACAGCCTCAAGATAAAGGGGGGGCGGTTTAGAACGGAGTTGAGGAGGAACTTCTTCACTCAAAGGGTGGTGAATCTCTGGAATTCTCTGCCCGTTGAAGTGGTGGAGGCTGCCTCGCTAAATATATTTAAGTCACGGGTAGATAGGTTTCTGATAGACAGGGAATTAAGGGTTATGGGGAGAGAGCGGGAAAGTGGAACTGAGCCACTTCAGATCAGCCATGATCATATTGAATGGCGGGGCAGGCTCGAAGGCCTAGATGGCCGACTCCTGCTCCTATTTCTTACGTTGTTATGTGTGTATGGTCATCAGCTGTGTACAGGACACTGCGGACACCACTTTAAATATCTGACCTGGGCTGAGTTTGGGGGGATTCGAAGGGAGTGAGTCCCAGGTGATGCAATCTCCCAGAAAAACCCTCCCGCAGCCGGGGTCCTCCACAGAGGAGCTGAGACTAGCTCCATAATAAACACGGCTCTCTCTAATTTACAGACACCAATAAAATCGCAAACATCAGAAAGATCCCGCCAATGGTCATTGGGGAAATGTTATCAGAAAGTATCTCAAGTGCTGAAATAATCTCCACCAAGATACTGAGCAAACTTCCTGGCGAGCCCCTTCTTATTCAGAATGACAGGCGACTCATTTTACCTGCTGTAAATTCACAAATTACACACCGCCACGGCCACTGAGACATCCCCCCCCTCCAGTTTGAAGTCGGTCGTACATTAACAAAACAGCAATGACCCACAGATCGAGCCCAGCCTGTCCCAGCTCCAATGGAGGGAGGGCAAAAGGAGGTTTGCAGTCAACACCAAACTAACGTCGGGGTCAAACAGAGTGGAAATGACCTGGACAAGCTCGGGTCGGGGGAAAGACAGTTGTAGCTACAGTTAACGCCAAAAAAAAGTGATGAGATCCGTGAGAGGGGAAAGTGACCTGGATTATGGGAACGTATCTGAGGTGTTAGAACAGGTCAATAAAAGCTTCAGCACAATGTTCACAGTTCATGAAATGAATCAGAAAGAATGATCCAGGTGGTTATTTTAACAGACTGTGTATCTGAACTCACACAGATACCGGAACTCAGTAATAACAACACTGGTGTAGCACCTTCAAAATAATAGAATATCCCAAAGTGTGTCCTGGGAGGATTTTGGAGCAGGATCTGAGACCGAGCCTCCTTAGGTGTTGTGAGAGGCCAGTGACGCAAAGTTCAGTCAAAGAGTAAAGTTTCAGGGGGATAATTCCAGAGCTTGGAGCCAATGGTAAAATAATTCAACTGGGGCATGTTCAGGTGACTGGACAATGTGAGAGCTCTTGAGAAGTTTGTAAAGCTGGAGGAAAACCGCAGAGATAGGGAAGGGTTGGAAACAAAGAACAAAGAACAAAAACAGCCCGGGAAACAGGCCCTTCGGCCCAACGAGCCCGCGTCGTCATTTTAACACTACCAGTCCCCCCTCTACCCATGACCCTTATCTATGCTTATGGCATTCCACATTGAGGGAAACTAATTTAGGGACAATTTATTACCTCCAATCAGCCTAATAGCACATCTTTGGGGTGTGGGAGGAAACCGGAGCACCCGGAGAAAACCCACACAGGCACGGGGAGAATGCGCAAACTCCCACAGACACCGGCCCAAATCCATGTGTCTGCACAGCAATCAGTGATAGTCACTGAGCTGTCGTCTTGCCCAGTATCTGGTCCAGTTTAGGCACACACTAACGACATGAAGCACTAGGCCAATCTCGAACATCCAAGAGCAGCCCCAGTACGACCCATCGCGTGTATGCCCCTCGTTGGACAACAAGGCGGACCGACTTAAAACCTGTGGATTAAAAGAGGCGGATTTGAATTTTATACCATTGAATCATAGAATCCCTGCAGTGAAGAAGGAGTGATGTGGGTATGCCGGCGTTGGACTGGCGTAAACACAGTAAAAAGTCTGACAACACCAGGTTTTAGTCCAACCTATTTATTTGATAATATACTCACTAGCTTTCGGGTTAGCCCCTTCGTCACCTGACGAAGGGGCTAACCCGAAAGCTAGTGAGTATATTATCAAATAAATAGGTTGGACTAAAACCTGGTGTTGTCAGACTTTTTACTGTGAAGAAGGAGGCCATTTGGTCCATCAAGACTGCACTGACTCTCTGAAAAAGCATCTCACCCAGGACTCCCTCCATCACTGTAACCTCACATTATTTAGCACGGCCACTCCACCTAACCTTTGGAGTGTGGGAGGAAACCGGAGGAAACTCACACAGACATGGGGAGAACATGCAAACTCCACACCGTCAGCCAGCACACACTGTCCAAAGATGTGTGGGTTAGGTTGATTGGCCATTGCTAAGAAATTGCCCCTTGGTATCCAAGGATGTGTAGGTTAGAGGGATTAGTGGGTATAATATGTAGGGATATGGGGGTAGGATTGTGTTCGGTGCAGACTCGATGGGCTGAAGGGCCTCTTTCTGCCCTGCAGGGTTCTACGGTTCACATTATTAATGCAGACACATACATCATATACCCTGTTGCACGTCCAGTGACTCTGGTTTGCTTTATTTGATTTTTGTTTGCAATGTTTTCATTGACCCTCGCTCTGTATCAGTTGAGTTGATTTTACAGAGTGTCTACAGAGTGACAGCAGCTCCAGTTGTGGTTCCAGCCCCAGTTTTTCCTGAAACAACTTAAAAGACAAGTCCAACCGTGGAACGGCAACGATCCCTCAGAGGTGCACGTTCTCCATGCTCACCTCGTTGTGGTAACAGTGAGTCTCTTTCGACAGGTCTTGTGTTTGGTCAACGCTGGGCTTCTGGGCATCATCTGTAATCGGCCTACAACAGCGACAGCAGCAATGGGCACAGCAGGATGTCAGGAGTCTGTCCATGGGGCGGAACGAGTGCATCCAGAGGGGCAGGAAGTCCCAAGAACGCAGCTTTGGGGGGAGACAGCGGGGACATTTCTTCTGGAAGATGTTGAGGGCCACGATGAGGACGACAATGATGGCAATGGGTCCAGCGATGGCTCCCAGCACCACCCAACCTGCCATGGACAACCCAAAGAGCGCTGCCGGGATTAGGAGGAAACTGAGCAGCAAATACAAGATCGGAAACCATCGGTACTTGGCAGTCACATTCCCAAACACCTTGGCCACGGAGATCGGGAAGCGCATGCATGGAATGCAATACCAGATGAGAATTCCAGATAGGTTGAAGAACAGATGGATCATGGCAACCTGGCAAAAGAGAAAAGAAGGGATTTTCACCAACATTTAGGATGTGGAAGCTATTGAGAGGGAGATTTACAAGGATGTTGCCTGGATTGGGAGGCATGCCTTATGAAGATAGGCTGAGGGAGCTAGGTCTCTTCTCCCTGGAGAGACGAAGGTTGAGAGGCGACCTGATAGAGGTTTATAAAATGTTGAGAGGAATAGATAGGGTGGATTCTCAGAGGCTATTTCCCAGGGCTGAAATGGTTGCTACGAGAGGACACAGGTTTAAGGTGCTGGGGGGTAGGTACAGAGGAGATGTCAGGGGTAAGTTTTTCACTCAGACGGTGGTGAGTGAGTGGAATCGGCTGCCGTCGGTAGTGGTAGAGGCGAACTCGCTGGGGTCTTTTAAAAGACTTCTGGATGAGTATATGGGATTTAATGGGATTGGGAGTTACAGATAGTTCAATGGCTTGGTAGGTAGGGATAGGATTGGTGCAACTTGTGGGCCGAAGGGCCTGTTTGTGTGTAGTGTTCTACGTTCTATGACCAAGCTGATTACAATGATGAGTAATAGTCAAAGCCCGGAAAATGGGAATCATAGGAGCTTGAACAGGTCACTCAGGCAGTGGAGGCCTGGTATTGCCATTGCACTTGTAATCCACAGAGCTCCAGAGTAAGAGCTGGGGACCCCGGTTCGAATCCCACCACAGCAGATCATAAATTCAATAAGAAAAATCTGGAATTAAGGCTCTACTGATGACCACGAAACCCCACTGCTGTCAAAACACTTCTGAACTCATGTCCTTTAGGGAGGGAAATCTGCCGTCCTTACCCGGTCTGGCCTACATGTGACTCCAGAGTCACAGCGATGCGGTTGACTCTGGAATGGAGAGTAACTAGGGATGGGCAAGAAATTCTGGCTTTGCAGCGACACCCATGTCCCATACACGGACTTGGAAAACTCCGTGCCGCGAGGCTGCTCCCCCCTGAACTAGATCCCACCTCCCACCTCCACAATTTCCCCATGTTACCCAGAAATTCCTCAATGTCTTTAATCTCAGCCTTGAACAAACTCAACGAGAAGAATTCCAGAGATTCACCACCCTCTGAGTGAAGAAATTCCTCCTCATCCCTGCTGGAAATGGACTTCTTCTTGTTGTGTGACTGTGCCCCCTGTTTCTATACAATCCTCCCCCCCCCAGGCCAGGGGAAATATCCTTTCTATATCAGCCCGCCTAGTCCTATAAGAATGTTATAAGTTTCAATGAGATCACCTCTCATTCTCCTAAACTCTGGGGAATACAGGCCCTGTGTCCCCATTCCCTCCTCTTGGGCAGTCCTGCCATTCCAGGGATCAAACTGGTGGATTTTTTGTTGCATTCACAAGGATCAGCTCTAAGCCCTGTGTCAAATATTTGCCACTCGAAGGAAAAGCTCTGCAGACATTTTCCCCGCTCCCCAAAAGTGAAACCAACTCGAGATTCCACGTTCTAGAGCAGAGGCTTCCAGTCTGGTGTCTCGCTGGCCGTTTAGATGGTTACTGTGATACATTAGGAGCCAGGTATCGGGTTCCGATGTATGTTTGCATTGATCTGAGCAGATATCTGAAAATGCTGGCGATTGGATTTATCCGGAGGGTTCAGCGACTCTGTTTGAACTCTCCAGGAAAATGCAAATTTAAACAGAGCCGATGGCTGAGTGAGGAATCCCAGCTGGAGTTCCCTCCCTGGGAGCGGAGGATCCCAGGGATTACAGTCTGGACACGCAGTGCTGTGGATCTGGGGTAAATTCTCATGTTCGGTTTTCCCTATTGTTTGTTTCTCAATGCTGCTGATCGAAGTGTGTTTAAAATGTTGATGTGGGGTTCCAGTCTCTGTCACTTTCTCAGACAGTGAGTTCCAGATCTCCACCAGCCTGTGGGTGAAGAGAATTCTCCCCCACTCCCCTCTATCCCTTTACTCACTGATGTTAAATCTCTGTCCCTCCTCTCTGCTAACAGGTGGAACTCCTTCCCACTCCCTCTCCCTCCACCTCCCATCATTGAACACAATTCCATTCAATCTCCTCTCAGCCCCCCCCACCCCCCCCACACCCCCCCCAACCCCCCCACACCCCCCCCTGCTGAAGAAAACAGGCCCCAGCCTGTCCAATCCTCCCCCCGTAGCTAACATTCTCCACTCCAGATAACATCCTTATACATCTCCTCTGTACCCTCTCGGATGTAACCATGTGATGTGGTGACCAGAACTGTACACAATGCTCTAGATGTGACTTAACTAGATTTTTACACAGTTTTAGCAGAATCTCCCGATCAGTGTGAGAATGTCAGTGAGTGTGAGAGTGAGTGTTTGGACATAAGTGAGTGAGCGCAGGGGTGTGTGTGAGTGTGTGCGTGCATGGATGTGCGCATGTGTGCATGTGTGTGAGAGTGTGTGTGTGTGTGTGTGTGTGGGTGTGAATGAGAATGAGTGTGTGTGTGCAGGTGTGACAGTGAGTGTGTGTGCGTGGGGGCGGGTGTGTGTGCGGGAGTGTGTGAGGGGTGGGTGTGTGTGTGGGAGTGTGTGTGCGGGAGTGTGTGTGTGGGGGGTGGGTGTGTGTGTGGGGGGGGTGTGTATGTGTGTGGGAGTGTGTATGGGGGATGGGTGTGTGTGCGGGAGTGTGTGTGTGGGGGGTGGGTGTGTGTGTGGGGGGGGTGTGTATGTGTGTGGGAGTGTGTGTGGGGGGTGGGTGTGTGTGCGGGAGTGTGTGTGTGGGGGCGGGTGTGTGTGGGGGTGGGTGTGTGTGCGGGAGTGTGTGTGGGGGGTGGGTGTGGGGGGGGGCAGGTGTGTGTGGGGGTGGGTGTGTGTGCGGGAGTGTGTGTGGGGGGGTGGGTTTGTGTGCAGGAGTGTGTGTGTGGGGGGAGCGGGTGTGTGTGGGGGTGGGTGTGGGGGGGCGGGTGTGTGTGGGGGAGTGTGTGAGGGGTGGTGTGTGTGCGGGAGTGTGTGTGAGGGGTGGGTGTGTGGGGGAGTGTGTGGGGGTGGGTGTGTGTGGGGGAGTGTGTGAGGGGTGGTGTGTGTGCGGGAGTGTGTGTGGGGGAGTGTGTGTGGGAGTGTGTGTGTGGGGGTGGGTGTGTGTGGGGGAGTGTGTGGGGGGGTGGGTGTGTGTGGGGGAGTGTGTGTGGGGGTGGGTGTGTGTGGGGGAGTGTGTGTGGGGGTGGGTGTGTGTGGGGGAGTGTGTGTGGGGGTGGGTGTGTGTGGGGGGGGCAGGTGTGTGTGCGGGAGTGTGTGGGGGTGGGTGTGTGTGGGGGAGTGTGTGGGGGTGGGTGTGTGTGGGGGAGTGTGTGTGGGGGAGTGTGTGTGGGGTGGGTGTGTGCGGGGGAGTGTGTGTGGGGGTGGGTGTGTGTGGGGGGTGGGTGTGTGTGGGGGAGTGTGTGTGGGGGAGTGTGTGTGGGGGAGTGTGTGGGGGTGGGTGTGGGTGTATGGATGTGAGGGTCAGTGTGTTACCTGCACAGCGTTACCCAGTTGCTCGGCAGGGCTGGCCAGGGCTGCCAGGATGGCTGTGGTTGTTGTTCCGATATTTGCCCCCAAGCACAAGGGATAAACTCGCTTCAAGCTGATCACACCAATCCCTGCACAGGTCAAAGGGTAAAGAGCAGTTAGGTCAGTCTCAGCCAATCACAAGAGAAGCAGAAAGTATTTCCCCCGATGTTGTGTGATGGAGTCTGGAGCAGTGATATCCCAGTCACTGGGTGGGAATGTCTCTCAGAACAGAGCCCGATGTGTTATAGACACCACTCTGTCCCGTGGGGAGGGGTTTGAATTTCTGTGCCTTTTAAAATGACTCCCTTTTCTGGTACAATAAGGTGCTAGACCAACTGTCCTGTCAATTAGGTTTATGGGCCTGTGGTTTTCTCGCTTTGAGTTTACATCATAATTTCTGGGAGACTCCAGGAATTCTGGATTGTGGATGGAGCAAGAATGGGAAGAGGGACCAGGGGAGATGGAGGAGCCAGTTTGGGGATGGAAGGAACCCAGAGTACTCAGGCTGGGAGAGAGAGATGGGCAGGAACAGTCGGTTCTTGGAGTTTGGAGTTAGGATCCTGCATTGGGAAGGAGTCTGTGTTGTAGGGGCAGAGGGAGGGGGCGGGATAGGGTTGGGGGTAGTGGGAGAATCAACTGGGAAAGGAGAAAATCAAGGGAGGATTAATCCCATGAAGACAAAGGCTCTGGGCCAGGAGGAGGCCTGAACTGAGGAGGGTTTGGGATGGGGAGGGTCTGGGCTGAGGAGGGCCTGAGCTGTAGAGAGGCCTGGGATGAGGAGGGCCTTGGCTGAGGGGGGCCTGGACTGAGGAGGGCCTGGATTGAGGAGGGGCCTGAGCTGAGGAGGGCTTGAGCTGAGGAGGGTCTGAGCTGTAGAGAGGCCTGGGCTGAGGAGGGCCTGGATTGAGGAGGGGCCTGGACTGAGGAGGGTCTGAGCTGAGGAGGGCCTGGGCTGTGGAGGGTCTGAGCTGAGGAGGGTCTGAGCTGAGGAGGGTCTGAGCTGAGGAGGGGCCTGGACTGAGGAGGGCCTGAGCTGAGGAGGGTCTGAGCTGAGGAGGAACCTGAGCTGAGGAGGGTCTGAGCTGAGGAGGGGCCTGGACTGAGGAGGGTCTGAGCTGAGGAGGGGCCTGAGCTGAGGAGGGTCTGAGCTGAGGAGGGGTCTGAGCTGAGGAGGGTCTGAGCTGAGGAGGGTCTGAGCTGAGGAGGGACAGCTGAGGAGGGGTCTGAGCTGAGGAGGGACCTGAGCTGAGGAGGGGTCTGAGCTGAGGAGGGTCTGAGCTGAGGAGGGGCCTGGACTGAGGAGGGTCTGAGCTGAGGAGGGGCCTGGACTGAGGAGGGTCTGAGCTGAGGAGGGGCCTGGACTGAGGAGGGTCTGAGCTGAGGAGGGGCCTGGACTGAGGAGGGTCTGAGCTGAGGAGGGGCCTGAGCTGAGGAGGGGTCTGAGCTGAGGAGGGGTCTGAGCTGAGGAGGGTCTGAGCTGAGGAGGGTCTGGTTTGGGGAGGGGTCTGTACTCTCCCATAGGGAGTTGTATTGAGGTAACTGGGTAAAGTTGTATTGAGGTAACTGGGTGAGGGCCCCCAGGACACTGAGGAATCACAGCCCCCGGTGCCCCGAGATCACAATCACAACACGGGCTCCAGGGTTCTGGCCAGTGGGTGGGGAGAGGAGGGTGATCTGGAGGATGAGCTGGTTAGGTACATTTCCCATGTTAAATTCTCCCTCCGTGTAACCCAGAGGCCAGAGCGCGGCAACTAGAGGATTTCCACTGTAACTAACGGAAAGTTTAAGGTAAGGGTGGGGGGGGTGGGGGGGGATGGGGGGGGTGGTGGGGGTGTGGGGGGGGGGTGGTGGGGAGATGGGGGGGTGGGGGGGTGTAGGGGGGGGTGGGGGGGTGTGGGGGGGGTGGGGGGGATGGGGGGGTGGGGGGGAGATGGAGGGGTGGTGAGAGGGGGTGGGGGGGATGGGGGGTGGGGGGGTGGTAGGGGGGGATGGGGGATGGGGGGATGGGGGGGTGGGGGGGGTCGGGGGGGATGGGGGATGGGGGTGGTGGCGCAGGGTTCAGTATGTATGTTACACAGAGGGTGGTGAAGGCCTGGAACACCAGGTACGGTGGTTGAGGCAGACACACTGGGATAGTTTAAGACTTGTTTAGCTCGACACATGAACAGACTGGGAACAGACAAATACAAACAGACAGTCTAGTTAGGAACAGATCGGTGCTGGTCTGGGGGGGGCCAAAGTGTTGTCCTTTTGTTCTTTATTTATTAATTAATCACAAACAAGGCTTACATTAACACTGCGATGAAGTTAGTGAAATTCCCCTAGTCGCCACACTCCGGTGCCTATTTGGGTCAATGTACCTAACCAGCACGTCTTTCAGACTGTGGGAGGAAACTGGAACACACGGAGGAAACCCACGCAGACACGGGGAGAATGTGCAAACTCCACACAGACAGTGACCCGAGCCTGGAATTGAACCCGGGTATCTGGAGTTGTTAGCACCACTGTGCCACCATCCCACCCCATTCCAATGTTCATTGCAGTGTTATTGTACATCTACTAGTGACACACCAATGAAATATATCCTTACCTATGAGAGGAATGATTGCTGATGTGAAAACCGAGCTACTCTGGACAATGAAAGTCATTACAGCACCAACCACAATCGCCAAATAACCATTCACCCAACCAAACGGATAGGGGAAATCTGTAATAAAACACAAAAAGAATCAAAGTGGGAACCACACACTGGGTAAAGGTACAAGGTGGATGCAATGGCAGGGTGGAAACCACACCAATATAGGAGAGAGATTGGAGAAACTTGGATTGTTCTCACTGGTGTGACGGTGACTGAGGGGAGACCTGATAGAAGTCTACAAGGTTGAGAGGCATGGACAGAGTCAGAAGCTTTTTCCCATGGTGGAAGAGTCAATTATTAGGGGGCATAGGATTACAGTGCGAGGGGCAAGGTTTAAAGGAGGTGTACGAGGCAGATTTTTTACACAGAGAGTAATAGGTGCCTGGAACTCATTGCCAGGGGAGGTAGTGGAAGCGGATACGGTAGTGACTTCTAAGGGGCGTCTTGACAAGTACATGAATAGGATGGGAATAAAGGGATATGGTCCCTGGAAGGGTAGGGGTTTTAGTTAAGTCGGGCAGCATGGTTGATGCAGGCTTGGAGGGCCGAAGGGTCTGTTCCTGTGCTGTAATTTTCTTTGTTCTTTGTACTCGTGACCCTGAATCATCGAAAACACACAGCAAAGGGCAGGCGATGGCACGGTGTTATTGTCACTGGGCTAGTAATCAGTGAGAACTCTCACAACACCAGGTTCGAGTCCAACCGGTTTATTTGATAGTAAACTCACAAGCTTTCGGGAACGGTGTTCCTTCGTCAGGTGTAGTATCTCTACATCATGACGAGTAATCAGTGATGATGTGGAGATGCCGGCATTGGACTGGGGTAAACACAGTGAGAAGTCTGACAACACCAAGTTAAAGT
Source organism: Carcharhinus amblyrhynchos (assembly GCF_965287045.1). Lineage (NCBI taxonomy): Eukaryota > Metazoa > Chordata > Chondrichthyes > Carcharhiniformes > Carcharhinidae > Carcharhinus > Carcharhinus amblyrhynchos. The sequence continues at coordinate 43,204,368 of NC_137348.1, forward strand.
CCAACCAATTTATTTGATAGTAAACTCACAAGCTTTCGAGGTTTCCCTCTTCGTCAGGTGAATGGAGAGTTCTGGCCTCAGACAGAGCATATAACAGCACAGACAGTTTACAGATTACTGATTAGAATGTGAATTATAATTATATTTATAATTATAATTTGCATTCTAATCATTCTATAATTCGCGTCCTAATACTTATAATTGTAATTATATTTATATTTATAATTATATTTATAATTATAATTTGCATTCTAATCATTCTATAATTTGCATTCTAATATTTATAATTATATTTATATGTATAATTATATTTATATTTATAATTATAATTCGCATTCTAATCTGTAAACTGTCTGTGCTGTTATATGCTCTGTCTGAGGCCAGAACTCTCCATTCACCTGATAAAGAGGGAAACCTCGAAAGCTTGTGAGTCTATTATCAAATAAATCGGTAGTAATCAGTGATCCAGAGCAACCCTCTGGGACCAAGGTTCAAATCCCACCACAGCAGATGGTGATGGAATTAAAAGTCCAACCACGGCTGACTGTCGTAAATTAGTTCACCGAGGTCCGTTAGAGAAGGAAATCTGCCATCCTTACCCGGCCTGGCCTACATGTGACTCCAGAGCCATGATGATCTGGTTAACGCTGATATTGTGACTGTTACACTGGCGTTGTGTATATTACATTGACTGGATTTTGAGTTCCTGTTCTAAAGGGGTGAAATTCACTGTCGCTCTGAAACTCACGCTGGACCTCGCTCCATACCTGTGTTGATCACTTTTTTCATAACTTGTGCCATCTTTCCTTTCAGAACCGAATTCAGTATCTTCACAATGAGGACCAGGCAGACACACAGAACAAGTAGAGATGTGGTGAGCAGGATGAACCCAACTGCAATGTCAGAGAGCAGGGTGTTCACAAAGATATGGTGACCTGTCGGGGATATAAAGAGATTGTAAAGGCATCAGGCACTTTCCGATAAAGAGTCAGAAAAAGATAAACACGTTCTCCCTCACTGTGATCTGTTTGAACACAGGTGGGCAATGTTCTGTGTGATACCAGGCTCATACATCCCAGAGACTGGCTGAATCAAACACTAGGTTCCTTTCGGTTTATTTAAATTTATTTTGTTCATTTTCTGGGTGTGAGCGTCTCTGGCTCAATGAACCAAGAATAACACAGCCCTTTGGACCCCATGCTCAGGCCAATTACGTTGTTCTATCCAGACCAACCATCTGTATCCCTCTATTCTCTATCCGTTCATGTGTCTATCCAGATAAATCTTAAATGTCACTATCATCACTTAAATGCCTCAACCATCTCACTTGGCAGTGCGTTCCAGGCTCCCACCACCCCCTGCATAAAAATCATCCCCCCCCACATCTCCCCTGAACCTTTCCCTCCTTACCCTGAACTTGTGGACCCCTTGTAACTGCTCACCCTATCCATACATAAGAACATAAGAACATAAGAAATAGGAGCCGGAGTAGGCCATCTAGCCCTTCGAGCCTGCCCCGCCATTCAATAAGATCATGGCTGATCTGTTGTGGCTCAGTTCCACTTACCCGCCCTCTCCCCATAACCCTTAATCCCCTCGCTTATCAAGAACCCATCAACCCGCTTCTTAAAAATATTTAGCGAGGTAGCCTCCACCACTTCAACGGGCAGAGAATTCCAGAGATTCACCACCCTTTGAGTGAAGAAGTTCCTCCTCAACTCCGTTCTGAACCGCCCCCCCTTTATCTTGAGGCTGTGCCCCCTAGTCCTACTGTCTTTTTTGAGCGGGAAGAGTCTCTCCACCTCTATCCTGTCCATCCCATTCATCATCTTATACATCTCAATGAGATCTCCCCTCATTCTTCTAAACTCTAACGAGTACAAGCCTAGTTTATTCAGCCTCTCCTCATAGCTCAACCCCCTCAACTCCGCTATCAGCCTAGTAAACCTCCTCTGCACTCCCTCCAAGGCCAAAATATCCTTGCGCAAGTGCGGCGACCAAAACTGCACACAGTACTCCAGCTGCGGCCTCACCAATGCCCTATACAGCTGCAGCAAGACCTCCCTACTTTTATATTCAATCCCCCTCGCTCTCATCATTTTATAATCTTCTATCAGGTTGCACCCCCCCCCCCCACCCTCCACCCCCACCCCCCACCCCCACCACCCCACCACCCCCTTCCACCCCCAGCCTCTGTCTTTCCAGGGAGGACAATCCCAGTTTATTCAATCTCTCCTTATAACTAATACCCTCCTTACCAGGCAACATCCTGGTAAACCTTTTCTATACTCTCTCCAAAACCTCCACATCCTTCTGGCAGTGTGGTGACCAGAATTGGCATTTTCCAAATGTGGCCTAACCAATGTTTTATATAACCATAACATACTCGGTCAACTTTTAAACTTGATGCTTCTGCCAATGAGGGCAAGCATGCCATCTGCTTTCTTCACCACCTTTTCCACCCGTGCTGCCACTTTTAAGGATCTGTGGACCTGTACTCCCAGATCTCTCAGCGTGTCTTTGCTCCTGATGGTTCTGCCATTTGTTTTATAGCTCCCATCTGAATTGGATCTACCAAAATGCATCACCTCATATTTATCTGGATTAAATTCCATCCGCCAATTCTCTGCCCAAATTTCCAGCCTATCAATATCCTGCTGTATTCACTGACAATCCTCTTCACTATCCACAACTTCGCCAATCTTCATAGAATCAGAGAACCCGACAGTGCAGAAAGAGGCCATTCAGCCCATTGAGTCTGCACCGAACACAATCCCACCCAGGCCCTACCCCCATATCCCTACATATTATACCCACTAATCCCTCTGACCTACACATCCCTGGACACTAAGGGACAATTTCTTAGCAATGACCAATCAACCTAACCCGCACATCTTTGGACTCTGGGAGGAAACCCACGCAGACACGAGGAGAATGTGCAAACTCCACACAGACAGTGACCCGAGCCGGGAATCGAACCCAGGACGCTGGAGCTGTGAAGCAGCAGTGCTAACCCACTGTGCTACCGTGCCACCCAAGGTAACACACTGTTAATCTTAGTATCAACTGCAAAGTTGCTAATCAAACCAGCGATGTTTTCTTCCAAAGTCATTTATATAAGTTACAGATAGCAGAAATCCCGGCACTGATCCCTGTGGAATACCGCTAGTTACAGAGAAACACCCTTCTATCGCTACCCTCTGTCTTCTATGGCCAAGCCAGTTCTGAATCCAGCATTTAGTGTCCATCCTGAACTATCCTTGAGAAGGTGGTGGTGAGCTGCCTTCTTGAACCACTGCAGCTCCTGATGTGTAGGTACACCCCCAGCGCTGTTAAACAGGGAGATCCAGGAATCTGACCCAGCGACAGTGAAGGAACGGCCAATATATTTCCAAGTCAGGATGGTGAGTGACTTGGAGGGTCACCTCCAGCTGGTGTACTCCCAAGTATCTCCCCCTCTTGTCCTTCTAGATGGGAGCAGTTGTGGTTTGGAAGGTGCTGCCTAAAGTACCTTGGGTAAGATCTTGGCGAGTGCGTGTTGTAGATCGTACACAAGACCACAAGCCTCAGTGGTGGAGGGAGTGAATATTTGTGCCTATCAAGTGGGCTGTTTTGTCCTCAATAGTGCCTTGTGTGTTCTCAAAGAACGAAGAACAAAACAGCCCGGGAAACAGGCCCTCCGGCCCAACAAGCCTGCCCAACATTTTAACATTACCAGTCCCCCCTTCACCCATGACCCTTATCTATGCTTATGGCAATCCACATTGAGGGAAACTAATTTAGGGACAATTTGTTACACCAATCAGCCTAAGAGCACGTTTTTGGGGGTGTGGGCGGAAACCGGAGCACCCGGAGAAAACCCACGCAAGCACGGGGAGAATGTGCAAACTCCCACAGAGATCCGACCCGGGTCCCTGTATCTGTACAGCGAACAGTGATAGTCACTGAGCTGTCGTGTTGCCCATCAGTTGATCCAGCTTGCTACTGAGTGTCAAAGGACGATGGTTAGATTCTCTCTTGTTGGAGTTGGCCGTTCAGACAGTGAGTTCAGACAGTGCATTCTGGATCCTAACCACTCGCTGTGTGAATCTGTCTCCACCACACTCTCAGACAGTACATTCCAGATCCTAACCACTCGCTGTGTGAATCTGTCTCCACCACACTCTCAGACAGTACATTCCAGATCCTAACCACTCACTGTGTGAATCTGTCTCCACCACACCCTCAGACAGTACATTCCAGATCCTAACCACTCACTGTGTGAATCTGTCTCCACCACACTCTCAGACAGTGCATTCCAGATCCTAACCACTCGCTGTGTGAATCTGTCTCCCCCACACTCTCAGACAGTACATTCCAGATCCTAACCACTCGCTGTGTGAATCTGTCTCCACCACACTCTCAGACAGTACATTCCAGATCCTAACCACTCGCTGTGTGAATCTGTCTCCACCACATTCTCAGACAGTACATTCCAGATCCTAACCACTCACTGTGTGAATCTGTCTCCACCACACTCTCAGACAGTACATTCCAGATCCTAACCACTCACTGTGTGAATCTGTCTCCACCACACTCTCAGACAGTGCATTCCAGATCCTAACCACTCGCTGTGTGAATCTGTCTCCAACACACTCTCAGACAGTACATTCCAGATCCTAACCACTCACTGTGTGAATCTGTCTCCACCACACCCTCAGACAGTGCATTCCAGATCCTAACCACTCGCTGTGTGAATCTGTCTCCAACACACTCTCAGACAGTACATTCCAGATCCTAACCACTCACTGTGTGAATCTGTCTCCACCACACTCTCAGACAGTGCATTCCAGATCCTAACCACTCACTGTGTGAATCTGTCTCCACCACACCCTCAGACAGTACATTCCAGATCCTAACCACTCGCTGTGTGAATCTGTCTCCACCACACTCTCAGACAGTGCATTCCAGATCCTAACCACTCGCTGTGTGAATCTGTCTCCCCCACACTCTCAGACAGTACATTCCAGATCCTAACCACTCGCTGTGTGAATCTGTCTCCACCACACCCTCAGACAGTACATTCCAGATCCTAACCACTCGCTGTGTGAATCTGTCTCCACCACACTCTCAGACAGTGCATTCCAGATCCTAACCACTCGCTGTGTGAATCTGTCTCCCCCACACTCTCAGACAGTACATTCCAGATCCTAACCACTCACTGTGTGAATCTGTCTCCACCACACTCTCAGACAGTACATTCTGGATCCTAACCACTCACTGTGTGAAAAAGGCTTTTCTCATTTCACTTTTGTTTTGTTAATTATTTTAAATCTGTACTCTCTGATTTACAAGCGGGAATGGTTTCTCCCTCTCTACACTGCCCAGACCCTTCATGATTTTGAATCTTTCTGTCAAATCTCCCCTCAGCCTTCTCTCCCCCAAGGAAAATCTTTCCAATCTATCTTCATAACTGAAGTTCCTCGTTCCTGGAAGAGTCCTTGTGAATCTTTTCGACACTCTCTCCAACGCCTTCCTGAAGTGTGGCTCCTAAAACTGGTCCCATTGGGCAACACGGTAGCACAGTGGTTAGCACTGCTGCTTCACAGCTCCAGGGTCCTGGGTTCGATTCCCAGCTCGGGTCACTGTCTGTGTGGAGTTTGCACATTCTCCCCGTGTCTGTGTGGGTTTCCTCCGGGTGCTCCGGTTTCCTCCCACAGTCCAAAGATGTGTGGGTTAGGTTGATTGGCCGTGCTAAGAAATTGCCCCTTAGTGTCCAGGGATGTGTAGGTTAGAGGGATTAGTGGGTATAATATGTAGGGATATGGGAGTAGGGCCTGGATGGGATTGTGTTTGGTGCAGACTCGATGGGCCGAATGGCTGTAGGGTTCTATGATCTATGATTACTCCAGCTAAGGCCAAACTATAGATTAACACAGGATAAATATAGCCTCCTTGTTCTTGTAGTCCATTTAAAAAAAAGCCCAGGATATCTGTATTGTCACCTTCAATGACTTATTCACATATAAACCATGGTCCCTCTGCTCCCGCACCCCCTTTACACGTATGCCCCTTATCGTCTCTCCAGCTACCTTCCAACCAAGAGGAACCACTTCACACGACCCCCAGGAATGGGAAATTTCAATTCCGAGACCATTTCTTTGTAAAAATAATGACCTATTCCGGTCTCTGATCAACCTGCCAACTAATCAGCTGCCCTGTTCCTCCAATATAAACAGTTCTGAGTGTTTGAAATTTGGTATTCTTGTGTTTGTCCCATCAAGTCAGAGATGAAAAGTTTCAGCAACGTTTAATCCATTTTCGACGTTCTACCAGGAGATCTGGCTGATCCCTCCTTTGTTACTCTGTCCAGCCAGAACCTGCTGATGGATCGCTCCAAGTTTCTCCGAGCTTGATGCTTTCTTCACTGTTGGAGATCCTGACCTCCATTCCCAAGCTCTCTGGACATTTGGTGAGGGGTTTCCAGTTAGTTTCTCCGCACAGTTTGGAGCTGGATCCCCTCACTGTTCCTTTCTTGGAATAGAAAATTTGAGCTTAGAAAACTGGCTTCTGTTTCCAGAAAGAAAAGGCAACAGTTAGTTAGCAAAGTGCAGCCTCTAGGAGCTGTCTGCCACTTACACAACTGAAGGTTCTCGGTCTCGGATACATTTTTCAGTGCCATTGTTTCGTTCTGTGATTTGAAGCAGTGTAAAAACTCACACTCAGTCTCATTCGTCACTGACACATTTTTCAGAGCCTATCGATGAACAGAAAGTGAGTTTTAATGGTTATCTCTCAGCCCAGTGCCAGAGGTATCACTGTCACAGTGTTTTAGAGAGTAATCTTTTCAAACCAGATCACTGGTGTAACATCTTCAAAGAGTCAGTACTGAGGGAGTGCCGCACTGTCAGAGGGTCAGTGCTGACGGAGTGCCGCACTGTCAGAGGGTCAGTACTGAGGGAGTGCCGCACTGTCAGAGGGTCAGTGCTGAGGGAGTGCCGCACTGTCAGAGGGTCAGTGCTGAGGGAGCGCCGCACTGTCAGAGGGTCAGTGCTGAGGGAGGGCTGCACTGTCAGAGGGTCAGTGCTGAGGGAGTGCCGCACTGTCAGAGGGTCAGTGCTGAGGGAGTGCTGCACTGTCAGAGGGTCAGTGCTGAGGGAGTGCCGCACTGTCAGAGGGTCAGTGCTGAGGGAGCGCCACACTGTCAGAGGGTCAGTGCTGAGGGAGTGCCGCACTGTCAGAGGGTCAGTGCTGACGGAGTGCCGCACTGTCAGAGGGTCAGTGCTGAGGGAGTGCCGCACTGTCAGAGGGTCAGTACTGAGGGAGTGCCGCACTGTCAGAGGGTCAGTGCTGAGGGAGCGCCGCACTGTCAGAGGGTCAGTGCTGAGGGAGTGCCGCACTGTCAGAGGGTCAGTGCTGAGGGAGCGCCGCAGTGTTGACGGGTCAGTGCTGAGGGAGTGCCGCAGTGTTGACGGGTCAGTGCTGAGGGAGTGTCGCAGTGTTGACGGGTGGTTCTGACGGAGTGTGTGCGCTCTTCCTCAGTTGAAGATTTATTGACAGATTTATGAGGAGCTGTAGACAATCCCTGCTCACCGTTATGTGATTGAATTCACACCAGTTTTGGATGAGGCTCCTGTTCCTGGCTCCTGCCTCTCCGGTTGCGATCGCTGAAATGGCAGACTTATCCAGCTGTGCAGAGAGAAACCAGCTGTTAGCTTTAACATTCTTCACCACACACACACACCCCACTCATTCAGTTTAGCGTCACAAGTCAGCTTACATTAACACTGCAGTGAAGTTACTGTGAAAATTGCCACACTCTGGCGCCTGTTCGGGTACACTGAGGGAGAATTTAGCACGGCCGATGCACCCTAACCAGTTCACCTTTCGGACTGTGGGGTGAAAGCGGAGGAAACCCACGCAGACATGGGGAGAACGTACAAACTCCACACAGGCAGTAACCCAAGCTGGGAATCGAACCCAGGTCCCTGGCGCTGTGAGCCAGCAGTGCGAACCACCGTGCCATCAGAGTCATCACAAGGAACTTAATATAACTTAGGGGAAAGAAGGATGTTCTGGGTCCACGTGGGCCCTTCTAACCTGGTAACAGAGACCCTGTCAGTGACTGAGGGAGAAATCAGCATTCTGGGCAGCTCAGAGTAACCAATATTGAATCACCAAATATTAATATCATCGGAACAACGAGTGGAGCACAGGGCGCAGGCAAGGAGATTGGGAGCAGCAGGGAATGATTCCAAACCTGGGAACTTGGTGTAAAGAGGGAATTCTCGTCAGCTTTACTCAAGCAATGACTGAGATTAAAATCAGACGCTAGCAATAGAACTTTAAAACTGCAAGTTAGTTCAAAAGCCCGGTTTAACAGAAACTCCCTGGCAGTTACCAACTGAAAGGATGTGGAAGCTATTGAGAGGGTACTGGCCTTCATTAATCGAGGGATTGAGTTTAGGAGTCGGGAGGTAATGCTGCAACTTTATAAGACCCTTGTCAGACCCCACTTGGAGTACTGTGCGCAGTTCTGGTCGCCTCACTACAGGAAGGATGTGGAAGCTATTGAGAGTGTGCAGAGGAGATTTACAAGGATGTTGCCTGGATTGGGAGGCATGCCTTAGGTTGAGGGAGGTAGGGCTCTTCTCCCTGGAGAGACGAAGGTTGAGAGGCGACCTGATAGAGGTTTATAAGATGTTGAGAGGAATGGATAGGGTGGATTCTCGGAGGCTATTTCCCAGGGCTGAAATGGTCGCTACGAGAGGACACAGGTTTAAGGTGCTGGGGAGCAAGTACAGAGGAGATGTTAGGGGTAAGTTTTTCACTCAGAAGGTGGTGAGTGAATGGAATCGGCTGCCATCGGTGGTGGTGGAGGCGAACTCGCTGGGGTCTTTTAAAAGACTTCTGGATGAGTATATGGTATTTAATGGGATTGGGAGTTACAGATGGTTCTATGGCCTGGTAGGTATGGATATGATCGGCGCAACTTGTGGGCCGAAGGGCCTGTTTGTGCTGTAGTGTTCTATGTTCTATGTTCTATGAAAGTTGAAGGGATATTCAGTACTGTGCAGGAAGCTGATATCATTGAACCATAGAACCCTACAGTACAGAAAGAGGCCAGTCGGCCCATCGAGTCTGCACCGAACACAATCCCACCCAGGTCCTAGCCCCATATCCCTACATATTATACCCACTAATCCCTCTAACCTACACATCCCTGGACACGAAGGGGCAATTTCTTAGCACGGCCAATCAACCTAACCCGCACATCTTTGAATATAGCAGATTCTTTTCATTAGTTTTTCCAGGGGGTGTGCATGCTCCAGGCAAGTCCCACATTTACTGTCTATTCCTAGCTGATATTAAACCGAGTAGCTTGCTCAGGAATTTCAGAGTCAGTCACGTTGACTCAGCTCAGCTCCAGGTAAGGTCAACATCCTGGGATACACTTCATCAGGTCCCGGGGATAAGGACAACATCCTGGGATACACTTCATCAGGTCCCAGGGATAAGGACAACATCCTGGGATACACTTCATCAGGTCCCAGGGATAAGGACAACATCCTGGGATACACTTCATCAGGTCCCGGGGATAAGGACAACATCCTGGGATACGCTTCATCAGGTCCCGGGGATAAGGACAACATCCTGGGATACGCTTCATCAGGTCCCGGGGATAAGGACGACGTCCTGGGATACACTTCATCAGGTCCCGGGGATAAGGACGACGTCCTGGGATACACTTCATCAGGTCCCGGGGATAAGGACGACGTCCTGGGATACACTTCATCAGGTCCCGGGGATAAGGACGACGTCCTGGGATACACTTCATCAGGTCCCGGGGATAAGGACGACGTCCTGGGATACACTTCATCAGGTCCCGGGGATAAGGACAACATCCTGGGATACACTTCATCAGGTCCCAGGGATAAGGACAACATCCTGGGATACACTTCATCAGGTCCCGGGGATAAGGACAACATCCTGGGATACACTTCATCAGGTCCCGGGGATAAGGACGACGTCCTGGGATACACTTCATCAGGTCCCGGGGATAAGGACAACGTCCTGGGATACACTTCATCAGGTCCCGGGGATAAGGACAACATCCTGGGATACACTTCATCAGGTCCCAGGGATAAGGACAATATCCTGGGATACACTTCATCAGGTCCCAGGGATAAGGACAATATCCTGGGATACACTTCATCAGGTCCCGGGGATTTATCTCCCTTGATGCACTTTAAGACTTCCAACACCTCCTTCTCTGTAATATGCACGCTCCTCAAGACATTGATATTTAATTCCCCAAGTTCCCGAACATCCATGCTTTTCTCAACAGTAAATACTGATGAGAAATAATCATTTAGGATCTCACCATCTCTTGTAGATCTGCAAATAGATTACCTTGTTGATCCTTAAGATCGCCCTGTGTAAATGCTTTATGGGTGGGTGAGAGCTGGGCAGAGATCAATTTCGCAGACACCCAAATGTAGCAACGCTGTAAGCAATGCTGCTCACTCCAGAGGAGTGAGCTGTAATATCGTACAACATCATGGAACAAATGGAAAAGATATTTTGAACGGAAGGAACTGATCAGGAGGTTCCCATTGAGCTTGAGGCAGATTTGTTTTTCTAACCACCTGTACGGATTGGTAAATGATGTGAGGAATGGGATGGAGCAGTGGTCTGTAACTGCTCACATTCCCGTCTCTTGGTGAACTGTACAGATTCCAGGGACAGCGGAAACACCGAGCTGGTTGGATGCTTTCTCAGTTTCACTTCACACCAGGATATCTTAGGCTGAATGATAATAACGCGGGCAGGACTTGTCTGTGTCCACGCTGAGAGCTGAGTGAACGCTCTAATCGGGGTAACTCACTGAGGGAGGGCGAGGGCACAGCAGTGGGAGGTTTGTGCCCCGTCGGGAAGTGTCCCTACCTCTGGACCAGGAGCTGGAGATCAAGTCCAACACCAGGACTCGTTTGCTCAGGGAAGGAGGTTCGATGGCGTGGTGCAGCGGGATTTCATAATCGGCTCGGGAATCTTTCCCCCCAAAAGAAAATCCTGAAAAACGACCCAGATATCCAAACGAGCTTCACCCTGGGGGGAAGGAAACTGGGTGAAAGGGACCTGCTCTTATCCTGAACAAACCCACGTTGAAAATGGGCTGCCAGCTTCTTTTCCAGAAAGACACTCAGCAAAGTAGTGAGGCGAAAGGGAAGCTCCGCACTGGCTCATGTGGCCTGGCCCCTGGTCCCTCGCCTCTCCCACTCCGGATACAGGAACATCCTTACCTGATGAGGGAGCAGAGCTCTGGAATCTCGAGATAAACCTGTTGGATTTTCACCTGCTGTTGTGAGACTTCTTACTGTGCCCGTCCCAGTCCAACGCCAGCGCCTGGCACCTCACCTCTCCCATGTGTGGGCTCTCTGGGCTCCCTGCCCCGTGTGGGCAGTGTCTGGGCTCCCTGCCCCGTGTGGGCAGTGTCTGGGCTCCCTGCCCCGTGTGGGCAGTGTCTGGGCTCCCTGCCCCGTGTGGGCAGTGTCTGGGCTCCCTGCCACGTGTGGGCAGTGTCTGGGCTCCCTGCCCTGTGTGGGCAGTGTCTGGGCTCCCTGCCCTGTGTGGGCAGTGTCTGGGCTCCCTGCCACGTCTGGGCTCCCTGCCACGCGCGGGCAGTGTCTGGGCTCCCTGCCACGTGTGGGCAGTGTCTGGAGTCCCTGCCACGTGTGGGCAGTGTCTGGGCTCCCTGCCCCGTGTGGGCAGTGTCTGGGCTCCCTGCCATGTCTGGGCTCCCTGCCATGTGTGGGCAGTGTCTGGGCTCCCTGCCATGTGTGGGCAGTGTCTGGGCTCCCTGCCCCGTGTGGGCAGTGTCTGGGCTCCCTGCCCCGTGTGGGCAGTGTCTCGGGTGCGGGTACCTCAGGCTCAGAGTTCATTCGAATCCTTACCTTGATGATCAACTGGGTGAAGGGCTCAGTGATGACTTTTAGGATGTCCGGGGAGGTGTCTCCTGATTGGATGTTGAAGCTCTGGATGCAGGCCTTGCTGACGTGGTACAGAAACCCCGTGCCAATCTCAACGGGGAGTAAAACGAGAACCGTCATCCAGTTAAATATCCCGTGGACAGCTGAACCTGCAAAGGCCCTGAGGGAAGAGGAACACACAATCCAGTAGGGAGATCACTTCCTCGGAAGGGAATCCTTCCCCGGGTATCCCTCAGAACAAGAGCAGAGCTGAAGGGAGATTGGAGCGTTGGACAGAGTTAGCACCAACTCAGGACGTTTGGGGCCAGCAGTTCCCTCAGGAATACCAAAGGCATCATCCATTTAAATGATTATGATTGGACAGTGCTTGTATTCCAGAGAACGTGAGTTCAAATCCCGGTATCGCAACGCGAGAATTACATAAGAAATAGGAGCAGGAGTCGGCCATCTAGCCCTTCGAGCCTGCCCTGCCATTCAATAAGATCATGGCTGATCTGAAGTGGATCAGTTCCACTTTCCCGCTTTCTCCCCTTAATTCCCTTGTCTATCAGAAACCTATCTACCCGTGACTTAAATATATTTAGCGAGGCAGCCTCCACCACTTCAACGGGCAGAGAATTCCAGAGATTCACCACCCTTTGAGTGAAGAAGTTCCTCCTCAACTCCGTTCTAAACCGCCCCCCCTTATCTTGAGGCTGTGCCCCGTAGTCCTACTGTCCTTTCTAAGCGGGAAGAATCTCTCTACCTCTACCCTATCCATCCCCTTCATTACCTTGTAAGTCTCTATAAGATCCCCCCTCATCCTTCTAAACTCCAACGAGTACAGACCCAGTCTATTTAGTCTCTCTTCATAGTCCAACCCCCTCATCTCCGGTATCAGGCTACATATCTCAGATTTTAACAGCTACTTGAGTTTATCATCTATGGGCTGATGCCAGGGTGGCACAGTGGTTAGCACTGCTGATTCACAGTGCCAGGGATCTGGGTTCGATTCTGGCCTTGGGTCACTGTCTGTGTGGCGTTTGCACATTCTCCTCGTATCTGCGTGGGGTTCCTTCAAGATGCTCCAATTTTTGCCCACAGTCCAAAGATGCATGGGGTAGGTGGATTAGCCATGTTGAATTGCCCCTTATTGTCCAAACATGTATAGGTCAGGGGAATTAGCAGGGAAATATGTGGAGTTATGGGGATAATACCTGAGTAAGATGCTCAAAATCCCACCAAACACCGATCGTCAACAAAATCCCAAACCCCAATCCTCAATAAAATCCCAAACACCGATCCTCAATAAAATCCCAAACCCCAATCCTCAATAAAATCCCAAACACCAATCCTCAATAAAATCCCAAACACCAATCCTCAACAAAATCCCAAACACCAATCCTCAGTAAAATCCCAAACACCGATCCTCAATAAAATCC